>NC_139512.1:95484842-97884842 GCF_947247035.1 Vipera ursinii | reverse complement strand
GTGCTACATTGCACTGATTCTTTTCTTTCTCTTCACAGAAAACTTCCTTCATCTTCTTTAACAAAATGCAGAAGTCTAATGGCATCATTAGTGAATTGGAACTTCTAGAAATTTAAATAATAAATATGCTGAGAAAAGCTACAGTATTAACTTGGAGTACCAAAATGTGGACAGCTCTTAGCTGCTATCTAATTGTTTGGATTTTTGTTGTCCTCTTTTGTATTTTTAGCTTCAGAAAACTGTAAAATTGTATGATGTTTTTCATTGTTGTACAAACTGTACAAATTCAAAAGTCTTGAGAAAATATTGGTTGATGTTGCCTTTGCTTTAGCACTGTAAGCGCTGAGTCATTTTAAATCCTGTTTAAAGGGGGAAATGCTAGATTTTATATTACAGGGAACGAATTTAGTTTTGAATATAGCATTTGTCTGAGAGCTGAGTTTCAGAATTTTAAATATCTTCATTTTCTTAGAGAACACTGCTTTAATCACAAAATTTTTCAAACTACCATAATTAATGCCAACAAATCTTTTGTCCACTTAGTGATGATACATTTTTCACAGAATATAAGCTATTTTCAACTCTTCCTAGAAGAACTTAAATTTTGAGTAGTAGCTTTACAGTTTTTATAATAACATTGAGATTGAAATTTGCATCATGATTTTGTGGCTCATTTAAAAAGTGTTGGCAATGTATTTTATTGAATAGAACTGATGCTTCAATTAATCTAGCAGGGCTGGATGCTGAGAAGAAGAGCTGCTTAAAAGCTAAGCTCCATCCTGCCTCTGAGTTAATGCAATTTTTGCTGGCCACGACTACAAATAGTCTTTAAAAATTACTGTAAAATGAGACCACAAGATTCCATTCACATAATAGTTTAAACTATCAAGGAGAAAGAAGTCCCTTGATTCCATATGGTTTTCAGGAACCAGAAAAAAGTAACAAATAATAACAAAAGAAATACAACTTTACAAAGAAGTCTTCTTTATGTTCTCTTAGTTAACGAACAGATGAGTAAACCTTAAACTGATTCTAAAGAAGACCTCAATTAATCCTGGAGAATCTCTATAGAACTGAGTCTATAGAAAATAAATTACTAGTAATAGAAATGGATGAGTAGTTGAGATGGCAACTTCTAAAGCAGTGTGATAAGGTGAGAAATAATGCCTTACTTATGAAAATCCAGAACATTAAAATAAAATGGGAAAAAATGACAATGACAATTATATTCAGAAGTTAAGAGTTAAAAATGTACGAGTTTGTAGAGGGTCATTTAAAAGAGCTATTTTTGGCTTGGATTTTGATTTGGATTGAAAGTATTTTTTGCTGGATAAATGGGTTCACCATCTGCCAAGACAAAGAAGGACTAAATTTAATGAAGCCAAGATATTTTCTTGTTGGTTTTATATATATAAACAAGCACAAACACACACCTAAGCTGGTAGAAACTTTGAAAAATCCTCCTGCACTACAATTTAATAAAACAGAAATGATTGTTTCATTTTAAAAAAACAAGATTTATATCCCTTTACTTCAAAATTACAGGACATTAAACATAGATGGTTTTGTCTTCCTACACTTTAACTGATTAGGAAAATAAAAGATTTGCAGTTTCCATAAGAAGGAGCTGATTGCACAATTTATGGCTCTTAAAACTGAACTGTCACTTGGAGCTGAAGACCAAAAGGTGAAATTAACAAGAGAGGTGGCAGAAGTGTAGATAGGCAGGAAAGCTGAGTTTACCCCAATGCTGGGGTAGGAAAATTAGCTCAAAATTAAGGGTTTTATTTTTCAGACAGACAACTTGATCTATGAATCAGAATAAACAAATGAACTCAGGCTGAATCTTTAATACTTATTGGCTCTACTTGATACGAGAGAGAGAGAGAGAGAGAGAGAGAGAGAGAGAGAGAGAGAGAGAGAGAGAGAGAGAGAGAGAGAGAGAGAGAGAGATAAGCTTGCAATTATTAAAAGACAGCCAATGTTTGAAGAATTATTTATTTTGCTCACTCTGCAGGCTTTAGAGAAGAACAACATTAATGTATCTGGAATATTCCTAACCCTTTTTTCTACCCTCCAACATACCAAATATTTTTTAAGGATTAAGACAGATATCTATATAGTATTGGGTGATTTAGTTCCAGTTTGAGAACTGAAGTGATCATCTCTGATTTAGTAGTACATTAAAGAGGATGTTGGGTGAGTGGATTGAATCTTCACTAATTCAGGGGATAAAAGTAGTTACATTAAATGTAAAGAGAATAAAACATACAATGAACACCTATATATGTGTCCATTTATAAAAGATTTGAAGCCTGTGATCTGTGATCCAATTCCAAAGTGCTGAAATGCTAATGCAAGCTATTTACCTTTTTTGATAGATCTAATATAACCAAGTATTCAATGGGAAACTTTTAAAAGCAGTTGCAGGAGAAAAATGGATTAAATAATTGCCAAGGATTAATAGAAGACAAGGGAAAATTGTAATTTTTTCATGAGAAAATACCCAAACGAGATACTAAACTTTTAACAGAACTTACGTATTTACTGTAATTAAAAAAACCCAGAGTAAATGAAAATATTGTTCACAAATTTATAAACGTAATATTGGGGACAGCTACAAAAAATACAAAAGTTTTAAGAAAAAGATGCAAGAATGACTTAGGGAGAGAAATGAATAGAAATTAGAATAAGACTACTGATGCAATTTGTTCCTTTATGGTTTATTTTGAATAAAACTATTTTTTAAACAAATAGATTAGCAATCTTAGCACACTTATCTATTAAATTGATTTGATTTACTTCAAAATAGGCTTGTGTAGAATTGTATCATACTTTAATATAAAAGGATGGTGTTCTGCTACATTATTTAGACACTTATAACTATATTACTTCATTCTCTGCCTACAGAAAAAGGATATAAAATGTTCCTACTTTACATTTTGTATTTCAAGTTACAGTTTTAGCATAATTATTTCTCTGTGGAAACCGCTCCTAACACTAAGAACTAGAAGGCAAATCCATGCTTTGGGTAAAGTTAGTCTCTTGAGTGCTATGAAAGTTCTAGTAATTAATATAAGACTTTTAAGTAAAAGGAAATGACTTGTCATTAGTCAAATGTATTTTTTAAAATCAGATAAGTTATACGCTCAGTACATAACTGAAACTCTATGAATGCTAAAAGATTCTTCCTTTTCCCTTAATGAATCTACAGAATTGATGCGGGAACTTTGTGTGTTTTTGTACTGGTTTAAAAGTTCCCACGAATGTTGCACTAATATTGGTAAATTGTACTTAAAAGGAAGAGACAACAAATGGAGAAATACTTAAAGTAAACAGTGACTAAAGGACATTTTCTAAAATTCTAAATGCTCTTATGAAAAAGTAAAAGAAGAGGCAAAGAGGATATCCTGTTAAGTACACAGACTACTCTGAAGCTGGCTTACCAAGTTAAATAAACAAAGAGACTGCTGTGTTTTTATTCAATAAAATTTTATTGTCTGAATTATAAATATTTTCCATTTTTCCCCTATGTACATTGCAAAATACTTTAACATATTCTACCATCACCTGCCATTCAGAATCAATCTATAAATCACATGGAAATGCCATTATGAAACAAAAGTGTCTGTTCTCAGCCCTCAAGCGGACATTCACACACTCACACAAAAATTAAAGAAGGAGGGAAACCGCAGGTTGCAAACTTTCGCTACACAGTAGCAAGAAGAGTAATGAGAAGATCTGCTCTCCCACTCAAAAGTCTATGTTGGCAAGCTTTTCAGGATGTTTGTTATAGACCAGTGCTGGCCGGAACATTTCTGGAGAACCAGTTGGAATCCAAATTCATTGTCGCTGTTTTCTTGCAACTCCAGGCAACGTTTGGATTTTCTGTTCTGGATTGGACCTCCCTTTTAAAAGTGGAGAAAGAGAAAATACAGAATTTTATGTTAAAAACCAGGCTTCAACTCATGACAGTTCTAGTTACATAATCCAGGACATTCCACACTTCTGTTTATGTAAGCAATTTGGGGATGTTGGATGGACCTTATTGCACCACCACCCCTTGCACCTTGAGTCCTCTCAATGTTCTCCATTTCATCTATAGTTCTCCAATGAATACTTTTCATTTTACTGGGTTTCCCCCCTGCCTCTCCCTGCCTTTTTTTAAGCATATGAACAAAGTTCTAAACTGCAGCTACTCAAAGAACAGCTAAAGGTCTATTTTAGGTACTCTTAAAAAGACAGGGACGTGGTGGCTTAGTGGGTTAGGATGCTGAGCTTGTCGATCAGAAGGTCGGCAGTTTGGCGGGTTGAATCCCAAGTGTCGCGTAACAGAGTGAGCGCCTGTTACTCGTCCCAGCTTCTGCCAACCTAGCAGTTCGAAAGCACGTAAAAATGCAAGTAGAAAAATAGGGACCAATACAGTGGGAAGGTAACAGTGTTCCATGCGCCTTTGGCATCTAGTCATGCCGGCCACATGACCACGGAGATGTCCTCAGACAAGCGCTGGCTCTTCGGCTTTGAAATGGAGATGAACACCGGCCCCTAGAGTCAGAAACGACTAGCACACATGTGCAGGGGAACCTTTACCTTTACCTAAAAAGACAGTGCTGATGGCTGGCACCTGAGTTTGCAATGTGTACTTCCTCTGGTACTAATTATTTTAAAAGAACAGATTCTAAAAATAGTTCATTTAAAACATTACCTATGAGTGAAAAACTGTTTTATGGAAACAACATTCCAACTAGAAATACTATGATTCAACAATATTTTAATATCGATAGTCTGCCAAGCAACCCATGACAGCATAAGAACCTGCAAGGCACAGCTTTTCTTCCTTTCCCCTCATGGGATCCTGTCTCTCAGTGCTCAATTTGGATTGCTATGTTGAGATAACCAACATGATGATAAAAGTAGAGCTCGGCTTTCACTTCCTACCCCTAATGATCTGATGGAGCAGGGCTGCATCACAGCTCTCCTGGGGTTCTTCTTGGGAGGGACTGGGCAAGGGGAATCTCCCAAGCAGTGGACAGAACTTCTCCTGTCTCCTGTCTCCCATACCTTACACATGTGAGATTCTGAGAATGGAAGCAATGGAATATTAAGCTATACAACACAGGTCTAGCTCTCAAACAAATTGCTAAATTCTTGAACATAGGTCCATGTTAGATCAGGCAAGCATTTTGGAGACATTATTTGGGCCAATCAGTCTGTGGAAGCCAGCTATCTAGTCTTTCCTGCAGCCCAAGCAAAAGTGGCCAGAGATTGGAAGGGAGAGGCATTCTTGCAGCATTCTAAAGTGGCCAATAGGACCTGAGCAGATCATCAACCCCACCATCGGTGAAGCAAATGGAAACTAGGTCAGGAGAAGAGGGAAAGCACTGTTTTAAAAATGGAACAGCTAAAGAAATGTTGAGCTGCTTTGTGTATGGGCTGCAAATGAGATGAAGAAAGCATCATGATGCCATATCATATAAAAAGAGCTGATGGGAGTTTGTGTCATAGCTAGAGGGAAAATGGATGATTTGTGGAACAAAGGAAAAACTAAATTATTTAATAGTTAATTATTTAACTATTAATCTTACCCCAAATTGTTAGTTAAACTGAATATTCTGCTATTGTTTTAACTTAAATATATTAATAATATTATTAATATAATATTAATTTTAATCTTCCTTTTTATTCCATTTTCAGAAAAAAAGAGAAAAGTAACCCCCCCCTCTCTCTTCTATTAAATAGAGGTCAGATTCTCAAGGTTGAGTCAAGTATTATTCACTATTAAGACAAAAGCTGCTCTTTACATAAAAAGATAAAGGGAGATAAAAAAACTGAAGTTGCAATAATGTAGGATACTTAAAAATGATGGTGTGCAATTGTGCATAGTATATATTTCTAGTTGACTGTGTCAAAGAAATAATTTGTGGAACATCTTAACTTCATATTTTTGTTTGCAGCATTATCCATAACTGTTCGATTTTGTATTTATTACCACTAAAGCTATCTCACACCCATTGGCCAGACATGAAGAAGAGATGGACAGATCAAATATAAATTACAAACTACATTTTGGTTGATTTTTTTGGTGGGTGTGGGGGATGAAGGCAACTATGAAATTACCTCACTGAATACTTATATAGATTCAAATAATTCTTTTATTTCAGCTTGCCTTACTGAACAACTTACGGTAGCTTAAAGTTATACCACAATCCAGAAATCAACTGAAAGGCTGTAATTATCAAATTTAACCGTCTGTACTGTTTCAAGATATTACAAGAATCATATCTCTTTATTATGCAACCAAGGAGTTGTCACCATATATCCACAAGAAGTGTATTATGAGTAGCATAGAAATATATTAAATAGATCCTCAATTTAGTTTAACAATTTGCTAGATGTGGTTCTGTATTGAAGAAAGATGGCAAATGCTCTCATGCCAGTCATTTCCTTTCCTGTTTCCATTTCTTTTCCATTGTGAGAGTTTGCAAGTTAGCCTCATCCTCCCATTCTACCAGATATTTAACAACTGGAGATGAATTCTGTAGAACTCAGTTCTTCCAGATGCCTTTGTCTGAAGAAGTGATAGCCTGCAGGAATGCAGGCAGATGAGCAGTTCAGGCCTAATGGTGGACATTGTGAGCTCTGCTCTCAACCTCATCCTGCTAAGTCTCAGAGAAAGAAAAATAATTTAACAGCTGGTTTGCTGCAACCAGGCCAAATCAAATAGGTAATACCCTCAAGTCCTTCAACCACTTCTCCATAATTAGTGTATCAGACAGCAGTGTGGATAGTTCCACACCGCAGTAAGACAGAGGTTTTCACTTAGCTTCCTTAAAAATCTCTCTTCACTATCTCTTCCTTCTCTGAGCACTGAGCATATATGCACATGGGTATGACTATTGGTATGTTAACCATTTAAATGCTTTTGTTTTAGCTGTTAAATATTTTGAATTTAAGCAGCTGCAATATGTATGTAGTATGCTTACTTCTTACTTTACTATTTTTTCAAAATGATAAAAAATAGCTGATTGGATTGGTTGTTTATTGGGTAGGTATCTCTCTATGTTCTTTCCCCCTTTTTTCCTTCCCTTAAAATGCTGCCATGGCCTGAAACTGCCTGAACTGTTGAGTTTCTTCTGCCATGACCATGGCCTGAATTCTCAAGAGAGCCTGCACTCTGAGCTGAAACATTAGACACAAAGCTTTTCCTTGAAGCATGAACTGTCAAACAGATGCTTGTGAACATCTGGCTCCCAAATCAGTCATATCCATTAAAGCCTAAAAACACTTTGTATAGCATGAATTCTTAGGTGGCATAAACACACTACAAAGCATCTATCGTTCTGAAGTTTTGGACATGGAAAAGAGCTAGAGATGACTTCAGCAACAATGCTTTAGTAAAGTATTATGCCAATCAAAATCTAATGTTAGATTACTTTAGATTTTAGAAACTCCCATAAAGTATGTCAAAAACTGAAACAAGAAATAACAAAACCAGCTAACATGTCTTTGTTTATGCCATATTAATTGTTCACAGTGATTTCCCTTAAACCTCCCACATAACTTAAAAGAAACTTTGCTGGCATTGTTTCAATTTTAAACTTTTTTTGCAATCAGTTCTAGCAAGGGCAATTCAAATATAATCTCAGCATGTGAACAAAAAAAATGATGTTGTAGGAAAGACTTCAGAAAACAAAATACAATTAACTAATATTTGGCATTTACCCGGATCCAACATAGACTGAATGCTTGGAGGAGCAGCAGCAAATGCTATATGTTAGAATAGACCGGCCTTTCCCAATCTGATAACTACAAGATGCAGTTGGATTGCATCTCCAAAGAGCCTGAGAGAAAATCAATTGAAAGCATACCTCATCCCTTCATTTTTGGTTTATAAACCTTGTGTTTCTATTGTCTGGCTGTTAAACTAGAAAGAGATGAACAATATTTCAGCTTGACAGGCTGTTTCTAAGGAGCAGTCATGAACCACAGGAGAAAATGGTGAAACATATTCAGTTGTGGACTCCCTGGTGCTCTTTTGGTTGTTTGCTTGCTTGGAGGTATTTCATTACCTGACTAAGTAACATCTTCAGTGCTAGCGGGTGTGAGGTTTGCCCTCTGTTTACGTATATACAGTTTCCCAGTTGAAAGTATGAGTCTTTCCATGTGTTATGAGACTAAGGAGTTAGCACTGATGATGTTAACTAGTTGGGTAATGAAACATGTGCAAACAAACAATCAAGCTCAGAGAGAACCAAGTTCAAACCTGAAATATATATCCTCTTCTATTGTTATGTAGAATTATTCAGAATGGACAAATAATTTGCCTGTTATATACCAGTAATGTTTCTTTAACTTTAGGGAGGAGGAGGACTGCACTTTCAGACTTTCAAAACTGATGTTAGCCCTGAGCGATACTATAAGGCTACAATGACAGAGTCTTGCAAGTCTGAAAGTACAATCCTACCCATCTCCTTTAAAGTCTACTCTTCTAAGCCTCTTGCCCCATCCATTTATGCAGTTGCATGCTATCCTCCCTCTTATCTGACTGTTCTCTTGGCAGCATCTTTTTGCCCAGCTATCATTACACTGTGCACAAAACACAAATATAATTAAACACTTATGTACATGTTTTTCATTAACAGCTACTTTGGTTGTAATGGGGACACTTAGCACTTTAATAATAGTAGGGCTGCCAAGACCAGGAAAGTAAAAACCACCCAGCCATTAGAAATTGTACTTGTTACTATGGAAGTTACTTTTTTTTAAGAGCTAACAAATAATAGTTAATACCTCTGTGCTGCACCCAAGCATGTGCTTTAACTGTTATATTTTATCATGCTATTTAAAGAAAAAAACCTAGCAAAACATATCACACACTGCTCATATCACACACTTCATACGTACTCAGAGTATGAGACTCTGGCTTAAATATATAAAACAAACTCCAACAGCCTGAGCAAAGATTTATGACCACCTAATGGCAACACATTAATTTTGGTGTTTTAAAGTGGATTCTGCACAAGAGCATTTAAAGACTGCACATACACCCCAAATGTTGTGCTAGTTAAACTGACACTGTATTTACACAATAAGAAAAATAAATGCAAGCTTTGGTTACAAAGCACTGCAGTGTACACAGTTTATGACTTTGCAAAGCCCTTGAAAGAGCTGCTTTGCAGCTTGCTGGAATGTAGATAATGATTGTTAAAGTAGCCATGTCATTTGCAAAGGTTATTTAGTGGCTTCAGAAGGTGGAGAAAAATGAGGAGTAACCCTCCAAATGATGCAGCTGCTTTCTGTGATTACAAAACAAGTCTTTTAGGGTTTCCTGCATGTTGCCCCTTTCAAAGGCTTTGCATAGCCCTAAAAGCCATATATCTTTGCATGATCAGAATGAAGTACAATACACATTGGGTTTGAGTTATCCAGGGATGGGCTTATCTGTAAATATATATGGCAATACTTTTTAAGGTACCCATATATCTCATATACACTTGTGTATCAGTCCATCCACATCTTAGTTGATCCTTGAATTTTTAAGCAAAATACCAAGAAAAAATAGTGCCAGTTTGGTCCAGTGGTTAAGGCTCCAGGCTAGAAAGCAGAAGACTTTTGAATTCTGGTCCTGCCTTAGGCATGAAAGCCAGTTGGGTGACTTTGGGCTAGTCACTCTCTCTCAATCCAGCCCACCTCACAGGGTTATTTTTGTGGAAATAATAGGAGGAGGAAAGTGTTGGTTATGGTTGACATCTTAAGTTATTTGTAAGAATTATAAAGCTGGAATATAAATAAATAAAAATAAATAAAAAACTAACACAAAATATTGATAGGTTGGTGGTTGCCACCTACCTTTCTGATGCTTAACTTCTGCTTTCTTCTTAGCCTTCCACTTTTACATTATCCTGACCAATCTAACCCCAAATAAAGAGAGAGATGATTGTTCCTATTTACTGTCTTGGCTAGATGGAGGAAGCCTGAGTAAAAATAGTCCAGGCACAAGTCACAAAACAGCCAATTGGATCAATCAGGTCTCACAAACCCAGAATTGCTCAAAATAGTCAAGATTTATTTCACTATATTTTGTCCACGTCTTGAGACAAAGGCCATGGTTTTTCAAAAGTTTAGATTTCAGAAGGTTTGAGGTTCAGTTGGTTTGAGGCTGAAATATTTTGTATATCTCTTACATTTTCTCCACTTTTTATCCTAAATTCCATTTTCAGGTCCACATCCATTTTTGTGCATAATGTTTTTTTCCCCAAATTCACATATTTTTGTATGCATTTTCCTCTAATATATGCATTTTGACTTATTCCTATTACTTGCAATTTGATGTCTTGTGGTTTCCCTAATATGGGTACATTAAGTCCATCTTATCTTGCTAAACAGAGCAGTATATTACAAAGTTCTGAGAAGTGCAAACATGGATGGATACCTATTTTCATTGAGTGAATTGCTTGCTGGAAGTGCAAATTAGATTACTTATTATTTTTTTAAAAAACTCAAATAAAACCAAACCATGGCCAGTTTGGAAAATAAAGAGTGAAATCCAACATTGATAGGTTTAATAAGAACACCTGCTAACATCTTAATTTTGCTGGAAAAGTCAGCTATAATGCAGAGTATATTGTCTAAAATAACACAAAAGCTAACAAACAAATGAATGGAAAAAACTAATCTGTGGATGGAATCCACAGATTCCATCCACAGTTTACTGGACATCTGCAAACCCCACAGCCATTTTTCCTCCTCATCTCTCCTACCCTCTAACCTAGAATTATTACTGGTGGGTTGGGATGTAGAAAAGAGGGAAGTCCTCTTTTTCAGAGAGATGCATTTTTTTATTAGACCAAACAAAAGCACAGTGTACAAATTTCCTTCTGGGCCTTCGATTACTCTCATCGGTTTCTTTACAGCTTGCCGCATGCAAGCCCATTTTGCATTCCACTGACTCTTCGGAAGCAACAATATTTTAATTACCCTGCATATTAGCAAAGCAATCTTTTCTGAATAGCATGACTTCAATTATTATGCTGGCTTTTTAATTTATCACCAGGACACAAAGGAAGGAGCTTCACTTTCTCTTCAGGTCCTTTGTCTGGGAATATTAGGAAGATGGAAAGCTTCCAGACTTTTTTTTTAATCTGTAGTGATACTTCAAATAATCCACTACATTACAATAACACTGATTAAAAAATCAAAAGGAAGGTGTCACGGGGAATGTGTTCAAATCAGATTTCTACCCTCTTCCCCACCTCCTGCGGTTGCCAATTTTCCTTCATTTGAGGGTATTCTCTCTTGTTAGGCCTCCTTGTAATCTAAAATGATAAAATACAAACGTTTACTGATCATCTACAATTTAGTTTGCCATCTTCCTTCATCACTGGCCCTATTTCCCTCTCTTGCATCGTTGTATCTTCCACACAGCAAATAAATGCCTGAAGCAGAGAATCTGCTGTGTCAGGCTAAGCTTCCCCCAGATTAGATACTTGTTTGCCCAGATTTTTAAATCACACGAGGCAACTGGAGGCAGTCTGGGAAGCCTGAACATACAGAGGTTAAACTTCCTGCTTTACTTCTTTCTTTGACACCTGTGGAACGCTGGACATTGACCCAGTGCAAAAAATGGGTCTGGGAGCATTGTTTCATTTTCCATGTCATTCAAGATAAGTTCCTGCTTGTCCAGACTAAGAGCCACTTTTTTCAGGGCTTGTAAAAAACACCAACAAAGCCACTCTTTGTTATACTGAGCTTTTTGACTGAAAGCAGCTTCCACCAAGAACCATTTTCCTTAGATTTTTTTTATCCATGTTGAATTTTTTTAGAGGGGGAAGGGAGAGAAGAGGGAGGAGAGAAAATCTACCTGAGTAAATTGCCAATAAAGCTTCATCCTTTTGGCTTTGGCATAACTACATTCAATAAGTCTTGGCCTGCTGTTCACATCGACCAGGCATCTGTTGTCATCATCGTCAATGGTAGGACTAAGAACACCCACATGGATCTGTTGGTTACCTGTATAGTAGACATTCTGAAAGAAGAAAGCAGAAGATAGATCAGGTAGATGTTCCACCCAAAACTGACGATAAAAGTTAATATGAGGTTTCAGGGAATTGACATATCTGGATGGTTTCATCAGTTCCTCATGTTTGTTCGTTGTAGTTTTGCACCCTATCTGTTCAGTTTGCAGTTTTAAGTTGGCATGAAAAGTGTAGCCCATTATCAAGCTTTTATCTACTAGTGATGAGACAAGGTGGGGGGTGTTGTCCTTGGTATTCTCTGAGCTTGCTTGTTTTTTGTTTTTGTTTTGCAGGTACTTCATTTCCCAAACTAGGTAACATCATCAGTGCTAGTCTGAAACAGTGATGAAATAGTTTTTCCTAATATGCATATATTTATAAGCAACTTTCCTGAAGATAATACATTTATAATAGTTTCTCTAACACAGGCATGTGTACGCCATATGATTGAAGAAGTGGATCATTAATTTCATAAAGATATGAATACTGAAGCTACAATTGGATTTGACTTGAAAACATCTTTTTTCAGCAGGAAGAGGGGTAATATTTACAATCCATTTTTGGTACATTTTTCTGAAGAGCCATCAAAGAGCTGCCTCTTTTTCAAAGCAGGCAGATCTTTTATTCATTACTTATATTGTTCTTATTGTAGAGAATAAAGCAGTGATTATACATGGTAGAGAGTCTGGAGGGTTCATTTATAGAAGTGTCATTTTGATTAGACTAACATAATTTGAGCATTATACTCCCTGAACATCCAAGAAGAAAGGAGCACAATTGGGTTTGAGGAATTTGACACAAGACAAATTCTGACATCAGAACTGAAAGTTAATCATATAAAACAGGTTCTCTAATAATCCATGAAAAGGCAAACACAAAATCTGAATGTAACACAATGTCAAATCATGAAGGAAGAAAATGTCCAAAGGAACTACTGAGGGACACATATGTAGAAAAGTTTGAAAACCATTCACCCATTTACCCTACTGAGTAAGCCATAAATTATCAGTCTATAGTATTTTGATAAATGGAAGGAAAATATTAAATATGAAGCAAAAATGGAAAACCTGTTATATTTTACCTTCCCTAATTCTTCCCAGAGTAGATTGGGAAACATCCAGCACCTGATGTTCTTGAAGAGTCTACTCCTTCTGGTAACAGAGCCTTGTAAAGCTCACTTACAACTTTATTCCTCTCTCTACTTGATACCACTCTTCTCAATTAGACAATCCTGTCCAATATTTCGCTTACTCTTCATTATTATGTCTCCCCGCTTCTCTTACAACAGACTGACTGTATTCCAAATGCTGAAGTTGGGTGAAGGGGTACCATATCTTCCTAATAATTTAATTTATAGTTTGGGTTTTAAAATTTGTTTAATATATTTGTTTTCAAAACTGTAATGTAAATTCATTCCTGTTTTTATGGGTTTTGTATAGTCTAGTCTTTTCTTAAGGAAGAGGAGGAGAAAAAAAATTACCGTAGCATTCATTAGGTTTTGATCCAAATCTTGAGCTTCCAGCAGAGATGGAGCTGTGATGACACTTATTTATGTTTTTTTTTTCATTGGAAAAGAAAACATTTGCAGAGATTTAATTTCTAGATTTCTCCATTCTGATTAGATATAAGCTAGAAAAGGGTATTATATCCACATGTACTGCAGTTATGATGTAGCCCACTTTGCTAGTGGAATAAATTCTTAAATATAACCAACTATCTTTATATTTAACATATCGCATCCAATTCCACTCATATAAATGTGGCAAACTAAATCAAGATAGCTCAGTACAACAAATGGTTTTGATATTAAGCTGCAAAGATGAAAATTGTTTAGTTTTAAATGCCCTCTATATTGCATGCAATCTTTTATGCTGTTTGATAATTTTGCCGATGTAAAAGTCAACTTCTTCATGACATTTTGTTTCAAGTCTTTTCTACTGCTTGACATATCATCTATCAAACGTCATTTAATCAGCTATCATATATCGCTCTCTTGATTCAGCTTCCCACTTTAGATTGCAACAGATGGAATTCTCAGCACAATCTTCCCAGTGTGACTGCTGATAAGCTAATTATGACGCTTATGTCAGAGTCATTCAATCGTACACTATTCTATAGGATCATGTTCTGAAAAGCAGCCAAGGAGGTGGGTGGCAGGTAAGAAGAAGACGATTGCATGATCTTAAACTTGTTCCTTCATCTGATCTTAAATACTGGAATTGTGTCAATCTTTATACTCCATACTGAGTATGTTTTTGCAACATTTGGGGAAAATGCCATGTCACAAGACTTGGTATTTTTTTTTAAAAAAATCTATTTATTATAATTATAGTTTATGTAACTGACAGCTGGTTTACATGTTTAATAATAAAAAAAATATTTCTTTTCAAAATTCAACATAAAATGAACTACAAGGATAAAAAGCCCATATAACAGATGAGTCCTGCAAATGAGGATGAATATGCATTACTCGTGATTTTAAGATTAAAAAAAATAAGAAATCTAATAGATGGTCATTTCTCAAATTGAATAATCGGAAGATAAATGATATGAAACAGATGTATAACTAAAAGGCTATTCAGAATTCATGAAGGCAGGACAAACAGACTGTATAAAACCTTAAAAGATGTTTTGCACCCATGAAACCCTGATTAAAATATCTTTGTGAGCCTTCGCTGAAAAGTAAACTGCACACATTTGCTACAAGAGGCTTGGCATAGTTGTTAAATCTCATCAAAGGGAGGGGCTTTGCTGCCTTCCCATTGCCTCCTGGATAGGCATTTTCACCAGCATCTGCATTGAACAAAAGGCTAGAAGAAATGATGCAGCTTATCTTTATGCCTTCAAGTTAGGCATCAAGACAGTGTTCTTTGCTCTTCTGCATTGGGGCATTGCCTCAAAGTTGTTACATACCCATCTAGACATAATCATAGAAATAGACTAGACATAGACATAGTCCAGCCTACAGGAAGAATGTTGTAGTATATTTTAAGATAAGTTAATGAAATGAATATTGTTTGGGTATACAAGATAACCATTCTATACATTTCCTTTAAAAAAGGAAATAAAAGATAACAGTACCATATTTTCCGGCGTATAAGACGACTGGGCGTATAAGGCACCTGCCACGGCTCCCCGAGCACTCCTTAGCAGCCAGGGAGCGCATGCGTGCGCAGGACTGCCCTGCCGGCTCCCGCCCGATGCCGGACAGCTCCGCCGGTGCCGCCTCGAGGGGGGAGGGCGTGAGGCACCTGCCACGGCTCCCCGAGCACTCCTTAGCAGCCGGGGAGCACGCGCGTGCGCAGGACTGCCCTGCCGGCTCCCGCCCAAAGCCAGCCTGCCCTGCTTCCTCCACAGTGAGAGGGGAGGGTGTGCCTTCCCGGGCTCATCAACTTGCAGCCACACCGGAGCCGAAAGGGGCTTTTCCTTCCATCCACCCTTTGGAATAAACGCAAGAGCTCCCGGGGTCTGGCGCTTGCAAGGGGGAGGGGAAGGGGCTTAGAGGCTCTTGGGGGTGGGAAGGGAGAGTCATGTTGGAGGGGGGACTGGACTAAGGAGGCTTTAAGTTGCTTTGCAAGAACAGGGGCACTCGATTGATTTATGTACTATTTTCCGGCGTATAAGACGACTGGGCGTATAAGACGACCCCCCCAACTTTTGAGAAGATTTTCATGGGTTAAAAAGTCATCTTATACGCCAGAAAATACAGTAGTTTAAAATGGACAATATCATAATTCTCTGTAGCTTGTTCTTTTTATTACAAAGGAAGGACAAGGAGGGAAATAAATCTCCAGCTAGGCTTTCAGATTATAAATGACTGGATCAAGATGCCAGTTATGTCTGACTTATCTCATTGTATATCATTTGACAGTGATGACAATGGACTTACCTAAGTAGTAGTTCCTCATCAATGGAAACATATTAAATACAAGTCTTCTGGTCTTTCATATAAAATAACACTAGAATCAATTACATCTGCTTATGCTATATTTTCATACTACATATTTTACTTGTTTATATACTACATTTCAAAGATGTGCAAGGCCTTCCTTACATGCTGCATACTGATTTAAATACAATGACAAAGTTGCTGGAACAAAAGTATGGGTGGACTCTGGGTCATGTCCTCTAAGAATAAAAATTCATTATTTTTAATTGAAGATTAAATGCATACTTTGTTACATATCTAGCACATACTGTTCTTTCCGTGTTTTGGACTTTAACATTTTTTCCTCTGCCTTAGGCAGCAAGTCTTATAACAAGGAACTGTGGGAGTTGTCAGCCAATCTTTGATCTAAAATATTTTTCTTCATATTCTTAGCTTGATTCAGAACACCTTGAAATATTTAGCTGAAGGGCCCCAAATTTACTTTGAAGTCTGGTTGCTTCTCAACCTCAGAAACTTTTAGATGTGGGGATTCAAATCCCAGAATTCCCAGCATGGTGGCTGGGAAATATTAGCAGATGGAGCCCACATATCTAAAACTACATGCTGAGGTTGGAAACACTGATGTAGACAATCACACCCAGATTAGCTGTTCTTGGCATCGAACTGTATAGAACATTGATTGCTGAAAGTTGCTAATTAATATTAGGCTACATTAATTATCATAATGCTTCTCTATTACATGGGATTACTATATCTGGTCTGAAAAAAATCATTGTTGCATCTAGTAACTGGTAGCTATGAACAATAGTTCCACCCAGCAGCCCAGTTTCACAAGTTTTAGCCATTTTATCAGTCCTATAAGCTTCTCCTTGTATATCTCCATGGCCTTCATCTGGAAGCCATACTTCCGGAACCATTTGTACATTTTTAACCACATTATCTTAAGATCTATAATTCTGCCTGAGGAAATAGCATCTTCATCAAACAAAACACTCTGGCTTCATTAATGTTAATGATAAAGTTGCAAAGATTTGACATGAAGTTAATCAGAAATGTTAAAAACTCATTGTCACTGATAGAGACATCATTGGATGAAGAATGCTGACATCACCACGAATGATTCACAAAGGCCTGATCTGTCATAAAGCAAAAAGTTAAAGTAAAAGTTTGGACTGCTGCATTTTTTGAACAATTTTCCCTTAATAATATTTCTGATAAAGAATTAGTGCAAGACAGTTTTACGTTTTAATTTTTTTTTCATTTTAAGGAACTTCAAAGCAGTGTGAAAGTTGAGGTCATATGCAACTACCTGAAAAAAAAATCAGAAGGTATTAAGGGTCTGACAGAACTTCTGATTTCCTTTTTCTTCATTTTTAAATGTTCATGGAAAGACTGAAAATTATTTTTACCCAGATATAAGTCTCATTATATTCAATCAGCTTATATTTAGGGAATGCCTTTCCTTGAGTACTGATCCTCAGGATCTGAAACCCTTTCATGTCCTTGAGTGAGGGAAAAATCCTGGAGGGCATAGTTAATTTCTCCTTAAAAATAAAGGAAAAAAAAAGGTTTTATTCTTTCCTCTTCCTCCTCTGGTTGTCCAGTCGAGTTTACGTCCTGCACACTGCTTTAGCTAAGGTTATTTCTTTGCCCATTGGATTTCTCCAACTAATTGGCTGGATTACCCTGAATTTATTCCTGTGTAATTAAAAATTGAGCTCTTAAGATTCCTTTGCTTTCTTCTCTTTGTTGAATAAATTTTTCAGAGTTATTCTCATTGATCCATTTGTAATGAAAGAGTATATCATGAGCTGCCAAAACAAGAGCAAATGATATCCCCTTTTCTTTCGTTTCTTTCGTTCTTTAAAACAGGGGTACACAATGTATCTATGTCAGTTTGAGAACTGAACGTGGAAGGCAGGGCAGATTATGTTTTAGGATGTTTTTCAGAAGTTTTAAGAGACTGGGGAAGAACTTGCAGATGATCCCCAGGCTCTACTTCCTGTACCTTCAATTTAAAGGATTATGTTGGGATTTTAAGAGGAGTGTATTTTGCTAATTTGTTCTGAAACAGATTTTGTTAGGATTGAGCATTTCTTCAGATCTGAGAGTAAAAAGGCCCATGAAGCAGACAAGGATGTGAGCAGAGCACCTGTGTGAAAATCCTTACAACACTGTTCCATTTCCCCAGGATCATGCAACTGTCTCTGCAGTTGCCAAGGGATTCTGGGAAAAGTAACACTATAACAGGGTGGGAGGGACCTTGGAGGTCTTCTAATCCAGGGCTTTTCAACTAGTGGTACAGGTACTACCTGTGGTACATTGGCACCTGGCAGGTGGTATGCAACCATCCTAGAAAAGTGGTAGTGGGGGAGGGGAATGAGCTGAACTGGTGGTAGCACTGCACAAGCCTGAGCAAGAGATGGCTGGAGCTGCAGGGCTGTCAGGGCTCAGCGGAAGTGCCAGGATCAGCGCTTCTTCGGGGCTGTCAGGGCTCAGCAGAAGTGCCAGGATCAGCACCAGGTTCCAGCTGGAGCTTGGCACTGATCCCAGCACGTCTGCTGAGCCCAGAAGAAGCACCGATCAGCTGGAATGTTGCAGCATCTCCAGGGTCTTGTGAGTTACATTCAGATGCTTGGCAACTGATTCATATTTATGATGGTCACAGTGTCCCAGGGTCATGTGAAGTGACCAAAACCTGCTGCAACCACCCAGCAGACGAGGGGGAATAAAAACTAAACACCCCCCACCCCACCCCCGCTGCCAATCCTCAACAGAAATGCTCACAACAATGAAAACCTCAGACAGGAGGAAGAGCGCCGCCGGGCGGGCAGGCAGGTGTCTTGCTCAGCTGTGGCTTGGGGGGCACTTTTTCACTGTCATTGTAACTTCGAAAAGTCACTAAGCGAACTGTTGTAAGTTGAGGACTACCTGTACTTCATCACTTTTTTTCCTTTTGGGGGGGTCAAGTTTTTGACACCTTGCTAGGCAACTGGTGGTACTCGGATGTTGCCATATCCTAAAAGTGGTACAACAGGTGAAAAGGTTGAAAAGCCCAGTTCTAGTCCAACCCCTGCCCCTGGCAGGAGATCCTATACCATTCTGTCCAATCTCTTCTTGAAAACCTCCAGTGACGGAGCACACACAATTTCTGGAGGCAAGCTGTTCTCACTGTCAGGAAATTTTTCCTTAGTTTTAGGCTGGATCTCTCTTTGCTAAACTGCTGTCCATTACTTCTTCTACCCTCAAGTGCTTTGGAGAATAGGTCAACCCTCTCCTCTCTGTGGCAGCACCTCAAAAGGTGTGTTTTGTTTTAAAGAGTTGTCTACAAGTGTTCCAGTCATGCTCCTGTGTAATTTGAAGCACATCTTTGCTTTGAACCTGAAGTGCTGCCTAACTGTAAGAGTCATTTGATGAACAAAAGCAAAACAAAATTAAACCCAGTTCCTTTTCTTCAGCTTAGAATGACTGGAGTTTCTCTGCTACTGAAATCTCACCCCTCTAGTTACTGAGCAGAACCTCTAACAAGATAAAGCTATTTCTATAGGTGTAATACACCAATGAGCTTGTGGCTTTCTAAGTGTTATCAACCTTTTGCTATCAATGCAATACATTATACAGGGGTGTCACACTGCTGGCCTGCGGGCCAGTTTCATCAAACCGAAGCCGTGCCCACCCCATTGCCGGCAATGCAAAAAGAGTTGTGATACATCACATGATGTGGCGAGTTTGACACCCGTGCACTATAAGGTGACTTTTAGCATTTTCATTTCTTTCTTGGAAAAAAACAATTTATTTTTATTGTAAATATTTTTAAAGAAATCTTTCCCTTTCACATAATGGAATCACACCCTACATTTTTCCTAGGCCTCTGTCCTCTCCTTCCACATATGATCAAACCAGACTATGTACCAAAGAATAATACAACACAGTGATGTAGAAGGGTGTCTGGGTGTGTGGAATTTATTCTGAGTTTTAAATGGCCATTGCATTTGGATTATTTTGAAATAACATTTTTGTTATATCTTCAGTTCGTTAGGCATTGAATGAGGCAGAGGTGTTGAAACAGCAAGCAAGTTTATTAACTCAGAACAGAAGCAGCCCTAATGCCTGCTACACATCTATATATACTGTTGGCCTCTAGGCGGCAACCAATAGGTTTAAAGTAACTGTTTCCCACCCCAAGTCTAATTATCAGCTTGGAGACAGCCAGTCTGGTTTTCAGTAACAGCAACCATTAAGCAATACAGCAATCTAGGTCAGACATTAAGCAAGTGATTAAAACAGTTATGGCCAATACATTACAATTTTAATAATACTTTAAAGTACTATTTTAATCATTTTTAAAATGTCATTCCTTTGAAGCAATATTTTTTAATGAATGCAAGCCAGGTATTTAAATCAGAATATATTACAATAATATAACATTTAATTATTTTAAATGTTAAAAACAGGCACGAAAGCGAGCCAGCCCTACTAATAACCTGGCATCCCATGACAGATGTCTTCATCACAGCAACTTTATCTAATTCTGCAACTTAATACCTAGGTCATCTTCATAATAGTAATAGTAACAAGATACATGGCACTTTCTTTAGGTTATTTTAAATGAGATGTGTGCATGTGTAGGCATAAGTGTTGTCATAATTGATATCTTTCAGGTAGAATCCTGGAGAAAGAAAATGCAGTATATAAATTAAACTAATTGCAGGGTTCTTGAGACTTTATGTTTAAATTAAAATAAAGGCAACAAGTATTTTTAGCCCTAGATTTTGAGACAAAATCCGAAGAAATACATTGGGGTAGTTTTTTTTTCTGCCTAAGGCCATAAGCAAAACATGTATATTTATGGGTTTCTTACATTCTGTTTGTCATCACATAGAAGGAGGCTCTCGGATACCATTCCAATAAAAATGTGGCTTTCCTGCTGTTTTCTGCTGGCATAATATACGAAAAGAGTTGATTGATAATACAGATTGTGTATTTTTCCTTGTGCATTTTAGGTCTGTTTGGCGTGGGTACTGAAGAAACTCAGAGATATTTTTGAAAATAGAATGATACATTTCCAAATTGTACAAGGAGTGATTTGTTCATTTGTTATGTTGGACAAAGGGTTTTTGGTTGATTGATTATATGTTCATTAGTGGAATTTTACTAATAAACTAATAACTCCCAGATATGTAAATTGTAATGGCTGCTCTTTATCTGGAAGTAGTTTGTTCTCTTCTTATACCTTATCTGATTTGGCATTTCCAAAGGACTATACTGTACTGTACCTATCATTGATTTCATTTCTTTATCTTCTACTGTAGGTATTGAAATTAATAGTCCAGGAAAAATTACAGATCCCCAGGTTGAAATTAGACCAAGAAGTGTTAAAACAAAACCCAGGCAAAACAAAATGAAGTTTGGGTTTTACTATATGGCATTTAAAATTAGAACAATTAGCAGTTGTGTTCTATGCATTTATCTAGTTTGTTCTAAAATTTGGGGCTAATTTTTTTATTGATTGATTGATTATGAATCATCAGGCTGGTGTCAATTGTTAGTAGGCATATGGATAGTAGGCCTTGGTGGAGCAGTGGGCTAATGCCTCCTTAAGTAACACCAGCTGCCTGCAATTAGTGCAGGTTCGAGTCCCACCAGGCTCAAGGTTGACTCAGCCTTCCATCCTTCCGAGGTAGGTAAAACGAGGACCCAGATTGTTGGGGGCAATAAGCTGACTTTGTAATAATGCCGCTTGGGGGGGGCGAAAGCCCTAATAAGCAGGCATATACATAGAATGAAGGCTATTGCTAAGCACATTTGATTTGTGCTTAGATTGTAAGCCGCCCTGAGACTTTGGAGAAGGGCGGGATATAAATGGGATTAAAAAAAGAATCTTCTCCAGGATGATCTGTTCCCAGCCTGATCCTTTATGCCTTCCAAGAAAATCCAAGAATATCTACTAAATGGTAGCCAAATATACAATATATAAAAAGACCTCTAACTGTTCAGCTCAGTTTCGGTAGGCCTAATCAAAACAGCAAAGAAGATGAATCATTCTGATTATTCATGTTTTATCTGTATTAGTAATGTTAGGAATAAAAGCAAAAAGAGAGGACATGATTATAATGAATGTTCATGCTTTCTAGCAGGCCACTCAGTTATAGGAGACTAATTAAGACAAATAATTGGAATATTACCATTCTTTATGTCAGCATTCTCATGTCTCTGTTTTTTTAAGGAACTGCGATATTACTGTTGCATGATTTTCAGAAGCAAAATATATTAGTTCCTGTTAGTCCATAATTATGATGTCCACTTTAGTGATTGTATCACATCAAAAGTAACCAATCTTCCTATGGTCAGGGGCTCTGTTTTCATTTTTTTCCTATTTCTGAAGACATATTTTATGGCATGGGAATGACATTAGAACTGATTGAAAGTTTTCAAGCTTTTTTGGTGGAATGAAGGGGCTTCTATGGGAAATGGGAAATAATAATGCATTTATTTATTTTGTTCATTTGCACACTGCCTCTGTCACAGAGTAACTCTTGGTAGCTGACTAATATTAAAGCTTATGGAACCTTGATGTAGCTGGTGATTTTATATCTTTTGGGCTTAATTTTTATTTACCAAAGGATTTTGGCACTAAGAATCAGCCTACTGACAAAATTTAGTTGTCTGATTCTGATCCTTTGGGGTAGTAAAAATGTAGCATGTGTGGGGCTACATGTGCCCATGGATACCTATTGCTATTGCTCATAAATGTCTTTAAAGACACAGCTTGAAGAACGTACAGTCACACTTACATGGGAGTGTTTCATTTTGCATGGACAAATTATGCCTCAGTGATCAGAGAATAAAATGCATTTCTGTATTCACTTCCACTATTTTCAGCTAAGGCTTTCAATAATAGTCAGAACAGGAACAGAACAGTATTCCTATTTCTTGAAATGCTTTTTAAAAAAAAACCATGAGGGTGAATATCAGAATAACAGAGTTGCAAAGAGGCGTTTTAGTCCAACTCCCTGCTCTAGCAGGAAACCCTATACCAGGGGTAGGCAACCTTGGTTCTTTTATGACTTGTGGACTTCAATACACATAATTCCTGAACCAGCCATGCTGACTCAGGAATTCTGGGAGTTAAAGTCCACAAGTCATAAAAGAGCCAAGGTTGCCTACCCCTGCCCTATACCATTTCAGACATGGTTGTCCAATCTCTTCTTAAAAACCTCCAGTGTTGGAGCACTACAACTTCTGGAGGTCTATCTTCTTGGAGCCCTATCAGGTGCTTTGTACTATAACTCCCATCATCCTCTACCACTGGCTATGCTACCAATACCTCCTTTACCATTGGCTACCAAGTTTTGACAGAAGATGATAGAAGTCAACAATGAATGGAGGGCCCCACATTGCCCATTCATGAAGTAAGTGAAGAGAAACATAAGGCTCTTTATTTTGGTACTTTTGAACTACAGTAATATCTGTATGGAGCCAGAGTGAAATAATCATAGAGGCCTGCAGAGAGAAAAGGGTGGGAGGAGAGCAAGTGACAAAAGATTACGATGCAAACCCCATGACAAAGTCAAAGTTTGCATCACAATATGACAAAGCAAGTTTTATCATTTTTGTATCTTTGAAGTTAGTCGCAAATGTCTAAGGCATTACTGAAATGTTTCTCAGTGTTCCTAGATTTTTATTGCTTACATTACAAAACACAACTGTGTCTTGGCTTTAAACCTGCGATATATAATTACACATTGGAGAATGGCTACTAGACAGCAGGTCTGAATTTTCAAGAAATGTTATATGGTTATATTTGACAAGAGAGGATTCTTTTTCATCACAATGTTAAGTAGATTACATGAAATTCAGAAAAGTCCCCCTGTGCTTTTTTTGTTCAAGTACTGAAAACTAATTGTAAAAACTAATTTTCATACCACCTCAAAGTAAGTATTACAGTTCCAAGGAATTATGCTATATAGGTGTGAACACTTCAAAAAACAATTCCAAAGGAGTAAATCAATCCTTTGCTACTGAATTAGCCTAACAGAGTCCATTGGATTTGGGCAGCTAATAAATTTAAATAAAAAAAATAAAGAGATAAGAAAAAGAAGAAAGAAAAAGATTAGATAGATAGATAGATAGATAGATAGATAGATAGATAGATAGATAGATAGATAGATGATAGATTTTTTCCCCTCAGGCCTCTATGTAAGTTTTTTGGGCAATTCAGAAGTACTGCCAATTTAGGAATGCTATTAACTTTAAGGAGTTGGACTCTAACCGCTCCTTTTTTCAATCTCAAAATGATTGGGCTACTTTAATGAATACTAGAGCGCTGTTGAGTGAGAGGCTGTATAAGATCCAAAGCACTTCTTCTAGGCAAGAGGATAAGAAAACCATACAATCTCTGAATTATGAGAAAGTAACAAAAGTCTTCAGTTTAAATAAAATAAGGGAAGATTCCTTCATACACTTCTTGTGTATTCTTTCTCTGCCCAGCACATTCAATAAAAAAAATATATATCTTACCATCTTTATATGCAGGAGTAAAAACTGCTTGAAATTTAACAAGTAAAATTTGAAAATATACATATATATACACACACACACACACACACACACACACGCTTTTCTAGTAGAAAATCATTTTACCAGTAATAGTTCACTATCCTTAAAATATAGCCCTAAACATTTTATTTGGAAACAAATTGTATTGATTTTTAGCAGCACCTTATTTCAGTACATTTAGTACTGAAGTCAAGAGATCTGCAAATTCCGTAACTTTGAATTTAATTTTCCAACAATGAAATGTTATGAGAAACACCATACAATTATAATTCAAAGAAACAGTAAAAGGTGGGAAGTGAAGGATAATATGTAAACCAGCATTTGAATATATTTTCTGAAGACTTTTGAAAGCATTGTGAGATAGATACCTGTGCACCTTTAAGTTTAATTTTACAAAAATGACCTTTACAGAAAGTATATAATGAGGTTGTGAAAGCTCTGCTTTAAACCCCAGCTATTCAGTGTTCAGGAAAACTTTTGTATAAAAAAATCTATTTAATTCTCAGGAGAGCTGATATTTCTTCTCCCTCTTCAGTTTCCATATAAAACATTTGTTAATTCATTCTCATGTCTAGAGACAGTGTTCAACTAAGAGGGCAGAAGAGCTTAGCCATGCCCAAAATATCAGCACACCATTGACCTGGATGGCTATGTAGATAACATCTATGCATGCTTCCTTATATAGACATGAATATCAACACAAGAAGATCAACAGGTTATGGTGCGTGTCCTCTCAGTAGATGACTCACTGGTGCTTTTTATGGGTCTCTTCTCCAGCTGGAGGTTTAACAAAAGGGAGATATTCTGAAGAGAGTTAAGAAGGATAATCTGAAATGATCAGGCTAACAACAAATAGTGCTGAGCTATATTAGGCCTTTTCTAAAAGTTTCCTTCTGCGTCATCATAGATAAGCAGTAGAGCAGATTTAATTAATAACATAGGATTAATAGTAGAATATAATTAATACTTAAAATAATTAATAAGGAGCACTTCAGGCTGCAAAATAATCAGTAACAAAGAAATGATTCAAAATAGTCCAGGAGACTCCATTTGATGAACTCACTAATAAAGCTATCATTGTTTCCAAGATTCTTGCACTAAAACACCTTATTGAAATCTGTGTGATTCTTGCATCTTTGATTGTGCACTCTGTAATGGTGCTTGACACCTGTCTGCTGTGATACACCACCACTCTAGAGAGTCTCTTGATCATCAGATTTTGAGGGAAGGTGCACATGCAGAGAGCTGTACAATAATGAGGCGAAAGAGAAATTCCCTCCTCTGTAGGGATAATGCTATTCATGTAGATGCAGCCTGCTTTCTGCTTCTCTCTGCCAGGGAATATCAGAAATGGCAAGTACTTTGAATAAGGCTACTGAACTGAAAGACAAAGTTCCTACTGGCAATGGGTTTCTGAAATAAACTTCTAGGAATCTAGCAACTTAATAGGCTTCCTATGCTTATAATCCTTCTCTTAATTTAATTAATTATTTAATCCCGCCTTTATTATTTTTATAAATAACTCAAGGCAGAGAACATACCTAATACTCTTTCCTCTTCCTATTTTCCTCATAACAACAACCCTGTCAGGTGGGTTGGACTGAGAGAGAGTGAGAAGGAAGGGGGGAGGGTAAGAAACCTATCCCTGACTTAAAGTTAAAAATATGAAACTGACCTCATTTGTGTTGTGACCTCATTAACGTGCAATAATACAAATGAGGTCATTTTCATAATTACATGAAATCATGTAATACCACTTATGTAATTAAGTGTATTTGTACAATAAAACCTTTACCTAAATGACACCAATCATCATAGATCTTGTACAACTTAAATAAAGTTAATATAAATATAACTTCCTTGTCCAGTTTATCTCAGATGCAATGGATTGTCCATCTATTTTGAGGTAATGTCCAGGATGAACTTTTGTCAGTCACATCCAAGTCTGCCAAAGAAGAATTGGTTCAACTGAGGTTTGTTGTTGTTGTTGTTCTGCCACTGCATACAGTCATTGAAACAAATACTGCCATGATTATAAATATTTCAGTGATCATGAAAATGAAGAATCTGTCAAGAGTCCATTTTACTCAGTCCATCTTATTCAGCAGCATCTTCTACAGACATTAGTTTCTATCAAATGCTTCTAAAAACCATTCAAGGAAGCATGAAGGCACTTATACCTGTCCCTGTTTTTTCCCCTAACCATCAATATTTGGACAAAGTATCATATGTAGGAGTCCTATTTAGCTATTGTGGCTCAAAACCATTGACCCCTCAGTCTTCCTGAAAATATCTAATCTGATTTCTGCATCATTCATGATCTTGGCTTTCCTGAATTGTGTACAACCTTTTTCTCTTCAAAGTTATTTTAGAATATTAACGTGCCCATTTATTATAATTTATGATATGCATTAAACTGCCTCATATACCTTTCATCCTAATACAGATGTTTCGGTTATTTTGATTTTCAGTTGCATTCACACCTCTTTTCAAATGTACCTTACCGCACGTTTCTTTATATATATGTCATCCATCTGCTATAATCAGCATGGCTTTCACCTGAATAATTATCACAACACAATTATAAAGTAGCTAAGGTTTTCAATGAATTACCCACCATACTCTCAAGGCTCACAAATGCACACTTAGTTTAGATAAGCTAAGATAAGATAACCTTTATTATCATTTTTTTACTGTGGGCACAACGGCACACATGAAAAATGAAATTTAGTTGCCCGCTCTCAAAGTGAAACACATACATGACACACATCTAACCATACTGTACTATATACAACGTATGTATAGACCCACACCCCTATATTACATAGCAAATAAATATTAATAGTTTAGATACTTATAGTCTGTCTATTAGTTAACTGGTTTTTGACCCAGTATGTATCATTCCATACTATTTACAATTTTCTAGCCCATTCATCCAGTTCTTCATTGCTTAATTTTCCCTATATTATTAATTTGGTGTCATTGGAAAGCTTAGCTCCTTCACGACCCACCAGTAGTTCCAGATTATTTAAATAGCTTAGATCCCAGTAACTATCCTTTGGGGAACTCTAGTACTTCTTCAGTGATAAAATTCAACACTTTCCCGTCTCATTTCTGTGTCTATTCTTAACCACTTACTAATCTGTAAACCTCTTATTCCATGACTGTGAATATTTAAAAAAAGAAGCTTTTGAAAACTGATTACTTATGTGCTGAAGGTGGGGGTTGCTGTTCTTGACAAATTACAATAAACTTAAATTGCTTTTAATTAATATACTATATTTCATTTCTAATATATTTTGGACAGTTTAATAAGTATATCATTGAAAAAAGTCCTTTTTCTTGTAGCATTAACTTTTATTTTGCCAGTATTTACTGTATGTACAGTACCTTCTCATCTTTCTCTTTTTGATACAATTTCTAATTTTGAAGGAGAGATCTTCTTGTCTTTTATACTTTATTTATTCTATTAAAGAATTTATAAGTTGGCATGGTCATGTGATTTTTCACTTTTATGACTGCATTGCTTAGCAGCACAAGTGTGAAATGACAGGAAGGAGACTGTCCTGTAGACATGCAGGTAACTGCATTTTGCACCATCCACACAGAGAACTGGTTGTTCACATAGTTGAATCCCACCACTGAGGTAACTTCATTTTGCACCATTAATACGCAGGTAACTGCATTTTGCACCAATATGAATTTCTGGTGATCTTCAAGAGTAGCCCATGTAAAGCCGAGTACTGTAGTCTTGACTTTCCTTTTATTGGTGTAGATCAAACAACCCTGGGAAGAGACCATTACTGTAGCAATGCTTAAGAAAAGGATACAGGAGAAAGCAATTTTACAATCTTCCACTAGACTCTTACATACCACCAGCAAACATCTGCACTGCTGATCAATGGAGAACTGGCAGGATTTTCAGAAGTAAGATTTGATTGAAGTGGCATAGAAAAAGCAGTCTAAATAACAACTATAGTTATATAATTTTCTAACATTCAGTTGAGAAATATGCCAGTATTTCCACAGGGATGTTCTCTCATATTTAAAGCCTCTTTTGATTTAATTCCAACCCTAAACCTTGGGACAAATTGAGCGAAATGATTATTGATTGTTGTCTGGGATCCCTAATATATATATAAAAAATCTCTATTGTAGCACCTCTTCAGAGTAAGATAAAAAGCATCAGTGGGCATTATCTCTTCTGAACTAAGATTGAGAAATATAAACTCCTGGTTAATTTCAGCCTTGTTGCTCTTTAACTCCTATAATGAAGATGGGATAAAAATAAATAATAAATAAATATTCCCTCTTTAGTTTAACAATTTGCTTAGGATATCCACTCACTTAAGTTTGTGAACAAGCACCTAGCAGGTTTACTACAATGTGGATATGTAACAATCAGTTCTGGGACAGAAGCGGTTGTGAGGTGAGCACTGTGGGTCCTAGCAAAGGAACATTTTATCCAAAATGGAAATCAATGAGCAGGGGAAAAAAATCTTGACAATTGAAAAAAAAGATCTTTAAAAATGTATTAATGAAGTCAACATTTCAAATATCTGGGGATTATTTTCCATGGTACTGGGTCTTGCAAGGTAAGGTAAAGGTAAAGGTTCCCCCGCACATGCGTGCTAGTCGTTTCTAACTCTAGGGGCCGGTGCTCATCTCCGTTTCAAAGCCAAACAGCCAGCGCTTGTCCGAGGACATCTCTGTGGTCATGTGGCTGGCACGACTAGATGCCAAAGGCGCACGGAACGCTGTTACCTTCCCACCGTAGTGGTCCCTATTTTTCTACTTGCATTTTTACGTGCTTTCAAACTGCTAGGTTGGCAGAAGCTGGGATGAGTAACAGCCACTCACTCTGTTACGTGGCACTTGGGATTCAACCCGCCAAACTGCCGACCTTCTGATCGACAAGCTCAGTGTCCTAACCCACTGAGCCACCATGTCACTCTGGGTCTTGCAAAGAGGATACTAAATATGTACTGTATGATCTAGTCATTGACAACAATAGATAACTCACCTATTAATTATTTTGCTCTTATTTGCATGTTACAGAAACATATGTGATAATATAAAACCAAGTTGCCTTACAATTGAGTGTTCTGTGTGAACCTAGAAAATCATGGTGTGTCACTTAGTTTCATATAGTTTATTCAATAAAACATGTTTGTACAAAAAAAAATCATATGTCATGATGAAACTTCACATAGGATTTCTGCCTTTTCAGCTGCCTTTCATTAGAATTACAGATAATCTTCATTTAGTGATTGTGTTGTTTAGTGATCATTTGCAGTTACAATGGTGATGAAATAGTAACTTGCAACCAATCCCTGCATTTATAATCTCTGCAGGTATGTAAAGCGAAGGAAAGCTGAAGTAAGATCACAAATGCAGTTGTAGTTTCACTTAGCAATCAATTTGCTTAACAACTGAGTCGCTAGTTCTAACTGTGGTTACTAAATAAGGATTGCCTGTACATTTAACAAAGTGTGAGGATGAATAACTTAACCTACTCTGATTTTAAGTGCACACCTACTTTTACATCTTCAAAAAGCTGAACAGTGCAAGAATATAAAATGTGAAACAGCAACAAGTCAGTGCAAGGATGAAAGGAAGCAAGGTAACGACATCAGCATGATACACTTTTTTTGATGAAAGACAACTGCATAGAGTTAAGGAAATTAAAAAGAACAAAACAAAACATGTTTGTCTCTGTGAATCTTCATCGTAAATTGTCCTAATCTCTGTGTTCATTTTGAATGTACATTTATGTACATTAATTACATGCCACATATGGAGTTCATATTTTCTGCTAGTTCATATAACACACTGTATATTTAAGTATGTGAAAGTTTAAATGTATGTGGAAAATAAACATGGTAATCAACTGAAACTGTGGATAAAGATGTATACAAAGAAAGATGTATACACACAAAAAAAATTACTATAAAAGCAAGATGACTAATTAAATTACAAGGATTCCATTACTTTTCAACAACAGAATGAAACATCTCCCATATTTCTCTTCATCCTATAAACCAAGTTTGCAATGTGCAGAATGCTGCTGAATACGAAATGGGTAAGATACAGCTCTGCGCAGAGCGGTAAAGGGCTAAAATCTAGGCAAGCAGGCACAGTAACAGGATTTGCAATTTTGTTCTCGTTAGCATAGGTTTGTATACAACACCCTGTTCAAAATGCACACAACTCCCCCCCCCCAAGAAACCAAGCATTATATCAATCAGGTATAAAGTCAAAAAAGGGCTTGACTCTGTATCACTAATCTTTCACCATAGCTGATCCTTGCAAGCAAAACTCCATCATGGCTGTAATACACAACAGAAACAACAAAACAAAAGCAACTGTGTCCAAAGAACTTTCTTTTTAGTATTTAATTACTGTTTTTCAAGTCAACTCCCATTTTTCTTGGCTTAGCCTTAGAGCAAATGTAGAACAACACTTCTCAAACAGAGATAAGCAAATGTGAATTGGTAAAATGTTAGTGTGGCATTATTGCAGCTAGGTAGTTTTACCTATTGATTTCTTTTTTAAAGAAATCTGCAGAAATGTTTATTCTCATGTACAATTAAATGTATGCATTTCAGATTAACTTTGTAGATGGCAAATTGGTTCAGAGTATGTGGACTCAGCGTATGTGGACTCAGAAGTGCCATGTTCCACCTGGCTGAGAAGCCACCAGAATATAAACTGACAGCAAACAGCACTCCTTACTAGCACCAATGATGTTACCTAGTTTGGGTAATGAAATGTCTGCAAGAAAAGAAGCAAGCTCAGAGGGCACCAAGGACCCCTCAAGTGCCATGTTCATCTAAAAAAGGTAAAGGTAAAGGTTCCCCTGCACATGCGTGCTAGTCATTTCCAACTCTAGGGGCCGGTGCTCATCTCCGTTTCAAAGCTGAAGAGCCAGCGCTTGTCCGAGGACGTCTCCGTGGTCATGTGGCTGGCATGACTAGATGCCAAAGGTGCATAGAATATTTAGAGTTACTTTTGGTCAAGGACTGCATCATACTGCTGTCACAACAAGCATAGAGAAGAACATTTTTCTGATCACAGTCTGGTTGCATGCTCCATCACACTAGGTACAATGCATATTTTATCTATACCACACACCACAACAGAAATAATCAGTGCTGCTTTTGAAGTTACAGGTAGTCCTCAACTTACAACAATTTGTTTAGTGACTGTTCAAAGTTATAACAGCACTGAAAAACAATGACTTATAACTGTTTTTCACACTTATGACTGTTAAATGGTCACATAATCAAAATTCAGTTGCTTGGCAACTGATTCATATTTATGACCGTTGCAGTGTCTCGAGGTCAAGTGATTCCCTTTTGTGACTTTCTAACAAGCAAAGTCAATGGGGAAGCCAGATTCACTTAATAACCATGTTACTAATTTAACAACTGTAGTGATTCACTGAACAAATGTGGCAAGAAAAGTCGTAAAATGGGACAAAACTCACTTAACAAATTTCTCACTTAGCAATGTAAATTTTTTGGTAGTAAGTCAAGGACTACCTGTATTTGTAATTAAAGACATCCCTACCCTTTTGAGATAGTGAGTACATTTGGAATTTTGAGAGAATATTGTGGTTCATAAAAAAAGGGGGGTTTTCCATAGAGGAGCAGCTTGTTCATTCATAAAAGGGTTTGCAATAGAAGAAATGGCTGATCACAAGAAGCCAATCTATCAGAGGGCAAACCTATAAAGTTGTTCATGGTAATCCACCTAGCTGTGCTGGATATTCACTATGAGCAGGCACATTGGTGTTCATGGAGCTACCTGGGACCCAGAAAGTGCCACTTCAAACAATTGCATGAAAGAAGAGACCAGCAAGTTAGCACTAATGGTGTTTACCTACTGACATTTTGTCACATCACTCTGAAACTTACAGAAAACAATAGAAACAAAGATCCTGGACATGCTAGTAAAATGGTTCCCAATCTGTGGGTTGTGGACCATTGGCGTTCTGCTAGGGTAAAGAATATGATCCACTGGAAAAAGAATATCATCCCCCTTGTGATTATATACATCACGAAGCCAAACAATCACCAACTCAACAACAGTAAATCCCAATATCTTTTACATATTATAGCATTTTAGTATCTTATTAGTATTGTATTATTAGGCTCAATGAAATTAGCTCCACAGATGCCTTTGCATAATGCAACATCCTCTGAATTTAAAAACTAATATTTTTTGTGATACATCAATGCATCAAGGACTCTTTTGCCCACTTGTGGTTAAAATGTTACAATCTGGAAAAAAATGGATTATTGGCTTTCAAAGGACATGCATAAGGGATAGTATGTTTAAAATGATTATCTTATGTGACTTATGTCTGAAAACGCTACATGTGATAATATAAATTTTTAAAAAGGGAGGGGGAGGCATTACTGGGTTTAAAACTTCCATAAAATAAGTGCTATTACCACACACAAACACAACACACACACACACACACACACACAAAATTCAGAACTTTTAAAATACCTTTAACTTATGTATATTCCAGTTTGTGAATGACTGACTGAGAGTTGAAGTGCCCAAACGCTCATTGCTGCATACTAACTTCAGGAAAAGTTCATAATGCTTCTCTAATCACCACCATAAGCTACTCTAACCTTTAGCAATTACCAGCACAATACAAAGTAATACCCTGTTTTAGGCAAGCAAACTACTTCCACATGTGTTTTAGATGTTATAATTCATAGGATCTATTATAATGTATGAAAGAACCCAAATGTTGGAACGAATTGGAATCTGCTGCCCTAATGTATAATTTACAAACTACATAAAAACAATGCTTCTGAAACAGGAAATCAATGTGTCTGTCTTTGAGCACTCTGCTGCTTCTTTGCTGTTATATATGATTATAAACTACGGTAGGCTTCACACCAATATTCTTTTTCATTGCTCCTAGAGCTACAGATATAAAATTTACATCATTTTTTATAATATGAAAAAGAAAAAAAAGTCAATATATCCTTAAAATGATTTTGGAGTTAACAGTCATGGAATAGATTTCCTAAGATCTGGAATAATATCATTTTTATATCTTTCTCATCAAAGTGGAATAGTAAAAAATGATAGGCTTTGGTCTCAGATCTTTAGAAGTATGTTTTTACATATTCTCTTCAAAGCTCATCTTCTTTTTGCTTTGCTTTTTTTTTCTTTTTGGCTGTCATCTGAAATTGTTGGACACTTGAACAGTTGAGAACAAGAAATGGGAGACATTGGAATTCTATAAAAGCGTGGGCATATTTATAAGTGTACAATGCATGCACTAATAATTAAATGTATGTATATACTGTAAATGTATGTATATAAATAGCTGTAGTATACACTTAGGTGTATTCTGCAATCAGTACAGTCCTAAAGGAAATCAACACTGATTATTCTTTGGAAAGACAGACACTGAAGCTGAAGCTCAGATACTTTGGCTTCCTAAGAAGAGGGGTAACATTATAAAAGACCCTGAGGTTGGGAAAGATTGAAGGCAAAAGAAGGGGAAGGCAGAGGATGAGATGGTCAGATTGTGTCATCAATACAACATGAATTTGGGCAAACTCCAGGAGACAGTGAAGAACATGCTATGGTCAATGAGGTCATGAAGAGTCGGACACAACTTAGTGACTGAACAACAACAGCAACAATCAGTACAATAGGAAGCATGCCATTATTTACTGGCAATGGCTAAGAGACAAGCCAAAGATTTAGAAGTCTGAAAAAGTTATTCTCCAGATTTGTGAAGAATAGGGTGTACTTCTGCTCTGACTGTGACAAACCTCTGTGCGAAAATACATGACTCTGTCAACAATGTGTATTGCGCATACACAAGGAAGTTCCAATAGGAGTATGCCTGCAAAATGATGAAGAGATGATAGCTTCAGTGCATACGTTAGGATCTGCCATGGGTTTGCTAAAATTCAGGTCACCAAATAGAAGAGGTTTAAAAAAAAATGAAGAGAAGTCTTCCATTTTAGAAAAGGGACGCGGTGGCTCAGTGGGTTAGGACGCTGAGCTTGTCAATCAGAAGGTCGGCAGTTTGGCGGGTCGAATCCCGAGTGCCGCGTAACAGAGTGAGCGCCTGTTACTCGTCCCAGCTTCTGCCCACCTAGCAGTTCGAAAGCACATCAAAATGCAAGTAGAAAAATAGGGACCACTACGGTGGGAAGGTAACAGCGTTCCGTGCTCCTTTGGCGTCTAGTCATGCCGGCCACATGACCATGGAGACCTTTACCTTTACCTTCCATTTTAACCAGAGCATGGCAGACTAGTGTTAAATCACTTCCTTTAGATTTTTGGCCTCCATGATGCTCACTTGTCTTCAGTATTCTTTACAGTTCTGTGATATGGCACCAGGGCAGCCTGAATATATTTTTTTAAAAAAAGGGGGGGGGGACACTCTTACATTCTTGTGCAAAAGGAAAGAAGAGGGAATATTGGATTTTATGATTTTGAAAAAAAGACATCTATTGATCTACCAAATCCAGTTGCTGAGCAGTTTAATATGCTTTGTAAAGGTCAAATTTTCCTATAGAAATGGTTCCACTACAATGAAAAAGAGATGTGCTACATTGTGAGAAAGGAATTACATCTCTCTGAATTTCTTTCATTATTTGGATTTATCTCTGAACACTGGTACCAGTTTATTCCAAAGGTGCTTTTCAAAAGGCAACTGGACCTTTTTTTTCTCTTGAAGACGTTTTGCTTCTCACCCAAGAAGCTTCTTCAGTTGTGACTTCTCCAGTTCTTCAGTCAGAACTGAAGAAACTTCTTGGATGAGAAGCAAAATGTCTTCAAGAAAAAACAAAATCCAGTTGCCTTTTGGAAAAGCATCTTCGGGATAATCATAACCTGGATGATTGAGACTCTCCACAGACATTTAGTGTCAGTTTAGTTTTCAGGGCTGACACTGGACAAGGAGGAACCAGTGGGCCAGGCAGCCCCTTTGTATAAATATAAAGCAAATGGGCTATCCTCTCAAGGCTAGAGAAAGCCTGACTAAAACACTGTTAATTCAAAATGATGGAAGGAATAGGCTTAAGATTTAAAATCAGTGGCTAGTAAATAGAGACAGCTTAATTGCTATATTCTACTGCTGGCAGTTTTTATTACTTATATATGATTATTTATTTAAATGTATTGGCCGCCCAACTCCAATTGAGTGTCACAAACGTCCTTGACGATGAACCACAAACACAGCTAAGGAACGAGTGACGAGGTTTATTCTTCCGACACACAGCAAACCGCAATAAAGTCAGCGTTGGCAGCATCCTGCTCCAACGCTCTTTTATTGTGAGGACACGCCCCAACCCCACCCCTCCAGAACAAACCGGCATCTGCCCGCTACCTCATAAAGACCCCACCCATCACCCTGCGTGCTGGCCTCCCTTCGTGCACATCGTTGGTACCCCGTAGGGCCGTCTGCCAGGTAAGGCTCATCCTGCCCCCTCCCTATGCCACCCCAGCCGTCCTCTCCCACACCCCACCACCCGCACCGTGCAGCCCTTTCACCGTGGTCATCCCCCCCACCAGCCCACCCTACCCCCCAATGCCCGTAACGTCCCCACCACTGGTCCACCCGAAGGTCCAGCTGAAGAAAGGGGCAGCACAGGCATGGCCACCAACTGGCCGGCGGCTGCCTGCGGCGGTCTAGTCCATCCGGCTGCCTCTCTATCATCCTGTTCCGGTTGAAGGGAGGCCTGCGGGCCCTGCAGAACCATGGCGCCGAAAGGACATGGCGTAGGCGCAACCAACCTCTGGCCGGTGGCCACCCGCACTGGTCCCAGCTAGTTGAAGCGCCACACGCCCATCCTGTGCAGGCACATCCATCGGCCAGTCGGCGGTCGCCTGCAGATGCTCCCACTGTTCGGGCGCAGGCACAGCCGGCAGCTCCGGTGCCGGCCGCACAGGCACCGCGCAGCCATTCAGCGCAGGCGCAGGCATCGGCTGGCCAGCGGCGGGCTGCTATGGCTTCTGACGGTTGGATGCCGTACCCGGCTGGTAGCAACGAGGGGGAGCCGCTCCTCTGTGCTGGTGCAGGGAATGGCTTCCAGAGATGATAAGGGGACACCAGAGTCCGGATGGCACGTCGGAGACAGATGGGCTGGCGTGACGAGGTGTCCCCAACAGGTGACAAGCCGGTAGGGCTTGACATTGAGTTGGCACATACAGTATATGTAAAACTTCTATTGCCATAATGCTATTTATCTAATGGATCTACAGTCTATCTTTGCCATTGCCAATGCCATTCACCAACTTATCAACTATTTTCTTTTCATGCCCTCCCAATAGGGGAAGCCAAGGCCTTTAGTATAAATCTGCCATGAATCAACAGTCTAGATGCCATTCTGGTGATCCCTATCCACTTTTCTAATAAAGCTCATTTAATTCTTTCTCCTCCCTTCTATACTTCAGACCACTCAACTATTTGTTTAACTAGTTTTTGTAGAAAACTGGCTTGACCAATCATCTCCTTTCTGATAAAAGGCCAATACTTGCAGCATGTTTTTTGAAAGCTCTTTTTCTGCTCTTGGATATAAAGCACCATCTGTACCCATCATCCATAGTCAGATGGTGAGAGGACAAATGCTTCCTTGTGGCAGTTCTTCCATTCTTAATGGAACCAACACCAAGACTATTGTCCTAATCTTTTTTTATTGTAGCCAAAATTGCTTGTAATAACCCAGTTCATTCCTCTACTCAGCTGTCACTAATTCAAGCCAACCATTGCTACCATCCAAACTTGTAGCCAAATGCTTCCCAGCTTTCGATGGTCTCATAAACTGTGCTTTCTGAAGGAAATTGTAAGCTGGTCAGAGCCTCCTCAAGGATCAGATGGATTGTGCCAGAGCTTCATTCAAGTGCCTTAAATTTTACTTTTGCACCGTGAAGCCCCCCATCAATGTTGAAAAGCATGGCTGATTTTCTACAGGGTTTCTTTTCTCCATACAACTTAAAAAATAATTGGATGCTAAGTTCACTAGACAATTTCCTGTAGTTGCACAGAGCAGATCTATACTTGTTTGCCTGAAGCCTCAGGCTATGTTGAAAACATATTTAGTGTTCCCTCACTTGTTCTTGCTTCTGGAAGCTTCTCCCATCCCAAATTACCATTTGTGCACCTCTGCCCTGCATTCCCTATCTTGTTTTGGGGATGAAGAAGAATTCAAGGTGGGATATGTTTTTATTTATTTATTCATCAAATTTCTACACTGGCCTTCTCACCTAAAGCAGACTGGGTGGTTTACAAATAGTATATTTAGATTCCTAGTGCAAAAGGAGCAGGCTGGAATATTTAATTCACTAAAAGGATCGCCTAGATATGAAAAAAATCATGGGGAAGTAACAGAAGATATTGAAACTGCTAACCTCTTTTGACAGTTCCATTTGCTATGCCCTCAGGGGTATAAACCATTTCACACACTGTAGGTTCTGGCTTCAGAGTCGGCTGGCAGTTTTGACTCCAAGAAAGAGGAAGACTGGTTTGAAGAAGGAATAGAGAAAATTTTAAAACCACTAAGAATGAAAAATACATGTCCTTCAAGTTGAAAAAGAGAATACTGAATTCAATAATCAATAGATGAAGACAAGAACTTTCTATTGTCCAATATCAAGGAAAAAAGGAGGCAGAAGACTGGGTTGGAAGACAAATATCTCCAATTTCAGCCAAAGATAGGGTTGCGGGATATCTGAATAAGCAAAGGAGAACATGGACAACTGGAAAGAAGGACAAATTGGGGGGGGGGGGGAAGAGAACACACTGTTTGATTGCTAGGTATCCATAACAAAAAATAGAGCAAAGAACTGCAAAAAATGTACTTGGCTTACATATATTTGAAATTGCCTTTTCCAACATCAGAGGTCTGTTTTTTTCAATTGCATCATTTTTCCAGCTATCTTCATTTTCAAGAATTGGAAGGAGGACATGAGGACAAAAAAGAGAACATGTCTTTCTTTTGCATGACATCTGGTAATTCCAGCTCTCACTTCTGAGATTCCCAAGCAGGAGGAAAGAAAGAGAGATTGTGAGGGGGGGATTTGCAAACTCCTGCTAATATGAAAATGGAAATAGCAAGTGAAATGGAATGTCCTCAAGCCACTCACAACTAGGAAGGGACAGGAGACATACCTGGTACCTCCTAGATCCAGTGACAAAGGAGAAACGTTTATGTATTTATTTACATACATTTAAATAATGCCTGATTCCAACCAACTCTGGACACCTTATGTAATAACAAGCCAAAACAATAAAATGGAGGATGTCTTGATGTCTGTCAAGAAAGAAGCCATACAGCATCTTATAAGAGCTTACCAATCAGCATTTCTCCCAGAATCTGGGAGAAATTTTCAGTGCCTTTCAGAACATTGTAAGAGTGGGAACCATGTGGGTCTCTGGGGGAGTGCAGGGAAGGAACCATGACAGAGGAGACATGTCTCCAAGGCCCTGATAGATGGCACTGTTTAGTTGAGGAGATCCCAATTGATTCCATTCTGCTGAAACTTAATAAATGGGGGAAAAATAGAGATAGGTGGTTTCTCAAATAACCTTGCCCTATGCCATAGCTGGTGTAAAGTATGAGGTGATACAAAGATTGAAACTGGTGAATTTGATCACCAACTTAGACCAGATAGAACTGTTATGTAAACACAAAGCAGTGGAGTCTCAAGTCTGTAAAAAGAGTGGCTCAAATTTTGTTGAGTTGAAAATGTGGGAAGGTAGTCCAGTTTGAGCGCCTTGAAGCCTTTGAACTATGGTGCTGGAGAAGTCTCCTGCGAGTCCCTTGGACTGCAAGGCGATCAAACCGGTCAGTTCTAGAGGAGATCAACCCTGACTGCTGTTTAGAAGGCCAGATCCTGAAGCTAAAACTCAAATACTTTGGCCACCTAATGAGAAGGAAGGACTCACTGGAGAAGAGCCTAATGCTGGGAAAGATTGAGGGCAAGAGAAGAAGGGGACGACAGAGAATGAGGTGGCTGGATGGAGTCACTGAAGCAGTAGGCATGAGCTTAAATGGACTCCAGAAGATGGTAGAGGACAGGAAGGCCTGGAGGAACATTGTCCATGGGGTCGCAATGGGTCGGACATGACTTCGCAGTTAACAACAACAGTCCAGTTTAGCCATGGGACATACTAATGCATAGAACATGATTCTATGTCCAGTAGGCAAATCATGTATGTATGTATTGCACATGAATTGCTTATTTTCTGTCTCAAGCAAAGCACTTTATCTAGCAGAATTGAATCCTTAAAAGTTTCTGCTGTTTCCTAACTGTGAGATTGAGTTTCAGGCAGGATAGATATCTATAGATGTACCTGGCCTGATGTCTGAGTCTTTGTAGGCATACACTAAATTACAGAGAATAAAAGAGGAGACACGCAATTTGAAAGATCAAAATACAAAAATAACATACTCATTAGCACATTTCATGTACAATTTATTCCACTGTTTTGCAGAAGTCCAATGACCTTTCTGTCTATTACCAAGGATAGGCTCTGCCCTAAGAGAGAATATGTCTCCCTAATATCTCTTGAAGGGACGCGGTGGCTCAGTGGGTTAGGATGCTGAGCTTGTCGATCAGAAGGTCGGCTGTTTGGTGGGTCGAATCCCGAGTGCCGCATAGCAGAGTTAGTGCCAGTTACTCGTCCCAGCTTCTGCCAACCTAGCAATTCGAAAGCACGTAAAAATGCAAGTAGAAAAATAGGGACCACTACGGTGGGAAGGTAACAGTGTTCCATGCGCCTTTGGCATCCAGTCATGCTGGCCACATGACCACGGAGACATCCTCAGACAAGCGCTGGCTCTTCGGCTTTGAAACAGAGATGAGCACCGGCCCCTAGAGTCGGAAACAACTAGCACTCATGTGTGGGGGAACCTTTACCTTTACCTTTAATATCTCTTGAAATGAACTGAGAAAAATCTCTTCTGCTGCTGGAAATATCCAGAACTTGCTGGTCCTTGCAAGACACTGTTTAAACAGTTTTTAGAGTCTATCCTCCCCTACTTTCAAATGATAGATTATCTGTTTCCAAGTTGATTATTATAAGCTTAAATGGCTAACTGCAGAAACAGCTAATTTGATTACCTGCTCATTTTATGTTTTCAGAAAACAAATGCTGATCTGATCTAGATGAGATTTTTTTTTAGAAATTCTCAGTAACAGGAGTACTTTGTTTAGTAGCATTCTGTTAAAACCATTGTGTCATACCTGAATTACACAAAGCTGAAATTTAGCATTACACCAGTGATTTTTGTTTCAAATGATCTTTAAAAAATGTGATAGTTCAGACATATGATAAAACACAAAATTACCTTATATTAGGGGTTTGGTGCCTTAATATAATTTCTGCTCACCTCCAAAGTTATTATTTTTTTTAATAAATAGCCTTTTCTTTTTAAAGCTGTCCCAAACTTGCAGGATTTGGCATAATCCTCATGCTTTGATATGTGGCAGAATGTAGTCTAGATTCCCAGGAGCAAAGGTGTACATTCCAGAGGAATAAGAGAGAGTGAAATGTAGATAGTGTGATTGGGAGGAAGATGGTAAAAGCCAGCTTCTCCCTAGAACTTCTCATTCATTAATGATGCAAATAGTTTGGCAGGATTCTGTCTATAGTCAATCAGTGAAACAACTTGCCTCCAGAGGTTGTGGGTGCTCCAATACTGGAGATTTTAAAGAAGGGATTGGACAACAATTTGTCTGAAATGGTATAGGGCAGGGGTAGGCAACCTTGGCTCTGGGATTGGGAGTGGGAGGCACGGTTTTTCAGTGGTTCTCCTCCTATCTCCTGGGACGCTCGCAGTCGGTGTTGGCAGGGGGGCAGAGGTCGACCCCTAGGACTCTCGCTTGTGGAGTTCCTCAGGGGTCGGTCCTCTCGCCTCTCCTGTTCAACATCTATATGAAACCGCTGGGTGAGATCATTCGTGGTTTTGGAGTTGGGTATCATCAATATGCTGATGATACCCAACTTTTTATTTCGACCCCAAACCACCCCAGTGATGCCCTCGCTGTGATGTCCCGTTGCCTGGAGGCGGTTCGGGTCTGGATGGGGAGGAACAGACTTCAACTCAACCCTGACAAGACTGAGTGGCTGTACATTCCGGCTTCCCGGGACACCTGGGATGTTCCATCTCTTTCTATGGGGGGTGAGCTTTTACCCCCTGTGGATAGGGCTCGCAACTTGGGAGTCCTCCTAGATTCACGACTCACTTTGGAGGATCATATAGTGGCCGTGACTAGGGGGGCTTTTGCCCAGGTTCGCCTGGTGCGCCAGTTGCGGCCCTATCTGGACCAGGAGGCCTTATGTACGGTCACTCATGCGCTCGTGACCTCTCGCCTAGACTACTGTAATGCTCTCTACATGGGGCTTCCCTTGAAGACTACTCGGAGGCTCCAACTGGTACAGAATGCGGCCGCGAGAGTTGTCTTGGGAGTTTCCCGGTACTCCCATGTTACACCTTTGCTCCGTGAGCTGCATTGGTTACCAGTTGTCTTCCGGGTAAGGTTCAAGGTTTTGGTTATGATCTTTAAGTCCCTACATGGCATGGGTCCGCGATACCTTGAGGACCACCTGCTGCCGGCGTCGACTCCCCTCCGCCCTGTGCGTGCCCACAGAGAGGGCCTCCTCAGGGTGCCTCCGGTCAAGGAATGTCGACTGGTGGCCCCCAGGGGGAGGGCCTTCTCTGTGGGTGCTCCGGCATTATGGAACCAACTGCCGGTTGAGCTCCGGACGGCATCAGACCTCCGATCCTTCCGTCGCGGGTTGAAGACCCATTTATTTGAACTAGCGGGTCTGGCCTGATGGGGGTATATGGGTTTTTATAGGCTTGTTTTATCATTCTTGTTTTAACTTGGGCATTGATTTAATTGTTTTTTAATTTTTGTATTGTTATTTATATATGTCCTGTGAACCGCCCTGAGTCCCTTAGGGAGAAGGGCGGTATAGAAATCTCAATAAATTAAATTAAATTAAATTAATTTTATGACTCATGGACTTCAACTTCAACTTCAGCATAGCTGACTCAGGAATTCTGGGAGTTGAAGTCCATGAGTCATAAAAGAGCCAAGGTTGCCTACCCCTGGTATAGGGTTTCCTGCTTGAGTAGGGGGTTGGACTAGAAGATCTCCAAGGTCTCTTCCAACACTGTTATTCTGTTATATGCACTAAATCGCTTCCTAATACTTGCTAGCCTGTCTTCTATCCCAAGTCCAATTAATGCATTATTGACTGTTCTAATGAGCGCAGACCCCCCCACCACATTTAGGAGCATGTAGCTGGAGGCTCTCTTTTTTTTGGAATGGGGGCAGCTCCTTCCCCATCTAAACAGCAAAACAATATATCTGAGAGCTTCATTCCAAAGCCTATCTGGCCTTGGATGTGGAAAAGGCAGCCCCCTGCTGTGCTTGAATAGAGGGAAGGGGGAAAGCTTCCTACCATTAGATCAATGGTATTGAATGCTAGATGGAATGGAAGGAAAACAGAACCATTCAGAAAAACAAATTTGATTCAGGGTCATGTCAAAGGCTACTTAGACAATTGTAGTGTGGTTGCAAACACTTTGGGAAGTATGATTGTATAGAACTGGAAAATAATGGGGATAGGACAGTAGCAATGCATACTTTTTAATATTTGAATTTGCAATTGTATTTCACAAAGGGAGCAACATATTCTTAATAGGAAATAAATACAGTTCTATTGATAACAGTGCCAGAGTTTATAGCAAAAGGGTTCAGATCGCTAACTGCAGGTCATTTCCACAGGGGAAAAAATGCAACTTTTCATCCCATTAACTTCCATTAACTTGATCCCATAATGTTATTTCTGTAAATACTTTTTTAAAAAATGTTCTTGATAGGCAAAGAAGAGAAAACTTAATGATAGAATTAAAGTATCTTAGTTTCTAATGAAACCAGAGCTAATTACTTTAGAAAAGAACATGATGCAGGGAAGCAACATTTAATGGTCTTTCTTTTCAGACACTTGTTTCTATAAAACCCAAGTTAATGGAAGAATTATACCAGTGGTGGGATTCAGCCAGTTCACACCAGTTCAGCAGAACCGGTAGCTAATTTTTTGTTGCCCAGGACCAGAATGGACTTCCGGAAGCAGCATCCACACAGAGAACTGGTTGTTCACAGATTTGAATCCTATCACTGAATTATACCCAAATTCATATTAACATTCTAGCTACTACTTGACATTTAATGGATCAAGTAACTAACAGATGCTTTAAAATTTGGCTGACAGTGTACAGACACATCAACTATGCAAAATCTTCTTCTCTCAACTGTTCTTCCAAATTCTTGGCCTTGGACCTGTGTCACTCTCTATCTAAAAAAAATACTTTTATTGACTGCATAGTTTCACATGATACTCTTCTGTGTAAATTCACATCCCAGTGATTTTCTGATACTGTGAGCACTTGGTATTTTTCTTTGTATCTGGAATCTTTCAGCATGAAATACAATTTGCAAGCATACTATAGAGCAGGGGTCCCCAATCCCCGATCTGTGGACTGGCAATGGTCCAATGCATGCCAGAAACTGGGCTGGGCAAACAAATGAAGCCACATCTGTGGGATGCAGGCAGCATGGAAACTCTCATCCCCTTCAGTCCACAGAAAAACATCTGTCCAAAGAACCGGTCCCTGGTGCCCAAAAAGTTAGTGGCTGCTGCTCTAGAGATGCCCTAGAATGTGCCAGGATATCGCAGTTTTTACACACACACACACACACACACACACACACACACACACACACACACATCACCCTAAGGAGGTCACATCTAGCTTTAAAGAGTTTGCGACCAACTGCTTTCTTACAAGCCTACCATGTCTATATGTTTTCATAAGGAAGACTTGCTGACCACATCCCAGTTTCAGGATATTCATCTCACTGAAATATTGAAGTGTGCTTCATCTATACTAATGCAGTTTCCAGATTGAATAAATGTCTGTGATGCAGCATGCCAATTATTAAGATGGCCTAATGCATAGGCCATCTTAACTTGTCCTAGTCTAAATTTTCTTTTAATAGTCCCCTTTTTTCTTAATCTTCTTAATCTATTCTCATAGTTTCCTATCAGCTGCTATAAGTCTTATTAATTTATTTGTATTTTTAATGTTTCCTTATTGTATTTATTGTAGGATATATACTGGTCGGCAGTTTGGCGGGTCGAATACTGAGTGCCGCGTAACAGAGTGAGTGCCTGTTACTCGTCCCAGCTTCTGTCAACCTAGCAGTTCGAAAGCACGTCAAAATGCAAGTAGAAAAATAGGGACCACTACAGTGGGAAGGTAACAGCGTTCCATGCGCCTTTGGCGTCTAGTCATGCCGGCCACATGACCATGGAGACGTCCTCGGACAAGCGCTGGCTCTTCAGCTTTGAAACGGAGATGAGCACCGGCCCCTAGAGTTGGAAATGACTAGCACGCATGTGCGGGGGAACCTTTACTTTTACCTTTTATATACTGGTTTATAACTTTTTTTGTTTCATTTTTAAAATTTATAAATTATAGAAACCACTTTGATTTTTTTAAAGTAAAAAGCAATAGAAAATATTGAAACAAATGTTGGAAGCTGCAAGCATGATGCATATCTGTCTGGTGGACATTAAATTGTCTCCCAGCTTCAACAATAGTTGTTTTGTTCATCCTCTAATTCTGGATTATGAAGGCAGCAACATCAGATAGTTGAAACCATCTCTAACCATGGCCTCTGGGCAATAAAAACAGCATAAAAGAAGCCATCTATAGAGATAGCCAGTTGCAATTGAAAAAATAACGGCAGAGGTTTTACCACATTTTCATGACAGAAGCCATGATAGGTATGTCCACATACATTCTGGTTCAGAAACATTTTTGCCAAATGTATAACCTCCAGAACATGGGTGGGCAACAGTCAATTATTCAGAAACTGGAACTAAATGATAACAGGTTATGTGAGATGCAGACCGGTTCAGGTCTATCTTCTCATCTGTATTCAAACTTGATAAACTGTAAAAACATATTCAGAAATTAATATGTTTCCTACATATCTTCATTTTGATATCATCTCCACAAGGAAATTTGGTGAACAGAAGTATAGGCCAGTAAAGACCACAACATTAGGAGTTCTTTGCAACTGCCAAAATATATCAAAGTCAATGTTGGAGAAACTCATCTAGTTCAGATCATATTGTTTTGTACAATTGATATTAATCTACATCAAGTCTACTTAATGAAAGTATAGTGCTAAACCTCAGTTTCTGGAAAACTTACAACACCGATAGAACATTTATGTTGTACTTAGTTGCAAAACAGGTCAATCAAATCCAAAAAAATTGCAAATAATGAAACCTTTTATGTGCACCATAATATAATTACATTTTTTCCAGTCTGAATTTGCAACAGTCTCTTTAGCATTACCATAGCAGATAAAGGATACATCAAAACATATTATAAAATAATTCCAGAAGGTAAAGAAGAAAGACTTTTAATAACTTATGAATAACAGAAGAAGGATTTGGTTACTTGCAGAACACTGAATTTTGTTAGACTTTCCCCTTGGCAAATGATAGTTATTAAAAATAAGGTTGAGGAGGAGAGAAAAGCTTTAGCCAGTGCAGTGTCTAAGCAGACTCTGAAAATTTCTCTTCATCATTCATAATTTACTCTAGTGTACCCTCACTAGCACAATCAATATTAATTACATCTTATACAGGAAAACCAATTCTACTAGATGTGAAAATGGTGGCTGAATATCTTTTCACGATTATATAGAAACAAAAACTGAGCAAAGACAATCAACTTCCCAATATTTCTCAATCTAACCTGTTAGAAGTTGGTTCTTTAGTCAAATATTATCCATCCCCTTCACAAAATATGCAGATCACATTATTGGCAATGTATGGGCCACATATAAGAAGCTCAAAAAGAAAAATAATAATGTGATAAAGGTCTTTGGGGAAAAAAGTCTTAAGGACACTATGAATATTTATCAAGTCATGATTACACAGTTCCACTAATTTGATTTAACAATACAATTTTAGATAGCACTAAGTCATACAAATTCACTTCTACTACTATTTGATATTCTACAAGTAAAACTTCTGAAGACAACTAATAGGTGTGATCCAATGATACATGCATGCTTAATATGGGAATGTAAGCCACTAGGAATTCCATGTGGGATTTCTAAGATGCCAATCAACTCAACAGATCATCCACAGAAAAGGTTCTCCTTTGGGCAACTACTTTCCTATCTCATCTCAAAAGGAACTAAACCGGGAGGCAAAAAATTATATTATTTATTACAAGTGCATCTCTCTAGTTTCTAATGGTCTTTGGATCTTTTTATCCCTGGTTCATCTTGTATTACCTAGAAAACAGACTTCTAGAAAATCACAATAGATTGGTCTAAAGCAGGGGTAGGCAACCTCGGCTCTTTTATGACTCATGGACTTCAACTCCCAGAATTCCTGAGTCAGCTATGCTGACTCAGGAATTCTGGGAGTTGAAGTCCATGAGTCATAAAAGAGCCGAGGTTGCCTACCCCTGGCCTAAAATAAAACTCGCATAGCAACATTTGAAATGATTACATGATGTTATGTAATGCTTCTATATCAAAGGCCAAAATTAAACCATGGGATTTCCATGCCTGATTGTTTCTTGAAAAGCCAAAAGAACTATAATTCTCTACTCTTTTATTATAAACTCAAGCATATTTACTGGAAGAATAAGTGTGTGTGCACATGTGTGTTGTAAATGACATTAATATGTGAGATGTAGAAACATAGAGGAAATAAATGCCCATGAAATAGTTAATGATGCATTCACGCTCTGGATTCTATTTTTTTTTCTAGGAAGAAAAATAAAAGTCTATGCCAACAATTCTATGCATTCTTAATTTTCCATTGTGACTTTTTGACAAGGCACTAATTAAGAAATTCATAATACTTAACATCAGGAGGAAAGATTATTTCCATTTATTATTAACAGTCTTAGAAAGTATTGTAGTAGAAAAATAATTGCTGGTTACAATACGGTTCTTTCTACATATGGGTGAGTATAAGATGCAAGATTAATCTTACTAACCTGTGGTGTCATTCCATGGCAGATGTACATGATTGGAATATTTTCTGTATCTGGTCCCTGATCAAGACACAGATCACTTTTTAGGGAATTCTGAAGCTAGGAAACATAGAGAAGAGGGGTAAGGACTCAGAAAAAAGAATGTAAATTACTTGTTAAAACAGGACAAGAATTATACCTGTTTGCAACTATATTTTTGCAATAACTATTTAAATATCATTGAGAGAAAAGGCTAATCTGTTTAAACTAAGTAAGAATACACAGTGTGAAATTTTGGCATAGACTGTAATATACCTTTTAATTAATTAAATTTAGGCACTACCTGACTCTGAACTGTCTCTGGACAACTTACAGTTTAATAAACTGGGAAAGCACAATTCAAAGCAAAGCCAGGTGGGTTGTGGTCCCTCTATACAAAAGTGCAGATAAATCACATCCAACAAAGAGCACCATCCATCCCAATGCAAGGCCTGGGAAAACAACCAGGTCTTCAAGACCTTACAGCCAACTTTGCATTTAAAAAAAGAATTTCAATTAAAGATCAAAGAATTTCAAATCAATTCAAAATTTACTAGGATTCCAACAGTAAACTTGCTCAGTAAATGAGCGGTTTGTTCACTTTTGGCCAAACTTCAGATCATTAATGCGCATTTTCCAAAACAACAACCCCCCATCATTTGTTTATTTATTTATTTATTTATTTATTTATTTATTTATTTATTTATTTATTTATTTATTTATTTATTTATTTTTGGGACTTATATTCTGCCCTATCTCCCAAAGGACTCAGGGCGGCTAACAACAATAAAATACAATGATACAAAAGTTAAAAAAGAAATTGAATTAATAGCCAGATGATATTAAATTATTGCCAGATGATACAATGTAAATTGTGTTCAATATATCTTCCCAGTGCCTTGGATTCAATTTTTTAATACACAATTTGTTTCACAGTACTGCAAAATACTATTGCTTTGTATATAACAGTATAGAAATACAAACTTCACAAAACCTGTCTAAACTATATTAGGATTCCAAATATGTGGATGGTTATTATACAGTAGCTAAGAGAAGCATAGAACTATCACTTTCCTTTCAGTTAGTTTTCATCCAGATTTCAGCAGCCGAAATATAGCACAACTATACTACAAAGATTGTACAAATAACATAAGATTGGAAGGAATTTTGAAGATGATCTAATTCAATTCTTTGCCTGGTATGGGATTCAACTACCCAGAAAATAAAATATCATTACAAATAGCTTGTATATTCATTGTTATATATGATTCAAACAAACATTTATATCATTAAGCAATTCAGGGATGAAAATGAATCCATTTGCGGATTAATTAAATTATTAGATAAATTCACCCAAGAATTTTTATTATTTTGGCCATACAAATGGTAGCCTAGATCAGTGTTTTTCAACCTTTTTTGGGCAAAGGCACATTTGTTTCATGAAAAAAATCACGAGGCACTCCACCATTAGAAAATGTTAAAAAATTTAACTCTGTGCCTATATTGACTATATATAAAGTAATTCTCTTGAATAGGAATCAAATAAACACAAAGAAAGTATTTTATAATTACTTTTCAATTTTTCCCACGGCACACCAGGCAACATCTGGTTGAAAAACACTGGCCTAGATTTTTTTTTTTACTTTCCCAGATAGGTGGCTATTTACAAGTATATTGCAACATCCAATTAGTATATTCAAAACATTTAATGTGTGCTTAATTTTTAAATAAGAGCCACTTTGGTATAATGGAGAAGGCATTAGGCTAGAAATTAAGAGACTAAGAGTTCTTGTCCCATATTAGGCACAAAACCGACTGGGTGAACTTGAATCTATCATACCATCTAACTATGGGAAGCAGGCAATGTCCAATTGTTTCCAAAAACTTGCCAAGAAGAGTACAGGGACTTGTCCAGCCTGCTAACAAAAGTAATCAATGGCTTGAAGGCACACACACACACACACACACACACACACACACACACACTAATTGAACTCCACACAAACAATAACATATATATGTGTGCGATAAAGCATGTGGAATATTGTCTGAGGTTCTCGTTGTCACACTTCAAAAAGATATATTGATGCCAGAGGAGATTCAAAGGAGGACAGCTAAGATGATCCAAGGGGCTACAGTAATTTTCTATGAAGAAATGTGATATTTGGGTTTATTAATCTAGAACGGATGTGAATGAGAGGGGACATGATTGAGGTGTGCAAACATATTTATTATTTATTTTAATCCCATTTATATCCCGCCCTTCTCCGAAGACTCAGGGCGGCTTACAATTTAAGCATAAACCAATGTGCTTAGCAGTAGCCTTCATTCTATGTATACAGTATGCCTGCTTATTAGGGCTTTCACACACACCCCAAGCGGCATTATTACAAAGTCAGCTTATTGCCCCCAACAATCTGGGTCCTCATTTTACCTACCTCGGAAGGATGGAAGGCTGAGTCAACCTTGAGCCTGGTGGGATGCGAACCTGCACTAATTGCAGGCAGCTGGTGTTACTTAAGAAGGCATTAGCCCACTGCTCCACCAAGGCTCTTGTTCAGTGTGTTGCAGAAATCCTGTTAAAAATCTGATTTTTAGTAACAGGAAGACAAATATCAAAATTGAAATGTATCAAAGAGATGGGACAATCTAAAATGAATGCTACTAAAATGCTTCAAGTAGCCTTGTGCTTGAATCTATCTATATACATGCATTTGGAGTAGTGGATAAAGTGTGCAAGGACAAGCTCTTTTTCTCTTCCCCAAATACCTAGGATCAGAGGTCACCCAATGAAACTGAATCTTGGGAGAATCAGGACAGACAAAATGAAATATTTTTAATATAATTTTTGGAATTTGCTCCCATGAAATTTAGTGCTGGCTACCAACATAATTGGCTTCAAAAAAGAGGTAGACCAACTCATGGAAGTCATGGCTCCTAATCTTCTGAGGGTTATTTGCTGAATGACTAGTGAGTTTCCTTGTGCAGTTGGTTGGCCACTGTAAGACAAGACTGCTGGAGTAGATGAGTCAGGGATTTGATCCCTCAGGACAATACTTATGTCCTTATGAATGCTATTTTCCAGTGCTAATTAATCACAATACTCTCAGTTGTGACTGCAACACCAGAGCCCTGGTGGTGCAGTGGTTAGAATACAGTATTGCAGGCTAACTCTGCCCACAGCCTGGAGTTCAAGTTTGACTGGCTCAAGGTTGACTTAGCCTTCCATCCTTTCCAGGTCAGCAAAATGAGGACCCATATTGTTGGAGGCAATATACTGACATTATAATATGCCCAGAGAATGCTGTAAAGCACTATGGAGTGGCATATAAATCTATTGCTATTATAAACAGACACATTTTTTTTCTTCAGGCTTTTCTCTGTGGAACATGCTCAGTCCACCTGCAGGAAACCACTCATCACTATTTCCTCCCTAGGACTCTCAAGCAAATGTAAAATGTCTCTTACCACCCCATAGGCAACAGTGTCAGAGTACATTCTCATCTCAGGATATACACTGACAAGATACCACCGGAAGGTCTTGCACTGCAGCTTTTTCCTCAAGGCTTTCCTCTCTGAGATGTCCCCAATGTCAATTCCAGAATCCTACACATGAGGGCCAGAAGATCAGAAATATCAAAGTCATTCTTGTCACACACAGAGCATTTATTTCATTAACATTTCAACTTTAGCGATCAAGTTTCCCACACGTTTTGAAAGATTTTTTTAATCAGTTCCACAATGATCATTTTTGAAGAGACAATTTCCAGATTCCAAAACAACTGAAACCAAATAGCAAGATGGTCTGGAGAATATTTCTGTCAACAAAATCAGGAACATCTTCCAGACATTACTAGCTTGCTGAAGCTGAGGCATGACTTTATCAATGCATAGACCCTTTGCATTTTTCAGTCCACCTTTTCCTTTTGCACATATGAATATGCTGCAACAGATGTAAGTCACAAGTCACTTTTTTCAGTGCCATTGTAACTTTGGTCACTAAACTGTTGTAAGTCAAGGACTATCTGTCATGGTTCCGATAGATGAGAACAGTAAAAACAGAACTCCAAGGCAAAAGGTTTTCCTTAAAGAACATATTTATTGGCTACAAAGCATCGGCACGGTCAAACGTGAAACCAAGACTGGAGTTCCCTCCCCAAACATTATAATGTTACTAAATTGAACGTCCCACCCCAGCACAATGTCATTAATTACATTCCCCAATAAACTACTTTAGTGGGCTTTCTAACAAAAGGCTAAGCCCGCCAAATCCAAGCAGCAATGACCTTGGTTCCCATGGGACAATTTATTGTTTAGTCTAAACTTAAAACCACTCATCCCCCCTCCCAGTACTGTGGCAACTGAAAACGAAGCAGAAATGGCTTCAGCCAGAATTGTTGCAGCATTGACACTACCTGTATTTTCATAAAATATTATTTTATGCTACATGATGCAAGCTTATAAAATTATATATATTATGGAGGTAGAGGGGCGGGTTCCCCAAACAGACCAGTTCTATATTAGACTTCAGGTCCGGGGACTGTTCTTTTTTTTCCCCAATACTCTCAATTTCTCTCTCTATGATCTTGATGTACTTGTATTAATTAATTGAGTGGAATTGATTTGTAATGTTCAGCTAATATTTATTGTGTTCTGAGCATTGTTCCTACAGTCCTATCAAAATCAGTTAGAAGTACAACTGAGAAAAGTTTCAGGTGATATAAATCATGTGATGAACATTCATTGCTGAACCAGATGATCTTATCTTCATTATACAATTATCCTAATCTGGTTCTTGTACTATAAAGTTGCTGAAAAAATTAAATGTAATTGCAGCCAGATTATAATTGTAAAATGACCATTTTTAACTGATAATCATCTTGACTTGGCTAAGGGACATCTTGTCTTGGTGTCAAATTTCCGAAATATGGGCTTTTCAAGTGACTCTGAGGCATTGTTTACCTTAAAAGTCCTTTATTTAGCCTAATACACCAGCAAATGCTTGCTTGAAGGAAGCTGGAATCTGAAATCTCTGCCCCCTTGCACAATATATTAAACACAATTCTCCACCTTTCTAATTTTGTCATTAATCATATTCTCCAATTAATTTAAAGAATCAGTTCCCTTCCATTAGACAACCCGCCAAGTTCTTATCTTCTTTAATGTCATAAGGCCTTGAGGCACAATCTTCCTCCTCCCAGCCTCCCAGCCTTAACCCTATCTCCTAAAGCAATACACAAGTTTAACTTATGAAATAGCTGCTTCTTCATCTCTTGTCAAGCAAGAACATTCGATGTTAGCAGCATTGACACTTGGGCTTATATGTTTCTCTAAGCAGACTTTTGCAAAATCCAACTGGACTGTTGTTTTTTTCTGAGGAAGAAGACATTTCACTTCTCATCTAAGAAGTTTCATCGGCTCTGGCAGTATGGTGTGTGGGTGTTAGAAGATTAGTTCTGATAGGAGGGGTGTCTGCAGATATATCTTTGCAGACATCTGGTTGTTAGTGTTCTCTCTAAAGCTCCTGAAGCCACTTTGGAGCCACTTGGGAGTTTATCTGCCCCCTCGGGGTCACCTGTATCAGAATCAAATGGTGGTGGACTCTTCTTGGAACTATTGCCAGGGCTGAGTTGTAGGCAGGAGATTGGTGTCTTATCCTTCCCCCTTTGTTGAGACGGCTGGTCAGTGATACGTATTAGTGCAGAGGTCCCCAACCTTTTGGGCACCAGGGACTGGTTCCACTGAGAGGTTTTTTGATGGACCGGAGGGGGCGTGGTTTTGTGTGCTGCCTGCATCCCGCAGATGGGGCTTTGCTTGTTTGTGTGGATTGGTTCCTGGCATGCTGCGGTCCAGTACTGGTCCATGGACTGGGGGCTGGGGACCCCTGTATTAGTGGCTATCTGCTATCACTTGGTTTCACAAGACAGATTCTTAAAGAAACTTTATGAAATTGAAATAGATAGTGGTTTGAAACATAAGACTATATGGTCATACTGATGTCCATTTATAGCCTACCTCCTGAGGAATATTCCATGCCATGTAAACATGGCTTTTGAATTCATCCATCCAAACTTCAGCCACTCTTAGTGCATTTCTTCGGACATGGGATGTTAGATCTTCTGTGTATGGCTTATGGGCTCGTTCAATATGGGCAATCCTAGAGCAAGGCAGCACTTCAACACTACCACCACACTGCCAGACCTAGAAAAAAAAATATTCTGCAATATTGTGTAGATTCATTCTACCAACTGTTTAATAGTCCCTCTACCAGATTTCACAATGTTTAGGAATCTCTCCTGGCTGTATACACACTATAACTCATAGTGTATGAAAGCACTATATATAATTTCATTTCTGGTATTAAAAATATAAGTTGTATCTAAATTTTAGAGATATACAGTATTAGTCACCTTCCCTATTTAGAATTTGAATCTGGGTACATGAACTTCAGGGAAGCATAAATAAATAAAGTAACTCATACAAGGCTGAATGTACCTATTTTTGACCTACCTATTTGAAGTAGTTTTGTGTAAATTATGTTTTAGACAAAAATGAGAGGATAAGATACCATCTTAAGTACATTTACATAGGGCCTTCAAACTGAAGAATTCTACCTCATCCCTAAATCTTCTCTGCAAAGTATTACTGTTAGGTAGAATTTTGGGAAGTCATTTTCTTTTAGCCCTACTATGAAATCTGGACTTGATGGATTGTTTTATTTTAAACTAACATACTGGTTGAAATAAGTCAGCTGACCAGTCAATCAGAATATCAAAATTAACTTTGCCAGGTTTGTTCATTTCCTATTCATACTCAAGTTCTCAACTGGTGACAATACCCTGAATAACATGCATGGGCTAACAGTCCTATTTAATCCTTGGATGAGAGAAAAACAGGCAGTAGAATAAATTAAGAAGCTGAAAAAGGCAATGATAAACCATTTTCATATTGTTGCCAGAGAAGTCCATGAAATGGAAGGCTTTCCTTTTTCCTTTTCATTCATCTATTATGCCATGTTCAGTACCTATTTTACATATTTAGACCATTTGGCTACAATACAATTAACCAGCACACTGGCTGGGGAATCCTGGGGATTGAAGTCCATATATTTTAAAGTTGGTAAGATTGAGAAACACTGGGATAAATATTTAATAGCATCAAACACTAGTCAAATATGCGAAAGGTTCAGGTTGTTTATAAGGATGATGCTCTGTTTTCTCTTTTTTTAAGTGTTTTTTTTTAGTCATTCCCTAATTACATCCAGCATATACTAGAAGACAAAAGATTCATTGTTCCTCCATCTTATATTAACTTCACCATTTATGCTAGTAAGAGCTTCCCTTTTTATCTCTAGAATTTTGCTATATAGTGAAAACAAAGAATGGGGCACTTTTTGTCTCATATCAAGCTGTTATGGAAAGCATTAAGACACTATTAATATCATAGATATTTGTGAAGAATGTTTTAAAAAGTACCTAAAATCTCTTTTGTTTAATACAATAACAAAGAATAAAGAATGCTTGTGAATGTTAATAGATTTTCCTCTGGCAGTACATATCATTTGTTTTCATTTTTATATATATAATACAAAAAACCCACAATTGATTATAATAGAAAATAGAGACAGAAAGGGAAAAAAATGCAATCATAAGGATAAAAAAGATAAAAGTTTCTATCCTGAAACATAACATGCCAAACGTTTATGAATATGATCGATTTTTGTTTGAGTTCTATTGGCTTACAACACAGTAAATTTCACAGTAAATGTTAAAGTCCGTATTTTTCTATTCAGTCCATATGTTAGGATGTTTTGGTGTTTCCCAGGGTTTGCAGAACTAATCTTAGATGCTGTTATTAAAAGTAAAAGGAATTCTTAAATTTATCCCTTCCACCATTTCTTTAAAGTAGCCCATTACATTAGGAGTTTTAATTCTCTGGTAACTGGCTGCCTCTTATATATTGATTGTTATATTTAGGGCTTTTTTTTCTCATAGAACGCTCAGAATGGAGTTCCGGCACCTTTTTTGGATGGAACCTTGTAGGGTAGGCAAGGTGGGTTGTATGTCATGTGTGAGTTCCGCCACCTTTTTCTTTTACAAAAAAAGCACTGGTTATAGAAACACTATTGTTCTACCTTAATTGAATATGAATACACAGTGAAAAATATTAGTTATGTGCCAAATTGAGGTGTTTTCCTTGACTTTTACTCCTTTGGTTTCTATGTGTTGTTTAACCATCTGCTGTAATTGCCATAAAATTGCTTTTATGTGAAGTCTTTAAGAAGAGATTGGACAACCATTTGACTGAAATGGTGTAGGGTCTCCTGCTTGAACAGGGGGGTGGATTAGAACAGGGGCATTGAACTGGTGACCCCCGGGGCCGGAGGTGTTATGTGCAGGCCATGCCCACCCCAGCTCTGCAAAGGCAAAAAATGTTGTGATATGTCACGTGACACGATCGAGTTTGACACCTGTGGACTAGAAAATCTTCAACTTCCCTTCCAGCTCTGTTATTTTGTTATTTTTCTGACTAGCACATGCCACATAATGGCATCAGAACATACTTATATTCTGGTTTTACTATTTGACTTAATAAGATGGACATTTGAAAATCTGGTTTTAAGAGTATTAATACCATTTTACCATTCAATTATCCAATTAAGACCAAATGCATAATTACTTTTTTTCCTCCCAAATCATTGTCTAAAATTTAGGAGAACTGAACAGTATCTCCTTATAATTGTAATTTCCAATAGAAGAGGTCCAATTTCATAAAACTGATATGAACAAAACATATAAAAACCTGTATTTTAAAAAAACATTTTCACCTCTACTCTGTTATACACAGTACAGATGGATTATACTAGCCACAAGTTCTGTTCCTTCCATACATTGGAATTTCACAAATGTGTAGATCACATTTGCTACTTCTCACATTATGGTGCATAATTGATTTATACCAATGACCAACAACTTGAAGATATTGTGAGACCAAGTTTGGCATCTCTGTGGAATTAAATTAGAAGCCTGGAGATATCTTTGGTGCCATGAACTTCATTTCTTTGCATTCCCACCTAAAGCAGTGGATTGTCTGTAAGCAGATGGGTTCATAAATGATGGCCTGTCTCATTGACCCAGCCTCATTCACAGTCATTCAAAGGATGGCAATAAGATTTCCTATTGTTTTACATTCCTTAATCTGTTATTCTCAAGGCTGCCTCCAAGCTAATGAGAGGAAAATGTCAAGTTCCCTAGGAACAACTGTACGGCATTTTCCCATTTTTACACATCAGTATATTGTGTGAAAATTGTATTTTTCTTCATATATATAAAATGTCAAATTATGCTACTGTTAATTCTTGAAGCGCAGTGAAGTGTAAATCTGTACAGTGGGGGCTGAACAACAACTCTTGGTATTGAATAGTCCTGATCTTTTTAATTAACTGGAAATAAGGAAGGCAACATTCAAGATTCCATTTTACCATATCTTTGATTTTGCTAATAATTCTATTGTTTAACTGCAAAATTAAACTGCACCTGCTTATAACATACACATACACACGTACACAATTGGCCTGATTTAACATGTGCTACAATATGGTTTGTAAACAGCAATTACTCAGTTCCTTGGCACACTCCAATTAATCAAACCTGTGGGTCTTCTCTTTCTTGTCTAAACACTGTCAGTCTTTGTTCTATTTCTGCAGTCTCATTAATTACACTGCTTCAAGAAGCATGAATTCATTTCAGATCTTAAATGTTAAGCAGAAGCTGTCAAGGCAAGGGCTGATACTAGCTGGCTGCACAGAACAGAATCAAAATCTGGTCTAATTATTTATAAGGATTAATGCAACTAATGTTTTACAAATGTTGGCCTAAGTGCATCCAGCATCCAAAAATAAACAAAAAATAAAACAAAAGCATACGCTTATTATCCATTGCTTGACTCCATGATAGGTATGATAAAGACAATAAAAGGAACTAAGAATTTATACTGGATGCAGAGAAAAGGCTGGTTTGGGGCTGAACTAATGTATACTGTGTGAGAGAAAATAACCTAACAAGATGTTGAGTTAGAGCCTGCCTTTGCTGTGTGCTCACAGCATGACCCATGCAAACTATCATTCTCTATGTAGGTGAGAACTGTAGTCTACCAACATTTCTGTGGCCACGTGTGCCTCATGCCCAGTGGAACCCTTTCAACTCAGTCTTTGCAGAAGATATGGATAGTTCTGTTTAATGCCTAGAATGAGATGCACCACATCTGAAAAATGTATTTCATACTTTTCCAAAGACTTGCATATGGTCAGACGTTTTCAAAATCTCCATCCAACTATGATTATAAAACATAGATGAAATAAACTACCTTCCAGAAAAAAAATCCAGGAATTCAATATGGGAGGAGGATTCTAAATGGTGAATTAATGCCTTTTGTATAAACGTCTTCCCACCATGCAGGTATAGTCTGCTCATTCCATGCTAAATATAACTCAAGCATGGACATGGCATAATATCCTAAGCTTCATAAGCATGGTAATAGCTTTTTCCATGCTTTTCTTCTCAATCTGCTTCTTTCATCTTTTACAGGGCTTCAATTTGGCGCTCTTTTAGAACTAGGTTTAATTCCACAAAGGACTAGCTTTCTTTTTGAAAACAGTTGCAACAAAGACCCAACCACCTATAGGAAGCCAATGTCATTTGAATGATCTCAGTGGAGCTGGGCAGGGGTTTATTTAGTCTGGTTTAAATAATAACTGAGCAGGACATAAATCAGTGACTGAATAAGAACTGTTAGTCTCATTAACTGCTAGATAATATTGGATTTTGGGGGATTATTGGGATGTTTGGAGAGTACAGATTTTCCTGTCCTCAAATCAGGCCACTATTCTGCACCGCTAGTGCAAAAAAGAGCAACAAAGATGAATTAGGGGACTGGAGACTAAAACATATAAGGAATGGTTGCTGGAATTAGGTATGTCTAGTTTAATGAAGAGAAGGACTAGAGGTGACATGATAGCATTGTTCCACTATCTCAGGGATTGCCACAAAGAAGAGGGAGTCAAGCTATACGCCAAAGCACCTGAAGGCAGGACAAGAAGCAATGGAGGAGAGAAGCAACCTAGTGTTCTGTACCAGCCTACTACCGGCCCTGCAGATAAGGCAGGGACAACCCCTTTACAAGAAGGCAAGAGGCTGGAACTAAGCCTGCCAAATTTATGGACACAAAAGCAAACAGAGCAAAACAAGACACGAACCATGAAACAGGAGCTATTCAAACGGTTGCCTTCAGCAAACCAGCCCTCCGACACATTCCCCTTTTAAACAGTTAAGGGCGTGGCTTCTCTCTGCCTCCTTCCGAGGTGCCCCATTGCCTTCCTCTGTTTACTCCTGCTTGACTGCCTCCTGCGTCGGGCGTCCTTGAACAGGGCCAGCTGTGGGTCATCTTCATCCACGCTGTCAGGCTCACACAGCTGGGTCTGCGTCGTAACCAGATGGGAGGGGCCTGGCTGAGGGCTGTGTGGAGCCTCAATACTATCCTCAGCAAGCTCTCCAACACCCCCCTCCTCCTCCTCTGAATCGTCCGACCCAACTGCCGAACCCACAGGCTGACCCTGAATCACAACACCTAGAACTAAGGAGAAACAAGAACAACTTGCCTCCAGAAATTGTGAATGCTCCAACACTGAAAGTTTTTAAGAAAAGATTGCACCACCATTTGTCTGAAATGGTATAAGGTTTCCTGCCTGAGCAGGGGGTTGGACTAGAAGACCTCCAAGGTCCCTTCCAACTCTGTTATTCAATTTCATCAGAGGCAATAGTCTTCATTGTGTCCAGACATGAAAGCAATGTAAAGAAATAACAATGGGTTAATCTTGTATTCTATTTTGTTTTCTCCTCTCCTTCTCTTAAAAATCAGTTAATAATTATTAAGGGAACTGGAGATGGCATGAACTAAGACAGAATAGATGAAGAGAAGAGTAACGATAGAATGGTCACAGATTAAAGGGAAATGGAAAAAGAAGTATTGACGTTAAAGAACTCTTTGAAATATAAGCCAGTCGTATGCTTGCCTAATATTTACTTGCAGAATTTGTTCAAATTTCTAGGGAGAAGCTTCACAACTCTTTGCTGAATTTACTTCATGACGAAATTGACACTCTTCCAATTGCCCTCTTCAGTTTCAATCTATAATCATTAACATGCAATTTTAAGTGAAAGGGTCTGGATTTGGTATATTAAAATATACTCATCTCTCTCCCACTGTAACCCACAAAGATTCAAATTCATTGATCCAATGACAAAAAAGTGGCAAAAAAGTGAAAGATGCCCCTTTTCTTTAGTGTGGGTCAAACTAGTATTTAGATCAGATACTGTGTTACTCACCTTTTTTTTTTTTGCTTGCAGGACTTTTTAATAATGTGCTTTCTTTCCCCCAAACACTGAGATCATAAAGATAATTGACACACAATGAATAATGCTGCCACTATGTAAAATTATGCCTGCTGTAACTACAGGAAGCCTACTAAGGCATTCATGGGGAAAGGAAAAGAAGAAGAAAAATGTGTCACTGGAGGCATGACACAGACAAATTGAGCCAGCCACTGAAATCAACTTTGCACAGAGAAAAAGGCATTGGAACACAGTGACAGAAAAATAATTCTCGCACTACTTTCAAAATAGGGCTATTTCTATCATGCAATGCCAATAATTTTGAAATCATATCCCCCCAATCCTTCAGGCAATAGAGTTCATGATATTCAGGCCATGAAGCAATTTTGTAGTTATTCTAATCCCATGGAAATATACTGAGGAAACTTCAACTAAATCCTAGCAAATATTTCAGATGTCAAACTCCTGCTCTACATCATCAACAGAAAAAAGGCTGCTGTTGAAGTTTTTCCTCACTAGTTCATCAACTGTGGGGGAGGAACCTTTGCCTGCTTCTTAACACCTAGCAATTATGGACTTGTACTGGAGGGTGTATTGTTGACAATCTTATTTATGATATCAACAACCTAAGACACGCAGATGATACCACTCTAATGGCAGAAAGTGAAGAAGAACTAAAGAGCCTCTTGTTGCGGGTGAAGAAGGAGAGTGCAAAACTTGGGTTGAAACTTAACATTAAGAAAACCAAGATCATGGCATCTGGCCCTCTCAATTCCTGGCAAATAGATGGGGAAGAAATGGAGGTAGTGACAGATTTTATTTTCCTGGGCTCCAAGATCACTGCAGATGGGGACTGTAGCCAAGAAATTAAAAGACGCTTGCTCCTGGGGAGGAAAGCCATGGCAAATCTAGACAGCACACTAAAAAGCAGAGACATCACCCTGTCAACAAAAGTGCGTATAGTCAAGGCTATGGTCTTCCCAGTTGCAATGTATGGCAGTGAAAGTTGGACCATAAGAAAGGCTGAGCACCAAAGAATTGAGGCCTTTGAACTCTGGTGCTGGAGAAGACTCCTGCGAGTCCCTTGGACTGCAAGGCGATCAAACCGGTCAGTCCTAGAGGAGATAAATCCTGACTGCTCTTTAGAAGGCCAGATCCTGAAGCTAAAACTCAAATAGTTTGGCCACCTAATGAGAAGGAAGAGCCTAATGCTGGGAAAGATCGAGGGCAATAGAAGAAGGGGACGACAGAGAATGAGGTGGCTGGATGGAGTCATTGAAGCAGTAGGCGTGAGCTTAAATGGACTAGAGAAGATGGTAGAGGACAGGAAGGCCTGGAGGAATGTTGTCCATAGGGTCGCGATGGGTCGGACACGACTTTGCAGCTAACAACAACAACAAACCTATGAAATCTTTTTTTGATCTTCCTTACAAATCCAGATGAAGGGCATAGTATGCACTGAAACAGATCTCCCTTGTAGCAAGCAAAGAACTCTGTTTGAATCTCTAGAGAATGGCTAGCAGTCAGTGAGACACAAAACACAACACCATTAGAACAGAGTTCTCTAATTGTTCATCAACAGGATGGGAGACAAAGCAGGCACTCTGCTCATATGAAGACAATCCTCACTGAATTGAGACACAATATTGTTGTTTTTTTTTAAAAAGAAATCCATAGATGCAGGTTGAGAAATAATTTCAATTATTTGAATAGAAATCCAAAACAGCTCATCACAACAGAATACCGGTAGTAGCATGTGCACATTTTATGCAAACCTGCGTCATGCTTTTTTCCTTCTGAATGTCCTTGGTTTAGGCAACAGACTCATCCTAGCTAGCATTCTCTTCAACTGGGTGGGAGGTGGATGGGAGAATCAGGAAGAGACATCTCCTCCTTACCTTATGTGAATAGAAGACTACTGGATTTCTACTGTTCACCTTAGGAACTACTTCTGTGAAATGCTAATTAGTCCATGAGAAAAAGAAAAAACTTAACATTACAGCACCATTTCCCCCCCTTCCCATTACCCAGTAGACTAGGGAACAAAGGAATACTTAAGTACAATGAGGCATGGAAGAAGCAACTAAGTGCAAAGGAATTATAACAAGTAATAATAAAGATAAAGTGATTTATGTTACAGCAATGAGGCAAGAGACAGGTATTTGAAGCAAAAAGGTGAAAGGTGAAAGTTAAATGATCAAAGTATCAGAAAGTTGCGGTGCCCTGCTACTGAAGTTAAGGTTTTGAAAAAGAAATAATGGCCTACCATGCAGTTTATAATGGGCAGACTTGTTATGATGATTTATTTATAAACTCAGTTCATTGCGAGGAACATTGTTTTTATGACTTTCTATAAAATTAACTGAAGATTGTGGTATAGTGCTTTTCTCTGACATATTGATGCAACATGCAACTCATTTTATGGTTATCTGCACTCTGTTGTAGTTACATTTGCAAGTCTAAAAGCCTCGGTATCCTCATTTTCATAAGCTAGACATAAGAGTAATCAGAGCAGGCTAATAACCATGTTATAATTATGCAATTATAAAGGATATATTGGCTGTTTTCCTCGTGGGGTAATTATTATTCATAAATACCGCAAGTTGCTGAAGCCATATGTCTACAAAATGCTTTGTAAATGCATATATCATCCTAGTAGACTGGAACCATTCTAGCACAATGAAGCTACCTCTGGAGCTGCAATTGTGAACAATCTCTGACATGCTGTTACACCATATGACAACAGTAAAATAACAGCAAACAAAATGATTCCACTACAGCCAATCACATCACATTAATTAAAACATAATGTATATATGGAAAGTAGGGAAAAAGACATTTCATGATGGCCAGTAAATGTTCCTCTACATATGAAAAACAATACAAATATGCTTAACTTTTGTTTTTATGGCTTAAGGCCCCCTAGGGACTGATCATTTCATTGGGCTCATGTGTTAATTGGATTGTTTTTCTCTTAGCAACCCAGAAACACCAAGAACAGACACAACATTTAAGTAGTTAAGTAAAGAGCTATCACTAGCATTTTCCTAAGCACATTTATCTAGGACTAAAATATGATTTATTTTAATCAGGTTTACAAAGCAATGGTAGAAAGGTCAATTCAATGTTTCCAATTCAATATTTTCTTCTATACATAGGCTTTGCCCAGTTTAAAACGGGCCGATAATTTGTCTTGGTAGGATTGCCTGCAAACCCTCAATATTTTTTCCTCTCTGTCCAAAAGACATTAGCGTAGTTTTCCATCATTTTTGGCAAGAAATACAAGACAGCTTCATACTAAACCTTACAAAAGGACAAATATGACACTTTTTCACCAAAACAGAAAATCCATGTGAGTTTGTTTGTTTTTTGTCTTCCACAGGTAAACGTTTGGGAGGCTTACTAAAAAGTTGTTCACCTTAATTTAAAATGTTTTAATGTTTTAAAAATTTAAACATTTAAATATAAGAGGAGATCAGACAAAGTCATGGAACATTAGTTTATTAATGACTATTTGTCTTGATGGATGTTTACTATCTCTGGAATGATGGGGATTAATTTTTTTGTAGTTTTAAAATAATCACTTAAATTTATTGAGCAATTTAAAACTTTTCTAAATCTCCAGACAGTATTTCTCAGGTTGTTCCTGTTGTGCATTTTGAGCTAGGAACAAATCTTAAATCTCTACTTTTAAAGTCATTGTTTTCATGTTCATCATAACTCTTATTTTCTTTTTTCTTTAGACTATTTTCCAGGAGGCAATGTTTCATCATACAAACATCAATCCATGACTTTTAATCTAACTATCTTAAAATTATGGAATAGTAATAATCTTTTCCCTTTATTTTGGAAGGTATTGTTCATAAGCAAATGGAGATCTTGTTAACTTCCCCAAGATTCATTTCTTAGTTGCAGACCTATTCTACACAGGAAACAAAAACAAAATACATTTGTATTGTCTAACAACTATTGTATTATTGCTTCCCATAAGATTGCATTATAAATATTCATTTATTTATATTCAGCTAAGGTTAGTTCAGAACATGTTGTGAAATGCTAAATGTACTGTTAGAATTATCAGTCCATTATAACCTTGTAGTTTATTTTGATGCTGTTAAAGCACTCTAATGTATTTTGATGCAGCTAGAAGAAAATGTTTTGCTACCCTTGCACCTAATTCTTTAAATGATTCAGCAGATGTTCCAAAGTTTTAGTCACACCAAATCATGTGCCTTTATCTTGCCTTGTCCATCAGTGTTAACATCATTACTGAGCATGCTGAATTGTCTGCCAAGAATATTACTTGAGAGGTTTGTGGCCATATTCTGTCATGAAAATTATTAGGAAGGTCTCATAAGGATGACCGATTAAATTCCTTGCCAGTGTACAGAGCTATCAAGTCACTCAGCATAACACACAGTGTACAAATTCAAAAAGAGAAGCCAGCTTTCTGTGGAACTGTTTCGATTCTGTCTTGACTCACTGATTGCTTCTATGGAAGTTGTAGTCATCTCTTGTCTGTAATATACTTTTGCAAAGAATTTGCCCTTTTATCTGTTGACATTTATGAATCTGAGGAAAAACAGGGACTAGAGAGTATAGAATAAAAGTGACTGTAGAGTTCTTTTGCAGCCTTCACTGTGTATGAAGTTTTACATAGACAATTGTGTCTTCTTTTGACAGCTGTTTTGATTAGTGATTAAGGCATCAGGTTAGAAAGCAGCATTCTAGTCCCATCTTAGGCAGAAAGTCACCTGGGTGACCTTGGGCCAATCACCTTCTCAAAGCCCTAGGAAAAACTTTTCCAAGAAAATTACAGGGATTTGCAAGAATTAGATATGACTGAATGGAAGATATTAATAATAATAGTAATAATAATAATAATAATAATAATAATAACAACAACAACAATAACATTAACAACAACAACAATAAAAATAAAAACAATTTTCAGCTTTAAACATCATGGGTTTGCTTTCAAAAGGGGGAAATGTAAAGTATCACATTCAGTGAAGAGAAATGTAAGGTATAAATACAAGAAGGAGGATTCATAGCTTGGAAACACAATGTTGGAGAAGGACTTTGACAACATGCTAAACATGAGCAAGCAGTGCAAAACATCTGCTAGAAGGGCTAATTAATCTGTTATGGTATTTAGTAATGGGCTGAAAAGAAGGCCATCCAAAACAGAATCATATGAGTGGACAGTCCTTTGATTCAGCTGGGTCTAATCTGTGGAAAATTTAAAAGCCAGTGCCAACTTTTGATTTGGGCCCAGAAATGCACTACTAGCTAATACATTGTAATATAACTCAGTAACTTTGCTGCAGTAAAGATATTCTGGAGAAAGTGATGTTTGTTCCCTGCAAGGAGTAAATTCAGAGTATGGTCTGAAAAAAAATATTAAAGCATACCTACTTGATTCTAGTTCAGCTTTCCCCATATACAGTCACAGCCAACATGCTAAGCAAAGTTGGGAAAAGACATTAAGTCTTCCACCAATTATATTCTGTTAATACAGAGAGAAAAAACCTCAAAAGAAGGTTAGAATAACCTCTGACTTGGCTTTCCAGAAGGCAAAAAATTATATTCTTCTATCTACAGTAGATAAGAACATTACCCAACATTTTTGTCTCTTTCTAGAAATGTCCCCAAGAACCTATGCAGGAATTTTACAGCCTTTAGAACAGGCATGTCAAACTGCCAGCCCATGGGCCAGATGCATCATACTGAAACTGCGCCCAACCCATTGCCGGCAATGGGGGAAAAGTCATGATATGTCGCGCGACATCACGTGACGTCGTGAGTGACATGCCTGCTTTAGAGCAAGTGTGGGCAACTATATAGCCCCTTTACAACCAGTGGACTTTAATTCCCAGATTCCTGACCCAGCCATGGAGTTGTAAAGGGGCCATAGTTGCCCATCCCTGCTCTAGTCTAGAAGATTAATATGTGGAAATCATATACAATCAAATATTGCTATGATATGCCGCTCATGCTTTCAGATACCTCTGTTCAGTGGTTTCAAGCAAAGGATTAATGGCAAAGGATGCACTGTAGACTATTCTGTCAGATATAAGATGATGGTTACAGCATAGGATCCCAATCACAAGCTTATGACCAATCAAGAATGATAGGATATATCAGAAGTCTATTTCTCTTAACTCATCTCAGTCAGCTGTGCCTTGAAATGCACTGTGGTTTTTAGAAAATTACCATCAATTACAATAATATGAGCCACTGAAGGTGAAGATGCAATGTGTGCAATTAAATTTTGTATAATGTTACCTCTCCTTTTAGTAAAATTATTGAAAAAAATATTGCATTAAATACTTGGGGTGGGAGTGTTAGATGGAACCCTAAAATATTAGTGATAACAATAACAATGAATGGGGAACAGATATACTATTTAGAAGACTTTATGGAGCAGACAGCCAAGTAGGCAGTCATCTGGAATTTGTAGCCATTGTTAAAATAACAAGGTGCTAACAAGATAAGTGAAAGTGTTATCCACAAGAATGTAAAGCAGCTGCTTGGAGATTAACAGGGAAAAGAATTATGGTGGCAGTGCTGGGAACCAAGCTCTTCTAGAAAAATATCTGAAGGGGAATAATGTAAAATGCCCCTTGCACTAAAGAACCTCTATTTTTTTAAATTGTTGATTTAATTTACCTTGCATTCAATAGATGGCCCATAGAAACCAAAAGAGTAATCAAATATACCAGTTGTAGAGGAAATTAAACCAATATTTTTTTGCTGAACCAGTGTAATTGCAATATACCCAAATGTGATGAATGCTTGATTTTTAAATGTCTATAAAGAGGTTCTGTAACCCCACACCTCTTTAGGTGAATCTTTCTTGCCTCTCTCTGGTTAATCATGAACATCAATAAATCAATGAATGTCTCTACATAAATAACTCTCTGTCTCTAGTTCAAACTGACCCCATTGAAGGAATAAGGTTTTGAACTATAAAACATAGCCCCAGTTTGTTTGTTTTTAATACAACAATTTGAATAAAGAAACTGCTATCTTCCTAGGAGTACTTTTACTTACTCTATAAATGAGCTGGCCTGCTAAAATGCAACAAGATTATATTTTGTGAGGGAAGTGTTAAGATACCAAAAGCATATAGACTGTGGCTAATCTACATGTCTTATCTGTGGAATAGAAATTGTATCATTATGAATAATAACCTTCAGCAAAGCCAGAGAAAGAATGACACATCCATCTCATCGTTTGTCTGATTCTAAAATAGTTCCACTGTCTTAAACAAGCATGAATATCTTGGAGAAACAGTTTTTTCTGCATAACAACAAATGTTTATAGGCTCACCACTTTTTAAAATGTGTAAACAATTCTACACTTTGATTTTGCAGTAATTCTGTTTGCAAGGCTATACAAGTTAGTGACTAAGTGTTATTCAAATCAATGTATCTCAATAGAGCTAATCAGTGGTCCTGTGAATGCAAATGTACTTCTAAACAAAATGGCTACAAAGAAAACAATTTCCCATTAAGAGCTTTCCTGTCTCAACAAGGAAATATGATATGTTCAACATTTACCTTTGCTGATAAATATTAGAAATATGTTGATGACTTCCAGTAATTTACATTGACCAAAAGAACTGGAGGATTATAGATTTCAGTTGAAAATTCCCAACTGATACAGGTACATATTCTGCTAAATGCAATTATATTATTTATTTATTTAACATATTTATATAACTCCCCATCTTATACCGAAGTCTGGCACACCCAGTCAAGAATTAAAATAATATCAATAATAAAAGAAAATGAAAATTGTAATAAAACTATTAATATCATAAATATTAAAAATAAAAAACTGGTGCCACATTCGGCTTTGGAAGTTCACTTCATAGTAGAGGACAATGCAATGATCCAGAACTAGTGTAGACTAAAATGGTAATATGTATACTGTAGTTAAAATCTTATGAGCATATGACCATGGATTGGAATATTCAAGGACATAATCCAAAAGTTAATTAGATATCTTTTGAAAAGATATATAATAGTAACAGTTTTTGCTAATGTTTAATACGTTTGGTGATACAGTTTTTGACTTTTCCCATGAAAGGAGCCAAGTATGAAAGATCTAGCTCAGGAATATATTATTCGCATTCAGTAATATTGAGTTCTTCAGCTTTCCAATACATAACAATGTTACTGCCAACACTGAATTTGAAGGCTAATTTTAACAAAAATCACTAAATCTTGTAAAAAAATGCATACTTCTAAGTCTTTGTCTTTATTGTTTGTGATGCTTACATATACCAAGGATAAATAGATCAAAAGAACTTGTTTATTTGGATGATTCCTTACTCTGATCCCAAGTTCCACATTTTCACCACCATAGACCTCCATGCCTTCATCCAGTAAACCAATTTCTTGGAAATATTCCCTGTCTACAATAAAACATCCAATCAGTGCCGGACTCCTGAAAAAAAAAAGAAATAATGAAAACATACAGATTGATTTTGGATGTATATCATTTAAGGCAAGCCTACAATTCATGAACTCAGAGCAGTTCATTGTCTCATCTTCAGTTATAAGCTAAATTAACATGAACTTTATAAAAAAAACCTGCTTTTTGACATGGACAAAGATGTTCCTTTCTGGGCTAGTTAAAAATCATCACTCATTTTTAATACTAGTAAGATGTTCCATGTTGTGGTATTTATTTATTAATTTAATCAATTTATATGCCGTAGCATATAAAGAAAGGACAAACTCTGCATTATGCATATAATATTTCCTCTTTGGTTTTCACATGATGAGTATGAAAATAGCATAGTATTAGCACGTATGTGCTAACATGTACACACTGTTAAATGTATGAAAACTTCAATGTGGGTGTCTTTTCTATATATGTGATAGAGCAGCGTAACACTTCAGATTCAAAATATGCTTTGGAGCACATGGGACACTTGTTTTGCAACTCCTTAAAATAACTGTGCCCTTTGTAGTTTGTTGTTTAATTCCCTAGAAAGCATGTGTTTGGTTGAAGGAGTTGTGATCTGTCCACTCTTTTGCATCCAAAAGCATCCTCTTCTTTTGAATCTGATGTGCTACACTGCTCTATCATATATATAGAAAAGACACCCACACTGAACTTTTCATACATTCTTTCTTTCATACATCTCCATTTGGTCTTTCATATGCCACACACATACCTGCAGACAACCACAGGTAAACACAGATAATGCCATAATAAAACTAGTAACACTTGGTAAAACATATAGGATTCCAATGCTATCAAAATATAAGACTGATGTACGTATTCAATACCCCTTGAACCCAACGTGGTGTTTCCATTGTTTATGGTCCTCAAAAGCTCATTTCATTGTGCTTCCACCCTCCTGCAGCCATTTCATTTACTGTCATGCCATGCCGGAATATATCTTCAGGAAAGACCAGACATTTTGGCAATCAGTCTGATGAGTTTGGAATGCTCTTAAAGTAGGAGTCAGGGCCCCATGGTATTTATATAGCAAGGAAGAAAAGAGTGTTAATTCTTTTTTTTAAAAAAAAATCCTAGAGCATACTTTGACATGCAGAGTCAAAGACAGAAATGTCACTATTATCATTATGTGAGCAGAAGAAGAGCATGGGGGACAACTGGATTCTCATTAAAGGAGTTCAAGGGTTGTTAGAGAAGAGAAGAAAAAATGTAGCATTCATTATGACAATGATGATCAAGCTGTGATAAAGTGAGACATCTGTTCTTGATGTGTTCATAAGATTTCCAAAATCACAAGTCCTAAAATTCCCTTCTCCTCCTTATGCGGATCAGACTCACTGCGATGATAACAAAACTATAGGAGACTGGAATGAAGAAAACATCAGTCAATCACTAATATTATCCTTCAGATCTGTAATAAGCCTTTTTCTAATTTCTTTTACTCTAGAATAGAAGTATCTTCAAGAATATTCTGAAGACTACAATAGAAGTACCTCAAGAATATTCTGAAGAGATGTTAATGCCTAAGCATTCATATTTTGATTCTATTTATTCCATTAATGTGTTCTTCCCTTTACTTGCAAATAAATAAATTACTAATGTAATTAAATTTTGATAGGAAAATTGAAACAGCATTAAACAATTCCTGCTGTTTAAGATGAACACGTCTAACACCTCCTATTCTTCATTCCATGTGACAATATGGAATCACAGTTAGTGGTTATTCCACTTATAAGTGTAATTGAAATGTAGGCAGCTACTATTTCTTGTTAGCATGACTACATTTTGAAACTAGTTTTACATTTGGCCAGCACACTAAACTGTTGAAAAGCCACTGATCATAGTTACATAACTATTTAATAGGGACATGGTCTAGCTCAGGGGTCCCCAACCTCCAGTCCATTGACTGGTACTAGGCTGTGGCATGCCAGCAACTGGGGCACACAAACAAGAAAAGTCCCATCCGTGAAATGCAGGCAGCACATAAAACCATGCCACCTCTGGTCCACAGAAAAATCTCTCTCTACATAACAGGTCCCTGGTGTCCAAAAGGTTGGGGACCTCTGGTCTAGCTAACCATGTCGTGAAAATTATCCCAATTTGTCATGACATAAAAAGTTTACTAGAAGTGAAAATGTCTTCAGTAGATAGTCACAGACCGTTAACTACCTTATGCCATAAGCTTCCAAACTTTCACATTTCATTTCTTTAGATCCTGGAGTGAGTTTCTACACATTATGTAGTATCCCTCAGTCATCTGCATGATTGATCTCCCTTTAATATCCCTTGTGATCTATAAGTTAGCACTACAAATCAAAGGTGTCCACAGGATTGAAAGCTTTCTTCAAAATGATAAGGAGCACTGTGCCATAAGCTCTGCCACTTTCATGCATGAAATAACATGATGTATATACAAAAGGTATGAATGTTCTGTCACGCTATCATGATAGTGCCTTTTTTATTCGTACCTAACCCTCTGTGGACCTCTCTGTATGAAATCCAGAAGAGCCACAGGCACTGATATAAGTATAGAACAGTAATCTTATTTCTTATTGACTTTTAATATGATGGCAAATTTTGTCCTGCAGTATGTCAAAGTTTTTGCTACTTTATTCCCAGGATTTCAGAATTCATTTTGAACAGTAGCTAATACTGTTGTTTTTTGTTACATGTTTTCCTATCAGTCTGAAGCTTCTCTAGATGCTCTAACTTCCTAAACTAAAAATGTCCTTAAGAAGGTTATGCCTTATGATGCTTCCCTTGAGATTTAATGGAAACATAAGAAGCCAGACTGCTGGAAAAACAGATCGCTCATGCGGAAATCTTCTGCAGCTAAATTGGAACTAGAACAAAATATTCCATCCATGCAAATTTCATAAAATACTCTTCTCCTTTGCAAACAAACAAGACACATTTTTTTTCATCAAATTGAAATTAAAAATGTATGTTTTTTCTACATGATAGTACCTATATAGGGATATATAGTACTGTACTGTAGAGCAGCTCCAGTTTTCTCTCATTTAAATATTGACAGGAATCTGTTCCAGGTGTCTTCAAGATGGAAATGTATTTTTAGTTTTCTGCCATAATTATGAAACTAGCACTTGAAATGTGGACTCTTTCAGAATACTTCAACTGTAGAGTTGACTTTCCTCCTTTTTGTTTTCATTTTATTTATCTTTTAATTAGTGAAGAAATATAATGTCATAAGTGGACAAGGGAATTACCAAGATTGTAGAGTTCATGCTCAGCATATGGTTGATGACAAACACACTCTTCTCTTAACATTTATGCTTTCCTAACATTTACACAAAGCCTAGTGATTGTTGCAGAAAACAACTTGATATTTCTTCCAGTCAATTTCTTGCTGATATTATGATTATTGTGGAAAACTTATGAAATAATGTACATGACATCACTTACTGTAAGATATAATTGCAGAAGTGAAGACCTGCCTCAGCTGTAATATTGCAAAAGCAGCTTTAGTGTACTTGAGCCAGATTGATTATTGTATAGAAGTTATGGATCTATGGATCAGCAACCTTTCAAATACTATATGCTTTCACAATTTTATGTGATGGCCTGGGTGTTTCCTGTCTAAATCTCTGGAGACCATAAACCTCATAAGCAGTATGACTTCATAAGATTTTAGACTTTTTAACAATTTTAAATGATTTCAATTTCATTCATGAGTCTATATGCATGACAACCATGTGGTGCTTATAGACATTGCCTTAACCCAACATGGTATAGTATATAACCATATTAAAGGACCAAAACCTGGCTATTTTCTTTTATTATTTTGGGGCCTTTTAATTCTGCTTTTCCTGAAAATTTGCCCACAAATGCACATTACCTTATAGGAGCAGTAGTATTTTCCAACCTCCACCACGATTTTGGTGGATTTAGATATCGACACCATAACTCCCAATCAAATCCTTGGGCAGATAGTGGGTATTCTTCTAGTTCAAAGTTGTCATATTTGATATTATCAAATGATGGAGAAATAACTCGTCTTCTGTTTTCTTTTATCCTGGTGAGTACCGGTTCAGCCCTTAAGAAAAGGAAGATAATCAGTTTGTTTTAACAGATGATTCTTACCTTTGATCCATGCACCTTATTTACTAAATAAATACTTCTATCCTTTTAATGTCTTACATCAAAATAGAAACAAAAGTGGGGGAAAGGGAAGCTGTTAATTAAAATGTCTAAATAACAGATGGGAAGGACACAAATAATTAAAGGTAACTGATAGATGCTAATGGACTCAACATCACAACAGTAATCCGTGTTGGCCTTTCAAATTCCAAACAGCAGAAATTTAATTACAGACTGTTTCAAAGTTCCCATAGCAATGGAACACTAGTTTCTATGTAGCACATGCCTCCCTTGATGTTATTTTAATAGAAAATACAGTATAATTGGAGCTATTAATGAAGTAAATAGACAATACATTAGGTACTGCATTTGGAAAGACTGAAGGCTTTGTTGTCTTCAAATAGTGCTTGATTTGGAAACCAGGAGATATTTTGTTTACTAAAATCCTGCTCCTGGACTGTTCTAAAACTATAACCTGAATGGACAAATATGCAGGAAATATTTACTGATGTAGCCAGAAAGAATGTTTAGAATGTTCATAGATGGAACATTATGATTTAAGCATTGTGTTTGTCTGGACCACTTCTGTTGAAAAAGAAAACATATTTTGCAAACTATCCCACCCCATGGAGAAAGAATATTCAGGATGAACTCGGAGTAAGAGTCCTTTTTTTTAATCAATTAGGGATGGTTAAAAAAAGGAATTAAGCATGAGTGGGCAAAAAAATCTGCAATTTGCATTTGCCATACTGCAACTGACACAAATGACACAACTGGAGGATGTGCATAATTATGTCCTTATACTGGTAACATCAACACAGCTTCTGTCAGAAGCCTTTGAGTATTATTCAAGCATATTTCCCAGCTTGGTGCCTTTCAGATATATTATTCAGAGGTTTCTGTTTTTTTTGTTGGTGGTTATTTTTATATTTTTGTTGAAATGTGTGAGTGAATGTTTACTTGGTTTTGCTTTTTACAAACTGTGAATTAATAAAATGTTATTGTTGCTGACTCTCCTGAGTTACTCACAGCATAGAATCTAGTTACCTTTCTGTGAGGAAGCAGTTGGCCCTATCTCTAGTAAACAGCTGCAGTAGAAAGCAAGGGTCTCCTTCTTGGAGCTGAATTTCCTTGCAACCACAAATTTGTATGGACTGTAAATTGCCATCAGCCCCTTTTCTAATAGCCCTATCTGATGGCCACAGATATTAGAAGATTGTACTCTGGGAAGTCTTTGCTAATTTTGTTTAATACATATTAGCATACTGCTAGAATGTTTGTAAGGGACGCAGTGGCTCAGTGGGTTAGGACGCTGAGCTTGTCGATCAGAAGGTCGGCAGTTTGGCGGGTTTAATCCCGAGTGCCGCGTAACAGAGTGAGCGCCTGTTACTCGTCCCAGCTTCTGCTAACCTAGCAGTTCGAAAGCATGTAAAAATGCAAGTAGAAAAATAGGGACCACTACGGTGGGAAGGTAACAGCGTTCCGTGCGCCTTTGGCATCTAGTCATGCCAGCCACATGACCACGGAGACGTCCTCGGACAAGCGCTGGCTCTTCGGCTTTGAAACGGAGATGAGCACCGGCCCCTAGAGTCGGAAATGATTAGCACGCATGTGTGGGGGAACCTTTACCTTTACCTTTTAGAATGTTTGTATATATTAGTATGTAACAATATACTAATAATACAAGCAGTGGCATGGAGGTCAAAGACTCAAGAATCATTTACATTTAGAGATCTTTCAATAATAACAATTTTGTTCTGAAATTGTGCTGAAGAAATTATTATTTTTATGGATGTTTTCATTTATGTTGTTCCATGTATAAAAGCTTTGAAGTATAAACTACCAAATATCACCCCCAAAGTGATATTGATCCAATCTCTGCTAATCTTACATGGTTGTGTGAAAAGGTCTAGGGATCAAAGGGAATGGTGGTCCTGTTAGATGGTCCCACTGTTTGTCATCTAATCCTTTCTCTTAGTCTTTTCATAATAATATTATTTTTTTTTGTATTTCCTGAAAGTTTTTAAAATTATTTTTTATGATATGTTGTATGTGGCCCAGAATCACATCATGTGAGATGGGCAGTCATACGAACAAACAAACAAACAAACAAGTCTATGGGGAATATGGCAGCATAAAAAATGTATTAAATAAATAAATAAATAATGGTATCTCATATTGGTGGGAGGAAAATGTCTCCTAAAGGAGCAACCACGACACATTATTGTGTTTATAGCCCAGGGAGACTACCTTCCAGTTTTAAAAGGTATAGTCAAGTTCTAAATAATCATAAAAATATGCTTGGAAAAAAAGTGCAAGATAATTTTTTGAAAGTAAACTCTGGACGTTTTGATTATTTGCTAGGTCTGTAAATGTCTGGATAGCCACTAGATGGCAACCAGGAGATACAGAACTCTTTTTGCTATTAGTTGTCTGGGTTTTTGAAGCCCAGGTATGATAGCCTTGAGTTTACATGACCAATCCCACCAACTATCAAGTCTTCTCATTCTAGGAATTATGATCAGCCCCACAAAATTGTCTACTACTATTTAAGAAATTTATAATATACACTCATCTGGGGTTTGTAATTTAAATTGCTCTTTACAGAAGGTTAAATAAGGACTGAAGCAGCAGCACTGAATGAAAGAAAAAAACCAGGCAGTATTGCACAATGCAACAAACATATTGAATTAACTCATCTCTTCTTTCTTAGCTTTATGCAGTCAACCTGAGCACCGTGTATTTATCCCCCTGGTGTTTGTATATGGGGAAAATGCTGGTGAATACATTATGAATTAGGAGGCTAAACCATCTATTGTGTTCATATGATAAGACAATGCCGTTCCCACCGTATACATAAAGCTCCTCAACTGCCACCAAGGATTCCTCTTATCTATATATATAGACGTATGGCAGTGCCAGTCATTGAATATTCATGCAAATATCCTTAACTTTAAAATATTTCAAAAGCACAGGGCCAGCATATTCAGGGTTTCATTTTGCAACTCTACTGATTTCTAACAGACACTTTGACTATATGGTCTTTAATTTGATAACCTAACAACGCTTACAAAGATCTATCTGACTCTCAATTAAATTTTGTGGAACCCAGGGATGTTCTCCCTATACAGATGAAGAAGACTGCATACTGTACATAGTTTCCCATGCAAGATGAAGAAAGTTCTTCTGAATAAGACAGTTCAAATTGTGCAGAGAGGCAATTCAGAAAGTTCATGAACTCTCAGGTTAAAATACCTCTGGCCATTGTCTTTTCAACTCAACTAAAGTTCAGTTTAATGCCTGAAGAACAATGACCTTTTATATTTCTCTCAGGCATTGTATGGAAGTGAAAATGGGGAACATTAATAGAATAATAGTCCATGCATAGTAATACCCTGGGTCACTAGCCTTCATTGGTCTGAATGAATTTGATCAGTCAAATAAGCTGTAAAACATATGCTTCAGCATTCTAAATGTTCCAAAACATTCTTCATCACCGTATTCAGACTGGTTCTATTTTACAGAAGTTCTTAAAAGTAGAAGTGAGAATGTTCCAAATGTTTTGGATTGCAACTCTTATAGTGCCCCTTAGGATAAAAATTCTCCTAAGGCTATTCACCATGTTCCTGATGGAAATTCCAATCCAGAATATTGCAGGGAAAGTCTGCAGCATTGCACTTACCAACTGGCTAGGCAATTTTATGATTAATTATTGAAAAGTCTGAACTTTTACATTAGCACTAGATTTCATCTACTGTAACTAGCTGCTCTGCTATTAGTGGATATGTACACATGTGATAGTGCTGAACTTTAAACATCTATATCTTTACTTCTTAAACTAAGTTAATACTGGGAAATATACTCACATTGTTTACCTGCTTACATTTTCTGATTTTTCTCTATGTTCCTTTTTTCAGTGTATTTGCAGCTCTGATAAGTGTGGCCTTGGATTTGGATATATATCTGTCTGTTTGTGTGTGTGTTGTGTGTGTGTGTTTATATGTGTAATCTTCTTACTTCTGGCTACATTATACCATCCAGTTGGTGAAAATGTAGAGAGCTAAGTGATCTCATAATATAATGTAATTTTGATTCAATCAAATGTCAACAAAATCATTTCATAAAGGCTGAAGTCTTTATTCTATTCTTCATGAATAAAACATGGTTTTCAACATATCAAAATTAGTGAGCCTTTAAATTTAGTTTTTACTTACATTTAAACTACACTGAAACCGATGGTCAATTGATAGTGGGTTTTTAATATTGCATAACTGACAATCAAAAGGACTTTGTCCACCAATATTTAAACCAACTTACCCAGCATCATTACTCCATACACAATTACATCTTTCCCACTTTTTAATTACAAGTCTACAAGAAAAGACACATATCTAGAAGCAGCAAGACCTACCAGCCCACGTTGAATTCTACGTGTGCATCAAAGAGCGCAACTACTGGAGCAGTAGCTGCCCTCCAGCCACTAACACGAGATCGAATCAGCCCCTCTTGCTTGCTGTGGCGGACCATCTTAATGAACCCCGGTTTCCGTGTGTTCAATTCATCAACATATTCTTTTAGTTTCTCTTTCAGCTCTTCTGCATAAAGACAAATATGGTTAGCAACATCTATCATGTTCCCAATATCTATAAAGGGAAGACTAATAGTGTCAAAATGGTGGAGGCACCTGGAGCAATTAAAGCCCTACCTCTATTTACATGTGTGAGATGTATATGGTGCATATTAAAATTAATCACCTTGCTGCACACAACAATTGAATAATAATAATAATAATAATAATAATAATAATAATAATAATAATAATAATAATAATAATAATAGTAATAATAATAATAATAGCAGCCTTGGGTGCAATCCCAAAACAACTGGAGCACCACTTGAACACCATTGGCATTGACAAATTCGCCATTACTCAATTGCAGAAGGCGGCCTTACTAGGAACTGCTTCCATCCTGCGACAATATCTATAATACCATGAAACATCCACATCTGCCTATCCCTATTTTGTTTGTAGGTAGACAAAATGCTAAATCCAGTTTGAGTATCTGGCTGACTGTGTGCATAATAATAATAATGATAATAATAATAATAATAATAATAATAATAATAATAATAATAGTAGTAGTAGTAGTAGTAGTAGTAGTAGTAATAGTAGTAGAGTTGGGAGGGACCTTGGAGGTCTTCTAGTCCCTGCTAAGGCAGGAAATGGTTGTCCAGTCTCTTAAAAACTTCCAGTGTTGAAGCATTCACAAATTCAATACCTATTAATCTTCCTATGGGCCATCCGGTGTCTATATTTGGAGCTGGTTTTATGAAATATAAAGGATCAAAAAGAATAAGATCCTGAAATTTGCTTGATTCCTCTATTCTCAATAAAATCCATTTTACTTAACCTGGTAAATAAACGTGTTCAATCTTCATGTAGTGACTGTTCAAAGTTACAACAGACCTCCCCAGTGTCACTTATGGGTTTGAAGTGTGAAGGTTTTGGATGCTTGAAACTGACCCACATTCTGGTTCTTTGCAGTGTCCCGTAGTCACATGACCATGATTATGACTTTTCTTTTCTGGAAATTGGTATTTATTTTCAGTTTTCAGCAAAAAAAATGGCCATTATGGACAGTGGATTTAGTTAACAATTGTTGCATTTGCTTAACAATTATTGTGAATCACTTAACAACCGCCTCAAAAAGGTCATGGCCCTGGTCATGTGCTGACCCAGTTTGAGACTGAGTTAAGTAGTAAATTGAGGACTATCTGTATTTTGCAACCACAGAGCAAGAGGTAAAATTATAATGGTACCTATAATTACTATAAATAAATTTGGAAGCCCTTTCCTTGCTTTGCCTTACCTTTATCTCTTTTTTTCTTACTTTCTATTAGATTTTAACATCTCTCTTAAGAGTACATATGTAGTTTTATCTTCTTTCTTAAAAGTACTTACTTTCTTAAAACTATGTATGGATACAATTTGTGTTTGTGATATGAAAAATATGAAAATATGTGTTGGCATTAAGGAGCTGACAGCAAAAGAGTGTTAAAACCTGGCCAGCGGGTGCTCTCAGTCAGTTACAGGATTGCTTTGAAACCACTGACTGGAGTGTATTCGAAGATCAAGACCTGAACGTATACACGGATGCCATACTCTCTTATATCAAAACATGCACTGACATTGTGACAACAGAAAAGTGCATTAGAGTTTACAGGAATTGCAAACCCTGGATGATTGCAGAGATACGAACACTCCAGAGATCCCAGGATTCTGCCTTTAAGGCAGGAGACAGGGACACATACAGAGAGGCCAGGGCAAATCTCAGAAGAGGCATTAGGATGGCGAAACAACAATATAAACATAAGGTGGAGAACCACCTAGCAGACAACAATCCGAAGCAAGTTTGGCACGGACTGCAGCACCTAACCAACCACAAAGGCAATACGAGGAACACAGTTAATACCAATGCCTCATTGGCAGAGGAGCTGAATATCTTCTTTGCTGGCTACAAGGTGAAAAGACTAAACCTCGTAGCCTCTGCTGGCTGGCCTTCTGATTCTCAGCCACTCACCCTGTGGGAACATCAAGTGAAAGCTGTATTGAAGGCTGTGAAACCCAGCAAAGCTGCAGGTCCAGATGGGGTGCTGGGGACAGTGGTTAAGAACTGTGACCAATTAGCAGGGGTCCTGACAAGGATCTTTAACATCTCCTTGCAAATGGCCTGTGTACCATCATGCTTGAAAGCAGCTACCATTGTCCCAGTCCCAAAGAAAATAGCAGTTGATTGCCTGAATGACTAGAGACCTGTTGCATTAACGTCTGTAGTCATGAAATGCTTCGAAAGACTGGTTCTCCAACATCTTAGGACATGCCTCCCACTGGACTTCGACAAACATCAATTTGCCTACAGGGAGAACAGGTCGACAGACGATGCCATAGCTACTGTTCTACACTCTGTAGCAAGCCATCTAGAGAAACCTGGAAGCTATGTCAGGATGCTTTTCATTGATTACAGCTCAGCTTTCAACACCATTTTGCTGAGCATTCTTATTGAAAAGCTGACTGACATGAATTTTCCCCCCTCCATTTGCGATTGGATTAAAGACTTTTTTGGGACCGGCTACAAACAGTGAGGGTTGGGTCTGTTTTATCCACCCCCCTGAAGCTTTGCACCAGCTCGCCACAGGGCTGCGTGCTTAGCCCCTATCTGTACTCATTGTACACATACAATTGTGTATCATCCAACCCATCTACTGCAATAATTAAGTTTGCAGATGATATCACCATAGTGGGTCTTATTACAGGTGGAGATGAAACAGCATACAGGAGGGAGGTACAAAAACTATCCATATGGTATTCAGAGAACAACTTGCACCTGAACATTGGCAAGACAAAAGAAATGGTGCTAGACTTCTGGAGGAAAAGAGAGGAAACTGCCCCACTTTACATCGGGGGGGGCTGTGTGGAGAGAGTTTCCTCCTTTAAATTCCTGGGAATCTACCTCTTTGAAGATCTTACCTGGAAAGTTAATACAACCCAGGTGGCCAGAATGGCCCAACAGAGACTCCACTTCCTCAGGGTCTTGTGGAAGAACAGGGTAGAACAACGGCTAATGACCTTTTACCGGTCTACTATAGAGAGCGTCCGCTCACACTGTATTGTGGTTTGATATGCTGGCTTGAGAGCCGCGGATAGGAAAGTATTACAGAGGGTGGTGAGCACAGTACAAGACATTGTGGGCTGTCCCCTGACACCACTGGATGGCATCACCAGGGCTCGCTGCCTTGGAAGAAATTCAGTTGAAATTCTCAGGGACGACTCTCACCCTGGTCGATATCTCTTTACTCTCCTACCATGGGGTAGGAGATACAGGAGTATAGCCAGCCGTACCAACAGGCTGAAGAACAGCTTTTATCCATGGGTTGTCAGGCTCTTGAATGGGAAATAATTTTATAATTTTATGTATGATTGACTTGCGAGGCCGGTGTGTTGTGCAATTAGCTCACATGGTGTAACAAGATGGTGGGTTTGTTGCCACTGTGAGTTGTGGGGGTGGGGGCACGAAGGGAGGCTCAGCCAATCTCAATGTATACATGGTTGTACTTTGACAATAAAGGTTCATTCATTCATGGGTTGCAGTCTGTTGTGACATTCTTAATTACTCCTTAATTCTAATACATATTTTCCAAAGCTACTCAGCTTGCATGTGATTATTTCGGTATAAAGGCAAAATATACTGTGCCAGAAATATATAAAGCTGTTAGTTTTGTTAACTCGGGCCTTAAATGCTATTAATGCTATTCAATTCACAGGATTCTTTTTTCCCCCTGCCATACATTCCAACAAGACTGTGATGTTTCTCTGTGTCATATATATGTTTGTGTATGTGGGTATATGCACAATGATATTTTTTTGAGAGCTGAATGTAATGACATTTCATTTTAATGTATGCTGATTAGTGTACATTTAAAGTAAAAATAAAGTTTTTATTCTGTTCTATTCTACTCAGAATTAAGGTGATGAATAGTTTTGTTATGAGAGAGAGAGAGATGACTCTGCCTTAATATTTTTTGGGATATATTGACTATAGATTGAGAAGAATTTCAGTTGTATTAATGTAACCTAACTCCATTCTTTTTCATAAAGTATTGCTAAAGAAACTGTGAGACTCACACTGGGAAAAGAAATTACTTTGGCTTTAGGCAGAGGCCAAGAACCTTACAGCTAGATTATATAGAATAAATTAATTAAAGTAATATACTTTGCAAGCTTTGTAAAAAAAGTTGCTGTCAAAATTTTAGCATCTCCATTTAACAAAGCAATCAGACAATAGCTTGCATAATCTGCAGAATCTTTTCCTGGCTTTAATATTTCTGTTGTATCAGGAAGAGCAGGCTGCTTAGAAAAAAATATGGGCATCTGTGCTGCCTTCCTCCCCTCCTGTTTTAATCTTTGCCCCAGTGTCAGCACAGCAGAGTTGCCAATAAGCCTGCAACCTGAAACAGGTGTGGGAAGAGATGGAAGGGGAACCAAGGAGGGATGTGTTTGGAAACTCTACAACTACTAGCAGAGAAAAGCAGTCAACTAAAACAAGGTGTTTTTCCTTTAAAGGGAATGGATAGTTCAGAAAAAGAAATACAGGTAGTCCTTGAGTTACAAGTGTAATGGAGCCTGCCCATTCCACTCATAACTCAAAAACTCGTGGGAATTTCATACCTTGAATGAGATCACTCCCTTGCTCATTAAGATGCACACGGCTCATTAACTGAACATGAGGTATCTCAGGGTGGGGCAGGCCATGGAGGGCCTAGTGATAGAACAGGCCCCCAAGGCCTCCCCGACCCATTAAGATACCTCATGATTCCCCCTCCCTTTCTGCTGTGCCAGACTTACCTTGAAAAGATCTATCTCCTCTCTGCTTCAGTTCCTGCTGCCTCCTAGATCTGAGGGCCGGGGGATGCTTCCGCGTGCCTCTGGAGGCTGGTTCAGGGTGTCACAGGCCTTTTCCAGGCTTCTGCCACCTGAAACTGAGGCTGGAGGATGCTTCCGTGTGCTTCCAGATGCTGGATCGGGGTGTCATAGGTCTTTTCCAGGCCGCTGTTGCCCAGATCTGAGGCTGGGGGACAATTCCTGGAAAAGGCCTCCGGCGCCCATATCAGGATAGGGAAGCATTCCCTTGGGCTCAGATCCGGGTGGCATCAACCTGGAAAAGACCTTTGGTGCCCAGATTGGGCTACTGGCGATCTACAGAACGGTCCTCCAGCCTCAAATCCTGGCAGCAACGGCCTGGAAAAGGCCTCCGACACCCCAATCCAGCCTCCAGAGGCAGGCAGAAGCGTCCCCCCAGCCTCAGATCTGGGCAGCAGTTTGGAGTTTGCTAAAGAGGATTTTCAGATCCTGAGCCTAGCCTTCCAGAGTCCCCTCCATCCTCCTCCCAGGCACCCTACACTCTGTATTTGGGTCTATGTCCACTTAATGACCCATACAATTGCTTAAAACTGCAACTAGGAATACCAGAATTGTAGTTATTGATCAAAGAAGTCATTGATATTTCACTGAGACTGACTGAGATTCTGGACTCAATTATGGTTGCAAATTGAGGAGTACCTGTAACATAATAGGGAAATATTGTAGTAGTATAAAAGAGCATAGTAATTGTTATAGTAATAGTAATTAGCGATGTAAAAATAATAGCAATAGAATATAGAAGAGTGTAGAAGAGCAGGTAGAGCTGGAGAAGGTAGAGTTAAGCATGATATCAGTTTAGAGTCATTATGTTCCCACAAATGGTCCAAGTCCAACCCCTCTTAAATTCTGCTGACCCTTCTGTATAGGCTTGAGCAATACACCTTCTGAACTGCCAATTAACCTATGGTCTTGATCAGGGGTCTTCAAACTTGGCCCTTTTATAACTTGTGGACTTCAAGTCCCAGAACTCTTCAGCCAGCGTGCCTGGATGAGGAATACTGGGAGTTGAAGTCCACCAGTCATAAAAGGGCCAAGTTTGAAGACCCCTGGTCCTGATCCTTTATGCCTGACAGAGACAATAAAAAAGCACTGACATATAGATTTTTAAGATTCACATTTCACTTTTATATCTTGGTTTTTTCCCCCCAAAATAAAACTTCTCCCCAACCCTTATAGGGAGATAAAAAGCTACCTATCCAGGGTCCAGTGCTTTTGTGGCTCTTTTGACTCTGGGTCAATGAAATTGGGTATACTGTAGTTTAAAAAAGAACCTGTGACATTGTATACATTTCATAAAAAGAGATAAGTCAGAATTTCAATCAAATAAGTTTGCTTATGTACGTTCACATTATAGGAGCAAACAACAACAACAACAACAACAACAACATGTAAAAACCTAATACCATTCTTCAAGAAAATTGTATGGACTAAAGGCTTTCCCTGTTTTCATGAATTTAATATTATATATATTAATTCTTGTAGTAATAATAACTGAGCCACCATATTAGCAGTTCGATCTTGTGAGATCATGAAAAGATTAATCTTATGCAAAAAGTCATCAGTGTCCATATAATCAGCACTACAGGATCTAATATAAAAATGAAAAAAAAATTTTTTAATTAAATCTGAAACATGTATTTATCCTGAGAATTGTTGAAATAGAGGAATAATATTTTATGGCTGCTTTTCTTTCAGCCTTGAAGCCAATGTTTATAAATTTTTTGCCCTCATTTCTAATAATTCTGTTTTAATAATTCATTCTTATTAATGATTTAATAAGTATCAGCATCTAAAGCATACAAAGAAATGATCCAGTTTCAATTTACCAGATACAAAAAGTTTATAAAGTTACTGAGTAGCACTTCTCACACAGGCACTTAGAAACTCCTTGACCCATTTTTTTCAAAGTATTGCACTGAAATTTTGTCCTCTTTCATAAAGTATCTGTAATCAGGCTTCAAATATAAGCTTTGAAAGGATTAGTGACTTGAAAGGATCAGCAGTTTGCTGGCTGTCTACTAATGTCAGAAAATACTTCCAAATCTTGTTTTCATTGGTTAACAAACTTTGAATCTTTTCACTGTGACATATTTGTGATATCTTGAACCAGTCAAAAAACAACAACTAGAATAATGGGGGTATGGTCTGATATAGAGTTGTGGTACCTGCCTGGTTCTAAGACTTTAAATAAGCAGTAAAGTTTTTAAAAAATGCAAAAAAAAAAAAGAACATGTAGACATTTAACATAATTTCAAAATCTTGCTGGGCCTTATTAATGAACCATGATTCAAAAACTGAATAGGTTAAAGACTGTAAGATTGAATGCTGAAGAATTCTGATAGAATAATTGATATACAACCATGGGACTTTCAATGTAAAAAAGAATAAATTACAGTGAATATTAGAGAAAACTAGCATACAATATTTCATCAGTGGTATACTACTCCAATACTGATTGCTAAAACCAACACTTCATTTTCTAAATGTTTTGAAAATGTATCATTCGAATGGGATCATTCTTTTATATTTGGTGGCAATGCTATAGAGTTGTAGGGCTTAACAGTTTTGAAAAATGATTTGCAAAGAGTGAAACAAATTCTGAAAGTTGAACTTCCTTTTCAATCTGCCACTTTTTAAAAAAAATCACACTAAACTTTACCCCACAAAGTACAGTGAATTTTCCACTGCAAGGACATTTCATACTTCTCACTTGAAATAATGTACAATTCCTTCTGTACAGTAGAAGAATGCAAATTAGGTTGTATAAATATGTCTCCATCTAAAACAACTTCATATTTGAAAAGCAAAATTGTACCAGAATTTAATTCATAATGAAAGACATTTTTGGACTATAATTTCATACGGGCTTATACCACATCCAAAATTGGATTTCTCCTAAGAAACTTAAGTCAATACAGAGCTTTTAGTGAGAATATGAAAACTACTGTAGCTTCCTATTTTATTTCATATTTTATACTGCATTTATTACTGTTACTCTCCTTCATGGATTACTGCCTTGCCATAGCGAAGGGGTTGCGTAATTCAATGAAGCTATGAACTATGCCGTGCAGGGCCACCCAAGACAGACAGGTCATAACAGAGAGTTCTGACAAAACGTGGTCCACTGGAGAAGGAAATGGCAACCCACTCCAGTATCTTTGCCATGAAAAAACTATTGAGAGTACCAAAAGGCAAAAAGATATGATGCTGGAAGATGAGCCCCTCAGGTCAGAAGGTGTCCAATATGCTACTGGGGAAGAGCAGAGGGCTACTACTAGTAGTGCTAGAAAGAATGAAACAACTGGGCCAAAGCCAAAAGGATGCTCAGCTGTGGATGTATCTGGTGGTGAAAGGAAAGTCCGATGCAGTAAAGATTTTTTTCTCCATAGGAACCTGGGATGTAAGATCCATGAATCAAGGAAAGCTGGATGTGGTCAAACAAGAGATGACAAGACTGAACATTGACATCTTAGGAATCAGGGAACTAAAATGGGTGAATTTAATTCAGATGACCATCAGGTATACTACTGCGGGCAAGAATCCCTCAGAAGAAATGGAGTAGCCTTCATAGTCAATAAAAGAGTAGGAAAAGCAGTACTGGGATACAATCCCCAAAATGACAGAATGATCAAAGTTCGAATCCAAGGCAAACCATTCAATATCACAGTAGTCCAAGTCTATGCCCCAACCACCAGTGCTGAAGAGGATGAAATTGACCAGTTCTATGAAGCCCTACAGCACCTTATAGAACTAACACCAAAAAATGATGTCCTTCTCATCATGGAGGATTGGAATGCTAAAGTAGGAAGCCAAAAGATAACCGGAATAACAGGCAAGTTTGGCCTTGTAGTACAAAATGAAGCAGGGCACAGGTTGATATAATGTTGTCAAGAGAATACGATGGTCATAGCAAACACTCTTTTCCAACAACCCAAGAGACGGCTCTACACATGGACATCACCAGACGGTCAACACAGAAATCAGATTGACTATGTGCTCTGCAGCCAAAGATGGAGAAGCTCTATACAGTCAGTAAAAACAAGACCAGGAGCTGACTGTGGATAAGACCTCAAGCTTCTCGTTGCAAAATTTAGGCTTAAACTGAAGAAAGTAGGGAAAAGCACTAGGCCACTCAGATATGAATTAAATCATATCCCTGTTGAATATACAGTAGAGGTGACAAATAGATTTAAGGAATTAGATCTGATAGACAGAGTGCCTGAAGAACTGTGGACAGAGGTTCACAACATTGTACAAGAGGTAGCAACTAAAACCATCCCAAAGAAAAAGAAATGCAAGAAAGCAAAATGGCTGTCTGAGGAAGCTTTGCAAATAGCTGAGGAAAGGAGGGAAGCGAAAGGCAAGGGAGAAAAAGAAAGATACGCCCAATTGAATGCAGAATTTGAGAGAATAGATAGAAGAGATGAGAATGCCTTCTTAAATGAACAGTGCAAAGAAATAGAAGAAAACAATAGAATAGGGAGGACCACAGATCTCTTCAAGAAAATTGGAAAGATGAAGGGAATGTTTCATGCAAAAATGGGCATGATAAAGGACCAAAATGGCAGGGACCTAACAGAGGCAGAAGAGATTAAGAAGAGGTGGCAAAATTACACAGAAGAACTATACAAGAATGAGCTTAACATCCCTGATAACCACGATGAGGTGGTCACTGACCTCGAGCCAGAGATCCTAGAATGTGAATTGAAGTGGGCCTTAGAAAAGCTGAGCAACAACAAAGCTATTCCAGCTGAGCTATTCAAAATCTTAAAAGACGATGCAGTAAAAGTGCTACACTCAATTTGCCAGCAAATTTGGAAAACTCAAGAGTGGTCACAGAATTGGAAAAGATCAGTTTACATTCCAATTCCAAAGAAAGACAGTGCCAAAGAATGTTCAAACTATCGCACCATTGAACTCATTTCACATGCTAGTAAAGTTATGCTTAAAATCCTACAAGCTAGACTCCAGCAGTATGTGGATCAAGAACTACCAGAAGTACAGGCAGGATTTCGAAGAGGCAGAGGAACTAGAGATCAAATTGCCAACATACACTGGATCATGGAGAAAGCTAGGAAGTTCCAGAAAAACATCTACTTCTGCTTCATTGACTATGCTAAAGCCTTTGATTGTGTGGATCACAACAAACTGTGGCAAGTTCTCAAAGAGATGGGAATATCAGACCATCTTATTTGTCTCTTGAGAATCCTATATGCGGGTCAAGAAGCAACAGTGAAAACTGGACACGGAACCACTGATTGGTTCAAAATTGGGAAAGGAGTCTGGCAAGGCTGTATGCTGTCACCCTGTTTATCTATCTATCTATCTATCTATCTATCTATCTATCTATCTATCTATCTATCTATCTATCTATCTATCTATTTATTTTTAGGACTTATATGCCACCCTATCTCCCGAAGGACTCAGGGTGGCTAACAACAATAACATACAATAATACAGAAGTTAAAAGAAAATTAAATTAATGGCCCCTGTAGAATAAATTAAAATTAAAATAAGTTAAAAATTACAGTTAAAAATTAAAAACATAATTAAAATCCCTGTCAGTCCAGGTCAGCCAGGTGGAAAAGGAGTGTTTTGAGACCGTGGCGAAAGGACTGGAGATCTGGGGCCATCCGAAGCTCAGGGGGAAGCTGGTTCCACAGGGCTGGCGCTCCCACAGAGAAGGCCCTCCCCCTGGGGGTTGCCAGCCGACATTGTCTAGCCAACAGTGCCCTGAGGAGACCTTCTCTGTGTGAGTGTACTGGGTGATGGGAATTCATTCCCGACAGCAGATGGTCCTGCAAGTATCCCAGGCCTAAGCCATGTAGGGCTTTAAAGGTAAGTACCAGCACCTTAAATCTCACCCGGAGGACAACCGGTAACCAATGCAGTTCACGTAGGAGGGGTGTAATATGGGAGTATCGGGGTGCTCCCATCACTACCCGTGCGGCCACACTCTGCACCAGCTGAAGCCTCCGGGTGGTCTTCAAGGGCAGCCCATGTAGAGAGCATTGCAGTAGTCTATACGGGAGGTAACGAGTGTGTGGGTGACTGTACGTAGGGCATCTCGTTCCAGAAAGGGGTGCAACTGGCATACCAGGCGAACCTGGGCAAATGCCCCCCTAGCCACGACTCCAATATGATCTTCAAAACTGAGTCGGGAATCCAGGAGGACGCCTAGATTGCGTGCTCTATCAACGGGAGGTAACATCTCTCCTCCTATAACCAAAGATGGAACCTCTTGGACTAAACGAGATGCCGGTACATAAAGCCAGTCTTGGCTGGGTTGAGCCAGAGCCTGTTATTCCCCATCCAAATCTGTACCGCTTCCAGGCAATGGGACATCACATCGAGAGCATCACTGGGTTGGTTCAGGGTGGAGATGAAAAGCTGGGTATCATCAGCATATTGATGATACCTCACCCTGAAGCCACAGATGATCTCACCTAGCGGCCTCATATAGATGTTGAACAGGAGAGGCGAGAGTACCAACCCCTGAGGCACCCCACAACTAAGGGGCCTAGGGGTTGACCTCTTTCCCCCTGCCAACACCATCTGTGAACGGCCCGAGAGGTAGGAGGAGAACCACCGTAAAACGGTGCCTCCCACTCCTAACCCCTCAAGACGTCGCAGCAAGATACCATGGTCGATGGTATCAAAAGCTGCTGAGAGATCTAATAGGACCAGGACAGAGGAATAACCCCTATCTTGGGCCCACCAGAGATCATTCACCAGCGCGACCAATGCTGTCTCCGTGCTATACCCGGGCCTGAAACCTGATTGGTACGGATCCAGATACTCAGTTTCCTCAGTTTAACTTATATGCAGAGCACATCATGAGAAAGGCAGGGCTAGATGAATCAAAAGTTGGAATTAAGATTGCCGGGAGAAATATCAACAACCTAAGATATGCAGATGATACCACTCCAATGGTAGAAAGTGAAGAAGAACTAAAGAGCCTCTTGTTGCAGGTGAAGAAGGAGAGTGCAACAGTTGGGTTGAAACTTAACATTAAGAAAACCAAGATCATGGCATCCGTCCCTCTCAATTCCTGGCAAATAGATGGGGAAGAAATGGAGGTAGTGACAGATTTTATTTTCCTGGGCTCCAAGATCACTGCAGATGGGGACTGTAGCCAAGAATTAACAGTTGCTTGCTCCTGGGGAGGAAAGTCATGACAAATCTAGACAGCACACTAAAAAGCAGAGACATCACCCTGTCAACAAAAGTGCGTATAGTCAAGGCTATGGTCTTCCCAGTTGCAATGTATGGCAGTGAAAGTTGGACCATAAGAAAGGCTGAGCACCAAAGAATTGAGGCCTTTGAACTATGGTGCTGGAGAAGACTCCTGCGAGTCCCTTGGATTGCAAGGTAATCAAAACTGTCAGTCTTAGAGGAGATCAACCCTGACTGCTCTTTAGAAGGCCAGATCCTGAAGTTGAAATTCAAATACTTTGGCCACCTAATGAGAAGGAAGGACTCACTGGAGAAGAGCCTAATGCTGGAAAAGATTGAGGGCAAGAGAAGAAGGGGACGACAGAGAATGAGGTGGCTGGATGGAGTCACTGAAGCAGTAGGCATGAGCTTAAATGGACTCCAGAAGATGGTAGAGGACAGGAAGGCCTGGAGGAATGTTGTCCATGGGGTCGCGATGGGTCGGACACGACTTCGCAGTTAGCAACAACAATTACTGTTAATAGTAATAGTATATTATAGTATTCTTTTTATAATAAACCTGCAATTTTTAAAATAACACAAGAGTTTTAGCTATGTAAATTTAAACTAAAATAATAGTAAAAATTCCCATTTAACATATTTATTGTATTTAGTTTAACAATGTAGTTTTCTTATTTATTCATTATGTTCAGAAATGTGTTTTTTGTTTGCTTTCTCCCTCTTTCTTTTAAAATGTTTATTAAAAAAGCCTCAAAATACTCAGTAGCCAGACAAATGAAACGAATATTATATTTGATAAATTTAGAGAAATCTAACTTTAAAAATTGTCCCAGATGTTTCATGTCTCATCCAATAGAATTGTGCAATATATTTTATTCTGTCATAACTGAAGAAGCATGTTGGATGAAAAAACTCTTTTGGGACAACTTTAACCTGAATGACTGAGAATGTGCACAAACAATTTCAAAAATTCAAATGAAAAAATAAAATAAAATGCTTCACAATAAAATTCTTATGTGTTTTAAAACTCCAAATAAAATCCCAGAATTAAGAAAGTAAAATGAAATAATATTAATTAGAATTTAAAAAATCCTGCAAATGCCTAAATTTTGAAGAGACTTATCAAGATGTAGTATAGAAATTCCTGAGTAAAGGAGTTATTCTACATTCCAATCTACAATCAGAATGATGAAGTTATTGGATTTAAAGAAGTCTACTTATTTCCTTTTTCTAAATAATATGGATGGGATTACCAGCTGCATCCTAATGAGATCACTTTTTTATTTCACAATCTAGGACAGTATGTCTCAACCGAGTAATTCTTCCCCATGCTGGCTGGGGAATTCTGGAAGTTGAGGTTGAGAAACATTGATCTAAGGTTAAACAGGATGTGAGGGCGATCTGGCTACGACATCTGTCACCCCATTGATCGCCAGGGTTGATTCGGCTGATCTGGCTGGCTAGGCGGGTGTCCCCTTCCTCCCTCACTGCTCCATGTGCGTCCCTCCCGAAGCTGCACGCTCGGTGGAAGAGGACGACCATCCCAGATAGAAGGAGTGTACCGATCTAAGGTTAAACAGATCATTGCTGCATGAAGGGGAAAAACATTTCTCCTCTGCTACCAGATTAACCCCGCGGAATTGTTTTTGTTGATTTTTTGAGAAAGCTAACATTAACATGTAGTAGTTGCAATTCTTGGATTACCCATTTTAAGATCAGTGAATTTCACCTTCTACACAAAAATGATATGAAATCCAATTCTATCAAGTACAGTTATTACACATTCAGTTATACATTGGTCTAGGTTTGCGATTAAATTGCAAGCCTCTGTGCAATTTTCTGATTGTGGAGGGAAAAAAAATCCAATGGTTTCAGTTCTACACCGTTTGAATTTTAAGAAATGGCCATCACTTCAATCTTCCTGAAAAGAAGAAGCACCAGTCTTTGTATGTTATCAATAGTCACAATTCAAACAAACACTTAAAAGTATGACAACGTTCTCATGTACTTGGAAGAAAGCTTTCCTATAAAAGTAATGAATAGGCTTTGGAGTAATTGTGACAGAAAACAATCCCTGAGTTATGGTAAAGAGGCCCTGAGGACTTATATTACAATAATATATTTCACCCTTTACTACCAAAAACTTCACTTTTGGCTTAATTGACATGAAGGGATTCGGGAGGCCACAAAACATTTTTATGTCATTCAGAATTAGGGTTCAAGCTTTCTCTATGCTGCATCGTGTTCTATGCTGCCAGATACATTTTTTTCTAATCTTTCTAATCTTTTCTTATCTTTCCAAAATTCTGATAGATATTCATGCATTTCAAGAATTTATCCTTTAAGATACAAAATAGATTTTATCCTCTGAAGTTCTACCACAGGGAATGCATTGCATCTGGGAAACGTGTTCAAGTCATGTAATTTGATTAATAGTGTAGGAGCAATTTCTTCTGACGATACTAAGGATGCAGGCTATTTAATCCAAGTTGAAGGCATGATCAACAAAAGGATATGAACAAATCATCTGGTCCAGAATGAAACTTTGGAAAAAGTTCAGAGAACAGAAACTAAAATGATCAAAGGCCTGGAGACCAAAACATATGAAGAACCGCTGCAGGACTTGGGTTTGGCTAGTCTAAAGAAAAGAAGAAACAGGGGAGACATGATAGCAATATTCCAGTATTTGAGGGGCTGCCACAAAGAAAAGGGCATCAAACTATTCTCCAAAGCACCAGAGGGCAGGACAAGAAATAATGGTTGGAAACTGACCAAAGAGAGAAGCAACCTGGCTCAAGGTTGACTCAGCCTTCCATCCTTCCGTAGGTAAAATGAGCTCCCAGATTGTTGGGGGCAATAAGCTGACTTTGTAAAAATGCCGCCTGGGGGGCGAAAGCCCCAATAAGCAGGCATATACATAGAATGAAGGCTATTGCTAAGCACATTGATTTGTGCTTTAAATTGTAAGCCGCCCTGAGTCTTCGGAGAAGGGCGGGATATAAATGGGATTAAAAAAAAAATTAAGGAGAAACTTCCTAACAGCAAGGACAATTAACCAGTGGAACAGCTTGCCTTCAGAAATTGTGGGTGCTCCATCACTGGGGGTTTTTAAGAAGAGACTAGACCAGACCTGTCAAACTCACAATGTCACGTGACATCACGCGACATATCGGAGCTTTTTCTACATTGCCGGCAATGGGGTGGGCGCGGTTTCCTGATGATGCATCCGGCCTGTGGGCCGGCAGTTTGACACCCCTGGACTAGACAGTCACTTGTCTGAGATGGTATAGGTTCTCCTGCTTGAACAGGGGGCCGGAGTAGAAGACCTTCAAGGTCCCTTCCAGGAATATTCCATTCTCACATATTCTCATCTGTTCTTCTTTCTATTGTCTTATATGGGAGAAATAAATCACAAATGTTTTAAAAAATATTTTGAGCAATGTAGGTTGAAACTCTGAGAAAAGCTTTTATGAAAATGAAATGGAAATAAAGCTTCTGAAATGTTAAAAAATTGTAGAGTTTTCAACCTTGTTCATTTAAAATTTTGCTTTTAAAAGTACAGTACACCTAAGTATCTTGCTGTGGGAGTCAATAAGATGAAATTGACAGCACTATTATGCTTGTGGTGCCAAAGTATCTTGATAGATATCAAAGAAAGATTTCCCACAAAGTTTTAATCCTCCTGAAGATAATCCAGTTCTGCCAATGAACGGTTGTCTGATTGTAGAGATCAATTTGAGAGCAAACTGTTACTTATTAAATTGAAAACTCTCCTTCTCTACAGTATATTATATGAGTAGCAAAGGATTGTTCCTGTTTCTATTATAGCTGCCAATTGGTAATTTATGTTTATGTTTTTTTATCTTTCTAAGTAGTCCCAAAATTGGAATGAAGCTTGGATTGTCCAATTTATCTCAGGGAAATGAAAACCCACTTCAGCTTGGTCCATATTTATGGGTGTGAATTATCATCATGATAAACTGCTAGGTGAGAATTCTGGGAACTAGTTTAACACAAACTGAAGGCATTTGTTTATGAAAGTCTCCTCAAAATTTTGTTAAATGTACTTTAACAAGAGTTAATTTAGAAACGAAATGGAAGTAAATAGCTTTAAGGCCAGACTGTCTACTCTCTACTTTAACAGGTTTAAGGGTTATAACGTAAAAGTTTAATTTAGAAAATCTCTGTGGCAATATTGAACCAATTTTATGAAGATACACTGTAAATTATCTTATTTTTGCAGAAATTGCTTTTTAACAATAGTTATTAATATATCAGAACATAAGGTGATTTTCATTATTATTAATGGAAGGTACTGGGGAAAAAGTATAGTAATAGTTTTTATAGAACAAATGAAGCCATTTTCCCATGGATTGCATTTGAATGTATTTCATTTATATATTGCATGGCAAATAACTAGGTACCCAAGGCTTAGATGCACAGATCAGCCAGAAATTGAAAAACAGTTGGTAGTAAGTAATCAGAAACCCCTATCTAATATAAGTTTGAGTTTTTGTTTTTTCAGTCATGATTAAAGGAGAATCATTACTTGCTAGCATTCAAGGACACACAGAAAAACATTTCCTGCTCCCTGAATTCAGTTTCAAAATGCAATTTATTTTGTGTCTGGATGTATTAATCTACTAGTTAGCACTAGTCTGGGAATTGAGAGTTCCTGCTGATAACATACATGATAGATGAGGTCACAATTGGTCATTTTAAAGATGAATTCATCCTCTTGACTTATTGTAGAGATATCACATACAGACTACCATATAAGATGCCTCAGCCTCAATATTGACAATAGCCTTAGGGCGGTGTGGCTCTGCATTTTTCTAGTATTAGTTTAGTTTAGTTTAGTTTTATTAAATTTTTATACCGCCCTTCTCCCGAGGGACTCAGGGCGGTGAACAGGGCATATGATAAAAATACAAAACTACAAAAGTTAAAATAGAATTAAATTAATGCCCAAGATAAAACAATAAAATATACAAATATTTAAAACCCAAATTAACTCCCCATCAGGCCAGGCCAGCTTGTTCAAACAGGTGGGTCTTTAACCCGCACCGGAAGGAGCGGAGATCCGGTGCCATCCGGAGCTCCACCGGCAGTTGATTCCACAAAGCCGGGGCGCCCACAGAGAAGGCCCTCCCCCTGGGGGCCACCAGCCGGCATTCTCTGACTGGAGGCACCCTGAGGAGGCCCTCTCTGTGGGAACGCACAGGGCGGAGGGGAGTTGACGCCGGCAGCAGGTGGTCCCCGAGGTATTCCGGACCCATGCCATGTAGGGACTTAAAAACCATCACTAAGACCTTGAACCTCACCCGGAAGACAACTGGTAACCAATGTAGCTCGCGGAGCAAAGGTGTAACATGGGAGTACCGGGAAACTCCCAAGACAACTCTCGCGGCCGCATTCTGTACCAGTTGGAGCCTCCGAGTGGTCTTCAAGGGAAGCCCCATGTAGAGAGCATTACAGTAGTCAAGGCGAGAGGTCACGAGCGCATGAGTGACCGTACACAGGGCATCCCGGTCCAGATAGGGCCGCAACTGGCGCACCAGGCGAACCTGGGCGAAAGCCCCCCTAGTCACAGCTGCTACATGATCTTCCAAGGTAAGTCGTGAATCTAGGAGGACTCCCAAGTTGCGAGCCCTATCCACGGGGGGTAACAGCTCACCCCCCATAGAAAGGGATGGAACATTTTGAATGTCCCGGGATGCCGGAATGTACAGCCACTCAGTCTTGTCCGGGTTGAGTTGAAGTCTGTTCCTCCCCATCCAGACCCGAACCGCCTCCAGGCAACGGGACATCACAGCGAGGGCATCACTGGGGTGGTTTGGGGTAGAAATAAAAAGTTGGGTATCATCAGCATATTGATGATACCCAACTCCAAAACCACGAATGATCTCACCCAGCGGTTTCATGTAGATTATTATAATTATTATTTAACCTAATTGTGTGGTTACATTTGTCTTTAGTTTTTTTTTCCCTCAGGGAAACTACAATTTGCTGGGGGAAATCCTGATTGAAAAATAATGCCTCCAGCTCTATCACTTTACTATAAATAATTTAATAAAATATTTTAATAAATGAAGCAGAAAATAATCCTTGAAAATTAGCTCTTTTGTTACCTGCATTTACTTCTCCACATAATCACCACCATTTGCTACACACTTTTGCCAATGATAGACAAGGTTCTTAAAGCCATCATAAAAGTACTCCACACTTGGTCTCTTCAACTATGTCCTGGTGTCCATTTCCACTTTGTTTGAGTCAAACAGATTTCCAAACATGTAATTTGTGGCAAAAGTAAAAGTCTCATGGTGCTAAATCTGGACTATATGGTAAATGAAATAAGATTGTGAAAACCAACTTCACAATTGCCCATTTGGTGGTTCATGAGATATGAAAGCTAACATTATGAAGTTGCCACAAAATCCCTTTTTCCTTCTGGACTACGGTAGTTTGATTCATGAGTGCTACAGTGGAGTATCCTGAATGATGTTGGATTCAATGACACTCATGTAAATAACAATCTGTATTCCAAAAAAAAACAACCCATGAGTTTTTGTGCTGGCCTCTGGATTTTGATTTTTTTTCTTCAGGTGATACTTTATGATGTTATTCAATGGACTGATTTTTGGGTTAGGGTTCATACTTTGTTGACTATCATGATGCTGTAAAAAATTCCTCACTTAATTCCTCTAGGTATGAACCAAATCTTAAGTATTCCACTAATAATAAAAAAGAAGTTTATACTCTTTTTTAAAAATTTAAATCAAACTTGCACAGAAATGAAGGGAAGAAAGGAGTAATTCCAGGTCTTTAAAAGCTTGGAAACCTGAAACCATGACCTGAGAGCAAAAAAACCCAGAAAGAAGTCCTGATCAGAGGAAGGTAAAGAGCAAAACGGACAATCGATAAAATAAGGTCAGGCTTATACTTTACTTTGATATAGAAGGCCTTTATACACAAACACCATAGCTCTGTGATTTATCAATAATTGATGATTCTCTGGACGGTCCAGATCAGTCCAAATTACACTGTTTCATACTCAGAACCAGGGCAAAACAAGAAATTAGCGATGTCAGCCATGAGGCTATTGCAATCATTTAGCTGAGCCACAATCCAGGTATGGACCAATAAAACTGCAGTCTCCTCCATCAGAACTTCACTACCAGAACCCTCACCTGCTTTATTTACTCTCAGGAATCCTTCCCAAGTTGCTGCTTTCCAAATCTGTTGGAACATTCTCACGACATCAAAACATAAAAACTGTGTATAAGCAGAATTATGGGTATTTTACAGTCAAATGTCAGATATATTCTTCAATCAAATTTGATTATTATGTTTTAAAATGTTATTTTGTGTGTGTGTGTGTGTGTGTGTGTGTGTGCATGATTATACACAAATGTAGAATTTAATGTGTGTATGTTCAAAGTAGAATGTAATGCTGATATGTATCCAAACATTTTTGGAAAGATATGTAAGGTTGTACGGACATGTTCTGCAAAAAAGTAATCCTTAACTATCCTCAAAATGGTGAAATCTAAGGGTAGATTTTGACTTTTCTCCCAAGTGCAGACTGCTACTGCTTGTAAGATTATTTTAAACATGAGAAACTTTATAAAATAGCTTTGGGGATGTCATTCAAAGAAGAAGTAAAATTCTTCAGGGCACAAGTGAGCCTTTCTGCATTGTGAACATATTTTTTTTTTGCATAAACAGTGTACCTTTGGAAATGTTCATTTTATGGAAAACTGTGCTAGCTACGCAAAACATACCATGGCTTTTTCAAAAAAAAATGCTCTTGAGACTTTTAAATTCATTTTCTGTTTATTTAGGCATGACTAAAATGAGAGCATATTAATTAACGTTCTTTGCTGTTCGTTAGCCTAGACATGCAGAAAGAGACAGTGAGAGATGAAATAATGCATAATTTTCTTTGCACTATTTCACCATGCTAATTTGTCCATGTTGAAAAGTATTCATCTCAGAATTATTCCTTTAAGATATACTGTCATAAACAAAGAGATAGGAAAATCCATCCACCTGTTCACTTTGTCTCTTTCTGTCTCACCATAATAGTATCACTGCAGACTGAGTGATATCTCCCTCGTGTCTTGAACATTCATCAAAAGCATATATGGGTAGAAGGGGAAAGTGATGATGATTCTCTTTTCCACACTACAAACAATATGCATTTCCAAAATTTCTCCTGAAGGATTATTTAATTGTAGGTGTTGTTTGTATGTGTTTGTGGGGAGAAGCTAAAAAAAGCATCTAATAAATTCAACGTATATCTTTCTGCAAGCCTTTCTGCAAGACTTCAAAGCTTTCACCACAGTGACTCTTCTTCATCCTATAGACACACTCACAATTCTGGGTTGTTGTTGTTGTTAGCTGCAAAGTCATGTCCGAACCATCGTGACCCCATGGACAACATTCCTCCAGGCCTTCCTGTCCTCTACATCTTCTGGAGTCCATTTAGGCTCACGCCTACTGCTTCAGTGACTCCAGCCACCTCATTCTCTTTCGTCCCCTTCTTCTCTTGCCCTCAATCTTTCCCAGCATTAGGCTCTTCTCCAGTAAGTCCTTCCTTCTCATTAGATGGCCAAAGTATTTGAGTTTCAACTTCAGGATCTGGCCTTCTAAAGAGCAGTCAGGGTTGATCTCCTCTAAGACTGACCGGTTTGATCGCCTTGCAGTCCAAGGGACTCGCAGGAGTCTTCTCCAGCACCATAGTTCAAAGGCCTCAATTCTTTAGCGCTCAGCCTTTCTTATGGTCCAACTTTCACAGCCATACTTTGCAACTGGAAATACCATGGCCTTGACTATATGCACTTTTGTTGACAGGGTGATGTCTCTGCTTTTTAGTGTGTTGTCTAGATTTGCCATGGCTTTCCTTCCCAGGAGCAAGTGTCTTTTAATTTCTTGGCTGCAGTCCCCATTTGTGGTGATCTTGCAGCCCAGGAAAATAAAATCTGTCACTACCTCCATTTCTTCCCCATCTATTTGCCAGGAATTGAGAGGGCCGGATGCCATGATCTGGGTAGTTACTTTCAAGGGTATGTAGTTTTGAGCCCTGGTTGAAAATAGATCTCATGATAACTGAAGAAGATAAAAGACAATTATCTTCTAAGAGTTGCTCCTCTTTTGGGATAGGAGATATGGATTTAATTTTGAGGATTTCCTATGACATTCTGGGACTTCCATGTTTTACCACTCCCATTTTAGCTGTTGTCCTATTAGCTTGATCACTTAATTTTAACAATCAGAAAGTGAAACTACAGTAATAAAGAAACTGAATAAATAGATAGTTTTGACGCTAATCTTCTGGTATTTCTGGAAGCAGTGGTCAAGCCACCTAAGAAACAGGATATTAGATTTATATGGAGAAAAGTTAAAACATGTTTTAAATTCATTTTTAAATTAAATTAAATTAATATAATTATAAATAGAATAAAGTATTGTGCTTCCTTTTCAAGGCAAAATTGAGTCTCTTGTTCTCATAGCATTCTCTGTATATCAACAAATCTACTCTACATCTTCTGAAACAAATCTGGAAGTTGTGCACAAAGGGACTGCAAGGCTGAGAGCTCCATTTGTGTAAATGCAAATCTGCAGTAGCCTTACTTCATTCTTCTGTCTAATTTCTTTGAAAGCCATCCTTAAGGATAAGGGTAAGGGAATGCAGTGACTGACAATGAACTAATCACTGCCACTTCCCATGCTGAGAAGTTTCTGAGAAGAAGCTCCAAATATGTTCCCCCAGAAACTGGGTGCTTTCCATTTCTCAAGTCAGATCCTATTAGGGTGCTTCGGCTCAACTTGTTCCTGCAGTTCTGATGTTCAATCTTGGGAAGTTCTTTTGTGTAGTCATTACAGTTGACCATTCCTTGTACTTACTAATAAACATCAATCAAGCCAAGACTTTTAAGAACAGCAGATAACTAATAAAAATGTGCACGCTTCAAATAATAATACGGTAAATAAGACTTGAACAGATTAGACTTGAACAAATAAGACCTGCTTCCAGAAGCTGTGAATGCTCCAACATTGGAAGTTTTTAAGAAGAGACTGGGCAGCCATTTGTCCGAAATGGTATAGGGTTTCCTGCCTGAGCAGGAGGTTGGACTAGATGACCTCCAAGATCCCTTCCAACTTTATTATTATTATTAGTTTACTGGGCTTGATGGCAAGCTGCAGACTTTCAGCCATTTCCAATTAAATATTAATTGTTAGAATCGAGAAGACAACATGTACACAAGGATTTGCAGGTGACATAACTCATTGGCAAATAGACATGGCAAATGTGCCATAAATCAAACACTAAGTAGGAGATACTACTAATATTCTATGGAGCGCAAAGCTGAGAATATTGGAGCACAGGATGAACAGGAGACAAATATGGGCAAATCATCAGAAGCCTTTCCAGTTCTGTCCAGAAAATATGTAAATCTCTGTTCCTTATGATTACAATCACCTGATTAGGACAGATCCAAAGTTAGCTGGATGCTGTAAAACAGGTGAAGTCCTGTTCACATGTAAGAGATATTTTTGCATTTCATCATGGATGTGCTGGGTACTGCTATATAGTCATATTTTTGTGGAACTTTATAATGAAGGTAGTTTGGGAAAGAAAAAGTGAATAGATGCTTTCTACTTTATATTATATTTAAAAAGGAAAAGACATCATATGAAGTACTTCATTGGGTGTCAAACTGGCCCTGGATAGTGTCATAAACTCATCCATTCCCTTCTTTCCTTTTTATTTATAATCAAAATTGCATGAATAATTCATGTTCTATTTCCATTTTTTCTAATCACCAAAATTAGTAACAAATCAAACATCTGTTCAAGCTCCAATGGAAAACAGATTTCTGGGGGGGCCCTGACACCATTTTGACTGAGATATTCAAGATTTTTGTGTCATTTTTTTCTGTATTTTACAAAAGGCATTTCCCTTGAAATTGTTATATCTTCATCTCCACCTCCTCTCTCTTTTCCCTCTCCTTTTTACAATCAACAAATTTGGATTATTTCCATATTTTGTATAAACAGGCCACATTTTTTATAGTAATGAATATATGTGAATGATCATCAGCTAGCTAGCTAACTTGACCAGCCATGGAAGATTTCACCCCCCTATAGATATCTATTGCTACTTGGTATCTATGTTGTTGGGGTAGAGACAAGGTCTCACAGCACCTCATCAGAGTGAATGGAGGGCTTCTAAATGCCTGGCATATCCCAATCCATCAACATTTCTGAGTCTCTATCCTTGGGCCATAACAAAGGATAACCTTCAGTTTAACTCTAGTAAGACTCAGTAGCTGTGAGTTTTAGAATCTGAGGATTTTCCATTTCTTAGTTTTGATATATTAGCGTTATCCCAGACAGCTATGCAAGCTTTGGGGGGGGGGTTCCCTTGGCTCAGTGGCCAGAAGGACTTGCACAAATACAAAGTGTGTCTACTCTAAATTGGGAGGCTATGCTCATGGTCAACCTTGGTTACATCCCATTTAGAGAACAAAACATGTTCCACTTGGAGCTGCTCTTGATTGAGGACCACATAAAAGCTATAACAGATTCAGAATAGAGTGGCACAATTATGGATATACCACAATTTGCCTTTGTAATTCTACTACTTCACAAGCTATTCTGGAGTCTAGTAGGCTTCCTGGTACAATTTAAGGTGCTAGTTATCATTGTCCTTCATTGCATAAAGCCAGACATTGGGGCTAGGTTGCTAGGAAACCATGGTTAGTTTGGATTATAGTTTTAGGCACTTTAGTAATGCTGTTTTGTTAGTTCTTGCTTTTATTATTATATTGTGTGCTATCCAGAGTTGCGTAATTTAGAGGGATAATTATATACAGCACATTCAATTGATCAATGAATAAACCTCATGCCAAAGACATCTATGGTAAGGGAGATGGATGTAGGGCTCAACAGACATAACTATCTTATATGTAACCCAACCCAAATACTCTTTAAACAAACCAGTTTGCCAGTTTTGATTTACATCTTTTTTGTTTCATAATTGTAGAAATTATGAGAATCAAGATATTTATCTACTGTTCAAAAGAGCTAGATTTTCTATTGCTCTTCACATAGCTAAAATAAGGATGCAAAATAAATTAAAAGAAAGAGTAAAATGAGAATGGGCAGAAAGTTCTGTATTACTGCTTGCAAATGAACACCATACATAATTAAGTACATTGATAGTAGATGTACTATCTGACTTTTTAGAATGCATACTGGTTACATGGTCATTTCCTCGGATGAATACTGATTAATCACTGCTACTTTATAATAGTTTCCAGAGGATAGTCCCATTAATGTTTTGCAGCAAAAATAATAAATGATCTTGCGGCACTTAAAGAGTTTCACATTTATTATTACAAAAGATTTGCAGATCATAGTCCATTTAATGAGCTACAGGGTGTGTAATCTATGGATTTGATGGATTGAAAATTAATCCATGAAAATGTATAGCCCATATTTGTTAGTTAATATTGGTACTATAAGACTGGTACATCTTTACAATTTAATATGATTAAGAAGCCTCATCCTTCTATTTTAGGATCTGAAACACAATGCAATTACTATCATGCTATATGTACACATTGTTTTGAAAATATACAAGATTGGGATGATAAGGAAGTTCTCTGTAGTTTTCTGATGTTCTTTGTTTACTTTCTTCCTTTGATAAATAAGGAAAGTGTCTGTGAAAATGGATCAAGTAATTAGTGAGTTTCAGCTACTTATTACCATCTGATTTCATAATAATTGCTAGAGGCACATGATGAATTTCACACTTCAATTTTCTTTGCATGAGACATCTATCAATCTAGAAACCCACTGAGAGCACCAAGTTTTCCAACTGTCTTTATATTTCATCATTCATATTTTACTTATGCACATAAATAAAGCAATATCTCATAAATGCAATGCTGTTTTAATATAACCTTTATGCATACAAATACTGTGATTTCATAGATTAATAAGAGTATTTGTTATAAATTATGAAATACTTCTAATTACATTCCAATCTGTGTGCAGAATAAAACACAGCATCATTTTGGACAGAAAATAAACAAAGAATTTTGACATCACCTCCGTGAATATAAATGAACTACTAAAAGTCTTACTTTAGAAACATAATTTGAAGACTGAGGTGGGGGAGATACATTGTGTTAGCAACAAAAGAACCAAGTCATAATGTCTCATTTATATGTACACATTTTTAAATAGTAGTTGTATTAAAGATTACAATTTGCAACAATAAAAACTAATACCAACTAAGAAAGGAAAGAAAAAATAGAAGGTGCAGAAAAGAAAAAAAATAGAAAAGAAATAACAAATAAAAATATAAGAAAGAAATAGAAAAATATATAAAATGGCAATTTCCCCTTTTATCACAAGTATAGACAATTTTATTACTAATAGTATCTTATTACTCTTCTCTTAACAAATAATCTTATCTCTTATCTATACATGAATCAATAAAACCTTATTTCAGTTCTGATGCCACCAAATGTCCATTAAGGGTTACCAGATATAACAATGTATCTATTTTAAGTGTGATCAAATAAGCCAATCTTATTTTCCTTCCTTTTACTTCTAACTATCTTGATTTTAGTTCCTTCAAATAATGGATTAGATTTTGATTTCTTCTTCAAAGCTTTAAGAAGTCTCTTGTGAATCTGATATAGGAAAATATTAAGACAGCAGCCAATTTCTTTTGTATATCCATATATACAAAATCCATTTTTTCTATGTTATTCTTGTGTCATTTTTTAATCTACTTTCAAATCAGTTTCAATCATTTCAGATAAAACTTGTTCCTCTTCTATAACATCTTTTAAACACAGCCTATCTGTAGAAGCAGACATTCTTAAAATTATCTTCTGGCTCCATTGTACAATGTATGTATAATGTTAAAATATTTTGTTTTATTCTGTATTAGTAACTCAGGTCTGAGTGTTCTTTAGTTGTAATCTTTAGTTCCTTCTAATTCCCTTTAGTGTTCAATTTACAAAGTCTTATTTTTTTAAAAAGACTTCAAAATAAAACCCTTTTCCTATAGGAACAGTTCTTGATTATGAATTTCAACATCTTATTTTAAATCTATTTGGACCCGTAGTCCATTTGTAAGTGCTCCAAAAGTGATTAGAGAAGGAACCCAGTGTCTTTTTAAAGGTCAGGGTTTTTTTTTAGCAAGATGGCTATTCTCTCATTTCCCAGAGCTCTAAACCCACTGAAAACCACTCTTTTGTAATCTCCTCATTGGGAGGGACTGTCTGGAGCACTTGTGGGTTATCTCAAGTCCTATTCTTATCTGGAGAGAAGTTATGAAGAGCCAGGCTACTCACTGCTCTTCATTCCACTGAATTGTCACTTGTGCTTTTTACAGAGCTGTCTTCAGTCCACCATTTCTTCCATGGAAGACACACAATATCTGAATAAATTGGTACATGACACATCTAAGGAAAATGAGGGAAGAGATTGCTCTTTCCTGTAATAGCAGCAACTATAAAATGAAACTGTTGCCACAGGAAGTAAAGAATCATGACTGTCCCTGTTATAGAATAGGCAAGTTTTCAGCCATAGAATTATTCCTCTAGGTCCCTTAGCCCTCTTAGTAATACTATGCTCAATTTTAGGCTGATGCAATTTGCTGCTTAATGCACCTTGCCATCAATTCAGTGTACTTTACCTCACTGAAATGTTAAGCCACACAGCAGAACAGATTGCTTTCTAGACTTTGAGGCTCTTTTTCTTATGGGAGTTACGCATTGCCTTTTTTGTTTCATTTTCTCTCTCTGGAATAGAAGATCACTTTAGAAATTCAAACAGATATGAAACTTTAAACAAATTGTCCTAGATGAAGGCAACTTCTGAAACATTCTCAATCCTGAAAATGTTCAAATAAAAAACTCTTGCACTTAATGACTGAGGGCTGTTCGTATTTATAATGATTATGACACATATACATTTCTGCGACTTGTAAAATGTGATTTAATTAAATTGTTTGATCCTTGTTGGTGACCTATTTGGTTCATTTGTCCAATCTGGAATGGAATGTGAACACTGTTGCTCTATGAACCAGAGAATTACAAGAACAATATCAAATTATAAGGAAAACAGCTGAAAAATGTTTCTTTTTCCCCTGTTTTTGCATTAGAAAATATGATCTCAAAAGATATTATCTTTACACATTAACCCTGAAAGACACAGTTGATAGTATGCAGAAACAATTTTAAAAGTCAAACATTTTAGAATTAGGGGCATGATTCAAAGAAGGATAAAAATGTTGACAAGTCAAATCATTTGAAATATGTATCCTATAATTTTAGAGTTGCCTTCCAAAATCATAAAACGGCTCTATAATATAATTGGTTCTGTCAATTGGCCTGGGACCCTGCTGGTGGGTGCATCATAAGAGCCATGGTGGCACAGTGGTTAGAATGCAGTATTGAAAGCTAACTCTGCCAAATGCCAGCAGTTTGATCCTGACCAGTTCAAAGTTGACTCAGCCATCCATCCTTCTGAGGTTGGTAAAATAAGGACCCAGATGGTTGGGGGCAATATGCTGACTCTGTAAACCACTTAGAGAGGGCTGTAAAGCAGTATGAAGCTGTATATAAATCTAAGTGCTGTTATACTGGAGGTGGCTAATGGGCCAAAAGAAAGTTGTACTTTCACTCCATGTGTAACTTGCTACCTTACTCACCATCTTTGCCAGTTTTAAGATTGATTGTTTGATTGTTCAAACTGCAATGCCCCCCTAATTCAGAGTCGGCATTTGTGAAGAGCTTTAAACCCTTATATATATAGAACCATCCATCAGCCACATGGGCAAGGCAGAGTTTGTTCAAGAGGAAATGTCTTGGTGATAAGTCTATTTTAAGAATTAAACCACAGTTCTCATGTGTGAGTCCCATGTCAAAATGGCGTAGCATTGTGCTTTTCAATGTATAACAATTATCCTTAAAAGGTTGCAAAAATGAAATGTGAAGACTGTAAAGTGCCACTCTATTTTACATAAAACTAAGTTTGTGAAAAGGTTCTAGAATTCCTTCTCACTTCAGGGACCTGAAGTCTGTTATTAGCCAACAGGAATACAACCAGAAAAGATTCACCATTAACTTCCTTGCCTTTGGCTTTTATCAAGAAGTTATGTTGATCTGTACTGTGTTCAGTTTTTATTCTATAAAACCTTTTTGGCTATAATGAGCAGAACATTATGTTTTTCTCTTCTCTTTCATTTGAAACGTAGTTATGTATTATGAAGATAGGGATTCTTATTGCTGAAATGAGTCTCACTGAAAATATTTTCCACAGGTTTATCTGATTAGTAGGAAGCATACCTGCTAACTATGTCTCCCAAACTGCACAGATTTTCTCCTCCAGTAGTAATAAAATAGCATACTGCTGTGCTCATTTTATAAAATATCTTTGGGAGCTGCAGAAAAGTTATTTTCTAAGAGGGATCACACTAACATAAAATGCAGTTTGGTTTTCTTTTAGCAATTCTTTAATGAACTCTGCTGTTGTGGTTTGTGAACTGGAATTTATGGTTCAGAATGCTATGAGAATTCAGCTAGCAGCAATTTATTCAATAAATCACAGATTATGCTTTGATTGTTTATGATTTGATGTGATTTATAAGGCCAGTTTCTGGGCTCTTTCATAAGCAAATCTTGCTCTAATCCAAGCTTTAACTAAAATATATAAAATTGCCAAATTTTATTTAAATAATTGTCTATAATAATAATAATAATAATAATAATAATAATAATAATAATAATAATAATAATAATAATAATAATAATAATAATGAAGTTGGAAGGGACCTTAGAGGTCATCTAGTCCAACCCCCTGCTCAGGCAGGAAATCTTATACCATTTCAGGCAAATAGCTGTCCAGTCTCTTCTTAAAAACCTCCAGTGTTGGAGCATTCACCACCTCTGGAGGCAGGTTGTTCCACTGGTTAATTGTTCTAACTGTCAGGAAGTTTCTCCTTAGTTCTAGGTTGCTTCTCTCCTTGACTAGTTTCCATCCGTTGCTTCTTGTCCTGCTTTCAGGTGCTTTGGAGAATAGCTTGACTCCCTCTTCTTTGTGGCAGCCCCTGAGATATTGGAACACTGCTATCATGTCACCCCTCACCCTTCTCTTCATTAAACTACACATACCCAATTCCAGCAACCGTTCCCTATATGTTTTAGCCTCCAGCCCCCTAATCATCTTTGTTGCTCTTCTCTGTACCCTTTCTAGAGTCTAGACATCTTTTTTACATCGTGGTGACCAAAACTGGATGCAGTATTCCAGGTGTGGCCTTACCAAAGCATTGTAAAGTGGTATTAGTACTTCACTTGATCTTGATTCTATCCCTCTGTTAATGCAGCCTAGCACTGTGTTGGCTTTTTTGGCAGCTGCAGCGCACTGCTGGCTCATATTGAAGTGATTGTCTACTAAGACTCCGAAATCCCTCTCACAGTTACTACTATTGAGCAAGGTACCACCTATACTATACCTATGCATTTGATTTTTCCTGCCTAAATGTAGAACCTTACTTTTTTCACCATTGAATTTCATTTTGTTAGATAGTGCCCAGTGTTTGAGTCTGTCCAGATCCTTCTGTATCTTAAGCCAATCTTCTGGAGTATTGGCTATTCCTGCCAGCTTGGTGTCGTCTACAAATTTGGTGAGTTCCCCATCTATCCCATTGTTAAACACTAGCCATGTGTTTAATTTCCTGAAGTCTTTATGAGCAATTTTCCTGTATGCTTCTCCTCAGTGTTTTAAATGTGATGGGAATGTGCTGTAATCTGCATCTGATTAAACTCAATTTCATACTTTCTGATGAAATGGAAATATTATTCTGTTCTTTCTGTTTGATGGAAAGCTTTCCAGTGATTTGCCTTTGCATCCAATTTATTATAAGTCAAGTCTTCTCCTCAATGTGCTTCCTTTATAACCATTAAATGGAGTTTAATAAACTGTCCTGAGAATAATTTATGGTCCCAAAGGTAGCTCTTGGAAGATGTTTGCTTTTGTTTTTTTAAAGACTGTTTTATTTTTTTACAGTTTGCCTTGATTCAGAGAACAAAAAAATATATTTGGTATTTTGACTTGATTTAACAAACAAAAAAATAAACAAAAAAGGCTCATATGTGCACAAAAGCACTTGAGATGCACTTCTTGCCCACTCAAAAGGAAGGCTCTGCAAATGGGAGATATATGGCACAATGTGCTCCTGTTAAGCAAGACGTAGCTCCTTGGTAACATCTGAGAAACACTACATAGGTTCCAAAGGAAACAAAACCAGATTCCTATATAATTTTGAGAGCCAGTTTGGTTTAGGTTAAGGTTAAGGTTAAGGCACCAGACTAAAAACCAGGAATATGTGAGTTCTAGTCCCGTTTTAGGCATGAAAGCCAGTCAGCTGACTCTGGGCCAGTCATTTTCTCTCAGCCTAACCCACCTCACACTTTGTGGTGGTGGTAAAAACAGAAGGAGGAGTATTAGGTATGGTTGCAGCCTTGAGTTATTTATAAAAATAATAAAGGTGTGATAAAAATTATTTTTTTAAAAAATCTGCTTGGATTCTATAAACCTTCCCTTCCAGTAAAGCAGATGAAGTGATCAATTCTGTTCCATTTAAAAAAAACATTTGATAAATCAGATTAACTACTGAATAAATCCCCCCCAGCTTTTTCTATATTTGTACTCCCAGTTAAAGTGACAGAAGAGAGAAAGTAATGGTGGTAAAAGGAATCACTATGTATGGCATATATAATTCAGACAGTTGATTTCCTTTGGTTAACATGACTATAGAACCTAGAATTTCATTGGACCTTTTCTTCTTTATCTATAAGCCCAGGAAAAGGACTTATAGATAAAGAAAAGCCATTATCCATATTACTTTAAATTACATCCTGCTTGTTTTACAAATGTCTTCCCAAGAAAAAGTAAACTCAGAAGTTCAGCGCAGTACAGTCCCATATTAACTCTAGGAAAGTGAAATTCCCCAAATTATACAGGCTAATTTCTTTAGTGATGATAGCAAAATCCTAAATTTTGGAATGGGATTTATTGTCAAACGTAACAGGAATTGTCAATTGGATTTGGAATGGCATTTGCCTTTATTCCTTGTTCCAGGAATGGATGTCTCTTCAATGAAAGGAAAGGAAAGGAAAGGAAAGGAAAGGAAAGGAAAGGAAAGGAAAGGAAAGGAAAGGAAAGGAAAGGAAAGGAAAGGAAAGGAAAGGAAAGGAAAGGAAAGGAAAGGAAAGAAGAGAAAGAAAGAAAGAAAGAAAGAAAGAAAGAAAGAAAGAAAGAAAGAAAGAAAGAAAGAAAGAAAGAAAGAAAGAAAGAAAGAATCTCCTTCTGATGGAACATAACATCTAATCTGATAGCTGCCTATGTAACACTTTTGTAATGTGCATTATATTTAAATACTTGATTTCAATGCATGTGCTGGTTTGAAGGCAGACTGGAATCTTCAAGGGTCCAGGGCAACACTGCAACAATAGTTTTAATGACCTATTATCTTAGGTACTATTGCCATAGGCCTCAAAGTCTCATTGCAAAACTCAAGTCTTTAATGTACTGTAATTATTTAAAAGGGTAAAAAAAGTGTTTTTCCTTCACTTTTCCTAAAGCCAGAGTCTTGTCTCACTTGAACAATCTGAGATATCAGCTCCCCAGACTCATTAGGGCACATGATGGTTCTTCAGTCATTCTAACACAGTACAGGATGGGATGGAGATGGAGACTAACACTCAGCCTCTCTAGCTTTTACTTCTAGTGTCTCTGTCTTGATGGGAAATGTCTGTCATGAATTTGTAATTCTCTTAGCCTTAATGCAATACGCTGCCTTTTGCATTCAGTTTCTTTTTTTCCGCCAATACAATCCTTGTTAACTGTATTTTCTCATTAACCATAATCTTTATCAACACACTTCTTCTATTCTGGTCACACACTTTTGTATACAGTCTACAATGATTTCATATCTATTCATTCTTGACCCTATCCTTTTTTTTTAAAACCATCAAATATAACTAGCCCATTCCCACTGCATTCAAATTACTTTTATGTTTCTGGGAATAATTTGAATAATTTGTTCAGATTAGTACAGATTGTTTTACCACAGCTTTTAGTCTCTTCAAACTTTGGAATTTTATGACTTGAAAATGAATAAATTTGCTATTAAAATCTTAATTTTGCCTACCATTTTCTACATATATTTTTCCAACAAAATGTTGTCACACTTTAGTAAGTCCTAGTTTTTCATAATGTAAACCTGACCAACAATGTGCTTTTATATGAAAAATCTTTAGGTAAAGGTAAAGGTTCCCCCGCACATGCGTGCTGGTTGTTTCCAACTCTAGGGGCCGGTGCTCATCTCCATTTCAAAGCTGAAGAGCCAGCGCTTGTTCAAGGATGTCTCCATGGTCATGTGGCCGGCATGACTAGATGCCAAAGGCGCACGGAACGCTGTTACCTTCCCACCGTAGTGGTCCCTATTTTTCTACTTGCATTTTTACATATCCACAAATTCAAGCTGAAATTTGATTTAGGAATCTGGCATTTTTTTCAACATCATAAAGCACAGTGTTCCCCACATATTATTTCATCCTGCCTTTTTATTTTCCCAGTTATTTCATCCAGATGCTATTTTGAAGCATTGAACAACAATTTGTGAAGTGCTGGGCCAAAATAGCAACAGATCCGTGCAGTAGCTGGTACTAAGCAATCATGAGAAAATGGAGAACACTTAGTAATTCTGTCAAGATGGTCTCAGCTGACAATTACAAGTAATAGTGATTCATTTTTCCATTTTTTTAATCCCATTTATATCCCGCCCTTCTCTGAAGACTCAGGGCGGCTTACAATTTAAAGCACAAATCAATGTGATTAGCAATAGCCTTCATTCTATGTATATGCCTGCTTATTAGGGCTTTGCCCCCCCCAAGCAGCATTATTACAAAGTCAGCTTATTGCCCCCAACAATCTGGGTCCTCATTTTACCTACCTCGGAAGGATGAAAGGCTGAGTCAACCTTGAGCCTGGTGGGATGCGAACCTGCACTAATTGCAGGCAGCTGGTGTTACTTAAGGAGGCATTAGCCCACTGCTCCACCAAGGCTTTAAGCAAGTACATGGTTTCCAGGCAGGAATCTATTAGTAATCCCAGAATATTATTTTCCAAGTTCTTCTGAACTAAGAAAAAAAAGGAGTTTTTGCTTGACAGCTGGAAATCTGCTCATAGTGAAGTAGCCAACTATAGACTATAGCCTAAAGATAGCTTGTTAACCAACTTCAAGTTCAGTCACTTTTTATCTATTTTTGGCAAATGAGAAAGGAAAGACAGATGTCATGCTAACTCGGAATTCTAAGAAATCTAGATCAAACACAGCCAATAGAAACCAAGATCAAAAGTTATGGATTATACAGTTTGCTTTCTTCTGAGCTAATTAAAAGGAGTTCAACTGGAGACTGGAAAAGATGTAAGGAGAAGAAAAGATTAAGCTTTAGCATAGTCATTTTACAATGTGTTTGTTAGGATTAGAAATATTTTATTTAGAGTGGCATATAATTAGACTAGGGACGCAGTGGCTCAGTGGGTTGGGACGCTGAGCTTGTCGATCAGAAGGTCGGCAGTTTGGCGGATCAAATCCTGAGTGCCGCGTAACAGAGTGAGCGCCTGTTACTCGTCCCAGCTTCTGTCAACCTAGCAGTTCGAAAACACGTAAAAATGCAAGTAGAAAAATAGGGACCACTACGGTGGGAAGGTAACAGCGTTCTGTGCGCCTTTGGCATCTAGTCATGCTGGCCACATGACCACGGAGACGTCCTTGGACAAGCGCTGGCTCTTCGGCTTTGAAACAGAGATGAGCACCGGCCCCTAGAGTTGGAAACGACTAGCATGCATGTGCGGGGGAACCTTTACCTTTACCTTTTATAATTAGACTTATCATAAACTTTGATTTTGGATGCACAGTGCATAAACTTGGAGGATTAAAGTGTAAAATATATATAAATCTTTTAAAACAGATGAGGCATTTTTCTTTTCAAATAGTTTTATACCAGATCTCCCCAGGAAAAGCTGACAGATGAAATACTTAAATAAAATGACCAAAAATGCTTCATTAAGCTAGAATTTGCACACTCCTAAAACTGCTTCTCATCATTTTATGGCATTCATACAATGGCATCTTTATGGCTTTGCTGCCTCAAACTATCTTTTAAAAGGACTTCAAAGAAGAGTAAGTGGAGACTCCACAACTATAATTGGAAGAAAAGTCTTCTATGGTTTAGTGAGAATCAAAGATAATTTGCCAGACACATGTCAACCTGCATGAATAAGTTAGTGTTGGGTACGTTTCTCAAGATAAATGTGAAGAAATGATGCATGAACATATCATCAATTTCATACCGAATATCAAGTCACCATATTAAAAAATAAGATAATTCAAGAATTTGTATTTAACATAAGCAGCTTGTTAAAAACTTGATTATGAAATGTTTTTATGTTGCTATTTTATTGATTTAGCCGTGTAGTTTATTGTATAAGATAGGTGGCCAAGTAAGTTAGAGTGTGTGTGTGTGTGTGTTTGTGTGTGTGTGTGTGTGTGTGTAAGAGAGAGGGGGGGAAGGAGGGAGGGAGGGGGAGAGAGAGAAAAAAAATGGAATTTTTAATCAATATTGTTACGATGCCAAGTGAACTGTTTCTCTCCTATGAACTATAATATAAACATGGCCCAAAATTAGGATTCTCATGGATATAAATATAAATATATCACAATAACCATGAACATACAGAAAATGATTCTTTACACTGCCTTATCTAGTTTGTAGTGGCATTTAATAAGCCCAACTATTTTTAAAAGAGAAGGTTTTGTGCAAAGTGAAGCATTTCCTTCTGAATCAAGGAGTATTGGCAGAGTATCTGAATAAACAGTAGTAGCTTAGTAAGATAATAATAATAATAATAATAATAATAATAATAATAATAATAATAATAATAATAATAATAAGTTGGAAGGGACCTTGGAGGTCATCTAGTCCAACCCCCTGCTAAGGCAGGAAACCCTATACCATTTCAGACAAATGGCTGTCCAGTCTCTTCTTAAAAACCTCCAGTGTTGGAGCATTCACCACTTCTGGAGGCAGGTTGTTCCACTGGTTAGTTGTTCTAACTGTCAGGAAGTTTCTCCTTAGTTCTAGGTTGCTTCTCTCCTTGACTAGTTTCCATCCATTGCTTCTTGTCCTGCTTTCAGATGCTTTGGAGACTAGCTTGGCTCCCTCTTCTTTGTGGCAGCCCCTGAGATATTGGAACACTGCTATCATGTCACCCCTCACCCTTCTCTTCATTAAACTACACAAAACCAATTCCAGCAACCGTTCCCTATATGTTTTAGCCTCCAGTCCCCCAATCATCTTTGTTGCTCTTCTCTGTACCCTTTCTAGAGTCTAGACATCTTTTTTACATCGTGGTGACCAAAACTGGATGCAGTATTCCAGGTGTGGCCTTACCAAGGCATTGTAAAGTGGCATTAGTACTTCACTTGATCTTGATTCTATCCCTCTGTTAATGCAGCCTAGCACTGTGTTGGCTTTTTTGGCAGCTGCAGCACATTGCTGGCTCATATTTAAGTGATTGTCCACTAGGACTCCGAGATCCCTCTCACAGTTACTACTATCGAGCAAGGTACCACCTATACTATACCTGTGCATTTGATTTTTCCTGCCTAAATGTAGAACCTGACTTTTTCGCAATTGAATTTCATTTTGTTAGATAGTGCCCAGGGTTCGAGTCTGTCCAGATTCTCCTGTATCTTAAGCCTATCTTCTGGAGTATTCCAAAGCAAAGTAGGCTCAAAGATTTCCATGCAATAAAAAACGGAGATTTACCTTATAGCTGAATAAAAATAGTACAAGACACACATTTTGGCCTTTTCTTTTTAACAGAAGATTTACTCAGTGTTAACTCCAGAAAATCCTAAATATATTTCTTAGCAACAAGGTGTGAAATAGTACCAGTGCATAATGCTACAGATTCATTCTGGAAGTGCTGTGTTTGCGCTTCCACACCTTCCAAAGCATTTTTTTTTCTGAATTCAATCAAAGCATTGCACAGTCTGCTAAAGAGATGTTCCAGTTAGGACTGTACTTGGAATGACCCTTGCTATTATATTTCTCACACAAGGGGAAAATCAGTCTTCCTTAATTTATCCCATTGGCAGCCCAAAGGGAATCTTTTCGGAAAGGTCCTATTGCAAGGAAAATATGGGGTAGACTTTAACCCTTCTTCTATGAATCACAAACCTGTTCTAGGAAACAATGTGGCTTAAAGACTTAAGAACTTAAAAACATGAAGACACCAAGAAAACAAAGGTCAAGAAATGCCAATCCAACAGGTCAGTTGTAACTGGAATTTCCCCCTTTTTAAATCTGTGCAAGAAATGAATAGAATAGAATAGAATAGAATAGAATAGAATAGAATAGAATAGAATAGAATAGAATAGAATAGAATAGAATAGAATAGAATAGAATGGAATGGAATGGAATGGAATGGAATGGAATGGAATAGAATAGAATAGAATAGAATAGAATAGAATAGAATAGAATAGAATAGAATAGAATAGAATAGAATAGAATAGAATAGAATAGAATGGAATGGAATGGAATGGAATAGAATAGAATAGAATAGAATAGAATAGAATAGAATAGAATAGAATAGAATAGAATAGAATAGAATAGAATAGAATAGAATAGAGCTGGAAGGGACCTTGGAGGTCTTCTAATCCAGTCCCCTGCTCAAGCAGGAGAATCTATACCATTTCAGACAAGTGACAGTCTCCAGAATTCAAGCTTTGACTGTTCATAAGCTTCAAAGGTCATAGTTTTCTCAGAATCGTTTAACTTTCTTGTATGAAGATTCAGCTGTATGTGTCACTGCATTCTGCAGCTTGTTTAATTCACTTATTTCTTTTGCTTTACTAACAATTTGTTTTGATCATCTATATTTTTTTTTATTTAAGACGAGAGTTAAGACAGTCTATTGTGGCTTAAAAATCAGGAAGAGTGTCTTAAAAGTGCTTCTTTAAAAGGCAACTGGACTGTTTTTTCCCTGAGGAAGAAGAAAAAGCCATTTCGCTTCTTATCCAAGAAGCTTCATCTAAGGGAGAATCTGATTAATTGGTCAGCAACTTTTCCGACTAATACATTTTAATAAAAGGCATACATTTTCATGAATTGCAGCTGTATTTAATAAAATGCATTAGTCGGAAAAGGTGCTACTGCAACTCCTTCACATAAGCTTTCAGTCAATCAGTTCTCTGCAACAGCCTATGAAAAAAGGGACAAAGAATCTCTAAAGGTATGAAAACATGGACATTAATTTTGGATGCTGTCTCCTTTATGATTATCTCTTGCAGATGTTTTAAGGAAACATTTGCAGCAGTTGAGTGAAAGAAACATTTCTATGGGGCATTAGATACAGAATGAGTTTATACAGAATGCATGCAATGCTCAGCATTTGGATTTCAAGATTTTATAATGAGATAATAAGAAGGGAATACATGTAGTCCTCACTTAATGACAGCAATTAGGACCAGAATTTTCCATTGCTAAGAGACATGGTTGCAAAATGTGACATCACATGACTGCACCACTTAATCATGACACTGCCACCAGTTCTGGTTGCTATTGTTGAGCAAATCCTGCCACATTGTTAAGTGTGACATCACGTAGTTACCATTTGTGACCTCCTGCCAACCTTCTCATTGATTTTGCTGGTTGGAAACCAGGAGTGAGTGTTGCAAATGGCAATCGCAAGACCATGGGATGCTGCAACAGAGGAATTGCAAGCTGGCTGCTAAATGTCTGGATAATAATCATATGACCATGGGAATGCTGCAACAGCCATAACTTTGAGGACTGGTCATAAGTACTACTCATTTAGTATCATTGTAAGTTTTATTGGATGAGTGACCATGTATAAAATAATATAGGGGTGTTTATTTCTTTTAAATTCAAGTTAGCCTTCTCACAAAATTTAGATGTTAGTAACCAACAACAAAGAAAACAGACTCAGTTATAATGGCATTGTTGGAAGACCTGAAAAATCAGGTTAGGGACCAATCACTATGGAGAAAATCTATTTATCTGGTCACTAAAGGTTAATGGCACATAATCAATGAAAAAAAATCTAAACATAAACACTGCAGCAGCTACTCAGCGCAGAAATGTTATACATTCTAGCTGATTTAACATTTAAAAAATCCTGCTATGGACTTATCAGAGAAAATGGGTATCCTGTACGCTTTAACTATATCTTTTTTTCATCCAGAACATGTAATACAGGGGTGTCAAACTGCCGGCCCACGGTCCAGATGTGTCATGCCGAAACCGCGCCCACCGCATTGCCAGCAATGGAAAAAAAAGTCACGATACATCACGACACGTCACATGACATTGCGAATTTGACACCCCTGATATAATAGAATACTTAAGGGATACATTTAAACACAGATATTGTCACATTTTAAACAATATTAGTTTTGAATCAAAAATAGCATAAGCTATTTAATATTTACATAGATGTTTATATCCCAGTTCTACAATCCAGAGGACTCTTGGATCAACTTTGAAATACGTTTAAACAATCAAATATAAAAACAAATTATGAACAATAAAATCACAATGGAAGAGCAAACCATCATAAAAAAAGTCTAACAACTGGAAATGAAAAGACTTTAGCTTCAATGACTTTGTGTGAACTGGAGAACAGGGGTTTCAAAACTGGATAATCTACCTCAAGTCACTATCTCTTTTTTTCTTACGAAAGCATTTGAAAATGATCTTATTATTTGAGGAATTTTATCTAACAATTCTGAGAGGTTTTAATTTCATTTATAGCCTAACCTGTAAAGATGTTCCTCAGAGAAAGCATAATATTTTCAGGCATTTAAATAATTAGACAGCTTTTTGCTGAAGAGGTGTCGACAAAAGCAAAACAAACATTTGACAACATATAGGCAAATTCTGGCTTAATGGTAACAGTAAATGACTGTGCTGTAAGATAAATAAGTAAATGGCCAGTTCTGACACTGTTGAGAAGTACGAAGAAGGATTAACTGAAATTGGTGCTGGAACCAATGCTTGATTTCTAATTTTTATATAAATAAATGATCAGGACTTAGTGAAGTGGTTATGTTTGCTCATGATACCAAACTGTTCAATGTGGTAAAATTGTAAAAAAGAGATCGAGAGATGTTCAAAAAGAATCTCTCCAGACTGTGAAAATGGATTTGTAAATGGCAAATCTAGCTCAGCGTAAACAATGTGAAATGATGCATGTTGATACAGATAATTCAAAGTTTATCTGTATATTAATGGGATCCAAAGTGTCAGTCAGGGACCCAAAATTATGGTAGAGAGCTCAATGAAAATGTCAACCCAGTATGCAGTTGTTGTAAAACAAGGCAAGTTCCCTGACTGAAATTGTTAGGAAGGGAAATGAAAACAGAACTGCTTATATAATAATTACCTTATAAATACATATATATGGTGAAGCCATAATTGGAATATGACACTAATTTTTGTCACTGTACTGTCACTGTACGTACAGGGCTAGAAAAAAATGCAAAAAATAGCCTATCAACATGTTTAGGGACTAGCATTGATTACAGGACTCCCATTATAAGATGGGCTACATCAATGAAGGATCTTTAGATTGGAATGAAGGCAGTAAAGAGAGCCATGATAAGATATATGTGTGTGTATATGTGTATGTATATATGTATATATGTATGTATGTGTGTGTGTGTGTGTGTGTGTGTGTATGTGTGTGTGTGTGTGTGTGTGTATGTATATGTATATGTGTGTGTGGATAGATAGATAGATAGATAGATAGATAGATAGATAGATAGATAGATAGATAGATACACAGACAGACAGACAGACAGACAGACAGACAAATTTTGCATGGCATAGGTAATTTGGATTAAAGAGCAGTTTTTCTGTTACACAAATAATGGCAGAGAAAATGCATATTTAATCTAAATGGCGAGAGATTCAGGACAAATCATTTAATGAGGAAGGCAAAAGTCAGTAGTTTTTAGGCTAGAGTTGGAAATTAGTATGTAAACACTACACAACTACTCAGCTGCAGGATAATGAAGCACCATTAAGAAAGTCAATTATTGAATGGAACAGATGATAAATAGAAAGCTGAGTCTGGATCACCATGGGAATCAGAGGGACAGATATATTTGCACAGCAGTGGACAAGCAACTGCTCATTTTGCTTCCTCCTTGTTGACAATAAAGATTTTTAATCTAGAGCTGGGTCTTTGAGACATCTCCTGACATCTAGCCTAGGTTCTGAGTTTTGCCATGTAATGTCTGGAGACCTGCAATTTACTGCTCAGTTTTAATCACTCAGGTCCAGCAACCTCAATGCCCAAAAATTCATTACCATTAATATGAGAGGAAAGGCATTGTATAAAGATCAAGAATTCACATGATGGCTACTGTTACTTTTGATCTAGTGGCCAATGACTTTCATCAATAACGTAACCAAATGGCTATTCTGATGGATTACCTAGCTCATGTAATGAAACATCTTGCCTAACCAGGTGGGAAAACTTTCCTAACATGTAGGGTGGAACTAATCATCACAACTAGGGGGACCCAGACTGACCCTAACACTTTTCAGTTAGAAAAATATGATAGAATCCAAATAAATTTAATTTCATTCTTGCTTGGTGTCTACTATATCTTTGAGATGAGTCAATTCCCCATGTGAACCACATATAATTTATAATTAGCATATAATGTGGTCAGTACAGAAATATGTTGTTGAGTTTCAACAGCCAACACAGGATATCAGCTAAAATGAAAAAAAAGGCTTTAATCAACCAGTTCAAAGATGAACTATCAGATGAAACATACAAGAAGTTCATTTATCAAGTTAGTCAGACATCATGACTAGATCGAAAACTCAAGGAATTTCTACAGAGATGAGACATGAATGGAAGACACCACTACAAATGGACCTCAATTTGCAACTAATTTGGAAACAGAATTTCAGTCATTGAACAAAACAGTCATTAATTGAGATAAGCATTTCACTCAAGAACTGCAGTCCGAATGGTTCTTCCAGTTGCAATTGTTGTGACTACAATGGTTATTAAACAGCCTGCCAACTCTTTCTATGTGCACAATGGGACTTTGTTGGAGACCTTGAAGATATAAGCTTCCTTTTTCCAGCCCCCAAAGAAGCTGCCCTCCCCTCTGTGCGTGTAAGAGAAATCCAGTGCTGCATTGGAGAAAACAATGCATGATCTGAGGTTTCCTTTTTCAGTCCACTACAGGAGTCACTCCCACCCCCATGCATAGAGGGGAAGGGAAATCCTTCAGCAGGTGGCAGCTTGCAGCCTTCCAGCCAGCTTCTCCATTGACTTCCTGGGGAAATCAGCAGAGAATATTGCAAATGATGATCACATGATTGCTGCCTATTCAATGTTTTCAAGGGTTGAAACTGTTAATGAATGTGGATGTGGTTTCTCTGGACCCAATGAAGAGTGACTGGAACAGCAAAAACTCATCAAGCATTCTTCCAATTTTATTTTGTTTCCCTAAATGTTTTTCCCCCCAATAGTCTTCCTACTCTTTTCCCTAATATTTGAAGTCTTACCTAAACTGGACCTCAAGGAGCTTACAATTTGATTGTGCCTATTTCATTTTTTTTTTTGTTTTGGGCAGTATCATTTTTTTCTATATCTGAGCTGTGTCTATAAAACTTCTGAGTTTAAACTTAGGGTCTGACCACTGCCATGTAAGCTCTAGAACTGAGCATGAAAAAAAAGGAAAAATACTTTTTTTTACATGACACGTAAATTAATCTATGGTAAACATTATAGAAAGGACAAGCAACTGGGATGGTTTTTAAAAGGGAATGAACAGGTTCATGAAGTATCAGACTGTCAATAGCTAATACTGGTAGTTATTACTTCCTCTATCATAGGCAATATGCTGTAAATACTGGTTGCTGGCAAATGGAATTCAAAGGAGGCTATCAACACCCTGCTGCTCAGGCTTATGAGCTTCCCAAAGAATCCAGTTGGCTACTGTGAGACAGAATGTGAATCAGATGGGCCTAATAGCCTGAAAAAGAGTTCTTTTTATGAAATTATGCATTTAGTGCAGATATAAAAGGAGAAACAAATACTGGGGAATAAAGGATCTTGACTAGCTTTGTTTTTCACAGCATCTTGTCAACTCCATCATCAAAGTCATCTTGAATGTAGTATGATTTCATTAAGAATGCATCAGAACACATACAAAAGCATGCCATCTATTTGGCACATGTTACTCACCATTGTTACTGTTGTCATCCACTAAAATAATCTCTTTCAACAAATGAGCAGGAGTCCTGTTGATTGCAGAATGAATGGATCGTAGAATCACTGAAAGAGCTTCATTCACAAATATGAAAACAACGCTGACTTCGGGAAGACTCTCTGGAAAGGTGAGGTTCTTGCACCTTTGGCAGGGGAAAAGAGAATTTAGTCCAAATTTTTGATTGAAATATTTAGAATTGCAAATTTGTACCATACTTGAGAAACTCCAAGTCATTCCAAGTTTAATTTAAATGAACCCTGTAACAACAAAATAAAGATACTCAGAGCCAGTGGCTCACCCAAAGCTGTGCATATGTTTCTTTATTGGATATACTGTACACTTGAGCATTTGAGAAATGGCTTAAAATATGTTGAGGACACATACACCCAACAATCCAATTTTCCTTGCCTCATGAAATATTATTTCATTTTTATTGGTTCCTGACTAGCTGCTGGAAAAGGCATACATATTTCATTTAGGTTCTTTAAACTCAATGTTAGATCTCTGAAGACTGTCATGACTGAGCTCAAGTAATACTTTTCTCCAGTGTCATCCTACTTCAGATAGGTTACAAAACAGTATTAATTACCCCCAGTCAACTGGAACTTTGGCTCCCAAACTGGAGTTGATTTTCTGGGAAAGCACCATTCTCCACAACTTGAAAATTCTCAAAAATGATCTTTAAAACAGCTGGTCATGTGTTATGTGAAATTGTCAAAAGGCAGCATTTTAAACCAAGAGTAAAAAATATGAAAGATAAGATCATTCAATGGGCTCTTATACACACTTTTCTCCTTATTAACCCAAATTAAGTTATTTAACCTGAAAGTAATGCTGCATATTTTATTCATGACCCTAATTTTGTGAAGTATTTGGCTTGTTATAACTAGTTGATTTTAATATACTTGTTAACATGCAATCTCAAAGCCGTCTCCTTGCAGCAAATTTGTGAAGGTATGTTATATTAAAATAAGAGGGCCTTGTATATCTATAGTCCCTCTAACAACACAACCCTCAGTTGTGTCTATGTGATGATTCTTAAAATAATGTGCAAATTCAAATGAACTGTTGTTATGGTTGCCAGAAAAATATATGCAAAAGGATATTATTCATATTCTATTTCAAACACAATTGGCAGCAAAGGGGAAAGTACTCAAAAGGTCTTTTCGTAAGTATTCCTATATAAATCAAATGTGTTCAGGATGGTACTACTGTTGTTCCTCATAATGGAAGGAGTGTAGTAAGCAGCATGCAGATAGTTCACTTAGAATAATGAGAAATTATTCTTCCATATTAAGCCAACCATTTGCAATCTGTTGTCAAATGCATTTCCATCACAAAAATACTGAATTCCATTTTTGCTTTCTATTAAAATGCAAAGTTCTCCTACAGAAGCTCCCAAACACTGTAGATGTGGCAAAGCTATTTGGCATCCTAAGCCTTTTCAGTTCAGATAAATGCACTTTTTGAGCGGCAACAAAAGGGAGGAGGATCATATATACACCTTTTCTCTATTGCTCCAATTGTAGTATATATGATTTATTAAGGGCATTTTAATGTGTCCCTTTACTGCACAGTGTTGCACTTTCTGTTTATTTTTTTTAACGTCCTTTTGTGTTCATAGTATCAGAGTCAGTGAAGAAATTAAGGAATAAATCTGCAGTCACTTTTTCTGGTGAGGAAAGGGGCATGTCAGGAAACACCGGGATAATTTCATGATAGAAAGAGAAAAAAGCAGAGCGGAACAAAATAAAAATAAAACAACAACAACAGAAATTAGCAACGAGAGCCATCATGCAGGCAAGTTGTAGGAAGTGGATGATAGGACTGGCATCAAGACACTAAGAAAATAATATCAAGTAGGCTGCAGCAAAAAGAAAGGCATTCATTAATGCTTTTAACTATTTTTAATAAAAAAAACAGGATAAAATATTACAAATAAACACAAGGGACTGCGTAATAAAGTGTGGTGGTAACAATGAAGGATGCACGCCTGCTACCATCAATCAACCATCCCAATAATAATGGGCCTTGGCTACTTTTAGGAGCATCCTCCTCAGGTAAACTCTGCCTGCACTATATCGGCTTGTAGGAGTGGATGCTCTGGGTGAAAGAAGCTAAGACCTACAGAATTTTCAGCATGTACCTCTTTTTATGTGAAAGAGGTTTGTCCTATGAGATCATATATTACATGTTCCTACATTTTGTTGCACAGTGAAAGCAATCATCTTCAGGAAGGCATCTGGACCTACCTGATAGCAGCAATAGTTTTAATGCTACAGGTTGGTCCATTTTTTGCAACTGGAAATAGTAGTGTAACGAGAACAGACTCTTCTGTGGCTCTGGTTATAAAATTTACCAAAATAATAATTTATGAAATGTGTAACTCTCAGCAACTCTGGGCAGCCCTCACAGACTGGACTATTATCCATCTCAATAATACAGAAATGATCATTATGGAGAGAAAACAGATCACAATCAGCTCAACAATCTAACATAGCTGTAGGTCACATAACAGAGAACAGATAGTCAATAAAGAAAGTCTTCAAACATTCCAGCAGAAAGAAATGGGTTCTCTTGGATACAGTCCATGTTTTCTTTACATACACCTATTTCTTTTTACTTCTAACTGTACTTGAAAGAAATATTACAAGTGAAATTTAAAATACAATTCCTCAGGATAAATTACAATAATTTGAAGGCTAACTTCTATTAAGATTCAATATGCTTCAAAGAAGCCAAGGCTACTCAATAAAACTCATGAGGAATGAGCTATTGCAGTATAAATTTTATTAAATGTTGAACATATTGCAAAAAAAATAATGTTGCATGTCCATTATATTATCAGTTTGCTTAATATTTGTAGGCTCGTGAATAATATTCAATGAATCAATATGCTAACCAGGCTACTGCTATATGTTCAGTTCAGTAAGTAAGAAGCCAACTTTTAATATGCCTCCATTTGTCAATACCAGTGCATAAGCAAAGAACATTTATAAGCATAAGGTTTAGATTACCCACAATTTTAAAAATGAGAAAAAATATTGATATTAACAGTATTGCCAAAAGATCAAGGTAAAATGCAAATATAATGAGCTCTTGTTTGTTTAAGCATCTTTTAGTATAGGGTTAATTATAGTTCTGATTTCTGTTTTCTTTATTATATTCATTCTTGGACTAAACATTAACCTGTGACATTATCTTTGCCATTTAAATGGTAATATACTTTATTGAAAGCCAAGACAAGAATTGTATATAAATTACCTTTATTCTTTTACAACAAGAATGAAGACCTTGTCTTCCACCCAGAAGTATTGGTCTGAATTGCCATCATCTCTTACACTGATCATGCTGGTTTGAGATTATGGGTGTTGAAACTCAATAACATCTGGAACGTCACAAAACTCCCTTTTTATGACTGTGTAATTCCTTAGTTATTTGGGGTAGAGTCAGGGTGAATTGATGGAGCTCAGAGTTAACTGACTGGGTGCCCTTCCTGACGCCACATGGAGTTCGCAGCAGAGTTCGTCCTAGGAGAGAAATATCTGATGCTGCCTTTGGTTCAACTCTCCTCCTTTCAAGTGAGAGGCAAGTGTCTTCACCACTATGCCACCATGCCATTCATCTGGAGCATCATATTACCTATCCTCATTGTACATGGTCAGATAGTGAATTAATGAGGGAAAATACTGGGGTCATTAAGTGATACCTCATGTGACTGTGACTTCTAACTTTCTTGTGATTTGCATCTTGACTTTGCTTGTGGGAAGCTGGTAGGAAATGTCAGAAATAATAATTATGTAACTACGGCTCACTGCAACATTATAATTGTAGGTCAGGTGCCAAGTGCCAAAAATCGCAATCACATAATTGTGGGGATGCTTTCAATGGTCAGAACTCCAAGAACTAGTTGTAACTACCACTGATTCAATGCCATTATATTTTTAAGTGGTCACTAAATCAGGACCATCTGTATTTTTGAGTGCGTGAGTAACTCTCATTCTCTTGCATTTATAGGTCATGATTTGGACAGTGTCTGAGGCCTATTTGCTACTCTTCTTACTTGATCCATCATTAAACTAGGAAATATGTAGTAATCTAGTTTCCCATTTCATCTAAAACAGACATGTCAAACACAAGGCCCGGGGGCCGGATGCGGCCCGCAAAGTGGTTTCATGTGGCCCGCGAAGCCATCCTGGAAACAGTGTGGGAACGGCCCACACTGCCTTGGCCCTGGCCCAGAGACCCTCCTTCTGCCAGAGACCCTCAGATCTGTCCCACTCCTGCCCAGGCCCCCATAGGCACCCTTGATGCGAACGATGTAGAGCTGGCCACGCCCACCCGGTAGGCCATATGCACTCTAGCCATGCCCACCCAGTAGGCCACACCCACCCAGGCCACACCCACCCGGCCCCCTGAGGGCAACCACAATGCTGATGCGGCCCTCAATGAAATTGAGTTTGACACCCCTGATCTAAAACTATGAATATTAGTTCATAAAAAGGTCATATTTGTAGGAGATGACCAGCTGAGCCCAAGAATAGGGTCAAATGCATCATCAGTGTGAAGTCTCAATGCTCCCAAAAGAGATGTAAGTCCAGCCCCCTTGAAATCCATTGACTTATCTGCCTTGAACATTAGTAGATCAGATTCTTGTTTATAGGTTGCATGAAATAAACTCACAGTGCTTTTGAACTAGCTCCTGGTTTCTTGTGCCTGACAATATTAAGAATTTATTTCAATAGCCCAGGTTTGAGCTATAGCCAAAAATATATATTGTTATAAGTTGTAACTGAAGAACCATTGTTTCTTAGCTTAATTGTTTAACTTAGTTTTTTTTCCTGCCAATAAATATTCAGTTTCAGAAAAGGTACTGGGGAGCAAAGCTGGGAATATAGCATCTGTCTGCAACTATTAAAAGTAACTGTACCATTCCCCAGTATTGTGCAGCTTAATTTCACAACTGCTAGACGATCCCAGAAAAAGATGCAACTGCTTTAAAGAGCTGCTTACAGGTGCTATGTTGACTTCTTCTGCACTCTACATGCACCTTAAAAATCCAATCTGAAGCACTGCATGCCTGTAAAATGTGGCTTTAGGATATTCAAGGTATGAGAGAAATGTTTTGCTTTGTTTGCGCTGTACAGGGGGAAACCAAAATGCTGCCTTCACTGAACTCATATATCATCTTTTTACAGCAAGATATATTAGCTGAAATGTGTGTAGAATCCAGAATCCAGGAAAAGAAAGTAACTTATGTTGACACTGGGGTTCATGACAACATCAGGCAAGAGGTGATAGTATCCTCATGAATAAGATTGTTTCATTTTCAAACATCCTCAAATAAAATGCTTACATTCAAATAGGATGTTCAAATCTCTTTCTTTATAGATATTTTTCTTATTTCCTATAGTCTTACTACTTTCTAATTATTTTTTTAATCCCACTTATATCCCGCCCTTCTCCGAAGACTCAGGGCGGCTTACAATCTAAGAAGCACAAATCAATGTGCTTAGCAATAGCCTTCATTCCATGTATATGCCTGCTTATTAGGGCTTTTGGGGGCCCCAAGCAGCATTTTTACATAGTCAGCTTATTGCCTCCAACAATCTGGGTCCACTTTCTAATTTATTTTGAGTTTATTCTTATAGCTATGGTTATAACACCTTCTTTATCACTCATCCAGTCATCTTATTCTATCCACCAGTCTTTTATCTATAGCCTATAATATTATCCTGTTTAACCCTATAGCAATAATTTCTTACCCTACCTTTGTGACAGCCAGCATTTATACAAACATATCTTCATCTAATCTTTAATACATTCTCAATAGTCTACTTCCCTATACCATGTACAAGTAGAAGATGTACAAATTTGTACAAATTTCAAGTAGAAGATGCAAGCAATATCTGATAAGTTATAATATAAATTATGCTGTACATTATCTTGGTAGAATGAAATAAAGCATACATATTGAACTGAACATTTAAAAGATAAAGGTTTCCCCTGCCAGTCAAAGACAAAACACTACATGAGCTGAAAAAATATGAGCCCAAAATATTAAACTATTTGCATAAATTATATTAAATGCCATTGTTATTCCCCTAATAGATTATGTCCATTTTACAGTGAATTTTAAGTTACACAGAAACAGTTTACATTTCAGCAGAGATGGATCAAAGGCAGCTTCTAATATAGATAGAAAGAAAGAAGAAATTGGGGTCACTGAAGTAACTCTTGAGGTCATATTGAGATGAAATACGATAGCACCTTAATTTTAAAAGATTTTTTAAAAAAATAAATAGAAAGAGAATGATATATTAGCACCATTAAAGGATGGGGATTATTCAACAAAACATGTTGAACACACAGTACAAAAGTTACTGCCTATGAGTGGGGAGGGGGATTATGGAAAATAAATGGCACTTGAGAGTTAAAGCATTTATTTCCCTTAAGTGTTTTAAGAGGAGATTGGACAAGTATCAACAGGGAATAGGGAATGGTTTCAGCAGATTATAAATTTGTCCACAGAAGACTGAACAAGATATTCTTCTCCTGTTCTCTTTTATGGTTACAAATCAGGGATTTTATACATTCATACAAAAGTCTATAATGAGTATCAACATTTTTTTAAAAGAACAATTTTATCTTAAATCATCTGCATATTTATTTTATTTATTTTTATCTTGCCATTATTATTTTTACAAATAACTCAAGGTGGCGAACATATCCAACACACCTATTTTCCTCACAATAACAACAACAACAACTGTGAGGTGAGTTGGGCTGAGAGAGTGTGATTGGCCCAAAGTCACCCAGCTGACTTTCATGGCTAAGGCGGGACTTATTGCCTTAATAAGTCTTATATAAAAAATCCAGATATGCACTATATTTAAATTCATTTAGATTTCATCTTTTTGACAAATGGCATATTTAAATATACTAATACTTTTTGACTGGATAATGTGAGCTAGGATAAAATTAAGGAAGATAAGAATCTACCCTAATAATAAATGAATTCTGTTATAGTGTCTATATTGTTTTTTATCCTACTTTTCATCACCATTTAAGTCTGTTTGGGCCTTTTATTTTTAAGGAATTTATTTCAGTTTGGCCTGGGGAGGAATGCACCCATTTTTATCTGTTCTTCCTGTAAAACATTGGGCTAAATTGGGCTAAACATAATTCCTTTGAAATATAGTAAAGCAGATTAGTAGTAAGGAGAGGGACCTGTTAAAGCACAATCAATTACATCATGAGTTCACAAAGAATTCAAACCTAAGAAAATTTACTTTCCTGATATCAGCGAGAACCTGTTTGGGGGGAAACAGTAAACAGTATCTAGAACTGATTCATCAGAGACCATAAAATTGTGATTTAGAGTCAAATCTGTTGTTCCCTGAAGATCAGACAAAATTCCATTAAATCCAAAGTCTGCGAAATCCAGTTCCATTAATCAAAGATTTACTGTATTATATTGGTGAAAGGGGTGCACGTTACTGGAATGTGAATTCTTCTCATACATTCTGAATGGAGCTGAATGCAGTTGTTATTTCCATCTTGTCCTTTCATTGACTTTGCAATTAAAATCAGTTAAAATTTGAATTAATTCAAATCCTCATCTTAAAATAGCAGTGAAATAACATTAAATTACTAGGGAGAGCAGAACCAAAATCAATGCCACTTTTAATCTATTATAGCCCCAAACATCTTGAACAAAGCAGAACTGCTCAGGTTTCTTAGCTGGTTAATCCAGTCAAACCTACTAGTCGTAGATTACTTATGGTTCTTGATGCAGAAAGGCCCATCACATCCAGCTCAAACTTCCTGAGTTTCCCCTTTGCAACAGAAGTTAAGGCATTCTGAAAATGGCTCAGGATGCCCATTTCCCAGCCAACCCATCAATCAAATCCTATACTTGCAACCAGCCTAAAACCAAATTTTGTTTAGCTTGAGACATTTTTGTATTGATTCAGGTTACAAAAGTGAGCTTTTTTTTAAGAAAAAGCATTTTTTAAAAAAAGTTTTTCAAAAGAGAAATCTCAGAACTTTCTGAAATGGTATTCCAGCTATGTAACAAATCCTAAAGGAGCAGAGACCTATTTTAGTTTATGTAGCACGCTGGCTTTTATGTGCAAATGTTGCATTTCATTTCAAATGCAAAGGTAAACATTAGTGAAAAAAGCAAGTCTCTGTGATGGAAAAAGAGAAGTTTATGTTGACTTGTCCCTTTATTCCATACATGCTCATTGGGAATGGATCATATGCTTCATACATTTCCTTTTGTTCTCTTCAACTACAGCATTTCTCCAAAATTTATGTTAGTTGAAAATGTTATCTCTACCATACAGATGCACTACAGGGAATCCGATCAGGCACAGACAGTTATTATCCAGCTGAACTAAAATAATACATATGTTCTGGCCTAATGTAGATTCTTAACTCTACAATTAATACTTTGCAACATTTTCTTCAAGATGAAATCTAGATAACCGCATTTCCTACACCACATACTTCTAGAGTTGAGCTTGCACATCAGTTCACATTGCCAGGCTGACATCTAATTTCATAATGAATAGAATGAATAGAGTCTGTTTTATTCACATCTTGACATTTATCAAACTTCTCAAGTTTTATCAAACAGTTCTGTCTCACACAGCTTCCACAATCTGCTTGCCACCACCAAAAAAAGAGGTTCCTGTTAAAATCAATATTGCCTCTTTGATTTGGACTTTGACTTTCTTATATGCTATAATGATACAAATAACTTGTAGGACTCAAAGTAGATATTTAAATTACATCTGTAACCCCTATCTCATGCTCCAAATAGGTCCCTTATGATTCAGGCAGCAAGCGTAGGAAGTGAGAACTGATTCTCAGAGGTGCCATATTATCCTTAAGTGGAAAGAGCTACTACTTACATGTAGTTTTTAAGGCTTACATATTTGTATAATAAGTTACCTAGACCCATTTCATTAAATGTGATTAATATATGTGACTCAGCCACAGAAATACATCATTTTTGACTGCACATTTGGGATCTACAGTACTATAGGATTCTTAAAGAAAGAATTACTTGAGGATCCTTACAATACATTTTCACTTACTCAAAGTATTATTTTGTGATTGTCTAATGTGTACCGGGTATGTGTTTCATACCTACCTGAAACTCATTGAATGTATTTTGGGTTTTTTTGGTTTTAATATCTTCAAGTCAGTCTTGACCCCTGCTGACTACCTGGACAAATCCTTTGGCAAGACTTTGGGAGTAAGATGGCATTGCCTGCTTCCTAGGGCTAAAAGAAAGTGACTGGCCCAAGAACATTGAGAAAGCTTCATTCCTAAGGTGGGACTAGAACTCACGGTCTCATTTGATGCCTTAACTTTTACACCAAACCGGCTACTAAGTATGTTTTTTTTTCAGTCCCTTACAGAGAGGCCTCTTATCAAATTGCTTGGAGATTTAGTTGTAATGTCTTTATTACAGTTTCTTTCACACCAATTTTCCTTCTTTTATTCATGAAAACTATAGCCCACAGGTTTGCTCCTTAGTATTTATTTAAAATCCCCATTTCTAGTAAAATTTCCCCACTAATATTGTGTTGTTTCTTCTTCCAGTCTATAATATTTTAAACTGAAAATCTTGGGGATCATAATTTGATAATGAAAGCACAGATGTCTTCTTAGCACTAGGCTTTTTCTAAATGAATTTACATTTTTAAGAGAAGACAGATTGCTCAGAAATATTTATTTATTTATTTATTTATTTATTTATTTATTTATTTATTTATTTATTTATTTATTTATTTATTGATGGGATTTATATCCCGCCCTATCTCCCGAAGGACTCAGGGCGGCTAACAACTAAACATATAATAAGTACAGAAATTAAGATAAAAATAAAATTAAAATCATCTGTGCAATAAATTAAAATTAAAAACTAAAAATAAATTAAAAATTGTAAAAATAATTAATTAAAATGCCTGTCAGTCCAGGTCAGCCTGGTGGAAAAGGAGTGTTTTGAGGCTGCGGCGAAAGGATTGGAGATTTTGGGCCATCCGAAGCTCAGGGGGGAGCTGATTCCATAGGACTGGCGCTCCCACAGAGAAGGCTCTTCCCCTGGGGGTCGCCAGCCGACATTGCCTAGCTGACGGTACCCTGAGGAAGCCTTCTCTGCGTACAGCGTAAATATGCTGTTAAACAGATATAGACTGGAATGAATATCTAATAGGTATAGTATGTTTCAAATAACATCTCTTCTAATACCTTTATTTTACTTGAGCGTTGAGCAGCAACTCACCAGATATATCCCTTGAACAAAAAGTAGTTTCTTTCAATGATTTTACCTGTATAACAGAAGCAATACTATGGCATGCATTATCAGATACATAGTTTCTTCTCATGATCAACTCCATTGTGTGATAATCGCTGAAACAAAGTTGTCATTGCCTTCTATTTCCTCTTAGGGTTTGTCCTACTTGATTGCACATCTGCTCATTTCCAGTCTGCATGCCATTTCACATGGCCTGCAGCATCTCTACAGTTGAGCTTCACAAAGCATGCAGCATCTCTTAATCAGTCAGGTTAGCACAGTTTTGGTTGGTCCTTTGGCCAGCAATTTTCTACATTTAATAGAAAAGAAATCTTTTTGCTGTGGATTTGTTGCTGCTAGGCAAGATTATTGCATTTTCTCAACTATAAAGGCAAAACTAAAGGTTTTCTGTATATCTTCATTTGCCACATGGTCTAGTCTTGCTATGTGACCAGTAACCCTACTATCAGGGTAGGGTATTCCAATATTTGAGGGGCTGTCACAGAGAGGAGGGGGACAATCTATTTTACAAAGCACCTGAAGGCCAGACTACGAACAATAGATGGAAACTGATCAAGGAGAGATTCAAGGAGTCATTTCCTGACAGTGAGAACAATCAACCGGTGGAACTACTTGCCTTCAGAAATTGTGGGTGCTTCATCACTGGAGACTTTCAAGAAGAGACTGGACAGCCACTTGTCAGAAATGGTAAAGGGTTTCCTGTTGAGCACAGGGTGAGACTAAATGACCTAGAACAGGGGTGTCAAACTCAATTTCATTGAGGGCCGCATCAGCATTGTGGTTGCCCTCAGGGGGCCAGGTGGGTATGGCCAGGGTGGGCGTGGCCTACTGGGTGGGCGTGGCTACAGTGCATATGGCCTACTGGGTGGGCGTGGCCAGCTCTACATTGTTCGCATCAAGGGTGCCTATGGGGGCCTGGGCAGGAGTGGGACAGATCTGGGGGTCTCTGGCAGGAGGAGGGTCTCTGGGCCAGGGCCAAGGCAGTGGGGGCCGTTCCCTCCCTGTTTCCAGGATGGCTTCGCGGGCCGCATGAAACCACTTCGCGGGCCGGATCTGGCCCCAGGCCTTGTGTTTGACATGTCTGACCTAGAAGGTCTCTTCCAACTCTGTTATTCTGTATTCTGTATTCATGCATCTTCATCACTAGCCAACATTCCACTGCATGCATTGCTTTGGATCAGATGACTTTTCAAAAGATCTTAAATTTCAGATGCAGAGAATTGTTATTTGGCCACACAGTACACCAAAAACTTAATGCCACTCCATTCAGGCACTAATACTGACCCATATTTGGGCATCCCCAGTGGATTAGAAATCATGAATGAGTATTTGAACTAACAGTTCAGAACTAACAGTTTAGAGCAGTGGTTCTCAACCTGTGGTTTGCAGACCTCTGGGGGGCTGTGATGTCATCACAGAGGGTCTGTGAACAAATATTATGATTTAAATCTTGAGTGAAGTCTTGGAGGTCTGTGGCCATGGTCTGCGGCCAAAATAGGTACTTAAAAGGGGGTACATGGTGAAGAAAAGGATGAGAACCACTGGTGTAGAGTGCTGGATCTGGACACCACATTCAAAGTATTTAATCTTCTTAATAACAGAATAACAGAGTTGGAAGGGACCTTGAAGGTCTTCTACTCCTACCCCCTGCTCATGTAGGAAACCCTATACCATTTCAGACAAATAGTTGTCCAATCTCTTCTTAAAAACCTCCAGTGTTGGACCACCCAGAACATCTGGAGGCAAATCATTCCACTGATTGTTTCTCCTTAGTTCTAGGTTGCTTCTCTCCTCAATTAGTTTCCATTCATTGCTTCATGTCCTGTCTTCTGGTACTTTGGAGAATAGGTTGACCCCCTCTTCTTTGCGATAACCCTGAAATAGTGGAACACTACTATCATGTCACCCCCTTGTCCTTTTTTTCATTAAACTAGACACACCCAATTCATGTAACAGTTCTTCATTATGTTTTAGCTTCCAATCCCATAATCATATTGAGCTTCATTCTAATTCATTAAGACACATCTTCCACTCTTATATTAGTTGCTCAAGCCCGCTTATACTAGCATATATGTGTTATCATTAATCATTTCTAGTCACAGGGTCCATACAGAGAATGAAGAACAATGTTGCAAGAGTAGATTTTACCTATGTAGATAGGCAAAGATGTCCACCAGGAATTCACTCTCTCACCACTGCCCTTCATTCCCTGAATGGACATAGAAACTTTCAGTTACAGCACCCATTAAGTTGTACTTTTTATTTTATAAAGTATAGAGCTTTCTATGTGTGTGTATGAAACAGATATATTAATAAGAGATTTAGCACAGTTAAAGGGTATGACCTTATTAGCAATTAAAACACCATGTCAGCTAGATCTGGAATATTTAGAGGAAATACCCTTTTAGTTGCACTGTAAGCTAATGTAAAAAGAGATGTCAATATTTTTTTAATCAAAAATTCACTTTTTTATCACTACCTTTTAAGATAAGATGGGCTACTACTAAAAAAGGGGAGTTTTTCCTAGTGCAATAAAATTCCCTATTCTATTGCATTTTAGAATTTTTAGAATTCCCTCAGAAAGAAAAAGATACTAGAATTATGGCACCTACTTTTAATTGAAAAAATGTAGGCATGAATTCAACATTAGAATTAATTATGGTTTAGCACAAGGCTGGAGAGCTAGTGAGAAGACTGTACATTGTTAAGGCCTCCAAGGATTGTAGGACAATGCAGGATTATGACACCAAAGAGGATAGGGTCAACATATTCAAGCTTTTTTTGCAGAGAGAGCTAAACATACCTACTGTACTTTACTTCTTATTTCTTTTTTTTAAAGTGAGAATAAAATCAAACTATCTAAAATAGCTACTTGCTACAAACTTTGGTGGTAGGATGTGTTGGAATGCAACTTTCCATGCGCTGCCTCCTGCACCAAGATATTTGCTGACCATTAGGACAATAGATTTGGAGGTATCTGAAAGACTCTGCTCATCTTTCCTCATACAAAAGAGATACAGTACATGAAAGATCCATCCTATATAACATGCCTTCTAGACTGGGCTACCATCATTTATGTTTCTTCTCAGTTAAGTTCTCTTCTTTATTCTGCCTCTGACCTACATGGATTAAGTTCCGACTGAGTCTCTCTCTCCATAAAGGAAGAAAGCACATTACAAATTCTTTACCACAGATAGTTTTAAGAAGGCAATAGCAAACCAATTGTCCCTGGATGTGTCCATGCAGTTATTAGAAGTTAAGTTTTATTCACAAGAGCCTTTACATTAATAAACGCCCTGTGCATTCCCACAGAGAGGGCCTCCTCAGGGTGCCACCAGTCAGAGAATGTCGCCTGGTGGCCCCCAGGGGGAGGTCCTTCTCTGTGGGCGCGCCGGAATTGTGGAACCGTTTGCCGGTTGAGCTCCGGATGGCGCCCGACCTTCTCTCCTTCTGGCGCGATCTGAAGACTTATTTGTTCGAACAAGCCGGCCTGGCCTGATGGGGGATGGGGTTTGGATTTTATTGTTGTTTTAAATGTATTTTAATCTATTGTTAACTTGGGCATCTTGTTTAATTCCTTTTAAATTTTTGTATTTTGTATTTTTATATGTTTGCCCTGTTCACCGCCCTGAGTCCTTCGGGAGAAGGGCGGTATACAAATAAAATTATTTATTTATTTATTTTATTTTAATATTCTAAGGTAACTTTTGGTTGATATATTCCTATTTTCCCATGAAGTGTACAATTTTATTTTTGGTTTTGATTAATTATAATGTATTGTTCTATTTGCATAGTGCTTGAAGTTAAGAAATAGAAAATTATACTTCTTTATGATTCTTCTATTGCTCTCAGCAGCTTTCAGTACCAGTTATCTTTTTGGAGAGGCTGTCTAAATTAGGTGTGGATGGAAAAACTTTGCAATGTTTCAATTTAGAAAGCTTTCCCCAAAAGATGAGATTTTTGCTCCGCCCTGTGGCATTTATACTGTGGAGTTCCACACAAGATTCTATTTTATTCCAAAATGGTAACAAGTTCATAAAATAGCGGAGTGAAACCATCCAGGGATTTAGTGTCATCAGTATACTGATAACATGCCACTCTACCTCTCCTTTTTATTATATCCAGGAGGAGGAGGAGGAGGAGGAGGAGGAGGAGGAGGAGGAGGAGGAGGAGGAATATTAAGTTAATGCTTGTCTGAGAGCCAAAACCTGAAGATTTGCTCAAACAGGAAAGAATTGCTGTCATTATATTATTTATCATCTCTTCTCTTCAGAAAGGATCGCACATATTCTAAAAGATCAAGTTTATAGCTTAGAGATTATAAAAAGCCTTCTGTCAGCTTGTTAGAGTATTATATATCATTCTACCTGAACACAGAAAACACTTGCTTCTCTAACCCATGGCTTGATAATTTTTAATCAGAATCACTATACAGTTGTCACTAAAACCAAACTATTGTATATATTTGTACCATTGTGTTGGACTTTTTTTTAAAAAAAAAAAGCATTTAAAAAAATGCATTTTCAAAAGCCCTGAAAACATCCTTCTCCAGCTTTGAAGGATGATGTACAATATTTTAAAAAGAAGAAAAAAGTAAAGTACCAGCTCTGCTAGCACTTATTATTGTATTTATGGTATCTTTAGAAAATAAACATAGCTGTTAATAATGCCAATTTCACCATATAAAACTTTCATCCGTTGTGTTTTCTGAAAGCCATAGTTTCCAAACACAATAATTTTTGACTAGATCATACCTGCAATACTTAATAAGTTTCAAGTCTAGAATATCATCTAGCCCATTTTTAACCTTTTTCTTTAGATAAAATACATCAAGTTGCTTCTTACCCACTAGGTCTAAAGTCAGGCAAGGGTCTGTCCAGCGGCAAGCGATCACTCAGGTAAGCATTGTAACCATAATACTGGAACTGTTTAAGGGCAATTCGTTGGTTCTCAGGGCTCAGATCCTGGCCCCAGTGAGCAAAGAGGGATGAATCAATGAACGCCTCTGCAGGATTTTCTTCTGGCTTCAACGGTGCTTCTGTAAAAAAACCAAATGCACTGATTTAAGGAAGGAGTCAATTTTAGTCAGAATTTGGTGCAACTGTTATGGTTTTCTAGGGATGTGTTGTACTTTATTATGAGCCATGGTGGCGCAGTGATTAGAGCACAGTATTGCAGACTAACTTTGCCCCCTGTTAGGAATTTGATCCTGACTGGCTATAAGTTGACTTAGCCTTCCATGGTAGGTAAAATATGTAAACCATTCAGAGAGTGCTGTAAAACACTATGGAGCAGTATATAAGTCTAAGTGCTGTTACTATTTGCTATCTATCTATCTATCTATCTATCTATCTATCTATCTATCTATCTATCTATCTATCTATCTATCTATCTATCTATCTATCTATTAGCCTCTTGCTGCAAGACAATCTTGGATCTAGATATATTCCCACCATATCTCTCTGCACCTTCTTAGAGAAGCTGCATTTTTTCTGGTCTTACATTTCAGCTGAACAATACCAAGAAATATGCATGTCTGAAGTTAAGAAGGTTCCAAATTGGAGCAAGCAAGGAAGTATTTTATTTCACACTCATTATTGTGTGAGCCAGGAAAATATGTAGCTTCTTTAAGGAGACTCTGACTGGTGAAATGTAATTGTACCTTGTCAGCGGTTCCTTAACATAAAGGTATATTTTTAGGGAATCAAACAACTGCCATGAAAGATCCAATTTCTTTAAAAGATGGTAACATGTGTAGCAAGCATGTCCATGTATCTCAAAGCACTTTTTCTCCTTCAGATCTGAACAGCGCATATAATGACTATCAAGCTTTGTGAGATAGCCAACATCAGTTACAAATTGCCACTTGAGCTAGGCCAGGGGTAGGCAACCTCGGCTCTTTTATGACTCATGGACTTCAACTCCCAGAATTCCTGAGTCAGCATAGCTGACTCAGGAATTCTGAGAGTTGAAGTCCATGAATCATAAAAGAGCCGAGGTTGCCTACCCCTGAGCTAGGCAAACTACACCAAATTTAACTACAAGTCTATTGCTGTTTTACTTCTGAGCCGTGGTGGTGCAGTGGTTAGAATGCAGTACTGCAGGCTATTTCTGCTGACTAATGGCTACCAGCAGTTTGGCAGTTTGATTCCCACTGATTCAGGTTGACTTAGCCTTCTGTCCTTCCAAGGTTAAACGAGGGACCCAGATTGTTGGGAGCAATATGCTGACTTTTAAACCACTTAGAGAGGGCTGTAAGGCACTGTGAAGTGGTATATAAGTCTAAGTGCTATTGCTACTGCTATTATTAATACATTAATCTGAACATTCTGGCTCATTTGTGTCAGATTTTATCAGGTTAATTATTGCAGTGTTTTTTTCAACATACCGCCTTTTCAGTTCTGCATTCCTTAAAATCCCTGCATTGACTTTGGTATTGCATTTTAGTTCCTTATATTTTCCTGTATCACTGTAATTTTAGAGTAATAATATTGTAGATGTTATATAATCAATCAATCAATACATTATGGATCGATAGTCATTATATGAGGACTTGGGCTATGATTTATAATGCAGTAGCAATCTTTACTTTAAGATTATCTAAAGATAATCTAAAGATAATCACTCAGATACCTTTTAATTTAACCAAGGAATATAGCTAATTAATATTCATTATGGGATAACATTTTAAATTTCCAGAAATCCCGTAGATTCTCTTAAGAAACATTTAATCAAATGCAATAACATAGGCACTTTTGTTTTAGAAAGATACATTGATGCCCATTTTTAAAATGGAGGTCATTTTGATAAAAGGTGTTTAAAGGCAATCAAAATAACCAGAAAAATAACCAGGCAAGAAAAAAGATAAAAGGTTCACTCCTGGATGGCATGACCAATCAATTCAGAATACAGAAATATCCAGTGTTTTATATTCACAAGATCAATTATTAGATGAGATTATATTATTTGAGAAGCAGAACCAGGTACAATGTGTATTTCCTTTGAAGCCTTCTCTAATAAAGAAAATACAAAAAGGTTTTACCTCCACACTGCATTTCCCACTGCTGAACAAAGACCCAAGATACCTAATTGTATAAAATATCACTATTATTTCAAATACTAAATTATATAAGCAGGTATTATGCACCTTCTAAAGTCATCCCCCTCCCGTGCATTTCAGTGTAAGAAAAGAGGAGAAAAAATGTATCCTTCAATCCCCCGTGGATGAGCTATCAGAAAGGGTTGATATTTTTTTTAAAAAAAGTCGGGGGGGTGGGAGAGTAGAGGAGGTTGAAATGCAAAATCTGTGTCAGGTCATGGATAATCACGGAGATGTTATTCAGAGGCAAGGCTTTATTATGACTTCCCATATCACAAGTTGAGTCATTCTCCACAATTTATTTCAAGACCTGTAAGGTCTTTTGACATATCGGATCAACATACTGCAAGTGTACAGTATACGTTGTTGGTGATGCAATCAATCTCATGTTAATTAGCACAAAAACCCTTCAGTACAAATCTAAATCTGACTATACTTTGCTAAGCTGATTTGTAAAAAGTTATTCAAGGTGACATCACATAATGATTTTTAGTATGCACAGCAACCAATCCACCTACTCCAGGAAGTCTGATCCTCTTGATTATTATTGTTTGGCATATTGCCTGAAGAGCTGTTGGGACCTAAACAACACTCAGGAAATGACAAGAGAAGAGACCCAAAGTAAAATGGAGAGAGAGCTTGTTTGCCGTCTGGATAGGCCATTTTAATATTCACACTGAGAAAACATTTAATTATATCCATGGAAGACAGAAATGAGAACTTTAATATTTGATTTCTGCCAGGATTACATACAAGTGGATTCATCAAGCTAGCAATGAAATAAATACATTTTCATTTTTTACTGAACTTCTTATTTTAAAATCGATTCTGCTGATGTAAATAAAAGCAAACACCCTTTATTTTATATCAATAATTATCAGTTTATTGCAGAAAAGATCAAGTCATGTGTACAAACACACACAAGCACACACACACACTCAATCCCTAAGACTTTTCTTCCAGCCATTCTGAATCAGCAGATAGAGTCAGATATTCTTTTCTCAGCTTTGAAGTTGAAAAACTTGCTTAACATTTATGCAATGGTTCTTTCTGATTTGAAGCCCACTAGTTCTTGCCACATAGCTTCAGCCCTTGCAACTCTATGAATAACATCCAAGTAGTCTTCTGTCAATATAGAAATGAGAAGTACCCACTGCATTCTTCAAGGAAATATTTGGGTCTAATTTCATTGTGGTCTCCAGTTCATTATTCTGTTTCACTTTTCTGAGTTCAGGCATTGGCTAGGTGCTACTACCTGCTGTTATTTGATGAGGAAACTAGAAATATTGAAAGAAAATGAAACATTAATTAAAGGGCGGAGTTATTTAGTGGGAGATACCTTTGAATCATTTTTGACTTCTGACAACTACATAGATAAACCTCCAATAGACACCAACTCAATGGCACAGCATTACCCCAACTTCATAAATTCAAAGTAGAAACTAAATTAATGTAAGAATATATAAAATAAATGCAATCCATCCAGAACTAAAGAAAGTTTTACCCCAGTATCTGATAGGTTATGAACAGGCAGCATTGTGAGGTAGACAAGAAAAGAAGCAAACCCAGATAAATTAATCCTATTTCATTATAAGATTGCATTAACAGAATCCTGCAGGACTGGAGTATTCCTCCCCTGACCTCTCTGTTTATTTTCTGGGAAACTAGAGGGGGTTCAGAAAACCTTCTGAAACACTTTTCATGCTTTCCCCTCACCTCCAGCCTCCTATCAGACTGTTACCTAAAATGCAAGTCTTCTTCTTGCCTCCCAAGGTCATTCACACATACCACTACATGAACCCAGAGCTACTCCATCTTACTGGGATGAAGACTAAGCCTGATCCTCTTCCTCCAGACCCAAACATCCTCCAAGGCCGGACAGCATTTCAACATCATCATTTCATTGACCCAGGTTGAAATGTAAAGCACTGGCAACACATGATCTCATGTTGGTAAATAATGATCATGGTGGTGGGAAAATAGGGCTCTTAAATAGCTGAACAACTGTGTTTTCCTCTCCAACCCACTCCCAGCACTAATTTTTGTTAATCTCGCTGCTTGTTGGTTTAATCCAGAAGTACACACCATAGACACCTACTAAATCTTTTAGTATGTTAACAGGGTTTATTGCTCCTCCTTATATAAAGGGATTGCTGTGCAGCATGAAAACACCCAGCAAGGTAGTTGTGCAGGGCAAGAGGTCATTGAGAAAATAAAATATTGCAGCCCTGAAGTGTAACCCACTGTTAAGATGGTTGTCAAGTGGTGGGTAGGGAATGATGTAGAGCTCTTTCGAGGAACAATCCTTAGTACAATCCAGCTTCTGTTGTGGTGATAGAAAAGCTGCCAGCATAATTATGAGTCTGACAGGCTCCCTCTGCTCTGTTTTTATAACTGACAACTGTTAGAAAAGAACAGGATAAAGTTGCCTCAAAATAAGCCTGAGGATAAGTTGAGGCCAGTGCTGTGGAGAGAGGGTATAAAACTAGAACTGTCAGTCTAATATAATAAATAACAAATGACAAAAGATGTATACAGTTCCATTCAGAAATTTCTTAGATTTTTCAGACTGTAGCAGAAACTAATTTATTTAAATAGTTCTTCAGACTTCCCAGGTCATAGAGTAATGCTCACGAATAGCATTTTTCTACCTAGATATCAGACACACACACCAAGATTCAAATTAGAGCAGAAACTCTAATCACAGCAAGCACTTAATTTTTCAGTCACCAGGTTATCACATTTGTTTGTACATCTTGTCAAACAACAATAGAGAACAATAGAGTTCTCAACAGAGCAATACTGGTGTTTGGAAACTGCCACCTCTTCTGCTCTATTTAGAAATGGCATTTCTCTTCTATTTGTCATCCCCCAACATTTGTGGGGATGTTGTTATATCTTCGGTTCTTTTAGGCATTAAGCAAGACAAAGTGTTGAAACAGTAAACAAGTTTATTAACTCAGAACAGAAGCAGCCCTAATAGCTGTTGCACAGCTATTTATACTGTTAGCCTCTAGTTGGCAACCAATAGGTTTAAAGTAACAGTTTCCCGCCCCAAGCCTAATTATCAGCTTGGAGACAGCCAGTCTGGCTTTAAGTAACAGCAACCATTAAGCAATACAGCAATCTAGGTCAGACATTAAGCAAGTGATTAAAACAGTTATGGCCAATACAATACACCTTTCCCCCTAGATGGCTCAAACCCTCAATTGTTTGACATAGTCCTGCAAATATTTAGGCGGCCTTCTTGACCATTCTGAATGTCTAGGAGTTGCAGGGTTCTCCCAGTCTACCCGCTCGCCTGCCAGGCTGGGTAGACCAGGACTCTGAGGTCCGGTGGAGTTGGGCTGACTCGAGTCCCTTTGGCTGGCCTGTCCTGGTAGGCCCAAACCAAAGTCCAATTTTGCAGCAAAATGTGCCGGGCTGGCACTCAGTGCAGTTTGCCGGTTCTGCTCAACGGATACAGTTTGTGTGTCCAGGGGGAACTCTCCTACAGCCATTCCCCCATCTCCTTGACTTAGAGTTCTGTCCGAGTGTGCAAGCTCCTCTGTTGGACTTCTTTTGCATGGGCCCTGTGTGCGGCCCTCTTGAGAGTCCTGAGCCAGCGACTGATTCGCTAACCTCCAATGCAGCTGGTCAATGTGCCAGCGAATGACTATCCCATATTCCAGGACCACCTCATAAGAGAGTGGTCCTGACACCTTAACAACCACTGCTGCCACCCACAAAACCCCTTGCCTGTAATTCTGGGTCTAAACCCGGTCACCAACTTGCAAGATTCTTGGTGCTTTTGGCTGTGCAGTGTCCGAGGCAACTCTGTCAGGGTAGCCTGTCCAGCTTGGTTATCGATCGTCAGCCCCATTGGAGTTTGGCTGGGCTTCTGCCTGTGGAGGTGCAGGGAGTTGTGCATTGGCAGAGTAGGAAATCTGCCAGTCTGTGGTGCCAATCTCCTGTGACAATCCGTTTCAGGGATTCCTTGTTTGTGCGGACCATGCGTTCCACTTGGCTGCTCGAGGCTGGGTGAAAGGGAGCTGAAGTGGGGTGCCTAATTAGATTAGCCCTGAGGAAGGACTGGAATTTCTTCGTGGTAAATTGAGCCCCATTGTCTCAGACTAACACATCTGGTAGCCTGTGTGTTGCAAAGATTCTGAGCAGTTCCATGATGGTCCTGGCAGTAGTCATAGTGAAAATTGGTGTAACCTCTAACCATTTAGAGTGGCTATCGACCACTATTAAAAACAGCTGTCCCTAAAAGGGCCCAGCAAAATCAATGTGGATTCTTGACCACAGTGTGTGAGTGTCCTCCCATCAGTGGACAGGGGCTTGCGGCATCTCCGGTCTGGATTGCTGGATGTGTACTTGGGCCTCTATAGCTTTATCTAGCCCTGGCCACATAAGGTAGCTCCTTGCAAGTGCCTTCATCCAGACTATTCCCGGATGGCCCTCATGCAGAGACTCAAGAACTCTGGGCCTTAAAGAGCTTGGGACTATGACCCTACTTCCCCAAAGGATGCACCCCTTATGAGCTGAAAGCTCATCTTTTCTCATGAAGACACTCTGAAATTCTGGCCCTGGACATTTGTCCAGCCATCCTGTGTGTACCCAGTTAAGCACACGGCTCAGCATTTTGTCAGCTGCTGTCTCAGCAGCTATGTCCCCAGTGTGAAGGGGAGACTCCGGCAAATCCTGGATAGCCAGGATGAGTGCAGTGGGAGCTGGAACTGGCTCCACATGTGGCAGGGGCAACCTGCTAAGGCCATCTGCATGGCCTATTTCTTTGCCCAGTTTGTAAATCAGCCTGTAGCTGTAGGCTGAAAGAAAGATAGACCACCTCAGCATTCGAGGAGACAAAATCTGAGGTGTCTGTTTGTTCATTGTGAACAACTCTAGAAGAGGCTTTTGGTCCATAAAGACCATGAACTGGCGGCCATACAAGTAGTCATGGAACTTTTTAACTCCTGCCATGATTGCCAAAGCCTCCTTATCAATTTGTGTGTAGTTGTGCTCTGCGGACGACAGGGTCCTGGAATAATAGGCAATGGGAGTCTGTTTCCCATCAGCCGTCAAATGGCTCAACACAGCCCCAACCCCATAGGGAGATGCATCACACGCGATGGAAACAGGCAGCTTCTCGTTAAAATGTGTGAGGACTGAGTTCAAGGACAACAGTGCCTTGACTGCCTTGAAACTCCTCTCATGGATGCTAGTCCACTGCCACTGAGCCTTTTTATCTAAGAGCTGGTGTAGTGGCTCTGCCACTGCGGCCTTGTGTGGGAGGAATGCGTGGTAAAAATTCAGAAGGCCCAGGAAGGCCTGAAGCTCTCCCTTGGACTTCGGACTTGGGGCCTTCTGGATTGCTTTTAGCTTGGAGTCCACCGGATGAATGCCATCAGCATCGATGCAGAACCCAAGAAACTTGGTTGACTCCACCCCAATCTTACACTTTTTTTTTTTAATTTAAGTCCCGCAGAAGGACAGCTCTAAGCCGTTCAGCCAGAATCTCTGCTGATTCCCTGGGAATAAGGACATCATCAGAATAGGGACAGACCCCTGGGATGCCCTTGAGCATGCACTCCATCACTCCCTGGAAAAGCCCTGGGGCTACACTCACCCCAAACTGTAGGCGCTTGACCTTAAAAGCCCCCCTATAGGTGACAATGGTTTGGGCTACTGCCGTGGCCTCGTCCACAGGCAGCTGTTGGTACGCAACCAGGTTCTTGGAAATGTCAAAGTGGCGGGGCCGCACACGCAGAGGAGATTTGCGGCCTTCAAGCCATCTTCACCGACCTGGTTGGTGTGGAGGTAATTTTCAGCTTTTAATTGCTACACTACCTGCTGCTTGTACATTGTTTTTCTTTTCAATGTTGTGTTGTGATTTGCTCTTTGATACGGCCATGCTGTGTTAAGGGGTTTTCAATTTTATTTATTGTGGATTTGTGGTTTAATACTATGATGTAAGCCACTTGAAGACCTAGGTCTAATAACCTGCTTTTTAATCTTTTTGTTGCATCTTAAATGGAGAAGATTAAGCTACTGGCACTTCTGCAGGGCTTTCTTCGTCCTCCCACCCACAGCTCCAACAAGAGACAAATGTGTCAGCTTTCAGTTATCCTAAATTGGTAGCACTGCTTAGTTTGTTGTGGAATTTTGCTATTAAGATCAGCTACGTTTCACTTCTGGATGAAATTGGGGGGGGGGGGGCAGGGGGCAGGAAGTTGTCCAGGCTGGCCTGTTGATAGGCAGATCAAAATGAGGATGACTATGATGGTGATAATGAATTTATTTAGGAAAGTACACAGAAATGCCTGCTGTTTTGAAAATGAAAGCATGCATTGTAAATATAATATACACTTTTTTAAAAAAAAAAAAAGCATGCACTGTAAGCAGTTCCAAGCAAGATAAGCAATTCCACAGCTACCAGCTTGTCTTTCACAGTCTCTTTGATTTTAATATAGAGCAGAGATATTCAGCCAAGGTTGTCTTACTTTAGCTTAGTGCAGATATTGTTCATGCAAACTATATCTGTACTGAATTGCCTCCACTATCCAGCTTGTTTTTTTTAAAAAACACAGTATAGAATCTTTTGTCCTGCATTGGCCATGGATGCAATTCCAGAGCAATAGTTTATCTTTTATTGGCAAACTCTCCTCTTTCCAAGCTTCCTTCTTTCTTCTTTTGTGTGAGACATCTGTAAGAAGCACTCTTATCTACTGCTTTTTGTGCATCAGATTTTTCTATAATTTTTCCTCCTTGTAATGTAAGCAGCACATTGTGGGTTAACATTAAAAACTTGACTATATGAACAGAATAGAGCTGGAAGGGACCTTGGAGATCTTCTAGTCCAGCCCCCTGCTAAGCAGGAGAACCTATACCAGGGGTCGGCAACCGGAAAAAGGAAAAGAGCCACTCAGAACCGGTTCCGTCACACAAACAAAAAAGTGGGAGCCGCAAAAAGTACGCGCGCGTGCATCCACGCACGTGCATGCGCAAAAAACATTTTGCGCATGCGCAAAATGGGAGGCACCTGCGTGGCGACGGGTCTCCCCTTTGGAGAGGTGTGCGCCGTCCTGTCCGGAGACCTGCCGCGTTCGTCAAACGGGGCCAGGCCGGCACACGCAGGGGGGAGGGGGCGACGGGGGCTTTTGTCCTAAGAACAGCGGCTTTTAAAAGTGGGAGGGTCGGAGCGCCACGGGCAGGTCCGGAGAGGCGGGGGACGAAGCCCCACTTGCCTGGAGGGGGGGGCAGAGAAGCGAGTTGCTGCAGCCCACCTTGGGCGGCTCCCGCCCTTTGTTCAGGCGCCAGCATCCCAAAGAAGCCCGGCCAGGAAGCCCGCCCCCCGCCCGCTTTTCTGGAGGGGGGCAGAAGGAGGGAGCACATCCCTCCCTTCTTTGTCTGCTCCGCAGCTGCCCTGCGGGAGGGGAACAATGCCTCACGTGCCCAGCCTGGTCCCTAGCCCCGGGGGCGAGAGAGGCGGCGTTTGGGCTGGGCCAGAGGAAGCCGGACCGTGCGAGCTGTGCTCTCCCCTCCCTCCGAGCAGAAACCCGGTCCTTGCTGCTCCCGAGGATCTGCGAGGCTGGGGGAGCCACCCTTCCCCTCGTTTGCCCCGGCGGACGCTCCTGGCGCTGCTGCTAATGGGTGCGATTCCAGCCGGAGGTGTCAGAAAGCCGTCACCGTCCTTGGGAGAGGTGCGCGTGCACTCTCCAAACCGCCGCCATCCCGTTTGCACAGCTGCCGTGTTCGTCAATGTTTGACGAACGCGGCAGGTCTCCGGGCTTCCTTCGGTGGACCTTTCATTCCTGTACAAGGGGGAAGGGGAACTCTCTGTGCTTTTGTGTGTGCGTGTGTGTGTGTGTGTGTGTATGTAAAGCACGAGAGAGGGAGGAAGAGGGGGGAAAAGCGAGATCTCAAGACCCAATGTTTCCTGCCTTCCACTGCCGGCGGCCGCCCCGCATTCTTAGCATTCCTAGGCTGTGACTCCGAGGTCGTCATCGCCGTCTCCGCTGAGCAGCGCTGCTTGGAAGAGAAAGGGAGCAGGACAGGCACGCTCGCCCCAGCGGAGTGGCCGGCCCTCGTTTTAGTAGCGAGACGGTAATCACTCCCCTCCCCCCAATGCTCCCGGTTCTCCTGTTCGCCCGCCGCCCCGCTTTCCTTCCTGAATTTTGCGCTTCCTTACCCAACTCCAAACTTTCTCTAGCGCCCCTGTGCTTTAGGAGGGGGAACCAAAGGCGGAGCCGTTTCTCTCTCTCTCCCCCCCCACTTTTGCCGCTCCCCCACCCAACCAGTATCCTGCTTCTCCTTCCTCGGCAGCTTTGCATATGGGCCACACACACACACACACGCACACACAAAAGCACAGAGAGTTCCCCTTCCCCCTTGTACAGGAATGAAAGGCCCCCCAAAGGAAGCCCGGCCTCTTCACCGCACCGATACGCTGAGGAGGTTCTTTCAAGCGGGAGACGGGTAGAGCAAGATAGCCGAAGAAGAGACTCCTCAGACGGCGCCATCTTTTTCTTCCCCTCCAGCTGCTGGCTCTGACCCCAGCTCGCGGGTCTGCCTGGCGGCTTTGCGCGAAGCTTGCCGGGGTCATTTTGAGATTTACACATGTCGTTCTCGGGGGGGAAAGGGGTACCCGACCTATTCCCCCCCATTGAACGAGCCAGGGGAGGGCAAGAGCCTCTGCGGGCAGGGAGGGAGGAGCGGCGAGAAAGGGACGTTTGGGGTTTTTCGCCAAGGGGTGTAAGCCGAGGAACCCCAAAAATCGGTTTGAGTAGAAAAGGAGCAGCTTTGGCAGGGAGGGAAGTGAGGTTGGAAAAGCAGGCCGGGCGAAGGAAGGGAGCGGAGGCGGCAGCTTTGCAGACAGGCCGCGGCAGCTTTCCCAAGAAGCGGCACCGCTGCCCATTTGCGCGGAGGTACGTGCGCACCTCTCCAAAGGTTTGGGGAGGTGCGCGCGCACCTATGGTCATTCGGAGAGGTGCACGCGCACCTCTTGGAATGGGCAGCGGCACCGCTTCTTGGGAAAGCTGCCGCGGCCCGTCTGCAAAGCTGCCGCTTTCTCAAAGAGCGGCACCGCTGCCCATTCGCACGCGCACCTCTCCAAACGGGCGGTGCCACTCTCCATTTGGAGAGGTGCGCGCACATCACTGCCCGTTCGAAGAGGTGCACGTGCACCGGGCGGCTGGGAGCCGCAGGAGACGGCTCAAAGAGCTGCATGTGGCTCCGGAGCCGCGGGTTGCCGACCCGTGACCTATACCATCTTAGACAAGTGACTGTCCAGTCTCTTCTTAAAAACCTCCAGTGATGGAGCGCCCACGATTTTTGAAGGCAAGCTGTTCCACTGGTTAATTGTCCTCACTGTTGAGAAATTTCTCCTTAATTCCAGGTTTCAGGGGAAGACAACCAAGAGATCTCTTCTGGAGGTATTTTTAATTAGTTGCACTCTTCAGTTCATAGCAAGCACCAAGCAGAGAGTCTGACTAGATGTCCCCCAAATTCCCTACAATTCTCTTGCTTCTAAACTGGGAGTTCACATTTGCAGAAGAAATCAAGTCTGGAAATCAACAATTCGCATGTTTCCCCTCTTGCTTCAGGAAAAGATAACAGTAAACACAGGACACACATTCCAATTTGCACACAAATAGTACACTGGAGCCAAAACCCTATGTCAAACCCTTTGTTAAAAAAATGGTTTTCAACAAAAATCCTGTGCTATTGCAAAGTTTGAATGGTTCATCAATATCCAGGTTGATTCAAGTCAAATTTTACTAATGCTACAGTTCGCTAGCAAAGCATTCATTCCATAAGGTGATTCTGAAAATGCTGAACCAACTCTAACCGCCCTAAGCTTGCAGTGCAGTTTCAGATTTGTATCCGCTCCTCATTCCTGCCCACAGAATAAGGTCAGGAAGTAGAAAGTGTATTAGATAAGATGATGGCTTCTTCCCAAGTGACTCAGACTAATTCATTCCCTACGTGCTGCTTTTTGCATAGAAAACAAAATACATTTCATTCCATCTCTTCTTTGAATAAAACTCTCTGGTATACTTCTATGTATGCTTATTGACATCTTCCAAAGCATGGATATACCACCATCAGCCAAGGAAAGTATGACCAGATATACATTATTTATTTGTTCAATATATACACCTGCCTATCTCACATACATGACTTAAGGTGGCTCACACAATAAAAAAACAAAACAAACAGTAAAAAGTAAACAACTAAAATAAAAACCATTAAAACAATCAAAACAGTATAAAACCATAATACTTAATTTGCAGGAGAGTACAGTCTATATTATTGCTAACAGTACAACTGACAGGCTCCACACCACACATGGATCTCCAGTACAATGTCAAAAACATGTGCTAAGAGCCTTCTGGAGTCCAGCAGGACTAGAGGCAGTTTAACTTCAGAGGGGAGGATATTTTAAATGGTGGATGCTGTAGCAGAATGGGGTCTGTTAGAAGACATTTTTTGGTAGCCAGGACCCATAAGATGCATTTTATGACAGTTCTGATGGGATGGGTAGATGTAACTGGGGAGAGACAGCCCCTCAAATAACCTGACTCCATGGTATGTTCAGATTTATAAGGTCATAACCCGCATCCTGAATTGAACCCAGAAGTAAATTGGCAACCAATGAAGCTCGGAGAACAGAAGTGTAATGTGTGCTGATCCAGGAGTGCAAATAATAGTCCATGCTACTGTGTTTTGCACCACCTGTTGCTTACCTTGCTGTCTCATATAGTGTGTGCTGCAATTATCCATTCTGTATTAGGACAGGGAACAATTTTAGATGTATATAAAAACATTTCACTTGAAAATTATTTTTCTTGACCGGTTCTAATTCTTTTAATCTTTTTCTTTATCCTCTGATACTCATCCTACATTCTGCCTTAGCTTAACTTATTGTTTGCCAAAGAATTGAGGCCTTTGAACTATGGTGCTGGAGAAGACTCTTGCGAGTCCCATGGACTGCAAGGCGATCAAACTGGTCAGTCCTAGAGGAGATCAACCCTGACTGCTCTTTAGAAGGCCAGATCCTGAAGCTAAAACTCAAATACTTTGGCCACCTAATGAGAAGGAAGGACCCTCTGGAGAAGAGCCTCATGCTGGGAAAGGTTGAGGGCAAGAGAAGAATGGGATGACAGAGAATGAGGTGGCTGGATGGAGTCACTGAAGCAATAGGCGTGAGCCTAAATGGACTCTAGAAGATGGTAGAGGACAGGAAGGCCTGGAGGAACGTTGTCCATGGGGTCACGATGGGTCAGACACAACTTCGTATATAACAACAACAACTTATTGTTAAATTATTGTTATAAGTTAGCTTAACTTATTATTAGGTTCTTATACTAATACTTCCATGTCAGAAGCACCTAAGTGCTTTAGTGGTGAAAGGATTTGCTGTGACATCACTGATGCCCAAGAGATACCAGTTGGGGGCTCTTTTTGCATGCCCGTGAAGTTACCTACCAAAATGGTACTCATTTTTCTACTTGCAGTCACTCACATTCGAACTGCTGGGTCACCAGGAGCTGGAGCATGTAATGGGAGCTCGCCCTACCCCACAGCAGCAACAGGTCTTAAACATGAGCCTGCCGATTGCCAGCCCAATGGTCTAACCTCGTGAGCCATTGCGCTCCCTATCATTCTAATTCCCCCTTTGGTTTTTGTCATAAAGTATCAAAAATATCAGTTACAGATACTATGTGGGAAGAATATATATTCCATTCCTCTCTGGATGAACACTATCCAACATAGAGCAAGTGGAAAATAACTGTGTGTTTGTATGCACTTTTGTGTGTGAGAGAGAGAGTGAATGCACATGTGCAAACTGCTACATATATTGCATTACTTAGTCATTTTTTACATCTTAGCAGATCAATCAGTCAACTGTTCTAAACAATTTTGATTAATGGATGGATGATGTGCAATCAAGATATTTTTGATTCTTAGAAATCAAGTCGTTGTTGATTCTTAGCACACATAGATTTTCTCCATAATAATTTGCCCCTAACTGTGTACCCATTGCCACTGTAGATAGCAATAGCAGTTAGACTGCCTCCAACAATCTGGGTCCTCATTTTACCAGAAGGATGGAAGGCTTGAGTCAACCATGAGTCAGTGAGACTCGAACTGCTGAATTGCTGGCACTTGGCAGTCAGCTGAAGTAGCCTGCAGTATTGCATTCTAACAGTATTCTAACGATGATGATGATGATGATGATGATGATGATGATGATGATGATGATGATAAGACAAAGAGCTGAAGATAAGAACAAAATACAAAGACCTACAGACAGAAATAGAACAACTGTGGTGAAAGAAAGCAAAGGTAGTACCAATAGTAATAGTTTTGGGTGCAATCCCAAAACAACTCCTTGAGGGAGATGGGAGAAACATGAAATAGAGATAGACAGACAGACAGATAGTTAGATGGTATAACTGTAGCACCACATGAACATTATTGGCACAGACAAAATCACCTTCAGTCAATTGCAAAAGGCAGCTTTACCTGGAAGAACTTTTCAATCAGTGTATAAAAATGCCAAGTCCAGTCTGAACATCTGGCTGACTGTGCGATGAATCATAATCTCCCAGCAAGGCATTATATTAACATACTTCTGGGACTTTCATGCTCTGAGGAAGATTAGAGTTATGGCAGAGGTTTAAACATACTGGACAAGACTCATCAAAGGGGTCTTGACAAAGGGTGTCTTTCCCACAAACAATATGTGAGACATAACTTATAGAAACCTATAATGGATCAAACATTGCCCAGGCCAACAAGTACTGTGCTAGATGTTGGAGTTTCTCAACATCAGGAGACAAATCGATTACAGGATTTATGACTGCTGGCTGAGCAACCAGAGCCAGCAGCTGTAGAACTACTAGAAAGAAAGGTAATTTACTTGTCACAAGTATGCAGAGATTGAAAACAAAGAAATAATGATCTGTTATTATAGAACAAGTCCAACAAGAAGAGAATATTTAAAAAGAATAAAGCAGTTCTGGGAAGAATAACATGCAGAATCAGAAATAACAAAATAGAGACTAGCAGATCAACGTCAATTCATAATACAAAATAAAATATTCACAGAAGTAGAATTGGAAAAACTGCTAAGATCTGCCCAGGGCAAAGAAATCAAAGCCTTGCCAGAAGTAGCTCAGAGAAAAGAAACAAATCAGGAGGTATTATAGTAGAAGAATCCAGCTTTGCTACTGAAGTATTTTCATTCCCACACCAGGCACCCTCTTATCTACTGTACCCTTTCCTCAGAAAGAACAAAATACTATAACTAAAAAAAAAGAGGAATTAGACTGAATAACTGAGCATCTAGAACAGTTAAAAACAACAGAGAAAGTTTGCCTGCATTGAAGCCTGTTGCAAAAAAAGAGGTAGAACAAGTATTAAAATATGCCACTATTATAATATCAAAGCTAAGCATCAACCCGCTTCAAGAATCAAACTGACTGTTGTACAGCACAGCTTCAGTTATAACTGAATATCCTGGATGCAAAAATCAACAAACAAGAATAAAAAAAAAAAGCCAAACAACGCATCACCAAAATGGAAGACCAAGTTGGAAAATAAGATCAGCACGCTAAGATCAGATGCAAGCAAGCTGGAACAGAGGAAAGAGAAGAAACTGAAAAATAAGAAGACCAAAAACCCCTGATCAAGAAATATCACCTAGAACAGGGGTCTTCAAACTTGGCCCTTTTATGCCTTGTGGACTTCAACTCCCAGAATTCCTCAGCCAGCATGCCTGGCTGAGGAATTCTGGGAGTTGAAGTCCACAAGTCATAAAAGCGCCAAGTTTGAAGACCACTGACCTAGAACATGGGTCCCCAATTCCCGGGCCATGGCCCACTACCGGGCCATGAGCTGTTCACAACCAGGCTGTCTGAAGCGAAGGGTGAGCACACATGTACATGCAATCCCACACACATGAGCAGTGAGGAAGTGTGCACAGACATGTTCAATTTGTGTGAGTGGTAGGCACGCCTGCCTGCCGCTTGTGCAAATGGAACTGCACGCACATTTACCCACCACTCACACAGAACCATCCCTTCTCACACACACACATTGCCAGTCCACAAAGCCGGAAAAGGTAGGGAACTCTGAGCTAGAGACAAGGAAGATCAAGGAAGCACCAGAAAGCAGAAAAGTAACAATCACAGCCAAGAAAATCAGCGTATACTGTATGAAGGTTGAACTGCACATGATCATGTCAGTGAGCTAATGCCTCCTTAAGTAACACCAGCTGCCTGCAATTAGTGCAGGTTCGCATCCCACCAGGCTCAAGGTTGACTCAGCCTTCCATCCTTCCCAGGTAGGTAAAATGAGGACCCAGATTGTTGGGGGCAATTAAGCTGACTTTGTAATAATGCCGCTTGGGGTGTGTGTGAAAGCCCTAATAAGCAGGCATATACATAGAATGAAGGCTACTGCTAAGCTTGTAAGCCGCCCTGAGTCTTCGGAGAAGGGCGGGATATAAATGGAATTAAAATAAATAAATAAATAAATAAATCATCAGGATCTCCAATTTCAGTCAAACCAGAAATGTTTCCACCAATCCATCAGTGGAGAGACTGCAATGAATCAGCCAACAATTGATAAAGAAGAAACCATGCAATTCTAGGCATACTTATGGGACACCACAAAGAAATACAATAAAATGAAGCTTGGATGAAGGAGATGAAGAAGGGAAAAAAAAGAAAAAGAAGGGAAGAAGAAAAAGAAACATGGCAAGGCAAAGTATTGCATGGTCAACGCATACAAAACCTTGCCGGCAAAGCAGATAATATCAAGACCTGGCAATGGCCAAGAGCAGGAAAGATGAAAAAAAGAGATGCAGGGGCTAATTCTGGTTGCCCAAGACCAAGCCTTAAGAACAAATGCATACAATCTAGAAATGAAAAGAAAGCGACAAGTAGCAAATGCTGCCTCTGCAAAGAAGCTGAAGAAACATCGGGCCATTTAGTCTGCTGCTGCAAGAAGATTGCATAGACTGATTACAAACAATGGCATGATAAAGAAATAACAATGGTACATTGAGATATCTGCAAGAAATAATATTTGCCTGCAAGCAAGAGCTGGTGGAACCATACAATAGAAAAAATAATAGAAAATGAAGTAGCTAAAATGTTCTGGGACTTTAGAATTCAAACAGAGAAGCACCTGCCACATAGCCAGTGGTGGGATTCAGATGGTCCTCACCTGTTCGGCAGAACTGATACCTAATTTTTTGTTGAGTTTGGCAAACCAGTTATAATAAATCTGAGTTCTTGTGGCTGCACACCACATGGTGCATTGTGCCGCTGCCACTATTCACGGCAGGGTGCCACATTGCTCTTAGTGATGATCACCCTGGTGCTGCCATTTATGGCAAGAGGCCACACAGTGCATCATGCCGATTGCACTGCTGCTGCTGCTCACGGCAGGATGCTGCATGGCTCTTTGTGCTCATTGTGCCACTGCTGCTGCTCTTGGCAGAATGCCATGTGGCTCTTTACACTGATTGAGATGGTGCTGCTGCTTGCTGCAGGAGGCCGCGAGTAGCAGCACTGGCGAGATGCACCATGTGGCCTCCTGCTGCAAGCGGTGACACCAGTGCGATCGCCATGATGTGCTGTGTGACCTCCTGCTGTGAGCAGCAGCATTGGCACAATCGGTGCAATGCACTGTATGCCTCCTGCCGCGAGTGGCAGCACTGGTGTGATGGGTGCGATGCACTGTGCGGTCCCCTGTTGCAAGCAGTGACACTGGTGCGATTGGTGTGATGCGCTGTGTGGCCTCCGGCATGATCGGTACGACAAGCCTCACAGCCTCCTGCCGCAATTGGAATCCTACTCCTACAGTGAAAAGATGGTTACGGATAAATGATGATGCTCAGATAAAAGCGAAGAAAATTGCAAGTGAGGACACCAATCAAGAAGCAATATAGAAATATCTTAAACAACAGTTTTATTGTTTGTTGTCAGGTATTATTTAATATTTTTCATTAATATTTTAAAACTTTCTTATAACATAATCTAGCTTTGTGTACCTCTTTTATTATTCTTATTTAAGTATTAAATGCATGAAATAATACACTACCTTTCAGTATATCATTTTTTATATACTTAAAATGGTCATTAGGGCAGAAAACCAGCTGTTAAATTATTTGAATCCCACCACTGCACTAAGCACCCCAAACCTAACAATTGTTGATAAGAAAGACAGAGGCCTGCAGAGAGCAGAGGAGAACAGAAAGAACTGGAGATAATCACAAAATAGAAAAACCAACAAATAGAAGTAGAAGACTATGGCAAAAGAAAGCAAAGATAGTACCAATAACGGGTCCTTTTGGGTATAATCCCAAAACACCTGGAGCACCGCTTGAACATCATTGGCATTTCCCAAACTCCCATTAATGAATTGCAAAAGGCAGTGTTACTTGGAATAGCATGATGACACCAACAATATCCGCCTATCCCAGGTCCTTGAGAAGAACTCAATAGGTAGGTAAAAGTGCAAATCCAGTCTAACTATTTGGTTCACTGTGTGACCAATCAGACCAATCAGAACAATAAAAATAGTAATAATGGAAGATGCTGCCTCTTTTACCCTAAAGTATGGATGTCAGGATATTCTTGGGTGGACCAGTCAGTACACACACACAAAAAAAATATAAACTTTATCCATATAAAACAAAAACATGCATTAAATTAGTAAGTAATGGGACACATTGTGCTATGTATGTGTATAAATATTATAAACAATGCTGGTATCTGTTCCTGCAGGATGGGTCGAATGAATATTGATAAATAAATGTTCCGTTTTCATTGGGCATGGAATTGTCATTACACTATCCAGCTCAAATAAGTTCTTTACCATGTCTATACATTAAACACATGACTAGGCAACAGAGCTAATCTGAAATTAGACCTGTGGTTAAAAATAGTGCTGAAAAAATAAACTTAGATATTTACACATATTGATTCCTAGTATATGTGAAAAGAGGAGCAAACAAATAAGGCTGAAGCTGGCAACCATATCGCATATCCAAATCACTTCCCAATATTGCTTCATACAACAGTCATCTTTATAAAGCAGATATCTTTCTCTGTCTCATTTTTACTCCCAAAGCAGACATTTTCACCCACAAACATTCTGATTTATAAAACAAAGCTAGCACTGCTTCTTCAAACCAGCTATGTTGCATGTTACTTGAGGTCAAGGACTGATCAGTAAAACTTCCAAAAGGAGGCATTGCTGGTATACAGGAGTGCATATTAGACAGCATCCAAGCAATAAATTTATTTAGCAATAAATCTACTTTAAGTGGCATAAATGATGGTGGTGTACAACACAGGAAGTTATATAAAAACTTGGCTCAATCTATTCCACTTTTTAGCAACAGAAGTTTATATTGCTGAATTTCTACAGAAGTCAAATGCCAATCATGAAGATATTAACCGGGCAATTCTATAGGAAAATAAATCCCAGTTGTAGAAAAAGTGACAAGAACATTCTCCAGAGAGATACAGAAATGGTGTTAACATGCCTAAAAGGGGGCATTGTTAAGCTTATTAACACAATTGATTCTTCAGCATTTTTTCCCCCAACAAATTCAAAGAAATTCCTTTAAATGAATATAAGAGAGATAGGTGAACTGTGAAACCATTTCAAAGCTTCCAAAAAACTATTTTGGAAGTTGCACCATTAAACTGATCCTTTCTATTCTAACACTGACATTGATAAAGAGAAATTGTATTAATCTGAAGCTTTAAACTCTGGAACATGGTTTTAGACTGTGGTTTTTTAATTTTTTTCTCCATGGAAGCTAGTCAACTAAAATAAGCACTGCTGTTTGTGCAAAGGGTATAACAATTAAATTTGTTTTCTCAGGGAGAGTTGTGTTTGTTTTGCTTCTTTATTTGTTCTGCCAATATTGTTAGGATAATCAGTGTTGAAGAAAAAGATAGATTTATTGCAGTGTGTATCCATAAGGACTGCAAATTACATGGAAATCACTAGGTTATGAACAAAAGTAGGTTTCAGGAAAGCCCAATGAAAAGGCTAACATTTGCTTTTTTTAAAAAAAACAATTTTCATTGTTTGGATTGCTGTATATAAGCCATAATGGCTACTTTTAAATTGTGTTGCTCTACGGATGTTTCTAACCTGCTTCTTAAAATGAGCATTCTATTTGGAGAGTACCATGCCTAGCATAACTCATAAACCCTGGCATAATTAATCCTTGTGCAAGCTAGATTTAAAGAACTGACAAACCCTCCCAGCAGATTGTTCCAACTCTTGTTATGACCAGATTCCTTCACCCCTTGCAAACAGATTGTGAAATCTATGTAAAACAAAAGCCATCTCATTTTTTTCTTTAATTGAAAAGGGTACATTTGTTGTTGTTAGCTGCGAAGTCCGACCCATCGCGACCCCATGGACAACATTCCTCCAGGCCTTCCTGTCCTCTACCATCTTCTGGAGTCCATTTAAGCTCACGCCTACTGCTTCAGTGACTCCATCGAGCCACCTCATTCTCTGTTGTCCCCTTCTTCTATTGCCCTCAATCTTTCCCAGCATTAGGCTCTTCTCCAGTGAGTCCTTCCTTCTTAAAGTGGGCCAATGTGTAGTCAAGACTCCATCGGATTGGCAGTACCAAGAAAGCAAGAAGGACATGGATTTTTGTCACATTTACTTAATGTTAGTTTCAGGTAAATACAGAATCTTAAAAATTGCGATGATTTCCCTGTCTCAATGATCAAGAATTAATTAAGAGAAAGTGTATTTGAAATATGTTCTGCCTAACTCTCAGCACCTGGGGCGAGCTGCCTTTTCTGAGATAACGAAAAGCCTCAACTTTAGCTTTCCCACAATCTCTTACATCACTGTTTCTCAACCATGATGACTTTAAAATGGGTGGCCTTCAATTCCCAGAAGCTGGCTGGGGAATTCTGGGAGTTGAAGTCCACCCATCTTAAAGTCGCCAAGAATGAGAAATACTGTCTTACATGAAACAAATAGAAAGATAAGCACATGGAGATTTTAAATATTTTTTAAATGTTTCAAGGCTCTAGAAAAACTTCTAAAAGTGTTCAGTATTAGCTAATTCTTAGTTTCATAACTGTCTTAACAAAACAAAGAACAAACAAACAAAAAACAGAGTTGGAAGGGATCTTGCAGGACTCCACTCCCCTGGTCAAGTAGGAGAATCTATACCAGGGGTGTCAAACTCAATTTCATTGAGGGCCGCATCAGCATTGCGGTTGCCCTCAGGGGGCCAGGTGAGTGTGGCCAGGGTGGGCGTGGCCTACTGGGTGGGCGTGGCTAGAGTGCATATGGCCTACTGGGTGGGCGTGGCCAGCTCTACATCATTCACATCAAGGGTGCCTATGGGGGCCAGGGCAGGAGTGGGACAGATCTGAGTGTCTCTGACAAAAGGAGGGTCTCTGGGCCAGGGCCAAGGCAGTGGGGGCCGTTCCCTCACTGTTTCCAGGATGGCTTCACGGGCCGCATGAAACCACATCGCGGGCCACATCCGGTCCCCGGGCCTTGTGTTTGACATGTCTGATCTATACCATTTCAGACAAATGATGTCAAGTGGCTATCAGTTACACATAACCTACATTTTAAGGCTAGTCATTAGGGACTGGAGACAGAATTTGAGGGATAATATTTAACCTGAGCCTTCTTTAACCTGCTATTTCTGCCTGAGAATATAAGAAACACATAACTTGTTATGATCCCCACTTCAATTTGGTTTGTAACCTATGCACTCTAACTCCTAATTCCCCAAGACGAGATGATCTCTGACTATACAGAAAACATTAGTTGGCAGAGAGTTGTTGTTTTTCAGGATTTTTCAGATTCTTTTTTTAATATTCAGACCTCATTCAAGGGGGTTGGCAAACAATTGACAGAAATACTGAAATGCTCTAACTAAATTCTAAGGCTGTTTGCCCAACACCAGCAGTGTAATACACAGAAATCTTATTATTTTTCTGTGTTGCTATGCTGCATGCATACAGCCTGCCTTCTGCAAGGAAATACACATCTGATCTTTATAAATAATTTTATTAGTTGAGAGCAAAGGTCCACATAAACCAGTTTCCTGTTCCAACAATGGCTAGCTACTCTTTAGGCAGTATGCAGAGGAAATAACATTCCCAACTGTCCCAATACTTAGGACTTAAAAATACACTGCCTCAGATTAAGAAAAAATGTTTTATTTTGGAAATTTACAAAGATAGATGGATGGATGGATGGATGGATGGATGGATGGATAGAGATAGATAGATAGATAGATAGATAGACAGACAGACAGACAGACAGACAGACAGACAGACAGACAGACAGACAGACAGACAGATAGATAGATAGATAGATAGATAGATAGATAGATAGATAGATTGATTGATTTCTGTTCCAGCCTACGACTGGCCCTGTTTGAATGTCAGGCACAACCCCTTTTTATAGTCAACAGGCTGGGAAAAAACCCAACCAAATTTATTTACAAAGAGTTCAAACAAAAGTTAAACGAAAAGTTCAAACAAGACTTAAACCAAAAAGGTTAAACAAGAGTTAAACAAGAATAACAGACCAGGACTCTAGCAGAAGATCTTCAAACAGTTGCCTTCAGCAACTAGCACCTCCCACACATTCCCCTTTTATCAGCAGTGCCAAGGTGTGGCTTCTCATTGCCTTCTCCCAAGTTGCCTCATTGCTTTCCTCTGTTCTGTTCTGCTAAATTGCCTCCTGCTCCTAGCATCCCTGAACAAAGCCAGTTGTGGATCGTCTTCTTCCAATCCCTCAAGCTCACACAGCTGAGTCTGAGGAGGAACAAGATGGGAGAGGCCAGGCTGAGAGTTCTGCAGTGCATCAGACCCTTCCTCTGACACCAAAGGCTCTCCAAACCCCTCCTCCTCCTCCTCCTCCTCCTCTTCAGAATCATCCAACTCAGCTGCTGGAACCATAGGCTGACAGATAGATAGATAGACAGACAGACAGACAGACAGACAGACAGATAGATATAGATAATCCAGCTTTATTGCTATATGATTCCCAATTTGGATCAAGACAAACTTGAAAAAGCTTCATTCTCTTTTTTGTTTATTTATTAAACTTACATGCCTCCTATCTTACCTAGATTTATACATCTAAATGTCCTCCCTTGCATCTAAGTTTGATTTAAAATAAGGACTGATCTATTAGATATTACTTGTGATAAGCATATATACCTATAGCACAACCATAGACTTTCAACATCTTTGCTAAAAGGATATGGTTGCAAAAATTTGAGTTCCATTCCCTAGCCTGAATTGGGGAATGGGTGCACTCATGGGTAGTTCAGGCTAGTTTCAATTTTCCATCTCCAGTCTATAGTTGTTGCTTCGGAATGTGAGATGGAATATTTAAATCAGCCTTCCACTCTCAATTTTCTGTTCAGTGCCCAGGCAAATACACTCTAGGCAATGAAAAAAATCCTATCTGCTGAAGCAAGGATAGCAGTGATGTGTTCAGAATTCACAAGCGTTGCAATTGTTTTGTAAAGAAATACTCCTATATATTTCATACCACAGAGTTGACATACATGGATTTTACTTAGAGAGATCTCTATCAGTAGACTTGGGAAGAGAGACTACATCTTTCTTCCCCCAGTTTGGCCCAATACAGACATATTGGATTACAGGTCTTAGAATTCCTTGTCCAGTATGCCAGATTTGAAACAGGCTAGCCTATCTTCTTACCGCATCCTTAGGAAAGCTGTTCTCTTCCTAATTGTTAGTAAAGTAGTATAATATCACAGAGTGACCCGATAGCCATTTATTTTGAGTGGTCTTTAACTTTACAAAAATACTTTTGTAAATCATTTTCAATCACAGGATAGAAAGGAAAAGAATGGTGAGAATAAGCAGCAATACGAACAGCTAAAATGATGCATATGTTGATACTTTTTGATACACACTTTGTGATTTAATTAGTATGAAACTCCAGATTCTATCATGATAATGTAATAAAGAAATTGCTACTTGAAAGAACTGCAGACAGAACATTGAATAACAGCAATGAGTAAGCAAGTTCAAAATCTCCCACAGTTTTTGGCTCTGTGCTTTGTAAACACTCGATCTTGTTAATGATTTTTCTTTTAGAAGGTTCTTATTTATTTGCTTAAATTGCACAGGGTTTCATTTTTCTCTGTGTATATTACATTGGATAAATTGATTCATTATGTTGAAGAACTTATTTATTTTTCTGCAGTAGCAGCCAATATTTCTTTCTGAAATGCTCATCCCAACTTGACTCCCCTCAAGAATAGCACTTACATACCATACCATTCCATAGTACTCTCTCAGCAGTTTACAAATGTCAGCATATTGCCACCAACAATCTACATCTCATTTTATTAACCTCAGAAGGATCGAAAGCTGAGTCAACCTTGAGCTGGTCAGGATCAAATTCCTGGCTATGGGCAGAGTTAGGCTGCAATACTGCATTCTAGAACTGCACTTCCAGATTTCCCAGCTATCCTGGGAGCTACTTTTCCAACAGATTTGGAGGTTATGAAGTTGTAGAATGTTAAATAAATATTTAATACATGGAAACAAGCTCCTTAACTATTACAAATGATGCTGCCAGAATGACTGCTATATTAGGTAGGTAAGATGTTGCAAAATGTTCTGCTTCTAAAGGAACTCTAATAATTCTGCCCCTTCTGTACTTCAGGGGTCCCCAACCCCTGGTCTGTGGACCACTACCAGGCTATGGCATGCCAGCAACCGGTCCACATAAACAAGCAAAGCCCCATCTGCAGGGTACAGGCAGCACACAAAACAACGCCCCCTCTGGTCCACAGAAAAACCTCTCTCCACGGACCGGTCCCTGGTGCCCAAAAGGTTGGGGACCTCTGCTCCAATTGACAATCTTTGAATACTTGAAGACAACTATTAAGTCTTTCTGTAGTCATCTCTTCTCTGGGCTAAATGTATCTAATACCTCAAACTGTTTCTCCTATGTTTTCTTTTCCCCCAGGCCTCTCATCATCATAGTTTCTCATCTCTGGACCTTACCCTGACTTATGAGTTCTATAAATACTATCTTTGTATTTATATTCCCTCTTTAAAATGTATCTCTTTCAGTGTTCTTGTCTCAGAGAACAAAGGAAATCACATAAATACTGAGCTTTTAACATAAAAAAGACAGGGAGGAGAAAATTAGTTTGCTTTCTTTACTTCACAGTGGGAACCTCCAATTTTCTCAGAAAATGGTAAGATCTCCCCGATCTTGTCTAGAAAACTGCTATTAGATGTTAGAAATGAGATTCAAAAAAAAATTACAGGATTTTCATTTCATAATAGTAATTTGGAGAAGCAGAAATTATTCCTCACTCAAATATTCTGATTTAAGTGTATACACTCTTTTTTATGTCATGATCACTTTTCTTTTCTCTAATTTTATATGAAGACCAAAATTAATGAAAACTTCATTTAATCTCTCTCTCTCTCTCTCTCTCTCTCTCTCTCTCTTCTCTCTCTCTCTCTCTCTCTCTCTCTCTCTCTCTCTCTCTCATATTCTCTCTCTCTCTCTCTCTCTTTCTCTGTATGTGTAGAAATCAATCAAAGGAACAGAAGACAAAATATACATATACATAATAACATGAATGCACCTAACATTAATATTAAAATAGAATAGAATATTTTTATTGGCCAAGTGTGAAGAATTTGTCTCTGGTGCATAAGCACTCAGTGTACATACCAAGTAATATAAACATAAGATACCAACAGGAGAAGGAAATAGGAAAGATGAGAAGGTTGTTAGTAATATAGCCCTACTAAAGTGTGAGGAATTTGTTTCCGGTGCATCAGTGTACGTACAAACAACCAAGTAATATAAATATAAGATACCAATAGGAGAAGGTAATAGGAAAGATGAGAAGGATGTTAGTAATACAGCCCTACTACAAGGGTAAATATCCTTAAACATAACACAGTGCTGTGGGAGTTAGGTGTTTAGCAGAGTGATGGCATGAGGGAAAAAAACTATATTTGTGTCTAGTTGTCTTGATATGCAATGCATTCTGAGGGGAGGAGTCCAGGATGTGAAGGGTCTGTAGATATTTTCTTAAGCCTCCTTCTGACCCTTGCAATACACAGGTCCTCAATGGAAGACAGCAGGCTGATTGCAAATGTTTTTTCTGCAGTCCTAAGTTAATAATAATAATAATAATAATAATAATAATAATAATAATAATAATAATAATAATAATAATAATAATAAGTTGGAAGGGACCTTGGAGGTCATCTAGTCCAACCCCCTGCTAAGGCAAGAAACCCTATACCATTTCAGACAAATGGCTGTCCAGTATCTTCTTAAAAACCTCCAGTGTTGGAGCATTCACCACTTCTGGAGGCAGGTTATTCCACTGGTTAATTGTTCTAACTGTCAGGAAGTTTCTCCTTAGTTCTAGGTTGCTTCTCTCCTTGATTAGTTTCCATCCATTGCTTCTTGTCCTGCCTTCAGGGGCTTTGAAGAATAGCTTGACTCCCTCTTCTTTGTGGCAGCCCCTAAGATATTGGAACACTGCTATCATGTCACCCCTCACCCTTCTCTTCATTAAACTACACATACCCAATTCCAGCAACCGTTCCCGATATGTTTTAGCCTCCAGTCCCTCAATCATCTTTGTTGCTCTTCTCTGTACCCTTTCTAGAGTTTCGACATCTTTTTTACATCATGATGACCAAAACTGGATGCAGTATTGCAAGTGTGGCCTTAACAAGGTATTGTAAAGTGGTATTAATACTTCATGTGATCTTGATTCTATCCCTCTGTTAATGCAGCCTAGCACTGTGTTGGCTTTTTTGGCAGCTGCAGCACACTGCTGCTCATATTTAAGTGATTGTCTACTAGGACTCCGAGATCCCTCTCACAGTTACTACTATTGAGCAAGGTACCACCTATACTATACCTGTGCATTTGATTTTTCCTGCCTAAATGTAGAACCTTACTTTTTTCACCATTAAATTTCATTTTGTTAGATAGCGCCCAGTGTTCGAGTCTGTCCAGATCCTCCTGTTGAAGTATCTGTTGAAGTCTGCACCTGCCTTGTTGGATTGCTGTACCAAACCAAATAGTTATAAAAGTACAAATGACAGACACAATAAAAAGAAATAATTATAAAATAACCAAATATTACAACCAAATGTAACTATTTTTCAAAAGTTTTCAAACTTATCCATTTGTCAAAACTAACTCAAGTATTGACAGGCAGTGCATATCAGCAATCCAGTTACAAGTAATAGGCAGATTTCTCTTTCAACTGATCTACAGTAATAATTTTAGCCAGCCTCCATGTCTCAAAACTCTGCAGTTCTTGATATCAAGATAGGTTCCAAATACTACTGATGTAGCTAATAAGAAATGCTTATGTTTAACAAACAAGAATTGATCCAGAGTATTAACAAGCCTGCTGATTTTACCCCCAAAATCTGCCAGTAATAGGACAAATCAAAACAATAATGACTAATGTTTCAATTCCTGTATTTCATTTGCAAAAGCAAGGCAACTGTAACCAGAAATTATAAAACATTCAGAGGTACTCACTATACAATAATTGCTTTTGTTTCATTAACTTCATTTTAAGATCTTAGGAAACTAATTTTATATTATTTAAAACAAATCTCGATTTGTTTACTAGGACAGAACATTCAAACTCATTATTTTGGAGGTTGCATAAATTAATAATCTCAATTTCATCCACTTTTAATCGCTACGAAGAATGCAACAAAAATCTCTAACCACTATGGAATTTTAGCAGCAGTCATGGGATCTGGATGAAATGGAGCAAATTACAAATACTTGAAATGAAAAAACTAAGAAAGAAATACTTTGAGATGAAGAAATCTTATTTTTAAAACTTTGTTTTATCAAAATTACTTCTGTACAGTTGAGTTGATCCAAAGTATCAATGCTCCTAGTTTACCCATAAAACAGACCCACTATTAAATAAATAAACTAGATTTGCTGCTTTATGATCCAGTAATGGAGGCTAATTTGTGCATAAGCTATCTTTAAAACTTTGGGAGAAAAACCCATGCACAAAACTAGCCTATACTTATGGGTTAGCTAGCAGGAAAGAAAATGCTGGCCTTCTCTCCATTTTTTTTTAAATCTCTGTGGCTATGCAAGTTATATTATGGGAAGGAAATAATATGATAAAGTGGATTGATAATAAATGATAATATAACAAATTGTCAACAGACTTATCGTTTTCTGGCATAAGGCTTTCTCTCCAGTCATAACTATATGATGTAATAGGAGACAATCGTTTGATTGTGTTCACATTTTGACATACTGAGGTTTACAGCTTTTTTCAGTGTCTTTGAGTATAAACAAGGCACACGGTATAGCAAACAATAGCATTTAGACTTATACACTGCTTTATAGCACTCTCTGGGCAGTTTACAATGTCAGCATTATTTGCATATTGCCCCCAACAATCTGGGCCCTCATTTTGCTGACCTTGGAAGGATGGAAGGCTGAGACAACCTTGAGCCCCATCAGGATGGAACTCCGGGCTATGGGCAGAGTTTGCCTGCAATGCTGCATTCTAACCACTGCACCACCAGGGTGCAGTGTTTAAAGTCACCAGTATCTTTTAATGAATACCCAGGGCAGGTTAGGAAATGTCAAAGGCAACAATTACAACTAGAAATATTGTCAGATATTGTCAGTATACAAAACACTTCTTCTTTCAAAGTCTGAATATGTTTTGCTATTAGGGCTGGCATTTTACATCATTTAAATAATGGTACATACACATCCCACTTCACAGCATAGCTCTTACTTTTCTACCTCCCCGCACCCCATAATAATTACAATCCATTGCAAAATATTTTCCTGTCCTAGAGGGTCTAATACAAAGTTATATAAAAATAACTATGAAAGATTATGGGGAAAAATTCAAAAAGAAATGGAGAGCTGGGAAAAATTGCAATTGTCTTTGTTGGGGCGAATCGCAGCAGTGAAAATGAATGTCCTGCCTAAATTTGTATTCTTATTTCAAATGATACCGGTTCTTAAGAAAGATTCTAATCTGGAGGAATGGCAGCGAGGTATCAATAAATTTGTTTGGGCAGGGAAAAGGCCACGAGTTAAACTTAAGATTATGCAGGATACTCGTGAAAGAGGTGGTCTTAAAATGCCCAATCTTAAATTATATTATGAAGCTGCTGCGTTAGCAGGAATAAGTGATTGGATTAATTTGACACAAGAGAGATTATTAAATCTTGAGGGCCACGACTTGTTATTTGGCTGGCATGCATATTTGTTGTATGATAAGAAGGTAGACAATGTGTTTAAAGTGCATATTTTAAGACAGGCATTGTTGAGAGTTTGGAAGAAGTATAGACATAAGTTAGATTGTAAGATACCATTGTGGGCAATCCCAAAACACGCAATAGAAAATATAAATGTTGGTTTTAAACATGATGTGACTACGTATAAGGAGATTTTAAGTCTGGAAAGAAATGTCTGGTGTCTGAAACCGTACAGCCTCTTGCGAGATGAGAAGATTGTTCAAACTTGGTTTCAATATATTCAGCTACGGGCCAGGTGGAAAGAAGATCAGAAAACTGGTTTTACAATGACTGATGAAAATCTGATAAAGCAAATTAGAAATCAGGGTCCAGCACATATCAAACGGATATATCTTGCATTGATAGAAATTGACTCAGAAACAGAACTTGTTAAAGATTGTATGATAAAATGGGCCCAAAACATCCAAGAAGTTATTACAATGGACACGTGGGAAAAGATCTGGGTGAGGAACGTAAAATTTACACAAGCTCAAAATTTAAGAGAGAACTTTTATAAAATGTTTTATAGATGGCATTTAGATCCTAAAAAGCTTGCAAGTATGTATCCAAATTATCAGCCCAAATGCTGGAGGTGTGGTGATGAAGATGCAACATATTTTCACATATGGTGGACTTGTAAAAAGGTTAAGGCTTTTTGGATAAAAATTTGGTGAAATATGCAGAAGATTTTCAAGCAAAGGATAAAGTTTTGTCCGCAACTTTTTTTGTTGGGTATAATTACAGATGCTACGGTTGTGGACACTAAGTTGATGTTGAACCTAATTACAGCAGCAAGACTCTTAAAAGGTCAATATTGGAAGAAGGAGGAACTGCCGACTATAGAAGAATGGACTTTAAAGGTTTCTGACCTGGCAGAGATGGCAAAGACCTCGGCTTATTTGAAAGATCACTCGCAAGAACGTTATATCATGGAGTGGAGAAAATGGATTGAGTATATCCAGAACAAATATGGGACTAAAAAGTTTCATGTAGCATTTGAATAAGTCTTCCTTTCTTTTTTCTTTTTTCTTTTTTTTATATTTAATATTAATAGTGCTTGTAGTTAGCTTATATGAGCTAGAGAGCGATAGATTTTAGAGTTTATGGTTGTTAGCATATGGATGTTCATGATTGTTTTTTTGTTTTTATACCTTGTACTTAGCTCTGGGAAGTCGGGGGGGGGGGGAGGGGGGAGGGGTAGGGAGGGATGGGTAGGGGAGGGGGAGGGGGGATTGTTAAAGATAAAATGTATATTAAAACTTTTCAATAAAAAAAAATATTTTCCTGTCCTTTTGCCTACTTAAATAATTGCTGTCAAGAACAAAATTACATTGTAACCTGGCAAATCTAAGCTTCTTGTACTGATGGAATTACTACAATAACATGAATGCAGGTCAAAGGAACATTTGCAAAGAGTTGATCCCTTCTTCTATATCTCTGTTCCCCTTCCGTGTCTATTTAAGTCAAGAAAAGGAGTAACGAACTTACTTAAAAAGATTGTATGGAACTCTGAAATGCACTCTGTGGATCAAAGAATAGTTTTTGTGTACCATGGTTGTAAAGAGTAAAGAGATCAGTATAAAATCAAACATGACAGCATCTACTGCTGTGCCAAAGACTAGTTCCCGCCCCCGCCCCCTCCCCAGTTAATGCAAAGCCAAGGAACAGTAATACATGATGAAGGGTCCTTGATGCAAGGTGAACAATCTCTATGCACCAAATATATACTAGTTTTCTATTTCAGTATCCTCTACAGAAATCAAGAATAATTGCAACCTAGAAGTATGCTCTTTACCCAAAATTACATCACCTGTAAATGGTATTTTAGGGAACAAGAAGGCACCTGGGAGTAGCCTCATCAGTTTATCTCATAATAAATAGGTGTTTCTTTAATTGGCCACCCCTACCATCTCAGTCATTTTGTGAGAAGTTCCATTATGCATGTATTTGTATTTATTAATCAAATTTATATAGCTGCCCATCTCACAAAAAGCGAGTGTGCCCTGGGTGGCATACAATGATCAAATAAAACAACAATCTTGGGCTGGTTTTGCTGGAAACATGTGGACACCAATGAGAGAAAGAAAGAGAGAAACACCAACCCTCAAACTTTCAATCAAAATACACTGATAAGTTCAGCCTTTAAATTTTAGTATGTTTTAATTTTCACAATTGGCTTATCCATGGGTATTCCACAGATTATTCAGTTTAAAGGTATTTTGATCAAGAAATTCAGGAATTATCTACAGGTGGGCTCATTTGTGAATGTATATACTTGAAATAAGCACATTCATGGATGTCAAACACAATTTCTGGATGCATTTTGGCACATAAAATTCTTTGTGTATTCATGACTATATACAGTAGCTGTATTTGAGATAGATTCTTTCTTTCGCTTTGAAGACTTGATTTATACCTCATTTTCTCTTATCAGTTATTGTCCTGACTTCTTCTCTGCCATTCCTATTGAAGATTTTAGTGTGCAATATGCAAAATTCAGGTAATCAGTGGGGGAAAAGTACACATTTCCTCTTTTAAAAGCACTATATTATGTTCTATAAGGCATATAGAGGGATCCATACAGATCACAAATGTTCAAAGCATATTTCTGGAGTTTTTACTGGAAAATATACACAAATATCTGACTTAATGATGCCTACAATACAAGTGATCTCTCTTTTCTACTTTTTTTTTAAATATTCATAAGGAAATATATAAGCAAGCATGGGGAACACCAAAAGGGGGAGAGTGGAAAATAATGCAACATATCCAAAACTAGTGCAATCTGAATTCAAAATTAAACATAGTACAACTTCAATGTTATATAGGAAGAGTTTGTTTTTACTAATTCATAAGATTTATACATATAAATGAGAAAAGAAATCAAGAAATTCTTACAACTCTCCTTGAAATGAAAAAGAAGAGAACGCAAAATAAATCTTTCTGACTGTGACACCGAACAATTTGCAGAGCTTTAAAAAAAAAGTTTCCAGGACACCATTTATTATCAGTTTAGTTTAGCAAGCAGTAGACAGGAACCTGAAAGGATGTTAGATAAAAGGATGTGACATCGAAGGGGTCATGTCTTACACAATATGAACTGGCATGCAATCTGACGGCTCTTCAGCCTTACATTCCCTTGAGTAGCCAAATGAACAAAGGAGGTTTTGCCTACCCTGTTTCTCAACCAAATCGTTTTATCACTGCAGGTTTGCCTTCCTGGCTAAATAAATAGCTCCCTGCACAGTGATTCACAATGACAACTCACCTGCTAGTCCAGCTACTGATTACTGCTTACACTAGCAACCATTAAAATATAGGACTCCAGGGTCTAGGGGAATAATTTCAGATGCAGGTACAAAAACACCTAAAGCTACCATTAGTTGGGTTGCAAAAAATCCAGGCAATCACTAAATGTCAGCAAAGGATATCCTTTGTTTTCTATATCCTTTTCCTACCATCTGGTGATTATTCAGATGTTTGCCTCCAAGAGACAGGAGCCAAATTTTGCTTAGTAAATTAAGTTGCAACATTTTATATTATGAATGTATGTATATTATATAGAGTATCAGCTGTGTGTCCCAATGATTTATATTCATGTCTGTGTGTCCATAACCTCCAAACTCTGAAATCCTTGAGAATACCTTCATATAGGCAGGTATAGGTTTGAAGGATGCTCCAAGTATACACTGAAAATATTATTTTAATAATAATAATAATAATAATAATAATAATAATAATAATAATAATTTAATTTTTATACCGCCCTTCTCCCGAAGGACTCAGGGCGGTGTACAGGGCAATACAATAAAATACAATATATAAAAATTAAAAGAAATATTAAATACAGTAGCCCAATTAAATAAATTAATACAAAATGTTAAAATACCCCTAAACCCATCAGACCAGGCCGGCTTGTTCAAATAAATATGTTTTTAGGTCACGTCGGAAGGAGCGAAGGTCGGGAGCCATCCGGAGCCATTTTATGGAATACAGGCTCAGATACAAACTGAGAAATAATTTATACTGTGATTTTGAAGATACTACTAAAAATAGCCTCATCATCCACAAGTCACCGTAGTTCTTGCTCTGACATCTAGAATGCTAAATTTATTTTAGTTCCATCATATTGTATGCACTGCCAAAACTTAACTCCAGATTTCTAATGACCATGGGGAGAAGAGACATGTAAAGAGGCATTGTGATTTCATATCTCCCAAATTAATCAGTGGAATCACTTGCCTCCGGAAGTTGTGGGTGCTCCAACACTGAAGATTTTTAGAAAGAGATTAGACAATTGTTTGTCTGAAATGGTATGGGGTTTCCTGCCTGAGTAGGAGGTTGGACTAGAAGACCTCCATATGGCCCCTTCCAATTCTGTTATTTTGTTTAATCACAAGGTAAATGTTACATAAATGAAAAAGGAATGTATAAAGATAAAGACACATACTGAGAAGAAACTGAAAAGCAGTACGTTGACATCAGCATTGAGGAACAAGTTGAAAAAGAAGGGTTATGGAAATACAACGTTATTCTAACTATGTTTTATTCATATGATTTATAAGGCCGCCCTCACAAAATGCAATTCTGGGTGGCTAACATAGGATTAAAATCAAAACAAGATAAACAGCAAATATAAAAGAGCCACACAACCGCACCATCTAAACAACATAGAACAGACATGTCAAACACAAGGCCCGCGGGCCACAAATGGCCCGCCAAATGATTGAATACGGCCCACACAATTCTCCTGGAAATTACAAAGGTCCGGCCCCCACCACCTTGGCGCCGGCCCGGCTGCAGTAGGAGGCAAGTGCATGTGGGCTGGTGGAGCCCAGCAACATTTGCAGCACAGTAGCTCCTGAACAGCTCATTGGCTAGAGCCGTGGAGGTAAATTCAATCAATCAATTCAAACTGCTCACACAAAAAATAACCTCTTGAAGTTTGAATTGATTGATTGAACTTCTTTGGTTTGTGGGACTGCCCACAAACGTCTTTGCTTCTTTGGACTGCACGTGGAGTCAGCAGAGGAAGAGACTGGAAAGGTGAGTGGGACCTTTTTCTACTTGCTATGCGGGTGGGGGCAGACAGTCTCTGGGTTCCCCGGGCCTGCCTCTTCCCTGCCCGGCAGGTCTCCCCTTGCCTTGCTCCACCGCCCCTTCTCACTCGCCGCGGAGCGCTGGGGTCTCCTCACAGCTGCGGAGCGTCACCTAGCCCAGAAACACAGGGAAGTTGTGCCCAAGCAGGAGGCAGGAGGGAGCAAGGCGGGACACTGGGGGTAAGGCGAGCAACCCCCAGCTGGCAAGGGGGAGAGGCGCCCAGGTGGGAAAGCGGACTCGAGGCAGCCAGAGAAACAGCCGCGGCTGGCTCCTGACCTCCCAGCACATGGAGCCGTGCAGCCTGCACTCCCTAGGGAGACTGCACTGCAGACTCACCTTGGAGATGATGAGGGGCTCGACGTGCTCCAGCCTGCCCCGTGGGGTGAAGCCCCAGGGCGTGCCACCGGCCAGCTGCACGTGCAGGTACTGGAAGAAGACCAGCATTCGGCCTGGCAGCTTGGCCTGCGGTGGTGGGTCAGGCTGGAGTTGACCCAGCGGCCACTCCATGGTACCATTCCCTATCCCTAGTGTGACCCGCGGCGGCGCTGGGCATAGACGGGATGTGGTGTGACACGAAGATCTGCCTGCTGGAGTGTGGACCGGCAGGAGCCCCTGGTAGGCGTGTCGTGGGTGAGCGGAGGCGCCTGGCCAGCCTGGCCCAGATCCTGCGATGCCCCGGCTGAGGTGTGCCTCCAGCAGCGGAGCCACTTCGGCTCCTCTGCCGGCTCCTCTGGTGCGCGGACTCCTGGGCCGGGTGCTGCCAAGGGTGAGAAAGTGGGTGAGCGGAGGTGCCCAGCCGGCCCGGCCCAGATCCTGCGATGCCCTGGCCGAGGCACGCCCCCAGCAGTAGAACCGCTCCAGCTCCTCTGCCAGGCTACTCTGGCGCACAGGCTCCTGGGCCGGGTGCTGCCGAGGGTGAGAAAGTAGGTGAGCAGAGGCGCCTGGCCGGCCCGGCCCGGATCCTGCAAGAGGTAACTTGCATAGATTTGAAGAGTAGATCCTAGTATAGAGACTTCTGTGATGGTTGAACAACTCATGAGATAGTCCAAACGTGACCTACTTTTATGCATCTGGGTTTTTTTCTGTGTAAAACTGAAGTTATTTTGCCAATATAGGTAGTCTTTGACTTATGACCACAATTGAGCCCAAAATTTATGTTGCTAAGTGAGACCATTGTTAAGTGAGTTTTGCCCCATTTTACGACCTTTTTTCCCACAATTGTTAAAGTGGTTAGATTAGTAACACAGTTGTTAAGTGAATCTGGCTTCCCCATTGAGTTTGCCTGTCAGAAGGTTGCAAAAGGTGATTATGTGACCCTGGGATGCTGCAACTCTCCTAAAAATGAGCAGGTTGCCACCTATCCGAATTTTGATCATATGGGTATGGGGATACTGTGATGGTCATAAGTGTGAAAAACATTCATAAGTTTTTCAGTGCCATTGCAACTTTGAACAGTCACAAAATGAAATGGTGTATGTCGAGGACTATCTGCAATTGACAAAGTCACCACCTTAACTTAGAATTAAAGGCCCACTTTTAAGGTTTATTGTGGGACGCTAGAGGAAGGATCTGTATAATGAGTTTAGACAGGGCTTTTTTCTCATAGAACGCTCAGAACGGAGTTCCGGCACCTTTTTTGGATGGAACCTTGTAGCGTAGGCAAGGCAGGTTGTATGACATGTGTGAGTTCTGGCACCTTTTTCTTTTACAAAAAAAGCACTGAGTTTAGACATAATAATATTTCTTAGTCTTTAATCATTCGGATTTTTGAACCATGATTTATGAAGTAGCCTGATGGTCTACATGCAGCTAATTGCTCATTTGGTAATTCATGTTTTAAATAATCCATCACTTCCCAGAGTGTATGAATCCGGACAGTATTTTATTCATGAAAATTAAATTAAAAGCAAAACTTTGGTGGTATGATGCTACAAAACATTAAGTTAGCAAACATGGAAACCAAGAGTCAGCTGTGCTGCGTGAGCAGCATTGAGCTGGCCATGCCCACCCAGCCACGCCCACCCGGCCACGCCCACCCGGCCATGCCCACCCGGCCACACCCACCCGGCCCCCCAAGGGCAACCATAATGCTGATGTGGCCCTCAATGAAATTGAGTTTGACACCCCTGACATAGAAGATGAAAAACCAACATATTCAAAACTGGATCATCCAAAGTTTTTACTCTGTGCTTTAGGAGAAAAACCATGTTTTTAAAAGGTTATGGAAGCCAGCAGGGCTGGGGCCATCCAAATATCATGCGACATGCTGTTCCAAAGGACAGACACCACAACAGTCTCCCGAATCCTGTTGTAGTTTTTTCATAGTGGTAACCAAAGCATGACCAGTTGAATCTCATGGAACAGGTAGACATAATCAGAGATTCGTGCCAAATTGTGTACTAGTGCTACCACAAGAAATGCTACTCCACTCAGATGTGTGTGGGGGTGCTAAAACTCACAGCAACTAGATCTTGCTTGGCTTGAGCTGAAGGTTTGAGCCCAACTGCTGTTCAGTATCTGAAATGTATTGCTCAGCGAAGCAGTTCAACTAATATAAGATTTGTCCAATTGAAGGGAGCTCATTTTATCTCTGCATCTTGCATGGCCTTTATAACCAGAGTCATTTTCTTGCATGGCTTTTATAACCAGAGTCTTTATAACCAGAGTCATTCTAGAGTCCTTTAAGGTATCCAAGTCTGCACCTAGAAAACTTGACATACTTGAAATTGTCCAGTCTATGTTTATTAGAGTTATTCTTGCTGTTCCAAGAGAAATAAACTACATTACATTTAAATAATGGGCTTGGCCTCTATGAAAGCTAGAGTTTGGTACTTAAAAAAACAACAACTACCCTTGGCTAATTTCTCTCTAATGGGTCTGGCCCTATTAGCTCTTAAAATAGAGACTACTTTGAGTCAATGTGTCTAAAAGAAGTTGCTGGCAAGCTTTACTGCCTAGGATTCTCATTGGAAAGTCAGTGCCTATTATGTTTTTAAAATGTCAGAAGCCATACATCTGAGATATTGATCTTCAAATCAATCTAAGTCTAATTTTCAGCCTTGCAGTTTGTGGGGCTTTTTCAACCAGCTATGCGCCAGCTTCCTCTCTCTCTTCCATCACTCTTTTTAACATTTCAGCCTTGTCTTCAGACTGGATACGTTGCTTTCTATTGTTCTATCGAGGTCTGGTAGGGATATGATGCACTTGTGGGCTCCCTGAGTTATATGCTCCTTTACTGTTCTCTCCACAAGGAATCCAGATAATTTTCATCCATCCTTTCCTGAAGAAATTCCCTGGAACTGAACATGACTTTTATCTGTCACATTTCCCATCTGACCATTATTTGGAACTACCTCTTTGCTTGCTCAGTTTTGTTAAGTTTTAATGGTAGCCTTTTTGTATCTTCAGGGCAGGGAAAGAGAAATTAACATGAGGAGAGATCTGAACAACAAATATGTTTCTACAATCATATATCAGGCTATCACTAAAAAAAAGGCTGGGTTACAATTTATTGTGATGAACAAGAGTAAACCTGTGCTCAGACCATGGCTAAATTCCCATGACACCATGAACCTAAAGCTACCCTATTTAGTTTAATCTAAAATGTAGTATTTGCCTATTTCAGATAAATCAGGAGAACTGGTTTCTTCCTCATATGCAAATTAAGTGTCAAAAAGTTGGTGCATTGGTTGTTGATGTTAACTAATAGAGAACATATGTAGCTCAGGGTTCAACTATATTGTCCTAATTAATTGTACAACTAGGTGACTTTTCATCCTCTGCCTTGGCTGCTCTTGAAACATCAAGCAAGATAGGTCAGAGGTCATCAGGAAAGCCCAGAACCATTGGCTAGACTGGGAACACACAGAAAAAAAATCCAGGAAAAAGGAAATAGTAAACCTAGAAAACTATAACCATGAAGTCATCAGAGTTGAGCTTAACTTGAAGATTACTTTTTATTGATAAATTTCTGTACTTTAAAAAAAAAAGCATGGAACCTCCATTATATAAGATATGAAATCATTTTCATTTCTCTCTTTCACATGGAGAGTGTAATATAGAAGAAACTGAAAGTATATTAAAAATGGACATGCTACATTTTATTTATGAACTGATTTCAGCATATGTACAAAGGCTCATATATACACAGTCATATCATATCCTAGAAAATAATGATGACATCTTATTATCACTGTCATACTATAACTGCTCAATTTTTCTAAATATTCCTAATCTCTTTTTAGAAACATATTCCAAATAGGTCCTGAGTTTAGGGGGATTTTAATTTCAGCTTTCTCACATAACAATAATTTAAAGCTTAAAATCATCAACCACTTTGGAAAATAGGACAATTTTATGTTTTGTCATTTGTCCAATTATGTAATGGTCTAAAGCAGGGGTCTTCAAACTCGGCCCTTTTATGACTCGTGGACTTCAACTCCCAGCATTCCTCAGCCAGCATGCCTGGCTGAGGAATGCTGGGAGTTGAAGTCCACGAGTCATAAAAAGGCCGAGTTTGAAGACCCCTGGTCTAAAGAATGATTGCTGAAAAGAAAATATTTAAAAATGTAAAAACTTGGTTTGCATTTTGAAATGACATATAGTGTTCCTTGCCTTCCACAGGGTTGGTTCCTTCTGAGAGAATGTATGATCTTGTAAAGAATAAGTAGACATAACATTACTTTCTTTGACAAGAGAGTTGTAAATTTAGCACACAAATTGTTAATGTTGCCTAGTGCATTGTTTATAAATGGAGATGTTAATGATGGTTAAAAAGTAAACATGAAGTCTTAATTTAAAAACTGTCATATAATAATCAGTAACCCTGTGTGTGTGTGTGTGTGTGTGTGTGCGCACACACACACACACACACACACATAAACAGTTGATCAAAGTTACTTAGATAATTTGGTGGGAAGTAATCTACTGAAAACTTTTCAAAAAACTACATGAAGAAAATTATTGCCAAGAAAACAAAATAAACACGGTGGAAGAAGGATGGATACATTCCATTGCGCTGGACACTTTAATAAGTAAAAGAAATGTAACTGGATCTCTCATTTTATATATAAAAATACACCTCTCTCAGTGGACAAAGTGTAATTTGATTTTTAAGGGCATTCTTGAAACCCCAATAATCAATGCCAATAGCAAACTCATATCCCTTGATAGTCTGAAGACAACCCACATGCAAACACATATCACTGCATTGTAATTTATTACCAGCTTAATGAAGTGGTTAAGTTAAATAAATAATGATCCAACCTACTTGATGTTTTGGAGTCAAACTGTATTTAGTTCATAAAAGAAGAGAATCTGGGGAGTTAAGATTTTAACGTATTCAGACAGTACCAATTTAGGAAAACTAGACCAATAGTTTTGATTAGGAAAAAGATCTTAATTGTATTTGTTTTACTTCTTAATTGTATTTGTTTTACTGCTTCTTGACATATGCTGTGTCCTAGGAACCACTTAGAATACCACAACTCCATTTTCTACTCTTTTAGCAAATTCTACCTTTAAAAAATAATCCTCTTTCCATTTAAAGTAACAAATTTTATGAATTATGTCCATGTGATTAAGTTATCCTAATGAAATAAGGCATACATTAAATATAACCAGCATTATATATATTAAGTAATTAAAATATTGCAGTTAATGCTGAATTCTTTTATCTCCCTAATATGACAATTAACTGAGGACATGTTTACCACAGCATATTCATACCTAATATTAATATTGTTACTGCTCTAATATAACATTTACAGATACTCTAGTGATTTCAGATCTCCACTTCAGCTCATAGATTCTTTGCAATTGTCCAGGAAGATCCTAAATAATCTCATTATCCTAAGGTCTTACTTTGCTTTGCTATTTTTCTCTTATGTAAATTCATTCCTAGCAATGTCTATGGAGATTCTCAGTCAATCAGGTCATCACTGTCTCAAAGGTGCTTTTTCAAGTTCACTGAAGAAGCTTCTTGGATGAGAAGCAAAACATCTTCAAGGAGAAACAAAGAAAGTCCAGTTGCCTCTTGAAAAAGCACCCTTGGGAGATTCCTAACAATGCATTTCCCTAACCAAATACACTCAACTGGTCTGGTGTAGAAGAAATGCTTTACTTCATTGGAGCTTCAATCAAAGTGCCCTTTTGAAGTGAAACTGTATAGCAAAGTGGCACTTTGCTTCTAATTGTCAGAACTAGTTCAGTCAATAGTCATTCATCAATTCAGTCTGATACTCTAACCCAGGTGTCCCCAATCTGTGGGCCGTGGCCTGGTAGTGGACCATGGCCTGCTGGCCACTGGGCCGTGGGACAGGCTGGCCAGTGCAAGCAGATGTGCATGCATGCCCCTCCACTTGTGGTAGAGCCACGGCCACAGGGTGCAAAAACGGGAGGCCGCCGTGCCTTGGGGCATGAAAACAGGACGCCACTGTGCTGCGCAGAAACAGGAGGCTGCTGTGCAGTGGAGTGCAAAAATGGGATTCCACCGCACCTTGGGGTGCAAAAATGGGACTCCACTGCAACACGGGGCATGAAAACAGGGCGCTGCGCCATGCTAGCCCTGCACCATTTGCATTGTGCACATGCTCGTGGATCCGTGTGCATGCGCACACATGTAAATGCTTCCCCCTCCATTTCCCTCCAGTCTGCCAAATGAGAAAGTTTGGTGATCTCTGCTCTAACCCCATAGGATCATTCTCTCATTCTGCAATTGACTTATTTCTCTTCTTCTCTCCTCTACAAGTCTGGGTTATTTACATTCAAAAGCCCTAGATTTAACAAGGACCCGAATTTGACATCCTATATTATAACAAACATCAGCAGTTGGAGTGATCAGGCTCCTTCCAGAAGATCTGAAGGGCTACCATTTCAAAATATATAATGCAGTTTTGATTTTTCATGAACTGAAGAGCATTGTTGAGGGAGTAAGAAAAATATTTAAGGAAACCATCTTCCATTTGCCCTAATAAAATTTTGCTCATGTTTATTCTTTATTACTATTGTACTGTCCCATGTAATTGTCAGTGACTTTGTGACTTCACTACATTTTCTTCAGTTTCTCATAATGATCTACATCTGCAGTGAACTAAAGTTCAGTTTGTCTAATAGCATAATTGTCCCAAATAAAACTAATTATTTGAGAATGAAAAATGTTTTCAACAAAGACCTAGTTGGTGAATGCACATTTCTGCTTGCTTATTGAAAATGCAGCTGCCTGAAAGAAGCAGAAAGATAACTAAATGAGATTATAGTCTTTTTTTCAAGTCATTTCTCTTTCAGTGTTATTGTGCAGTGGCATCTGAATTTAAATTTCCTAATAATCATCACATTTCAGAACAGTGATAGCATCCATTTACCTCCCACACCTAACCTTCCCTCAAGTCCTATTTATTTCTAGGTGCTCAGGGACAGGGAATGGGGAGAGAAGCAAAAAAGCAGGGTGAAATAATAGAACCGTGTTTCTAACTTATTGAGAAGTAGTTTTGATTTCTGTTAATTAAGACAATGGATAAGGGTACACTGTGTTCTTTTTCAGTAAAAAAAGTCATTTTTTTCATAGTGTTGCATAACATGTTACCTTTTTCACAGTCTTTTCACCCTTCCCCAAAGTAGTATCTCTTTCATAGAGCTTGGGGAACACTCTTTCATCTACAAGAACAATAGCTTCTGGCTGTGTTGGCTGAGGATGATAAATGGAGATTTCCAGTGCATTGGGAAGCCTTGCCGAAATGAATACTGAACTATGTTCATTACATAAGTTACAAAATGCTTTGGGTCAGGTTAGGAGTTTAGGGGGTGCTATGAACTTTAAACTGCAACTTGTTTAAGGCTGCTATGAACTTAATTTGCATTTCTTCTGGCAGCCAATGGCGGGACCGATCTACCAATCTCTAAGGGGCTAGGGTAGGTTCAGTCTACCTGATCTTCAAGCAGCAAAAAGAAGCATTGATCCACCTGGCCACCAGAGGGTCTATTGAACATTTGGGCAGCAGTGCAGAAGCACTGAAGCAACCACAAATTTGCCAAGTTTTAATCCCATCGGACTTATAGAACCTGGATTTGGGAGGCATTCCATGTTAGTCCATTTGAGGTACTGTTGGGCCCAGCTTAAAAACAACACAGAACAATCCAACCAAATTTCAGTTCTTAATTTGCTTATAGTCAATAGACAGAATCTTGTCAGACTAAACTTTTACTACTAATGGATATTCTCTGGGAGATTCTAAGGAACAGCTAGCCTAACTCTCTTCTTCTGTCTCCTATCCAGCTCTGGACAGTGTTGCCTTTTGTCTCCTTCCCCTTTCCAGAACATGCTCATTCCTTCCTGGGAAACTGATGTGTCACTATAGTCTATTGCACCACCTCCCCCTCTGTAGACACCATGCCTCATAGGCACCAAAGTTTCAAAAACTGTTGCCCTGTGATGCACTACTTTGCCCAACTAAAGGTTTACAGACATGAGAGTTTCAGTACTATATTCATGCATTTTAAAAAAGTCAATCTCTTAGCATTTTCTGAAAATGCTGGAAACCATCCTCCTCATCCCCATTACTACCATTACTATTATTAATACTAGGAGTAAATAATGCTAAGGTACAGATTCAGAATTTTCATGATGTTTACATTGTTTAAAGCATCCTAAGAGTATTATTTTAAATACATCTGTTTGTACCATACGCTCGTCTTAAGAAAATTCTGTTTCTAGTTTGGCCTCCATAAATGGACTTTCATTAAGAGGTGAAAGAGTGATGCTACCAACGTAGTCAAAGCATTTTAAATGGTTTAGAAAGCTTTACTACCACAACACAGCTGCACTTACTAGTTATTGTAAGCAATTTAAAGTCAGTTATAGTTTTTTTTTATTGCCAAGAAATTACTATGGAATAAAGCACTTACACAACAGCTGTAAACAAAGTATGACCATATAGGTGTACTGAGCCAGCTATCCCAGACAGCTATGCAACAAGCAGAAATTACATGGGTATACAGACTTGCTGGAGAATTTTAAATCTTTTTAAGAAAAAGATGTTTATATTGATTTCCTACACTTCTCCTGCAACTCCATTAAGGAAATGCCATTAAGGCTCTATGAGTGTTTTAATGGTCCATTATTTTAAAAAAATATATCCACAATGAACACATTGAAATGCTACATCTTTCAAAGTAAGAAAAATCTATTTGACATCTATAGCTTTGGTGGAGGGGAGAGGTTATTTGAAATCTTGGCCTAATTAGTGTTGGTGCCTTTGTGCAGAAATAAATTTGCACTGAAGCAAATTTTGATGGACTTCCCCCCCCCCCCCCCGTAGAAGTTAATAAAGCTATTCAGGGCTTAAGTTCAGTTCCAATGTAGTGGTTCATAACAATCATGAATGCAACAACTCTTTAAATCAGCTATGCTTTTCCTCAGGCAAAGCAGTTTTAACAAGTTAGGTGCTGATAGGTGTTATATTTAGACCTGGCATGCTTTTTTGGAAACAAATTTGACAGCAGCAAAGCTGAATTATCGTATCTGAATTGAAGAAATAAAACTCCATTGGCTACATTGCAATCTGGAGTAAATCTGCTTAGGGCAATTTCTAATAAAGAGATATTAGTCAATCCTTCAGTTACATGAATTACATATATGTCTGACCTGACTTAGTTCCCAGAAGAACTGGGTGAGGTTAGCAGATTTTTAGCAGTCGAATTTCTCACACTGAAATTCATTATTCAGTATTGGAGTTGAATTTGCAAGCCCTTGGAAAGAACAAAATGTGACTTGAGGGATTCAAAAAATGTGCTTTATCATATCTGAAATGAGACCATTTTTATACAATCATTGCTTTATCATAAAGAATAAGTTAGGTAGATCACTGCAGCCAGAAGTAAATTTTGTTTCATTTGAACTCCCCCCCCCCATCAATTGACACCAAATTGTACCAGATGGAAATCCAAATCCATGAAAGCATCAGGGAAATAAGCAGCCTATGAATCTTGCTATAAGCATGCCAGGAGACATTTGAAGACTCACTCCCCTGCTAGCAAGGATTCCTCTCTGCTTGCAGAACACTTCTGCTCTATATCCATTGACCTCCCAGCTGATCTTCTACAGGGATTATGTATTATGCTGTGATACTCATCAAGCATTATGTTTATGTAAGCCAGACATTCTAAGAATTGAAATGGAGCTCAAGTGAAAAAGAGAAAGCATCCTTGTGGGACTCTGTAAAAGTAAACATGATTTATGCATATTGTAAAAGACATATTCTGTGAGCTTCATTATGCAATCTATGCTGCTTTTTAATAGAATTCATAAAGAAACTCGTGAGACTCTAGACCTCAGTATTGCTCAGGTTGTAGAAGTTGCAGAAAATATCCAGTGACATACAATTAGCCGTTGATTTTTTTTTCACACTGACCTTGAGATTCCTGAGGAAAGTAAACAAGATATATAGAAGTAGTAGTATTTATACGTTGCTTATATGTAAGGGTGTAGCAGTGGTGGGATTCAGGCAGTTTGACCACGTCAGCAGAACCAGTACCTATTTTTTTGTTGCCCAGGCCCAACATGGACTTCTGGAAGCGGCATCCACACAGAGAGCCAGTTGTTCACATAGTTGAATCTCACCATTGGATATAGATCTATACATATGTTATATATAGTATGTTTAATTGTGTGTTATGTACGTGTACACTTTGAGAGTGAACAACTAAATTTCATTTTTAATATGTGCAATTGTGACCACAGTAAAAAATGACAATTAAAGTTATCTACCTATCTCCCCTTCATGGATTACTGCCTTATCATGGCGAAGGGGCTTGCGTAATTCAATGAAGCTATGAGCTGTGCCGTGCAGGGCCACCCAAGATGGAAAGGTCATAGCGGAGAGTTCTGACAAAACGTGATCCACTGGAGAAGGAAATGGCAACCCACTCCAGTATCTTTGCCATGAAAACCCTATGGACAGTACCAAAAGGCAAAATGATATGATGCTGGAAGATGAGCCCCTCAGGTCGGAAGGTGTCCAATATGCTACTGGGGAAGAGCAGAGTGCTAGTACTAGTAGCACCAGAAAGAATGAAGCGACTGGGCCAAAGCCAAAAGGATGCTCAGCTGTGGTTGTATCTGATGGTGAAAGGAAAGTCCGATGCTGTAAAGATTTTTTCTCCATAGGAACCTGGAATGTAATTGAATGCAGAATTCCAGAGAATAGCTAGAAGAGATAAGAATGCCTTCTTAAATGAACAGTGCATAAAATAGAAGAAAACAATAGAATAGGGAGGACCAGAGATCTTTCCAAGAAAATTGGAGAGATGAAGGGAATGTTTCATGCAAAAATGGCCATGAGAAAGGACCAAAATGGCAGGGACCTAACAGAGGCAGAAGAGATTAAGAAGAGGTGGCAAAATTACACAGAAGAACTATACAAGAACGAGCTTAACGTCCCTGATAACCACAATGAGGTGGTCACTGACCTCGAGCCAGACATCCTAGAACGTGAAGTGAAGTGGGCCTTAGGAAAGCTGAGCAACAACAAAGCTAGTGGAGGACACAGTATTCCAGATGAGCTATTCAAAATCTTAAAAGACGATGCAGTAAAAGCGCTACACTCAATTTGCTAGCAAATTTGGAAAACTCAACAGTGGCCACAGGATTGGAAAAGATCAGTTTACATTCCAATTCCAAAGAAAGACAGTGCCAAAGAATGTTCAAACTATCACACCATTGAACTCATTTCACATGCTAGTAAAGGTATGCTTAAAATCCTACAAGCTAGACTCCAGCAGTGTGTGGATCAAGAACTACCAGAAGTACAGGCAGGATTTCGAAGAGGCAGAGGAACTAGAGATCAAATTGCCAACATACGCTGGATCATGGAGAAAGCTAGGGAGTTTCAGAAAAACATCTACTTCTGCTTCATTGACTATGCTAAAGTATTTGATTGTGTGGATCACAAAAAACTGTGGCAAGTTCTTAAAGATATCGAAGTACCAAACCATCTTATTTGTCTCTTGAGAAACCTATATGCGGGTCAAGAAGCAACAGTGAGAACTGGACACGGAACCACTGATTGGTTCAAAATTGGGAAAGGAGTCTGGCAAGGCTGTATACTGTCGCCCTTCCTATTTAACTTATATGCAGAGCACATCATGAGAAAGGCAGGCCTAGATGAATCAAAAGTTGGAATTAAGATTCCCGAGAGAAATATCAACAACCTAAGATATGCAGATGATACCACTCTAATGGCAGAAAGTGAAGAGGAAATAAAGAGCCTCTTGTTGCAGGTAAAGAAGGAGAGTGCAAAAGTTGGCTTAAAACTTAATATTAAGAAAACCAAGATCATGGCATCCGGCCCTGGCAAATAGATGGGGAAGAAATGCAGGTAGTGACATATTTTATTTTCCTGGGCTCCAAGATCACTGCAGATGGGGACTGTAGCCAAGAAATTAAAAGACGCTTGCTACTGGGGAGATTTTATTTTCCTGGGCTCCAAGATCACTGCAGATGGGGACTGCAGCCAAGAAATTAAAAGACGCTTGCTACTGGGGAGGAAAGCCATGGCAAATCTAGACAGCACACTAAAAAGCGGAGACATCCCCCTGCCAACAAAAGTGCATATAGTCAAGGCTATGGTCTTCCCAGTTGCAATGTATGGCTGTGAAAGTTGGACCATAAGAAAGGCCAGAGTGCCAAAGAATTGAGGCCTTTGAACTATGGTGCTGGAGAAGACTCCTGCGAGTCCCTTGGACTGCAAGGTGATCAAACCAGTCAGTCCTAGAGGAGATCAACCCTGAGTGCTCTTTAGAAGGCCAGATCCTGAAGTTGAAACTCAAATACTTTGGCCATCTAATGAGAAGGAAGGACTCACTGGAGAAGAGCCTAATGCTGGGAAAGGTTGAGGGCAATAGAAGAAGGGGATGACAGAGAATGAGGTGGCTGGATGGAGTCACTGAAGCAGTAGGTGTGAGCTTAAATGGACTCCAGATGATGGTAGAGGACAGGAAGACCTGGAGAAATGTTGTCCATAGGGTTGTGATGGGTCAGACATGACTTTGCAACTAAAAACAACAACAACATCTATCTATCTATCTATCTATCTATCTATCTATCTATCTATCTATCTATCTATCTATCATCTATCTTTCTTTCTATCTATCTATCTATCTATCTATCTATCTATCTATCTATCTATCAACTTACATTTGTTTAATGACTGTACAAAGTTACACAGCACTGAAAAAAGGGACTTATCACAGGTGATTACAGATCATTACCCTTACGATCATTGCAGCAACCCTGTATGATCAAAATTCAGGTGTTCCCTGTTGGTATACAGTAATTTGCATTGCAATGTTGATGGGGGCCTCACTAGCATGAATGATGTTACCTAGTTTGGTAATGAAATGTCTGTATGCAAGCAATCAAGCTCAGAGCTCACCAAGGACTCCTTAATAGTTACCAAACAGTAACAACATTAGCCTAGATTATATGTACCATGAATTAATAATCTTTTAGCATTTTAAAAATGAGTTTTAGCCTTCTCTTCTCCTCTGTCATTGGATGACATGGCCCACTGTGGTTACTCTAAAATCAAAGTGGAAGTTTCCAAACTCTTTGTACCTGTGTCAGAAGAAAAGACAGGAAATAAACAGGAAGCTTTCCTAGGTTTGTTGACCCACTCATGTCAACAAACAATTGAAGCTGTTCATTAAGGTACTTTCAAATATTGTACAGATAATCCTCAAGTAATGACCATTTCTTCAATGATTGTTCGAAATTACAAGTGCTGAATGAAGGAACTTACAACCAGTCCTTAAACTTTTGGGCACTGCAGCACCCCTACCATCACATGAACAAAATTTGGGCACTTGCAACCTACTTGCACTTACAACCAGTTGCAATGTCCTGCGGGATCACCATTTGCAATCTTCCATCTCAGTTTGCAAAAGCAAAACCAATGGGGAAGCCATCAAGAAAGGTTGCAAGTCACTTGGGTAAGTATCTCCCACCTGGCCTTTCTTTTCTGCCATGCAACGTGCTTTCCTTCTCTTCTTCACTCACACATACCCACCACCCTCTTTACCTGGCCTTTGGCAGTTGCACCCACCCATGGCCTCTTCGCCTGGCCTCCATGAAATCTTTCTCACACATACACATGCTTGAACCCACCTGTGCCCTCTTTCCCAGGCCTATGTCACAGTGCAGCAGCACGCCCCCAACTCATATTTGTCCTGCGCCAGACCTCCCCACCCTTCTGCAATACCCCTGCACATCTTACCTGGGACTCACTCCTTTTCCTACACAAGAGTCAACACATCTTGGGTTATGATTGCCTAGATGGCCATCATTAAATGATGTGGTCACAAAACATCATGCTTTATGACCACATCCTTTAGCAGCAGCAATCCTTATTCCAACTGCAGTCATAACTTGAGGAGTATCTGTACCTATTTGTCCAGGGAGTGGCAAACTCCAAATGATATTTCCAACTGAAAGTTATACAGAGAGAGAGAGCTGAGAGATGACCATTTGTTCTAGTGATTTCTAAAACCTGCTACTTCACTTTGCCTAGTGGGAAAGATTACTATTAACTGGTGCAAATGAGACCATACATCTGATTTGGTTAGTGTCAAATTTAATTTACCCTCCTGAATAGCAGGCAGGTCTGACAACTCAGCAGGGCCTATTAATAGTCCCTCAGCTATCTCAAGACTTCTTGTATAAAGGATGGTATGGAATAAAACATAATTGTGACACACTGGAAAAATGCATTGAGGAACTGTTATTGACGTTTTTTGCTTTTAAATTTATAGCTACTTGTATGGTACCGGAGAAAAAAAAAGAGCATATATTACTACCTACGTTGCTTCTGCTCAGCTTCTAATCATCGTTCTCTCTGAATCATGAAGCACTGTGTAACCAAATTGCAGAAAAGAGATGCTGGCACAAAGACGTAGGAGAAATTAACTGGAACGTGTCCAAGGAAACAATCTTCCCGACTGGTAAATCTGCTGATAAATCTGTACAACAGAAGACCTGTTGGCACAGAGAGTTCAACTCCACTCAAAGGAGGGGGAGATCTCACCATATAGGAAGAGGAACACTTTCAAGGTTAAACTTTTCCTACGTATTTCCTGCCTATCTAATTTTAAAAAATAATAAAAAGAAATGGATGCCGTTAATGGAATTAGTAGCTTCCTAGTGCAGTCAATCTTTGTCAGTTCTACTTCAAACAAGCCCAAAAAGGGCTGCAGAACTGCAGTCAGAGTCTGACAACCTCTCAGGGTTGAGAATGAGAATTATGGATTTGGAGATGTTTAAATTTTGAAGGGCTCTCCTGGCTGAAAGAAGTTTGATTGAATCTCAGATTCAAACTACATCTCCGAAGTTAACTGAAGGCAACTTAGAGATGGGAGAGTCTTTTCAGCTTTGCAGTTTCCTTTCAAAATCACACCTTTCCTTCCCTATTTGGGGAGAGCTGAGAATGTACTGACTTGTGTAGGCTCTCTGATGTTTATATCAGGATCTGACCAACTTCACCAACCCCACCTATCAGAGTGCTTTGGGGTGGGGAATGTCTCAAAAACCACATGCTTATAGTATATTCTTATCCTTTATTAAGTCTCACTCTATCAACTCTGAACCGTGATATGATCCCTGTTGGTGCTTATTTTACTATGTGCACTTCTTAGCTATTTCAGAGCCCCCCTCAGTGTCTTCTCTTTCTCATATTCTCCCCTTTTATTAAAAAAAATATCCCGTTTTATTTCTGTTACCTCTTTGTCTCTGCCTTGCCTTGCCTTGAGTAATGCATTCGGTGATTCTTCTTTGTTGGGTAAGCAGACTGAGACAGCATAATTGTTGTTAGAGGACTGGATATTTCTTTACATCATTACAGGTATGCAGCAATGCTAACACACACCTTTGACATTTTTGGCACATAACACAGCCTGTTACAGAAGCAACTGATTAAGCTTCATTCCTAGAACAGACTTCCCGTCTTCATCAGCCCCACTAGAGGATTACCAGCTCCGACAAACAAGTGATCGGAGGATGATAGATCTTTATCTAGCAAGAGCTTACTTTTTAAACAGTTTTTCAAAGTTTTTAGGTTGGCGCCAGAATTGGTTCCTCTCAGCTTCTTTGTTGACTTTTTACTGCACAAATTGAAAGCTGCTTGTGCTCTCCTTTCCTTAACCTTGCTATCTCTGCTTTAAAGGAAACAAAATGTACTGCTAGGAAACCCTAGAAACTATTTGACTGAAATTGTGCTGGTTAATATCCTCTAAAATGGTCTTACCATTTTCATCCTATTTGGTCAAAAAGGGACAACTGCAGGGCTTCAAAAGCTTCCCCATTGTAGCCTATAGACATTTTTTTAAAAAAAATGAATTGAACCTTGAATTGGTTCACACTGAACGTAGTTGCCTTTGAATATTGAATCTCAAATATGAGCTGAATCTTGCCTGGCTTCCGTGCTAATAATAAACTGTCATACTGCAGCCAATAATTTCCCCCCCCCCATAGGCTTGGAACTGGCATCCAGTCTACTCAGCAAAGACTGGGAGGCAGGAACTGACAGTGGGTCATTTCAGTGTTTCGGATTTTAGTCCCTGAACGCTGGCTCCAAGCACCTGGCTCCTGATTTGGCCACCATTTTAATTGTCCCAAACTGCTATGAGGGAAATTAACATGGCTGCTGTGTCAGTAAGTCATGTTGTGCAGTCCCAGCAGTGCTGTCAACCCGCCCCCCTCCCCCTGCTTAGCTGTCACTATTCTAGTATTGCTGTCAGGCTGTGCAAGCCACCTGTTTAGCTACAGTGCTGAAAAAGAATATCAGATTCTGGCACAGGAACGGTTTTAATGGCATTGTGTTGTCTGGGTTATTTACACTGGGACCAGTTCACTGAGATTTCTGGACCTTTTTCCTTAGCTTATACTTCCCATCAAAGGTAATATCTGGATCAGCCCTCTGATACCTGTGTCTATCAATTTATTCCAGCAATTTATTCAGTGCTATCAAGTGATGTGGCAATTATCAGAATATAGGAATATATTCACATCCTGTGTCCTTTTAATTAATTCCAGTATTAGCGTCCTCATTTTAGAGTTACTCTACACTAAATCATAAATTCACCATCATCTTCTCCATTTTTACAGTTAAAGTTTTGTTTCTGAAAACCACCACAGTAAGTTTAGTATTTATAGCACCTATGTTTATACCATATCGTGGACTAAAAAAAACCTTCTAAAATACTTTTAAAAACTCACTGTATTCTCTGAAAGATAACTATCAGCTGATCTTGGGCTTAATGTCAATCACTTTCATACTCAGCCCAATATTCAAATGTATGGATGCCACTTCTGGAAGTCCATTCTGGGCCTGGGCAACAAAAAGTTAGCTACTGATTCTGCTGAAGTGGAGTGAACTGGCTGAATCCCCACCACTGATTTTAAGTAAAGATTTATAAGCTTGTAAAATAATGTAAAGCATTGTAACAATAAAATACTGAAGGAAACTTTTGAAGAATGGAACCAGAATATAATAGCCACAATATCAATAGTGTTAGTAATGATGTCACCTTCTACAGAGAGACTATATCCAAAATATGTTATTGAAGAAATGACAGATGTAGAATATTTTTTTTTACTGACAAAATAGATGTGGTACTGAATTTGGGTTTTCAATTGACAGGTCAAGATAATGTCTTAGAACAGGGTGTTTCAAAAGGATCTATATAAAAAACTGGTTGAGATTTGTAAATTTAAAAGGGAATTACAAATGACAAACGAAGAGAATGACCTTGATAATTTTTTGTTATTGGATTTATAAAAAAAAAGGCTTGTCAAAATCATAAAGAATTAATTCTGTGTGATGAGACAAAGAATAAATGAAGAGAATTCAAATGTTATGACAATATTTGAAGGAACTAAAATTAAGACTGATAGAAATAAAAAGAAGAAATATAAGGTTGGCTTATTTGATCAAAGTTTTAAAAGTATGTTGTGGCTTCTGGATACTTTATGGACTTTTGCCATTTACCAGGACTGAAGAAATGATGTTTTATGGATCTGTTTTTAGATAAAAGATGAAATATAGGAAGAAAAGATGTTTCCCACTTTAGAGAGTTACTGAATTCCTTTATACTTGTGATAAAAGTTAGTGGCTTCTTTACATATTTATTTTCTGCTTCCTATTTTTTATATATCTTTCTTCCCTCCTTTTTCTTCTTCGCATTTTTCTTAAGTTTAATTTGTATAAGATGTTACTATTACAACAAATCTTAATAAAGTTATATTTATATTACATTTATATCCCTTCTGTTTAACTGTGTCCAGTTCTTGGAGACTGCCTGGACAAGTCCCTGCAGATTTCTTGTTAAGGTTTTTCAAAAATGGTTTGCCATTGCCTCCTCTTTCCTAGGGTTAAAAGAAAGTGACCGGGACTGTGGGACTAGAATTCAGTCTGCCGGTTTCTAACCCGATACGTTCACCACTACACAAAAATGAGGTCACACATACACACAGAGAGAAAGAGAGAGATTCCTTAGTGGCTGGTGAGGTTGGGAGCTGATACCTTTGTTCAAGCAGTTGCTATCCTGCGCAATATGCAAAGAAGGATTTTCCATTGTTCTGGGAGCCCAGAGGGGAAAGATCCCCCTCCTTTTTCTCCCTTTTTTGTTTCCATCAGTCACACACAGAGATTTTAATTTTAGATGCACTTCTGTTTATTCTTGATCTGTTGAAGGGCAAAATGGCGAATTCAAAAACAATCCTTCCTTTCTCAATTCCTATTGTGCAACTTTCTTGCTTTTTTAAAAAGCTCTTTACCATCAGGAATACAAAAATCTTCACTATGATGGATTTTACAAACCAAAATCAAGGCTTTTCCTGCTCCATTATTTTTCATTTGTCACTGTAAATAAACTCAATTTCCCCTCAAGCTCATGATAAATATTTTTTTAATAAAATAAATATGACATAAGTCATATCTGGTCGAGTGGTTAAGGCACCAGGCTAGAAACCAGAAAACTATGAATTCCAGTCCTGCTTTAAGCATGAAAGCCAGCTGGGTGACCTTGAGCCAGTCATTCTCTCTCAGTCCAACCCACCTCACAGGGTTCTTACATATAGTGCAACTCCCCCTCCTCGTTTTGTAGATCTGTTTCTTTTGAACAATTTGTATCCATCCATCAGTCCATTCCAGTCATCCCACCAGGTTTCCGTAATGGCAGCTATGTTATACCTACTCATGTACTGTTGCTTCTAGTTCACCCTGTTTGTTCCCCAAGCTTTGAGCATTCCTATATAAGCATTTAAGACTTTTATGCCTGTCTATGGATATGTTTCCTGCATCTCCTGATTGTTGTTTGAGTTTTTTCTTTGTATTCTCATCACTCCCTACCTCATTGTTTGATTTGTTTTCTTGGGATTTATGATTGGATTTGTGTTCTAGAGATTCTAAAGATTGGTCACCCTTTCCCCTCAATTTTATTGTCATTTTAGGGGAAACAGGAGGAGGAAGTATTATTATATATATGTTTACCACCTTGATTTAAAGGACTGTAATAAAGGCGGGATAAAAATCTAATAAACTGAATAAATAGTGTATTATATATAAAATGGACTCCATAAATATTAAATCAGTCTTACTGAGTTCAGTATATAACACCGCAGTCCAACAACTCATTCTTGCTATCAAAACAGTTTATTTGCAAGAAATCAAAATTTCCAGCTGGATAAAAAGTATCTAAGAAAATATTCAGAAGAATGGAGTTTGATGATTTGGATGGAAAAAAGACTGAATCAATTCTTAAATTTGATTCTAGTTCCCAAACTTCCATGTCTCATAGTTAATTATGACAGGAATACAACAGATGGCTACCCATATTTTTCTGTGTGACAAATTGTACTTATTTAATCACTTTAGCCTGCTTCCCATTAAAATCTGCAGGAATGAGAGGACAACGCATGCCAAATTAAAGGGGGAAAATCAGGTTTTGTCATCCCAAAGGATTGCCAATGTAATTTTTATTTCTTGGCAGAATTGGAAATAATTTTCAAATATAGATGATCCTTTTGAGGGATAAACCCTGCCAAGTTATTTTCATCAGTGACAAACTAAACACTGGTGTTCTAATTAACAAAAAATATTGCTAAATAAGTGAAATGGTAAAAAGGTAGCTGCACATAAAGTATTTTTAATAATAATAATAATAATAATAATAATAATAATAATAATAATAATAATAATAAAAAAACAAAATTGATCTAGGCTTTTTTTAACTTGCCAGGGACTTTTGTACTGAGGCATGCAAAATCTTCAGAGTTGTAGCCTTCAGGATAATGAACTAATATTCATGTAGTTTATGACAATCTGAACTTAAAGCCCCTGTTCAGGTCTGGACAGGTGCAGCAAACAATGTAGGATTCCTTGCAGTAGATGCTAAAATGTCCAGCCTATAACTACATAAGCCTATGCAGTTTTGGTGAATCAATCAGCTTTGGTGAACCAACCCAAGGCTATTGATCTTGGAAGCCATTCATCAGTTCAGAGAACTGAACACTGAGAAAAGCTCCCACAGTATTGATTGATGGCCTGAAGTGATTCAAAGCCACCTGGATTGTCTCACTAAGGTAAAGCAGATGGCCTCTTTACCTGACTGAATCATGTTGCCTTCACAGTCCAATTCAATTCACTGTAGCAAATCGTTGTTGTTTCAGACAAGCTTAGTGCATCTTGCTGTTGCAGTTCCCAATTTTGATATTTCAGTGGAGGTTTTCTCACAAATTATCTCCTTTAAATTTAATCTTCCACTTGTGACTTTCTTATATTTTCCCATTACTACAGCAGTCCTTATTTACTAGAAAAATAAGAATCAGTTAAGAAAAAGAAGGATGGCATAGCTCACGGGTAGGCAACCTCGGCTCTTTTATGACTCATGGACTTCAACTCCCAGAATTCCTGAGTCAGCTATGCTGACTTAGGAATTCTGGGAGTTGAAGTCCATGAGTCATAAAAGAGCCGAGGTTGCCTACCCCTGGCATAGCTACACAATGTCTTTTGAATAGGTGCCCAAATGTTTGTCAAGAAATGCAGCAACTATTATTAGGAAGATTATCGTTTCTTTTATTTGATCATATCATTTATTTTATTTGATCTTTGGTGTATATTATAAGCCTCCCAGAGCATTCTAGAAGCCATGAGGGCTCCAGACCTTTAAATTAAATGCATTTTAAAAATAAACAATTATAGGGAGTGCATAAAAATCATTGAAAGACCATATCTGGTCTGTAGTTCTAATTATATACAAATGCCCACATAATATGGAAGAAAAAGATAAAGTCTAATGTATCGTGAGGTATGCAAGGTGACTTTTAATACACATGAAAAGTGTTTACCAAATCTATAGAGACTATACACTGAATGATAACTCTACATGATGCATGCTCAGAACATAATAGCAAACATTTTCCTTTCACAAGTACATAATTTCAAGATATGAAAAACTTCATAAAACAGGAAAGTCTTTGCTGCAACAACTACATCAGAAGCACACAATCTCTTTTTACCTGACCAGAAGGCTTAGTATGATGCCTCAAGGGGTATATTACAAAATGAGGTTGGCCAGGGCCCACCTTGACTAGTGGTTCAGGGCTTTTAAGGAATGGTTTACCCTCCCCTCTTTATTTATTATCCCCATCTATTGGGAGCCACAAAAGAAATGCTATTCTGATCTGATCTACACAATATGCTACTCAAGTATAATATACTTGAAAGAAGAAATCACAGAGATTGATGAGCACTTGCCTAATCTTCCCTTTCTTATCATCTGGCACTTTATTTTGATCAAAGCTTGTAATGTTTCAAAGCTGAGTCTGAAAGGAGACTGTGTTTGCTGAATGGTCTATATGGAGGACTTCTGCAAAATAAGAACAGAAAGGGCCTTGATTACACATTTCTGGAACAAGAAAACTGTTGTTCCATGGCCACCACAGTCTGGCAAGATCATAAAAAAGAAAGTCTTATATCATGATTCTCCAGCATCTCCAAGGTCCAAAGTCAAGCTGATACCATCTGCTAAGTAAAACTGTAACACTGTACTCAAGGAAGAATACAGAATAAATTTTGATAGACACGTTTGAGTAAAACTTGTGGGGAATGCATATTTATACATCGATATTTAGGAATAATTCTCATAATTCATGATAACTTGGCCATCCTGGCTGCAGCTGATAGAACTAGTGTCAGAAAACATCTGGAAGAGCATAGATCTTTCACTGTTTAAAATTATTGGTCCATTTTATGAAAAGATTTGCAAGACATGTAGTGAAAAAACATTAATAAGCTGCCATTGCAAAGGCCTTTGAGAATGATTCTTTGAGAATAATTAAAATGCCTGGCATAGCAATCTGCTAAATTGCCAGTATATTTATTCCCAGATTTTATTTTAAGGCCCTCTCAATTTAAAATAATTTACACTTATATCAACGTATACGATAAACCATGCCGGAATGATAACGTGATCTGCTCATACTTGAGCATACTTTAATTAAACCATTGTTGATGGAAACCAACAGGGTTTTTTAGTGTTAGATGCACACTGGGAACTTATTAAAAACATTAAAGATTGCCAGGACAATAGCAGAGAAAAAAATAGTAATGATAAAGATGAGCTCAAATGGACAGTTCTGTGGATGAGTTTCTGGAAATAATATGAAAACTGATTTACCATTGTCTTTTTCCAGAAAGCATTTTTTTCAGCTTCTTGGTCTTCCCTAAAACCTTGTGATTGCCTATTCAGGTTTTAAACTATAAGATATTGCTATTTCTGAGATAATAGCAAATAGGGAGGGAAAAATGTCTGCATTCCTTTTGTTAATGCTAAGTACCTATAGTAGGAATGGGTGTTGTCTGCTCCCTCCTCCTGTTTCTTTTTTTCTTCTTCCCTTCCTTCCCCCTTTCTTCTTTCAATAACTTATAGCACTTAACAGGTTACCAACTCATGGAAAGCAATTCTTCATCTGAAAACCACTTATTACTTACTGGGTACCATCATTATTACACCGATACTGACATTTAACACTCAATAAAACTGCAGTCCCTTGGTGATGCTCTGCCTGACAGTTAAACTGAGACCTTTCTTTTCCTTTTAATAATTGTTGAGATTTCCAAGGAGTAGGAATATAATTCCATTTCTGCACTTCATTATCAGATAAGTCACTTCTGGGCACATCTTCCCATTGGCAAAATGAACTCATGGAGAAAACAGAATTTCTTTCAGAATGGCTTGATGGGAAAGGTAAAAGAAGAGATTTGTTTAAAAGTATACAAAATTGAAAATGAATTATACATTCTCACTTACACATTTCAAAAATACTTTAATTACATATATAGTACTTTGGAATAAAGGGCAATTTACATGTTTATGTCTGGCTATGCTGCAACTATCTAGAAAATTAAATAGACAAAACCATGATCAAAACAGGACCTTGCATCTTTAGTAACTACTGTACTATATGATAAAAATGATGGAGATTTAGCCTTGTCAATATTATTGTTGTTATTATTATTTATTGAATTTCTATACTGCCCTTCTCCCAAAGGACTCAGGGCAGTGTACAGGGCAATAAAATACAACGTACAAAAGTTAAAAGTAAAATTAAATTAATTTAGCCCTAACAATAAATAGTTAAAAATAAACCCAAACCCTTAGTCCAGGCCAGCCTGTTCAAACAACCAAGTCTTCAGATCACGGCGGAAAGAGCGAAAGTCGGGAGCCATCTGGAGCTCAACAGGCAATTGATTCCAAAGGGCTGGTGTGCTCACAGAGAATGCTCTCCCGCTGGGGGCCGCCAGCTGGCAGTCCCTGACCGACCGCACCCTGAGGAGGCCCTCTCTGTGGGAGCTCACAGGACGAAGGGAAGTTGACGCTGGCAGCAGGTGCTCCTGTAAGTAATCCAGACCCATGCCAGTCACAAGCAAAGTCAATGGGTAAGCCAGATTCCCTTAACAACTGTGACACTAATTTAACAATTGCAGTGATTCACTTAACAACTGTGACACTAATTTAATAATTGCAGTGATTCACTTAACAACTGTGGCAAGAAAGGTCATACAATGGGGAAAAAAATCACTTAACAAATATTTCACTTAGCCACAGAAATTTTGGGCTCAATTGTGGCTGTAAGTCAAGGATTACCTCTATCTTAAAATATGATATTTTAAATATCAGACATTATTTTGCACTGAAATATCTTCCCATTACAACCTATCTTGAGTATTTCATTGTTGTGTTTCCTAGTAATTTCAGACCCACAGAAACTTGATCCTTGCCTGGAGTTGATGATTTTATCTTATTTATTTATTTATTTATTTATTTATTTATTTATTTATTTATTTATTTATTTATTTATTTATTTATTGTTTATTTATTTATTTATTTTTGGGACTTATATGCCGCCCTATCTCCCGAAGGACTCAGGGCGGCTAACAACAATAACATACAATAAATACAGAAGTTAAGATAAAATTAAAATTAAAGGCCTCTGTACAATAAATTAAAATTAAAATTAAAATAAATTTAAAATTAGAGTTAAAAAAAAATAAAAACATAATTGAAATCCCTGTCAGTCCAGGTCAGCCAGGTGGAAAAGGAGTGTTTTGAGGCTGCGGCGAAAGGATTGGAGATCTGGGGCCATCCAAAGCTCATGGGGAAGCTGGTTCCACAGGGCTGGCGCTCCCACAGAGAAGGCCCTCCCCCTGGGGGTCGCCAGCCGACATTGTCTAGCCGACGGTACCCTGAGGAGGCCTTCTCTGTGTGAGCGTACTGGGTGATGGGAATTCATTCCCGACAGCAGATGGTCCTGCAAGTATCCCAGGCCTAAGCCATGTAGGGCTTTAAAGGTAAGTACCAGCACCTTAAATCTCACCCGGAGGGCAACCTGTTTCATTTGAACCTGAACCTGAATAACCACACAGTTTTTCTTAGCTTATTTTCATCTATTATCTTAACTTAAACTAAACCCTTACATGCCAAGGCAGACTGAAACAAAATTTAGAGTATAATAGAAAAAAGTAGGCAGAAGAAGAAGAATCCAAAAATGAGAGGAAAGGAAAATTTTCCATTATGACAGAGGTCCCCAACCTTTCGGTCACCAGGGACCATTATGTGGAGAGTGGTTTTTCTGCAGACCATAGGGGGCATGGTTCTGTGTGCTGCCTGCATCCTGCAGATGGGGCTTTGCTTGTTTGTGCAGACTGGGGGTTGGAGACCCCTGTATTATGAGGTGTCCTAATTTTAAATTCAGAAAAATATCTAATAAATATTTTAACCAACAGCTATGTTTTCTGCAGGATGTTTTCTGCCCTGTGCCCCTTCACTGTTGAACATAAACACAGGTTGTTGGGGATGAGTCTGTATTGTTTCCATCTCAAACTGAAGCACAAATGGTTCTTGTAGTCTGCAATTTTTCTGGAAATCTGTTCATACTCCCACACCATTCAAGGGTAATCATCAATAAAGGGACACGGGGCAGAAAACACAGCTCTACAACACAGTCCTTTCAGCAGTTCCAAGAAGTATCCACATCCAGTTGCACTACTCAGGTGACACTGAGGACATAGACAAACCTCCAAGTGGCCTCAACAACTCTCCAAAAGAATGCAAATGACCAGCTGTCTGCAAGGAATATAAATCCTTCTATTCCCCACCATCCAGTCAGAGCTGAAGAAGCTTCTTGGATGAGAAGCAAAATGTCTTCAAAGAAAAAGTTGCCTCTTGAAAAAGCACTTTCGGGACAACCATGACCAGGATGACTGAGAATCTCCATAGATATTAAGTAGATTCATATATTCTTAAGTGCTAGAAAGGAATAGTGAAAGCCTTGTGGTTCCTTTGAATTATGATAATCTTATTCAGGCATTTGGGTAGCCAAAACATTGAAATAAAATGGAGGCCTCAGGTGACAGAATAAACCTTCAATAAAAATTTAACATTTAGCATTGTGAGGAGGATCTAAGCATGATAGATATCCTGTTGTCTGAAGAGGGCTTATGAATTTATGACTTCATAAACCTGAACAAATATTTCATATTTAGTTCAGAAGTTTTGAAAATGTTCATTCAGCATGAGTTTTAGAAGCTTCAAAACTCACTAGTATTAACAGCAAAAAGGGTTTAATTTACAATCTGAAGGAATTTTAGTACAGACCTATTCAAAGCATGCTTCAGATTCAAATGATTGCATTGTTTAACTGGATGGCAGAATCAGAAAAATCCAATTTCATTTGTTTTAAGCTTTTTAAATCTTTTTCACATCTTCATAACAATATAGAATAAAGTCTACCAACATATTCCTTCACTAGGTCTCGCTATGATATTGCGTTATATTTCACTCAAGCACATAAATTCTGAAGACAGTTGTGTATATTTTATTATGCTTCTAATGGTAGATGAATTAATTATGTTTTGTTGAATTTTTCCTTCAGAGACACTTTTAAATTCATGAGAAAACTTAGCAACCATGCAATAAAAGGAATGATCTTCCATTTAAGAAACAATTTTTGTGCCATTATGGAGGCTTTTGTGGATCATAGGTTACTTTATCAGATAAGTATGTACAAAAAAGATGTAAGGACTTCCGGTGGCGACGCAACACCGAAGACAGCTGTTTTCGGGCTGCCCGCTCTGCAGCTGTGTTTTTCCATTGTAAACAGCGCCTATCAGCTGTTTAGATGGATTTCAAGCCCCCTCCTCGGGAGAAGAGGAGGGGGTGAGGCCCCAGGTAGGGGTTGAGCTCTCCAGGGCCGCCTGAGCTGAGAGTTTGGGCGGCTGAAGGATTGAGCCCCCCCCCCGAAGCCTGGGTTGCTCCGAGCTGCGCAGCGCACCTGCTCTGGGATTTTTGGAGCAGAGCCAGGCATTAGCAACCACCCCTGCCAAAAGGAAATACTTTTGATTATCAAGATGCAGCCAGAGCGGTACAGGAGGTCAAGGTGATGTGGACTCTTATCTTTACTCTCTAGCTCAATGGATTTTATAGCTTTAAAGTGAAAGTGCGCAATAAGTGAAAGTGGGGGAAGATGGCGGCTAAAACTTCTAAAGCTCTTCAGAGTGCGGGGTCTTCCCTGGTGCAACAGGCCTCATTGCAAGCTTTGCTTCCTCCTGCACCTCCTCCGGCATTGACGCTTAAGGATTTACAAGATGCTCTTGGAAAGCATTTACAATTGATGTCTGACATGATGGATGAAAAGTTGAAAAAGCTGGAGGAGAAAATGGAGGAGAAAATGGAGAAATTGGAGAAGAAGATGGAAGAGAAGTTTAGAGCAATGAGGGTGGACATGTTGTCTATGATTGAATCTGTAGCTGAATATGTGCAACAGCTGGATGTAAAAGTGGAGGATCTCAGCCAAAAGAACTCTATATTAGAAGCAAAGGTATTAGAAAATGAAAATATAAGGGATAAAATGGACGGAGAATTGAGCCTTGTTCAGTATCATCAGATGCAGTATGCTATTAGAATCAGGGGTTTAAAAGAGAATTGTAAAGAAGATTTAAAGCAGCTGATTTCTGAGGCTCTGGAAGGGGTATTGGGCCAGCCAGCATCTGAAATTGAGGGAAATATGGACAAAATTTTTCGTGTAAATTCATGGATTGCAAGACAGAGGAAGTTACTCAGAGATGTGGTGGTCTATTTTACAAAGAGAGTAATTAGAGATGAAGTCATTCAAGCTGCTTATGATACTAAATTGGTAGTGGCTGAGCAAGAAGTCTTGGTTTTAAAAGAGATTCCTCTGAAGATTTTAAGGAGAAGGAAAGATTTTGCATTTCTAGTACAGGAACTTAAGAAATGTGATATTAAGTTTAGATGGGAGATTCCAGTTGGACTGGTGGTGACGCACGAAGGTAAAAGTCATCGTCTGGTTACTGTGGCCCAGGCACGTGATTTTTATAGCAATGTGTTAAAAGCAACCCCCCTATCATTTTTGGAAGCTGTAAAGGGATACGGCGAGGGAAAGCTTCAAGATGTTGCAGATAGACAGAGAGAGGACAATGGTGTTGGAGGGGATCAAGTTACAGTCTCATCGGTTGTTGCAGGAGGCCAGAGGATGACGCGTGCTGCCCTAAGAAGAGCGAGACGAGAGCAAGAGCAAGACCAGTAGAAAGTTATGGAATCTCCAAAGCGTACTTACAGTGAAGCTGTGGGAGGGGCGCGGTCCAAAGAAGTTATGGGGGTCATGACAGACATGCTCCAAAAGCTTTGGAGTGTTAAGATTGGTGATTAAATTTTTAAATTAGAATGTCAATGGATTAAATTTATCATAGAGGAGAAAGAAAGTTTTTTTTAATATTTAACACAATTTAAGATTGATGTTATTTGCTTGCTAGAAAAGTATATTAGGGTTATGGACTAAAAGTATGTGTTGAACTAAGAATGGGTACACAAGCTCCTAATTAACAACAAGTTGTCTTAGAGATTGCTTAAATCTTTTTTTACTCTTTTTATTTGAACTCAAGGATGATCTGGAACTGCGAGACATTTGGCGTGATACATGCAAGAACTATTTTTGATCATAGTTTAGTTTGATTGGATATTATTAAGGTTAATAGAGATAGGCGCTTTTGGCGCGTAACTGAGAATTTGTTTAGAAATTAGAGAAAGGTGGGAGAATGTAAATAGTAGGTGAAAGTTTTTTTTCTTTTTTTTTTGAAATTAATATGAATAAGGACTGGGATTAAGAAAATCTATTCTGAGTAAAGCTCTTTTTCTGTTTTCCTCTTTTTCTTCTCTACTTTATTTGTAATATTAATATTGTTTGTATTCATTTTATATGAGCTAGAGGGAGATAGAATTAATAGTTTATTGTTGATAACATAGGGGTGCTTATGTTTGTTTTTCGATTTTATGCCCTGTATTTAGCTCTGGGAAGTCGGGGGGGGAGGGAATGGGGGAGAGGGATAGGGAGGGCTAGATAGGGGTGGGGGAGGGGGGATTAAAGTCAAAATGTATTGTAAAACTTTTTAAATAAATAAAAAAAAGATGTAAATATGCCCAGGAAGATAACATACTGGGAAAACCAGAATATTCGATTTTTATTCCAGATCCTGGCCATTCTAGGAGAATCCAAGGGCTTTCTGGAAGTGAAATTCTGGAACAATAGGTCATTTGTGGAATTTGGGACATGGACTGTGATCAACAAAAGCTTATGAGATAATAAATGCATTAGTCATTAAAGTTCTAGAGGAGTCTTTTTTTTTACAAACAATTAAAGCAACTACATTCTGAAAACTCTTATGAATCACTGATTGCCTAAAGAAAAGAAAACAGCTTAAGACTAAGGTTCTCTGAATGGAAGAACTTTCCCATAGAATTTTTATAATCCATTTTTACACAACAAAAGATACAGTTAAAGGGAGTGCTAAGCCTCTTGGTAGCAACAAATTATGAGAGGTGATAAACAGAAAATAAACACGAAGTATCACAAAGAATAAAATGGCAAATAAGGCATCATAATGATACCTGGCTTGATGCCGTATAACAAAAGAGATTGGAAACCAATCCCACCTTAGTAATACCACATATAGTTTTGGTCATTAAGTCTCTCTCCCTCTCCCTCTCTCTCTCTCTCTCTCTCTCTCTCTCTCTCTCTCTCTCTCTCTCTCTCTCTCTCTCTCTCTCTCCTCTCCCTCTCCCTCTCTCTCTCTCTCTCTCTCTTTCACACACACACACACACACACACACCACGTACACAATCAGATACAGAAAAAATGCAGAAATTGACAGGCAAAAGAATCAAGAAGCCTGGAGCCCAATCATAAGAGGACAGATCATAATACAGTATGTGGGTTTAAAAAATAAGGAGATGAGAGACATTATATAGATTTATAAAATGATGCATGGTATTCTAGAATTACTTCACACCATGTATGATGGAACTTGCTGTCACAAAATGACTAAAATGGGGGTAGTCAAATGCGTAAGGTACGAACTTAAAAACAACTATTGGGTCAATATGGGTATATGCCGTCATTATTGTTACACTAATTGGATGCTAAATGCATAGAATTATAACTTTGCTGCATTTGACAGTACAAGGGTCCCTCAGAAATCTTATGAGAATTTTGATATTTAAAAAGCTATCTGTTAATAGATTGTAAGAGAGTGAATTGTTTTTCTCTAAGGGAGTTAAGAGAGAAAATAATAGCGGTCAGCCCATTTCACAACATGATGGGACTGTTTTTTGCATTTCTCTTACAAATGCACTTTGGAATGTAGAGGAGCACAGATTTTTTCTGACAACAAAGCCTTTAAAATTAAACTTACATCCATCAAGCACTTTGAAGGGTTGCACAGAACTTTTAGATACTGCAGCTAAACAGGTGCATAAAAGAAGGTATTTTCCCACTATCTTACAGCAATATCTGTGCAGTACACCTGTCTGCTGTCCTAGATTGCTTATTATGTACATTTTCTGAAGAAGTTTGCATTACAGAAAGGCATCTTTCACATTGATTAGTCAAATGGGCCTTTCACAACAGTAACTAAATGCTAAAAACCAAAGAACAAATAAAACCTGGTAGGCTAGGTAAACAGCTTTCTGCTTTTTGTTTTTTGCCTTTTTCCTTCAGCTACAAAATGGAAGCAAGACATATTCAGTAGCTCTCCAACTAGCACTGCCAGAAAGATGCAGAGATGTTACTTGGAGGTGGGTTTTTTTTAGTGGGACTGTGTGAAGCTTCAGTCATCAAAATATGCGTATTTCAGATATTAGATACAAAAAGAAATTGCCTGTTCAGCCCCTTGGCACAATTTCTGCCTAATTTATCCAACTTTAGTTAGTGAAATGTATTAAGTCAGTGGGATATACAAACCTTTACATTTATCAATTTGTCTGCCACTGAAGATGAATGTTTGTGATTAAGATGACTGATACAAGATAAAGGATATTTTCTATAGTGGCTTGAAATAAGTTGCTATCTTGGATCCTGCAGGTTCTGCAGATCCTGTAGCCTTCCCTGAAGTGTGTTTGAGCTTAAGACTATGGCAAACTGTTTAAACTGTTTGAGTTTGTGAGCTTTGTCTATGTTTGTGTTTTGTTCTATTGTCTGCTTTCATCCTTCCCCCTGCCATCAAAACTGATGAAGCTTCTTGGATGAGAAGTGAAACGCTTTCTTCTTCCTCCTCAAGGAAAAAACAGGCCAGTTGTCTTTTGAAGAAAAAAGTACATTTGAGGTAAATGACAGTAATTTATTGGAAGATGCCTCGGGCAGCTCCAATCTTTAAGGTGGGGCTAGGCTTATTTTAAATAAACAATCTGAAATATTTGATCTGAGAAATGAAAGGTGAAAAATATTTTACTAATTATTGTAACTCAGCTTGATGAATAATTATTTATTTTTCTCACAGCCAAGCTTCTCAATTTTCATAAGGTAAAAACATTTTTAGGAGGGGAGGTGTGTGTGTGTGTGTGTGTGTGTGTGTGTGTGTGTGTGTGTGTGTGTGTGAAGCAAGTCCTTGTGTTTTACAGCCAATGAGATGCCAGAAATAGATATAGCTACATAATGTGATATACTTTACTCAGAGATATATGCTGGTACACTTCCAAGGTGAAGAACGTTACGAAAGTGGGATCTATTGGAGGACATCCAAACTGAATTAAATCAATCTATGTATTTCCTTTCATCAGCTTGAACTCTCAACTACCAAGAAAACAAACATAACTCAGTTCTGCAAGGAAGAAACCGAACAGGCTGGCTCCAGGTACACCAGAACTGCCTTCTATTTATAGTCCCGTCTGCTTTCATATACAATTCTTTACTTGTTCTCCAAAACTCAGAGATTGCTTATTGGGATGCTGATGTGGTATAAAGCATACCTAGGCAATGACAATGAGGTACAGATGGAGACTGAACTGCATTCTGGGAGATGGAATTCTCTTCTTCTAATTTGGCCCCTCTTTCCATCCACATTGCAATAGGTTGTGGGGGAGTGTGCTGTCTTCTAGCAGTAACAATATTTGATTATCATTGCAGTGAAAGCCCTATAGGCAAAGCAGCCAGAGAATAAAAGAGATGTTAAGAGTGCAGAACATTTAAATGCTAAAGAAAAATAGATTTCTTATTTACTTTTAGCTTACCCAGCTTCCAGAGGCCAGAAAGGAAATAAATTTACATAAAAAAATTATCAGTAGAATCTTAAATCAGGAAACCTAAAGATTTTCTTTCCATGGTGTCTGCTTGCATACCTAATTGTACTTCTTGTTCTATTTAATTAGGCTACTAATTCAAGTTAAGGTATAGACATATATTTTTTTTAAAAAATATATTTAAAATATATTTTTTTAAAAAGTAGTACTGTTATTAGGAGTAAATTTTCAGAGTATTTTGTTTTTTAGACTTCCTGTAATTCTATTTTTAATTTTGTTTATATGTATGAATTGTTCCTGGAGGAGCAAGGTACTAGAGGTATTGATTTTTCATTATTTAATTTGCAACAGTTTGAAATCCAAGTGTCTCATGGTTGTGAATAATTATTTTACTTTGCAGTTCCCAGAGACATTGTTTTTCCTGAGAATGTTTAATGTGATTTTACATTAGGGTGAAACTAACTGTATTTCTATTTAAATTGCATTATTTCAGAATGTGCATATAGGTATGTTTTTCATATGTATTCTGCAGCAACATGCATAAAATATTTGTTGGTCCTTTTTTGGTAATGCCTGTTCACAGAGAAAAGTATTTAGCCAGACTACAACTGAAGACAGTTATGGAGAGTGTTCCTGGCTAGCAATGATGTCACTCAAAAATTTCTCTTTCAGTAAGGGAAATCAATATGATTAAACTATACAAGCAGAATTTTCTTTCTGCCATTCCTCCGAAAAATGTTTGCACCTTCTAAATGGATTGGTTTCATTGTATTTGAAAAGAATTACTTAACATCCTTCTGATCACATAAAGTCTCAAGGAGATTTTCTTTGAACCATCACATGTTTACTAACGATTTCATTAAAAAGCCTTCAGCTTAAAGTGAAGCCATTACAGGCATTCCTTGTTTAAGGTAACCACAATTGGGACCACCAACTTGGCCATTAAACTAAGCTGTTGCTAAATGAAACATGGCAATTTTACTTCAACTTTCCTTTGTTTTATAGACCTGTGAAAGTTGTAAAGTTACTTTTTAATTATCGTCATAGCTGTGAACAGCTAGACGAGTCAAAATGAAGAGTACCTGTACACTATAAGCTATAGTGCTGAAAGGGCCATATAGAACAGAAAATGCTGTAAATCATAAATTCAGTCTTCCTGCATTTCAGTTAGGGCTAGGTAATACAAGAGTCTAAAATCTTTTAAAAAAAATGTTGAAAAGAACAATTGGGTTCTTGGCAACATCATCAGTGCATGGGAGAAGAAAAAGAATTAACTTAGCCTGGTAATTAAATATCCAAGGGAAAGCACCCCTTCATGAATTACTGCCATGTCATGGTGAAGGGGCTTGCGTAATTCAATGAAGCTATGAGCTATGCCGTGCAGGGCCACCCAAGACAGAAAGGTCATAGCAGAGAGTTCTGACAAAACATGATCCACTGAAGAAGGAAATGACAACCCACTCCAGTATCTTTGCCATGAAAACCCTATGGACAGTACCAAAAGGCAAAACGATATGAAGATGAGCCCTTCAGGTCGGAAGGTGTCCAATATGCTACTGGGAAAGAGCAGAGGGCTACTACTAGTAGCGCCAGAAAGAATGAAGCGACTGGGCCAAAGCCAAAAGGACGCTCAGCTGTGGTTGTATCTGATGGTGAAAGGAAAGTCCGATGCTGTAAAGATTTTTTCTCCATAGGAACCTGGAATGTAAGATCCATGAATCAAGGAAAGCTGGATGTGGTCAAACAAGAGATGTCAAGACTGAACATCGACATCTTAGGTATCAGCGAACTAAAATGGACAGGAATGGGTGAATTTAATTCAAATGACCATCAGGTATACTACTGCGGGCAAGAATCCCTCAGAAGAAATGGAGTAGCCTTCATAGTCAATAAAAGAGTAGGAAAAGCAATACTGGGATACAATCCCCAAAATGACAGAATGATCTCAGTTCGACTCCAAGGCAAACCATTCAATATCACAGTAGTCCAAGTCGATGCCCCAACCACCAATGCTGAAGAGGATGAAATTGACCAGTTCTATGAAGCCCTACAGCACCTTATAGAACTAACACCCAAAAATGATGTCCTTATCATCATGGGGGATTGGAATGCTAAAGTAGGAAGCCAAAAGATAACCGGAATAACAGGCAAGTTTGGCCTTGGAGTACAAAATGAAGCAGGGCACAGGCTAATAGAATTTTGTCAAGAGAATACGATGGTCATAGCAAACACACTTTTCCAACAACCCAAGAGACGGCTCTACACATGGACATCACCAGACGGTCAACACAGAAATCAGATTGACTATGTACTCTGCAGCCAAAGATGGAGAAGCTCTATACAGTCAGTAAAAACAAGACCAGGAGCTGACCATGGCTCAGGCCATAAGCTTCTCATTGCAAAGTTTAGGCTTAAACTGAAGAAAGTAGGGAAAAGCACTAGGCCACTCAGGTATGAATTAAATCATATCCCTGTTGAATATACAGTAGAGGTGACAAATAGATTTAAGGAATTAGATCCGATAGACAGAGTGCCTGAAGAACTATGGACAGAGGTTCGCAACATTGTAAAAGAGGTAGCAACCAAAACCATCCAAAGAAAAAGAAATGCAAGAAAGCAAAATGGCTGTCTGAGGAAGCTTTGCAAATAGCTGAGGAAAGGAGGAAAGCGAAAGGCAAGGGAGAAAAAGAAAGATACGCCCAATTGAATGCAGAATTCCAGAAAATAGCTAGAAGAGATAAGAATGCCTTCTTAAATGAACAGTGCAAAGAAATAGAAGAAAACAATAGAATAGAGAGGACCAGAGATCTCTTCAAGAAAATTGGAAAGATGAAGGGAATGTTTCATGCAAAAATGGGCATGATAAAGGACCAAAATGGCAGGGACCTAACAGAGGCAGAAGAGATTAAGAAGAGGTGGCAAAATTACACAGAGGAACTATATAAGAATGAGCTTAACGTCCCTGATAATCACAATGAGGTGGGCACTGACCTCGAGCCAGACATCCTAGAATGTGAAGTAAAATGGGCCTTAGAAAAGGTGAGCAACAACAAAGCTAGTGGAGGTGACAGTATTCCAGCTGAGCTATTCAAAATATTAAAATACGATGCAGTAAAAGTGCTACACTCAATTTGCCAGCAAATTTGGAAAACTCAACAGTGGCCACAGGATTGGAAAAGATCAGTTTACATTCCAATCCCAAAGAAAGGCAGTGCCAAAGAATGTTCAAACTATCACACCATTGCACTCATTTCACATGCTAGTAAAGTTATGCTTAAAATACTACAAGCTAGACTCCAGCAGTATGTGGATCGAGAACTATCAGAAGTACAGGCAGGATTTCGAAGAGATGGGCGTACCGGACCATCTTATTTGTCTCTTGAGAAACCTATATGTGGGCCAAGAAGCAACAGTGAGAACTGGACACAGAACTACTGATTGGTTCAAAATTGGGAAAGGAGTCCGGCAAGGCTGTATACTGTCGCCCTGCCTATTTAACTTATATTCAGAGCACATCATGAGAAAGGCAGGGCTAGATGAATCAAAAGTTGGAATTAAGATTGCCGGAAGAAATATCAACAACCTAAGATATGCAGATGATACCACTCTAATGGCAGAAAGTGAAGAAGAACTAAAGAGCCTCTTGTTGCAGGTGAAGAAGGTGAGTGCAAAAGTTGGGTTGAAACTTAACATTAAGAAAACCAAGATTGTGGCATCCGGCCCTCTCAATTCCTGGCAAATAGATGGGGAAGAAATGCAGGTAGTGACAGATTTTATTTTCCTGGGCTCCAAGATCACTGCAGATGGGGACTGTAGCCAAGAAATTAAAAGACGTTTGCTCCTCGGGAGGAAAGCCATGACAAATCTAGACAGCACACTAAAAAGCAGAGACATCACCCTGTCAACAAAAGTGCTTATAGTCAAGTCTATGGTCTTCCCAGTTGCAATGTATGGCAGTGAAAGTTGGACCATAAAAAAGGCTGAGCGCCAAAGAATTGAGGCCTTTGAACTCTGGTGCTGGAGAAGACTCCTGCGAGTCCCTTGGACTGCAAGGCGATCAAACCGGTCAGTCCTAGAGGAGATCAACCCTGACTGCTCTTTAGAAGGCCAGATCCTGAAGCTAAAACTCAAATACTTTGGCCACCTAATGAGAAGGAAGGACTCACTGGAGAAGAGCCTAATGCTGGGAAAGATTGAGGGCAATAGAAGAAGGGAACGACAGAGAATGAGGTGGCTGGATGGAGTCACTGAAGCAGTAGGCGTGAGCTTAAATGGACTCCAGAAGATGGTAGAGGACAGGAAGGCCTGGAGGATCATTGTCCATAGGGTCACGATGGGTCGGACATGACTTTGCAGCTAACAACAACAACAACAACAAAAAGGAAAGCAAACTCAAAGAACACCATTAACCCATTAGTTTATTCCTGAGGAACATAAATTCTTTACCATAGGAAGATGGAACAGATAATATTTTGGGGTTCATGGAGATGTTTTGCAATTGTGACAGCAAAACAATGCATGTTCTCATGTGGTGACTGCCACTGTGTATCTGGACAATTAAAAAAACCCACTCATTTACTAGAAGGATAAAGTTACTTTGTATTACATATTCTAGCTCCCTGGCTTCCCCATACTATCCTCCTATCTTTCACTTTATTTGGAGTAAATTGAAAAACTAAAAGATAGATAGATGATAGATAGATAGATAGATAGATAGATAGATAGATAGATAGATAGATAGATAGACAGACTAGATCATCATCATTTTAGCCATTGTTTATCTACTGAAAAATATATATATGAAAAGTAGAATGAAAATGGCATATTGAAAATAAAGCACCACAAGGTAAAAGAGTATAAACTATTGTCTTGATTACAACAATTTTTCATTTGATATGAACAGATTTCAGATTATGCCAAGACCTAAAGGAATAAGAGCCATAAATGAAAGCTTTACTACATGTTTTTACCATAATTCAATACTTTACCCAAAGCACAGAACATACAATATGAAAAATCATAATTCAAGAAGAGCAAGATACCCATGGTAAAAAATATCTTAAGGAACAACAGCACCCATCTGTCAAAGCTAACTAATAAAAGATCCATAGCAGTTCTTGAGTGGTTTCAAGATTTGGCTGAGGAGCAGCAGCAATAACAAGAGTGTGCCAGTGGTGGAGGTATTAATTTTAGGAGAAGTAAAATAGCTTTTGCCTCACTGATTGGCATTGTCAAAAGAGGTTTCTACACAGACACAGAAACATTTGGAAGCCTCTTCTGGCTACTTCAAAAGCCACAGGAGGCTGCAAACAGGAACGAAGCATCCTAAGTTGAAATAATGCAATCATTTGCTCTAAGAAGCATTCCCACTTGAAGATCTGCAAAACTTTACAAAACCACACTTCCCTGAAATATCACTTTTCATTGCTCTGGTGACAGCAGTCAATGGTTTTAAAAGGGGGCTGAACCATTTTAGTCCTTTTTAATTGCCTCGGATTTGTTTGGTATTTCAACAGAACCTTTATGAACCTCAACCAGCTCTAAGAATAAATTAATATGTTCTTACTATTTGTCTGCAATGCATAGCTGACACGACACATAACAATCCAGAAAAGAGACTGTTCCTTGAATTAAATAATTAGCTGTTATGAAATGTGGATTTCAGGAGGAAAGGGGTTTTTTTTAAAAAAAAATCCTGCCTTATAACTTGACAAATAACTCAAGGAATTGTATATATCTTTCTCCTCCTATTCCCCTTCCAGCAATAACCCTGTGAGCTGGATTGGGATAAGAGAAAGTGACTGTCCCATGTCACCCAGGCAGCTTCTATGCCTATAGCAGGACTAGAACTCACACCCTCCTAGTTTATAGCCTGGTGTCTTAATCACTAGACCAAGTTTTCCTGGAAATCACACAAAAAAGTTTTGATTGAATATATATCAGCGTTCAAACCACTTACAGCAAGAGCAAGGAATCCTTGCTGAAGAAGAATATAGTCTCTCGGAAGACTGTAAATTGCTGGGACCTGACTTTCTTCAGACCTTTTTTCTCTTTCTCCCTCCATGCCAAATGAGGACATATGGTCCTTGTCAAGAGCCTGAACTGATTGCTTGAAGAGGATTTTGGAAATTAGGCTCAGAGCCACAACAAACTAAGAAAAGCATATGGGTTACTGTGACCTAACTCAAAGAAGCCCAGTAATGCTAGAACATCTTAGTGCTGTTTTTCTATCTGTACTGCCTCCTGAATTACCCCAAATGATATTATGCTTCAATCTGCAGAACAAGAGTAGAAAGTAAATGAGGGATAACAAAACATGATAATCTGATTTCTGGTTTATAGATATGGTTCCTAAATCATTTAATGTATTTAATTTTACATTATATTTATATTCAGAGCTGTGCTGGCACAGTGGTTAAAATACAGTATTGCAGACTAACTGCCCACTGCCAGCAGTTCGATCCTGATCAGCTCAAGGTTGACTCAATCTTCCATCTTTCCAAGGTCGGTAAAATGAGGACTCAGATTTTTGGAAGCAATATGCTGACTCTGTAAACTGCTTAGAGAGGGCTGTAAAGCACTATGAGTCTAAGTGCTATTGAGCATGTTTGGGCAATTCCCATGTAGCACTGAATACACAAGTAGGAGTGAGAGCCCTATGTCCTCTAAATTAGAACATAAGAAGCTAACATACAGGTTCTTCAACCTAAAACCACAATTGAGACCAGATCTTTTGTTGTTATGCGAGGTGGTTAAGTGTGTTGCACCAGATTTTATGACTTTTGCCATGTTTGTTAAGTGAATCACATGGCTGTTAAGTGAATCTGGCTTCCCCATGGATTTTGCTGGTCAGAAGCCAGCTAAGAAGGTTGCAAATGGAGATCACATGAATATGGGGACACTGCAATGGTTGTAAGTGTGAAGACTGATCACAATTCACTTTTTTCTGTGCTGTTGTCACTTTGAATGATCACTAAATAAATGGTTGCAAGTTGAAGACTTTACTGAGTCAAGTCATTGGTCTAACTATCATAGAATAGAATAAAATTCTTTATTAGCCATGTGTGATTGGACACACAAGGAATTTGTCTCCAGTGCATAAGCTCTCACTGTACATTCAAGCAACAAATGATAAATGATGATCATAATCATAAAATATATTCATCATAAACCATAAGGTATAACACTCATAAGCAATCAACATAAATCATAATACCATACTAAATAAAACAATTAATATAAATCGGATGATACAAGCAACAAAGTTATAGTCATAAGGAGATAAGGACATAGGTAATTGGAAAGATGAGAAGGATAATAGTAATACAGCCCTACTAGGTAGTTTGCCAGTGTTGTAGGAATTAGTTGTTTAGCAGAGTGGTGGGTTGGGGGGAAAAACTATCCTTGTATGTGTGTAGTTGTCCTGGTGTGCAATGCCCTATAGCGTTGTCTTGATGGGAGGAGCTGAAACACATTATGTCCAGGATGTGAGGGGTCTGCAGATATTTTCACAGCTCTCTTTCTGGATCATGCAGTATACAAGACCCTTAATGAAAGACAGGTTGGTAGCAATTGTTTTTTCTGCAATTCTAATTATCCATTGAAGTCTGTGTCTCTCTTATTTGGTTGCAGTGCCAAACCAGACAGATACAGAAGTGCAGATGACAGACTCAATAATTGATTTGAAGAACTGCATCAGCAGCTCCTTGGGCAGTCTGAGCTTTCTGAGCTTTTACTCGGTCATTTACTCTGACTGGCAGTGGCTCACCAGGAATATCAAGAATCCAGACAGGAAATTGCTAAATGCCTACTATATATTCTGCTACTCAGCTACAGCCTTTCTATATTCTCTAATAGGCTTTCTGATAATGGCAATTTATCGAATCATATTCCCATAGCATTATGAAAAATGGATGGTTCAGTTATTACTCTGTGATTCTATGCAAGTTTTGTTCTCCAACCTTGTGGGTTGGTTTCCAAACATTTTGCTACCAGGCTAGGTAACATCTTCAGCGGGGTTTAGGGGATGTCAGTATCAGTGTTCTTCTAACTCCACTGAAGATGATACCTTGTATTGTGTAGTGGGTTGTGGACAGCATGGCAATGAGGAGGCAGATGAGTACCGCATGTCAGCTCTTTTATTGTGGTACTGAACAAAGGGAGTACTGAACAAAGGGAGTTACCTGGACCCCTTATATACTTGGCTAGGTGATGCTCTGGCCAATCCATCCATCCATATCTCCCGCCAAAACCCTCTCAGCCAATCCAACCACAGCACAGCGCCCCCTTATGGTACCTGCAGAGCTGCCGCTCATGCCCCATACATAACACCTAGCCTGGTAATGAAACATTTGGAAACCAACCCACAAGCTCGGAGAACAAATCTTCACCCTCATCCTACACCCGAGCTACAGATATTCACCACTATTGCAAACTTTGTCAGTCTAAGCTGAGAATTCCCTTAACTTTTCCAAACTATCCTGTCCTTCCATGCAGCATATTTGCTTTAGTGTCCTCCAAATGAACACTGATCAAGATTCTCATGGATCACAAGAGGCTGCAGAAAATACTTCCTTTAAAATAGGATTTCCCAAGCTTAGAAATTCTACTGGGAACCCATTTTAATCAAGGTGCTGAATGCATCTTTGTGTACTACCAATTGTATTCAAAGTATTTTTGTATTACCATATTCTTTCTCTTTAGGTGACTCAAACTGCTGTCCTACCCCCGTGCTCTTCAGATATGTTGAACTGCATTGCTCAAGTTTAATTACATATTGTGTAACACATAAAGCCAAGATGCCTAGGGAAAGTGATGCCTACCTTAACAGCTAAACACTCACAAAGAGTTCACTAGATAAGCCACAACTGGCTGAATTTGCATAATACACAAAGCTATAAATGATAGTTTAAAATCACAATGCTTAGGCTGACCTCTCATATTAAACTCAAAGCAATCAAATCATATTATTATAACCTATGAATTCAGCCATAGACTCCCTGCAAGTTGTGAGTGGAATTACCAGTACTTGAAATTTTTGAATGATTAAGATCATTTTAATTTTTGTATTCTGTCTTTTTAACATGTATTGCCCTGTTCACCGCCCTGAGTCCTTCGGGAGAAGGGCGGTATACAAATAATAATAATAATAATAATAATAATAATAATAATAATAATAATAATAATAATAATAATAATAATAATCACAAGTCACAATATTTTATTAAGACAAGGGTGTTAGGAGGAACCCAGACTGTCAGGGAGGAGGGATCAAGCACGGATCTAGGTGGGAGTCGCTGCATATCTGCAAAAGAGTGACACACCCACCCCCAAGTTCCTTGCAGCCTTAATCAATTATTTCCAGACATAGGCTGTAGACCAGACGTCTCTAACCTTTCTGGGCTCACGGATCGGAGGGAAGGAGAGCAGCTTCAGATTTGGTGTGCATGCGCATGGGGCCACACACACTGGCACAGCACTAGCGACTAGTGGCCTGTTTGCACATGCACAAATGGGCTGCGTAACCCACCCAGACTAACGTCCCCCTTTGTGCATGCACAAACGGGCTGCAGACACTTGCCCCGCACTAGCATCTCCATTCACACCTGTGTATATGAGCAAACAGGGCCGCTGACGCTAGCACGAGTGGGGGAGAATGCACATCCACACATGTGTGCAGTGGCCAGCCATTTCCATGGCCTGATGGCCCATAGGTTGGGTACCCCTGCTGTAGACAAAGGATTCCTGCATTACAGGCAGAACATAATAATAGGTAGTTCAAACTGCATGTGTGGGCCTGGTTGTTCACACCTGACAAAGGGTTGTTTAACCTCAATTTAATATCAGTTGGGTTCACACATTGTGACAAACCATAAATCATGACTTATAAGTGACAGTGGCTGGATTCACACAGCTACCAAAAGCTAAAAGAAAGTATCCGACATCTTGGCTTAGTGCAATACTGTAAGTCAGACATGTCAAACACAAGGCCCGGGGGCCAGATCCGGCCCATGAAGTGGTTTCATGCGGCCCGCAAAGCTATCCTTGAAACAGGGAGGGAACGGCCCCCACTGCTTGGCCCTGGCCCAGAGACCCTCCTCCTGCCAGAGACCCTCAGATCTGTCCCACTCCTGCCCAGGCCCCCATAGGCACCCTTGATGTGAACAATGTAGAGCTGGCCACGCCCACCCAGTAGGCCATACACACTTTAGCCATGCCCACCCAATAGGCCACACCCACCCAGACCACACCCACCCAGCCGCCTGAGGGCAACCGCAATGCTGATGCGGCCCTCAATGAAATTGAGTTTGACACCCCTGCTGTAAGTGATACCATTCTGAGATGGTAACCCAGGCAAAGGATGGACAGGACAGAAAAGTGAACTTGGTTAGAATTAGATAAAGCAGATGGAGACCAAGTTAGGTTTAATCCATTAAAAAAAAGAGGATCAGAATCTAATGTGGTCGTATGGGTGAGACAGAATCTGATCAATCAGATTGCCATGAATTCACTAGCAAAAAATCTGTCTGTATACCTAATTCGTTTCTAGTGGGAGCTGCTGAGGCAACCTGCCAAGATAATTTGCCAAAAAAACAGGGTACAACTAAGGCAATCCTGGATATTTTTTCAGAGCAGCTTTAATTCTAAATAAATAATTTCAGTCTTTTTTATTATTTTTTTCTGAAGAGGGAGGATTAATTTCTGATTGCAGTTCAGTTTTTAGCACTGCTGACCTTTCCAATACAAAGAAAACCCACTTGTGTATTTCTCTTTCAACTGTTGTTTGATTACAGCTATTTTCTCCAAGTTGAGAATTACTCAGCTTGAAAATAGCAAGAAATGTGCAGGGGACCTGACCTCGATTTCTGAATAGTGAAGCCTCCATTAGAGTTGTATCAGATCAACAAAACAGTGGATAATTTTATAGGTGTTTAATGTAGAGAAAAATCAGTCTCAATAGACTGTTCTTCTAATAACCATGTTTACTGGAAGAAAGTTGGCCTCTTGAAATGGAGAAAATTCCCATTCTGTTCAGAATGTTTCATTTTTAAAGAATTGCTTATATATTCAAACTCATGGATTAAGGAAAACACTTGGTATCTCCGCCTTCCAACTTCATTCATAAGAATCTGTTAATTATGGAAAATCAGGACAAATTTGAATTAGCTATGGTCTTTTCAGGAAATATGACAATGATCCTGAAGGGTTTTTTCCTGACATTCAAGCCATTTCTAAATCAAAATTATTGTATTGACTTGCGAGGCTGGTGTGTTGTGCAATTAGCTCACATGGTGTAATAAGATGGAGGGTTTGTGTCACTGTGAGTTGGGGGTGGGGGCACGAAGGGAGGCTCAGCCAATCTCAATGTATACATGGTTGTACTTTGACAATAAAAGGTTCATTCATTCATTGAGTCAACCTTATTTCCTGGGAATTATGTGGGTACATCCATGTCATTTTTTCCGGTGATATCACAGAACTGGTCTGCCATTGTTTGCAATTTCACACTCTCTTTTAAAGCCCGATTTCCTGATTATTAAGTACTAACCAAATCCAGCATTGCTTAGTTTATTTAACTTCAGCTTAGAAACTGAATAAATTCAAATAACCTTCTAAATTCTAAAGGATCAAAGAAGAAATAGGTAAACTTGTTTCTTTCACATGTAGATAAGTTTATTTTTAAATTTTTCATCAAAAATTAACCCCTGCGGGTGAGCGATAGCATGGTATTTTAAAAATGAAATGGCTTCAAATAGAGTATAATTAAATTATATACATATTTAATTCAGGCTAACAAAGAAGTTTGAACCATACTCTGAGAAGAATGCACTACTAAAATGCAGTAAAGCTAACATTCCTGATATTTCCCACCAACATATCCATAGAAAGATGGAGATAAAGAATTCTAAGATTACGAATATTGTCATGAATTCTTTGAAAACTATGTGCAGAACATTGTGGAGCTATAGTAGGGAGTATGTTATAGGAAGAATCTGTAGCAAGAAAATGCTGAGCATTTATGTAAGAAGAGACAACACAGTTCAGATGTGAGACACTATGGGAAGAAGGTGTTTCCAAGAGGCTGGCTTAATTTATTTGTTGTAAATCTTCCTGGGATTTTATGCTTACAGTTTTAAGATTCTGCAGTTACTGTATTAAAGACATTTTCCTGAGATCCATATCATTTTTATTAGCTTGCTAGTTGACAGTAATCTTATTAATAATATTTGGTCATTTGCAGGGCTTTTTTTGTCATAAAACGCTCAGAACGGAGTTCCGGCACCTTTTTTGGATGGAACCTTATAGGCTAGGCAAGGCAGGTTGTATGACGTGTGAGTTCCGGCACCTTTTTCTTTTACAAAAAAGCACTGGTCATTTGAAAGTATCTATGTTAAGAGAAAGTTAAAGAAAAAGATGTGTTTGCTTAAAGAAAAGTTGAATTTTAGAAGGATATATACAAGAAGAAAACATTATTCTATGAGGGTAACTTAGAGGGAGTGATTTAAATTTAATGAGCTAATTGGAGTTAATTGGAATTTTATTGTAAGAAAGTAAACTTTTGAGTATGTATATTAAGGGGAAGTTTTAAAAAAGATATATTAGAATTTTTTGATTTTAGAAATGTTTTTAAAGAAAAGTTTGGTTTTTTAAAATGGATGAAAAAAAGTATTTTCCTTCAATATTAAAGAAACTGAAAGAATTCAGTGGATTTTGTTAATATAAATGGTGACATTTATAAAGATTATTAAGTGCAAACAGAAATATATATTATTTTCACATAAAGGAAGATAAATGATTAAATTGACTGCTTCATTCAAAGAGGAGATTATGTTTTTTATTTGGATATCACTTCTGGATTTTGTGGTGATGAAAAAAAAATGAAACTGACTTTGGTTTTGCCGATTAAATCAATTTGTTGTAGAAATGGCTAGCATATACTAATGTGTAAAAATAAAAAGTTGAGGCTGTAATGTTATCTTCTAAAAAGAGTCAGAAGTCAACATTTTTTTCTTTTTCCTTTTATACCTTATATTTTCTTTCCCCCTCTCTTTTTTCTTCCCCTAAATTCCTATTTTTATTTTCCTCTGTATTTTATACTTTGATAAAACAATAAAAGCCATGAATCAAACAATATTTGGCCATTGAAATTTAATTTACTCAAAAATGAAATCAAATGTAATATTTGTCCAGGACTTTCCCATTGTTCTTGTTCTTTTCCGGGGGTGTTGCCTTCCTCCCCACTACAGACACTAAACATCAAACTCTCATCCTTAAAAAGCTGCACATCTTTAGCTTGAGAGTTTCCACACTATACTGTCACTCTCCAACTTGCAAAATTAATTGGATGGCATTTTATAATTATCTTTACTTCCGGCAACTTGAGATGCTTAAAAGGAGTCCAAAATCACTATCCCACCGAAGCAGCTTCTATGGCATAAAAAAATATATTATCTCATCCATGCAAAAAAGCAAAGAAAAAAATGTAACCTGGCACTAGAGCTCTATTGTCTTCTTCTTGCAGTGCTAAGAAATTTGATTTTATCCACATCTGTTAGTAATTTCAGTCCTGATCCCCTTTGTCATCTTAGAAATTTCCCTACCTAGATTGAAGTTCAAAGGCCAGGAAGACAAAAAGTGTCTTCCCCATCACAAACTGCCCAAGTATCTCAACAAGAACAATAGAATCTTAGTTTCATTTACACCATGGTTAAACTGAAAATGGATCAGCTCAGCTCTTCAACATTTCTGATGTTGTGTGGAGCCAAAGATGTAAAACTACTTCTGGAGTACCCAGTGCTTTTTTTGTAAAAGAAAAAGGTGCCGGAACTCACACATGTCATACAACCCACCTTGCCTATCCTACAAGGTTCCATCCAAAAAAAGGTGCCGGAACTCCGTTCTGAGCGTTCTATGAGAAAAAAAGCCCTGGGAGTACTCTAGAAACCCTGTATGAAACAATTCTATGTGGGATGAGTTGAGCCAGCTTCTGAAGGATTAGTGCTACTCTGATGCATGATTGTTACACACAGAGTTGAGTTTTGGGAACTCCAAGCAGATCTAGCGGCTGGCAGTACCAACCAGAAAAAAAGCTAACTGTGTAGGTAAAGGTAAAGGTTCCCCCGCACATGCGTGCTAGTCGTTTCCAACTCTAGGGGTCAGTGCTCATCTCCATTTCAAAGCCGAAGACCCAGCACTTGGGCCGGATATGTCACGCCAAAACCGCACCCACTCCATTGCCGGAAATGGGAAAAAGTTGCGATACATCATGACACATCATGCGATGTCGCAAGTTTGACACCATGAGCTAGGATGAATTTTTTTGTTGTTGTTGTTTTGTTTTTTGTGGTAAAAGGCCTGATCAGATTGCAGTTTATTCAACAAATTGCAGAGGAAACAGTCAATGGATAAGAAAAACTGTAATACAACCCTGGACCACCTTTGGCACTTTCAATTAAAGATTTGTTTAGTTAAGCTTTTCCCAGGTTTAATGAACTCTCTTGCAATATGATTAATTATAAATGTCCAGGTTTTTCCCAGTTAGTTCAAACCATGTAACATTTGCTCAGTGTCATCCTCAGCAACACTGATATCATTGTCTTGCCGTGTAAAGTCTTTGAACTCCAGGGCAAATAACAAGTTTGCTACATGGAGCTTATTATCAACTGAGGTAATCTGCATATCAAGAGGGAATGTCATGGGGGAAAAAACCTACCTACCTATCTATCTATCTATCTATCTATCTATCTATCTATCTATCTATCTATCTATCTATCATCTATCTATCTATAAGCTTTTGATGTATTTTCTTTAAATCAGCCAAGCAGCAGCTGCAGTAATATGACAGAGCTGTATTATACAATACCAGTACTGTGGAGAAACCAGAGGTAATTACAGACAAGGAAGCTTAATAGGTTCTTACTGTGCTGTAGATCTAACAATTTTCTTCACCTGTCACTGCCCTCCTTCCAAGGCTTACTGATAATTCATGCAGAGACTAATGCAATATAAGCTCTCGTAGGAAAGCCTTTAAAAGCTTTCCTGGAGCTTCCCTGATGGCTACCAGCATGTTTTTTTCTTGGTCACCAGAGATAGACAGACAGAATGGCAAATATTTCCATCTTTGTTTGATGCTTCTGTTTACAAGTAGTCCTTGGTTCACAACCATACCTGGAACCAGAATTTCTGTTGCTAAGCAAGGCAGCTGCTAAGTGAATCCTGCCTGATTTTACTTTTTTTTGGCTATGGTTATTAAGTGTATTCCTAAACTTAAGTGAATCATGAGAAGAGCAACAAAGAGAAGAGCAACAAAGATGATTAAAGGTCTGGAGGCCAAAACATTTGAGGAACGGTTGCTGGAATTGGGTATGTGTAGTTTAATGAAGAGAAGGACAACCTAGAACTAAGGAAGAACTTCCTGACAGTTAGAACAATTAACCAGCGGAACAACCTACCTCCAGAAGCTGTGAATGCTCCAACACTGGAAGTTTTTAAGAAGAGACTGGATAGCCATTTGTCTGAAATGGTATAGTGTTTCCTCCTTGAGCAGGGGGTTGAACGAGATGACCTCAAGGGTCCCTTCCAACTTTATTATTATATGTGGTTATTAAGTTAATCCTGCTTCCTCCATTGACTTTGCTTGTCAGTAGCTAGCTAGGAAAGTAACAAATGATGATCATCTGACCCCAGGATGCTTCAACTAGTGTAAATACATGCCAGTTATCAAGCTCCTGAATTTTGATCATTTGACCAGGGGAAAATTGCAATGGCTATAAGAGTACTGTTATAAGTCTTAATGGTTGCTAAATGAATGGTTATAATGGACTACCTGTACTTTATAGCACTGGTGTCAAACTCGCCACATCACGTGATGTGTTGCAACTTTTAAAATGTATTGCGACTCTTTTTGCATTGCAGGCGATGGGGTAGGTGTGGATTCGTTATGATGAAACCAGCCCATGGGCCGGCAGTTCGACACCCCTGCTTTAGAGGTTTTCTTTTGATCACTGTTTTTACATGTGGCCTTGTTAAACTTTAGCTATTCATTTCATCTCTTAAAGAAACTGAAGAAAATCATAAAATACACCAAAGATTTGCAAATAGAAATGGAATGACTGTGGCAAAAGAAGGCAAAGATAGTATCAACAGCAATAGACTGCTTGGCTGCAATCCCAAAGCATCTGGAGCACCATTTGAACACCATCGGCATTGACAAAATCACCATCAGTCAATTGCAAATAAGCAACTTTACTTGCAACTGCTTACATCCTACAACAATACCATCAAACAACATCTGTCTATTCCAGGTCTTTGGGAAGGCACCAATAAGTGGATAAAACTGCCAAATACAATTTAAAAATCTGGTTGACTATGCAACCAATGATAATAATATATTCAATATTAATAATAAACTTGTTGAAACTTCTTTCAGCTATTTCTGGAGAGAAAGTGTTCAAAAGAGAAAGCATTCATTGATACAGAGTAAGATTGACAGATACTGTTATTCTTTTGGACCACAAATATAATTGGTTCCCACAAGTTATCTACATTCTGAATCATTTTGATTGATCCTCATTATCTCCTAATATACCCATCATGTTTTCTGTATAGTTCTCTGATAGGATTCACTCCAAGAAAAAAATCAAACCATATATTTAATGCCCAGGCAAAATGTTTCATGCAAATTGTACTGCCCCAGAAGACACCACTTACAATTAGTTTTTAATATCTATCTTATTGAATTTACATCATATAAAGAAACATGAGGAATAAATCCATGCAGAAATAAATCCGAGGAAATAAATGGTTAGTTATATGTTCAGAGTTCCCCTCTTTGGTTTATTCGGACTCTGCTACAGCGGTAATTAAAAATATACAACAAAGTGAACCACTTGTAGCCATGGTCAGCAAAAGTCATAATGTCATGCAAATGTTTCCAAGACATGAAAGAATTTTGGGGTACTCTGTCATCCCTATTTTCTTAGGGTGTCCAAGTATGCATTCTGAACACCTTCCACAGAGTTTACTTCATCTCATTTTATTTATGGAATGCTACTGAGTTTACTTTTCAGAAAACTGGGATCTATGCATGGAGTTTTTTTGCTTTTTTGTTGAATTCATATCGTTTGCATTCTTTTATTGACAAATGCTCTCTATCAGTGGTGGGATTCAAATATGTGAACAACTGGTTCTCTGTGTGGATGCCGCTTCCAGATGTCCATTCTGGGCCTGGGCAACAAAAAAATAGCTACTGGTTCTGCCGAAGTGGTGTGAACCGGCTGAATCCCACCACTGCTCTCTATCATGCAATGCAAAGTATGTGAACATATTATGCAACCTTGTTGTGATTTGACCAGTTACTCAGTTTCTTATTCCATAAGGCTGGTTAATTCTGTTGCATCCTACAAAAGAAACTAGGAATAGCTTAGAGTACTTGATATTCTAATCCTTAGGGAAACAGTTGAAGTAGAGTTGTTCTTATAAATGTGTACACAGATGCCAAAGTTCAAGACATTTATTTTTGTCTGACAGCTGTAGCTAAAAATAATATGGCATTTTAAGCATCTGAAGCCTTTAGGTAACTTTAAAATTAATACAGGCTGTCAGATTCCTTTCTTTTTGAACGGAGAATTAGGGAAAATATTAGTAAATAACAATTAGCCCTTCCTTAATTATTTGTATATATTTTGTATAGGCACAACAATGTTAATTGGAATAGGAAATGCCAAAGGTCATGTAATTCTCAGAATTTTGATCTGACAGATGACATTCTCAATTCACATATCGCTATACAAAAGTCAAGATGTCACAGATTCAGAATCTGAAGACACAAGACAGAATAGTAACAGAGGCTGGTTAATAACCCCATTTCCTACCAGGGAAATGTCTGTATCATTTACGGTATTGTTTTATGTAGCTTTTTTTTAAAATTTGGCCTTTTCACCAAATGGACTGCAAGTATATCCTTCTGTTAGCCCAAACCTTTTATATAAAATGTAGCTCTCAGTCAGCACTTAATCACCTCTATATGAGATGAGTGGCATGAGATGAATGAATGAATGAATGAATGAATGAATGAATGTATGAATGAATGAATTTTACTGTGGATGCTTAACATCCAACACATGTTTTAAAAGCTTACTGTATCTGGGCAGTGAAAATCCAAATTGCTATAGGATGGCAGAAAAGGATGCACGTTTTCTGAATTCACTTTTGAATTTCCTGGCCCCTTATATAGATTTTTATAGCCCCGATATGGTAGCTATAATTGACTATTATATCCCAACAACTGTGGATCCTATTCTTTTTTAATTGCTCCACAGTGTCAAGGCATAAGATTATTTGATTTTGGCTTAGCAAATTACCGGTATATCTGAATCTCCTCATAACATTATCCAATATGTTAGGATTTAGTATTGTGTTCAAATGTAGCCATTATAGCTTATTCAATAAATCAGTATTCGTATGAATTTTTCTTTTGGGTACACACAAATTCTTTTGGGAGTTTTTTAGTTTTTCTTACTCATCAAATATGCCACAAATATCCTTGGAGTAGCTTTTCTTTTTTTTACTGGTATGTCTAATGATTTCATCTTACTGACTTCTTATTACTTACTATCTTGATACCATGTATCATAAACCTTTACACAAGAGATCCCCAAATTCTACATTCAGCATTACAGTTATCTGCAAGAATTCACTGTGCCTAGCCAGTTGGATTTAACTGAGATGTGTGTGGCATTGAGTAGGATGGCTGGTTAAAAAAAAAATTAAGGAAATTATGGCCCCAAATTTGTGACAGACACAAGGACCTTTAACTTCTCCTCCACAGAAATTTGTTGCAGTCAGATTGATAAACAATGTGACATTTTCACCAAATTCCCAACTTAACTCCCATTTCTGCAGCTCTGTGCAAATCCAAGAATTATCTTTCAAAGACAAAAAAATAGCTCCTGGAAATTTCAGTAGGAAGAAGAAATGGCACAAATGATTTGGAGCAGGGGTATTATTTAAACTGGGCAGCCATCATTACCAAAATAATCATCATGTTAGCCCTTCAAAGAAGAAATATTGAAATAGTTAAACAGGCATACCAATGGGGTCTTTAAAATGCCAAATTATTTCAACAAAGTTTTCAAAAACAGTGCTTTGATGCCATTTAAAATGGTGTTCACAATGCTATGGCAAGACGGGGGAAAAACCCTTCCAATATAAAGCATTATCTTGAGTTAGATGGTTATTTCTTGATAATAAAAGATTAGAAAATTTGGTCCTGGTTACTTTACTCAAAGAACATAAGGAGAAACGACTTAATATCCCTCTTGAGCATGGATAATGAAAGCATGTACACTTAGCATTTTTCCTTATTTGGCTTCCTTTCCTTTTAATATCGCTATATGGCACACAGTTAGATAATTAAAGCAAATGTGAAGCCTGTACTAGTTAAGAGGCATCAGCTGCAAACCTAAATTAATTGGTCCTACTTCTGTTTAGAACTGGATGGATGTTTTATGCCCAAAGTCCTACAGAAGTAAATAGATACTTATAAAACTTTTTATCTCTACATCTACAGTTAAAGCATGTCCATCAAGTTCTATTAAAATTTAAACCCCAGTGTTTTCAATGCAATGAATCCTAACACAAAACTCATATTTTTCCATGTTTGGAAAAGCTACCTTTCCACAAAACTCAAAGTGTGATCCTGACAGCATGCTTATGTGAAGAAACAACAGTCCATGTCACATGTGCTCCAGCCTTTCCTTCCTAATGTATAGAAAAAGACAACTTTTTTCAGGCAAAGGAGGATGAATCTGAGGCTTAGATGAAGACTACACAACTGTTTAAAAATTGGGTTGGGGATTAAACTGATTGGATGATACCACAAGATGTAAGCATCTCAGTTGATGGCAGGATGTGGTTCATAAACATGATGGGGAGCAAGAAAGACAAATGAAATAATATTTCTCATGATATCAGGGTGGGAGAATTTTATCTAATATACTTGTGTCAGATGAAGAGAGATGCAGACTTTGCATCAGGAGGTAAACTTAGTTGTTCCAGATGCCTACGTATGTTTGGTTGTGACAGGCCTGTACTTGGATAGGATTCCTCCAGGGCTGCAGGCTAGACTGAAAAGTCAAATATAATCCCAGAAGAAGAGATTGTTGCAAAGGTAATCCAGTTCCACCTTGCTGCCAAGGAAACTACACAAATATATCCATAGTCACTAAGCGATGAGAACAGCTCAAGGGTGAATTGATTTTTGCAAGAATAGGTTTCTGCTTGTGCTACGTTCATTACAACCGCATTTCTGACTTTTACTCCTGGACCAGGCCACTAGAGAAATGTGATCCTGGGAAATAGTTTGGCTTCATATTTTTAGATGCTCAACCAGAATAAATAAATACCATGTTGTAGAACAATGCAATCATTTGGAGATATCTAGAACATTAGGGCTTTGAGCACTTATATCATCACTTTTACAAAATTAGTGGCAAGTGCTAAAGACTTGACTTCCCAATCACCAGTGAGTGTGGCCAGTCAGCAATCACTACTTTCCCAGAAGGCAAACTAATCAGGATAAAATAGCAACATTCGTAAATTGCTTATAACATCAATTCTGCAGACTACTGAATAGTTGGAACCATATGTTGTTTGTCCTTCCTGTGCTGAACAATAAGTCTTTTAGCTGTAAGTAAGATACCCAAAATTCACTTCTTTGTCCAGATGTCAACTCTCATGTGATAGGAATATTTTTTTTTTAAAAGTGAACATCTGAAAACATAAACTCACAATTTTCTATCACAATACCCATTTCACAGGGAGCAAACAGATGGAGCGCTCAGACAAGTTTGTTATGAAAAGGAGTCCAAGGCAACATGGAAACTGCAAGATGTTATCATGTTGGCCTCCTGCTGAAGCTTCCATCAGTAGTGGATATCAAAAAATGCTCCATGAATAGAAAAACAACTTTAATTAAAATTGGCCGTCACAAAAGTCTTGTAAAAATTTGGAATATCTGTGGGTTGCCTAACAATGACAACAAAGGGATCTCTTGCACTGTTTAACCAGTAGCAAATCAATTTCAACAAGGCCATATATTCACACATATTTACATGAGTAAATTTTCAGGCTGACAAAACTATAAAATTCCCTATAATGAAAAAGATTATTCAAGTTGCTCGTGCAAAAACGGGAAGCAAATAATAATTAGCTGTTCCTCTACAAAAGGAGGAATTTTAGCCAAGACTTTTTATTTCCTTAACAGGTATCTGATATGGATATTACTATAGCCATAAACCAAAACATTACAGCTAATAATTTTGAGATATATGTTTATCTCCTTTTATGATAATAGTATATTTAAATAATATTCATTTAAAGAAAATTAAATCTTTCAGTTTAGGAAACTAACACTTAACAGTCCTCGCATTTATCTGGTATTATGCAAAACCTGTTGGTTTCTCTCAGAACCACCTTACCATACTATGCAGTAAGTGTACTGTCTAGCTATTTATTATCATGTACAGAAATTAAAATAATGGAGAATCTGTGGCCCTTTATATGTTGCTGAATTGCAACATCTACTGTTTTTTATTGTTGCTCATAATGGATAGAATTGGTGGAAACTATCATTCAACTACATCTGAAGGGTATAGGTTCTTCCTCTTCCTGTAACAGGATATTTTTAAGCAAGAATCCAACAACAAAGGAATAGAACTGTCTTTCCAACATATAAATAATCAATTAATCTACTCAAAAGTAGAAGGTAACTTTCTTCTGAGCCTATTTCAGATGCTGTAGCTAATAAAAATTTGACATCTGGTGTATCAGAACAGATACACCAGATGATATATAAGTAGAGAAAACAAAACTTTAAAAAAAATCATGCTTACACTGAGATAAACTGAAATGTAACCAATAATTTTATATGTTATGGCAGAATGTCAACTGGGCAACAAGCTATAATATAGTTTTTGTCAAAGGAACAAGACTGAGCCGAAAGCAGGTTATTACAGGCTTTATCAATGCACAGTACATACAACACTGTTTGGTTTCTCAATCTGTAGTTCTTCACCTGGTTGTTTACATGCAAAGGCTTTATATTTTAATAAAAACTGGACATACCACATTTTGCCTGGTTTACAACTGGTTTGAAAAGTCAATGTGGTCTACATGGCTTGAAGTCTGGATATCTCCAGGACTACCTTTAATTACTTTGGCCACTTAATGAGAAGGAAGGACTCACTGGAGAAGAGCCTAATGCTGGGAAAGGTTGAGTGCAAGAGAAGAAGGGGATGACAGAGAATGAGGTGGCTGGATGGAGTCACTGAAGCAGTAGGCGTGAGCCTAAATGGACTCCAGAAGATGGTAGAGGACAGGAAGACCTGGAGGAACATTGTCCATGGGGTTGCAATGGGTCAGACACGACTTCACAACTAATAACAATAACAACCTTTAATTATTTCTGCTCATCTGGTGAGATTTCCCATGGAAGACAAGCTCCAGGTCCCATTACTGAAAATAATTCTAACTTACAGGGCCCCAGAAAGTGTGTCATTTCTATGAAAGCCTCTTACCTCTAGAATAACCTGCATGGTCCAGACCTTTTTGTTCTTTCCTAAGAAAGGAAAGAGAAGGGAGGGAGGAACAGGGAAGAAGGGAAGGAAAGAAGGAAGAAGGGAGGGGGCAAGAAGGAAGATTTCTGGTGCTCTGTGCCAGCTTCCCACAAGGAAACCCATTGGGACAACCAGCAGGAAGTCGCAAGCTACTCCTAGTGGGTTTTTTTGTGCCCACCATTGGTCATTCTGTTTCTCTTTAGGTAATAATAATAATAATTATAATAATAATTCTGAAATGATGATCCAATAGGGTAAGTAAGGGTTGTCTAGCTCAAAACAAAATTTTAAGTGAATTTGCTATTACATCTAGTGATGCATATTTCTGAACACACACACCCTTGGATTAGTTATTTTACAGGGCAAAGACAATAAAAATCAAGGAATATTCACATCCCCTCCTCTATCTTATTAAAATTTAAGAGAAGAATGGGATATAATAAATTCATATACAAGTAAGTGAAAGGAACATATCTCATACAACATATCACATTGGTGCTCAGAACCTTGTAATAAATGGTAAACAACTTTTCTTTGCCCATGGCACATCACTGTATAAGCTTTCTATGAATGGTAAAGATTCACATGGAAACACAAGCAGACAGTTTTTCTTCCATACTGATTAAGAGAGTCTATGCTGGTAATAATAATTCTCACGTCTGCTGCTTTCATTTGACCTCAATTTTATTCAAATTCAAAGTCTAGAACAGATTTCTAAGTTGCGGGCTTCTTTTTTCAAATAGATTCTCCCTCCGACTTTAAACATATGAAATGGCTTACCCACACATACGTGCCTTTCCATTCTATCTGTTCTCAAGTCCCACATTTCAAACAACTGCTGTCTTATGCAAACAGTTCCCTTTTGGTTGGAAGAGTTTGTGTAAACTCATTGCAGAGCAATGTCTTGTGCCTTAAATGAAAAGAAGCAGTTTGTTAAGCCAGAGCCTAGAGTTGTTCAGCATGCCCAATTCTGGATCAAAAATTGTTCCCTATGTTATTTCAGAGAAAAGCCAGTGGTGTACTTTCCACAATTACTGACACTTAGTATTTTGACAGTTTTGGTTCAGAGTGCCTTTTCTCATCTTCCATAAATGCTCAAATTAGTCTCCAAGTGGCTCTATTTTAAAGTTAAGATCATGCTAAAGTGCTACATTAATTCTGCCGTAGAATATTCTTTCAGTAGAGAATGGAAAACATTTTGTAGTTCATTCTGAAACACAGACACGAGCAATACAAGGTCCTGCCAGACACCTCATTTATGATCTCCTGCTTTCTGGGTGTGAATTCCCATGAACCCCAGGCCAGCAGACTGCCTGTGTGTGACTCACTATCTACAAACCAAACAAAATGCTTCACTGAATGCCAACAAGGTAACATGGAAAGAAATGACTCGGTTAATGAGCAGATATTCTCTGCGAACAGTTTTGATCTTGGCCAGGAGACAGAGAAAGGGCACCCCTGATGACTTGATTTAGAGCTAAAGAAAACTGCCAATACTCTTATTTGTTTTACAAAAATGTAAAGTACTAGCTCTTGGTGATCATACTTAAGAAATGGCCTAAGTTGCTTTCTAACTTCAACTGTGGAAAAACAAATAAACAGCAACAATAACAGATTGTGAAGATCTGCAGCACTTAAGATGGTATGATGAAGGAGAAAATTATTGTGCTTCAATTGTGCCGCTTCAGTTGTACCCAGAATTTGATTTGTTGCACTTTAAACTGCTGAGCTAGATCATTAATTTTTTTTAAAAAAGAGGAGGAATAGGTGACTTAATTTGCTAATTACAGTACTAAAACACTAGCAAATGGAAACAAAAGTCTGTCTGTGAAATATGTACGATATTTTGGGGGGCTTTTGCTATTTTATGAACTACAACTTAATATATCAAACTTTGGTTGTCCTGGGAAAATAACCCTAAAGTCGTAGTGTATACTCAAAGCAGGTGGTATAATTAAAGTAACACAGCTCTACTGTAAATACATTTTATGTTCTCAGTGAATTATTTTCTTTACTAATGGAGAATATCTGTGACTAAGTTTCCCTACACACACAAGCATACACACACAAACTGGACTTCTCTTGAACCCAAACAACACTACTTGCAGATCCAGAATAGGTCCAGATTTATTTACCCATTGAATAAACCAGTCATCCAGTATTAAACAGTTCCTTTGTAAAAAAAAAATCTAGCCACTTTAAAAGGGAGGATTATGTTCTGCTTGTACCTATCATCTAAGAAGTTAGTTAAATAATTAGTTGAAGAATAATTGCTACTCAGAAGGGATTTTTAATCAGTTGCTTCTGTTTAATTCATATTACAATGATGCAGAAAAAGACTTTACAATACTTTGGCATAACCAGTGGTAAAACAATTCAAATTGGTTATCTCTATGTAACAAATGTGAGCACTGTTATTGGTGTAAACGAAAGCAAATTAAATGAAATACACACACACACACAGAGAAAATAAGCTACCGGTAAACCCTTCTCTTACATCAGAGGCAATCCAGCACTCAAGTTAATTTGCATCCACCTGCAAATGTTACATCCTTCGAAGCTTCAAGATCCACAAGGTTACATGTCCATGTGCACATTCTATTGTTATTTTTAATCCATGTCCTGCCTCACAAACACAGTGAGCAGCATATGAAAATGGAAAGTCAACATCTAAAACCTTACAAAGAAATCAGATTGCCATGAACCATTTCAATAATTGTTGTAACCGACTGAGAAGCAGACCATTCCAGGAAGAAAGTAAGATCAGAAAGCAGTGAATGCAATATTCCATTCCCCAGCCAGGTTTTGTCTATCTTGCCAAGTCCTTTTCTAGAGGTTCAACTGGACTTGAGTCTAATCATCAAGAAAACTAAAAGTAGACTAATCATAATTACTTAATGCTTACATAATTCACAATATCCTGTATCTTATCCAAAAACCTAGGGATTTTTGGCAGGATTCTGCCTAGGCACAGAGGGAAATCATACATCGAGAGATTCCTGATGATTTTGAAAATTAGTTTTATTGCTATGATTACCTATGTAGCATTTTAATATGGGATGCCTAGACATGTAGTTTTTGACTTACAACCACAACTGAGCCCAAACTTTTTGTTACTAGTTAAGACTTTGCTAAGTGAGTTTGCTCCATGTTATGCCACAACTGTTAAGTGAATCACTGTAGTGGTTAATAACACTGTTGTTAAGTGAATCTGGCTGCCCCATTGACTATGCTGGTCAGGTCACAAAAGGGATCACATGACCTCAGGGTACTGCAACTATCATAAGTATGAGTCAGTAGCCAAGCATCTGAATTTTGATCACATAACCGTGGGGATGCTGCAAGAGTTATAAGTGTGAAAAATTGTCATAAATCATTTTGTTCAGTGCTATTGCAATTTCAAATGGTCACTAAATGAACTGTTAATAAGGCAAGGACTTCCTGTACAGGATAGTTCTCTTGAAATACCCAAAGGACTGCTGTCTAAAAGCAGAGAAAGTGGCATTTTTTTCAGTGGGCCTGGAGCCATTGTATTCAATTACCAGCAGAATGAGCAGACTGGAACAGGGGACTTTACACTATTACAGTGTAATAGTGGGGAATTGGGGAAACTGAAGTCCACATATCTTAAAAATGATGAGGTTGAAAAATAAATAAATAAAGAAACCTTTATTGTCAAAGTACAACATGTGTACATTGAGATTAGCTGAGCTTCCCCCTCGTGCTCTCTCCCCCCCAACACACAGTGACAACAAACCCTCCATCCTACCACACCATGTGAACCAACAACACCACACACCGTTCTCCCAAGTCAATTCTGCATAAGTTCACAGAGATTATGTCCCATTTAAAAGCCTAACAGCCCACGGATAAAAGCTATTTTTCAGCCTGTTGGTACGGCTGGCTATGTTCCTATATCTCCTACCGGATGGTAGGAGAGTAAAAAGATACCGTCCAGGGTGTGAGTCATCCCTGAGAATCTTCCTCACTCTTCCAAGGCAGCGAGCCCTGGCGATGTCATCCAGTGGTGTCAGGGAACAGCCCACAATGTCTTGTGCTGTGCTCACTACCCTCTGTAATACTTTCCTGTCCGCGACTGTCAGACCAGCATACCAAACCACAATACCATACGAGAGGACGCTCTCTATAGTAGACCGGTAAAAGAGGGTCATTAGCTGCACTAAAGAGGGTCAAATGCTGCACTAAAGGATGCAGTATGGTTGTTTCCCCTCCCACCCTTCCATTCAATCACATCTGATTCTCTGAGACTGCCTGGACAAGTCCCAGCAGTTTTTTTGGCAAGGTTTTCCAGAAGTGGTTTTTGTCAGTGCCTTCCTAGGGGATATGTGGTTTGGTAAAATTTCAGGCCATTTTCTTGTCTGCATTAGTCAGGCAATATTCAGATCCATGCAGTTTTTTTAAGAGATTTTTTTTTTAAAAAAAGATTGTTTAACTTTTTTTTTACAAGCATATAACAGCTTGTATTTTAATAAACATCACATATGCATCTTTTACTAACTTGTGTAGCTGTAATCAAAAACAGCCTGGGACCTTTAGGTCTGTGGAGATTCTCAGTCATCAAGGTCACAGTTGTCTCAAAGGTGAGTTTTTCTTTAAAAGGCAACCAAACTCTTTTTTCCTTGTGGAGGAAGAAGAAAAACATTTTGCTTCTCATCCAAGAAGCTTCATCAGTTCTGATGGTTGATCATCTGATGATGATCAGTTCTCATCAGTTCTTTATGTTTGGGGGTTGATATTTGCTCTTTGGCTTGCAATATCTTTTAAAACTGGCATGTAATGAGAGCTCTTTTTTTAAAAAAAAAGTTGCTACTGCTATTTGTATGCAACTTGCTGGCATTGCTACTTTTTTCAGATTTGTGCATTATTATTATTTTTTTGCAATTTTTTATGGGACAGAATAAGTGCTGTAGATTGAGATTGTCTTGGAGTGAAGAGCAGTGGGGTCAAAAAGTTTAAAATTTCTCCCAGACAAATCCATGACATATCTTACATGCTTCCAAATCCTTTCTGGAAGGTCAGTGTTAGAAGGTAAAAGTAGAACTATGAAAATTCTTTCTATGTAAGCGTGAACACTGAAAGAAACTCAATGTGGCTAGATTTCAATCCACAATAAAAGAATCTTGATAATGTGAGTAATACAATACAAAGAGCTCTCCTTCTCAATAATCTTTGGGCAGGTTCTCTATTCTCCATTGCCTGCCTGAATGGGTTGGATTAGATGACCCTCAAAACTCTCATGTATGCAATATTATCTATGTTTATTCATAAGGCAAACAGTAATATCCAGCAAGCCTTTCTGGAAAATGTTCACCATTAGAAATATTCTAATATCAATAAGCGAAAGCACAAAGCTCATATCCTCTATCCACAAGGACATTCAAAGAAATAGTATAAAATTACCAAATGTACTTTACTTACAGTATATATCACAGGACTTTTTTCTATGTGTTCCTGGAAGATAACTTTATCAGTGACAACCATTACATCGACTATACGTTACCTTCCAGATTAGTGGCAATTGCTGGGCAAAACAGAAGAAGCCTCCAGAACGCTTCTGCTTCTATAGAGAGGCAAAGTGATATGGGAAAATTTACCAAGTAGGGAGAGTTTTGACAACGACTGCAATAATAAGCCCGTAATAAAGTTGACTTTTTATGCACTAAATGTATCTATAAGTCAAGATATCAAGTCATTATTTAAAGTAATTTGGAGGAATTCAAGCACATAAATAGCATGAAGCTTATTTCCACCCTGCCCTGTTGCAAAACAGGCACTATTTTTGATGAACCTCATTAGATATTTATGGAGAATTTACCAAGCTGAAATTTACTCAGAGTACGTAGTCTGCTCTCTTTGTATTACAGTCTATCTCAGCCATACCTCTCAATAGCAAATCAACATATGTTCTGAGGATGGGCACTGGGCACAAAATGCTGCTAGTGAATGGGACAAGATGAACACAACTGATGTTGTTTGTCCAGAGAACATGGCTGTCTCTGGCTTGGAGCAAACCGCTACTAAACCAAGAGCAAGCAGGATAGTTATGAATTGTAGTCCAACTGCCAAGAGCTGAATCCAAGATCCATTAAAAGCTACAGGAACGTTTCAACGGATTTGAATGGGATTTTGATGACTCCAGAAGTCAAGTATCAGATGCTGCCAGATTCACCCTTGAAGGGAAGCTGCATCATTATGCATCTTGCAGCCGAGAAATATATTCGACCGCACTATCTGTCAGTATCTGAAGGGATGTTATGTCTCATGTCACCAGCATTTGAATGCTTCTGGAATAACTAAGGTTTATTTTACCCATGAGGCTCTCTGCATGATGAAAAGTGCTGCAAAATTTCTTTGCTGCCTCATTTTTATATGAGATAATAAGAATGCAAATTGCCAAAGAGAAATTAAAACGGGAAAAGTAACACAACCACCAAGTTAATAGCCCTTACAGTAGAATTTATATTTATGTGTATTAAACTAATGAACACAGCAGCTTTTCTTCTGCATTCTAATTCTTCTCCCCATCTCACACCCTCTTTCCTTTCCAAACCTTCTGCACAGGATATAATGCAAGATAAAGCTTGTTAAATATTTGACAGAAAGAATGTACATCTTCAGAGTGATTGCCAGGTCTGAAGGACCTTGGGCAAAGCACTCTCTAGTCCTCCTTCCCTAGCGACTCTCCATATTGCCCATATTGCTGTTACCCAGCAACCACAGTGCCGATGTGTTCATTACCTCCTTGCTAGCATTTCTTCTTCATTTTTTTCCTTCCAGGTGCCAACAGTTACCCAGCGTGCAGAATAAAAACACTCAGTGACGAAGCAACCAGTCAATCCTTCAGCACCTCTGGCCTGCGTTGCAACTCATTTTCAGTAGAAGTATTTTACCAACTGCAAGTTGCAGGCAGATGAGTATTTAATCCAATTAAAGATGGAGAATCAGTGAGGATCCTGGAGCAGCGATAAGCTCGCTTTTTAGTTTCATCGTTAAGTGCACATCCCAAAAGAGCATCTGAATCATTCAGGTGTCTGTTATTCTTTCCTGCATTTAAGATGTGGAAGTTTTTTTTTCTGTTTGAAATGCCTACTTGTCTTTGGCTCAAAAGTCCTTTGGGGGCCTATCTGGACTGCAGGATCCTAGACTAATACAGAACTACTAAGTTTTTTACAGCCATTAGTGCAGACATGTCAAACACAAGGCCCGGGGCCCAGATCCGGCCCGCGAAGTGGTTTCATGTGGCCTGCGAAGCCACCCTGAAAACAGTGAGGGAACGGCCCCCACTGCCTTGGCCCTGGCCCAGAGACCCTCCTTCTGCCAGAGACCCTCAGATCTGTCCCACTCCTGCCTAGGCCCCCATAGGCACCCTTGATGCGAACGATGTAGAGCTGGCCACGCCCACCCAGTAGGCCATACACACTCTAGCCACGCCCACCCAGTAGGCCACACCCACCCAGTAGGCCACGCACACCCAGTAGGCCACGCACACCCTGGCCATACCCACCCGGCCCCCTGAGGGCAACTGCAATGCTGATGCGGCCCTCAATGAAATTGAGTTTGACACCCCTGCATTAGTGGAATCAATGACTGTTCCTTTATGTAGATTTTGGGCTTAATTTAATTCTGAATTAATGACTTGATATTTATATAGTACCTTTGTTTTAGAGATATAAATGTAAAAATATAAGATCAGATACACCAATCACAGAAATCCTAATATGGAAGGTGGTGGTGCTGGTAGTAAGTCTGTCATAATGTCAACACCAAAACTATAATTTATGTCAGATGTTGAGATACAAGTGCTTAATGGTAGAGAATGTGTCATGATCTCACTGCATATGTCATTTTGATGTAATCCTGGATAGTTTCTCTTTAGCTCCTTTATTCTGATAATGAACTTGCTAGTAATAATTGGTTATCAAACTAATTTTGCTGTTACTTTAACCACAGAACCAAGATGCATGGTAGATTAAAACACATTATGAATTACTACAGAAGACGTAATAATATGCACGTACTACTATACTATTAATGCTTGATGGATCCTTGGGAGCTCGTGTCTTTCTAGATGATTATATAGGTGGTAGCCAATACATGGAATTGGTGTAAGTCTATGTACATCTATTTAGAAGTAAATCCTACTGAATTTAATATGATTTATTCATACTGTAGACAACATGATAGAAGTGGAGGTTAAAGGTAATCTTGAAGCATTTGTGTAAATGGGACATTGGTGCTAACTTGAGACATTACTTAACAACAGTAATTAAATGAAATCTAGCTGCAAACCACTACACACAGACATATATGAAAACATGCACACACATTTGCATGTACATACAGTATATATATAAACAAATTTCTTTTGTGGAAACTTGTATTCTCCATGTATCAGCATAACTAGTATTAAGATATAATACTTATAGAATAGGAACATCAAGAGAACTTCAGGCTCCCCAATTGTCAGGATTCTAGAGCAGCGGTTCCCAACCTCTGCAACTTGGCAGCCCAGCTGGGGGGTAGAGGTGAACCGGACCACATGAGCAACATGCCGGTGCAATGCACATGCATGCATGCTCAGCTTGACTTGCATGAACAGTAGGTTGGTGCACATGCGTGTGCAGCTCATCTTGTTCAAGTTGACCTGCGTGCGCACATACACCAGCTTGCCACTCGCACAAGTTGAGCTGCGTACGTGCATGTGTGCACCAGTGCACAGCTCATGAGGCCTGCTTCTGAATAGGCCATGACCCGGGGGTCGGGATCCAGGTTCTAGAGGACCAAAGATTATAGACAGAATTAACTCTTAACAACAAAAGTGTTTTCCCAACTCTGGCCAACTGACACCAAAGACTTCAGAGCTGGACTAAGCCCATGGCTACATTTCTGCTTGCTGCTAACTCTAATTTTAAGAACCCATAGCCCATCTGAATTTTTGAATTCAGGTATGCATAAGAGATGACAAAATTATAGAGATGTTCTCGTCCAGGTCTTAGCTGTTAGAAAAGAAAAAAAGTATATTCTCCTTATGCTGGGTGGCTGGAAATGGGGTGTTGGCTTTTTTTTTTTTTTTTTTTTTTTTTTTTTATTGAAAAGTTTTATAAAATACAATTTTCCTTTAAAAAAAACCCACCTTCCCCCTCCCTCCTCCCCTCCCTACCTCCCCCCTATCTCCCCCCCTCCCCCTCCCCCTCCTCCCTCCCCTACCTCCCCCCCTCCACTTCCCCTCCTCCCCCCTCCCCCCCCCCCGACTTCCCAGAGCAAAATACAAGGTATATATCTAAAAGGCAATCATAAACAATCATATACTAACAATTATAAACTCTAAAATCCATCACTCTCTAGCTTGTATATAGTAAACCAATCCTTAATAATACTAAATATATATAAAAAACTAAAATAAAAGAAAACTAGCATCATTCCCATCTATATTCTTCCACAATTCACTATTACCTTAACATATTCTCATTTGCACATTAATAAATAGTTCTTACACAAATTAACCCACATTAACCCACAAAACTTTCTTCCTCTTCCTCTGTAGTAAGTTGTCCATTAATTCCAAATTAAAAAAAAAAATCTATTACCATACATAGCATCCCAAAACTTTTTTTTTTTTAAAAAAAAAACACAACTACCACTTAACTATAAATATTTTGTGGAAGTTCCATAGATTTCTACTGATCTTATTTTTTTTCCTTTTTTGAGCGTTTTAAGGCAGCACGCGTCACCCTCTGTTCTCTAAGATCATCCAAAAGAGTTGCAGCTTGAACTCCTCCTGTACCCTTCTCGTCTATCTGTGCATCTTCATCCTCTTGATGTTCTCCTTCTCCAGATCCCTCTGCAGCTTCCAGAAGTGTTGATGGGGTTACTTTCAAGACATTATTATAAAAATCATGCGCTTGCTTCACATTACTCAAACAGTACCTTTTGCCATCATACATGAAGCTCAACCCAGCTGGGATCTCCCATCTGAACCTTATATCTCTTTGCTTGAGCTCTTGCACAAGAAATATAAAATCCTTCCTTCTCTTTAAAATCTTTGGAGGAATTTCTTTTAGAACCAAAACTTGTTGACCAGCAATCACAACTTTGGTATCGTAGGCAGCTTGTATAACTTCATCTCTAATTTCCCTTTTTACAAAATAAACCACCACATCTCTAGGCAACTTTCTCTGTTTAGCAATCCACGAATTCACACGAAACACTTTGTCCATACCTTGTTTTAATTCAGATGCTGGATGGTTCAATACTCCCTCAAAAGCCTCAGAAACCAGCTGCTTTAAATCTTCCTTAATATTCTCTTTTAGGCCTCTAATTCTCACAGCAAACTGCATCTGGTAAAATTGAGCCAAGCTCTGTTCACTGTCGATTTTGTCTTTTAAATCTTCAATTTCCAATACTTTTGCTTCTAATAAAGCATTCTTTTGAATCAAATCTTGCACTTGATCATCCAGCACCTCCACACATTTAGCAACTTTTTGCACTGAGGACAAAATGTCTACCTTCATTTCTCTAAGTTTCTGTTCCATCCTTTCTTCCATTCTCTGCTCCAATTTCTCCAATTTCTCCTCCATCTGTAGAAATTTAACACCCATTGACTCCAAAATTAACTGGGTATGTTTTTCAAGATCCTTCGATGTCAATACATCAGGAGAATGCAACGCCTGCAGCAATGATTGTTGTTGCACCGGAGAATTTCCAGCACTCCGAAAAGTTCTAGGGGGAGGTTTAGCCGCCATCTTTTACTTACAATTGTGACGCACTTTCACTTTAAGTTTTAAGCAAAGTCCATCAAGCTTGAGAGTAAAATAAAATCTTCTTCATCTCTTCATCTTTCCCTCTTGTACTGCTCTGCCTGCTCTTTCCCTTTCATAGTCTCTCCTTCAAGCAGGGATGGTCGCAGACGCCTGGCTCTGCTCCATGAAGTCCGGAGCAGAGACGCTAGCCAGCTGGGAGCAGCCCAGGCTACGGGGGAGTTCAATCCTTCAGCCGCCCAAGCTCCAAGCTCAGGCGGCCCCGGAGAACTCAACCCCCACCTGGGGGCTCACCTCCTCCTCTTCTCCCGAGGAGGGGGCTTCAGATTCGCCCGAACAGCTGATCGGCGCTGTTTCGGGCGAAAAAACACCAGCTGAGCCGCGGGCAGCCCGGGAAGGCTCCCTCCGTCGCCGCGGAGCCACCGGAAGTCGGGGTGTTGGCTTATGTATGATCTAGAGTTTACCAATCCTTCTCTGGGATATTATTATTATTATTATTATTATTATTATTATTATTATTATTATTATTATTATTATTATTATTTTGTGTGGCATAGCAGAATACAGCATTAATGCATAAAAACTCACAAAAGCAATATATGAAATATGTATCAAAACATAAAATATCAAAGCAGTGAACCATTTTAAAAATGCAGAGCATGAGTGATGAATAAAATTATGAATAAAACTGAATTATGTATAAGCAGCTACTGGGGTGGATAATCCTATATGCCGGATATCTAGATTGTTTAGCCATTGGGTAGCAGTGCCTGAGATCTTGGACAGAAAATACATATTGGCTGGAGACCATGGAAGAGGAGAGTCAACATCTCAAGCACAGTAGATTGGAGAAGGCTGATCTAGATGCCAATTTCATTTCTTCACTCAAACCAATGATATACAGGTAGTCCTCGACTTACGACTGCAATTGAGCCCAAAGTTTCTGTTGCTAAGTGAGATAGTTGTTAAGTGAAATTTGCCCCATTTTATGAGTTTTCTTGCCACAACTGTTAAATGAATCACTGTAGTTGTGTAAGTTAGTAGCAGGGTAGTTAACTGAATGTGGCTTCCCAATTGACTTTGCTTGTCAGAAGGTCACAAAATGTGATGATCACATCATGCCATGCAATGGTCATAAATATGAATCAGTTGCCCAGCATCCAAAGTTTGATCGCATGACCCCATGGGGATGCCGCAATGGTCGTAAGTGTGAAAAACGGTCATAAGTCACTTTTTAGTGACATTATAACTTTATTTATTTATTTATTTATTTATTTATTTATTTATTTATTTATTTATTTATTTATTTAGATTTATATACCACCCTTTCCCGAAGGACTCACTAACTGTCACTAAATGAACTGCTGTAAGTACTACCTATATTCATATGTTATTCAGAAATATATAAAAAATAGAGCAGATATCTAAAGAAATACATAACACTAGAAGAGAGAAATGATAATTCTTTGGGGGTGCATTTAAATGAGGCTGGAATATTTTCCTTCCGCTACAGCCTTGACAGCTGTTGTGGCTATGTCTGGGTGAACATCCATTTTAGAGTTCTCAGATCCTTGACAAAACTACCATCACAGGATAAATTAACATGTTTTCCATCATAGTTTAATTTCTGAATAAAAAAAGCAACTCACATAACACAGAGAATGCATTCCTCTAAATGGTTTCTGCAACATGCTTGAAATTAGTCTTTCCTTTATATAGACTCTTTACTTTAACAGACATAGTAATCTACATGGTAAACACGAAGCACTCCAACAATTGTATAAATATTGTACAGTATCTGCCATATTTAATTGCTCCTCTAGCTTCTCCAAGGTGAAAACAAAAAGTGGGATTTGATTTCTGTTGTGCTCATTTTACCTTGCACTTTTCATTAAGCAGAAGTACGCTTTATTCTTTCGGCCTAATTTCCATGATTTAGAAAAATAACATCATGTAATTGCGTGTGTCTGTGCATAAGGCTCTGTGCATTCAAATACTTCCAAAGCATAACCTGATTACTGTACATAACATGGGATAATTGTACACAATACAATAATGCAGAACTTTTATTGGAAGAAGATGCTCTATGCCAGTTGTACTGCTTAATATCAAAAATGTCTGACGCTGGTACAATGCAGAGGTTCTCAAACTGTGGATTGTGCCCTCCTGGAGTTTTACATGCAAACTGGATGGTGGTCACAAATTTCTGGGTGGCTGGAAGGGTTGACAGGCAGGTGGACAGGTCTGTAGAGATACAACTCCTAAGAAAGCTAGCTAGTCAGAAAGTATCCCATGTTGTATATGGTGTACAGTTAATGTGGAAAAGAGGCATATACCTGGAAAACAGGCATATATAGGAAAACAAGAATCTCTGTGATGCATGACCAAAGAGAGATGTGGTCTGGTTGCTATATGCCCCAGAAATTTGTACCTCCAGCTCTGGGTCACCAGAAGGGTTGTAAGACAGGTAGAAAACACAGCACCTGCAGAACCTATGTGTCCTAGGAAAGACTATGCTGCATGTCTATGCTGCATGTGGTGCACGGCAGTTAGGGAGGAGACCCAGAGGGTAGGCCAATGGGAAAAGATAATGGTGCTCATTAGCTTTCAGTAGCTGTGGCTAAAGACAGCATGCTCGCTTGGCCATTTCTGTCACCATTGCCTGGCAGCTATTGTCACCTAGGATATACAGTAAGAGGCAACTCCTGCAAAAGCCCAGGAAGATGAATAGCCCAGTGCTTTAAAAGAATTTGTACCTAGTGGAATGTTAGGTGGGCGAAACATGTCATGAACTTGTCTTGTTTGCTGTTTAAGAAACTCTAGAGTAAGCATAACAGGATTCATTGAAAAAGGCCCCAATGCTTTGAAAAATCAAAAGCAATTAAAAAAAGAGGGTGACGAAAGACAAGGTGGTTAGAAATTACTACCAATAACAGAAACATAAAATTGCAAAAACTCAAAGAAGCTGCTACCAACAGATGTAGTTTGGGTGAAATTATGTCTATAAGGGCAACAAGAGTTCAAATTCTTTAGTGAAAACTAGACTGATTTTCTGTACAAGCGTAGGCATGCACTTATGCATTCATGTAAGAACAGATTATCATACCAATGTGCCGATATGAGAATCCACTAACATACTTAGAAATAGGAGACTAATTCTCTGCCTCATCAAAAGTATGGAGAAAAGAAAGCTCGATGCTCATTGTTTTGAATCACCTAGATACAGGTAGTCCTCGGCTTACAACAATTTGTTTAGTGACCAAAGTTACAGTGGCACTAAAACAAAGAGACTTATGACCGTTTTTCACAGTTACCATCTTTGCAGCGTCCCCATGGTGACATGATTCACATGCTTAGCAACTGGTTCATACTTATGACAGTGGCAGTGTCCCAAGGTCATGCAATCATCTTTTGCGACCTTCTGACAAGCAAAGTCAATGGGGAGGCCAGATTCACTTAACAACCAGGTTACCAATTTATCAGCTGAGGTAAGAAAAGTCATAAAATGGAGTAAAACTCACTTAACAGTGTCTCACTTAATAACAGAAATGTTGGGCTCAATTGTGGTCATAAGTTGAGGACTACTTGTATAAGGTTCACATTTGAAAAAAAAAGTTCCATCAGAATTCCTGTATTGTCACAATCTCAGATCAGAAGCTACCTTCAGTTCACTTTGATTTAAATGCTGTTTCTGTTTTAAGAAAAAATGTTGAAGGCAATGTTCAAAGTCCAAATTTTCACCTTGAATGCTAAGCATGCTGCCTTATGCCAGTCATTTTGTAGAATCTAGTAATCATTGAGCTTTTGTAACTATTTGGATCATGGTGCTCGGTATAGAGAATGATTTTCTGCAATTTGTATATGTTCTTTACAGAATTTTTAACACCTATATGTGAGCAGGATGTGTACATGTGGCTGTATATACATAAACACATTTCACACCTTTAAAAAATAACGAAAAGGCAAGTGCTGATATATTCTAAATAAGTCAAAGAAAAGTTGGATTAGAGTTGTACTATAGCAGGGGTGTCAAACTCAATTTCATTGAGGGCCGAATCAGCATTGCGGTTGCCCTCAGGGGGCCGGGTGGGCATGGCCTGGGTGGGCGTGGCCTACTGGGTGGGCATGGCTAGAGTGCGTATGGCCTACTGGGTGGGCATGGCCAGCTCTACATCATTCGCATCAAGGGTGCCTATGGGGGCCTGGGCAGGAGTGGGACAGATCTGAGGGTCTCTGGGCCAGGGCCAAGGCAGTGGGGGCCGTTCCCTCACTGTTTCCAGGATGGCTTCGCGGGCCACATGAAACCACTTCACGGGCCGCATCTGGCCCCTGGGCCTTGTGTTTGACATGTCTGTACTATAGGGACATTGGTAGTGTTATATGACTTACTCATGATTTATTGAACCCAATTTTCTAGTTTGCCCAACAAGCTGTACCACAAACTGACCAAAGAGCCTAGATCTGCACTGTAGGCCAGATCAAAAAGTATCCAGCCATTTCTTGGTTTGGTGGGTTATACAAATACATCCATAACCATAACAATGGCTGAGTTTAGCAACAGGTTAAAGCAGTGTTTCTTAACCTTGGCAAATTTAAGCTGTGTGGACTTTAGCTTCCAGAATTCTGGAGTTGAAGTCCACACAGCTTAAAGTTGCTAAGGTTGAGAAACCCTGGATTACAGTAAAATATAGCAAGCTAGTTTAAAATTCAGTACAGGATATGAACTCAGGCAGAGTGTTCAAAAGAAACATTAGCCACTGTTCCTTCCCCTTCTGTGAATTATTTTGTCTTTACTTCATACATTCTTCAGAAAGAAAGGACGTTTTTCATTAGCATACAAACAGTGACAGATTTTTCTTCCCCTTCCAGGTTCGTTAAGCTCCCTAAAATGTCACATTTATAAATGTTAACAACAGAAACACTGCAATTCCAGCTGTCTTGCCCTTAAAATGCAACAGTGTCCTTTAAATGTTTATCTTCTTTACCACAAGGCATCGTGATCATCATGAAGGGTCTTCCTATTTGGGTATCTTTCACATCCAGACACCTCTCTCGTCACCTGGGGAGCTTTTGGCAAGCCTTTGACATCATTGCTTTGGCTTAGTAGGCCTGAAATGAATTGTGCTTCTGAAAAATATGGCAAAATGCTAAAGCAATCTTCTCGAGGACTGACAACGCAGATGGGCCAGCTAATTGAAATATGTTGTATGCGTCCCACACACAAACTGTCAGAACGCATCAGGAATATGAAAAGCCAGCTCTACCTTCAAATGTTTTTGGCATCGAACAGCTGCTATCAGCAGAAATAGAAGAAACAAAATTTGACCTAAGATACCATTCTACAAATATCAAAATATCCTATTTCCCCCTAGTTTTTAACACAACCTTTCCCAATTAGGTGTCTCCAGAGTAAGCTGGACTTCAATTCCTATAAATCCTAGCCAGCCTAACTCTGAGTCAGGGTGAGCAAAGCTACTAACATTGATCTTTTTATGATATTTCAAAGGTAACAGTATAGCACTGAATCTTTAAAGCTCATAGATAGTCCTGTCTGAATGAAGAAAAAACGCTCACAAAATTATTCCTATTGAAAAGGTTTCCCCTGTCTTGTCCTGTCATCTTGATTTCCTAGCTAAGAGAGCCAGCGTTGTCTGAAGATGCTTCCTTGCTCATGTGGCCGGTATTACTATACACCAAGGCACATGGAATGGTGTTGCCTTCCCACCAAAGTGATACCTATTTATCTACTTGCATTTGCATGCTTTTGAACTGGTAGGTTGGCAGGAGCTGGGGCAAGAATGGGAGTTCACCCCATCACACAATGTTTGAGTCTTGAATTGTCAACCTTCCAGTTGACAAACCCAGAGTCTTAACCACTAGGCTACTGCGCTCCCTCCAATAAGAAGATCAGTATACAATTGATGTTTCAACTGGATTGCCCTTGTTCGCAAAGATTCCAGTTTAACTAGGCTAGTTAATTCAGAAAAAGACTCCTTAAATTTTATAAGTGGAATAGATTCCATGACTCAAAATTCAAAGTGCTGTATGTCTATCTACAAGCACAAAGGAATTCGCCCTCTTTTTCCTTCCCACTGCAGATTCCACTTATTCTGAGCTGGAAGATTCTCAAAAGGTGTTTTGAGCCTCACAAGAGGATTTTCTAGCAGACACAAGAGGCTGTAAAGGCATGAGAAATTTTAAATCGGGCAAAAAGCTCACAGCCACGTTCCCCATAGCCATCATTCTGAAAACAGAAACAAATTTATCATCAATTGCCAGAAGAAGCATGCAAGGACCTATTTCTCTCGTGTGTACTACTACACACTCGGACTCAGGGTAGGGGTGGGGGAGTGGCTGTAGTTATGAGGGAGACCTTATGTCCGCAGGAGGCCACCGTTCCTCAGATAGTCGGGTGTGAATCTCTCTTATTGAGGTTTGGTCCTAGGGCGCAGTTGGGCTTGCTGCTCGCGTACCTTTCGCCTAGTCGCGTAGCAGCAGCCCTGCCTGAGCTTCTCGATATCCTCTCAGGGCTGGTGATTGAGTTTCCTAAACTAATGGTTTTGGGAGACTTCAATCTACCATCCCTGGGAGGAGTATCTGAGTTAGCTCGGGAGTTCATGGCTTCCATGACGGCCATGGACCTGACGCAGGTAATTCATGGACCAACCCATGAGGGAGGCCACACCCTTGACTTGGTTTTCTTATCTGGTCGGTGGTTAGATGATCTTGGTGGGGGCTCCCCAATTGTTATGCCCCTGTCATGGACCGACCATCATCTCCTGCGGCTGGTCTTCCGTTTTGCCACCCCCCACCGTGGGGTTGTTGAGCCAACTAGATGGTTCCGCCCCAGGCGCTTAATGGACCCTGAGAGGTTTCAGGCAGCGCTGGGGGCCCCACCTGCCTCCCCAGCTCACAGCTCGGCGGATGCCTTAGTGGAGGCCTGGGAAAGGACGGCCACGGAGGCACTTGACCGAGTTGTACCCTTGCGGCCCCTGACCCGGCGCAGATCCCAATGGGCTCCATGGTTTTCCGCGGAGCTCCGGGAGATGAAGCGTCGGAGACGGGGCCTAGAGAGCGTTTGGAGGTCCACCTGATCTGAATCCGACCGATTGCGACTAAGAACCCATATTAGGTCTTATCTCGCTGCGATGAGGGTAGCGAGATCTAATTATTTCGCTGCCCTCATCGCGTCCGCAGATAATCGCCCGGCCGCCCTGTTTAGGGTGACCCGCTCCCTCCTCAACCAGGAGGTCAGTGAGGATCCCTTGCAGGGGCGTGCCGAGGAATTTAGTCAACATCTGTCGGACAAAATCGCTCGGATTCGGACCGGTTTGGACTCCGACTGGGCAGTATCGGATGATCAGGACACGAGTGATCTTGTCGATGTCATCTGGGAGGAGTTCGATCCTGTGACTCCGGAGGAAGTGGACAGGATCATGGGGAGGCTGAGCTCCACCACATGTTTATTGGACCCGTGCCCTTCCTGGCTGGTTTATGCAGCCCGGGAGGGGACACGAAGCTGGTTCCAGGCGGTTATAGCTGCTTCTTTGAGTGAGGGCAGTTTTCCCGCCGCCTTGAAGGAGGCGGTGGTGAGACCTCTCCTCAAGAAGCCTACCTTGGATCCGGCTGTTTTGAATAACTTGTTGTGACTCAGGGCCAGCCTGTGGGCCCGACAGCCGGGTCCGATGTATCGGAGGACTCAGATGTGGGGGAGGAGGGAAACGAACCGGCTGATGATGATTTGGAGACTTTGCAGAGTCCTCAGCCGGGAACCTCTTCTCAGCTGTGTGAGCCCGAGAGTGCGGAGGATGATGACCCACAGCTGGCCCTGTTCAAGGACGCCCGACGCAGGAGGCAGACGAGCAGGGACAAACAAAGGAAGGCTATGGGACTCCTCGGGAGGAGGCACAGGGAGACCACGCCCTGAGCTCTCTATAAAAGAAGTGTTTGGGGAGGGGCTAGTTGCTGAAAGCAACTTTTTCTTTGAGAAGTCAAGCTCTTGTATTTTTGTAACAGTGTAATTAAAACTTGGCAGAAGCCTTTTGATCTTGGACGCTTTCCAGACTCTTCCTTTGATTAGGGGTGCGAGAAGAGGGCTGGTTTAGAACAGTTTGCTTTCAGCCACCCACCCCTTAATACTACGATGGAGCAGCTTCTTGCCGAGAATGTCCAGCTCAACCAGCAACTCACCTTGCTGGCCACTCAGGTGGCACAACTGCAGGCTCAGGTACATGCTGCCCCCCCACCCAGGAGGAAATGTCAGATAGCTATGCCGGATAAATTCGCTGGTAATCCAGAACTGTTTCCTGCCTTCCTGGGACAATGCCAGCTTTATATCAGCGTGAAAGCAGCTGATTTCCCCACTGACCGAGATAAGGTGGGATTCGTGTTGAGCCTTCTGTCGGGAGATGCAGCTCGTTGGGGCACGCCTCTGTTGGCACAGCCTAGCCCTTTGTTGGATAACTTTGGGGGGTTTTGTGACCATATGCGCCTCATGTACGAGGACCCGATTAAGGCACAGACGGCCACCCGACGCCTGAAAGCTTTGAGGCAGGGTCAGCGCCCTCTACAGGCCTATATCAGCGATTTCCGGCTGCTTAGCCAGGATTCCGCCTGGAATGAGGCTGCGCTCGTGGATGCCTTTCAGGATGGCTTGTCAGAGGAGATGTTGGATGAGCTGGCCCGCGTGGACATTCCCTCAGACCTGAATGGGCTGATCCATCTTTGTCTGCGGATCGATGCCCGGCTGCAGCAGCGTAAGAGTCGCCGTGCCACCCCACAGACCCCTGCCGCCCCTGTTGTGCGTGAGCCCCCGGTCCAGAGGGAGGAGCCAATGGAGCTGGGTGCCGCCAGGTCCCGTCTATCGGTGACGGAAATGGACAGACGACGATCGGAGGGGTTGTGTTTTTACTGTGGGGACCCTGGACATTTGGCTGCTTCTTGCCCGAAGAAGCGTCAGCGGGCGTCAGTGACCAAGCCTGCCCTGAGAAAGTCCCCTGCTTTGTTATCGGGAAACGGCCCGAGCCCGATCTAGACGGTGTGAAAGATCGGGCGACCCACAACATCCACTCCGAGCGACGCCGTTCCAACGGTGCCTGTGAACCTCCACGGCATTTGATTTTGGAGGCACGTCTGATCCTCCCTGGCAAGTCAGAGGGGATTCCAGTCCATGCCTTAATTGACTCTGGGGCTACCACTAACTTTATGGATTCGGCCTTTGTGGCCAAATGGGCTGTTCCCCAGTGTCCAGTGGATCCGCCCATGCTTGTGGAGACCATCGATGGTCGAGTGCTCCTGTCCGGGCCTATCACGGCCGCCACGCAACCCGTGTGTATGGCCATCAGTACCCATGTGGAGGCCATTCAGTTCTACGTCACTTCGGATCTGCACTTCCCCGTGGTCTTGGGACTGGCGTGGCTCCGGGCGCATGATCCACAGATCTATTGGTCTCAGAACTTGGTCACCTTCCCAAGTTTGCAGTGCGTGGACCACACCCGCCATATCTGTGCCGGCCAGGTGGAGGGTTCCTCAGGGGTTTCCTTGCCTCCCGAACTGTCCGACTTTGCTGACGTGTTCAGCGAGTCAGAGGCGGACCAATTACCCCCGCACAGGCCCTACGACTGCTCCATTGACCTAGTCCCTGATGCGCCTCTCCCAGTGGGGCGTTTGTACTCCATGTCGGAGCCCGAGTTGGCTGCATTGCGGGACTTCCTGACGAAGAACTTGGCTCGTGGTTTCATCCGGCCCTCGTCCTCGCCAGTGTCTGCGCCCGTGCTCTTCGTCAAAAAGAAGTCGGGCGAGTTACGGCTTTGCTGTGACTACCGGAAACTCAACGCTATCACGGTGCGTAACCGCTACCCGCTGCCCCTCATCCCCGAGCTCTTGGACCGACTCCGGGAGGCTAAGATCTTCACGAAACTGGACCTGCGTGGAGCTTACAACCTCGTCAGGGTTCGGCCGGGTGATGAGTGGAAGACGGCGTTTGGTACTCGCTATGGACATTTCGAGTACACGGTGATGCCGTTTGGCCTGACCAACGCCCCCGCTGTGTTTCAGCATTTTATGAATGACGTCTTTCGGGATCTGTTGGACCAGTTTGTTGTGATTTACCTGGACGACATCCTGATTTACTCCCCGTCGCGTGAAGCGCATCATCAGCATCTCCGTCAGGTCCTGCAGCGCCTCCGGAATCATCGGCTGTTTGCCAAGTTGGAGAAGTGCCAGTTCTACCAGGTGACCATTGATTTCCTGGGTCACCGCATTTCTCCTGAGGGCATCGCCATGGAACCGAGTAAAGTTGAGTCATTGCAGAGTTGGCAACCCCCGCGTCGCGTGAAGGATATTCAGCGACTTCTTGGATTTGCCAACTACTATCGGACATTCATCCCTGGCTTTGCTGCCTTGACAGCCCCCCTCACCCGGCTCCTGCAGAAGAAGACTCGGTTCCAGTGGAACGCCCCCGAACAACAGGCGTTCCAAGCTCTGAAGGACGCCTTCATGAAGGAGCCCATCTTGAAGCATCCTGACCCGCAACGGCCATTTGTCGTGGAGGCGGACGCCTCCGACATTGCCATTGGGGCCGTGTTACTTCAGGCAGCGACGCCCAACGGTACCCTTTTCCCTTGCGCGTATCACTCACGGAAATTGAATCCCTCGGAGCGCAACTATACCATCTGGGAGAAGGAGCTGCTGGCCATCAAGGCGGCGTTCGAGGCTTGGAGGCATCATCTGGAGGGGGCGCGGCATCAAATCGAGGTCCGGACGGACCACAAGAATCTGGAAAGCCTGCAGACCGCTCGGAATTTGAACCAACGCCAGATCCGGTGGTCCCTCTTCTTTGCGAGGTTTGACTTCCGGGTGCGGTACATACCAAGCGGGCACAACCAGAGAGCGGATGCTCTGTCCAGGAAGCCCGAGTACACCCGAGTGGAAGACAAGCTTCCGCCCAGGACCGTGATCCCCGTCGAGTCTTTTGCTGCGGTGCGGGAGCCGGTGGATATACGGGCTCGGATCCGGGAGGCGCAGCAGCAGGAGGCGTGGGTGGCTCAGCGGAAGGAAGAGGTGGGGCCAGATTCGCCTTGGTCGGTCACGGATGGACTCCTGTATTATCGTGACCGGCTCTATGTTCCAGGAGGGCCACTCAGGGGACTCGTCCTCAGCCAATGTCATGATAACCCGGCTGCGGGGCATTTTGGCCTGTTCAAGACTCTGAACCTGGTCTCCCGTACATTCTGGTGGCCCCGAGTCCGACACGATGTCCAGTCTTATGTCACCTCCTGCGTCCCATGCAGGCAGGCCAAGTCAGCGACAGGGGCCCCGCCTGGTTTACTGCAGCCTTTGCCAACGCCCAAGAGACCCTGGGGGGCTGTGTCCATGGACTTTCTGACGGATCTACCCCCATCCTCCGGCTTCACGACAGTGTTTGTGGTGGTGGACATGTTGACCAAGATGGCACACTTCATCCCCTGTCGCGGCTTACCGTCAGCTCGCGCCACTAGTCGCATGTTCATCCAACAGGTGTTCCGGCTGCACGGCCTTCCCGATAGAGTCGTCTCCGATAGGGGGGCCCAGTTTACAGCCCGCTTCTGGCAGGAGTTGATGCGGGCGTTGGACATTAAGGTTTGCCTCTCGTCCGCGCATCATCCTCAGACCGACGGGGGTACCGAGAAGGTCATCGGCATTTTGGAGCAGTATCTGCGCTGCTACGTTAACCTGCAGCAGGACAATTGGGTGGACTATTTGGCCATAGCCGAGTTTGCCTTTAACAACTCGCAGCACACCTCCACGCAGATGACACCGTTCTTGGCCAATGTGGGTTATCACCCTCGGTTTTTCCCCCTTTCTCCCGTGGACTCACCGGAGCCGGCAGCGAACGAATTCATGGCGGAGTTACAGGCGATCCATCGGTTGGTGCGACGGCAGCTGGAGAAGGCCAAGGCCGACTACAAGAGGTTCGCCGATCGGTCGAGAAGGGATACGCCTCCATTATCGGTGGGGGATCGGGTCTGGCTGTCCACCAGGAACCTACCATCCACTCGGCCGGCGAGGAAGCTGGACCACCGTTACCTTGGACCGTTCCCAGTCGAGGCCGTCATCAACCCGGTCGCCTATCGTTTAACTCTGCCACGTTCCCTGCGCGTGCACCCCGTCTTCCATCGGTCCTTGTTGGTCCCCGAACAACCGGCTTGTCCACTTCGCCAAGCGGAACCTCCCCCATCAGGACCTCGTGATGGCGACAGCACCCCCGAGTACGAGGTCGCCAGCATCAGGGATTCCCGCTGGCTGAAAGGTCGCTTCCAGTACCTGATCGAGTGGAAAGGGTACGGGCCGGAGGACTTCACATGGGAAGACGCGACCGCCGTTCATGCCCCTGCGTTGGTGACTGCTTTTCACGAACAGTTCCCATCCCGACCGCATCCGGATCGGCAGACCCGGGGGAAGGGCCCTGCGGTGCGGGATAGTGTTGTGACTCAGGGCCAGCCTGTGGGCCCGACAGCCGGGTCCGATGTATCGGAGGACTCAGATGTGGGGGAGGAGGGAAACGAACCGGCTGATGATGATTTGGAGACTTTGCAGAGTCCTCAGCCGGGAACCTCTTCTCAGCTGTGTGAGCCCGAGAGTGCGGAGGATGATGACCCACAGCTGGCCCTGTTCAAGGACGCCCGACGCAGGAGGCAGACGAGCAGGGACAAACAAAGGAAGGCTATGGGACTCCTCGGGAGGAGGCACAGGGAGACCACGCCCTGAGCTCTCTATAAAAGAAGTGTTTGGGGAGGGGCTAGTTGCTGAAAGCAACTTTTTCTTTGAGAAGTCAAGCTCTTGTATTTTTGTAACAGTGTAATTAAAACTTGGCAGAAGCCTTTTGATCTTGGACGCTTTCCAGACTCTTCCTTTGATTAGGGGTGCGAGAAGAGGGCTGGTTTAGAACATAACTTTCGTCCGGTCTCCAACCTTCGCTTCCTTGCGAAGGTTGTTGAGAGTGTGGTGGCACATCAGCTCCCTCTGGTCCTGGATGAAGCGGATTATCTAGACCCGTACCAATCGGGCTTCAGGCCTGGGTACAACACGGAGACGGCATTGGTCGCGCTGGTGAATGATCTCTGGAGGGCTCGGGACAGAGGATACTCCTCTGTTCTAGTCCTATTAGACCTCTCAGCGGCTTTCGATACCATCGACCATGGTATCTTGCTGCGGCGTCTCAGGGGATTGGGAGTGGGAGGCACGGTTCTTCAGTGGTTCTCCTCCTATCTCCTGGGACGTTCGCAGTCGGTGTTGACGGGGGGGCAGAGGTCGACCGCGAGGCCTCTCGCTTGTGGAGTCCCTCAGGGGTCGGTCCTCTCGCCCCTTCTGTTCAACATCTACATGAAGCCGCTGGGTGAGATCATTCGTGGTTTTGGAGTTGGGTATCATCAGTATGCTGATGATACCCAACTTTTCATTTCGACCCCAAACCACCCCAGTGATGCCCTCGACGTGATGTCCCGGTGCCTGGAGGCGGTCCGGGTCTGGATGGGGAGGAACAGGCTTCGTCTCAACCCCGACAAGACGGAGTGGCTGTGCGTACCGGCATCCCGGGATATTCAGGATATCCCACCCCTCATTATGGGGGGTGAGTCATTACCTCCTGTAGATAGGGCTCGCAACTTGGGAGTCCTCCTAGATTCACAGCTCTCTTTAGAAGACCATATTGTAGCTGTAACTAGGGGGGCGTTCGCCCAGGTTCGCCTGGTGCGCCAGTTGCGGCCCTGTCTAGACCGGGATGCCTTGCGCACGGTCACTCATGCGCTCGTGACCTCTCGTCTTGATTACTGCAACGCTCTCTACATGGGGCTACCCTTGAAGACCACTCGGAGGCTCCAGCTGGCACAGAATGCAGCCGCGAGAGTTGTGTCGGGGGTCTCCCGATACTCCCGTGTTACACCTTTGCTCCGCGAGCTGCATTGGTTGCCAGTTGTCTTCCGGGTGAGGTTCAAGGTGTTGGTAATGACCTACAAAGCCCTCCATGGCATGGGTCCAGAATACCTTGGGGAGCACCTGCAGCCGGCGTCAACTTCCCTCCGCCCAGTACGCTCCCACAGAGAGGGCCTCCTCAGGGTGCTGCCGGTCAAAGAATGCCGACTGGTGGCCCCCAGGGGGAAAGCGTTCTCTGTGGGTGCACCGGACTTATGGAACCATCTTCCGGTAGAGCTCCGGATGGCGCCCGACCTCCGCTCCTTCCGGCGCGACCTTAAAACCCATCTCTTTAAGGAAGCGGGCCTGGCCTGATGGGATGGGGTGGGTTTGTTATTATGACTTTAATTTTAAATTTGTACTATTTGTACTATGGGCATTGTTTAATCATGTTTTAATAATTTTAACTTTTGTATTTGTCTTTTACGTATTGCCCTGTTAACCGCCCTGAGTCTCTTGAGAGAAGGGCGGTATATAAATTAAATAAATAAATAAATAAAATAAATAAATAATATATTTACCAGAAAGGCCTACAAATCCTACAATTAGGGATTGCGGGTTAAACAACACATGATATCACAGCTTGATAAGAGACTGAGAATCACAAATAACAACATCTGTGGTTGAGTATGCATGCATCTTTAATGTGGAGCTGATACAAAATATTTTTGTTAGTGCACTTTTCAATAGCAGGGTGCTCAGCGTGACTTCTAGTATCACCTTATATAGCATGATTTCATTATACATGTACCTTCAATCATCATTGGCTGTACTAACAAGTAGCATGTTCCTAAGTTTCCTGTTGGCCTAAGAACTAGAATTACTCTTTCTTTTAAAAAAATCCTACCTTTATTGTCTTTATAAATAACTCAAGACAACAAATATATACATATATATATATATATATATATATATATATATATATATATATATATATATATATATATATATATATATATATATATATATATATATATATATATATGCATCTTTGGTTATTCGGGTTTTTCCCCGCGTAGAACTAAAGGTGTAGGGGCGACATTTCGACGGAATCCCATCCGTCATCATCAGGCTGGTGGCTTCTGCTTCCTTCTTCTGGGAGAAGCATGTGGCTGTTTGTTCCTCTTTTTTAAACTGCCAGAGGGGGTGTGTTCTGTGGGTGGTGTGCTCTGATTGGGTGGGGGAGTAAGTGTGTTCTGATTGGGTGGGAGTGTGTTTTGAATGGTGGGTGTGTTCTGATTGGGTGGGGGTGTGTTTTGAGTGGATGGGCTGGTCTCAGCTGCCAGCCTTAGACCTGAGCTGGTGAGTTGTGCTGCTTTTGTTCGGCTTCGTGTTTGTGGTGGTGCCATGTTTTTATAGTGGGTGTCAGTTTGCTTATTGTGTGGTTTGGAGGGGTTTAAAGTGGCTGATGTTGCAGCTGTAGTTAGGTTTCTGTTTTGTGGTTGTGCCTCGTTATCATTGTGGGTTCGGATTTGCTTTTTGAATGGTTGTGTGGTGGTGATGTCATGTGGTGTTATCATGAGTTTGGGTCTATCATTCTTGGTGGTTGGGACTCGTCTGTCAATCGAGGCGGGTTTCCAAATGGTTGGTAGGCGAGAGGTATCATCTCGTTTGTTTATGCTGTGGGGGCGTTTTTCTATCTCAATGGCTTCTCTGATTATTCTGTTGTTAAAATGTTCAATTTTGGCGATAGTTTTGGTTTTTTTTAAATCAATTTCATGTCCCGTGGCTTCAAAGTGTTGGACCAGGGATGAAGTTTGTTCTCCTTTTCTGAGTGAGTTTTTGTGCTCTTCAATGCGTGCACTTATTCTTCTGTTGGTCTGTCCGATGTATGTGGTGGGGCAGGTGGTGCATGGGATTTCGTATACTCCTTGGTTTTCTAAGCCAATTATGTCCTTGGGGTTTCTTAGGATGGTGGATATTTTTCTGTCTGTGTAGAATACTGTTTTGATGTTGTGTTTTTGGAGGACGTTACTGATTCTGTCTGTGGTCCCTTTTAAGTATGGGAGGAGGGCTTTGCCATTTTCTTGTTCTCTGTCTTGGGTTTTTGTGGGTGTCTCTCTTCGGATTAAGTTGGTAATCGTGTTTCTTTGGAATCCATTGGCTGTTAGTACATCAGTGAGAGTGTGTAGTTCGGTTTTTTGGTGTTGTTCGTCAGCTAGGTGTTTTGTTCTGGAGATGAGTGTCTTGGCTACGGAGTTGATCTGTGCTGGGTGGTGGTGTGAGAGTGCGTTCAGATAGCGGTTTGTGTGTGTTTTTATATGGTAGATAGTGTGTCCTAGGGAGCCGTTGGATTTCTTGTAGACTAAGACATCAAGGAAGGGAAGTTGATTGTTAGCTTCTGTTTCCATAGTGAATTGTATTTTGGGGTGTAGGCTATTGAGGTGTGTGAGGAAGTCATCCAGTTTTTCTTTGCCGTGTGGCCAGATTATGAAGGTGTCATCTACGTATCTGAGCCAGAGTTTGGGTTTGTGGTTGGATTTTTCTAGAGCGAGGGTTTCAAAGTGCTCCATGTAGAGGTTTGCGATGACAGGTGAAAGGGGTGATCCCATGGGTGCTCCTTCCATTTGTTTGTATCTTTGTCCATTGTAGATGAAGTATGTGTTAGATAGGCAGTGGTTGGTCAGATCTAGGATGTGTTTTGGGGGGTTGTATTTATTTAGGATAGCTGTCAAGGCTTCTTTGACTGGCACTTGGGTGAAGAGGGATACGACATCGAAGCTCACAAGTAGGTCACAGGGCTGTAAGTTTAGTTTACTTATGATCTCTATGAATTGGAATGAATCTTGTACGTGTGAGGTGATGGAATTTGCATAAGGCTGTAGTTGTTTGGCAAGAAATTTGGCTAGATTTTGTAGAGGTGAGCCTATGGAGCTGACTATGGGTCTGAGTGGGGTTCCTTCTTTGTGTATCTTGGGCAGACCATAGAGCTTAGGACATCTGGATGATTTTTCTCTGGGAATGATTGTTTTCTGGATCTCTTCACTGATGGGGGTGGCTTTTATTTTGGATTTTGTGGTTTTTTCCAGGTAGGTGGTGGGATCTGTCTTGAGGAGTTTGTATGTGGAGTCTTGGAGTAGGTTGGATAATTTGGTATGGTAGTCAGATGAGTTCATTACCACCGTGGCATTGCCTTTGTCTGCTGGCAGAATGATTATGCTGGTGTCATTTTTTAGGTTAAGTAGTGCTGTCTGTTCCTCTTTGGGTAAGTTGCTTTTGGGTGGTTTGCTGGTGCAGAGGATGTTGGTCACTTCGAGTCTGATTTTGTTGGCGTCATCAGGGTTAATTTTGGTCAGGCTGGATTTGACTCCGCATATAATGGTTTCCGTGGGAATGTGTTTGGGAGCGACTGCAAAATTAAATCCTTTAGACAGGACGTTGGTTTCGGCTTTGGTGAGAATCCTATCTGAGATGTTGTGCACAGTTTGTTTCATGTGTTGCTGTGAGAGAGGAGGGGTTTGTTTCTGGCGTTCCTTTAGTCTTCGGAGTTTATTGGTGTGTGTGTCTGTTTTGTAGGCAGTCTCTGTTTCAGCTCTCCAGACAGCGATTTGTTTGAATTTGTCCCAAAGTGTGGGGTGGATCTTGTTGCTGAGTTTGAGGTGAAGTGTGAGGAGGTCTCTGTTGATTCGGTCCAGGAGGAATCTTTTTGTGTGGAGTTCATTTCTGATTAGGGCCAGTTCAGTTCTTATCAGGATGCGTTTGATGGCTGCAGAGTTGGAGTGGAATTTCAATTGGAAGGATGTGGGGATTAAATTTTGATCTCGGCAGTTGCGTAGGAATGTGAGGTCACACAGAATGGAAGCTCTTCGTACTTCGAGTTTTTCATAGGTCCTAGTTAGCTGGTGGATTTCCTCCCCGTAGAGGTAAGATATTTGTTTTCTGAGGTTTTCGCGGGTGTTCGTATGTGCATCTTTGGTTATTCGGGTTTTTCCCCGCGTAGAACTAAAGGTGTAGGGGCGACGTTTTGACGGAATCCCATCCGTCATCATCAGGCTGGTGGCTTCTGCTTCCTTCTTCTGGGAGAAGCATGTGGCTGTTTGTTCCTCTTTTTTAAACTGCCAGAGGGGGTGTGTTCTGTGGGTGGTGTGCTCTGATTGGGTGGGGGAGTAAGTGTGTTCTGATTGGGTGGGAGTGTGTTTTGAATGGTGGGTGTGTTCTGATTGGGTGTGGGTGTGTTTTGAGTGGATGGGCTATCGCCAAAATTGAACATTTTAACAACAGAATAATCAGAGAAGCCATTGAGATAGAAAAACGCCCCCACAGCATAAACAAACGAGATGATACCTCTCGCCTACCAACCATTTGGAAACCCGCCTTGATTGACAGACGAGTCCCAACCACCAAGAATGATAGACCCAAACTCATGATAACACCACATGACATCACCACCACACAACCATTCAAAAAGCAAATCCGAACCCACAATGATAACGAGGCACAACCACAAAACAGAAACCTAACTACAGCTGCAACATCAGCCACTTTAAACCCCTCCAAACCACACAATAAGCAAACTGACACCCACTATGAAAACATGGCACCACCACAAACACGAAGCCGAACAAAAGCAGCACAACTCACCAGCTCAGGTCTAAGGCTGGCAGCTGAGACCAGCCCATCCACTCAAAACACACCCCCACCCAATCAGAACACACCCCCTCTGGCAGTTTAAAAAAGAGGAACAAACAGCCACATGCTTCTCCCAGAAGAAGGAAGCAGAAGCCACCAGCCTGATGATGACGGATGGGATTCTGTCGAAACGTCGCCCCTACACCTTTAGTTCTACGCGGGGAAAAACCCGAATAACCAAAGATGCACATACGAACACCCGCGAAAACCTCAGAAAACATATATATATATATAAAACATTCTTCCCTCCTATTTTCCCCACAACAACCCTGTGAGGTTAGTAGGGTTGAGGAAGAATGCCTGACCCCAAATCACCCAGATTTTAATAAATTGACTTCCCATCTAATTCCATCTCATTAGCACATCAAGTTAGCAAATTAGTATTGATAAATTGGGGAAAGAAAGTTGTAAACAGAACAGATACCAGCAAGGACCATGAAATGACTAACTATTAGTATTAAGCAATGCCCAGAACCAGCAGATAATACCAGTAACTAATGTTGAGTATTCAATAGCCACATATCCACCCAGAGACCAGGAACCGCTTGGGGAGCCTCTCTCTTTTGCCACTTATGGTTCAGTATGAGTGCCTGCCTGCTACTACTTCCCCATGACTCAAGGATAGTACATGAGCATCCATACTTGAGGCACACTGCTTCAAAATTCCATGCATAAATAACTCCTCAGTGAGAGATTGCTCAGGACATACAAGAGGAGATTGTGTGGAATTTGATAGGAATATAATATAGAATATAGGCTAAACGAAGCAAAAGAAGGCACCAGTGTAAAGGCAGTGATGCTTACTCATATTGGTCTACTCAGAGAGCAGGGACTCTTTCCAACCATCACCACCTAAGGAGTGAGAGTAAAATGACTACCTTAGCCACCTTTAGGGGTTTGTAACCAGAGAGCATTATATTTTAAGATCTAAAATGTGAACAAACTAAACTGTTGTAAAACTGTAATTATAGGCAGCTTGTGCTAAAGTTACAAGGGAAGTTAAATTCACTATAATTATACCACTAAGGGCTCAAATTAAATGATCCCTATTCATAGATGAGTAGACAGGCACCCAAGACTTCTTTGATTCCCTGCTTAGAAAAGTTAGATTAGGCAGTATAAAAAGAACCTTTTGGCAGAATGGGTCTACCGCACAGCAACTTCGCTCTAGATGTACCCTTGAGAAAGAGACGAAGGGCTGTTCTGTGGTGGGGAAATAAAGCTGTGAGAAAAAGACTCAGAACAACCCACCTTGTTGTCCTTGAACAGGGGGCAATGAAGAATTTGGATAGGTTTTCAAGATTCTATTAATACACATATTATTCTGTTAATAAATTAGCATTCCTGGATTCCCTGCAGGGGTATCTTTTCTTGACTAGACCCAACTCAAAAAGTTGATATCTGCAGGAAAAGCATCCACAACAGATGCTTTGGTGAGCAAATCTATATCAATCTCACGCTCACACAAAGTGTTCACTTGCTATTAACTTATTGGTTTGGTTTTGGCTGAATATAACACATAAAGTTATTACAGTTTATAAACCATAATTGATGATGTGAACATTTAGCCAATATTACTTATTTAATCCACTGCATATGGCTTTGGATAGTACTTAAATTGCTGAAGTTGCACTATGGAAATTTACAAAGGGAGGACTGATTTACCAAATCAGGTCCTTAAATTGCCAAGAGGCATGTTTCTCCTTTGCAGCCCTTATTTGGGAAATCTATACATATATATACGCGGTGGCTCAGTGGGTTAGGACGCTGAGCTTGTCGATCAGAAGGTCGGCAGTTTGGCAGGTTGAATCCTGAGTGCCGCGTAACAGAGTGAGCGCCTGTTACTCGTCCCAGCTTCTGCCAACCTAGCAGTTCGAAAGCACCTAAAAATGCAAGTAGAAAAATAGGGACCACTGCGGTGGGAAGGTAACAGCGTTCCGTGCGCCTTTGGCGTCTAGTCATGCCGGCCACATGACCACGGAGACGTCCTCGGACAAGCGCTGGCTCTTTGGCTTTGAAACGGAGATGAGCACCGGCCCCTAGAGTTGGAAACGACTAGCACGCATGTGCGGGGGAACCTTTACCTTTACCTTTACTATACATTTAGCCAAGAAAGAAACAGATCTAGATGGTTTTCCTTCCAAAATGACAGCATAGTAAAGTAAATAAAAGACAAGTTTCCTTCATCTTTATAAAGAGAGATTAAAAAAACCCATAGTTTTATCTCCCATCAGATAATTCTGTCTATAATTACCATGGATCTTCTTCTGCAGCTTTTGGCTTAATGAAAACAGCCTGAACTGTCAGCACCTTGGCAGCTTTGAAGTATAAATCAAGTCAAAAGAAAGGAGAGAGAGTGGTGATCTTTGTCCTCTTCTCACTGTTAAGCAGATCACAGCAAGTGCTCAAGAAACAGGAAACCTTAATGTATTTGGTAATTAGATTTGGAAAAATGATATTCCAAGATCAGACTTAAAGGTCAGATAAACAGCTTTCATTCACTCCAGTGATTCTTGCATGGTGCATACCAAAGGAAACTGCAGATCAGTGAAAGATTAGAAGTCTTAAGATAGATCAGAAGCCAAAAAAAACCCCAAGGTTATTTTAACTAACCTTCTAAAAAATCAATGAATGACATAGCAGAGCAATATGACCTGCTACTTTCCAGTTTTGCCTGTGAGAGTGGTTTTTGTGCAGAAAACATCCAGAACAAAACTGTGTTGTTCCTTATACCTGATTTTTAAAGCTTGACATTCAAAACATTGTGGAAACATGCTGTCAGAACCTAGGGCTGTGGGAAGCAGAACAGCAGTCACAAAACACCCATATGTTGCTCCCCATTAACCTTCTGAATCCTGTTCAATGTTTCTACTATTTTCATCTTGCTTGTAGGTAGGTGAGCACATTTATAGCTACCAACCAACTGCCTCCCCCCTTCCCCCTTTAAGGCATTTGTAGGAATTATCAAGTCCTAGGGGCTTTATTGTAAACAGGTCACATGATTTGTTTGACAAAATTCCAGTTCATTTAAAACTAAATGCAACTTTAAAAATAGGAAAAGGAGGTGGGGCAGTGATGGAGGTATCTGATATCACATCAGCACAAGGCTAACTCTCCCTTCCTTACTATGAGAATCAGGATTGCAATCTGGTTGTCATAAATGTTATTGATGTTGCTTATTTTACTTCTATAAGCACTTATTTTAGCTATTCCTTGGGGGATAATTTACCTGGGACTGTCAGATCAGGGCTACAAATTTGGATGATTTTACGTTGGTGTTGAGGAGAGCTTGAGATCTTTCTGTATTTTGTTTTTCAATCCTCTGGTGGTTATCTGGATTTGTGAAGGCAAAAACTGGTAGCCATTTCCTGGAAACATTGCCTGAAGCAATGAAATGGATGCTCACAATATTTTTTTTTAATCAAACCTGGGAGGAATTCCCTGTCTCTTTTTCTTAATCATAATAGAAAGGGATCTTTCCCTCTTTTGAGAGAAGATAGATGCAAAGAAGTCCGGCCTTTCCCCACTCACCTTTATTTCTTCCCCACCTTTCTTCTGCAATGAGCCAATCACCTCCTTGACTCTCCCAATCCTGTTTTGCATCCTTCTTCAGCCTCATCTCATTATGAGTTTTAGCCTTTCTAACTCCCTCCTTACAGAACTGAGGTACCACCATGTATCCACACCTCTTTATTAGTTACCAGCCATTATTTCCATTTGTCTGAACCTCCCTTTCTGTTCACTATTCACCCAAATAGCATCTTTAAACCTTTCCCGTTTCCTTCTCATAAGAATTTTTATTGACTGTGTTTTCAATATCTTTATTTCAGGATCTCCGATCCCTCTCCAGCATGTTTGCTCCATAGGATGTCTAATCATATTTATCGTCTTCACTTCTCTTCTGAGGTCATTAAAGTCTAACCTGCATAGGAGTTGAATCTTCTGATAATGCTGTCATGTCCTCAAACACATCCATAAGCAGCCAAATACTTTGTTTAACTAATGAGTACAAATACAACTCAGTTTTCCAGAAATCTGTTTCTCATAGGGAAAAAGAACTTGGTTTCTGAGCTGGCAAGGAAGGCAGCGATTAAAAAAACACAAAAAAGTTTGCTAGAGTGAAAGAACAGAGAAGAGGTGTAATGGCTGACAAACCCAGACAGATCTAGATCTGGCACTGGCTGCTGAAGATTTGATATTGGCTTTAGGGGGGGGGGAAGGATGGATGATGATCCATCATGATTGGACTGGGCAGTGATAACACTTCTGAAGAATAATTGGTTCAAAGAGATCCCAGAGAAAGATTCTTGAAGTGTTCAGGAGTGGGAGGATCTGAAGACACACTGAAGAACCTGGAAACTGTGAGGTAAAACTCCCCAGCAGAGAAGTCTCTGAAGAGCCATAAAAGAGAGAGGAAGATCACATTCTACCAGCCAAAAACTGATACTAAAGTCTGAGAGATAGAGAAAGCCACCTCAGTATCGTTTAGCCTCTTTTTATCTCTAAATAAAACAGTACAGTATTTAAAAATAGACAAAGTTACTCTCTCTGTGGGAAGGTGTGTCCTTCTGTAAAATAAGGAGTATGGTAGCTCCTCTTCTGACTAAAACATTTTATTAAATGGCATACATCTTTTGAGCTGTGCCTAAACAACTTTGGCACATTGGCTAGATCATTCTTTATAATTTAATTCAAATTGGGATATTTTATATAATTTAAATTGGGATAAAGTGGAGGTGTCAAGAAAAGGAGAAGTCTCTGGTTATGCAGATGCAGGTAAATGTGAAGCAGAATATAACACCTAATCCATTGACAATTGTGTTAAAAAACCATATTGTTTGTCAAGACTTTCTGAGATTGCCTGAAACTTTTTGATATGTGTAAGTGATGCAATCTGTTACTCAATGTTTTGTTAAAGCCTATTTTTTTCCCAAACTGCCACAGAATGTCCTGGGAGGTTGAAATGCTGTAATAATATTTTTCTTTGGTTTGAGTCCTGATATCAAACTTGTGTTCTTTAGGTCTTTTGCACAAAAAGATTGCACTGTTTGTCCTACGTAGAACCTTGTTGGTAAATAATGGCATATAAATAATGGCATAATGGCATATAATGGCATATATCACATTGCAAGAAGAGCATGTGAAGGTGTCTGTAATCTTGCTGCTTGCTGAGGCCTGTAATGTTGGTATAAAATATGGGGGTAAAATAGGTTTGTTATAGAGTTTGACCTAAGGGACACGGTGGCTCAGTGGGTTAGGACACTGAGCTTGTCAATCAGAAGGTCGGCAGTTTGGCGGGTCGAATCCTGAGTGCCGCATAACAGAGTGAGAGCCTGTTACTCATCCCAGCTTCTGCCAACCTAGCAGTTTGAAAGCACATAAAAATGCAAGTAGAAAAATAGGGACCACTACGATGGGAAGGTAACAGTGCTCCATGCGCCTTTGGCGTCTAGTCATGCTGGCCACATGACCACAGAGATGTCCTCGGACAAGCGCTGGCTCTTCGGCTTTGAAATGGAGATGAGCACCGGCCCCTAGAGTTGGAAACGACTAGCACGCATGTGCGGGGAAACCTTTACCTTTACCTTATAGAGTTTGATTCTCCTGTTGATATCATTTGCCTTGTTTTTTCTTGTGAGAATTTGTTTCAGATTGGGTGGTTGCCTATATGCAAGTATGGGCCTGCCAGTGCTACAGAAAATATAGTGTCATTGTCCAGCTTATTTATAATGCTTTTGAATGGTTTGAGCTATAAGTGACAACCACCATTGTTCTCTTTCTGTGATCTGTCTTCTAATAGGACTCTTCTGGAAATAGATCTGGCTCTATTGATTTGTCTATTGATTTCTTTGGGTGTTCAATTCAGTTTCCTGAATGCCTAGTTTAATTCCATCAATTAAGCATCTATGTCAAATGGGTCAAATCAAATGTAATTTTAGTGTACAGCCTGATTATAGATGACAGATGTGGTTGTGTTCTGACTGAAAACTGGAAGCATGTGGCTGTGCAAGTTTGTTTGTAACCTTCCTGTAGTACATGGCACTTAAAATATCCATTGTGTAATTCTACAGTGACATCAAGAAGGTCGATTTGTTCTGTAGATCATTCTAAACTAAGGTTGATGGTGGGATGGAAGTTGTTGAAGCTATAATGGAATTGGATGAGAGAATCATTTAATGCGCCCAAATGGTGAAAATATCTTTTTTTTTATTGAAAAGTTTTAAAATACAGTTTTCCTTTAAAAAACCCCCTTCCCCCTCCCTGCTCCCCCCTACCTCCCCCCAACCTCCCTTCTTCCTCCCCTCCCTCCACCCCCCCTCCCCCCCCGACTTCCCAGAGCTAAATACAAGGTATATATATATAAAAAGGCAATCATAAACAGCCATATACTAACAACTATAAATTCTAAAATCCATCACTCTCTAGCTTATATAGGATAAGACACACCTTAACAATATTAAATATATATAAAAAACTAGAATAAAAAAAGAAAAAAAAAATGTAAGAAGACTTATTCGAATGCTACATAAAACTTCTTAACCCTATACTTGTTCTGGATAAACTCAATCCATTTTCTCCATTCCATAATATAACGTTCTTGCGAATGATCTTTCAAATAGGCCGAAATCTTCGCCATCTCTGCCAGGTCGGAAACCTTTAAAGTCCATTCTTCTATAGTCGGCAGTTCCTCTTTCTTCCAATATTGGCCTATCAAAAGTCTTGCCGCCGTAATTAAGTTCAACATCAGCTTGGTGTCCACAACTGTAGCGTCTGCAATTATTCCCAACAAAAAAAGTTGCGGACAAAACTTTATCCTCTGTTTAAAAATCTTCTGCATATTCCACCAGACTTTTATCCAAAAAGCCTTAACCTTCTTACATGTCCACCATATGTGAAAATATGTTGCATCTTCATCACCACACCTCCAACATTTAGGCTGATAATTCGGATACATACTTGCAAGCTTTTTAGGATCTAGATGCCATCTATAAAACATTTTGTAAAAGTTCTCTCTTAGATTTTGAGCTTGAGTAAATTTTACGTTCCTCACCCAAATCTTTTCCCACGTGTCCATTGTAATAACTTCCTGGATGTTTTGGGCCCATTTTATCATACAATCCTTAACAAGCTCTGTTTCCGAGTCAATCTCTATCAATGCAAGATATATCCGTTTAATATGTGCTGGTCCCTGATTTCTAATCTGCTTTATCAAATTTTCATCAGTCATTGTAAATCCATTTTTCTGGTCTTCTTTCCACCTGGCCTGTAATTGAATATATTGAAACCAAGTTTGAACAACCTTCTCTTCTCGCAAGAGGCTATATGATTTCAAACACCAAACATTCCTTTCCAGGCTTAAAATTTCCTTGTACGTAGTCACATCATGTTTGAAACCAGCATGTATATTTTCTATTGCGTGTTTTGGAATTGCCCACAATGGTATCTTGCTGCTTAGCTTATGTCTATACTTCTTCCAAACTCTCAGCAATGCCTGTCTTAAAATATGCATCCTAAACACAGTATCTACCTTCTTATCATACAACAAATATGCATGCCAGCCAAACAACAAATCATGGCCCTCAAGATTTAATAACCTCAATTGCGTCAAATTAATCCAATCGCTTATTCCTACTAATGCAGCAGCTTCATAATATAATTTAAAATTAGGCAATTTAAGGCCACCTCTCTCACGAGTATCCTGCATAATCTTAAGTTTAACTCGTGGCTTTTTCCCTGCCCACACAAATTTATTGATACCACGCTGCCATTCCTCCAAATTAGAATCTTTCTTAAGAATCGGTATCATTTGAAACAAAAATAAAAATTTGGGCAGGACATTCATTTTCACTGCTGCAATCCGTCCCAACAAAGACAATTGCAATTTTTGCCAACTCTCCAATTCTTTTTGAATTTTCCCCCATAGTTTTTCATAATTATTTTTATATAGCTTTGTATTAGAGGGCGACAAAATCACCCCCAGATATTTAACCCTCTTAACAATCTCAAATCCAGTTAATCCTTCTAAGAGAGCCTTCTGTGAAACTGTCATATTTCTAGCCAAAATTTTAGTTTTCTGTGTATTTACTTTAAATCCAGAAACCTTCCCATATTGTGTTATTATCTCCATCAGGTCCACAACAGAGTTCTCTGGCTGGGTCACTGTAACAATATATCACATTGCAAGAAGAGCATGTGAAGGTGTCTGTAATCTAATATGCATGCTTGCTGAGGCCTGTAATGTTGGTATAAAATATGGGGGTAAAATAGGTTTGTTATAGAGTTTGACCTAAGGGACATGGTGGTTCAGTGGGTTAGGACGCTGAGCTTGTCAATCAGAAGGTCGGCAGTTTGGCGGGTCGAATCCTGAGTGCCGCATAACAGAGTGAGAGCCTGTTACTCATCCCAGCTTCTGCCAACCTAGCAGTTTGAAAGCACATAAAAATGCAAGTAGAAAAATAGGGACCACTACGATGGGAAGGTAACAGTGCTCCATGCACAGAGATGTCCTCGGACAAGTGCTGGCTCTTCGGCTTTGAAATGGAGATGAGCACCGGCCCCTAGAGTTGGAAACGACTAGCACGCATGTGCGGGGAAACCTTTACCTTTACCTTATAGAGTTTGATTCTCCTGTTGATATCATTTGCCTTGTTTTTTCTTGTGAGAATTTGTTTCAGATTGGGTGGTTGCCTATATGCAAGTATGGGCCTGCCAGTGCTACAGAAAATATAGTGTCATTGTCCAGCTTATTTATAATGCTTTTGAATGGTTTGAGCTATAAGTGACAACCACCATTGTTCTCTTTCTGTGATCTGTCTTCTAATAGGACTCTTCTGGAAATAGATCTGGCTCTATTGATTTGTCTATTGATTTCTTTGGGTGTTCAATTCAGTTTCCTGAATGCCTAGTTTAATTCCATCAATTAAGCATCTATGTCAAATGGGTCAAATCAAATGTAATTTTAGTGTACAGCCTGATTATAGATGACAGATGTGGTTGTGTTCTGACTGAAAACTGGAAGCATGTGGCTGTGCAAGTTTATTTGTAACCTTCCTGTAGTACATGGCACTTAAAATATCCATTGTGTAATTCTACAGTGACATCAAGAAGGTCGATTTGTTCTGTAGATCATTCTAAACTAAGGTTGATGGTGGGATGGAAGTTGTTGAAGCTATAATGGAATTGGATGAGAGAATCATTTAATGCGCCCAAATGGTGAAAATATCTTAAGTGAATCTCAAGTATTTCTCAACAAATCTCATCATGATTTCAACATTTCCCTGCCCAGTTAGACTCCTCTGTTCCAATTTGCTCTCTTTTTATTCACTCTCACTGCATCACACTTCCAATATTCTTATCTACTTCCAAAGCCTAGACAGAGCTATTAGTTGATGAATGCAGCTCCATCCACCAGTTGATCAGGGAACAAAGTGTAGCTTTGAGAGCTCAGATCATGTTCTCAGCAAACAGAAACAGAGCATGCCTCAGCTTATTCCCACGAGTGTTTGCAGTGATCTCATGTATACATCAATCTGATTTTATCATAGAAGAGCTGTGTTAATCTACAGCCAAAAATTGAAAGGTTCTAGTAGCACCTTTGATGTCTAATACATTTTTATTATAAAGATTTTGGAGCTTTGGCTCACTCCTTCAGGTGTGTGGTGTGGCTTAATTGATGGAGGATTTAAATATATGGGATGAGGCGGGGGGGGGGGCAAAGGGAAGGGGAGGCAGGTTGATTCCAAACTTCAACAACAGTAATTGATAAATATGTAACAGGTAATAGCGGAGTCTCTAAGAAAAGCATTCAAAGTTCTTCTTTGCAAAAAAAACAAGGAGAGAAAACCTACAAATGAATTGTAATTGTTAACACCAGAACTAAAGTAATTTCCAATGATTGATTGACTCTGACAATCTTGCCCCTGCTCCAGATCATGACTTATTGGCTTTAATTTTGAAACCTTTTCCACACGTTATAGGCAGCACAAACTGCACTGAGACACTGATTCTTATTCACATTCTCTGCATTTCTGTCCTGAGGAACGCAGGCTCCCACCATTTCTCACACAGATGAGAACAAATTACTCCCCCCACAAATCTTTAATTCATTATTATCCAGGTTAAAATGGACTCCATAGAAATGAAACATTTTATTCAAACTGACAATTATCTTTACAAACAAGTACATGTTGACGTGCGCACGCGCGCACACACACACATACACACACAGACATCTATGGTATCCTAAACCAGATTTCCAAACAGAGAGATAAAGGAAGATAACTCTTCAAAAGAATACCAATATCAATTTGGACCATGAGCTGCTAAATGCAAAAGAATATCCAGAAATTCAGTGGTAGTCTTCAGAAGAATGAAATATTTGTAGAATACAGTGACAGTGCCAACACTTAACTAATTAATGCTACATCTAACAAAAAGAAAAGTTAGAACTGGCGCTAAGCTATTTTAGAAGATGCTAAATGGTCTTTATTGATTTGTTTCTAGAGTGAGTTGAGGTTCACCATTAAAAGCTGGTTTTCCTGGGTCAAAAAAATAGTTTGGTTGTAAATTAAAAGTGTTCATATTAAGTTGCATTACACACACCAAACAGTTGGTTTAAACTGCTTTAAGGCACACATGAATGGAAGGGGACATTACTATTATTTAATGAAAGAAGCTAAAACATAGAGCTACAGTATTGAATAGATACCTGAATGTGAGATACTGTATATATGATCAGTAGTAGTCTATGGTTATCCAGTTCAATGAACACCACCACTAACAGATGAATGTACCAAAATAAAATCAACATTAACTGTAAAACATTTCAAAATGCACCAGACAAGCAACGTTCAGGGCTGAGTTTAGGAAACAGAGGCTATTGTCCTTCAGTAAATCCCTTCAGACTGGATCACACTAAGGTGGTCTGTTTGGCTAGAAATAAGAACATTGTGTAGTCAGACTGAGTTAAGCCTGCAAGCTGACAAGCCTGGAAAAAGACTATAAGGACACCAGCCTTCACTGACAAGGCAAAGAAGTCTGAAATCCATCCATCACCTAATTGCAAAGAGATGACAAAACCTATCTGCCAGACTGAATATACAATTTTCCTGCATGTCTACCTTCTCATTTATTGTCTTTTTTTTTCCACAATGAAGCAGAGGCTCAGAATGAATCTAATCAATTTTCTCCTTGTCCTTTTGTCACATTTATTCAGCCCTAACATCCATGTTGAAGCTGACGGAATTACCAGTGGCAACTGCTTTTCCAAACTCCTTTTCTTTATACCAGTTGCCCATGTGTGTGAATGTGCATTAACATCTACTATATATGTCAGACACAAACACATTGACCCCTCATTTCAATCAATTGACCAACAAAGGCATCGGTTGTTCTACCTAATTTGACACAGATATTTACTGTAACAGGCCAATTTTGTAGATTTAACCTTACATCTTCATACAAACTATAAAATCCTTTACAGAAATTGTAAATCATTCACAGAAGATTGTGATTACCCAAAACCATTAGCTTCAGGAAACTTCTGAAAATGGTCCTTATTGGTCTCAATATTGTGTTGTTTTCTTATATTTTCCTCCTCATTGTTCTATTTTATAAAATGTGCCCCTGGAAATGGTCAACTTCTCAGATGACAATAATTACAACCCTGCCCTGGTCTCACAGTTGTGGCTAGTGGGGCCCATTTCCCTATTCCTATAACTCTCATCTCCTGAATAAAAGATAGAACATCAATCTAATAGATATATTTTAACTGTCATAATTATGTATCAAAATTCACATGGTTTGTATATGCTGTCATTCATAAGTGAATAAAGTTTATGAACATGATTGTATCAGAGTTCGCAACAATAAAGATGGAATTTGACTCCATTTACGTAGCTTCATCCATTCTGGTTCCGTCATAGACTTTTTAAATCTAAACTTCTGAGAACCACTTCTGTCCTTACAATGCACGTCTGTGGCCAAGAATAACACTTATCTTTCTCTCTATGTGGAGTTCCATGAACACATTCAAAAGTTCTATTTTTCTCAACCTTCAACAATTACTTCTCTCTTGCATTTCATACTAATGCCTTTTGAAATTGGATGGCATCTCTTTAAAAAAACAAAGTGCTCTTAATCCCGAGCAGTTCCCGGAAGAAGGAAAATAATACCATTAAGCTTAATAATACCATAATAGGTTCCAGCAAATGCAACCGATCTGGCAAGTATTCCTTAGGCTAATTTCAAATCCCGTTAATGGCTCTAACAAACCTGGGTGAATGTCAATGTAGGATTATGACATTTTAGAATCATTTGGCACTTTAGTACATGGAAATCCTTTTACTTGTTTATAGATTAAAGGAGCTGTATCCTTACATTGTATTCATATAATTAGAGACTAAAGGACATATATTATTTTTATATATTTATTGAATTTTTTTTAAATACAAAAGCTGCATATTTCAAGGCAAAATGTTCATAAATTGTGTAGTAAAGAAATGTCTAAACAGAAATATTTAAAAGGATCATTAAGGAATATCTTTATCTTTTCAAAAGAATATCAGCATATATCTTAATATGAAAAGTAAACCAAAAAGATTCTTACATGAGTGGGAATTAAAACAAGCAATAGTCTGATGTAGCCATTCCTAAGTATGTACAAGAATCTATTAATAGTAAAGATTTTTATCTGGCACATAGAACAAAGCACAAGAGGACAGAATATTGCTTAGGGATTTGTCTATTTTTCACAGCATAAAAGCAAAGAAGAAAGTAAGAGGAATATGACTGTTTTAATTATATGTTTCATACTCTCTTACAAACTATATTAAGAATCCCTGTTTAAAAGGAAAAAAAAACCCACATGTATTGAAATAAAGGTTTATTTTCTCCACCTTATTCGACAGAAGCAATTGTAGTGAGTCATTTACCAGTTTTAAATATGCCAAGCACATAAAATACAAGGACATTAAGCTATTACACAGTACACAATTCAGCATTTCCAATATAAATGTGTATGTCACGCCTATTCAACTCGGCACAGAGTGTACCAAACAGTGGACATTTCAAATTGTGGCATGGTAACTACTATGCTACAAAGTTAGCTATATAGACTATTTTTCATTAAATAAGGGTATTCTTCCCCCACCATCCCCCCAGTAGATTTCCACAGCTAGAGGCTATCAATGACTTCTACCTTGGGATTTCTGCCAGGTCAAAGGAGCAAGAATCATCATACTTTGCCACTGGCAGTTCTTCCTACCCTCGTGGCTTACTTACTAAGACTCAGCAAAAGCCTCACAGAATCCCAAGGAGTAGGAAAAGTGCTTATGTCAGATCAAATGCTACACTATGTTAATTTTGCTACATAGAGAAAAAGAATATGAAGGATAAGGTTATTTCCTGCCCTAGATTTCTCAAATTCCCTAACAGGAGCTCATTGATAAGCCTTAGAAAATGTATACCGTTGCTAAGACATATATTAAACACCCTGTATAGAAATGTATAGCAAAAAATGCATACAGCTGCATGGTGATGGGTGGGGTGGGGGAGCTTTGGGATGGAAACATGGAAAACTAGATTTCCAAGCTGCCAGGTCTTTCTAGCAAGAACAAAAACAATGCAAAACAAATAAGACCATCTGAGAAAAGTTTGCTTTTACAACCCGAGGATTTGCAGGCTCCAACATTAAATGGAAAGTGCCCAAACTTCTCGGTGTTGAAAACACAAATACTCAGGAGAGTTTGTAGCCATCTCCTATCATTTCCACAGCCACCTCTGGCATTAATCAGCAAGTAGCCAACCTATATGCTCCTTACTTTCCTCCCATCTCTTTTTTTCCTTAAACAATAGTGGCATAAATGATAAATGGTGGTGGTTGTATTCTGAATGAAGAAGAGAGGTTGGGGAGAAAATGACTCAAAGCAAGGAAAGCTTATCTATTAGCTGGTATTCCTGCAAGGCTCTTAAAAGATGTAATATGAATGTCATTAGAAAACCAACCAAAGATCAGGTAGAAGTGATCTGAATAATCCTCTTCAACCAGCCACCATCAAAACTGAAGTACCTCTATACTGAAGTCCCCTTTTAAAGTCCCCTTATTATCATCTGTATTTCTGCTACACACAAGGCAACTGGAGCCAGACAAGATGACAGAAGTAGTGTAGTTAAATCTCAAGCATGAGATTTTGATGGTTGGCATTAATGGAATGAAACAAGTAAATTATGAAGCTGGTCTATAGAATTGCTAAGAATTGCACATGATTGAACAGAAAGCATCATTAATTTGTCTCAGAAAAATCCTGCCAGAAACAAAATCCCTGCTGGATTTTTACTCATATTTTAGCATAACTGTATGCCCAATGTACATGGAAGAAGCACAACAGCTGACCAGAAAGCAAAGGAAAAAATGTGATACCATTTACTCCAACTTCCAGCTGAAGTCACTAATAAAGACCTCATTCTGTGAGCTGCTGCTGACTCCTGACTTCCATCTCACCAACTTTAATTGAAGCAGAGAGCCATGCATAAACCCTTAAACCCTTTCCAGGAGCTCTCAAATCCCAGTGGCATCTTTTTAGGTATTATCCTACTCTTTTGTTACCCTCTTTTATTAGTACTGTAAAAACATTATCTTTTAACCTTTTGTTTCTTCTTCAGAAGAATCTTATGGATAACTTTACTCTGCTCTCTCTACCATTCACATTTGATTCTCTCAGTGTAGATACAAGAGGTGACAAGCACAACGAGGGCACTTATTGCCACATTGGAAATACTTATGAAAAGGTACCTTCAGGACATATGTAGACATTCTCAAATGGAATAACAGAGACATATGAAAAATCCTGCCCCCACCCCCCTAAAATGTGTGATCAATTCCCTGCAGAGAAACCTGAACAAAAGCAATTCATTTTTTATTTCTCCCATCATCAACACCAAGTTCAATCTGACGAAAAACCAGGTACACCTTTTTAATTCCATCAGGAGATGTAAGGAAAGTGGGTATGGTGAACTTTTTGTTGTTGTTGTTGTTGTTGTTCTAGCTAATCCATTCTAAAAATCTGAGGATGTGGTCAGAAAAAAAAAACAATAAAGGAGGGTTGCTTACCAACATCCAAGCAGAAGACACAGACAAATCCTTTCCAATGTGTCAATGTGTACTGTATGTGCCACCATGAAAAGAATTCCAGGGAAAACCCCTGGGCTACTGCAGACCCTTCTCAACCATGGGAAGAAATACTGTCATCTGGACTGTGATAGATCTGTTTTCGAAGCAGGCTCACTTTATCGCCTGTAAAGGACTCCCATCTGCACAACGACTGACTAAATTGTTCCTGAAACATATCTACTGACTGCATGGCGCCCCTAAGTGAATAATTTCCGATAGAGGAGTACAGTTCACAGCGAAATTTTGGAGGAATTTCCTTAAATTAATTGGATCATCTCAAGGCTTATCATCTGCTTTTCATCCAGCTACCAATGGGGCTGCAGAATCCGCTAACAAAATGGTGGAGCAATGCCTCAGATGCTGTGTTTCCTACCAACAGACAAACTGGACTGACCTCCTCCCCTTCGCCGAGGTGGCCTACAATAGTTCTGTTCACAGCAGCACTGGCTACACACCTTTCAGAGTAGCCACAGGAAAAGAGTTCAGCCTGATGCCTGACTATCCTCAGGTGCCCTCTGCTTCCCAGACACTTGATCAATGTGTGAGGGGGTGGAAAGAGGTTTGGAGAAAGACAAAAATGGCATTAAAAAAGACTTCTGAGACTTATAAAAAAACAAGCTGATAAAAAGAGGGCTCCCCAAAGAACATTCCAAGTGGGGGGAAAGGTTTATCTGTCAACTAAATATTTATGTCTCAAATTACCCAGCAAGAAATTAGGACTGAAATTCTTGGGGCCTTTCCCCATTGTGAAAATCATCAATCCGGTCACAGTAAAATTGAAACTCCCCAGACTTTTTGGAAAAATTCACCCGGTGTTCCATTGTAGCTTACTGAAAACTTTTCGAACCTCCACTTTAAGACCTCCCCCTAAGAAAGCACCTGGACCCCTCATAGTAGCAGGTCAGACCCATTATGAAGTGAAATATATTCTTGACTCTAGAAAATTGCAGTACCTAGTACAATGGAAGGGATACCCATTGTCTGAAGCCATTTGGGCGAAATCTAGTGATGTGAAAGCTGACAGACTTATCAAAAAGTTTTATGAGAAACACCCCAACAAACATAACTTGTGTTTGTTTACATTACAGGATCTGTTCTTTTGTAAGGGGGGCCGGATGTCAATGCTGCAAACATTGACATGTTTTTGCACTGACAATATAAGAGACAGCCTGTTACTTTAATTGCTTCATTTGGGGGGAAGGAAATCTACCCGAATGTTGTGGGAAGGTGAGAAAAGTCTGCTTACAGAATGGGGAGTGAAACCTCATATGTAAAACTCATTGGATAATGTGATTTATGACGTGTACATGAGGACGGGGATTTTGTGTGTGTGATGATGGGTTTTGGGGGAGGAGATTTCAGATTCTGGCATCCCTCCATGAGTGCCGATGTTTTGTTTCATTATTAAGACTTTTTAGATAAACAATGTTTGCATTTTATTTGAACTGTCTCATTTATCGGAACCACGACACAATGTTTGTGAACTTACGATGAAACTCCAAAAACTCAGCCAAGTGAGCCATAGTAATTATTACCTTTGAATGTATTGGTTTTGTCTGAGATTCTGTGGTTATGCTTTCCCTTGTTTCCCAGTTAGGTCCTTTATAAATAGGTAGATTTGGCTTCACTGGTTTAACAAGGGAAAATCTCCCCTTCAACCTTTCCCTCATGCAGGTCTGCATGACTACACAGCTACCTCTTGTGTTTCAGGTTTGACAAAAGAGAGGGTTGTGCAGTCATTCAGGCTTGCATGAGGAAAGGTTTTTTAAGTTCTATATTTCTGAGCATTGGGCAGAAAATATTTTTCTAATTTTTCTTCAGCTGAAGGGAGAGATCCTTGGAGAAAATGCTAAAATTTCTCTAGTTAGGTCAGGATGTGTCAGAAGATTCAGCCTGGTTGGTATGCATCTGTCATAAGGCCCCTGCAGTTTCCTTGGGAAGATTTTCAAAAGTGATTTGCCATTGTCTTCTTTCTAGGACTGACAGATCATGACTGGCCCAATGTCTCCCTGCTGGCTTTGTGCCTTAAGGCAGGAGTAGGGACTCACAGTCTCTGTCTCTATCCTTGTGCTCTACCAAACCGCTTCTCATCCCACATATGGTTTATTGGGAAATGCTTAGAAGCAGCACTCTGCCAAGAAGGCTATAAATTCTCAATCACTCCCCCCAGTTTGTAAAAGAAATGCATACACTAAACAACTAGATCTGCTCTACCAGACAAAACGGTCGGGGTTTATTACTTTGTGTATTGGAACTGCCTGCTGAAGAGGTCCAGGGTATTTCGTTTTCAAATAATCACAGCATGTTACTAAAAGCTTTTATCACCCCATATTAGCCCAGGGAGATTGTTTTGAAGAAACTGTTTTGTGCTTCGGAAATTTAAGCCGAGTAGGATAGCTCAATTATGCTTATGACCCAAACCCAATTTATTGCATAATTTCCAGCTGATACTCCATTTCTGAGCAAGCCACTGGAGCAGGTAGAAGCATCCCAGCTTTAAGGTTTCTGTGTCAGATGAATTCTCTGTCTTCATTTAGTCTATCGTGAAGCCTAATTTGGAGCATTTTCATCAATAACTATGGTGGCAAATAAACAGAAGCAACATTCTTCTGTTGGTTTTCCTGATAACTTTCATTAGATGATATCCTGCCTTATCTACTTTAGGCTTAGAAGGCAAAGGTTTTAGGATGGATTGTTCCATCATGGGGGAGATAATTTCAAAAGGCATACCTAGTGGACTCATACTTGACAATATGACCATCAGCTTTCAGGGTTTCACTCCTCCATCCCATACTATTTACACAGACATGAAACCACAGGCAAAGTCTATCTGAGACTGTTGAATTCAATCCCATAAAAATGCTTCTCTCAAGAAACACTAAATTTACAAAGGTTCTAACCAATGCCTGTCATCTAAATGGGGCAACGAATTGAAACATAATCCAGAAAATATAGAAGTGCATTTGATCAATTGAATTCAGGTAATGCAGAAAAATGAGATTTAACTTTTGCTGGATGGGACTAGTTTTACTCTCTTCCAAGGGCTCATTCACACATTTTTGGTTTGATTCCTGAAGTTTCTCAAATTTTGGTAGCAATTAGCAATATGTTTGCTGAGTTAATCATGAATTCAAATTGTGCCCATTCCTTGATATATTTAATAAGACCATATTAACACATGCCTTATAGTAATTACACTCCCCTCCCCTTTGGACTACCATAGTATGTTTTATGTGAGACTACTTGTGAAAAATATGTGGAAATGTCAGGTGGTCAGAATGCTGCAGTTGAATCATTAATCACACTCTTATAAGCAATGCATAACTCCGGCTAGACATGGCTTCACCAACTATAAATCTTTTCCAAGCCCAATTCAGAATGCTGGTTCTGACTTACAAAGCCCTTGGGGACCACATTATACAGGTCTCTTTTGGTGTTCCCACATACAGTATAAGCTTGTCATGAGAGCTAAGATTCTTAGAAGAGGCCCACTATCAATAGAAACAGACTTGGTTATGTCATGGGAGAAGACCTTTTTAATGTTGACTCCCAGCTTTTCCTGCCAAAGGAGATTTAACTTCTTTATATTTCCCATCTACTGTCAATCTAAACGGTTTCTGTTTGTTGCATATGCTACCCTGAATAACGTACATTGGTAGAGAAGAGTAAGGAGACATCAATAAATTCAGTGTTTAATTTATGCGTTATTCTTGTTTAGTTCCTTGAATGCTATTTTTGGCAGAAAACTGAGGCAAAATTTAAACATTGAGGTAGTCAAAATATCTAGATACAGAACAAAATAAGGCAAATTCCACTTCTCCTGTCAGTCTTCTGTCACTGATCTCTAGAACATTTGGAATCTTCCTCATTTGGAACCCTACCAGAAAAAGTTAAAAGGTAATAGTTGCCTGCTGAATTTAAATTATGCCAGTGTGGTCATCTGCTATTGTGTGATAGAGGATCTGAAACTCTTCAGATTCAATCTCCATAAATTGCTTCCAACTATGCGGAAATTGGCATCTGTTTGCAATACCTTAAAACAGCTGTGTGTCTTTTCTCAGGATCATGCAGTAGTAAGTAAAGAGCTTGTATAAATCAAACTTTTAATTTTTTATATAGCTGCCCATCTCACATATAGGTGATTCTGGGCAGCTTACAACATTAAAAATATTATTACTTTATTATACAATTATACATTATTACTGGTATCTATCCTGTAGGAATTCTGAAGCTCAACTTTTGAAGAGCAAGAAACAAAATTTATTTTAGGGAGTACTGTGTAGATTTGCACTCTCAGCTACAGAACAATGGAATGGAATGGAATGGAATTCTTTATTGGCCAAGTATGATTGGAAACAAGGAATTTGTCTCCAGTAGATAAGTTCACAGTGTACCTATAAAGAGCAAGTAATAGGTCATAGGTCATAAATCATAATTACAGTCATTAATTATAGGTTACAAACAACAATTAATAAATAAAAAACCAATAGGAGAAGATAGTAAGAAAGATGAGAAGACGAGAAAAGATGAGAAATGAGACAGTGCTGTAGGAATTAAGTTGGCATCCAAATCAAATAAAATAGACCACATATGAATCTCATTACAATTAAAGGTTCTCCAGTTAGTAAACTACAGTTTGCTTCACTAACTTCAAATGAACTTAGGCACAGCTGATCCTGTCTGGATCAGAGATCTAAAAATGCTTTTCACAGATATGTGTGTGTGTTTGTGTGTGTGTGTGTGTGTGTGTGTGTGTAGGTCTTGGCGTATTTGGTTCTTTTCCCATGTAAGATTGAGGGTGTCTTGGCGACGTTTCGCTGAGGTCCCACTCGTCATCTTCAGGCTGGTGTCTTCGGCTTCGTGCTTTGCTCGTACAAGCATGAAGCTGAAGACACCAGCCTGAAGAAAATCTACAAAAACAAATATATATGTGTGTGTGTGTGTGTGTGTGTGTGTGTGTGTGTAAATTATTCAAATTGCTAATAAAGAATTTGGGAGGCTGAGATGATCATTTCGAACTTATGTTCTCATCAGTCAGTCATACCCTTTATCTGAGATTCGAACCTGGGCTGATTATATATTAGGCAGTTGTTTTAACTTCCTGAGCCACAGGTTCTTTCTCTCTTTTATTAGCTAGAAGGCAAGGGAAATATGTGTTAAGAATTTGTGAAGGCTTTTTGAATGCACCTTGCTAATTAACTCTTTCTTTCCTGCTTTGGCCTGACTCAAGGCTTATCCACAGGATATAGTCAACTTATGACAGCTCATTATTTGTGTAAATTATTCAAATTGCTAATAAAGAATTTGGGAGGCTGAGATGATCATTTCGAACTTATTATGTTCTCATCAGTCAGTCATACCCTTTATCTGAGATTCGAACCTGGGCTAATTATATATTAGGCAGTTGTTTTAATCTCAGATAAAGGGCATATATATATATATATATATATATATATATATATATATATATATATATATATATATATATATATATATATATATATATATATATAATTTGTGAAGTAGCATTTCTATATATTTTTCTAAACACTTGGTTATAGAAAGGTTTCATTATCTGATTATTTTTTTCCTCACAATATTCAGTTATCTAAAGAGAAAAGAGAGGCCATACTAACAGTCCTCACTGTTTTCCCTGATCCTATTCTGTAAAGACTAATCTTTCTTCTGCAAAGTGTACCTGAGGCATATCTATGCTATATTGGTTCCTCTCTACACCTGTATCTGGACAGCAGTGCAATACAGTATAAGGGAAGGCTAATGATGGATAATTGAGTGTGGAAGAAGTTGTAAATGTAGCTAGTTTTATTTGTTTACTTATTGCTCACATCAGTCCTAATGAACTCCAAACAGGGTACAACAAAGATTTTTTTAAAAGGATTAAAGAGGTATATAAATGATGGAGATCAACAATAATAAAGCAGTATGTTAAAGACACCATTCATTTAACTGAAGGGCTAAATGCCCATTGGCCTTCAAAACATTGGTAAATTAGAGATCTTCTGTTTTTAGGCAAGGTGTTCTATACAGTAGAAGCCACCACTTCTACTGTATAGAACACCTTTGGGGAAAATTATTCCATCCATAGTAACTATTGAAGCCGATGTTCTAAGATCGTTGCAATACCTATTGACAACTAGCAAAGCAGTCTCAGAAGAATTTCATCTGTTTGTTTTATAGTATCAAATACTGGTTCAAGACTTCAGCAGCACTTTTGGGATTCAACGACAATTGCATAGCCTCTAAAACAGCAACTTGATGGGATAAAGACAACAAGATGATGTTTTTTTCTTAATATGTCCTTTTCTCTGCTTGAGAATCCCTTCCATTAAACCAGCAAGATAAGATAAGAAAGAAAATCAAGAAATAAAGTACTATTATAGCTATTGTAGCTATAGTATTCAGTCGGTTTGTACCACTTCGGCAGAACCAGTAGCTATTTTTTTCTTGCCCAGGCCCAGAATGGACTTCCGGAAGTGGCATCTACACAGAGAACCAGTTGTTCACATATTTGAATCCCACCACTGGACTATTATATTGCAAACCACATGAGAAACCATGTAAACAGATGATGATCAGGTACAGCAGCCTTCTCCAGCCTGGCCACATGCTCGCCAAATAAAAATTTATTCCAGATTTTCCAGCTAGCTGGGAAAGACTGAAGTAAGGAGAAAACATCAGGGTTAGGGAAGTGTGCTAACGATTTGACACAATGGTTACTTAATCCTTATTCCCCTCTAATTTTAGGAGCCAGTAATCAGATACTTGAAAATTCAGTTATGAAACATACTGAATTGGCATTGTGATAGAATTCATGGAACAGCCTAAGTTATGATATATTGATGAATTTGCACCATAAATCACTGTTTATATACCACAGTGACAATATTTGTACAACAAGCTATATTATGGCTAAGCACAATGCATCAAGTTTTTGCACTGTTTATTAAAAAAGATTATTCTAATAGCAATTTTATCTATTATATATGTATTCCTTTACATATATATCCCCGAGATTCTGTGATTTTTAAGACATTTTTCCTATTCCCCACACATGTATGTGTACCATCAATAGAAGGCCACGGTTCAGCGAAAGAGGAGAGGTTACATCACTTGATCTAAATGTACATGAAACAAGCTTATTAATGGTGGAAACTTTAAGAAACACTGCCTTGGATAAAAAGTACTGTTTGCAATCACTTTGACATGACCCTATACAGAATGTTCTTTAAAATAATTGAACACATTCTCATCCCTCTGAGCATATAAGTGTCCTGCAGTTGTTACTGTGACAACGTGTACACTTCAAATTAAAGAAACATTTAAGAGCTTTGATTGCGACTCTAAAGCCGGCAATCAAAGTATTACTTAAAATGTTTACTTTCACCTAGTGTATGAATCATACTCAGCAAAAGATCACCCAACTTTAGGTTTAGCAGATGTCAAAGGCTGGGCTTTGCTCAGATAAAAAAAGATACGGTCATAAATATGCAAATTATGCACATACTTTTCATTTCATTTGTAAAGCTTGGATATAGTAGGAAGGTAATTCAAAGCTTTTGTTATAAAGCTGGCATTATCTCTGCTTCCTGTAGCCTACAAAGACGTTGGAATTGACAACAGTATATTACACCAGCCCTTTAAAATACACTGTTTAATACAGATGTCATCTTGTCACATCTTGTCACATGTCAACCTTTAAAAGTTAGCATGGCAGCCTATCATTTGCCAAGTGTAATATTCATCAGAGAGGGGTTTTTTCCCCCTTTATCCCACTCATAAGAGACAATTACCGTGACTAAAAAGGAACCCAAAGCAAAGTGGGTAGTGTTTCCAGCCATTCCTGAAGGTAACTGAAGCATTTCCCCAATCATTCCACTTCTAGCCACCTTGATAGTGTTTCTCACTTTTAATCTACAGCTGATACCAAAAAAAAAAATGACAAAAGTATCTGCCTATTCATCTATGTAGGGCTCATAGTTTTTCTTTCCATAAAATTATATCACTTACTGAAGTTGGCTCTGGAACAAATTAAGAAGAAAAAGAAAGACCGCAAATGACACACATATGGACTTCTACTTGCTCAGTGTTGGAAGGGTCCTTGGAGGTCTTCTAGTCCAACCCCCCTGCTCAAGCAGGAAACCCTATACTATTTCAGACAAAAGGTTGTCCAATCTCTTCTTTAAAATCTCCAGTGTTGGAACGCCCACAACTTTGGGAGGTAAACCAATCTCTAACAACCCCTTCCTGCTTCTACCTGACATGCTGATTGATAACACTTTAGAAACAAAGGCTACCTTTGACCCTCTATCTGCCATTATTGATGCTTATCCACCAGAACATTCACATTATAATTCCCACACAAAATATTGTAAAAGCGCATGTGCATTGTTTGTGGTACCTATTGCTTAAAATTTTCTTGTGACAGAAAAAATTGACACATAGATGTATAAAGGCACAGAAATCTTAAATTTCCTCCTTGTTGCATTCATTGAAGTTAAAAATAGTCATGAAAGCAATTTCTGTCAAAGTTCACACAGGAATGTGTCACTGCTGTTTTTTTTAGTTTTGCCAGCAGCAAAATGTGACAGAATGTGACACAGAATGTGACACACCCCCACCCAATCAGAACACAGCTAACCCCCCACCCAATCAGAGCACACCTCCACCCACAGAACACACCCCCTCTGGCAGTTTAAAAAAGAGGAACAAACAGCCACTACCACACACTTCTCCCAGAAGAATGAAGCTGAAGCCACCAGCCTGAGGATGACGGATGAGATTTCGTCGAAACGTTGCTCTTACACCTTCAATTCTACGTGGGGAAAAACCCGAATGACCAAAGATCTACATATATATATAGTTAAGTATTTAGATTACCTTGCTAGGCCCCAAAGATGAGACAAATAAATACACACACACACACACACACACACACACACATCCATTTATTCTCAAATTAAGAGGTTAATTCAAATAAAGAAATGCTTTCAGGAAGAGATAGATTACATTCACAAAGCACTCCAATTATATACAGTATTCTATTTCTCAGGATTTCAATTGACTCCTAGAAAAACAGCTCTTCAGTCCTCTCTCCTCACAGGTTGAATCATTAAATTAGAAGATAAGAATCCTGACTGAGTGAACTCTGGAGTCTCTGTACAAACTGACAGATTTATTAAGCTGAGCGTTTTCAGGAGGAAATGCTTAGAGGTTACCTGTGTGGTTTTTTTTTTACATAAAATCATAGTATGCTACACCAATTACATGGTTTCTTTTCAAGATAAGCACAGAAAAAGAATAGGGAATAGTAAACTCTCTAATTTCTTCAATTTATTTTCTTTTATTCATTTTTTTCCAAAATCCTCTCTTGATACTACCAAATGAGGTTCCTGCCTTCAGAAACTCTCATTTCCCTTATGTCCCCCTAATTCCTAAGACATTCATCATAAATCATAAAATCTCTCACATGTTTTTATTGTTCGTTGTATATGAATGATTTACTCATGAGTCATGAATTCATTTCTAAGCAGATATTCACCAAAGTGCCATTATTCTTAATTTCTCTGACTGATCCAGTCCCCTCTCCTTGTTCCCATCTACTCATTCATATCATCCAGTAGAACAATTTTTTTACAATGTAATACAATATAAGATGTATTACATTCATTCAGACTGTTTGTGCCATGCCTCTGATTATTTAATTAGGAGCATTCACATTCAACCATCACAGCCTATTAATCCCTCCCCCCGCCGCCCCTTTTTTGCTTTCTAATAATCAGTTTGGCAGTTTCATTCAGCTCTATTATGTCTTTTTGCTTTTTCTTATTTTCACAAACACACGGGATACCTATTTTTATTTTTCATTTCTTAATCCATGCACTTTTATGACTTATTCCTTTTGTTCAAAGTTGCTACCTTCTGTATACCAAGGCCATTACCCAGTGCACTCATAAATATGGATCTCCACTGGCCATCATGGGGTTTGATCACAGAGGCTTTCAAATGTTGTTTTTGGAGATCCTTTTTGGCCAGCATGCCACCAGGACAAACAAAATCCAGTTTTACCCCAAAATATACTTAAGCTATTTTATGCAGATTCTAGGTTCTGGAATCCTATCAGCTAAGTGGTAAATATTGATATTCAGTATCCTAGCACCAAGTACCAAGAATATTACTTCATATACAGTAAATATTACATAATATACAGTATATTAATTTCATTTTAAGGGATGCGGTGGCTCAGTGGGTTAGGACGCTGAGCTTGTCGATCAGAAGGTCAACAGTTTGGCGGGTCAAATCCCGAGTGCCGCGTAACAGAGTGAGCGCCTGTTACTCGTCCCAGCTTCTGCCAACCTAGCAGTTCGAAAGCACCTAAAAATGCAAGTAGAAAAATAGGGACCACTACGGTGGGAAGGTAACAGCGTTCTGTGCCTCTTTGGCATCTAGTCATGCCGGCCACATGACCACAGAGACGTCCTCGGACAAGCGCTGGCTCTTCGGCTTTGAAACGGAGATGAGCACCGGCCCCTAGAGTCAGAAACGACTAGCACGCATGTGCGGGGGAACCTTTACCTCTTTACCTTTACCTAATTTCATTTTAGAACAATAATCCTCCTGTACTCTCCTTAAGAAAAAAATAAGAAAAAAGAATACCAAATAAATACAACAATAAAATACTCTAATACTTAAATCACACAGTATTATATAATTTATAGCAAAAAGAGCAAAAATAAGAACTGAACAACAACAGATTTAGAGGAAGGTTGGAATAGTTTTGTAGGGCTTCCTTAAAGCTGGCTGATCTGTGCATCAATCTTTTGCGTATATTGTATGCACATTGTTCACCTTATGTTACATAAAGCATACTGATGTACATGTGAAGAGTCAATTGAAATATGGTTGTAATTCATGATTTTTTTTCCTATCAGAGCAACTTCTAGTATGGTATTTTTGTGTTCTGCTTGGTGAATCAACAGAAGAGAGGGGTTAAGCATTTTCCTTCCAGCCTTGAGCAGCAAATGATGTTTGTTCAGGTTCCTCTGGAGCACTGTTCTTGATGGGGAAAACAATAAATCAATGCCAACTTGATGCAATTACTGAAATATTTCCAAAATGGGAAGGAAACTCAAGTATTTGAATACCATCTGTGATATCTAAATGGAATTGGAGAACAAAGCAAATGTTTCTATGCACAAGGATGTGGTTGTTTTTTTAACCAGGTGCCCTCTTAAAAAATGGAAAGCCTGCAGCTATTCTTCCAAGGTTGCAGAATAGTGAGGACTCCCAAGAGTATATTGGTAAATAAGAAAGGCTAAGATGTGACTGCAGCTTATCAAGATCAATGAACTATTCAGAAATTTGAACCTTTGTGTTCGCTGAGCAGAAACTCGGCTATCTCTAGAAAAGTTTAGCTGACAAGAGAGCTCATCTTGTCTGCCTGGGGGTAGGGGGAGAAATCAGCACCATCTGCCTGCTGTCTAATCCATTTGCACAGGCATCTGAGGGATAAACAATTGGGTTGGCACACGAGAAAGCCCTTGCAGCAGGCAATGGGATACAGACTGGTTTAGCAGCACACTGCAGTTCATCATTTTCTGGTCTTAAATAAATGAAACCAAGTTAAGCAGGAGTTTTTAATTCAGGTCATCCATCTTCCTACCATATGGCTATGGTTCAACCGCTCCCATGGTAGCTCTGAATGATAGGACCTGAAGTACAAAGTGACTTAGAAGTGCTGGGTTAGGAAATTTGATGGACAAGCTAACAAAGGTTAAAAGAAAAATCGTCATAAGGGGCCAGTCCAAGCCGGGAACAAACAAAATGGAGACTGCTTTAGAAAGAAGGTTGTAGTTTATTGAAGAGCAGAACCACAAGACACGTGGCTCTGGAGCAGCTGACCACATGTTGCTGGGAATGGTGGGTTTTTATACCTTCTTGGGCTTTTGTGTTTGGAGTTGTTCCTGTGGCTTTATAATTTCTGTGTCATGTACCTTGACCTGAGTCTTGAGTGTGCCCTTTTGTATTCTGATAGTAGTAGGTTAAGGGACGCAGTGGCTTAGTGGGTTAGGACGCTGAGCTTGTCGATCAGAAGGTCAGCAGTTTGGCGGGTCGAATCCCGAGTGCCGCAAAACAGAGTGAGAGCCTGTTACTCGTCCCAGCTTCTGCCAACCTAGCAGTTCGAAAGCACGTAAAAATACAAGTAGAAAAATAGGGACCACTATGGTGGGAAGGTAACAGCGTTCCGTGCGCCTTTGGCACCTAGTCATGCCGGCCACATGACCACGGAGACGTCCTCGGACAAGCGCTGGCTCTTCGGCTTTGAAACGGAGATGAGCACTGGCCCCTAGAGTCAGAAACAACTAGCACGCATGTGCGGGGGAACCTTTACCTTTACCTTAGTAGTAGGTTAATCCTATTATGTCCTAAAGGTCATGTCCCGATTCCCTGGAGCTGAGGCTGATGGCTATGTCCTATGTTGGATGGGTGAGAGGATGCTGATTCTAATCCTATCACTCTGCTATTGTTAGCTATCAGTTTTACTCCAAGGGATTTTGAAAGATCCTGTCTTGAAAGCGTTTCTGCAGGCAGTATTTGCTCATGAATGGGGCCTCAGACTTTCTGAATGGGATTATGAAATCCACATTTCTACAGATCTGGCCTACAGAATTTCTGTTTGGGGTTATTAAGAAAACCTGGGCCTGCTTTGCTTTGGGGAAATATAATATTCTGCCTTTTTAATATCCCCCAAATATTTCCTTCTCTGGAAGTCAGCCCCCCTCCCAGCTGACTTCCCACACAAGTTTGTCCTATCAGCTAATTCTAGGAAAGGCTACAACAACTAAATCGTACTGGCTCTTATAAAATCACACCCTCATCAATGCAATCATCACATCTTACAGTAGACAAAATGTCCTTGATGTGCACCATCTGAGAAAAAAATCAGCTATAAGTGTAATGATATAACGTTCTCCATAAAGAAAATGTCACACTTCTAGAAAAATACAGACTGTCAATGTTGACCAGGCTTTCTGATAAAATATATAACAGGCTTTCTGATAAAATATGATTGGAGATGCATAATGTGTAGCTTTAAAGAAATTAAGGCAATTGCTTGCAATTGACAAGCCTTGCCTCTATTTAATCTGCTGTAAACTACGAAGCCTAAAACTCCACATGGTTAAAAATGTATATCAATTAGTGGGCTGTAACTTAACTGTTGTAACTTAACCCAGAGATTTTTCACATTTTTCACATTTACTAAAATAATCAATGCTAGATTGGGGTGGCATTAAGAAGAAATCTGTTTTGGTTACAACAAAAATGTCTAATTTGAATTTCACTTTTAGACACAGACACCAAAAGCAAAAACTATCATTTCCTACTTTTTTTTTGCAATCTAACAGCAGTTTACACTTACTTTCTAAAACCTTGTACATTTGCAGCCAGTCTCCTTTCTCACGAGTGATATGGATCTTGAATTGCTGGGTTCCATCATTCTTTAAACTCTCTAGACCTAACAGATAAAGAAATCGATACTAATAGGAAAAGTAGCATGTCTCAGGACTAGCAATCAGGACAGAATGAATATCGTTAAGTATCTATGAAATGAAATCTGTATACATCTGAAAAATGCCTACACATTCAGAAAAGACTTTATACCTGCAATCATTTCATTTCATCACTTCAAATTTCAAGTGCAATTTACTATACTTTAAGGAAGGAAGAAAAAAAAATCAAGCCATAAAGAAAAAAGGTAACGACCATTAATTCAAAGTACTGGGATTCATAAAAGAAAGCTCAGGGACATATTTGACACTGTCACACTAGATTAGTGGTGTGAAAAATTTCAGATTGCTCTGCTGTCTTCTGTCGTGTGTGTGTGTGTGTGTGTGTGTGAGAGAGAGAGAGAGAGAGAGAGAGAGGGTATCAATTTATATGATACAATAAGGCTTGCAGGTAAATTCAGATTGATTGGTGCTGATGTCCATGAAGTATCAGAGCTTGCTTAGTGTTTGAAAAAGAGCTTTGAGCTACCGATATTCAGGGATGCTAGATTTGCAAATAAAAGCTCCAAGTTCCAATTAATCACCAAGGCAACTTTTCAGGAAAAATTCTACATACCACAAAATGCTTGTAGTACAATGTTTTCCTACAATCCAATCATATCCATTTTACCCCAAGCTTTCAGAAACTGCAACTGCAGGGCTAAAAATCAAATGGTAAAACTACAAACCATACACATGTATTAATTATATCTAATCCTATACCTCTACCTTTTAAAAAAATAAAATTCTGAATTCACAAGGTAGTACACAAGCAATACAAAATAATAACTATGTAAGGAGCAACTATTAGGGACATGGTGGCTCAGTGGGTTAGGATGCTGAGCTTGTCGATCAAATGGTCAGCAGTTTGGCGGGTGAAATCCTGAGTGCCGTGTAACAGAGTGAGCGCCTGTTACTCGTCCTAGCTTCTGCCAACCTAGCAGTTCAAAAGCACATAAAAAATGCAAGTAGAAAAATAGGGACCACTATGGTGGGAAGGTAACAGCGTTCCATGTGCCTTTGGCGTCTAGTCATGCCGGCCACATGACCACGGAAACGTCCTAGGACAAGCGCTGGCTCTTTGGCTTTGAAATGGAGATGAGCACCGGCACCTAGAGTTGGAAACGACTAGCACGCATGTGCGGGGGAACCTTTATCTTTACCTATAAACTATAAACTTACTAGCATTACAAAAAATGGAGGAAGTAATTAGATGTGCAAGAACCAAACACATATTCCTCAACTTACAACCACAATCATAAGGAAAATTTGTAACTAAGAAAAGTAGTCATAAAGTGAATCATGCCCAAACCTATTACCTTTTTGTTGTGATTGTTAAGCAAATCTGGCTTCCCCTATTGACTTTGCTTGTCAGAAGCTGGCAAGGAATGTCATACATGGTGTTCATGTGACCCCAGGACACTGTAAATGTTGTAGATATGTTGCCAAGTGCTCAAATTTTGTTCACATGACTGCAGAAATTCAGCCATGGTCATAAGTTCAAAGATTGAACATAAATCACTTTTTTCATTGTTGTCATAACTTGGTAGCTAATCAAATGGTTTAAGTTGAGGATTACCTGCCTTTTTCTGAAATGCCAAATATAATTCATGTCACGATGAATTACTGCAATATCTCTTTGCTCAATGCAATAATGTTGTGAGAATAAAGGAACACAGTAAGGTTGACGACATAACAAAGGGAAGAGGTATTATGTTAAGCATTTTCATTGTCCTCCAGGTTATTGCACAACATGTAGGTTAGCTCATTATGGAGCTCACTGTAGAGAAGAGCACAAAACAAGCAAACAAACAAATAAATATTAAAAATAAAGGTGAGCAAGATTCAAATTATATCAATCTCATCCTACATTTATTAAAGCCCAAAGTGCAGCCACAGTTAGCATACCCAGTTCAGCATATAGATCAGTTTACTTCTCCATAAAAAAGATGCCAGAAGGTTGCAGAAGTAGCAATGAAAACAGTTGAGGCTTAAAAGAAAAGGAGTTAGGGCTTTTTCAGTAAGTGGATGGTGTATTTATAGGAATTCAGTCATGAATTATGTAAAATCAGGAATCTGGAGTCTCTCCAATTCTTGATGAGTTTCAATTTGTTATTAACCCAGGTCAGCCATCATGACTAATCCAACATGATCTAGGGCAGACATGTCAAACACAAGGCCCGGGGGCCGGATCCGGCCCGCGAAGTGGTTTTATGTGGCCCGCGAAGCCATCCTGGAAACAGTGAGGGAACGGCCCCCACTGCCTTGGCCCTGGCCCAGAGACCCTCCTTCTGCCAGAGACCCTCAGATCTGTCCCACTCCTGCCCAGGCCCCCATACGCACCCTTGATGCGAACCATGTAGAGCTGGCCATGCCCACCCAGTAGGCCATATGCAGTCTAGCCACACCCACCCAGTAGGCCACACCCACCCGGCCCCTTGAGGGCAACCGCAATGCTGATGTGGCCCTCAGTGAAATTGAGTTTGACACCCCTGATCTAGGGAAACAATCCTTGCAAAGTGTCTGAAAGTTTCAGTTAGTGCAAATGTAGCAGTCCAACAATTACTTGGTGTAAAATACAGGAATCAGATGATGCCTATACAAAAGATCTGAACTGATTTCCCTTTGCTGACAGGCCATCATCTAACCTATTGACATTGTAAGACAAGACTATTTAAGGTAGCAGTCCCCAACCTTTCTGGCATTGAGGACTGGTATGGGGAGAAGTGATGGTTCTGTGTGAGTGGCCAGCAAGCAAGCATGCACACGCACAACTCCACTTGGGCAAGCAGCGGGCATGCGTGCCCACTGCTTGCACAAATGTAGCTGTGTGCACTCGTCCACCCATAGCACGTGCAAGTGAAGCTGCGCACATGTGCACGTGCTCACCCACCACTTCTGGGGTCCAGTTCTGAATGGGCTACAGCCCAAGGGTTGGGGACCCCTGATTTAAGGGACCTTATCTCTTATTATGAGCCTACCTACCAGATAAACTATTCTTCATAATCACATCCAACTTGATGAAGGTTTGGAATTCCATGGACGAATTGTTGGTGTTTGGGCAACTCAGATTTGCGAGAAGCCAAGCAGACTTCTACTGCAAAGTTTCCTCAGCTCATCAGTGTAGTCAGAGAAGCCAGCAAATCTCAAAGTGTGTCAATTACTTGTAGCATTGTACCAACTGTTGAGCCACATGCTAAGGGAACCTCCATGGGTTTTGAGTTTAAAGGTTTTGTCAGATTTTATAGCCTACAGCAGAGCAGGAAAAATAAAAATAAAAACTAATCTCTGTCCCCAAGTTCCATCTCCACCCCATCCCACATCATTGATGGATTGTGTCCTGCCAGGCAATGATGTCACTTGATGGTAAATAAAACCAGGAATGTTTAACCTTGAATGAGACATTTTGCACCTGTAAAAGCAGATCTGCCACTATGTGGCAAAAAGCCAAAACAAAAATAAATGCAGGCTAAGGATAGCAACAGTGATAACAAGCTTTGGTCCATTACAGCTTACAGCTGGCTCAAGTTGAGTAGATAGCATTTTGGTGCAGGAAGAAGGAAAAAGCTATAAAAATAGCCCCCTAATATCCATGCTGATTGAAAGTTTCCCATTTAAGTCAAAAATTAGGATAAGTTATATGTTAATTTTACTCTTTGTGTTATGTATGTGTATTCACATGTATATACATGGGTAAAAACACAACTCCTATACTTTTCTGATGTGAATTTGAAAAACCACATATTGAGAAATTGGAATATAGTTTGTCTTTCTAATATCCAGTCAATAATAATAATAATAACAACAACAATAATAATAATAAAAGTTGGAAGGGACCTTGGAGGTCATCTAGTCCAATGCCCTGCTCAGGCAGGAAACTATACCCGTGATGGTGAACCTATGGCACGGGTGCCAAAGGTGGCACGCAGAGCCCTCTCTGTGGGCACGCACACTGTCGCCCCAGTCCTAGGCCTTCAGCTCGGTTTTATAAAACCTTTTTGCTTTAGGCCTCCACCGCCATGTGCAAGGAAAAAAAAAAGGTTCAATCAATCAATTTCAACTTCTCGCAGGAAAAAAAAGATCTGGCAAAGTTGGAATTAATTGATTGAACTTTTTAGTCCCACCCAGTCTGCCATTACCACTGCAGCCATGCCCACCCAATGGGCCACGCCCACCCAAAGGGCCACATCCACCCGGCACCCAATGATACATAAGTGGGTTTTGGGTTGCAGTTTGTGTACTTGGTCTCTAAAAGGTTCGCCATCACTGCTCTATACCATTTCAGACAAATGGCTGTCCAAACTCTTCTCATCTCTTCTATAGCCAAATCTAATGTAGCCAAATCTGGTCACTTTTGTTTATGGTAATAAACTGAGCCTTGGTGGCACAATGGTTAGAATGCAGCATTGCAGGCAAACTCTGCCACAGCCTAGAGTTCAATCCTGACCAGATAATAATAATAATAATAATAATAATAATAATAATAATAATAATAATAATAATAATAATAATAATAATAATAATTTTATTTGTATACCGCCCTTCTCCCGAAGGACTCAGGGCGGTGAACAGGGCAATAAATACTAAAATACAAAAATACAAAAATTAAAAAAAGATTAAACAACATGCCCCAAACATTACAACAATAAGTTAAAATATGTTAAAACAATAATAAAACCCAAACCCATCAGGCCAGGCCAGCTTGTTCAAACAAGTAGGTCTTTAGATCACGCCAGAAGGAGCAAAAGTCGGTTGCCATCCGGAGCTCAACCGGTAAACGGTTCCACAAATCCGGCGCACCCACAGAGAAGGACCTCCCCCTGGGGGCCATCAGACGACATTCTCTGACCAGTGGCACCCTGAGGAGGCCCTCTCTGTGGGAGCACACTGGGCAGAGGGAAGTTGATGCCGGCAGCAGATGTTCCCTAAGGGATTCCGGACCCATGCCATGTAGGGCTTTAAAGGTCATTAAAAGCACCTTGAATCTCACCCGGAAGACAACTGGAAACCAATGCAGCTCACGGAGCAAAGGTGTAACATGGGAGTATCGGGAGACTCCCAACACAACTCTTGCGGCTGCATTCTGCACCAGTTGGAGCCTCCGAGTGGTCCTCAAGGGCAGCCCCATGCAGAGAGCGTTACAGTAGTCCAAACGAGAGGTCACGAGCGCATGAGTGACCGTACGCAAGGCGTCTAGATAGGGCCACAACTGGCGCACCAGGCGAACCTGGGCGAAGGCCCCCCTAGTCACAGTTACTATATGGTCTTCTAAAGAATGCTGTGAATCTAGGAGGACTCCCAAATTGCAAGCCCTATTTACGGGGGGTAATAACTCACCCCCCCATCGAAAGAGGTGGAATATTCTGAATATCCCGAGATGCCGGTACGCACAGCCACTCAGTCTTGTCAGGGTTGAGTCGAAGCCTGTTCCTCCCCATCCAGACCCGAACCGCCTCCAGGCAATGGGACATCATGTCGAGGGCATCACTGGGGTGGTTTGGGGTCGAAATAAAAAGCTGGGTATCATCAGCATACTGATGATACCCAACTCCAAAACCACGAATGATCTCACCCAGTGGTTTCATGTAGATGTTGAACAGGAGAGGCGAGAGGACCGACCCCTGAGGAACTCCACAAACGAGAGGCCTCGAGGTTGACCTCTGCCCCCCTGCCAACACCGACTGCGAACGTCCGAGGAGATAGGAGGAGAACCACTGAAGAACCGTGCCTCCCACTCCCAATCCCCTGAGACGCCGCAGCAGGATACAATGGTCGATGGTATCGAAAGCCGCTGAGAGGTCTAATAGGACTAGGACAGAGGAATATCCCCTGTCCCGAGCCCTCCAGAGATCATTTATGGTCATTCATGGCATGGGTCCGGATTACCTACGGCAACACCTGCGGCCGGCGTCAACTTCCCTCCGTCCAGTGCGCTCCCACAGAGAGGGCCTCCTCAGGGTGCCTCCGATCAAGGAATGCCAATTGGTGGCCCCCAGGGGGAGAGCGTTCTCTGTGGGCGCGCCAGACCTATGGAACCGCTTGCCGGTTGAGCTCCAGATGGCCCCCGACCTTCGCTCCTTCCGGCGCGATCTCAAAACCTTTTTTGAACAAGCTGGCCTGGTCTGATGGGATGGGGTTCGGTTTTTTATAAATTAGTTTTAACTTTTAATATGTACTAATTATTACGGGCATAGTTGTTTAATTACTTTTTAATTTTTGTATCCTGTTTTTTATTATGTATTGCCCTGTTCACCGCCCTGAGTCCTTCAGGAGAAGGGCGGTATACAAATTAAATTATTAAATTTAAAAATTTTTTTACCAGAGAGACCAATGCCGTCTCCGTGCTGTACCCGGGCCTGAAACCCAATTGGTACGGGTCTAGATAATCCGCTTCATCCAGAACCAGAGGGAGCTGATGCGCCACCACGCTCTCAACAACCTTCGCAAGAAAGCGAAGGTTGGAGACTGGACAAAAGTTGTTTAACACAGCTGGGTCCAAGGCAGGTTTCTTGAGGAGAGGTCTCACTACCGCCTCCTTCAAGACGGCGGGGAAACTACCCTCACTCAAAGATGCAGATATAACTGCCTGGAACCAGCCTCGTGTCCCCTCCCGAGCCGCATAAACCAGCCAGGAAGGGCACGGGTCCAATAAGCATGTGGTGGAGCTCAGCCTCCCCATAATCCTGTCCACTTCCTCTGGAGTCACAGGATCGAACTCCTCCCAGATCACATTGACAAGACCACCCATGTCCTGATCGTCAGACTCTGCCCAGTCGGAGTCCAAACCGGTCCAGATCCGAGCGATTTTGTCCGACAGATGTTGGCTAAACTCCTCGGCATGACCCTGCAAGGGTTCCTCCCTCACCTCCTGATTAAGGAGGGAGCAGGTTACCCTAAACAGGGCAGCCAGGCGGTTATCTGCGGATGCGATAAGGATAGCGAAGTGATTAGACCTCGCCACCCTTATTGCAGCGAGATAAGACCTAATACAGGTTCTTAGTCGCAATCGGTTGGATTCAGACCGGCTGGACCTCCAACAGCTCTCTAGGCCCCGTCTCCAACGCTTCATCTCCCGGAGCTCTGCGGAAAACCATGGAGCCCGCTGGGATCTGCACCGGGTCAGGGGCCGCAAGGGTACAACTTGGTCAAGTGCCTCCGTGGCTGCCTTTTCCCAGGCTTCCACTAAGGCATCCACCGAGCTGTGAGCAAAGGAGGCAGGTGGGGACCCCAGCGCTGCCTGGAACCTCTCAGGGTCCATTAAGCGCCTAGGGCGGAACCATCTAGTTGGTTCAACACACCCACGGTGGGGGGTGGCAAAACGGAAGACCAGCCGCAGGAGATGATGATCGGTCCATGACAGGGGCATGACAATTGGGAAACCCCCAGCAAGATCATCTAACCACCGTCCAGATAGAAAAACCAAATCAAGGGTGTGGCCCCCTACATGAGTTGGTCCACGAATTACTTGCGTCAGGTCCATGGCCGTCATGGAAGCCATGAACTCCCGAGCTAACTCAGATGATCCTCCCAGGGATGGTAGATTGAAGTCACCCAAAACCATAAGTTTGGGGAACTCAATCACCAGTCCCGAGAGGATATAGAGAAGCTCAGGCAGGGCTGCTGCTGCGCGAATAGGTGAAAGGTACACCAGCAGCAAGCCCAACTGCGCCCTAGGACCACATCTCAGGAGGAGAGACTCACACCCGACTATCTGGAGAACGGTGGCCTCCTGCGGACATAAGGTCTCCCTCATAACTACCGCCACTCCCCCGCCCCTACCCTGAGCTCGAGGCCGGTGCAGCACCCGGAAACCTGGTGGGCAAAGATCAACCAGAAGGATACCACCCTCTGGGCTCAACCAGGTCTCCGTGATGCAAGCCAGGTCCGCATGCTCACCCTCAACCAGATCCCGGATGAGAGGAGTCTTATTGACAATGGACCTGGCATTCAAGTACACCAGCCGGAGCTCAGGTGGCTGCACATCCTCGCTCCCAGAACCTCAGGGCGAAAACAGAGGGTCAGAGCACCTCACCGCTTATAAATAGCGGAGATGTGCTCCCGGATGTCGATACAGCCCTCTGTTCGTACACCTGCTGCCATTCCCTAACATCGTGGGAATAGGTAATCCCACAACCCGCTCCGGAGGCAGCCAACCCCGGCTCCCCCCCACGTGATCAATCCCGGACCTGGCCTGAACAACAGTTGGTGGATTCCCCCCTATTTCCAACCAACCACAACCCTCCCCCCTCCCTAACCCCACAAAAAATTTGGCTAAAAAAGTAACCAGGGGCCTCTTATTAAATTTATACTTGAGGCCCCTGTCCCTGCCCAGCCATCTCTCAGGGTCCCAACAATCGGGCCCTTCATCAAGAGGAAGGTAAGGCGGGTCGCACCCAGGATGGGGGGCACCCCTGAGGGCGAACAAAACCGTGCTAGAGTAACTAAGGCGTATGTTAAATAAATCCGGCAAGAAGGCAGACCCAGATCAAAATCAAAACGGGAGGATGTTAAAATAGAAGGAGGGTGTCCAGACTGCAAGCCCAGCTCCACTGCCACTAAAGCTGGGTAACCCGGAACAGATCAATCCCCGTCCTCTCACGATGGTCAGGACCGGGGAGCAGCCTGGGACACACAACCAGGGGAGGCAATACCACCTAGAGCTCTCACCTCTAGGAGGGTAGCAGCTGGAAAATCTTAACCACTCTCCCACAGTGGTTTTACACCCAGGCCCTTCTGAAACCATAGGGGAGAGGAAAGGGGGGCGGTAGGGCAAAAAAGTCAGCGAGATAAATTAAGGCTAAAAAGCCTGTAGAGTCACAAAATGGTGAGAGAGGCTCCGGTTACAAAGTCATTCTTCGCGTCATGGGAAAGACCTCAACAGGGCCGCAAAACATGGTCTAGTCGGTTTCTGGCGGCGCAAAGCTGATTTGTGCCTCCCAAATGTCCAAGGTTGACTCAGCCTTTGATCCTTCCAAGGTCAGTAAAATGAGGATCAAGATTGTTGGGGGCAATATGCTGACAGTGTAAATGGTAAAGCACTACGGGGCGGTATATAAGTCTAAGTACTATTGTTATTGCTATTATGCTAATCTTTGAGAGATCTTGTCTGTGGAGTCCTTGGCACTCTCTGAAATGCTGATGTGTGTTGTCAATCACAATACTTTTCCAACCAATATTTATTTTCAAGAACATATGCTAACAATAATATAGAATACATGATGCACTTTTCAAATTTCACCATAGAAATGTCTGACAAGTCATATGATGTACAGACTACAGTGATTGGAAGGGGCTGGATTGAAGCCAATTGCTGAAATCAGGGATAAATCAAATAACATAAATCTAGGCTGTCAAGGCTGACAATTGACAAGCGAAAGAAGGAAGCAGACAGTTTACAATGTCATAATACATGGACGTTCAACGACCACTGTTGTGAAAGCAGTCCAAAACAAAAACATTTTAAAAAGACACTCAAAATGCTGGACAATATTTAGTTTTCAGACTGAGTCTACAAGGCAGAGTATGAAGACGGAGGAGATGAATTAGGGACATGTCCTCCTTTTGCATCTGATAACCCTAATTTAAGAGGTAATCTTTACATTTGCTGCTTTATAAGCAACTCTCCTTTTTCCTCTTCCATTTTTTTTCTTCATCAGCAGAAGTTTAAGAAAGCTTTGGTTGGATTCAGACAAGCAAACTAGAATCAGGTATATTTGGAACTAAAGCCTTTTTTTTTCTTAATTGGCCTATAAATAAATTTACCTCCATGGCTTTTTCTTACGTTGCTGCTATGAACAAAACATTTACAAAATTTTCTGAGGTTTATATTTGATATTTATTCTCAGTTCTTTCTCTTTGTTCTTCTCCATTCTGCTTGTAGGTTACTCCCAGGCATTTTTTAAAAATCTCTTTTCCAAAATTTGACATTCCTTGGCTGTGCAATTCTCTTTTCTAAAACACTTTGGTTTTCAAAAGCAGTCAGATGAAAAATGTTACTCGGAATGCTATAGATACAGTTTTCTACCCAATCTTTCTGTCAAATACCAGTGTTATTTTCACTGAATTTAGCTGCATTATTGCATTTTTCCAGGTTAGTGCATTTTATGCATGATTCTAATGCCCATAATTTAGTAATATCTGTAATGTATTGTATAATTCCTCTGATGTATGTTCTGAACTTAAGTTCTGTAATAAATCAGTACTTTTCAGAGCTTTCTTTATTATCTATCAAGGTATAAGACTTTATGTGAAAGATGTATTCATCTTTCATCATCACGTATATCTTTAATTTACAGAGTATGCAATGTGCAGGCATGTATCTAAAGTAAACATGATTCCAGATGGCAATTACAGTTGAACTTTTCCAGACTGAAAGTCATATAAGCAGTATGCGTATATACATTTAGTTGCTAATGAACCCTTGGCTTCAGGCTGTGAAAGCATTTCAAGAATAATCTATGACAACCCTATGGATTTCCCTTTGGGGTAAAATTAGTGAAGAATCATCTTTTTTTTCCCCAGGTTCACACTGTGATTAAAAACTTCCAAAATAAAAGCCATATGAAAAACAGAATTTGCTAGGGCACCACATTGAATATAGAATAACAGAGTTAAAAGAGACCTTGGAAGTTTTCTATTCCAACCCTCTGCTCAAGCAAGAGACCCTGGACAAACGGCTGTCCAGTTTTTCCTTGAAAACCTCTAATGATGGTTACCTCCACAACTTTTGGAGGGAAACCTTTCCACTGATTAAGTGACGCTGATTAAGTGTTGACGACTTACTGCAGCTCAAAGGAACACAAAATGTGATGTACAAGAATGCAGCCCTAGCTTGATTTTGGGGATGGGCTTAATATAAGCCCTACCCTGAAAATAAGCCTTAGTTTTGGGGTTAGGCACACACTTAAAAATCAAGCTAGGGTGAGGGTGGGAGTGGATCTGCCTTATGTGCATCCACTTAACTTGCAGCCAGGCCTCCCCTCACCAGCCCACTTCTTCGGAGGAGTCTTTTGCAGCCAGGCCTGCATTTCTCAGTCACAAGAACCGAGTTATAGATTCAATCCTTATCCTGGTTCTGCAAGACATCTGCAGCCGAGGACCGAGCTAGATTCAGTGCATAGCTCTGTACTCAGCTGCATAGGCCTTCTGGAAAGGCCTGACTGAGAAATGCAGGCCAGAATGCAGCTGCAGAATGTAGCTGCTCCTTCAGCCCCAGAAGAAGTGGACCAGCTGGGCTGGGCTGTCGGCAGTGGAGGTAAGACACCTCCCGAAAATAAGATCTGTGCCTCTTTTGGAGGCAAAAAAAATAAGACCCAGTCTTATTTTTGGGAAAACACAGGTACGTATATACCAATATTCACTGGAGATGTCAATTTTTACAAAAAAAGTTTTGAAAAGAGAAACCTTTTGGACTATAACCATCAGTAAACAGAATTTCAGCACAGGAAAGCAAACTATGATGGAAAGTTGTGCAGATTTTAATCATAAATTTAGAATTCACAGTGGCATGCCTAGTGTGAGCTGAGTAAGCCTAATTTCTCTTAGCTGCACATGGAAAGCTCTTACTTGGCAGTTAGATTTAATTTCAGGCACTTAATCTTCCTTGTGTAGCCCATAGCAAACTGGAGGTGAAACAGGAATTTCAAGGATTTTTTTACTTACAGTTGTCATTCAAGTTTAAATAATTGCACATTGACCTAGGAATGAAGCAAAGAATATTTCTAAGCCCCTCTATTTCTTAAAGCCAAGCAAAGTAATAGTTTGTAGAACTGCTGACAATGAATGAGAAATAGCAGCATTTAAAGGTTTTCAAATGCTCCAGAACAGAGAGAGATACAATTAAATAAAGTACAAGTGGTCTTTGTTTAGATACCACAATTGTTTCCCACAGCTCTGTTATTAAAAGGGTTGCTAAGTGGGAAATCATATGACCACAATGCTGCTTTTCATTTCCCCACTCCCCCACCCTTTGGAATGCTCACTCTGGCAGTCCTGGGCTAATTGGTAAGAATGAAATTAATATCTGTATTTAAATTGTTTGGATTACAAAGGAGTAAGCAGGCACACTTTGCTGAATACACATTGAAAGGAATGCAATGGTGGCTCCCCATTACAGTGCCTTCAGAAAATCAAAGACCTGAAAATAGATGACAATGAAATTATGGCTTCATTCAGTGTAATAGCATTCTTTGACATCTACAAATCCAGTGCTAAACAGGGATTAAAGGTTCCCCCGCACATGCATGCTAGTCGTTTACGACTCTAGGGGCCAGTGCTCATCTCCGTTTCAAAGCCGAAGAGCCAGCGCTTGTCCGAGGATGTCTCCATGGTCATGTGGCCGGCATGACTAGACGCCAAAGGCACACGGAACGCTGTTACCTTCCCACCGCAGTGGTCCCTATTTTTCTACTTGCATTTTTACGTGCTTTCGAACTGCTAGGTTGGCAGAAGCTGGGACGAGTAACAGGCGCTCAATCTGCTACGCAGCACAGGACAAAGCCGAAAACAATACCTTAATCAAGGAACTACCAACTATTCTATGAGATATGTCCTCATGCCATGGTCATGATCTTATTATTGTGCTTTAATACTAGCTGCTATTTGTATAGGTTTCCCCTTTGAGCCAGCAGAACTGGTCAACTTTAAGATACCATCTTGTAGGCAAACATACAAATTGCAATATTTAACAGCAAACCAAACCATACCACTTACCCTTGCATATTGTCATGGGGTGCTAGGAATATGGATTTGCTCAGATGCTTAAACCAGAAGGGCTGATTCTAGCTACCTGCAACTCAAGTCATATCAGAGTCCATTTCTGCAGATTCTGAATAGAATCTATATCATATTCCTGTCAAGTTGCAGAATGATTGCAGAATACTTAAGCATGATTAATAGGCTCCTAAAATTTGCCTTGAATATTCTTTTACTTCCCAGCTGTACTTTGACAGAGATTGCCCACACAAATTTCATCTCTTCATGGAGAAAGCTATTTTTAACTTAGAGACAACCCAGGATGAAACATAGAAATTACTGCTTAGCAATTTTATTTTTCTTTCAAGTTTCTGTGGAACATCCCTTATGTCCCCAAAACTTATTTGCAATGAAGTATATTAGAAGAATTACAACGGATCTGAGAATATTGATATGTTCTGCAGAATGCACTATCCAATTCTTGCTGCTCAATGTTTTGTATAATTATAAATTGATTGTCACTCTTGTTTTCTACTACAGGCCATTGAAATCCTAATAAGCACAAAAATTTTCATTGTAGTGTGTCAGCTAAGTCAATCTCCTGTTAAGTTGCAATCACCTAGCACCATTACTTTCCTTCATATTCTTCCCCAAGTACCTGTGGAGAAGGAAATATTAAAAGGGCAGAATATTATATTTCCTCAAAGGTTCTTAAAAAGGCAGAAAAGCGTGCCCAGTTTTTCTTAATAGCCCCAAGTCTCCCTCCCCCAAGCAGAAACCAGCTCTGTAGAAATGCAGATATCATAATCCTTTCAGAAGGACTAGCACCTGAAAGCTTAGAGCTGATGGATTAGAAAGACAAAAATCCCTAGAATCAACAATTCCTCACACCAAAAAATTCCAATACAGGACATAGTCATCAGCCATACCCCCAGGGAAGCAGGATATGACTTTGGGACATAATAGGATTAACCCAGCACCATCAGAATACCAGAAAGGCACACTCAGACTCAGGTCAAAGTTCATGCCACAGGAACAACTCCAAACAAAAGCTCAAGAAGGTATAAAATCCCACCACTCCCTACTACATGTGGTCAGCTTTCCCAGAACCATGCTTCTGTCTGGCTTTGCTCTTTAATAAACTACAACCTTCTTTCTAAATTTGTTTATTCCCAGCTTGGACTGGATCCTGATAAAGATTTTTCTTTCAACAAACCCATCAAGTAGCCTTCACATCAGAGAAAACATATGGAAATGCCTTGAGGCATTGGAATACAGAGGAAGAAGAAATTATTGCGGTTACAAGAACAGGGAGTACAAAATAGACAATAGTACTTTTTATACATAATGGATCCAAAGGAGGTTGTATTGTTAGCATCTGAAAAAATAAAGCTGATTAAGCTATCCATCTCTATACCTATTTTGCAAAACAAGCCAGCTGAGCTTTTATCTGCAGTGTCTTGTCTGGAAAGCAACATCCTGAATCACAAGACTTATACATACTTAAGTATCGACAACTAAAATGGGTCCAGTCTGCCCTTTGGACAAAAAGAATATCTTTTAGGAAAGTAATGGATACAGCAAGATAGTTATACAATGAATGGATTGTCTTGAAATAATAATCTAAGCCTGGGGTGTGTGAAAGAAGATGTAAAATCCAGGACAACTCTACATATTTCCATGCATTTCATGTAATTTCAAATACGGCCAGTTTGGTCTAGGCACTAGGCTAGAAAGCAGGAGACTGTGAGTTCAAGTCCCACCATAGCCATGAAAGCCAGCTGGGTGACTTGGCTCAGTCACATTGCCTCAGCCCAACTCACCTCAGAGAGTTGTTGTTGTGGGGAAATTAGGAGGAGGAAAGTGTATGGGATACATTTGCCACCTTGAGTTATTTGTAAAAATAACAAAAGTGGGATGCAAACAGAAAAGAAATCTACAAGGGTCAGCATTTACCCCAAGCAAACGACAAGATGCTATGAAAAGCGATCAACCTTATTCTGTCAAAATTACAAAACTTGTAAAATGATTTTCCCTGCAACTTTCTCTGAAAGAATGTATGAAAGCTGGAAAGGACATATGAGGTACTCCTTTGGGAGAATGTAAAGCCTGAACGTGCAGAACAAGTAAGTCCAAACATGTGTTCTGAGACAAGCACAGAAGCTAACATGCCTGATCTATTGAACAGAACTAGACTGAACCAAGTTTCCATTGCATGAAACACCAGGGATACAATTCATTCAGTGTAAACTATAGCCAAAAAATACTTCTGCTTTTTTCATGAAAATAGTGGCAATCATCCCCATACTTAATTTATGAAGGAGGAAAAAAGGATTTTCCCCCTCATATTCTTAATGTCTTCTTAGACAAATATACTCAAACTTCAGATATAACTAGAACAACTGAGTCTTAAGACACTAGGAAGAAAGAATAGTAACAGTTACCGTACTTCATCTTCCTGTCAATTTAATCCCATTCAAATACTTTTATTCCCCTGATTACTATACCATGCACGTGTATCTATTCTCAGCACATCAAATTATTACCTGAAGAGTAATTTTCCTGAATTTCTTAAAATGTTCTTCAAATAATTTCACACACTGAAGCACTTCATTTATGGGGTCAAACACAATAGAAAGAAGCAACAAAGTTCTTGTAATTACAACAAAAATAAGAGACTTCAATATTTGAGCTCTACTGACTTAATTCTGAGATTTCTACCAAAAAAACTAGATAGTTTTTATTAGTTTTAACTACAGTTTACTCATTAAATCCCACTCTAAGAAGCAGCATTTAAGGCTTTTATATGAAGCTCAGCAGGAAATAACTGGCACGCCTGCTAAAACGTAGCAGCCCCCCTTCACCCCTTGAAGTTCCTGCCTGCTGCTCCAGAAGGAGCCACAAATCCAGAAAGACTTCCAATCCAGTACTTCTCCATCAAGAGAAACTACTGGAGTAGACAGAGAACCTTGACAGACATCAGTCACTTGGTCTTCATAAGGTTCAGTTTTTAACCAGTTTATCCCATCCAGACCCTCAAGCCATCAGGCACCAGGACAAGACTTCCACAATAGCTCCAGTACAAGTTGGGATGGCTGCAATGGTATTAAACCCTGAATGAGTGGATGATCTCTTTCAGTTGCTTCATCCAAGAGTAGAGAGGAAGTTTAGAGGGTAAGGAAGGTGATCCTGACAAAAATATGCAAAACCAAAATAATATTTGTAAGTTGCTTCAGGAAATGCCTATGATTTACTGGAGTAAAATAAGGAAAGGAGGTACAATACAATCAGTTTTGCAACATTCTGTCATTAAAGGAGGGCAGCCACCAGGCCAACCTTTCATTTCCCCCCCCCCTGCAATTGACACATCTACTGAGGAAGAAGTGGAGCTTCTACAAAACAGTGCCTCCAATCCCCAACCCCCATAGATGTTCAGAAGGATACAATGGTCAATAGTATATTCTCCTCATCCAACAAAAATCATGTCCTAATAAAGAGTGAGGGTCCAGACAATCCGTTTCCTCTAGGGTGATCTCTAATTGATCCCACCACTGTCTTCACAATGTTCTCCACAAAAAGGAAGGTTAGAGATGAGATGAAAATCCATCTATCATTTCTGGATCCAGACCTCCTAAGGGAAAGTTGCATCACAATCTCCTTTAGAGTGCCAGTAACTATTGATTGTATCATTGTCCACTTATTACATGATTTTCTTTTCTATTGATTTTATACTAAAGGGGGATTGCATTGTTTTGTTACATTGTTTTTAATTGCTGAGAGCTGCCCAGAAACACATATTTGAGACTGGCAGCTATACAAATTGAAATGAAAGTTAAATAAACAAATACCTCTTCCTCTAAGGAGGCTATTAACATTCCCTCAGATTCAGAGAATTAGCATTCTGTACCCCACCCACCCGCAACTTCCTGAAGAACTGAGGAGGGACAAAGGCCTGTCCAACAGGAGGCAGAGTACATTTTAGTGAGCGCAGTATCCATCATAGGTCACAGATCAAAGAAGAAAATAAACCCCAAGTATCATGGTAAAAGAATGCACTATTCCCTTTCTTTGGCCCTGCCCATGTGGAGTCAAGACTTAAGCAAATCTTAGTGACTTTCTGCACTATGTAGTCACAGCAGCAGACGGGAACTCTTGCAGTCAGCTTTTTCCTAAGCAAGAATTAGTCTCCTTGCCTAAAAAGGAGTAGTGGGGGGGATGCTTTGCCTCTCTTGTTGCCTTGGTATAAGCCAAAACATGACACATGGCACACTTATGTAGATTTACTTTTTGTCTTTCTTCACCAATGCTCTAAGCATTGCCTTTTCTGTTTTATCTCCCAGACGTCTTCAGTCAATCAGAGACCTCCAGGATTAGCTGCTTACAGAGAGGGAGCTCAGAAGCAATTCATCAAGGTCTGGTTCATTGTAGTCTCTTGTTGCCAATGTTGAGCTAGGCCTTCAGCAGATTTACAGTATCCTTCAGGTTTTGAAGGAATTTCCCAAATGCTTTATGGAAACCATTTTGATCCATAAGAAGCCTAAGAATGACCTTCAAATGGATTGGGCCTGTAGAGGTCATGGATGGACCTCAATTGCATTTAGATCAGGAATTGATTGACCACGATAAAAGAGTGATAGTAACACCCTCCAGGTCCAAAGTAAAAATAGGATCTGACATTCACCTACTTATGTGGATCAGAAATCATCAAAACCAAATCACAAAAAAAATCACAGCGTGCAAGATTTTGACTGTAAAATTCCAGATGAATCGATGAATGCCTTTTTGTTTCCAATTATGTCAGTGTGCATCTTGGAAGACATTTACTATTTTTAATTCGCTGTCAGTATATTTTGCCTTGCAATTTCCATGTGTCGTTGTTACTTGGGAGATTGGCTGCTACGCAGTTAGAATGCCATAATTGCAGCACAGAAACTTGTCAATAAAACCAACAGCTTCTCAAAACTGCCTTTGCTTTCCTGACACAAATGCCCAAGAGAGCCAAGAGCAAATGGAGCACAAGACCAGTTAGGCCAGGGGTGTCAAACTTAATTTCATTGAGGGCCGCATCAGCATTGCGGTTGCCCTCAGGGGGCCGGGTGGGTGTGGCCTTGGTGGGTGTGGCCTACTGGGTGGGCGTGGCTAAAGTCCATATGGCCTGGTGGGTGGGCGTGGCCAGCTCTACATCGTTTGCATCAAGGGTGCCTATGGGGGCCTGGGCAGGAGTGGGAGAGATCTGAGGGTCTCTGGCAGAATGGGGGTCTCTGGGCCAGGGCCAAGGCAGTGGGGGCCGTTCCCTCACTGTTTCCAGGATGGCTTTGCGGGCTACATGAAACCACTTCGCGGGCCGGATCCGGCCCCCGGGCCTTGTATTTGACATGTCTGAGTTAGGCTTTGCTCCTGGTAGCTTTAATTTGCTTATTTTATAACTAGGGCTGTGAAGTGCTTGGGATCTGAAGGGGGGGGAAGGGTTTGGAGGGCACGGAGGTGCCCATGCAAACATGCCTTTTTCTGGGCTCACTCCACTTCCCACCCTATTATCCCTAACTTCTTTTTAGAGGTGTTGTTGAATATGGCTAGCCTGCATACACTATACCAGCATCTGTAAATGAAATGTGGAAGTAAACAGTATTTCTAAATTCCAATGTCCTGTCTTCAGTGAAAAAATAATCATAACTGCTTTTCAGGAAGTGGCCATATTTTAAAGCAGCTCTGTTGTTTACTTCTCCCATGGAGTGGAGATGACTTTTCCAACGATAGCTAAAATGCATGAATTGGCACAGAGCAGGAATCCAGAGGTAGAGGCTGACAGTACACAGAAAACACTGCCAACATTTTGTTGTTCTCCAGCATGCTGGCCCACCAATCTACATTCCAAGAATCCCGCTGGGCTAGGAGAGCTGAGAATAGCAATCAAACAACCACTGCTACTTGGGAATTCAAAGCACCTCCAAAGCCACACTTTCAAGCCAAGCTCAGCTTGCCACCCACACAGTGTAGACTGAAACCAATCCAGAATGAAGACAAGCTGAGCTGTGGCCACAGTGCAGCTGTCTACAAAGTCACCGTGCTTTTGTGGTTATAACACAATACAGATCTAGAAGGGTTTGAAGGATCTAGAAGATTCTTCAGATATACGCATACACCAATATTAAAACTCTTTCCTCTTGTTGAATATAAATTGAGAGCCAATTTGATATAGAGTTACGGTGCTGGACTGGAAATTGTGTTCTAGCCCTCCCTTAGACCTAGACACTGGTGGCGATCTTTGTGCTGGTCACTCTTTCTCAGCCCAACCCACCTCACAGGGTTGTTGTCATGGAGAAAATAGGAGGAGGGATCACGATGTGTGCCATTTTCAGTTGTAAGAAGAAAACCAGGAAACAAGTAAAAAACTGAGCAAAGATCAACAACGAAAGTAATAGTTTACTTTTTTTATATATAAAAGGAAAGATCAGATGAAAACTCCACTAGGCTTCCCATTCTGTATTAGCTACCCACAAAGTATTTCTTAGCTGTACATTTTTTTTAAAGAAGGGATATGGTAGTTCAGCACTGCTATCCTGGGAGAATGGAAAGATGCCTTTGACTAATAAAGATTAGTCCCATGTAGTGATCTCTGACAGTAGAGAGCAATGGTCTGAACCCTCTTATGCTTCTTCACCCTTTGAACAGAGACGTGCCTCAGAACATGCCTGGAACAATGTGTTCCACTAGGGGAGTTTTTGGTCTTTCCTTTCTAAATAGATTTGTACTTTTCATATCTAGGATACTATATTCAGTAGGTAGGATGTACTGTCCACACAGCTTAATTTTCCAGCTGTCTCCCAAGGTAATATGGTTTTCTAAGGACACTTCACAGACTGACTGTTAAAAGATTACTTCACCAAGAAGATATGGGAAAGAACAAGAAAGGGGCACAGTTAAGTAGTTCAATCTGATCATTGACCTGAAAGTAAAATTTTCCTTGACTTGCCTTCTGAAATGTATCAGGCAGGCGCAGGTGGTGAGAAGGCAAGTTGTAACACCTAAAGATTGAGAACCAGCTATTTACAAGGTACTCTTTGTGTTTCAGCAGACAGAGTAAAACACTACTAAATATTAAAATATAACGCTATGGAAGGACAATCTGATAAAAAAGGATTAGTATAAATGCTATCTCAAGAACAATTTAGACTCCTTAGTTAATAAGTATAATCTATCCATGCGGTCACTAGTAGTCGAAAACTATTTGATGGTGCCTAATCTGTCAATCAGCATCAATGGGTATACAAGTAGTAGTAGCTGAGAACGTGCATTGGGAAGTTTGAAAGCCTTCAATAATGTCTCTGACTAAAAGTTCCTGGGAAATTAAGTAGGTAGTGATAAAAAATATTCTTTTATGGATTGAGTAACTACTCAACAAACAGGAAATGGGGAAAGGGAATACATGATAAAGAGGAAAGGGAATACATGATAAACTCTAGCAGTGGAAATATAAGCAGTTAATTTCCTCAAGGACAAGTGTTAGAGCAATACTTACTAGCACATTTACAAATGATCTAGGATTAGAGTGAGCAGAAAGGTGGCCAGGTTTACTAAGGAACTCAGCTTCATTAGTTAATAAATCACCATGAAAGCTCAACCACAGTCTAGGACAGGGGTCTTCAAACATGGCCCTTTTATGACTTGTGGACTTCAACTCCCAGAATTCCTCAGCCAGCATGCCTGGCTGAGGAATTCTGGGAGTTGAAGTCCACAAGTCATAAAAGGGCCACGTTTGAAGACCCCTGGTCTAGGATATCCAAAATGTGACTTGCTATTTAAAAAAAAGGCAAATTCCATGTTAGGGATCATTAGGGAAGGGACAGAATAAAATAATATCAAAATACCGTCATGCAAATTTATGTTGCAGTCATATTTGAATAACATGAATTAGGGTAGTCAAAACTTCAAAGAGGTGATTTTTGGCCAACGTATTCCTTTGAAGCTGTTTCAGAAAATAATACAATCCCTAGTTTCTAAAAACCTATGCAAAATCACTGCATTATTTAACTTTCTATCACTTTTGTGTCCTCCTTCAGCATTTCATATAACCTTCTCAAATGCACTGCTCAACATAGATCTGTTTTGGAATGGCTGACATATGTACAGTATATAAGTGTTTTTGCTTCAGACACTGGCAATAGAGGCTGCTTTGGATATTCTGTTTACAGTTGTGTGCTTGCATTATGAATTTGCTGAATTTAACTACTTTTCTCTAAATCACTGAATATTTGAAAAACGAACAATGTGAAAATTGTTAGAATAAATTACAAAAGTAGCAATACACTAAATCAATACCCTTTTCTTGTTGCTAGTGCCTTTTTGTCAGTCAAGAGATACCTCAAAGCAATTCTATATAGTAATACAGAACAAGTACAAGAATTATCAACACATTCTGAAAAGACTAACCCTGGTACAAAACCTTAGTGCAATATTTTAAGGATTTGTTTTTCTTTTTTCTCTATTTCTCTGAATGTTCACAGAACCAAAATAATGAGATAGAAGATAAAATCAGCAAGGTAGCTAGTATCAATCTTAACATTAATACTACTCTGAACATAGTAGTATAGTAGTAGTATAGTAGTATAGTAAGAACTTGATGGAGTGACTTGTTAAACACAGTTTGTACTTACATTAATAAAAGGTTGAAAAACAAGTGTGGAAGTTCGATTCTGAACTTTAGAAAATGTTTTATATAAAAAGGAAGATTTTGCTTTTTCAGATTCTGTGCACATTAGGGGTGTGCAAAATATTTTGTGTTTGAATCAAACTGATGCCAAAATGTCATCCAACTTCAGAAAACCCGGTTCAAATTCAGAATTGTCCATTTCTGCCAGAATATTTTGATGCTGAGGATGTAAATATTCTGTGTATGCAAGTGAGCATTCTTGAAAGCAGGAATCTAACCTGATCTAGGATTATTGAAACAAGTGTTATAGTTGCTACAGAAAGGCAATGCCTGTCATCTAGCTAATAACATCTTATCTTAAAAAGAGATCAAAGAATGCGAACTCCATGTTTGTGAGCCGGGGAAGTAAATCAGAAGGAAGTGACCTCAAATCAGCAGTCTCGTTATCTATCACATTGCTTGCACTTTGTCAAAGAGTTATAGAGCAAATTCTTAACTATCCTATTGCTTCCTTTTGGTCAATAGATCATCGGGGGTGATGAAGAATTTGTGCTATTGGATTTGGATCTTCACCTCAGTAAGGTCAATCTCAGTGATTCCAACACTGGAACATTTCCAATAAGTTTGAACTTTTTCTCATCAAAACATCCCAATGCTGAAATGTGGTCTGTTGGTGGGATATTTTGTTCACACACACAAGATGCGTGTAGGTGTTGCATTCATTCATTATGTTGATAAAAGTGAAAAAACTAAATAAGTTTTTAGTTTTTAAAACTGTAAGTTTTAAAAAGTCTAGCATAAGTTGAAATCCATCTTGCATGGTAAAACTTTTATAAGTTAGAATCAGTAAGAAAGTGGAATCCACTATTGTATGGATTCCTCCGTTTACCTTCTCCCGCAACTTTGCATCCTCCTCTATGATCTGCTTTACAGGGTTCCTTAATCATCCAAAATGGACTTTGAAGACAAGAGAAATGGGAGCTATTCTTTATAGCTGGCCTGGTCTGATGGGATGGGGTTGGGTTTTTATAAATAGTTTTAATTTTAATATGTATTAATTTTACGGGCATAATGGTTTAATTACTTTTTAATTTTTGTATTCTGTTTTTTATTATGTATTGCCCTGTTCACCGCCCTGAGTCCTTCGGGAGAAAGGCGGTATACAAATTAAATTATTAAATTAAATTAAATTAAATTAATATTTGGTAAACAGCATGTTGTCTGGGTTTATATTTACAAACAATCAATAACAATTAATTTTTATAATCCCATACTCTACATAATGCCAAATTTGGTTTAGAAAACAGCAACATCTGGAAACAGAATCAAAGTATACTAATTGCCTGCCAACAGTGCAACATATGGTTAGCAGGACATACCTCTGTTCATTCGCTGTTGTTTCCCAAATATGAATCTTGATAAGGCCTTTGATGAGTAAAAATACTTTGCACTCATCTTACAAGTATACATTGAGATTATCAGGTATATTTACAGTATATATAAACATCCTGCACTTGATAAGTAGTTCTGGTTGGACTCCACTACTGGATGGCTTGTATTTCAATTTTTAGATGTTCTCAGATAATAGCTTATCCTGCAGTAATGTCAGTAAACAAAGAAAAAGACATATGTTAATTTTGTTTTGGCCAGGTATGTAATATGAATAATCTTTATGGTTTGTAAATTATGGTTTATGTTTCTGTTTGTGTAAGCCCAGATGACATACTTTATTTAATAAACTATGGTTAAGTAAACCAGAACTTTCCACAGCATTGAAATTCAGTCCACGTTTCTCCATGAATCTGCACAGTTCTTCAACTATTCTTTCCATATGTACTGAACTAATTGGAAATTATCTGCACATTTGATAGGTGCCAGACTGGAGGAAGATCACAGCTTTAAAAGCATATTTGACATTTTCCAGAAATTTTCTGGCTCTTCAGAACTTACCCCTTGAATAGTATGCCAAGAATAAGATTCAAAAAGGAAGACATACAGACCACAAACCTAATTTAAGGTTAATCAAAATTAAAATACAGTCAATGGGATTGTTCTCCATATATTTAATAATAGTCCCATTGTAACATTAAAAACAAAAACTATGGACTAGACCCAAAGTTTATCTGAGAAGGGAATGCACGTAACCCAGGAGGTGCAGATTGTATACTCCTGCGCTAGATGGATACAAGCTCTAAATTGTCACACCTGCAAAGGTCTACCGTATTAAGTGCATCGTATCCAACTTCCCCTTATAGAACTACAGCTGTTCTTTTCTTTTGGCCCATCCTCCATCTCCTTCTCCATCTACAATATATGACTTCAGCCCAATTTGCAAGAACAAATGCAGTCACCACGGTCTGCCATTACTTGCACATTCTAGTCCCACGGACTGTGGGTAAGATCAGCTATTTTTTCTCACAGTCCTGTTTGTCTTCCAAAAGTGAATAAAAGAGAGCTGGTGAGTGAGAAAACTAAGGCTACGGTAGCAGCTGCTATTGTCCCTTTGTCCTTGTGCTGCAACAACACTGCCATTTATTTCAAACCAGCATCCTAAATATAATAGACATCCCTTCTGAGCCAGGGGCAGATTTGAAAAGTGAACAGCAGATGGTGGCCCTACTCACAAAACAATCAGTGTGTGTTGCCAATTCACACGATGTCTGTCGTGGAATGCAAGTCCAGTCACCAACCACTCATTTACCAGAAGTCAAACTAGGTCACTAGGATGTTCTCTACCATTTCAGTGGTATCGTACTGAAGGCAGATAAATCCCTGCAAATCACTAAGGCTCTTGGTGTTGTAGCAGGCATGTCAGTGTCTTTATTTAATACTTTTTAATTAAATGCTTTTTTAAAAAAAATCACAGAGGATAGTGAAACATCACATTGCTAACCCAGCCTAAATCTACCACACGGTTCTGTAAATCATGAGACTGTGCTAGGAAAAAGAAGTATATTATTGGTACCTAGTCACCAGGGAAAAAATGATTTAAATATACATGAAAAACAAATGGGGGACATGAATTGGGAGTTAGATGGTGGATAAAGGCAAAGGAGATCAGGGCTCCTGATCATTAATATTTATCCAGGCAATGGTATTTCTGCAGTTTGTGAAATTCCCAGTTCTGCACAAGCATTAATGAGAGTAAGCCTCTGGCCGTTACAGAAAAGGCAAGAAAATGTGTTTCTTCCACAGCATTTTCTTCAAAGTGTTAAGCCAATAGGACTGAAATGTAAGTTTATTGCATCTGCTTGCTATTGGTGTATAATTTCAGAACTGCTCTGCAAATGTAACTTTCTTTTTTCTGTATCAAGCAAAACAAAAGATAAATATTTATCTGGACAGTTCAACAGGCAGTACAACAGTGACTGTTCTATTGAACAGCTTTGGCAAAAAGGAAAGAGACATAGCCTGCCACAAGCCACACTTAACAGCTATTGTTGTTTACTTTTCAGCAACATAACCTGCAGGGACCAAGGAAGAGCACACGTTTAAAGCCCTCATATCCATCATTAGCATTCCAGTCCAGAACAAACATGCTACTCTTTTCTGAGAAACCCCCCTTAAAAATAATAAAATAAAATAAAATAGGCAAGATTCTGCATATCTTGCTAAGACTTGTTGAGCAAACTTAGAAAAAGGTCATGCTTGTGCAGGCATATGCACATTCTCGAAGAAGGAAAGAGACAATGAGAGAAACATACTCAGAAATTTTTCTTCCTCCTAAAACTCCATGGGTATGCTCCTCTGTGTAAGACCTATATGCGTATTAGACTGGGAATAGAATTCAGATGGCTGTTTCCAGAACATCTGAAAAGAGATGGGCAGACAGATACAAGACTGTTAATCCTGATAGTAGATTATCCCAGTCATCTTTGCAAAATTGAGGTTCAATACAATTGACAGCCTAAAGGGGTTAGAAAAATGGAGGTTTCTATTCAGAATACCCACATACATGCCTGCCTGTTGGCCCTAATGGAAACCTACCTGCTAACTTTTGGCATTGTGTGCCAAAACAACTAGACACACAGACAGTTTTTCCCTTGTGCTATCACTGCTGAACACCTAATCCTCACATATTAGGTCTAAGTATATTTACCCATGTTGTATGGCTGTAGTATTATTATCCTTCTCATCTTCTCTACTATCACCTCTTATTGATATCATATTATGATTATTATTCTGTTGATTTGCATGACATTGAGAACTTCTGCACTAGACACAAATTCCTTTTGTGTCCGATCACACTTGTCCAATAAGGAATTCTGTTCTGTTCTGTTCTATTCTTCACTGCATCCTTTCCATTTACATTCACCATCCCCAGTAACTTCTTATCCACATGCATGTCCTTTTACCTGAGTCACTCTTTTGTCTACTTCATGAAGTACACATGAACAAATTAATAAAGGTTTCTTTAAATACTACTTCTCATCTCAAAAGCGTATTCATTCTTTTTTTTTATCTGAAGTGTTCCTTTTGGTCTATTATTTTTTTCTCCTGGGAAATCATTTTAACCCATTTCAGGACAGTCATGCACCCTGAATTTTCCTCTGTGCTGTCGTCTAATTGTCAAAATATATGGCACCAAAATTTCACCACAGGAAAATTTCTGAAATTTTGACTGATACTATAGAACTGAAAGGAGTATTTAGATCTAGTCCAATCCCTTGGTCAGTGCAAGAATCCAAATTAAATCCAAATCCTCTGTCTAGCCTGAACTTGAAAACATCCAGTACATCGGAACCCTTTGCTTCATTTACTCCTTGGTTTCATTGCCATAAAAAGTTAATTGTTTTTCTCTAATATTCTATCAGAATCTGTCTTCCTGTAACTTTAATCCATTAATCCATGCCCTGCACTCTGGAATGATTAAAAACAAATCCTGACCTTCTTCTCTGTAACAGTCTGTCAGTTCTCTAAAGTGTTTTTAAAATGTGGTGGCCAGAACTGGATGTAGGATCTGATTGAAGTAGAATAAAGGGAAACTATTACCTCCTGTGATTAGGACATTATACTTCTGTTGATGCAGCCTAAAAATATCTTTTTGCAGACCTATTATTCAACTAACCTATATTTAATTTGCTATCCACTACTCTTCCCAGGCACTGTTTTCATGTTAGATAATCCCCAAACTAAATTAAACATTTGATCTTTACTCCCTAACAAAGCAATTTTGAACCTGTTTCGGTTAAAATTAATGTTGTTACAGCTGATCAAAGTCGTTCTGAATCTTATTTCTATCTTCTGGGTATAAATTTCTCTGTGCAATAAAAATGTTGAAAAGTAGAATGACCAAGGATGAAGCTTGTGGCTTTCCAAGTCACTCTCTCACTCCTATTTGATAAGGACCCATTGATGAACAATCTTTCAAATCTTGATTATTAATTAATCCTTCCAAGGCCCAGATAAAAACTATATATAGAGTTTCCCTGATAATACAGAGATGTTATATTGTCTGTCATAAGTTTTATCATGAGGGAATTTATCACATTAATATCAATGTATCCTCTATGAATTTGTTCTTCCTTAAAAGTCATTACATTTCACAGTAGAAACAGAGAAAAATGGTTCCTTTATCTGCTTGGAACAGCTTGCCAGTTAATTTCATTGGATGATCCTGGATGCCAGTCTTATGAATTCCTCTGTATTTTATTTCTCCCCTTATTACCAGCTCCAGTCATATACTCTCTTACATTTTAAGTACATAAAGAGACTTGCTCCAACGTACTGATAACCTGGGTAACATTTTCTCTACCACCATCAACTTTTACACTCACTCTCTCTCTCTCTCTCTCTCTCTCTCTCTCTCTCTCTCTCTCTCTCTCTCTCTCTCTCTCTCTCTCCTTTTTTAGTAAATTAATCTTTTTTCCTTTCTAAAAATGCCTTAAAAAGACCTTTCAAGTTATTTATTTATTTATTTATTTATTTTTGGGACTTATATGCCGCCCTATCTCCCAAAGGACTCAGGGCGGCTTACAACAATAAAAATGTTAGATGTTTTGTGCCAGCCATTGGCAGTTACCCAAAAAATGTCATCAGATGGGAGCAAAGAGGCTTCTTTGCTTTCACTGATGAGTCAGGGGTCTCAGACCCCTGCAGTCCCATTGGAGAGAGTGTTTTATGGTTAGGGAGGGGCGAAGACTCCCAAAAATACCTCTGCTCAGGGGCTGCTCTTTGTTCTAGTGCTTCTCATCTTTCTCTCTCTCTTGCATGCATTCTCTATCATACAAGCATGGATGCCTCCATGCCATATAGCTCTTTTTATATAACCTATCGATGAATAAAGCTTCATAATGACTGCATCTCTGCATCCTGCCTCTTTTACTTGGAAGCACCTTAACGACCCATCAATCTCCCGTGAGAGCTGCTTCACAACTTGGTAGCAGAGAGGATGGTTTAAGGCAAAGCTTCCAAGCTTTCAGATAGCAGTAAGATCCCTAGATTTGAAACTGAAATGGATGGCCGGAGATCCCAGATTGTGACCAGGAGTCTTCAATCAAGATCAACAGCCCTAGCCCCTGAAGCAAGCACCGCTCCAGGTGAGAGCACAGATGGCTTCCTTCTGCATGCCACAGAGGGAAGCTTGGAAGTTTTACAGTCCGCCCAAGACTGTCCAGATGCAGCAGAAGCGCTCCGGACCCAACACAGGCAACGCGTGGACCAAATGTCTAAACAGGAATGCAAGGAACTGCTTCTAAAACTCCTTGCAGTACAGAAGACCCCACAAGCCTCTCCACGAGGGACATCAGTGCAGAAGGACTCTGGATGCCTGGTAAGCCCCCCCTCAGCGACCACGAGGCCCCTTAATATGGCGCCCGCCCCCCTGAGTAACCCCGGGACCCCAGGGCTTTCGGCGCGAAATTCCCTGCCAAACTGTGACCTACAGCTTCCTGGGGCAACAGGAAACAAGATGGCTGTGCCCAGGGAGACCGCATGGCCCGGCACAGGAAACAAGATGGCAGCCCCCTGTGCGCCCACATGTTCTAACAAAGAAAGGCCTCAATTAAGCTTGGGGCCCCAGCAATCCCTGGCATCCAGCAGTAGCAACATGCAAACCCCTGAGCTCTCTCCACCAGAAACCCTCAAGACCTATGATGGCAATAAGGACTGTTCAGCCGAGGCTGGTACAGATACAGCTGCGCTTAAAACTGCCATCCAAGTCCTAATTATGGCCCTTGAAGCCAAAGAGACTGCAGCTCAAACATCAGGGTTAGCCAGCCTTCCTCGCTACCCTCCAAGGCCCCCGACCATCTCTCCGGGGCCCCCAATTTTCCTTTCGCCCCCACCATGGCGCTCTCCTTACCAGATGGCCTTCGGAGGGGGGTTGGCCCCCTCCTCCAGCATCAGCTTTAGCCATCCCCAAGGTTTCCAGGACCAGCGATGGGCTTCTCATGAAAATCCAGGGCCGGGGGGGCTCCAGGAAGGATTTCCAGAGTCTTTTCAGATCCAAATGCCGGCCGGCAATCTTGGGCAACGCCCACCCCCTGATCACATGTTTTCTGGACATGCCCAGTACGGGCCTTTTAACCCTGAAGGGGGGCCATCCAAAAATCAGAGAAAAATACCACCAACGCCCACTAGAGGGGTCCCTTTACCTTTCTTTTCAATGCAAACCTCTCAGATGCTCTCGGAACAAGACAAAACATTTGTCCCTGCGTCCCCGTTACCACACAACTTTGAAAAACTGAAAATTGGAGGGGAGAACTACCACAGTTGGAATAGAAATGTGCAGGTATGTCTATTAAAGGATGGGACTCTTGAAATGGTTCTGAACCCCCCACCTTTCCCATGGGGATCACAAGAAGAGTGGCTCCACAGACAGGCTTTTTCTACTCTGATGGGTTCAATGGATGATAACTTGTTCCCAAGCATTCCAGATGGACTCACAGCTTGCGCAGTTTGGTGGTTATTATACAATTTATTCAACAGCAAGAGCATTGGTTCCCTCACCAGACTCACAACTGAGTTTTACAACACAAGACTCAGGTTTGGGGCCAGCATGGCAGAACATCTCGGAAAATTAAAATCCCTCAGGGCGCAACTGATGTCCAAAAATTACTGTGTACCTGAAGAGAACTTGGTCGCAGTCATCGTGGCTTCCCTGGACAAAAGTTGGAACAATTTTATTATTTCCCTGGAAGGGGGCAGGGATGAAGCCATGCCTCTGTCCTATCTCGAGGGCAGACTCATTGACGAAGATAGAAGACGAAGAGATGCAGGAGAATACACCAGAGTCACTAGCCAGCCAGCCAGCAGACGACACCGCATCTCAGAGCAGGTTAATGCGCTACTTAAGTGTTTCACCTGTGGCTCTGAGGGGCACCTCAAGAAGGACTGCCCCCATTATCAACAAGGCCCCAAGCGTGGTCCCAATCAAGGTAGGGGCAAGGGACAAGGAAGGGGGCGTGGTGGGGCGAAAAGTACTGCCAAAGGCAATTTTGTGTCTACTTGTGCCCCCACCACAAAGGCTGATAGCCCCACTGACTTATGGTTACTGGACTCTGGAGCTTCTTCTCACATTACCAATATGAGTCAAGGTTTTAAAAGGGTAAAGAAAATTAACTCATCTGTCAAAGTGGCAAATGGTGATAAAGCTTTAATTATTGGGGAGGGCACGGTTTCTGTACCCGGGCTTGGAAAAGTTGAAGGTGTTTTACATGCTCCCTCCATTGCCCACAACCTATTAAGCATTATCAAATTATGTGACGATGACAGGGTGGAAGTTCTATTTCGCAAAGGGGGAGGTCATGTCACCCGGGACCAGAGGGTCATCGGAAATATTGCCATCATAAATGATTTGCCATATTTTCCCCCACAACCAGCCCCAAGGCTGCTTAACCAGCGCAAGGCCGAAGCGGTTGCATCCAAGCCCCCACAACAAGGCAGTCTGGATAAGAAATCCGAACTTCAGCTGTCACCTGAAGCACCGCTCAAGGCAACCAATGCCAAGAGGGTGTCAGTGGGGAAGCCACTCCACGATAAGTGTGCCCACCTCTTACACCGAAGATTAGGTCATGCAAGCTTCCCTGTGGTTAAAAAGATGGGAGAGTTTGCTGAGGGAGTCCAGATCAAAGATTGTGAGGTATTCCTGGACTGTGCAATCTGTAAGAGGTCAAAGAGGAAGGCTGCGTCTATTCCAAAAACGTCACTGCATAAGACCCAATACCCGTACCAACTAGTACATGTTGATTTGGTCGGGCCTTTCACACCATCCCTAGGGAAAAGTCAGTATTTTCTCACTGCCGTTGATGATTTTTCACGGTACGGCCACGTGTATATCCTCACAGAAAAATCTGAAGCCTTTGACGCCATAAAATCACTCTACAACTTTGTAGAGACCCAGTATAAAACTAAGATCGCACAACTGCAGAGCGACCGCGGGGCTGAGTTCATGTCCCGAAAATTCCAGGACTGGGTAAAGCGTAAGGGCATCCGCCATTTTCTTACCGCACCTTTCACTCCCGCTCAAAATGGCGTGGCAGAGAAAAGAAATGGAGTCCTACAAACTATGATGCATAGTCTGATTGCAGACGCTGGGGTCGCAGAATCATACTGGGCAGAAGCGGTGAAATACGCCAATTACACCTTAAACCGCACCTGGAGCAGTGTTGTGAACCAGACCCCATATTTCCTAGTTCATGGTAGGAAACCAAATCTGGGACATTTACGTGTGTTTGGGTCCTACGCATGGGTTCACATCCCCAAGCAGCTGCGGAAGAAGGGGAGATCTGTCTCCCAGAGACTGAGGTTCTTGGGCTACGCTCCTGGCTCCAAGGCCTACCGTTTCCTGGGAGAAGGGGGCAGGATTGTGACTTCCCAATCTGCCTCCTTCGAAGAGGACTCCAATTGGGCCCAGATTCACTCCAATGATCTGAGCCCATATATCAATTGTCCCAGCAAGGGCACACCGACTACGACATCACCTGAGACGTCCACATACCCTGCCACCGACGAAAGTGTGGAACAAGATGAAGATGTCACCTCACCTGGTTCAGATGGGGAGGATGAGCCGTCCAGTTCCCCAGCGACATCTCAGAAACCCGCGGAAGAAATGGACGATGAGTGGCAGAAGGTAAGGAGGTCAAAGCGGTCCAACAAAGGCATCCCGCCAAAGAGAATTGACATTGGGCACATCGCGTCTGTTAACAGCGTTGTGGTCACCCCAAAATCCTTCTCTGACATCCAGGAGCTGCCCATCGAAGAACAGGAGAAATGGCAGCTCGCGATGGAGAAGGAAATGCAGAGCCTAAAACAACTCAAGGTCTTCACCCCGCAGCAACCTCCAAAGGAGAGGAAAGTCATTGGCACAAGGTGGGTTTACAAGGCAAAACCACTTGCCAATGGCGTCTACCTGTATAAGGCCCGTTTGGTAGCTCAGGGATTCGCCCAACGCTACATGGAAGACTATGGGGAGACATACTCTCCAACTGTCCGGGCAGAGAGCGTCAAGACCGCCCTCATGACTGCAGCCACTCTGGGGGAGGAAGTCTTCCAATTCGACATCCAGACGGCTTACCTCCACGCCAACTTGGACCGGCAGATCTACATGAAGGCCCCTCCTGGCTACCAGCAAGAAGGGGAAAATACATGGTTGCTCCACAAAGCGTTATATGGCCTCAAGCAGTCAGGGAAACTATGGTATGACTGCCTTAGAAAAAGTTTAGAACGAGTTGGTTTCACTGCATCCCGTGCAGATGAATGTGTTTTCACACGCAACTCCAAGGGTACCACATAACGGGTGTTAGTTTATGTGGATGACCTACTATACGTAGGACCTGACAAGGAAGGGTGTGATGAATTTGCCAAGGCCCTGGAAGAAAAGTTCACTTTGAAATCTTTGGGGCGGGTTGATAAGTACTTGGGTGTGCATATTTTGGCCACTAAGGGGGGGTTCGCTCTATCTCAAAAAGAAAAGATAGAGGAGTTATTGGCCAAATGCAAAATGGCAGAATCTAATCCCACGCATAGCCAAATGCAAAGCGACTTTTACAACCACACTCATAAGGACGGTCCTGAGTTCACAGATAATACGCTTTACAGATCTGTGATTGGCTCCTTGATATATATCAGCAATTGGAGCAGGCCTGACATAGCTTTAGCTGTAAATCTATTGTCCAGGCATGTGGAACACCCAAAGGAATTCCACTGGACTGCTGTTAAGAGGGTACTTAGGTACCTCAGGGGCACGACCGATGCCCTCCTTGTGCTGGAACCAGAGAAGGGGAAGACGGCCCAACTCTCTGCTTACTCAGACGCAGACTGGGCTGGCGACACCAAAAGTAGACGGAGCACCTCTGGTTTCCTCATATTGCTAAATGGCTGCCCAATACATTGGCATGTTAGGCAGCAAAAATTTGTTTCTTGCTCCACGGCCGAGGCTGAATATGCCAGCCTGTCAGACACGGCCAATGATTTGACTTGGTTCAATGATCTGATAACGAGCATCTGGGCATCTCCTCCTCTGCCCATCCAAATTCTAGAGGACAACACAGCCGCAATTGCAATCTCGGAGGCTTATGCAGTAGGCTCTAGATCTCGCCACATAGACATACGCTATAAAAATGTCAGGCAGCTTGCCAAAGAGGGTTTTATACGTGTAGAGCACTGTAATACAGCTGACCAGATAGCTGATCTGTTCACCAAACCTGTTCCCATTGACCGGCACAACCTTCTGTGTAAGCGTTTGTGTTTGGCCTTCTGAACGTTTTTATACATGTCTATGACAGCTGCTCGCCCCCTCACACACATTCACTGGTCCCTGTCATTGGCTGGCAAGAAGGGGAATTGTTAGATGTTTTGTGCCAGCCATTGGCAGTTACCCAAAAAGGTCATCAGATGGGAGCAAAGAGGCTTCTTTGCTTTCACTGATGAGTCAGGGGTCTCAGACCCCTGCAGTCCCATTGGAGAGAGTGTTTTATGGTTAGGGAGGGGCCGAGACCCCCCATAAATACCTCTGCTCAGGGGCTGCTCTTTGTTCTAGTGCTTCTCATCTTTCTCTCTCTCTTGCATGCATTCTCTATCATACAAGCATGGATGCCTCCATGCCATATAGCTCTTTTTATATAACCTATCGATGAATAAAGCTTCATAATGACTGCATCTCTGCATCCTGCCTCTTTTACTTGGAAGCACCTTAACGACCCATCGATCTCCCGTGAGAGCTGCTTCACAAAAAACAATACAAAAATTAAAAATGAATTAAATAACAGCCCCAAAATAAATTAACTACAGTTAAAAATTAAAACATACCTGGTTGTACATGCTCTAAATATATTTACCACAAACCTATGCAGACCAAATGTTTATAAATGCTAATCTCAGCTTTTTTCTAAGAGGCGATGACTAGTCCAATGACAAACCACAAGTTTATCCAAAAAAAGTACAAAAAACAAAGTTGGTAAAGCCCCAACTTTTTGCACATGACATGACAAACAAAAGGAATCAGGACTTTGGCCACATGGCTATGGCCGCCATCTTGACTTTTTTTTGAGCCCTTCCCTATGGCTACCCTTAACTGATCAGATGGGGAAGATTATGGATTTAGTGAAATTTAGTAAATCATATCTTAGAGATTTCTTTACAATGGGATTTTAGAAGCTAATGAGTAAAATAAACCGTTCAAAATGTATAACTTTATAAATATGATAAAATCAGACACTTATACTTAGCATTTTCTGTATCCTGCAGATGCCTGAGTTGTAATCTGGCCAACATTATGTTGTCATATAGGAGACCACAAAGATTTTGCAGACAAACAATTTCAATCCCAAATGAAGTTAAATGAAATTGGTATTTATTTACCATGCTTTAGTAATAATGCATATAAAATATGCAATCATCTTTGAATTATGTGCCAAGCTTCGGGGGGAAAAATCTGTAAGAATGCAAGATATACCTGTATATGTAATTTTTTTTTCTTTTATAGGAACTTTCAACTTGGAATGCATTATTTTAAAAATGTTTCATATTGGAAAGTTTGCTTCTGCCAGTGAACAAATGCAAGTTGTTTAATTTGAAGACAATCAAACAGCAGGTGCTTAATTATCATATTACAGTATATTCTATATTATAAAAACCTCTACCAATAAGTTAATATATTTTTAGATTTTTTTAAAAATCCCACTTTTATTATGTTTATAAATAACACAAGTTGGTGTACATATTTAATGCTCTTTCCTCCTCCTATTTTTCCCCACACCAACAGTCCTGTGAGGTGATTGGGCTGAAAAAGGGTGACTAGTTTGGGAACAGGGAGGAAGTGCCTGTTCCTTCAGAAGACACACACACACACACACACACACACACACACATACACACACCAAGCAGAATTCACCTTTGCTTCTTTTTTATCTGTAGGTCACCTTTTTTCACATGGGTAGGAAAACTCAAAGTCTTCAACTTTCAGATGGTTGAGTCGGTTTTCCATCAAATATTTTGCTGCAATAACTGCTCGAAAATGACAAGAGATGAGCAGAAGGAAAGGGGGAAAGTGATAAGGTAAAAGCATTAATCTGCAGAAAATTCCTTTCTGCTTTCTTTCATTCTCTAGCCTGCATGCACATGAGATTGCGCGCACACGCACAGACACATTAGCCTAAGGCATTCCAATTATTATGCAGGAGGGTGGAAGATGGAAAAATAAAAAGGACAGAAGAATCCACTGTGTAAAATGATTCAGTTTAATCTTTCTGCAAAACCCCTTTTCTTCATTTTGTATCATGTTATAAAGATAAGGTAGCTTCGTCATCTCAAAAACTGCCAGTTTTTAGACATTTTGCCTAAAGAGAAGAGAATAACTAAAGCTTGGGAGGAGGCAGGCAGTAGCTTTGGACTCCCAACATTTTTAAGAGTTTATTTGCAAACCTTATATGCAGAGATGGAGAAGAATGGGAAGAAACTCTGACCTCAATCTCTTCCTCCAACCCCTTTTTTTCCTCATCCCATTTCCATTGTGGTACAAAACATTTTGAGGTAAACATTTATCAAATCCAGAGCATCTTGGAATAGTATTCCAATGTTACAACAATCATTCCAACTTTTCTGGAAATGCTCTATGACCAACCTTGAAACAGATTGTTCTGAACTCTGTTTTATATAGCTAGTCCTTCACCATTCAAAGCTATGATGAATTCCCCACCACCACCACAAAGATATGTCCAAGTTCCAAAGTTACAATGGCCACCCCCCCATGGTCATGTGACTGCATTTCGAGAGCTTGGCAACTAGCCCAGTTGCAGTCATTTGCAGCATCCCATGGTCATACAATTGCAATTTATGTCACTTTTGCTGAAAAGCAACATTTACTTGCAGTTTCTAGGGGGGGGGGAACATCCATAGCAAACTACAGGTTTGCTTAACAGTCTTTGCTTTGTATCCACAGCAGTTTTATGACCATGTTATTTGCTTAATGATGGCCACAAAAAAGATAACTAATTGGGTCAGTCACCTGATGATCTTCTTTACCACCATCTCAACTTATGACCATAATTGACAGGCCTTGAAAGTCAAGGACTACCTATAGTTGGAAAAATCCTTTTTGAGATTGAACCAGCTCCAGTATGGCTGGCACAGTCCATTCTGACAACAGAACTCTTCCAAATTAAACAAAACATTCTTCTACACACTTCTAACTATAAGTTGTTTCTCCTCTGAAAAGTCTACAGGTATATAGCACAGTGGCTCTGCTTTCCAGGCACCTCTCCATCTCAACTCAAGTAGAAATAATGTTGTATATCACGGCAAATGGTTGACCAACTTTTGCATAAACTGGAATCCTCCAGCTACCTTAGACTTACTTTCCCATCATTCTTGCCCAGCACAGTAAATAGCTTAATGAAAATGGCCCAGAGTGCAGTTAGTGTACAGTAGAGAAGAACAGGGGCAAATTTCAAGCTTGGAGTCTTTAGAAACAAAACTGAAAATGCAACTCTAGTATATAGATCAATGATGCAACTGTATTTGAAATGTAAGGTTCATGTCTGGACACTAAGCCTCCAAAACACTCATGTGGAAAAAAGTAGAAAACTGCAAGTAAATACAGAAAAAAACATGTGAGAATACTGTGCAACTTCCCTAATAGGGAAGAGTTTGATTAATTTAAAACAATATATTTGAAAACTCTGAAATCTTTTATCACCATATGCCCCGTATGGATTTATAATGTTCATTTGACACATGGCTGCGCAGTGCACAAAGCTACTTAAGAGCATATATGGGCACACATGTGTTGAGGACCACTGATAGCATGTGCACGTGCATCTGTTTCCAGATTGTATTACAATAGTCATGCAATCCCAGGAAAAAATGAATCTGCTCTAAGTCACTAATATGAACATCTCTGCATGATCTGAATTCAAAGCACTTCACAGCACTAATATATGACATGACGTAACCATCCTAAATATAAACACAGATGTTTACTGTTATGCATTTGATTAACATATTTTCTCCTGACCCGACTAAACATATGAATTAACATAGCTGGCAGTCACTGGAAAGAACTTGCTCGTTTTAGCTAAGTACTATTTTCATGTCTTGGACCCTTCATTCAAGAATATTCAACACAAAGGCCTTCTCCATCCATCTAGGGTGCAAGCTCTATGGCTTCCTACAATCTGTGACTAAATAGGAGAGATTCCTATATATATACCACATCATTTCAAAACTTTGCCAAAACAATTTGTCATGAAAAAGTAAAGCTCAATTTTGGATTCCAAATCTAAATGGATGATTGCTTATTTTAGGAAGGCGCCAGAAGAGGATTTGTTTGTTTCATTTTTATTTTTGACCTGCCTGACACAAGTTCCTCTAATCAACAATAAACTTTCCAGGAATATACCGTAATTTACTTTTACTAAGATTACCCAGATGGTAACTCTTACTGTATATTGTATTTTCTAACCTAATCTATGATCACTACTTCTAACTCAACTGTTTATTAAATGGATACCCTGCCTTTTCCCATCAAATACTGTTTGAAATACCTAAATACAAATGAAGTTGTGGAGGTCTATCTAAAAACGTCTTGGAAGTCATCAAACCACATCATAACTTTCAGTAATAAACAATGAATTTAAGCACAAATTCCACAACATATCCATGTGAATGCAAAATCCTGGCTTTACTGAATCTTAGTCACAGTTTTTCTTTGCACCATACTCTATGACCAGATTCCTAGTTTCTGGTTTCAGGTCCGATTCATCTATTTCTGTTTGTATACTCTTTTCACTGAAAATGTCCACCTGATTCATTCTGTGTCACAGAAAAGGACAGTATGCTTTGTATCATACAAAGCAAAGAAATGAGAATGAGAAATGTGACAGATTTGTTGTAACAAATATTTCTGTATACAGATCAATCTCAAATTTCACAATAATAATGAACACTACCTAGCAGTGTACTAGTATACACCACGAGATAATAGGGGTATTTTTTTCCTAAATGTTTATTTCTAAAAGTATTAGCGAATCCTGAGTGATATTTTACTAAAATGAAATGACCTTGGGTATAACCAGGATTGATAAAGTAGAATTACAGCAATACACGTATCCTATATATTCAGACACTACGAAACCCTCCAGCTGCTTAAGTCAAATCCTATTGGCCCCTAGCAAGACCCATTTAATTCACCCATTTTATAGTGTATTATATCTTCCAGGAGGATTATTTAATTTAGAATGAAATCCTCTGATCCAAAAAAAGCTCTTTTAATAAGCCAACACATTAATTTTTCACTGTCTTTCACAGTGAAGCCATTTTATGTTAGCATATTTATGTAGCAGAGGATCTAAATTTATGGTATGTGTATCTTAGTTCTTAAAACTTTCATGTTCGTGAAACATTTAACAAATTGTTAAAACGCTTCTCTAACTACAGCATTATTTTGTCCCTGGGATTTAGTTAAGAGGGGATCTGGCCTTTGCATTTTCATTCCCACCCAGGAAAGAATAAACTGAGAAATTTTGCATTAACTGAAGGTGAAAACTTCTTCCATCTGCAGGAGAAGATCAATATAAAGTTTCTCCAGTAAAATCCTAAGAACCAAACAGCAATTTGATAATGGGGATAGAAATCTGGGAAACATCCAAGAATCCCAGAGAAAACAGTATTGAGGAACAATTCCAAAGCCTAATCACAATTTCCTTTGCAAAATCTTTATGACCGATTCTTAGTTTCAGAAGGTCTCTTGTAACAGAAGTACGGTACTTTGGAGGCCTCCATTGCTTCCCACAGTTTGCTTCCTCCGTTCTACTGTACCTGTAGGAGATGACCTTCCACATAAAGCTTGATTTAGACTTCTGCTTCACTGCATGTCTGGGATGGTTGCATAGTTGTTGCAAATGTTAATGTTCTGGCTAGGGGGCACTCAAACAACAAAGCACAGAAAACATAGAAGACGTCAACAATCAGCATGGAGGATGCGCATCTCTGCACAACACAAAGTTAAGATTTGGGATGTGTGCACATCTGCAACATATACTTACCCATCAACCTTTTGCAGTGTAGGCATGTGTCAATGTCTACACACAGTTGCAGACAAGTCTAAATGAAGCTTATTTCCCACAGGAAACAGCAGTTAAGTTAATCAGACACTTTATTGCAGAAAAACTGTCCCTGCCACCTATTTTCCAGGAAAGAGGCAAGTGGCAGTGCCTTTCCTTCAACCGTCTGGCTTGACAGGCTGACATGTGGTAAAGAGTACATTTGTTTCCAAATAAGCACCCTTATATTTAAATATTTCTTCCATATAATAAGTCGGCTAAGGAACAATTGCTTGCTGATGAAATTGATTTTAGTTATTATCAGGCAGGGACTATGTGCTTCCATAAAGCCAAAATGTCTCACAAATGCAACAGACCAAATAAGTCCACGCAGCCCAGATCTCGGTCCATGAAATAAAGCAAAAAAAAAAAAAATGTGGAACAGCTAGTTTCACTAATCATTATCACAGGTAGCCCAAAACTGTAACTGACCATGGAATTAGGGTCCTAAGTCATTACGGCTGTAAGCTGACATTTCCAGCTTTTCTTTTCTTTTTTTGCAAGGTTTATTAAACAAACATGTGGTTGTGAACACTGAAGTCATTAAGCAAAACCATTCATTTGTGGAAACCGCAAAAAAAAGAAAAAGCTGTTAACTGGCAAAGAACATTACAGATAGTCGAGACAGGAGCTCTGCCCAACATGTGATCATACAACCATGGGGGGTGGGGGAACCATTTATGATGGCTGGGAGTCCTTTAGGGGCTGTAAAGCACCCATTCTGTGGCCACTGTAACTCTGAACAGTTGAAAAATGAGTTCACAACCTGTAGATCCAGCTCTGTGGTTGCTGGCTTTTCCCCTTCCTTTGTTTTCAGTCAGTTTCCCAGGAGACAACTCAAACCCCAACAAAGACAGAATCAAGATTACCCTCTCTTTTTTTCAAAACCTGCCTAAGAAGGGAAACCCATTTTCCCATAATTTGTCCCTTCCAGCCTCCTGGACTGTTCAGCTAAGTTTCCTTTTTCCCTTTATGTATCTGGATCTCTTAGAGTGGAATGTCCCCAACATTCAGTTAAAGATCTGGAAGCAGGACAAGAAGCAACGGATGGAAACTAATCAAGGAGAGAAGCAACCTAGAACTAAGGAGAAACTTCCTGACAGTTAGAACAATTAATCAGTGGAACAACCTGCCTCCAGAAGTGGTGAATGCTCCAACACTGGAGGTTTTTAAGAAGAGACTGGACAGCCATTTGTCTGAAATGGTATAGGGTTTCCTGCCTTAGCAGGGGGTTGGACTAGATGACCTCCAAGGTCCCTTCCAAATTATCATCATCATCATCATCATCATCATCATTATTATTATTATTATTATTATTATTATTATTATTATTATTATTATTATTATTATTATTATTACTGAGATTCATCTTCTTATCTAATCAAGTATTTATCACTGAGAAAGATTCCGCAGTAATACAGACAGACAAAGAGAACATAATTTGAGCACCTCCTACTTTAGGAAGGACTTTATTTAAAGGCATCCATTTGTCAGGAATTCTTGGATTCCACCGCTCTGTAGCCCAGCCAATGAAGAGGGAATTCAGCAACAACTGGAGGATTACCATTTTCCCAGCCCTGCTCTCTCTGCTAAAAGAGGACACTCAGTGGTGGGATTCAAATATGTGAACAACCGGTTCTTATGTGGATGCTGCTTCTGGAAGTCCGTTCTGGGCCTGGGCAACAAAAAAATAGCTCCCGGTTCTGCCAAAGTGGTGCGAACTGGCTGAATCCCACCACTGAGGACACTCCTTTATTTGAATTACTGCCCAATTGAGGTAGATACATAAAATGAAAAATTCCTAGTATCTGGTGACAGACTTCCCTGCCACAGAAAAATGTTATAGATTTGTAGTAATAGTGGTTATTTTAAAATGTGCAGCAATGCTTGTAATTCCCCAAATGCAAATTTTGTATGACCATTTATCCTCTTTCTGGACAAACGATGATTGAATGATGTTCCAGCAATAAGAATTGCAACGCAAAAATATCTCCTCCATTTCACTAACTGCTGTAGAAGAAAAACATTTTTTTAGTATATGTACTGAGCAAGCCTCTGGCATATGAAGAAAAGATAATTTGTTCCAATGTCATTCACACATTTCCAGTTTTCTGCATGGAAATGCAGGACATTTACAAGGACATGCTGGGAATATGGTCTGCTCCAACCCTCTAAAAGAACTCAATGAAATCTTCACTAAATGAATGAAACCAATTTAATATTCCAATACCCAACAGAGCCGGGGGCTTAAAGAGAAGGCAAGAAGTGCAGTATTCATATAAATTGCTTTTTGTGTGCTCATAATGGCTTATTGCTCAGTATTCCCAACTGGTAAAATAATCATTTGCTCTACTTCTTTAGAGCAAAAGCATACAAATTAATAACTCCCAATCTGAATGGAAGCATCCTTCTTGCTTACTTGGATAATGCTACTTTATGCATCACAGTTTGTCCTGAGCCTGTTGAGTTATTACAAATGTGATACATGATGAATCTAATACTTTAGTGGGCTTATATAAGTCTTGGTGTCCCAAGTCCACAGCATATTATGGCAGCTATAATTAATTTCTTACAAAAGCAGGGGGATTGACAGAGATGTAACTACAATACTATACAGTACTATTATGCTGACACATTTTTTAATATTCTCTAAGCAGTGACCTTTCTATGTGTACCTCTTAACAGTTTCTATTCTGACTTGGAATGGCTATTTTAACAATTCAGAGATGGAGCATCACTCATGTTTTCATGCACTATGATGTATTTCTTTTAAATGATTTGACCACAAAAATAAATGCAAATGCAAATGTCCAAACTGACTTGAAGATACCAGCCACAACCTATGGCACCTCAAATTAAAATTGATCATCATTTGTTAATTCACTAACTGTTGAATAAGAGGAATCCCAAGATTTGCAGGTTGGACAAGAAACCATAGGCTAAGTTTCCAGCCACTGGTTAAAAAAAAAGATACAACTTGTCTTTTTTTCTTTTTCTCTCCCATGGTCAAAATATGTACAATTAGTGACTTATGACCATTTTTCACAGTTACAATCTTTCCAGGATCCCCATGATCATATGATCAAAATTCAGATGTTTGGCATATTTATGACCGTGGCTGTGGCTGAGTCCCAAGATCATGTGATCCCCTTCTGACAAGCAAAGTCAACGGGGAAGCTAGATTCACTTAACAACCAGGTTACTAACTTATCAACTGCAGTGATTCACTTAACAACTGTGTCAAGAAAGGTAATAAAATGGGGCAAAATTCACCCAACAAATGTCTCACTTAACAACAGAAATTTTGGGCTCAGTTGTAAGTCAAGGGCTACCTGTATTATGAAAATGCATCCTAGCCTATAGAAGAAAGATGCTTTGTTTGTCAAAGCTCTCAGTTATGAGATGGGCAAGAATTTCTCTCGATAGGAAGATGGGTGGCATATAAATCTAATGAATAAATAAACTTCAGATTACGAATTAAGACAATTACAAAGAAAATAGCAGGGGCAAAAGAAGCAGCGGACACTAAATTGTTTAATATAATATATATATAAGTAAGCTGTACAAGATAATCTCAAACTCAAATATATTCAGTTGACAAACATAATTTTTCTTCTATTCAATCCTATAGAATACAGGAAGGCATAGTATGCAGATATTTAGGAGCCTAGATATTTTTCTATTTAGATTTGTCTAACATATTGATAAAGAATAGCATAAAATACTATTCTTTATCAAGTGTGACCCTATTTTATTTAGGTTTGTCTAACATCTTTATCATGATGTTAAAAGGTAAAGGTTCCCCCGCACATGCATGCTAGTCGTTTCCAACTCTAGGGCCCAGTACTCATCTCCATTTCAAAGCCGAAGTGCCAGCGCTTGTCCGAGGACGTCTCCGTGGTCATGTGGCCAGCATGACTAGACGCCAAAGGCACATGGAACGCTGTTACCTTCCCACTGCAGTGGTCCCTATTTTTCTACTTGCATTTTTACGTGCTTTCGAACTGCTAGGTTGGCAGAAGCTGGGACGAGTAACAGGCGCTCACTCTGCTACTTGACACTCAGGATTTGACCCGCCAAACTGCCGATCTTCTGATCAACAAGCTCAGCATCCTAACCCACTGAGCCACCGCGTCCCTTGATCATGATGTTAGACAAACCTAAATAAAATAGGGTGGCACTTTGTAACATGCAAGAGGTTGGAAGTAAAACACGTGGACTGAGATAACTACTGTACTCAAAATAATTCCAGCCCATACCATACTGGGAACTGGCACCCTGACAGTGTGATGCTATGTAATGGATAAATTAAGCTATTGGGCACAGTATGTTGAATTTTTAAAAGACATTTATTTCTTGTCAGTGCATAGTTTAAATAGTATTTCAAACTTTTCAGTGAATAATTGTTTTTATGCTTTTGACTGAAATGTAACAACACAGAGATTAGGCTTTCAACAGAACAGGATATTACTACCTGTACAGTATTTGTTAATGTTAAGGGATGGAAGTGCTGCTAAGGCCACATTTTCAGAAGTGGACTAAAAGCTGCCAATTTTCACTTCATAGTTTGGCATTGCCATTGTCTCCCATTTGCCAATCAATTGAGGCTTTATTTCACAGTTAACGTTTTATAGACATGGGCATTATGTATACAACCTTCAAGATGCCAGATGCAGAAAGACTGTGCCATAGTACAAAAGAAAAAAGAAATTAAAAAGGGAAGAAATGGAAATTTAAGTACAAGTTCTTAAATTGCAGAGTGGCTCTTATTATTGCCAGAGACTACAGTATTCCAGCATTATTTCAAACAAAGATCTCAGAAATAGGTTATATCAAGAAGCCCTGCCATAACATTGTAGCTATGGCCCTGTGTATAGCAAGTATATCAGGGGTCTCCAAACTTGACAACTTGAAGACATGTGGACTTCAACTCCCAGAATTCCTCAGCCAGCATGGCTGGCTGAGGAATTCTGGAAATTCAAGTTCACAAGTCTTCAAGTTGCCAAGTTTGGAGACCCCTGATGTACATAGATAGGGATAGAGATATTCAATGCAGTCGAAAACCTCTACTCATGGGGTTCTTGGTGTATGGAACATTTAATGTGTGAATAATTATTTATTAGATTTATATCCTGTCTTTTCTACAGGAACTCAAGGCTGAGTAGATGGTGCTCCCTCCTTCTAGTTGTCCCCACAGCAGCAAAACTGTAAGGTGTATTGGACTGAGAGAGAACTACAGGCCCAAAGTAACTCAGTGAACTGCCTTGGCTGCAAATAGAGTAGAACTCGGGTCTTGTCCAATCCCTAATCACTGTACCACATAGGCTCTCAAAGGCATACACATCTGAATATTAAGGGGAGAGCTAGACCCTTCAGTAAGACAGCTCTGTTTAGCTGTCATCCATTGATAAACAGGAATTAAGATGTCTCTGATTGAGCTGGTCTTTCAGAAATGCAGATGGAATAGTCTTGCTTTCAATCTTCTTCTGTTACCGCTTGGCAGCAATGGAATGAGAACCTGATGGCACACTTGGCTTGCATCACAAGAAAAAGCACACTCTGAACCAGTGTTGGGATATGAGCAGTCTTCTAAGTCAAGCATATGTAAATTCAATAGTCTAGCTGGACAGTATAAAAGCATGCATTATTGTTGCCATTCTACTCCACTGTCACCAACTAGTGCTTATCCCCTTAGGAAAGAGCAAACTCACTGTAAATCATGCCCAGTATGATTTGCCCAATACCTTGCAGCTAGGAGATAAGATCAGGCAGCATACAGTTCCCACATTTAGATTCTGACAGGGATAATTTATTAGAATGATCAATTATGCTTCTATCAAATGCCTTGGAATGTAATTGAGGCCTCACCAATTCCTCAGAAATGTTGTTATTGTTTCTCTTCATATTTGTTTTGCCTAATTGTAGAGTCTGCTGGTTTTAAGCTGAAAAAAGCTTATCAATGCATAATGTGAAGAGGAGTTTGTTTTTTAGCCATATTTTGTTCATCCCTATTTAGGGCTCAGAGGGAGTAATTGGCCCACGATCACTGAATTGATTTCCATGCCTACAGGAAAACTAGAAGCCGAGTTTTCTTGCTCCTGGTTCAGCACATTACTCACTACATCACACCCTCTCTTTATTCAAATATGTGAATAACTGGTTCTCTGTGCGGATGCCACTTCCAGAAGTCCATTCTGGGCCTAGGCAACAAAAAATTAGCTACCAGTTCTGCCGAAGTGGTGCGAACTGGCTGAATCCTACCACTACTCTGAACCCTCTTCTGGAATTGCAGCAGTTTTAAAGGCACAAAGAAGCACATTCAAAACATAAGTGTGCGTGTGTGTGTGTGTGTGTGTGTGTGTGTGTTCGTGTGCAGCTAATCTTTCAAAAGAAATGGAAATGTTTCAATCTTCTATTTAGCTAAGAAAAAGCAGAAGCTAAAAGTATACACTTCTCAACAGATATTTTATTGAAATGTTTACATATTAATGGGTCTTTGTGACTCGGGATAATAAATGTGTCTTGACAAACTGATCACTTATCTGATGAATACGAATTGCTCTGTGAAATTTTTCATATCATTTCTTTCTTCTTTCTCAGCCCTGACCAGACTGACAAAAGAAAATCTTCTCATTGTTGATAGACATGCATATTGAAGTGCTTAAAAACATTTGTCATTTCCTTTCGAAAAAATTATTCTTAAAAGCCACTTGCAGGTTAAAATAAAACAGCTGAAAAGAAAATAACTACGTATGTACTTTGAGGAAACAAATCTTTAGAAGTATGACCTTGATCTCCTCAAATCCTTATTAAAAAACAAAAAGAGAATAGCAGAGACATAGATCCATAGCTAAAGCACCAGACTTTAACCGGGAACAGACAAATAAATTTATGTTGCAAGAAACAGTCAAATATTCCAACTGTAAAATGCACCAGTGTTTTTATTTTAAATTTTATTAGAGAAAATTGATCCATGAATCAAAGCTATCAAGAAATGTCATTAAAACTAACAAGTTGCATTTGGTGTAGCATCCCTTTTCTCTCATATGAATAGGGTTCCTGATTTCTTAAGTTACGACAATCTCAATTTGTTGTGTCTGTAAATAGTTGCAAACATGCAAATAGCAGGTTGCAAAAGAAGGTTCTTGAGGTGGGAGATTCTGGTGCAACTATTGGTTGAAGTTGCAAAGAAGCGGGAGAATAGCGTTTGATGATTGGTTACAGTTTAAACAGTTCTAGTATAAAAGCTTGAAACATTTGACAGTTGTCAGTTGACTTATGTGTATTGAATAAACTCTTTTCATTGTGAACCACTCTGAGTCCGTGTCTACCTGAACCAAACAACTGGCGACGAAGGTGGGATAGACGGAAGACCAGAGAAGGTTCGGCGGAACAGCTGCGCAAAGGCGGCAATTTTGAAAAGAAGTCACAGTCAACCACAAGCGGCCGCGGCGGAATCAACAATTCTCCGAATGGCGCAAACCGGGTCCTTAAAAGAATTTGACCCAAGCTTCCCAGAGGACTGGGAAGAATATGTAGGACAGGTTGAAGGATTCCTGCTTGTTAACGGGATAACGGATGACCGGAAAAAGGCGGCAGCGTTACTGACAATTTGCGGCACACCAGTATATCGGATCGCTGTAGGACTTTGTCAACCACAGCTGGTCTCAAGTGTTCCGTATGCCGATCTGTTAGCTAAACTAAAAGTACATTTCACGCCAAGGAGATCCGAACTCTTTTGGCGTTGCATTTTCGAAAAAAGAAACCACAGGCCGGGCGAATCGATTCAAAAATTCGTTGCTGCAGTCAGAGAAGCCGCAGTACGATGCAAGTATGACAACTTGGAAATCAGAATTCGGGACTGAGTGGTACTGGGCTTACGAGACGAGCATCTACAAAATAGAATAATCGCCAAGCCCACCGGCGATCTGCAAGAAGTACTGGATGAACTATTAACGTATGAATCCACCGGGTATCGCGACCCCCCCCCGTAGTAGCATGGCTGCGTCTGCCGAAATCAATCAAGAAGGCCTTGTGGACTGCGGGGAGGTGGACCAGCAATGGGAAGATGACATCGCCGAAGTCACCAGACGGTTTGGAAAAATGGTGCCAAATCCATCCCGAAGCGACGGACCTGAACCGAACCACCGATTCCAAACTGCAACACCACAACGACAAGCAACAGCGACCCAACGACAATGGAAAGACACCGCAACGAGACCGCGTGACAACGACAACCGATGTGGCAGCTGCGGGGGCAACCATCCCCGCGCAACGTGCAGGTTCCGTACCGCCAGATGTAGATCGTGTGGGAAGACTGGCCACATCCAAGCCATCTGCAGGGGTCGTGCACGCGACAATCGCCTACATGAAGTCGACGTTTGGCCCGAAGGTAAGGTAACCCCTTACTATAGTGGCAAAGAGACCCCTAGACCGTGGGCTAAATTTCTGAACCGTGGGGAGGTGGCGCGAGTTAATCATAGTAGGAAGGGAAAGATTAATAATTTTCCGGAAGGAAAATTAAAAATCATAGTCCAATTGCAAGGGGTTCCTTGCAAAATGGAAATAGATTCAGGGGCCTCAGTGTCCATAATATCTAGTGAAACCTTGGAAAGGATTGAACAGATAAGTGGCAGAAAAATTCCACTTAGTTCAACCAAAATCCAATTAACCGACTTCCAAAAAACCCCAATAAAAATAAAAGGAAAAATTACCCTTAGTGTTAAATTTAAGGGGTTTAAGGGAGCCTTAGATTTAATAGTTACTGAAGGCCATAGGACTAGTCTAATAGGCCTTAACTGGTTCCCTGCCCTGGGCATCTGGATAGGGGGAATAAATACAGTTAGTAAAAATAAGACCCTCGAATCAGTCTGCAATGAATTCGCAGACGTATTCGATGGGTCTTTAGGTAAATACAAAGGGCCCCCAATTAAATTTAATTTAGACCCGTCGGTTAAACCCATCAGGCTTAAGGCCCGAAGGGTGCCTTTCGCCCTGAAGCAAAAAATCGAGGCCGAGCTCGCTAAGCTTGTAGGCCAAGGCGTCCTAGAACCAGTCGAGGGTGGCTTGTGGGAAACGCCGATCGTCACACCCCTTAAACCTAACGGGGATGTGAGGATCTGCGCTGACTACAAAGCCACCCTGAACCTGGGAATGAAAAAACACGCTTACCCGGTCCCGACGGTGAAGCAGGTCCTCGCCATGATACAGGACGGCGCCATATTTGCCAAGTTAGACTTGGTGCAGGCGTACTTGCAATTAACTGTTTCTGAAGAGGCTGCAGAAGCTCAGACGATAGTTACCCACAAGGGGGCGTTCCGAGTCCACAGGCTGCAATTTGGTATTGCAGCAGCTCCAGGCATCTTTCAAGAAGTGATGGAGAGGACCTTAAAGGGCATGCCTGGTGTATGCCCTTACTTTGATGATGTCCTGATAGCTGGAAGAAATGAAGAAATATTAGCAGAGCGTCTGGAACAGGTATTGGGAAGGTTTAGGAGGGCTGGACTGAAATTAAAAAAGGAAAAATGTTGCATTGGGGTTAAGTCTACTGAATTTCTAGGATTTAGGATAGACAAAAATGGAATTCATCCTACCCCTGATAAAATCAAAGCAATTAAATTGGCACCAGAGCCAAGGAACAAGGCTGAATTACAAGCCTTCCTTGGACTAGTTAATTTTTACCACACATTCGTGCCACACAAAGCTGCCATAGCAGAACCTCTTCATAGACTTTTAGATAAAAAAACCCCGTGGCAGTGGCTTAACAAACATAAAGCTAGTTTCCAAACATTAAAAAATATTCTTTCCAGCCAATCAACAGTAACCCATTTTATTGAAAATAAACCAATTTATTTAGCTTGCGATGCTTCACCTTACGGTGTGGGGGCTGTTATCAGCCACTTGGACAGTAATGGCGTTCAAAAGCCAATCGCATATTATTCCAGGACGCTTACCAAAGCAGAGCGGAATTATGCACAGATTGATAGGGAAGCATTAGCAATCGTGGCAGGAGTAAAAAAGTTCCATGATTACCTTTATGGTAGGAACTTTACCATACTCACTGATCATAAACCTTTATTGGGACTGTTTACAACTGATAAACAGACACCCCAAATAATGTCGCCCAGAATGCTGAGGTGGTCAATTTTCCTCTCAGCATATTCGTTCTCCCTTCAACACAGACCGGGCAAGGAAATGGGACATGCAGACGCCCTTAGCAGACTGCCATTAAATTGCACTGAGGAAGACCCTGCTCCTGTGGGACAAATAATGTCTTTACAGGACATTCCTGATTGCCCCTTAACTGCTAAAGATATAGCTGTGGCAACAAATAATGACCATACCCTAAAAAGAATTATGGCCTGGGTCCTTAGTGGGTGGCCAAGTACTAACCCTGATGCCAAGTACATTCCCTATTTCAGAAGAAAGGATGAACTATCATCCCATTTGGGATGTGTTCTGTGGGGAAACCGCGTTGTCATTCCTGAAATCCACAGACCTACAATTTTACTAGAACTACATGAGGGCCACCCTGGAATGGTACGTATGAAGGCCTTGGCTAGGAGTCACTTATGGTGGCCAGGACTTGACAAGGACATTGAAGAATGTGTTTCTAATTGTTATTTGTGTCAGCGTTCTAGACCTGAGCTGCAACACACACGTACTCATAAGTGGGAGTTAGCCAGGAATCCTTGGTCCAGGATTCATATTGATTTTGCTGAACCTTTCCAAGGGTTAACCTTCCTTGTAGTAGTGGACAGTTTCTCTAGATGGCTAGAGGTAGTACCCGTCAGTTCAATGACTTCTGGTAAAACAATACAAGTCTTAAGGGGCCTCTTTGCCACTCATGGGTTACCTGATGTAATCGTGTCAGATAATGGGCCCCAATTCACCTCTGTTGAATTCCAGGATTTCCTCAGGGCCAACTTGATTAAACACACGACATCAGCACCCTTCCACCCGTCCACCAACGGCTTGGCTGAACGAAACGTGAGGACTACTAAAGATGCATTAAAGAGAATCATCCGTGGCGATTGGCACCAAAGACTGGCAGAATTCTTGCTGACCCAACATACGACCCCTTGCACGGCTACTGGAAAAAGCCCAGCAGAAATGAGGTGGGGAAAAAGATTAACCACCAAACTGGACAGGTTACATCCTGACAGACTACCATCAAGTGCGGAACCGGACATTCCAAATAGATCATTCAAAATTGGGGACCTAGTCTGGGCCAGGAATTATACACAAGGGGACAAATGGGTCCCAGGGGTGGTCACTGAGATAAGGGGACCCTTGTCTTACACTATTGAGGGGGAAGGGAATAGGGTTAGCAAAAGACATGTAGATCAGCTAAGGAAGAGAACTATTGGTTGCATGCCAGTGGAAGGGGATCAAAGTATACACGGGGGGAACAGTGCATCATGGCTTAGTGATAACAACCTGCCAGTTAGTGGGGAAGCAGGAACTCAAACCAGTCTGTCCACAGATAACCAACAACACAGTCAAATTGACTGGGAGCTGCCCCCTTCGAGCAGACCAGCATTAGCTGAACATCAACATCAAACACAACAACAACAACAACCACAACTTGTTAGCAGAGAAGCATCTGAGCCAATTAGTCAAGAGTCCAGATCCACCAGTGTAAGCCAACCAAGCAGACATTCTGATAGAGGTGACTTAGGTATCCAAAGCAATAGATATCCATCAAGGGTCCATAGGCCACCCAAATACTTAAGAGACTATGTCCATAAATAACAACAACTGGGGGGTAAGGGGTGTTGTGTCTGTAAATAGTTGCAAACATGCAAATAGCAGGTTGCAAAAGAAGGTTCTTGAGGCGGGAGATTCTGGTGCAACTATTGGTTGAAGTTGCAAAGAAGCGGGAGAATAGCGTTTGATGATTGGTTACAGTTTAAACAGTTCTAGTATAAAAGCTTGAAACATTTGACAGTTGTCAGTTGACTTATGTGTATTGAATAAACTCTTTTCATTGTGAACCACTCTGAGTCCGTGTCTACCTGAACCAAACACAATTCCTGCACTCACGTAGGTAAAAACTAAAGCCCATCTACCCTGCATTTATGAAAATTAACATTCTTTTCATAGTATGCCTTTATTCCATAATGCTCATCTTTTATTCTTACTTTTGAATTTCCTAACATTAAATAAGTACATTTTAAATTATTGATGCTAGCTCAAAACTGAATCTTACATTTTATTGCAGACCTACATTGTATAATCAGGGATAACTGCATGCAGATAAGAAATGAACATGTAGCTTTCTGTATGATACATCACTCCAATATGAATATCTGAGAGGGCTATCAGGGGCTTGATTCACACAAGTATATACACTGTGGATAGGTACATTCCTTCCAAAAATCCCAAAGATGCTTTTCACGAGGCAACTGGAGTTTCTTGTTTTTCTTTGAAGACATTTTGCTTCTCATCCAAGAAGCTTCTTCAGCTCTGACTGGATGGTGGGGAATGGATTTATAATTCCTGCAGACAGCTGTTCATTTGCATTCTTTTAGCAAGTTGTTAGCGAGTGAAAAAGCATCTTTGGGATAACTATGACCTGGATGACTGAGAATCTCCAAGACGGTCCTTCCACAAACTTCTTGTTTCAGAAGGTGCAAAACTTGTCTTTCTGACAGCTCACTCTCAAACCAAAGCCGATACCTGATATTGCAGTTGTAGAAGTAAATGTAAACTAGAAGTAAACAGCAGTAAATGCACACTATGTCTGAAGCCTGGATGTTATGATGCCATCAAGGAACTGAAAATAATATAGAAAAATCAAAGGGAAACCAGGCCGTCACCCAAGTGCTAGCTAAAAGGAGAAAATGGGGGTTTTATCAGGAGAAAATGGAACAGTCGTGAACCAACATACCAAGAAGTGAGTTTCAACTGCTATCTCAAAAGTGCAGAGGAGAACGGGGGGACAGGAAATAAATTTCAGTAGAATTAACAGACCCTAGGTGTATTCCAATACCAGACATAGTATAAGGCTTGGAAATGGTTGAATACCTTATGGCAGACGTGTGAAACACAAGGCCCGGGGGCCGGATTCGGCCCACAAAGTGGTTTCATGTGGCCCGCGAAGCCATCCTGGAAACAGTGAGGGAACGGCCCCCACTGCCTTGGCCCTGGCCCAGAGACCCTCCTTCTGCCAGAGACCCTCAGATCTGTTCCACTCCTGCTCAGGCCCCCATAGGCACCCTTGATGCAAACGTTGTAGAGCTGGCCACGCCCACCAAGTAGGCCATACACACTCTAGCCACGCCCACCCAGTAGGCCACGCCCACCCTGGTCATACCCACCCGGCCCCCTGAGGGCAACTGCAATGCTGATGCGGCCCTCAATGAAATTGAGTTTGATACCCCTGCCTTATGGTGACATCTACCAGGATGTCTATGGAGATTGTCAATCATCCAGTTCATGGTAGTCCCGAAGGTGCTTTTTCCAAAAAACAACGGGATTTTCTTGGGTTTTTTTCTTTGAAAATGTTTCGCTTCTCATCCAAGAAGCTTCCTCAGTTCTTCAGTCCAGAAATGTTTTCAAAGAAAAAAAAGCCCAAGAAAGTCCAATTGTCTTGCGCAAAAAGCACCTTTGGGACAATCTACCCAGGATATTACAGCAAGATTAATTTCATACAAAGTTCTATCAATGTCCATGCACACTTCCCTATTACGATAATTTTTTTCCCTAAATCCATAGGTTTTGCTCTTTATTTTCGGATATTATTGTCAAGTGCAAACATACGATTTCAAGAACATCTGAAAATCACTCTTTATGTTCTAAAATATGGAATCTGATAAAAAAGGTTCCTTCAATGCTCCATTTACTGCTCCATTTTGTATTGCTAATAGCTATACAAACTACAGTGCATAATGTTGTGCAAAATAAGCATATGGGATGCTAACTTTTTTCTCCTGTTCAAAGACTTATCTGTTTTACTTGAGAAAAAAATTGGTAGCCCACAATGAGGTGCAGCATAAGATTGGAAAACTGCTGTTCATAATCAAGTGAGTGAAAGCTAGTATCTTCCACAACTGAAAAACATCTGGGCTGCATGATTTCAATTTCCTTGAAAACAAAATGGAACTTCATCAAGAACCTTTCTCCATTCTTGCATTAAATTCTGAAAGACTGGCCCTGGAGAGAAACAGTGACTGAGAAAACAAGAACGTATTCTAGGTCATTTCCTTTGCAGGATTAAGGCAGAAATATTGCCCTTAGGGTTTTATCTAAAATAATTGAACCATTTCTTTTTGTGCCAGTTATAAAATACCAGAAGACTATGATTATTAATCGCCATTCACTAGCCTCACAGCTCTAAAGGTATACAGTATATTTTTCCATCTGTCTGATGAAAAGCCTGGATTTCTGAAAAGCGTATCTGGAGCTTGCCAACAGGGAAAAATTTCAACAGCACACTACATCTTAATTTTTGGCTTGAGTGTATATGATAACCAAGCCAACTGTGTCTTATTGAACAAATTGTGCTTAAGAAGACTAGAGATGTTTCAGCAGGATCACCAGCAGCAGCCAAACATCCCTGACAGCTAATCTCACCCTACAACAGACATGTCAAACACAAGGCCCGGGGGCCGGATCCGACCCGCGAAGTGGTTTCATGCAGCCCACGAAGCCATCCTGGAAAGAGTGAGGGAACGGCCCCCACTACCTTGGCCCTGGCCCAGAGACCCTCCTTCTGCCAGAGACCCTCAGATCTGTCCCACTCCTGCCCAGGCCCCCATAGGCACCCTTGATGCGAACGATATAGAGCTGGCCACACCCACCCAGTAGGCCATACGCACTCTAGCCACACCCACCCAGTAGGCCACGCCCACCCTGGCCATACCCACCCAGGCCCCTGAGGGCAACCGCAATGCTGATGCGGCCCTCAATGAAATTGAGTTTAACATCCCTGCCCTACAATGTACATATAATATTGGTTGTATATGTGAATACTGGTAAATATTTTAAGTTCATGAAAAGTTAGCTAAAGCCCAACGTTCTAGATTGGCATTTTATACAAATCTGTGCATTTTCAAACACTGATCTATATTATATATTTATAATATATACTTAAAGTTGGTTGCAGTCAGCCAGAGGTTTACATTGGATTTGGCATTTACATCAACCTATCAAATCCTTTTCTGCCAACCTAGCAGTTCGAAAGCACGTAAAAAATGCAAGTAGAAAAATAGGGACCACTACGGTGGGAAGGTAACAGCGTTCCGTGCGCCTTTGGCGTCTAGTCATGCCGGCCACATGACCACGGAGACGTCCTCGGACAAGCGCTGGCTCTTCGGCTTTGAAACGGAGATGAGCACCGGCCCGTAGAGTCGGAAACGACTAGCACGCATGTGCGGGGGAACCTTTACCTTTACCTTTATCAAATCCTTTCCAAGGAGCTGGGATAGGCAGATGTGGTTGTTTGAGAGTTTTAAAGGTATTGTCGCAGGATGTAAGCCACGGGTGTCAAACTTGCCATGTCATGTGACATGTTGCGATGTATCTCAACTTTTTTTGTATTGCCGGAGCTGGGGTGGGCGCGGCCTCCGCGTGATGCAACCGGCCCGTGGGTTGGCAGTTTGACACCCCTGATGTAAGCTGTTCCAAGAAAGGCTACCTCAATGCCAATGGTAGTCAAGTGGCACTCCAGATGTTTTGGGTTTGTACCAAAGCCACCTATTAGAATTGGTACTGCCTTTGTTTTTCTTCTGCCATAGTCTTTCTACTTCTATTTGCAGGTCTTTATATTTTGTATTTTTTTAATTTATATTATTAATAATATTGGGAAGACAATATTGACAGACAAATCAACATGGAAGGAAGCCATATCTCTTGTTTTAATCACATTGAACCAAATAGGGCCACCCACCTACCTGATTCCTAGACGATAGTTCAACTGTGTGCTGTGTCATTTGTAGCGAGTTATTCGATTTGATTCCCAACAGAAATAAATACTGTTCCTTTCAAGTTACTGAGATGGATAGAGTGAAGTTCTATAATCTGAACATGAGCATTTTTCAGCTGTTCCATTTCTAACAAGTAAAATATGTGTAAATCCTTGTGCTATCAAATACCTTGTTTCTGATTCTATTTTTTATATATTATCTGATAGAAGATGGTATTAATGGATTGTGTCGGAGGATGTGGAGGCGAGGGGACAGAGATGTGTGGTATAGAACAAAGAACCTTTCCTACACTTGTTGCAGCAGTGAGTTATTCTATCTACAAGCCCTGAACAATGCAATATTCTTGTCTTCTATAACTATTTCCAAAGAATATTTTAAACTATTTACATGGATAATATTTAAAGATCTACTTTTGGTTCCTAGCAATAACTGATTAAAGATCCAGTTATAGTACAATCCATACCCTTCTTTCACGATGTTTTTTCTTAAGGGATCTAAAAACTTAATACACACATTATGTTTCATTTTCTCTTTGACATCTACTCATGCTTTCCTTTACTAAGCTATAGTTACTGAAGCTCTGGCAATTTTTTAAACTTTGCTATATACAATCAGGTAGTTCTCTTGAGAGCCAATTAAGATTTTGTTGTTGGCTACATCAAATCAGTTAGCTGCCAAATGGTTGTATCACTGTTTGTACAAGTTATAAATCTGTTTATCTTCAATAAGTGGAGGTAAATTTATTAGTGGAAGCTGAACATTTAAAATAATCCAAAATCTAAACAAACCTAGAAGAATTTAGCTCATGTGTCATTTAAATCCACATATAATACTACATAATGGCAATGGCTATAATATAAAAGCTAGTGAGGAAAAAGAGTCTGTTATGTTTTTAACTAAAATTCTAAAATAATGTAAGTCTGGAAAAATCTGGAATCTACTGTCTTCCAGAGATTGTTGAGTGACAACTGCCAACAGTCCCAGCCAATGGTGAGATTGTTGGAGGCTGTGGTTCAAAACATTTGTTGAAGTACTGGAACCTAACTTCAGATCCAAATCGTGGGAAAGGTACTACCAATAAAAAAGCAGTGCAAGAACAACACTGATAATATGAAATAATTTCTCTATCTAGATTGAGATTACATAACTATCACCTCAAAAATCCAGCCTAGCATCCAACACTTCAGAGAAATAACTAAATCTCAAGAAATCTCCAGGATATCAATTTTGTACAAATTTTCAAGTTCAACCATTTGTTTTCTTTTTAGAAAATCCCAAATAAACAAAAATACAGCTATCAGCTGAAATAATTTAAACCTAATGATGAATAATATTATGATTTAAAATTAATGCTTACTTTTGTATGATAAAACATATTGCCTAGGTTAGACTGAGAGCAAACCACTCTCGACTGGATTTATTTATTTATTAAATGTATAGGCCGTTCCTCAAGATAACTCTGGGTGGTGTACAACCATAAAAAATAGAAACTATATAAATTATAAACATAAATTAGTTAATATAAAATCCAGAATTTCATGGTCCAATTAAAAGATGGGGAGTTAGTTAAACATCTGGCCCCGACACATCAAAGCTTATATGACTAGAACTACTGAAGATTGTTTATACTACTGTATTGGCATCTTTTAAAGAAATATATATATTATATATATAGATATAGATATAGATATACATTTGTATATTTGTTTTATATCAGACTTTCTGTTTTACTGAACACTTTGGGTGAATTTTAAGCAGAATTTTAAAATAAAGCAGTTTTATGAAACACAAAACATTAAAAATATGCAACGCATATTTGAAAAATAAGCTTCCGACAGCCATGAAATCTTCAAAAGGTTTTCTTTTGCTGATATTTTATGTATGCTTTTTTTCCTATAGGATTTCTCTGAATCCAAAATGCATTAGCTTTTTATATTGGAAGGAAAGAAGACTGGAAAAGTTGTATCCAATGTCTTATATTTAGCAGCAATGTCCTGGAATTTCCACATACCTTTTACTCTATGTCTTATTTCCCAAAGCAGATTTGTGATGCTGAACTCTGCTTGCCTTGCCAAGTAGGGCAATCTTCTACAACACGGTATAGTACTCTGTCACTAAATCCTGGAAGTAGATCTCGCTACAAAAACTGAGAGATAAACAACAGAATCTGTGTGCATGTACTTCCCTCCTAGATAATCCTGAGTAATTGGAAGAGAGCTGAAAAAAGATAAGTGTATTCTTAAAATTGACATTTGTATGATGAGGGCATTAATCCTGGTGGAAACACTGGAATACTAAAAAATAGAAGCTAACATGGTCTGTAGTTCTGATCACCCCTTCATGGATTACTGCCTTGTTGTGGCGAAGGGGCTTGCATAATTCAATGAAGCTATGAGCTATGCCGTGCAGGGCCACCCAAGATGGAAAAGTGATAGCCGAGAGTTCTGACAAAACGTGATCCACTGGAGAAGGAAATGGCAACCCACTCCAGTATCTCTGCCATGAAAACCCTATGGACAGTACCAAAAGGCAAAACGATATGACGCTGGAAGATGAGCCCCTCAGGTCGGAAGGCGTCCAATATGCTACTGGGGAAGAGCAGAGGGCTACTACTAGTAGCGCCAGAAAGAATGAAGCGACTGGGCCAAAGCCGAAAGGAAGGTCAGCTGTGGATGTGTCTGGTGGTGAAAGGAAAGTCCGATGCTTAAAGATTTTTTCTCCATAGGAACCTGGAATGTAAGATCCATGAATCAAGGAAAGCTGGACGTCGTCAAACAAGAGATGACAAAACTGAACATCAACATCTTAGGTATCAGTGAACTAAAATGGACAGGAATGGGTGAATTTAATTCAGATGACCATAAGGTATACTATAGCAGGCAAGAATCGCTCAGAAGAAATGGAGTAGCCTTCATAGTCAATAAAAGAGTAGGAAAAGCAATACTGGGATACAATCCTCAAAATGACAGAATGATCTCAGTTCGAATCCAAGGCAAACCATTCAATATCACAGTAGTCCAAGTCTATGCCCCAACCACCAGTGCTGAAGAGGATAAAATTGACCGGTTCTATGAAGCCCTACAGCACCTTATAGAACTAACACCAAAAAATGATGTCCTTATCATCACGGGGGATTGGAATGCTAAAGTAGGAAGCCAAAAGATAACCAGAATAACAGGCAAGTTTGGCCTTGGAATACAAAATGAAGCAGGGCACAGGCTGATAGAAGTTTGTCAAGAGAATACGATGGTCATAGCAAACACTCTTTTCCAACAACCCAAGAAATGGCTCTACACATGGACATCACCAGACGGTCAACACAGAAATCAGATTGACTATGTGCTCTGCAGCCAAAGATGGAGAAGCTCTATACAGTCAGTAAAAACAAGACCAGGAGCTGACTGTGGCTCAGACCACAAGCTTCTCATTGCAAAGTTTAGGCTTAAACTGAAGAAAGTAGGGAAAAGCACTAGGCCACTCAGGTATGAATTAAATCATATCCCTGTTGAATACAGTAGAGGTGACAAATACATTTAAGGAATTAGATCTGATAGACAGAGTGCCTGAAGAACTATGGACAGAGGTTCACAACATTGTACAAGAGGTAGCAACTGAAACCATCCCAAAGAAAAAGAAATGCAAGAAAGCAAAATGGCTGTCTTAGGAAACTTTGCAAATAGCTGAGGAAAGGAGGGAAGCGAAAGGCAAGGGAGAAAAAGAAAGATATGCCCAATTGAATGCAGAATTCCAGAGAATAGCTAGAAGAGATAAGAATGCCTTCTTAAATGAACAGTGCAAAGAAATAGAAGAAAACAATAGAATAGGGAGGACTAGAGATCTCTTCAAGAAAATTGGAGAGATGAAGAGAACGTTCAATGCAAAAATGGGCATGATAAAGGACCAAAATGGCAGGGACCTAACAGAGGCAGAAGAGATTAAGAAGAGATGGCAAAATTACACAGAAGAACTATACAAGAATGAGCTTAACGTCCCTGATAATCACAATGAGGTGGTCACTGACCTCAAGCCAGACATCCTAGAATGTGAAGTAAAATGGGACTTAGAAAAGGTGAGCAACAACAAAGCTAGTGGAGGTGACAGTATTCCAGCTGAGCTATTCAAAATCTTAAAATATGATGCAGTAAAAGTGCTACACTCAGTTTGCCAGCAAATTTGGAAAACTCAACAGTGGCCACAGGATTGGAAAAGATCAGTTTACATTCCAATTCCAAAGAAAGCCAGTGTCAAAGAATGTTCAAACTATCGCACCATTGAACTCATTTCACATGCTAGTAAAGTTATGCTTAAAATCCTACAAGCTAGACTCCAGCAGTGTGTGGATCGAGAACTACCAGAAGTACAGGCAGGATTTCGAAGAGGCAGAGGAACTAGAGATCAAATTGCCAACATATGGTGGATCATGGAGAATGTTAGAGAGTTCCAGAAAAACATCTACTTCTGCTTCATTCACTATGCTAAAGCCTTTGATTGTGTGGTTCATAACAAACTGTGGCAAGTTCTTAAAGAGATGGGCGTACCAGACCATCTTATTTGTCTCTTGAGAAACCTATATGTGGGCCAAGAAGCAACAGTGAGAACTGGACACGGAACCACTGATTGGTTCAAAATTGGGAAAGGAGTCCGGCAAGGCTGTATATTGTCACACTGCCTATTTAACTTATATGCAGAACATATCATGAGAAAGGCAGGGCTAGATGAATCAAAAGTTGGAATTAAGATTGCTGGAAGAAATATCAACAACCTAAGATATGCAGATGATACCACTCTAATGGCAGAAAGTGAAAAAGAACTAAACAGCCTCTTGTTGCGGGTGAAGAAGGAGAGTGCAAAAGTTAACATTAAGAAAACCAAGATCATGGCATCCGGCCCTCTCAATTCCTGGCAAATAGATGGGGAAGAAATGGAGGTAGTGACAGATTTTATTTTCCTGGGCTCCACGATCACTGCAGATGGGGACTGTAGCCAAGAAATTAAAAGACGCTTGCTCCTTGGGAGGAAAGCCATGGCAAATCTAGACAGCACACTAAAAAGCAGGGACATCACCCTGTCAACAAAAGTGTGTATAGTCAAGGCTATGGTCTTCCCAGTTGCAATGTATGGCAGTGAAAGCTGGACCATAAAAAAGGCTGAGCGCCAAAAAATTGAGGCCTTTCAACTATGGTGCTGGAGAAGACTCCTGCGAGTCCCTTGGACTGCCAGGCAATCAAACCGGTCAGTCCTAGAGGAGATCAACCCTGACTGCTCTTTAGAAGGCCAGATCCTGACGCTAAAACTCAAATACTTTGGCCACCTAATGAGAAGGAAGGACTCACTGGAGAAGAGCCTAATGCTGGGAAAGATTGAGGGCAAGAGAAGAAGGGGACGACAGAGAATGAGGTGGCTGGATGGAGTCACTGAAGCAGTAGGCGTGAGCTTAAATGGACTACAGAAGATGGTAGAGGACAGGAAGGCCTGGAGGAACGTTGTCCATAGGGTCACGATGGGTCGGACACGACTTCGCAGCTAACAACAACAACAAGTTCTGATCAAATTCCACTAATGAAACAGGCAAATTGCTCACTTAAAACTTTGTGTGGAAGCAACCAGGAAAGCTAAAGAAACATGTATATGGTCAGATTCCTCACTAACATGTATCTTTCCTGAAAAAAATGGTAGACTCTGTGATCTTTGAAATCCATATGGAAACTTCTCTTTCATTATTCTAGATTCAAAAGTCAGTGTAAAGTATTACTTCTACTGCAAATATAATTGCAAAAGCTTTTCAGGAATTAGTAATGCAACATATTTTGCATGTACCTATGGCTTCTGTGTTGAGCTGACCTTGTATAGCCTAGAATATATGGTATATCAAGCAGCAGTGAAGGTCAGGCAATTTCATTACTGTAATTGAATACACGTTCAGCAGCATGTATGCCCATTTTTTACTTGTCAGGATAGTTTAAAATAGACTGAACTCTTCCGAAGATCTTGGTGATTCCATAAACCATGTTTATAATCCTTCGAATAGCTCCATATCTTATTGCAAATTATGTATACGGATTCATAAGAGGTAATGGACATCTCAAGAGGCATTATCCCATTCCATAAAACCCTGCATCATACATGTAACTTGTTGCTTACTGCACTAGATACTTTTTACCATAATTATCTATACAAAAAAAAAACATGTCAGCCAAAGAGCATGGGTGCAGAACACATAAGGCACTGCATCCACATTTTTTTTAATCAGCTGGCACAAGACAAGCTCTCCTGCCACAACTATTTCCAGCAATATGGAGAACAGTAGCATTTCACCACTGGCAGCCATTCAACATTTGGGACAGAAAAAGAAGAGCAGACTATATTTAATATCCTGTCTACTTCAACTTCAATCTGAGCATCTGCAGAAACTAAAAATATATTTACTTGAGCCAGGGTCCGATAAGCTGCAAAAGAGAACAAGAAATAATCCCAAACCTGAAATAAAAGAAAATCTCAGCTGATCTACAAATAACAATGTTCGCATTATACTAAAATATACAAATGCTTCTGTCTTGCTAAATTTGGATAAGACTTACTTAATTATATCATTTAATCACAGATATATTTACTGTTTATCTCTCTGCTTCTTCTTCCAGTTGAAAGCTGCAAAATACAATTTCAAATCAGGTAAACCCAATCCTCCTCTTTCTTTTGCATCTTGTAATGTCTTATATTTAATTTCTGGATTTTTTCCCCTGCCACACAAATTTAGATATATCTTTCTGCCACAATTTCAATGGTGCATAAATTGTCAAAATAGGTATTGTCTGAAATAAACACATCAATCATTTTTATGATAAAAAGTTCTCCTCTGCAATGGCAGTTGTAATTCTCCCATCTTAACATATTTTTAACTACATCTCATATGTTAACATTATTTAAAATAGCATACAATTCATATTTGTCATAGTGATACTGCTATTTTACCTATTCTTAATCTTAAAATTCTTAATCTTAAAACCTGTTTTATTCATTAATTCTATTTGATCTTCTATTGTCACATTTTTGTTAGCATCTTTATCTCTACTGAAACCTGTTAATAAATCAAATTCTGTTAATTTGCCATTTGTATTATAATTACCTTTAAAGGATCTTCTAGAACCAATACATATTATCTGCAAAAGCATTTAACTTATCATAAGTTTCTTTTTAATCTTTACTTTCACAATCCTCTCATCTTATCTTATATCTCCATTCAGTATTTCAAGAACCAAAATAAGAAATGGATATCCCTGTTTTGTTCCTTTCTGTATCCCGTAGGGTTTTGTTAAATCTCCATTAACAGTTATTTGTGCTTTCTGTGAAGTGTAGATTACTTTTACTATTTTATAATAACCTTTCCAAAATGTGTATCTTCCAAGAAAGTGAGTTCATTGCCAATGACCTTCTCTGCATCTAAGGAGATCAAAGCAGCTTGGCTTTTATTCCATTGCTCCAAATATTCCAAAATGTCCAATACATTTTTACATTTTAACATTGACCTTTAACTGTTTTTAAGGTAAAATACACATTGATCCTCATGAATAAATTCTTGCAAAATTATTTTCAGTTAGATTCATTGTGAAGAACTAGTTATCATTCAGTAATTATATCAATCTATATAGCTTCTTGTTAAAATCAAATCTTGGACCTCTTTTGGTATTAATGCTTTATTGGCCTCTTTCCAACTCCATGCCATCTTTCCTCCCTGTAGAATAGATTTCATTGTGTTTTGTAAAGATTGTAAAAGTTCTTCCTCAAACATTTATAATAACAACCTGGTAATCCATCTGGTCCAGGCAGCTTTCCCAGGTTAATCTTTTTATGGCATCAGAAACATCCATTATTGTTATAGATCAAGTCATAATTTCTCTCGGTTCATCTGTAATACTCAGTAAATTTTGTTTTTTTTAATATATTCATCTATTTTGTCTAAATAGATGTTATATTCTTTATATAAATCAGAATAATATTGATGAAATGCTTTTTGTATGGCCGCATTGTCCATTAGTACAGTATCTCCCTCTTGTAATTTCAATATCATTTTGTTTTCTTATTCTTTTTGCAATTTATATGCTGGGAATTCCCTGGTTTATTTCCCAACTTATTTTTTTTCTTTATATAATTCATTTTTATTTCCATTTCTCTTATTGTCAACATAAATATTTGTTGTAATAACAGCTTAATTTGTTTAGAAATATTTATTTAATTTAATTTAATTTAATTCTTTTCTATTTCATAAAATTTTCCCTTGACTCTTCTACGTTCACTATTATGCTGTATAAAATAACCTTTAATAAAAGCTTTACTTACATCCCAAACCATTCTTAAATTCAGCGCCTTTATCAAAGTTATTTTCAAGAAAAAATTAATTTCTGTTTAGAACCCTTCATTGTTGCTTCTTTCTACAGCAATATTTTATTTAGTCTTTATCTAAAAGAATTAGATTTCTTTTGGTAAACCAAATGCTCAGGATTTGAAAAGTCTTCAGTAATATTTCCACTTCAGAAACCAAGGCAGCCACATTCTTTAACATCTAAATCATGTCTGTTCTTGAAAAGGATCTATACTATGTCTTTCAGAAAAAAGATGTATATTCTTTTTAACTCCCAACTTTATATCTCTATATATCAACCAGTCCTAAATTGTCCACCAAATAAAAAAAACTATTGGTAATTTGCCCTGAGTGATTTTAATAGTTTTCTCAGAAATTCTCTCCAGTTGTAGAAAGAGCTCTCCATTCCACTCCCTCATTAAACACCAATTTTCATAAGAAAAACCAGAAAGATATGCGCAATTCTTACCTATGACAATATTATTTTTGTTCCTTAAATGAAAATGTATTTCCTATTAACAAAATCAGAATATATGCTGACACTTGGAATTGTAGCTTCTATGCCAGGGGTCTTCTGAAAATCATTTGCAAAGTGGACAGCCTACTCATTCACTCTAGGAAGATAATGGTATCTTAACCTGGCTTTGACTAAATCAAACAGTCACAGAGATGATATGCAGTGCTCTCCAATGACTGAAATTTCTCTGCTCCAGGAGGCACAGCAAGAACTAAATGGAAGTTGCAAGTTATTTAACAGTCAGAAGAGCAAGAACTACAAAACATATCAAACATACAAAGCTGCTTGTTGGCATTCTCCAATCTCTGACATACTTACATATATTTATAGTTCTCTTAAACTGGTCATACACATCTTTCAAGCTGATTTTAAGCCATCTTCCAGAAAGTCTTCATTATTTAATAACACTGGCAAATGGATCATAAAAGTATTATTCGTAATACAATTTTGTGAAATTAGGGCAGCTTACCTTCCATTGTTATGTTTAGAAAAGGTTGTAAGATTTAATTTTTTAAGAGATGAAATTAAGAGGATTTAAGCATCCTAATTTTATGCAGAACTCCAGCATTCCAACTCCAGTTTTCTCAGAAGTGAGTTCCTTTAAAACAGGGGTGTCAAACTGCCAGCCCGCAGGCCAGACGCGTCATCCGGAAGCTGCGCCCATTGCCAGCAATGGCAAATCCATCCCGATACGTTGTGCGACATCACGTGACGTCGCAAGTTTGACATGTCTGCTTTAAAATAATTTATCTTTACCAAAGGTAAAGCTGACAAAAGCTGACTTTCCTTTTTTAAAAAAACCAGCTCCTATATTTAAATTCATGGGATACAACTATAATATGAAACAAACCATCTTTAGTTTTATATCCATCCTTTATTATTTTTATAACTAACTCAAGTCAGTGAACATATCTAATAGATCTTCCTCCTCCTAATTTCCCTACAACAAAACTCCCTGTGAGATAGGGAGGGCTAAGAGAGGTGAAAAATTAGTCTTAAAAGGTTGAGCACCACTAGCACCATTTCCTGTGCTGTCTACTCATACACTCTATTATTATTGCCCTTAACCAAACTGGATTTTTGGCTTTTAAAACATCCTAAATATCTATTTCACAGATACCAATAGCCCACCACACTAACTATTCCAATACTCTGCACCAAAAAAAGTGTAATACCAGTCCACAGTTGCCCCTTATTTTTGACCCCAAGGTAAGGGGAAAACTTTAAATGTCCACATGACCTTTCCTATAGAGTAAGAGAAGACCAGCCCCTGAGCAGAGATGGCTTTATAACAACTAAATCATTAATACAACTGGATTGAGTTGCATTATCTGCAATCCACAGACAATAAACTAAAGTGTGGTTTGGTTCCATTTAGTGTGATGTGCAAGCCCAACCAACCACGGTTTATTTAAACCACAGCATAACAAAATGTTTGGCAATGGCACTCCCCCAAATTTATTAAAGTGGGGATGCTAGGAGCTGAACCTGGGTGGTTCTGCATGCCCAGTGCTTTTACCAATGAACTACAGCCCCATCCTTCACCATTAAAGGAACACCTACTTATCGCCTTCTATTCTCTCACAGAACCATTAGCACCTAAGATTTATCTTTCAGTAGCATACAATTATCTTGATCTTGAAGGAAACGGCCACTAAACTAATCTTAACTGATGACCCACTGATGACCAACAGCCTTGGAGGAGCAGTGGGCTAATGCCTCCTTAAGTAACACCAGCTGCCTGCAATTAGTGCAGGTTCGCATCCCACCAGGCTCAAGGTTGACTCAGCCTTCCATCCTTCCGAGGTAGGTAAAATGAGGACCCAGATTGTTGGGGGCAATAAGCTGACTTTGTAATAATGCCGCTTGGGGGGGGAAAGCCCTAATAAGCAGGCATATACATAGAATGAAGGCTACTGCTAAGCTTGTAAGCCGCCCTGAGTCTTCGGAGAAGGGCGGGGTATAAATGGAATTAAAATAAATAAAAATAAAAATAATGGTTGTTCAGGAAGAAATGGTTATACAGCCCAGACACTTGCATTACAGTTCCCATCAATGCCATCAAGTGTGATAGTTGCCCAAACTGGATAGTAATAGTGGGTATTGTATTTCCATTAGCACAAAGGGCAAAGAGGTTCAGATGCCTGTGCTAATATTTGTAGCACCCTAGGAAATAATTCTTAATTCAGTGTTATTGGTTGCACTGCTTTTTGTGTGTAAATATCTACAGGGTTTTTGTTCCCTTAATGATCTTTGAAAAAAACCAGAAAGAAGGATGTTTAGAGAATAATTTTTATTCTATTTAATATTAAGAGGAAGAATTGTCAGAACTCTGCCATCTGCTTTTAAGCAGATGGATTTCTACTTGACTACCTCAGATGAAGCAAAAAAGCTTTAATCAATACAATGAAGAAAAATGGCAAGGAATTACATTTTTCTTTAAAAAAAAAACCATATCAGAGACTTTCTAAGTATTGTCCAGCAAACAAAAATATATTGATATTAGTGTGCAAAGAATTGGAATTGCTATAATTACATTTGCTTTTCTTTAAATACATGCTGTTAGCACTGTCTCACAATAGGACTATTTTTGTTCTTCAAATTGTTTAGCAATCTCATCCCCAAACATTTACCCATTTACTTAATTATGGGAAAAAGAACCGTCTAGCGTAAATACAATAAACTAGCAAGAGTACTCTAGTTTGTTTGACTTTGACTTAGCATGTTTGGTGAATCCAGCAACTTTAATTTCCAAACCATGTTTATAACTTAAAATGTTCTGTAAATCCTTGTATGTGTCCATTATTCAATATGCAACAATTAAACAAAATATGGCTGTGGCATGTGAACCAAGGCACTGTATTAAAGAGAAGATCCCATGCCCTGCCCAAATTAATTTAATTTAATTTAATTTAATAATATTTGTATACCGCCCTTCTCCCTGAGGACTCAGGGCGGTTCACAGGGCAGAATAAAATACTAAATACAAACGTTAAAAAGAGATTAAATAATTGCCCATGTTAAAACAGTTGAAATAGAATTCTAAAACACCAAGTTAAAAATTAAGACACCAAAAATAAAAAACCCCACCAATCCCCATCAGGCTAGGCCGGCTTGTACAAACAGAAACGTCTTGAGATCGCGACGAAAGGAGCGAAGATCGGGCGCCATCCGGAGCTCTACCGGTAGCTGATTCCACAGCTCCGGAGCGCCCACAGAGAAGGATCTCCCCCTGGGGGCCACCAATCGACATTCTCTGATCGGTGGCACCCTGAGGAGGCCCTCTCTGTGGGAACGCACAGGGCGCAGGGAGCTTGATGCCGGCAGCAGATGTTCCCTAATTGAGACATTTTCAAATGACAGTATATTTTGACTAACACCACCCAAATTTTGGCCTAAAACTTAACCAGAGCTATTTTGCTTTTACTATCCCTGAGAAAAAATGGGGAGAAAAAAGCTAATTCTTGTTTTAGAAAGCTGTCCAAAACATGATACAGATAGTTCTCTACTTACGACCACAACTGAGCCCAGATTGAGCTCAGTCGTTAAGTGAACTTTGTCCCTTTTTACGACCTTTCTTGCCATAGCAGTTAAGTGAATCGCTGCAGTTGTTAAATTAGTAACATGGTTGCAAAGCGAATCTGGCTTCCCATTGATTTTGCTTGTCAGGAGGACGTAAAAGATGATTACATGACCCTGGGACATTGCAACCGTCATAAATATGAGCCAGTTGCCAGGAGTCCAAATTTTGATCACATGACCATAGGAATGCTGCAGTAGTAATAAGTGTGAACAAGTCTCATTTTTTCCGTGTCGTTGTAACTTCAGTCACTAAACAAATGGTTGTTAGCCAAGGACTTACCTGTACTCAATAAGATTTATTTTTACTTTTCCATAGCTTTCACTGCTGTCTTAGACTGTTCTTGGTCTGTTGTGTTGGCATATCATTTTATTATTATTAGGTGCAAATTATAGGTAAGGAGTTACAGGTGAGCAGGGGCATGGGAAGATGTCTGAGTGGCGTGCTGCCTCTTTAATGCAGGAGAATGAACAGCCCACTTAACATGCTCACCCTATGAACCATATTAGTTATGCCACCCTATGCCGCTATTAGGAGGTACAGGTAATCCTCGACTTACAACAGTTCGCTGAGTGACCATTCAAAGTTACAGTGGCACTAAAAATGTGACTTATGACCATTTTTCAAAATTATGACCTTTGTAGCATCCCTATGTTCAAAATTTGGATGCTTGGGAACTGGCTTATATTTATGACTGTTGCAGTGTCCCAGGGTCATGTGTTCACCTTTAGTGACCTTCTGACAAGCAAAGTCCATGGGAAAATCAGATTCACTTAACAACCGGGTTACTAGCTTATTAGCTGCAGTGCTTCACTTAACAACTCTGGCAAGAAAGGTTGTAAAATGGGGCCAAACTCACTTAACAAATGTCTCACTTAACAACAGAAATTATGGGTTCATTTGTGGTCGTAAGTCCAGGACTAATGAAGTTTACATTTCCAAAAATGTTTTCATATCTGCTTTCTGCGTAACAAACACTGGTTAGAGACATAGAAGCTGGCCAGAATAACTGTAAGAAGTACTAAAATATGAATTTACTTCTGTATTCTGTATTCCTTGAATATGCTGAATGTACTAGCAAGAGTCAAACAGCGAGATGGGTGGCAGAAAAATTTAAGTAATTAAATGTTTGTTAATTTACTGTACACAGGCAGAGGATATTTCCAGGCTAAAGATAGACGGGAACACATCCTTTTTATATTGGGACTGCCAGATCTTCTTACATGTCAATGGCAAGTTATGACTTGATAAGACAAGTTGAAAAGGTTTGAAAACTATGTTGTCTCTGTACCAGATGGTTTATTTAGTTAGATTAATCCTTCATAAATCCTTCCTACACTGCTATTAAAAGCACGATATGCAAGCAAAAAGATAAAGAGCACTAAGTAATGAAAACCTGAACAAACTCTCTTCCTGTTATTGTGTTAATCTATTCATAGTTAGATTCACAGTTAAATAATAAACTAGCCAGTTGCATTTTATATTTGAAAATTATGTGTAAAATTCAAAGTTCAAACTCAGAAAATTAGCTAACTATAATAAATCACAGTTTGTTAAACTGCAGATTACTGTGCCATGTAAACATAGCTAGAAATCGCTATTATATTTTGGGGTTTTTTTTACAACAGGGTTTATTGTTAAATACTAGTACAGGAAAATATTTGTATATATATTCATCCAATATTTAAAACCTGGTCAATTAAAAGTATTTTCAGATCTGTATTTCTCCGCACAAGTCAATGGTCGTAAAGGAATTTACAGCTACCAGAAAACAAACTACTAAACAAGAAAATTAAAAACTAAATTTGTCATGATTCAGATTAAACTGGAAACACACCAGTGCAATGCATATATAGCATGAAGAAAACCAAAGATAAAATGGAGTTTGTTTAATCTTTTTTTCCCTTTTATTTGGAAATTTTATTATTTCTCCTTTAAAAAAAAAACCCCTTCCCCCTCCCTCCTCCCCCCTACCTCCCCTCCTCCCCCCTCCCTCCTCCCCCCCTACCTCCCCCCTCCCCCCCCTACTTCCCAGAGCTGAATACAAGGTATATATATATATAAAAAAAAGCAAACCTAAGCAACCATATACTAACAACTATAAATTCTAAAATCCATCACTCTCTAGCTTATATAGGATAAAACAAACCTTAACAATATTAAATATATGTATAAAAAAAACTAGAATAAGAAAAGGACACTCTCTAGCTTATATAGAATGGAACAAACCTTAATAGTATTAAATATATATTAAAGACAAAAAAAAAAGGAAAAAGAAGAAAAAAAACCCTTCTCAACCCTATACTTATCCTAAATAAACTCCATCCATTTTATCCATTCCATGATATAACATTCTTACAAATAATTTTCCAAATTAACCAAGGATCCCAAATCAAAAAACTTTAAAGTCAACTCTTCTGTAATCGGCCGTTCCTCTTCCAGTACCACAATCCAAAAAAGCTCACCCTTTCCACAGAACCACCAAATATAAAAATATATTGCGTCTACACCCAAATCTTTTTCCCCCTCCCCTACTTGACTACTTGACTATATCGTAAAAGGAGTTTGTTTAATCTTAATTGCAGGAGGAATCCATTTGTAACAGTAGTGTTCATTCATGATTAATTGGCATTTGTTAACAAACTTGTTAGGATTTTCATAGTTGCCACTTAATTTCTTTAGGCTGTCATGTCCTAACAAGACCAGTTATTTGGAACGAACAGATTCAGATAAAGACAAAAGGGACTGGCTAAGGAGAACAGCATAGAAAAAATATACCCTTTTCTCTCAATTTTCTGATAAACTTAACACAAAATTACTGAAAATCTGATGGAACATTGAGGTAGGAATTTCTTCTTTTAATAAAATCATTCAACCAATGTACATTTTTGAAACAAACACTCTGAAAGTTGCAAACGAGCTAAAGATATGTATAATAGTTATATTATTAACATACGAGAAGAAAGCTAGTTCAGTGTAGAAGTTAAGGTACCAGGTTGAAAATTGGTTAGGAGTTCTAATCCTGTCTTAAGCACTAAGCCAGCTTGGTGCCTTTGGGCCTGTCACTTTCTCTCAGCCCTGGGAAAGAGGTAATGACAAACCACTTTTGAAAAACCTTATGTTGAATCAACATAAGAGGTTTTTATGTCATTAATGCACAGATAGTTTGAATTTCACAACCCAGTTACTGCAGCTGCAACAAAAAATACCAATTTATTTTAAAAATAATTTATTTTACAGGCAGGCACTCCTCTGTCATAGAGAAATCCACCAGGTTCTAAAATATCTTTATCTAGATCAGGGGTCGGCAACCTAAAAAAGGAAAAGAGCCACTGGGAACCGGTTCCATCACAAATTAAAAAAAGTGGGAGCCGCGTGCGTGTGTCCATGCACGCGCATGCGCAAAAAGGTTTTTTGCGCATGCACGGACGCACGCGGCTGCCATTTTTTAAAAAATGAGATGGAACCGGTTCCCGGTTGCCCGACAGCGACGGCCCGTCTGCAAAGCTGCCGCTTTCGGCAGCTTCGCAGACGGGCTGTGGCAGCTTCCTCAAAGAGCGGCGCCCCTGCCCATTCGAAAAGGTGCGCGCGCACCTCTCCGAACGACCGGAGGTGTGCGCGTACCTCCGCGCGAATGGGCAGCGGTGCCGCTCTTTGAGGAAGCTGCCGCGGCCCGTCTGCGAAGCTGCCGCTTTCGGCAGCTTCGCAGACGGGCCGTGGCAGCTTCCTCAAAGAGCGGCGCCCCTGCCCATTCCGAGAGGTGCGCGCGCACCTCTCCGAACGACCGGAGTTGCGCACGCACCTCCCCAAACCTCGGAGAGGTGCGCGCGCACCTCTCGGAATGGGCAGGGGCGCCGCTCTTTGAGGAAGCTGCCGCGGCCCGTCTGCAAAGCTGCCGCTTTCGGCAGCTTTGCAGACGGGCCGCGGCAGCTTCCTGAAAGAGCGGCACCGCTGCCCATTCGCGCGGAGGTACGCGCGCACCTCTGGTCATTCGGAGAGGTGCGCGCGCTCCTCTTGGAATGGGCAGGGGCGCCGCTCTTTGAGGAAGCTGCCACGGCCCGTCTGCGAAGCTGCCGAAAGCAGCAGCTTTGCAGACGGGCTGCGGCAGCTTCCTCAAAGAGCGGCACCGCTGCCCATTCGCGCGGAGGTACGCGTGCACCTCTCCAAAGGTTTGGGGAGGTGTGCGCACCTCCGCCCATTCGGGGAGGTGCGCGCGCACCTCTCCAAACCCGGCAGTGCCACTCTCCATTTGGAGAGGTACGCGCGCACCACTGCCCGTTGGAAGAGGTGCGCGCGCACCGGGCGGCTGGGAGCCGCAAGAGACGGCTCAAAGAGCCGCATGTGGCTCCGGAGCCGCGGGTTTACGTTTACGTTTACGTTTACGTTTTATTTAATTTATATACCGCCCTTCTCCCTGGGGACTCAGGGCGGTTCACAGGGCATATAAATAAAAATACAATACTATACAAAAGTTAAAACAAAGATTAAATCAATGCCCAATTAAAAAACAATAATACAATCTAAAATGGCAATTTAAAACCCAGCTCCCCCATCAGGCCAGACCAGCCAATTCAAACAAATGGGTCTTCAGACCACGACGGAAAGTTCGGAGGTCCGATGCCGTCCAGAGCTCCACCGGCAGTTGGTTCCACAAAGCCGGGGCACCCACAGAGAAGGCTCTCCCCCTGGGGGCCGCCAGTCGGCATTCCCTGACCGGAGGCACCCTGAGGAGGCCCTCTCTGTGGGAACGCACAGGGCGGAGGGGAGTTGAAGCCGGCAGCAGGTGGTCCCCGAGGTACCCCGGACCCATGCCATGTAGGGACTTAAAGATCATAACCAAGACCTTGAACCTCACCCGGAAGACAACTGGTAACCAATGCAGCTCGCGGAGCAAAGGTATAACATGGGAGTACCGGGAAACTCCCAAGACAACTCTCGCGGCCGCATTCTGTACCAGTTGGAGCCTCCGAGTGGTCTTCAAGGGAAGCCCCATGTAGAGAGCATTACAGTAGTCAAGGCGAGAGGTCATGAGCGCATGAGTGACCGTGCACAGGGCATCCCGGTCCAGATAGGGCCGCAACTGGCGCACCAGGCGAACCTGGGCAAAAGCCCCCCTAGTCACGGCCACTACATGATCTTCTAGGGTAAGCCGTGAATCTAGGAGGACTCCCAAGTTGCGAGCCCTATCCACGGGGGGTAAGAGCTCACCCCCCATAGAAAGAGATGGAACATTTTGAATGTCCCGGGATGCCGGAATGCACAGCCACTCAGTCTTGTCAGGGTTGAGCTGAAGTCTGTTCCTCCCCATCCAGACCCGAACCGCCTCCAGGCAACGGGACATCACAGCGAGGGCATCACTGGGGTGGTTTGGGGTCGAAAAGAAAAGTTGGGTATCATCGGCATATTGATGATACCCAACTCCAAAACCACGAATGATCTCACCCAGCGGTTTCATGTAGATGTTGAACAGGAGAGGCGAGAGAACCGACCCCTGAGGAACTCCACAAACGAGAGACCTAGGGGCCGATCTCTGCCCCCCTGCCAACACCGACTGCGAACGTCCCAGGAGATAGGAGGAGAACCACCGAAGAACCGTGCCTCCCACTCCCAATCCCCTGAGACGCCGCAGCAAGATACCATGGTCGATGGTATCGAAAGCCGCCGAGAGGTCTAATAGGACTAGGACAGAGGAATATCCCCTGTCCCGAGCCCTCCAGAGATCATTCACCAGAGCGACCAATGCCGTCTCCGTGCTGTACCCGGGCCTGAAACCAGATTGGTAGGGGTCCAGATAATCCGCTTCATCCAGGACCAGAGGGAGCTGATGCGCCACCACACTCTCACCAACCTTCGCAAGAAAGCGAAGGTTGGAGACTGGACGAAAGTTGTTCAATACAGCTGGGTCCAAGGCAGGCTTCTTGAGGAGAGGTCTCACCACCGCCTCCTTCAAGACGGTGGGGAAATAACCCTCACTCAAAGAAGCAGATATAACCGCCTGGAGCCAGCCTCGTGTCCTCTCCCTAGCTGCATAAACCAGCCAGGAAGGGCACGGATCCAACAAACATGTGGAGGAGCTCAGCCTCCCCATAATCCTGTCCACTTCATCAGGGGTCACAGAATCAAACTCTTCCCAGATAACATTGACAAGACCGTCCGTGTCCTGATCGCCTGACTCTGCCCAGCTGGAGTCCAAACCGGTCCGAATCCGAGCGATTTTATCCGACAGATGTTGACTAAATTCCTCAGCACGACCCTGCAAGGGATCCTCCCTCACCTCCTGATTAAGGAGCGAGCGAGTCACCCTAAACAGGGCGGCCGGGCGATTATCTGCGGACGCAATGAGGGTAGAGAAGTAATTACACCTCGCCACCCTCATCGCTGCGAGATAAGACCTAATATAGGTTCTTAACCGCAACCGGTCGGGTTCGGATCGGCTCGACCTCCAACAGCTCTCTAGGCCCCGTTTCCGACGCTTCATCTCCCGGAGCTCCGCGGAGAACCATGGAGCTCGCTGGGATCTGCGCCGGGTCAGGGGCCGCAAGGGTACAACCCGGTCAAGTGCCTCAGTGGCTGCCCTTTCCCAGGTTTCCACTAAGGCATCCGCCGAGCTGTGAGCAATGGAGGCAGGTGGGGACCCCAGCGCCGCTTGGAATCTATCAGGATCCATTAAGCGTCTGGGGCGGTACCATCTAATTGGTTCCGTATCCCCACGGTGGGTTGCCGACCTGTGATCTAGATCGTGCCTCACCTTATTAAAGGAAGTCTTAATCTGCCTGTTTGCCTAAAAAATGCTGAAGAGAAGAACGTTGAGACACAGGGGTGTCAAACTCAATTTCATTGAGGGCTGCATCAGCATTGCGGTTGCCCTCAGGGGGCCGGGTGGGTATGGCCAGGATGGGCGTGGCCTACTAGGTGGGTGTGGCTAAAGTGCGTATGGCCTACTGGGTGGGTGTGGCCAGCTCTACATCGTTCACATCAAGGGTGCCTATGGGGGCCTGGGCAGGAGTGGGACAGATCTGAGGGTCTCTGGGCCAGGGCCAAGGCAGTGGGGGCCATTCCCTCAATGCTTCCAGGATGGCTTCGCGGGCCAAATGAAACCGCTTCGCGGGCCAGATCTGGCCCCCGGGCCTTGTGTTTGACATGTCTGCTGTACATCTTTAGAATGTTGGGGGGGGGAAAATCCCTCATGAGTAAAAGTTCTAACACAGTTGTAAACTTCACTTGACATTCTAGTTTTGCTGCTAGAAGTAAAAACAGACTAATACTGCACAGAGAACAAATAAAACTGAAGAAACCCAATGGGGACTGTTTTTCAGTTCATATATTAGACAGCCTTTTATCCAAGTCATTCCAAGTTAATACACAAAACAATTGCAATGTTTTATCACTCATAAAAGGATGCTTCAACACCAGATCAACCTCATGTTTATTTTATTCCTATAATGCTGTTAATGTACACTTCCAGAAAATACAAGGGGACAGGTATTCCTTAGGCTCTTACAAACCCAACATTTGACACAAGAAATATAACAGGGGAAGCAAATGTAAATAGAGGCAATGAAATAATACACCATCGAGACAGTTAAATGTCCTTAGTCTTAGTTACAGAGTCAGTTATGGAGAACATGACAAACAGGGGATTCTGCTAAAGGCTTCATGGAAAAAAGATTCTGAAAGAGAAATGGCATCTCACAGAAGGCTTTAAGACCAGTAATATTTCAGATAGGAAAGAACACAGCTGGAATATATTGAACAATGTAGATTCCCTCAAGACATGGTGACCTTTGCCAACCTCCAAATTTCCTAAACTCCACCAGCCCAGCCCGAAGGTTGATAAGCAGCATCAGTAGTCTTTAAAATACTATTGGCCTTGCTCTATTCACTCAGGCCATTATAGGAAAATGGAAAATGAGAAATTACAAAAGCGGAGTAGAAAAATTAACATTCTAAGTAGTATTAGGAAAACATTGGAAGTCTCTATGATACTAATCCAGCCAACTCGTATGGAGGGATAATTAATTTCATAGATTTTGCAACCCTTTGATATTGTACCACTGGAACTAGAATTCTCCTTTTTCTCACAAATACATTTTAATTTGTATCTAAGATCTGTTCTACAAAACAAATTTACATCTATACTTGACATTTGCACATGCTATTTATTAACATGTTCAAGTAGTCTTAACTTCTTTTCAAGCTTACAGCTTGGGTAGCCTGATTGTTATTTTTCCCTTCTCCTTACTTGTACATAATTGCACACTGTGACATATTACTTGAACTGTAATACTTTTAAAATAGATAAAAGTAGGGAAATCAAAGCAAAATAAGCAAACAATAACTAAATACTTACGGTTACCAATAAAATACATTTCATTATATGAACAACACCATGCATCAAGCCTATTTCTTTGTCCATGTAATATATATCAGAATAAAATAATGTCTTTTTGGCAATTGATATAATTAAATTCTGCTTTGAATCAAAATGCAGTATATGAGCTCAGAGTTGAACTGTGCGGTCCTTGGTGTGCTGTGAGCTTGTTTTCTTGCAGATGTTTTAGTATCAAACTAGGTAACATCATCAGTGTCCATCGTATAAAGATATGGCATCTCCTTTCAGTTATTTTAAAAATCAAACTCTGATTTTCTTTTATTTTAAAGTATAACTGTTCAAAACTCCAACAGATAATTCATGTCGATTTTATTCATTAATGTGGGTTTAAACTGCTGACACTTGTGAATAATTTCACTTTGGTTGATGATTGCTGATAATCTCCTCCTCCTCCTCCATTACCCATGATTTCCCTCCCATACTGCATACAGGAACTATTTGTAAATTAAAATCAAAAATATTTTCACTTTTACATGAGAATATAAAAAAGACACAGATTAGTCTCACAAATCACTGACTCCATCTGCCCCTCTGCTACCAATATTACCTCCATATCAAGTCCAGCTGGAGCAGCATGCTCTGGGTCCTGTCAGCCAAGGAGTGCCATCTGACAGGAATCAGGAAAGTCTTTGATGTCATGGCTCCCTCATTCTGGAACATAATCCCCCTGGGGAATCAAAGTGGCCCCACCCAGCTGGCTTTTCACAAAGCCCTAAAAACATGATTTTGCCAACAGGCATGAGCAGTGTGGAAAGGCCTGTGAAGTGGCTGTATTGTCTGTTATAAATAGGTGTGCTCACCTTGACTGAACTTTGCAGTATGGTTTCGTGGTTCACATTGCTTTTATCTTTTTAAGTTGTACTGGTAGTTGTTTTATATTGTTTTTAATTGTTTATGAGCTACCTAGAGTCACATATTGAGTTGGGCCATTATGTAAATTTAATTAATAAATAAATTAAACCCATACATTACGAATTCAGAATTCTTCTTAGCAGGGTTGACGCAACTCACCTCACTGATATTCCTACTGGATAATCTAATTCTATGGTACCCATGTTTTCCCTGAAAGTTTAATATTCCATTTTTTATCAGTTTTCTATTTTTCTGTTTTTTCTTTTCTTTTTAAGTATCAACAAATAATACTTTACCTAAAGCCACTCTGGCAACTGAATGGCCTACAAACTAATTACATGATTAAACAAGCATGCTAAGCCAAAATGCAACTCAATTCATCGTGGCTTTATATGATAATGTCAATCCATCCATAGTATCTACTCAATGTAGAATTTCTGAATCTCAAGTCATAAGGCCAAGAGATAGCGAGCAAACGCGAGCGTGTGGGGTGGTGTCACAATTATTTTTGGCTCACTTTTTCCCTTCAGCTTTTGCCTTTTACACTATTTTTTTCTGTTTTTTTTCCCCACTATGTTCCAGCAGTGATAGTGGCAGCAGAGTCGGAAAGAAGAGGTAAGTCAGGGTTTGGGATTTTATTCTGTTGTGTACATAGGCCAGATGGCTCCATCCAAGCAAAGCAGAGAGCAACTTCTGACCAGATTCCAGGCAAAGGAATATGCAGTGTGGTTCAAAAATTCAAAATGTTAACTGCAATGATCAACTACCTATATCAACCTTCCTTTGCATTGCACAGAAGGACCAAGGCTGGATCATCCTCAAAGGCAAGTCTTCTTCAATGACTTCGAAATATGGGAAAACAAATGGAAAAGAGCTTATTTTTTAAGAACAGTTCTAAATTCTTTTACAATACACTGATTCAGTAAGCACAACTTTGATGGATAATTTGGAAGCTGCTCTACTGACCTTTGGTTAAAACCTGATATCTCTGCCTTAAAAGAAGTACAGAGGTATATTTTTAATGCATTGCAGTGAAATCTTTGGCAAGGATAATATATCCTAATGATTCATTCATTCATTCATTCATTCATTCATTCATTTTCATAGCTAGTTTGGTAGAGTGGTTAAGATCAGGCTAGAAACTAGGAGACTTGAGTTCTAGTTCTGCTTTAGGCATGAAAGTTAGCTGGGCAACTTTGAGCCAGTCATTCTCTCTCAGTCCAAAATCACCCAGCCAGCTTTCATGCCTAAGGAAGGATTAGGGTTGTTGCTGTTGTGGGGAAAATAGGAGATTATAAATAGCATTGACTTATTTATAAAAAATAAAGGTGGGATATAAATAAAATTCCTGCTATTTTCATAGACTTTTATTCCACAATGAAGCAGATGCAGGTGTTTTGACAATTTCTTATTCTAACCTATGAATGAATGAACCTTTATTGTCAAAGTACAACCATGTATACATTGAGATTGGCTGAGCCTCCCTTCATGCCCCCCCACAACTCACAGTGACAACAAACCCTCCATCTTATTACACCATGTGAGCTAATTGCACAACGCACCAGCCTCGCAAGTCAATCATGCATAAAGTTTATAAAATTATTTCCCGTTCAAAAGCCTAACAGCCCATGGATAAAAGCTGTTCTTCAGCCTGTTGGTACGGCTGGCTATACTCCTGTATCTCCTACCTGATGGTAGGAGAGTAAAGAGATACCGTCCAGGGTGTGAGTCATCCCTGAGAATTTTCCTCACTCTTCCAAGGCAGCGAGCACTGACAATGTCATCCAGTGGTGTCAGGGGACAGCCCACAATGTCTATGGATAATTTAAAACAAAATATTGAAAAGTCTTTGATTCATCTTTAAATATCAAACTTTCTCCAAATCTCAAATCTCCACTCCAATTTAAATGAAGTCCAATTTAATTTGCATAGGCCTACAGTACTAAAAACCTTGTCAGTAACCTTGTAAGTTAGGCACACACATACCAAAGAAAAAAAGAAACCAAAGCAGATCACCTATTAATTCCCTAGATCAGGGGTTTCAAATATGCAATGTCACATGATGTGTCACAACATATAGCGATTTTTTTCCATTGACGGCAATGGGGTGGGTGTGGCTTCAGCATGATGCATCCAGCCCACAGGCTGGCAGTTTGACATCCCTGCCCTAGATGAATTCCCCCTAAATCACTGCTCTTCAGGTGAATTCCCAACCACCATATTGGAAAGGTACTATTTTACTGGCTACTCTAGAGAACTATAGCTGGGCTGCTATCTCTCAGCTTTAACTCTAATAACACCATGGAAATCAAAGCCCAGATCTTATAAACTCACTCTACAAACAGCAAGACTAAAGCTAGTCTCTAGATGGATTTGCACAGCTCCTTAAACTGAAACCAACTAATGATTTTGATTTAGTCATTGTTGCTTTCAATTTCAATGGTGTGGCACAAACCAAGCCCACTGTACTTCATTTAGTAAACCAGTTTTTTAGCAAGTGGTCGTCTACAGTTATAATTACTGTATTTAACAAGTTCACAGTAAAAACTTGCAGTATTTGAAGATCATCCACTTAGTCACACTATAATGTTATCTCTCTTGATTTAATTAAAAAAAATTATATTCATCTAATCATTTACTGCTAAAATTAATTTTAGCAATTCCCTCTTAAGGAGATGCATTTTAAAAGAAATTTAGGCAAAAAGAATTTAAGCAGTCATCGGATGTCGTATCTGAATTCCAACTCAAACTTGTCAAGTCATTAGTTAATCTGCATTCAGAATTTTAAGCCAAGTGCAACATGGCTATTGATTTGAGATCTGCAGTTATTCATTGCATATTTATTTAGGGTGAATCTCAATAACAATACATTTTATCTTCCTACATTTTCAATAGCACATATGTCATAAGGTGCCCTTATGCATTTATATGCATTTATGTTTAATATAAATAAAATAAATAAAAGCAGGGCACTTCTAAGATTATGTCAGCTTTGTTGCCCAAGATTCTTTAACATCTAAGACAGACTTGTCAAACTGCCAGCCCACAGGCCGGATGCATCATGCCAAAACTGTGCCCACCCCTTTGCTGGCAATGGGAAAAAAGTCATGATACATTATGACACATCACGTGACGTTGCGAGTTTGACACCCCTGATATAAGAGTTTGAGCTTGAACATCTTACATGCAAAGCATGTATCATGGATTCTGCCCAATCTTTGCACAAACAAGATATCAAAAATCGTGACTTCAACTTGTGCTGCTGAATAAAGGTCAATGGTGAAAGAAAACTAATTATTCCAATTCACATACAGATAGAAAAGAGCAGTCTGAACTAGGAGGAATTAAATCTGTCATCAGTTTGATGTCATTGCATTATCATAAGGGACCCAATCCTCCTTGAATTCCATTGACCCTTATCTAGCATCAATTTAGCTTTGATCGTTACTTGACTAGATTCTTCTTCAACTTCCATGAACTTGGCTTCTTCTGGAAATACCTGGGAAAACGCCATATTTCTATAACGCCATATGTCTCCATCAAATTAATTTCAGGATTCCAAAAAAAAAAAAGTTCAGAAGTGATATTATTCCACGTCCTGAAAAAGAAATAGCTTTGCACAGGTGTAGCCAGTAAATAGGTAGAAGGAGAAGAAATCTACATTGTATTTACATTCATATTTAACACCAGGGAACCAGAAGGACTTTGGAAAACCTCCTTTATACATAGAAATCTGCTAATGAATATGTGCTGTGTGTGCCTGTAATATATTTCCACTGAAGCTCATGCTTCTAACTGGAGCATTCTGTCAGACTGGCAAAACTGATTTAGGAAAAAAGGAATCTGTTTACCAGCTGTAGCAAACTAGCTAAATTCTGGCTGGCTGTATAGAGGAGTTGAATACTGCAGGATCTCAGTGCAAGTGGTTGGTAAGCAAAGTTATCAAACATTCCTTATTTTTCATCAACCTTTCTTTCCTTAGATATCACAGTTCCAAAAATAAGAATAGACCTGTCCATTGTGATCGCCCTATGGGACAAACTCTGCACAAATCTCATAAGAGAACATGGTCTCTTTATCTGATTAAAACAGTGCAAAATATTGAGAAACAAAAGCACTGTGGAATCTGAAAATGTGCCAAGGGCCTCGAGGAAATTCATAAAGAAAAAAATGGGAAAGAGGGAAGACAGAAATAATTTTACCCCCACTTGGCCCTGGGCCCATTAAAACATTTGGAAGGCATGCAGTCCTCTCCCATCTCCCTCAGAGGTAAACAAAGACAATCTGTAACTAATAACCTATTAAAAAGCAAAAGGGAAGAAGAGACAGGTCCAGCACCACATCTGGCAAGGAAATGATGTTTCCTATTCTTCCTCAGCATCCCTTCCTAAAGGAGAAGTTAGTCAAACAGCGACCAAATTAAAATGTCGTTACCAGTCCTAGACTTGAGAATAATCTCAGATTGTCTTCCCAAACCATCCTTCCAATCCGAGCAAGCGACGAAACAAAACGCCCGAAATAAATGGCAGTCGATATACAAAGGCAAATGTAAGCCAACTAGGCCAGCTTTTTAAGGAGCAAAGATTAAAGGGGGGGGGCGTGAACACGACAGATTAAAAACAGCCATAGCACAACCCGAAGTAGTGGGGGGAACGAAAATAAGATCAGATGCTAATCAGACGCCACCGAGACACCATCTCCCGAGGTCTCTTTGACCGAGCAACTTCAACAGGCTCGAAAACCGGCTTCTTCCACCAGAGAGCCCAACCCACCCGCTCAGGAGATGCTGTTCCTCGGGCACCGAGAATCAGGTTAGACCAGCGTTTCCCAACCTTAGGAACTTGAAGATGCGTGGACTTCAACTCCCAGAATTCCCCAGCCAGCTATGCTGGCTGGGGAATTCTGGGAGTTGAAGTCCACGCATCTTCAAGTTCCTAAGGTTGGGAAACGCTGGGTTAGACCACCACCACCACCACCACCACCACCACCCCCGCCGCCGCCGGGATCGGATTTCTGGTCGAGCAAGAGGCTCCCCCCCATCCTCTTCCTTCCCTCGGGCGAAACTGCCTGCCGCTGCTGTCAAGCGCCAAATTACCCAGAGCCACCGGCAAAGCTTCTGGCTGGGAGGCGCCACCAGCCGCTTCTTCGCGGTCGCCGGTTCTCCCGGAAAGGCGGGAAATGGAGAGGCGGGGGAAGGACCCCATCAAAACCGCCTCCTCCAGGAATTGCCTGCCACTCGTTCGGTCTCCCAAGGCTTCAAGGCAACTGGGATGCCCTTCGACAGAGGGGCGCCTTTGCGATCTTCAGAACTGGCGGCGGCAAAATGAGGAAGGAAGGAAGGAAGGAAGGAAGGAAGGAAGGAAGGAAGGAAGGAAGGAAGGAAGGAAAGAAGGAAGGAAGGAAGGGAGGGAGGGAGGGAGGGAGGGAGGGAGGGAGGGAGGGAGGAAGGGAGGGAGGGAGGGGTGGGCGCTGCCCCCACCACCTCAGCTATTTGCTCCAGCCAGGCAGGCAGCCGAGCCGGCGGCACCAAACAACTAGCTGAGAGGGGAGGCAGCCAGGAAGCAGGAGCCTTCGCCCGATCAAGGAGAGCCCGTCCTAACAAAGCTCCCGATTCTTCTCCTCAACGAATCTCTTTTCCTCTTAACTATCCACTCTCCTCCCTCCCCCTCCCCGCCCGCGCATCCTCCCCTCGGACCAGAGTCCAGCATCCCTTCCTATGGCAGCAGGGATATGACCTCAAAACACCCATGTTCCAGAGAAATGGAATCTGGGCAACGCTTGCTTAAAGATGGGGAGGGAGAGGGAAGCCTGGAGAATGGGGAAGGCGATCTGTCGAAGGAGAGAAACTGGACTGCGGAAGCGAGAGAGTACCTTGGATGTGCTGCTTGATGACACTTTCCAAGTGGTCCAGCCTTTCTATAATCCTCAGAGTGTCTCCTTTGTCTTCCTCTAACTTTTTCTCCGAGATCGGCTCCTGAACTTTCACAGAAACCGTGGCGATGTAGTTGGTTACCCAGCCCACGTAGAGCAAGCAGATGATGTTAGTCATCCCGCTGAGAATCACGCATGTGGACACTAAAGTTTTGGTTTTCCTGTTGCAAACCATTCTGAGATCCCTCCATATAGCTCCAACGAAACCTGATGCTCCGGTAGAAGAAGCGGAAGGGGAGAAGAGCAGCGGCGGCGGCGGCGGCAAAAAAAAAAAGTCAATAAATAGGTGCGTAAATTAACACCCCCTTCTCTCGCTTTCCGCAAAAGGGAAAACTGGTCCAGTCTCAAGTCAGCGAATTTCCATCGAAACCGCGACCTGTTTCACAGACGAGGAACATTTCTTTCCCCCACCCAAAAGCAAAGGTGAAGGCGAGAGCTGGATTCGGCTGCTAGAATCTCCCGGCTGTAAACCAATCAAAGAAAAAAGAAGGGGTGGTGGGAAAAAAAAACCCAAAGGAACAAGCAGAAACTTTCTCTCCCAAGCTTTGTGCGCTCCCAGGCTCGGCTGCTTCCCTTGGTCAGCCTCACTCCGGAGCGCGCACGGGAGAGATGCGGAGTCAGGTGCCCAAGTGTTGCAAAAACTTTCTTCTCTGCCGCGCCGCCTCGCTCAGCTCGCAGCAGCCACCGCTCCTAAGCCACGCCCCCCCTTAGAAGCCGCAAGCGGGCGAGTCGGGCGTGTACGGGGGCGGATTGACAAGCCTCCCGTCCAATAAAGAGAAGGAGCTGGCCCAGAGTTCCGCGGCATCGCCAAGCTGTTGGCCAACGGGGGACCTTGGAGGGGAGAGCTTCGTTGGAGGCCCACCTGCTCGCTGATCCGGCTTTCTCTAGTCGTCAGGCTCCCGTTTTGGCCAGCGTGTTTGGGTAGGTCTGCGGCTCCCGGGAAGCTCGACCCAGGGTGGGGGTGCGGGTGGGGGAATCTGCATGGAGATCAAAGGAGGCAGCGAAACTGGCGCGGTAAGTTCCACAGGTAAAGCTAATTTATCACGTCTGGCTTTCCTTCCATATTTTTCCTCTTTTTTTTAAATCCCTCGCTGTTAGTATAGTATCTGTTGCTATTTATTGTCAGCCGCTCGCAATACCGTGATTAAAACTCTGTAAGGTGTTTTAAAGCTTTTCCTTTTAGGGTCCAGTAGATTAGGAATGATCAAAGAGAGCTTTATTGATCCAAAGGGGGACAAAAACCGACGCCGCCTTCCTTGCTCCTGTGAAGGCTTGGCCGCTTTACTCCAAGCATTCAGTAGCTCCCATTGACTGGTCTTCAGGGTTAAGCCGTTCGAATAGCTCGCAATAGCTATGAAATCACCGGAGAAAAGATTTTAATGGGAGCTGTCTTCGTCTGCTGTTTTATTGTAAGAAAAAAAGCTGCTTTTTGTGTTTGTTGATTCCCCTGCCAAGACTAGCTCCACTATCAGTGCCTGAGTTCTGTAATGTTCCATTTTACATGTATGGATTTACGGTTGCTGAGCCTTCCTGAAATATATAACTGAATGCAACCTGAATTATGCCTCTCCCATAGTGTAATAGTGTACAATTAAGCCAGATCAAGGAATTGTAGTCAGGGTTCCCATCAGTTTGCTCTGGAATGACAACAATGATGGCTCCCGGCGTTTTGGCCGGGAGCCAGATATGGCAAGGAGCCAGGCATACCCTGGGGCAGTCTCATCTGTTGCAGATGCCTTTCATACTCAGCGGAGTATGAAAGTATGAGCCGTCCATGAGACCCAATGCATGTTACCTGCTGCTTGAAGTTCATGGATGATGTGTGGTTTGTGCTCATTTCTCTGCTGCCAGGCATAGATTCTCTGCTGTGTATTTCTCCAGTAGTTGAGGGTGAGACCCCTGAAGTCTGTCCTTTTTTTCCAGATTGCCACTTCTAACAATAATGACTGTTCCTAGAAGACAAATATTTCTCTGTGCCATATTCACAGGTGGCACTTTCCATGGGCTCCCGGATGTTTTAACTTTGTGCTCCTTTCCAACCTCTTCTTTCTCTTCCTTTCCTCTCTTTGGAGCAGCCCTGCTTTACTTCTCATCTACCTGACACAGTCTGGACGCTGAGGGAGGATTCTGCTGCCGTGCACAACGATGCTCCGCAGGACTGCTGTGCTGCTGTATGCTAGCAGGTCTTCCCGTTGCTACGGCCTGGCGTGCTTTTTTATTTCGTGTCATACCGGTTTCGTGGGCCATGAACACCACTGAGCTGCGAGGATTGGGAAGAGGAAGAAGAGCAGTTGGGAGGAGGTGGAAAACACTGGGCAAAGAATTTATCTCGTTCTAGTAAACTGAGATGGTCATTTGCCAAAGTCCCACCACCGGGGCTGAACTACCATATGGGCACCAGCAGTTACCACTTTCTGGTGGTAACTTGCTGACAGTGCCAGATTTAGAGCCTCGGTGGAGCAGTGGGCTAATACCTCCTTAAGTAACACCAGCTGCCTGCAATTAGTGCAGGTTCGAGTCCCACCAGGCTCAAGGTTGACTCAGCCTTCCATCCTTCCGAGGTAGGTAAAATGAGGACCCAGATTGTTGGGGGCAATAAGCTGACTTTGTAAAAATGCCACTGGGGGGGGTGGCGAAAGCCCTAATAAGCAGGCATATACATAGAATGAAGGCTATTGCTAAGCACATTTGATTTGTGCTTCTTAGATTGTAAGCTGCCCTGAGTCTTCGGAGAAGGGCGGGATATAAATGGGATTTTTAAAAAAAGTTACAGCTTAGGGTCTCATGGGGTCTCATAGTCTAAAGGGCCCTCTCAAAATTTCAGTTTTCTTTTCACTTGTTACAGTTTCATTATTATTTCATACCCCAATGTCTCCATTCATTAAGCTGTTCCATATGGCTCACATGATCCTCATTAATTAATGTATGCTTTGTTTCTGCCTGCATTTACACATTCTATTCACAGAGGGTCTTTTCCTACGCCACTGTGGATTTTTTTTTTAATGCTTGGCACAGTGCCATGTTCAGTTGTTATAATTGCCAGGTAGAACCTCTAGAGTTTAATCGCTCTTAGCACTTTCCAAACAAAACTGCTAAAACTTCTCAAAGCTTAGCCTTCTCCTATTTTAAAACTGGCCCTGCTAGCCAGTCCTTCCCTTTCTTTGGTAGTGGTTCAAGCCACATTTATTTCATCCAAGCTTCATGGAGAGTGAGGAGACAGGAGGGTGATAGCCTCTCTGATACTCAGTGGCGTAGCGTGGGTTGTCAGCACCCGGGGCAAGGCAAGTAATTTGCGCCCCCTAACTGCACCGCACGCCTGGCACACACACACCCCCTCCACACTGGGCGGTGACCCGGCGGCTCGGATCGGATTCGCACAGCCAGCACTGCAGTGAGAGAGAGTGAGTGAACCAGGCAGGGGCAGAGAGCTGCGAGTGCGAGCGCGCCCCCCCAGATGTTGCATCCGGTGCGGCTGCCCCCCCCTGCACCCCCACGCTACGCCACTGCTGATACTGATGTGGGGGCCAGTCAGTTAAGCTCCTGATCAGTGGGGTTGAGCTGCCAATGTTTTGCTAATGCTTCTATTAGCCCTAACACATCACCACAGACACAACCCAGCTTTAATGGTAGGCAGCTCCAAATGCCTTTCCAGCTGTTCTTGAAAAGAACAGTCTGGGTATTGGCAGGCTGCCAACAGATGAGCCATGCCATGATGGGGCTTAGTCCCTTTTGGTACCCGCTTCTCAACCATCCAAAAAACCTTCCCCATAGCAATAGCACTGCTATTGTATTCACCAGATACAACATTGGTTATTGGGAGTAGTTGTACACTCAAAATACATTCAGGTTTCTGGTCCAGGACGTGCTCGCTTACTGTTGCTATCTCTTGAAACCATTCCCAATCCAGGATATTGATGGATACCCACCAAAAGTAAGTATTAGAGATTTTCTAGACCACTCCCCTTTACTGAATTTGATTCCTGTACTCAAGTCTGTTTAAAAGCTTCAGAACAACGCACACTATGTATGCAAAGCAGGGGCAGCTATATTTTAGTTACCAAGTTACCCCCTCCTGTAACTCATGTTTCTGATAGTAGTTTCACAGACAGCAACACCTTCCCTTCAGGCAAGTAGCTATGGTACAAATTATTAGCAGCCTTCACAACAGTACAATTTCTCCTTTCCCTTCTTTCAGAGATTGATAGCCATTGGGATCAGCCAACACACGGAACCATTAACTGACCAAATGGATTCTTTCCCCATAGCTCTCTAACTCCCCTACAAAATAAATCCTACATTGTTTCAACTGTCTAAGCGTAAGATGTTCTGCACATGTAGCCACTGACTTTTTAAATAAATAGCTTAAGCATGGGAGATAGGCAAAGCCCTGGTTTCATTTCCATCCAAGTAGACACCATTACTGTTTGGGTAAGAGAGGAGAAAAGAAAATAATGACAGACCACCTTCTAAAGCCAAAGACAACAGCTTTTGCATTGTTGACCTACCATCTGAAGAAGTCATGCATGGCTGGGCTTCATTGGCCAATGATGCCATGCTTTAGCACAGTATGGCTAACTTCATGACTGAAGTGGAGAGAGTGTAATTGGCTGCAGTAATAGTTCCTTGTATTCCCACCCCATTAATTTATGGACTGCACACAGAGGGTGTCAGGATTCATTGCTATGCCTGGTAATAAGATCTGAACATAGGTGTACACTGAATTTTACAGCAGTTAGTTTCTAAAATGAGAGTGGAATTATAATAAATTGATATAATCCATAGCTGGGGCAAAGAGTTGAAGTTATATGCATTGTTATCCTATCGTATATGAAAACAAGAGCTGGGCCCATGGTAAATATAGGCTTCCTTGAATATCAGCACTGCTGCCAAGCAACCATAGTTAGCTTGATAAACCATGATTAAAACTGTATACTGTTTATGATTTTCTTTAAAACAGTATACTCATAGAATTGTGCTTTGCAATACAACGTACTAATATGTTTTAGGATAACTGAATGAAATATGAGTTAAATTATTAAAAACTGAATTTATATTTTGTATATAATAGAAGTCAAATGTGGAAGAAGAAATGTAAACTACAATGAGTCAAATCTTAAGCCCAGTTTTTGTTTTTCTAATAAGCAATAATTTGGAATCGCCAGCTGGTCCATATACTAAGCTAATATGCTTCCTCTTATTATTGTTCTAAGAAAGGGTAAGTCAAGTAACCACACTGAATGGCCTTTAAAGTGTTGGCCCAGAGAGGATACAATTTGTGCAGCAATTCTGGAAGCAAGAGAAACAAACACTAAAGAAGAAACATTAAGGAAGATGCCTGCACGGAGAGGACTTCCATGTGCATGTCTTACTGAATATTTCGTATAAATTATATAAAAATAATTTCCAAATGAATCTTTGAAAACCTCAGATTTTAACAAAATTTTTCACAAAATGAACAACACTGCATTTATTTTATTTGACTTATTTACAGTTATAAAGCATACCATGAGCAATAAATTTATAGGATTTTTCTTTTTTTTTTTTTATTGAAAAGTTTTACAATACAATTTTCCTTTAAAAACCCCGATCCCCCTCCACCCTCCCCTCCCTACCTCCCCCCTCCCTCTTCCCTCCCCCCTTCCCTCCCCCCTTCCCCCCCTCCCTCTTCCCTCCCCTACCTCCCCCCCACCCCCCTCCCCCCCCCCCCCCGGACTTCCCAGAGCTAAATACAAGGTATATATATATAAAAGCAAACATAAGCAACCATATACTAACAACCATAAATTCTAAAATCCATCACTCTCTAACTTATATAAGAACAAACAAAACTTGACATTATTAAATATATATAAAAAAGAAAATAGGAAAAGAAAAGAAAAAACACGAAAGAAGACTTATTCGAATGCTAAATAAAACTTCTTAACCCTATACTTATTCTGGATAAACTCAATCCACTTTCTCCATTCCATAATATAACGTTCTTGCGAATGATCTTTCAAATAAGCCGATATCTTCGCCATCTCTGCCAGGTCGGAAACCTTTAAAGTCCATTCTTCTATGGTCGGCAGCTCCTCTTTCTTCCAATATTGACCTATCAAAAGTCTTGCTGCCGTAACTAAATTCAGCATCAACTTAGAGTCCACCACTGTAGCATCAACAATTATTCCCAACAAAAAAAATTGCGGACAAAACTTTATCCTCCTTTTAAAAATCTTCTGTATATTCCACCAGATTTTAATCCAAAAGGCCTTAACCTTTTTACATGTCCACCATATGTGAAAATATGTTGCATCTTCAATCCCGCACCTCCAACACTTAGGCTGATAATTCGGGTACATACTTGCAAGCTTTTTAGGATCTAAATGCCATCTATAAAACATCTTATAAAAATTCTCTCTTAAATTTTGAGCTTGAGTAAATTTCACATTCCTCACCCAAATCTTCTCCCACATGTCCATTGTAATAACTTCCTGGATATTTTGGGCCCATTTTATCATACAGTCCTTAACAAGCTCTGTTTCTGAATCAATCTCTATCAATGCAAGATATATCCGTTTAATGTGTGCAGGTCCCTGATTTCTAATTTGCTTTATCAAATTTTCATCAATCGTTGCAAATCCAATTTTCTGGTCTTCTTTCCACCTGGCCCGTAACTGAGTATATTGAAACCATGTTTGAACAACCTTCTCTTCTCGCAAGAAGCTATATGATTTCAAGCACCAAACATTCCTTTCCAAACTTAAAATTTCCTTGTAGGTAGTCTCATCGTGTTTGAAACCAGCATGTATATTTTCTATTGCGTGTTTTGGGATTGCCCACAATGGTATCTTGCTGCTTAACTTATGTCTATACTTCTTCCAAACTCTCAGCAATGCCTGTCTTAAAATATGCGTCCTAAACACAGTACCTACCTTCTTATCATACAACAAATATGCATGCCAGCCAAACAACAAATCATGGCCCTCAAGATTTAATAACCTCGATTGCGTCAAATTGATCCAATCACTTATTCCTACTAATGCAGCAGCTTCATAATATAATTTAAAATTAGGCAATTTAAGGCCACCTCTCTCACGAATATCCTGCATAATCTTAAGTTTAACTCGTGGCTTTTTCCCTGCCCACACAAATTTATTGATACCACGCTGCCATTCCTCCAAATTAGAATCTTTCTTAAGAATCGGTATCATTTGAAATAAAAATAAAAATTTGGGCAGGACATTCATTTTCACTGCTGCAATCCGTCCCAACAAAGTCAATTGCAATTTTTGCCAGCTCTCCAATTCTTTTTGAATTTTCCCCCACAATTTTTCATAATTATTTTTATATAGCTTTGTATTCGAGGGCGACAAAATTACCCCCAAATATTTAACCCTTTTAACAATCTCAAACCCAGTTAATCCTTCCAAGAAGGCCTTCTGTGAAACTGTCATGTTTCTAGCCAAGATTTTAGTTTTCTGTATGTTTACTTTAAATCCAGAAACCTTCCCATATTGTGTTATTATCTCTATCAGGTCCACAACAGAATTCTCTGGCTGGGTCACTGTAACAACCAGATCATCTGCAAATGCTCTCAATCTATAGTCCTGATCTCCAACTTGTATCCCCTTAATTTTTTCCGAATTCCGAATCTTGTTCAATAATATCTCTAAAGTTAACACAAATAACAAGGGCGATAACGGACAATTTATAGGATTTTTCTGATAAGCTTCTCTGTAATCTTAACTTGGGAATAGTCTCTTGTAACTATTGAATGTTTCTAGGTACAAAAATGCATCTATGGACACAGATAATGTATTGAGATTTTCTGGGTCAGTGTAACTAAAGAACATAGACAACGTCTGAATAAAACATTATTTTCTTTGAAAGTTATTTCTGGTTCTTTTTTTTTTTTGCTATGTTATGTTTTTTGGCCAATACCATCTTCCAGACTTGGAATAAATATTAGTTCAAAGAGAGATGAACTTTACTTTCCCAATGCTTTTTTTTAGAGAAATCTGGCAGCTAATACTGTAATGACTTATTTTCTTGTGCGGCAATCCAACCTTCTGTTAAGTTTGAAAGTTACATCACTTACTGAATTTTATTCCTGTACTCAAAAGTTGGTTTAAAAGCTTCAGAACAAAGCACACTATGTATGTAAAGCAGGGATAGCTATATTGTAGTTACCAAGAGATTTCAGTAGAATAAATTCCAATGTACTGTTTCAAACCAGAGCATTCTGGTATGTCTTCATATACCCACACACTCCAAACCATAGCCGAAAGACAGAGATCCTCCTTCAGGTGCAGAGGATCCCAAGCTCAAACCATTATATCCTGCGGGTAAGTGTGTGTGTTTGTGTGCATGCGTGCGTGTGTGAGAGAAGTCTCTCTTATCCAAATATTACAGAGTAACTCTTAAGGGCAGAGACAACATTCTCCTGCATGGTATCATTGATACAATATCTTGGAGTAGAAAACACGCGGCCCTTTAATCCTGACAAAGTTCTACTGAAGATGTCATTCAAGACAGGACAGAAGAGTCAGACTGGTGTTAAAATGCAGCACCCTATGTGGCCCCGACTTCAGTTTTGAGACGTTTTACCCTGCTTACATCCCTGTGTCTTAGGGAATTCAAAATATAAGTAGTGTACCTTGACCCAATCATAGAGTCTATTAGCATGGAGGTGGGAAGGAAGGAGTAACAGCTCCTCTGGATCTTGGGGTTTTCTGGACTTTCTCTGGTTTTTCCAAGTGGTATCAACCAGTAGGAAAGTGGAGGCCACAGAAGCCACTCCAATGGAGCCAGCAATTTCTGAATTTGGTCATAATAAAGTGTGTTTTCTCCTTTCTCCAGTGTCCATAATACGTGTATCAAGGGCAAATTAGATAATGCAACTGTCACTTTGTTCATCAACCCTAAGTGTGTTTGGGAGTCAATGTAGTACTATTAATTTAATTAATTTAATTTAATTATGGGACTTATATGCCTCCCTATCTCCCAAAGGACTCAGGGCGGCTAACAACAATAAAACAACAAATACAAATATTAAAAGATTAAATTTACAAAGCCCCACTAAAAACCAATAAAAATTAAAACATAATTAAAACCCCCATCTTCATTCCAGGTCGGCCAGTTGGAAAAGGTATGTCTTTAGGTCATGACGAAAGGACCGGACATCTGGGGCCATCCAAAGTTCTTGGGGGAGCTGATTCCAAAGGGCAGGCGCCCCAACAGAGAAGGCCCTCGCCCTGGGGGTCACCAGCCGACATTGTCTGGCCGACAGCACCCTGAGGAAACCCTCTCTGTGTGAGTGCACAGGGCAATGGGAAGTCGTTCCTGGCAGCAGATGGTCCTGTAAATATCCCGGGCCTAAGCCATATAGGGCTTTATAGATAAGAACCAGCACCTTGAACCTCACCCGAAGGGCAACCGGCAACCAATGCAGCCCACGCAGGAGGGGTGTAATATGGGAGTATCGGTATGCTCCCATCACAACCCGCGCGGCCGCATTCTGCATCAGCTGAAGCCTCCAGGTGGTCTTCAAGGGCAGCCCCATGTAGAGAGCATTGCAGTAATCTATACAGGAGGTGATGAGTGCATGAGTTATTAACTCTGCTTTTTTTCAGAATTCCTTACAAATTCCTGTGTCCCTGGCAAATATATACATTAAAATGGTTATAATAGAAGTAGCTATTGAAACTATAGATTCCATGTATCTCTAGATACTACAGATACCATGACCTGGATGACTGAGAATCTCCATAGACCTATTGATACCAAATGTCTACTGTAATAGTTAAGAATGCCAGAGTTACCTCAAACATGGCACAATGTGACCATCCAAGGTCCATAAAAAACATCACTTTCCAAATTCCGATCTCTTCTTTGAGGCAACACAATACATTTGGCCGATTCCTACCTACAGTTAAACATACATGGCGCACAAGGAAAAAGAGGTGGACAGGGAGTAGAAGAAATAACATCAGGTCATCACTAACTAAAGTGACTCTGTGATTGAAAGGTGAAAGTGACCAGGCAGAATAAAATGAAGCCACGATCAATCATTCAATGCAAAATCCTTCATTCTGAAGTTGTGTTTTCAACTCCCACAGAACACTCTCCTAGAATGCTTTGCAACTGTAGCAAGTATAAATGATAAAATGGTAGAACAATGTGCAGCATGTAAAGGAAAAAAAAAGCTAAAAAGGAGTGACCTTCAAGTAGGAAGGTACAAAAAGTTCAAAAATAGAATAACAAAAATCTGAGATACCTGCTTGTCTAGAAACAATTTTACTATTGTGGGAAAGTCATGTGGGTGGGCTGTTGGAATGCAAAGGCAATGGGCCAGAAAAACAGATGTGCACATTTGAATGTCAGGGTTATAATTTGATATTGCACACCACAGCCTTGAAACTGGAAAATGAATAATGTGGAATTAAAATCCCTTAAGTTGTGCTCAACTTGTTATCCTAAACAACAACCCAGTGGCATGTTTGGACCAGATCTACAAGAGGTCTCAGAATATTGTGTTCCATATCAATACCTGAGTTGATACTTTGCCACAAAGGTGAATGCAGCTCCAACATCCGGATAATATGATACAGTGTGACTTGCCCATTTGCAAATGGTGTGTAGGGTCAATCATGAAGCAATGATGCACACATTCTCCTCAGTGACAGCCGGATGGGCAGAAAGGCACCACTGCCATGCTTTTGGCCCACTTCACAACATTCCTACTACAGTAGTTAAAGGCACAATTGTAGACAGATTCCCTTTATGTGTTTCCTCAAATATCACTTCAGTGATAGGCACTGCCACCTCCCCCCACTTTACATGTGGAATATTCCATTCACTAAAGGTGAGGTGGCACCTTTGAGCCATTATAGTGTACACTGAGAAGTTGAAAAATATGAAGTTTTCATGAAGCTTCCATTATAGCCAACCTCCTCATCAAGGAACCAGCCACTAGGAACCACCATTCTTTGCAGAAGAATGATTGGACTGTTTTGTAATAAAGTATTCCTGCTCCTGAAGAAGGATACCGATGGAGACATGGCACCTATTCCCAGTTCAAGCCCAGTTCATTAAATTCATCCATGATTCATAAGGATAGAAGTTAGAAACAAATGGGGTTAATATCATGGGGCACAAAATGCCTGGTGATATGTGTCCCAATGGACGGCCCATTAACAAGGAAATAAGAATGGAAGATACTGGGAGAAAGGGGGGCATAACTTCATGGTAGTGCACTTGTAATAGTGGAGTGTGTCTTTGAAGGAGGCATTAAAAACATAAGCACTACCTTACTGGATCAGATACCTATTCCATTTATTCCAGTAGTCTATTCTCATAGTGTCCAACTATCTGCACAGCCCCATGATCATCAAGTATAATAGCCATTGCTAACCATGATTTCCATGAATTGGTCCATTGCTTTTTTGGAGTCAGCCAACTTGATAGCCAACAATACAGCTCATGCTAGAAAATTCTATAGTTTAATTATGTGTCGTGTAAAAATTTACCTTTCGTATGTCCTGACTTTTCAATTTCATTTTCTAACCTCTGATTCTAGTATTTTAGAAAGGGGAAAAATCTCCTTGCACATTTTACCCGTACCATGCATTATTTTGTACACCTCATTTGCCTCCTGTCTAAATTAGAGAGCTCCAAATCTCAAAGCCTTTCTTTATAGGGAAGCTGCTTCCCACACCTAATCACCCTAGTTGCTCTCTCTCTGAACTTTCTCCAGTTCCTCTATAACAGGCCACATGAAGAGATGGCCAGTGGATGTGCATACACACGTGCACTCACCTCCCCACACACACACTCACAAAAGCACCACCCCAAGTATCCTGCTGGCACTAGCATGACCCCGCCCTAAGCATCCCACCAGGACTACAGCCACCCCAAGCATCCCGCCGGCACTAGCACCGCACCACCCCCGAGTGTCCCACTGGCACTAGTGCCACCCTGAGCATCCCGCCAGTGCTAGTGTCACCCCATTTGCAGCACTCACACTCACGTGGCCCTGTTTGCATGTGTGCATGCACTTGTGCATAGCCCATTTGTGTGTGCGTGTAAATGTGTCATTTTTGCATGCACACATAGCAGTGCCTGCCTCCCTTTCTGGGCCGCCAAACTAAAAAGGTTGGAGACCTCTCTATAGCCTTTTTGAAAGTGAGCAGAACTGCACACAATAGTCCAAATGTTGATGATTCCATTGCCAGCACTCTCATAGCTTTAACCATATGTCTGAAAAACCTTACAATTTTAATGTAGGAATGGCATCCTTTTGGAACTGTCTGGACCAGGTTGTATTCTGACAAATCCAGTTTTGGACCAAAAATTTCAGAAGGGCTTCTAAGTCATAATACAGGATACTAGAATTATCAGAAGGATGGGTTGGACTTTAATCGCCTTTGGGTTGTGACATAAAAGTTATCATCACTTTTATTTGATAATCTGACCTCTATAATTGGGCCAATCACAAATAAATTACATGAAATTGTAAAGACAGATTTTAGCATCGTTTGACTGCCACAAGGACTGGATTTATTTCTTATAGAACCAAATTAATTGGTGCTTTAAGAGGTACCGCAATGCTATATGAAATGGATTTAGTATTCTGACCTCTAATTAATGTTAATTAAATCTCACAGATGCTATTAAGAGCCATTTTAAACTCATTAAGACATTTTATGTAATATCCAAAGAATGTAAAAATAGATACCATTAAATCCATAGAAAGAGAAAAAAAATCCCAGTTGATATAGTTGTCCTACAGAGTGGAATAAAACATATTCTGAGGATTTCCCTACTATTCTGGAAAAGTACAATTAAGCCTTTTTTAAAAAAAATAGCCTCCTTTGGTGAGCCCTACATAGTTATAATTTTAAAGGCTGGTATATATTCTAACTATTGCCTAAGCAATTATCCAATTTCATTACTATCATACCCAGTATATGGACTGCAGATAATATTATCTTTAATTATCCATCCCACAGAAACTTTTTTAATAAAAACTTTTTAAATAAAAAGCCATGCATTTGATAATATTAGACCATTAATTTATATTATATATATAGATTCAGAGAAATTAAATCAGCTACAGTAAACATATTAATCCCTCTGCTAGGATTATTATAAATGAAATGATTTCTTCATCTATTAAACTGCCTAGTGGAACTCATCATGGATGTCTTTATTGTCACTTGGTTTTAATCTCATATAGCAATCATTGGCTTATCTTATTTGACAAATGAAAGACATTCTGGGTACAATAGTAGCTGAAATTGAAACAGATGTTTATTATATGCTGATGATATAGTATGTCTATTTTGTATTTTTGTATCAAAATTTATTGATATTGTGCAACCATTTTGATAATTTACCAGATTATTTGAATAAGTCTCATGTATGCTCTAATGATTTATGAAAGCATATAATAAATGGATAATTTATCATTATTTATTTTTTAAAAAATAATTTGGAAGTAGTTCTAAAGATTTCTTCATTTATAGCTACAAATATATTGTTAAAAACAGATTGAAATTGACATGTGGATGACTGAAAATCTCACTTGTTATGGCATAAAGTATTAAAAATGCATATTGTCAAAATTAATATACCTAGAGTTATTTCTGTATCAATACTATATCTTTTCAAGTATAGTGACAATATCACTTTTGTTTCTTTTTAAGAGGATGAACTCTTACAATTCTTTTGCCTAAATTATGATTGTGATATTATGATAAGGGCTTATATTATAATTTCTGATTTTCAATACCATACATGATAACTTCAGTTTATTTAAGGAGCACAAATGACCAAGTTAAAAAACAATATTATATGAATCTTTTATGATCATGACAGGAACTGTTCTATTTTTAGCCACAGCTTTATTATATTTCTTGCATTAAAAGTGGCAAGCTACATTTAGAAAAATATTAGTTTTTTATTAATAATAATAAATATTAATATTAAATTATTATTAATAATAATAATTTCTGATTTCAGAAATTGGTCCAGAAGATATAGCAATGTCAACAACTTTCAAATTACCAGTAATATGAGAACACACTGTATAGTACTCTAGAATGATGATTCTAAGTGTACAGCTTTAAACTAAACCCTTATTTATTTATTTATTACTACACTTATACTTCACTACAATCCAAAGGCTCTCAAAAATAAATTAAATAGGAGCGATAGCCTGGATATTAGATATTCACAAGAATTCTAAAATTAGAAGCGAGAATATCCCACATTAATGGATCAACAGTGAAAGATCTTGAAAAATATTAATTCTTATGACCTTAAATTATTGATTCAACAAAATATTATTTTAATGTTTACTTAACACAGAATATATTTTCACCTGACTATCAGCCTAAATAAAACTGAAGTATTTTAGAACCAAAAATCATTGTTGATGACACCCAGTTGACAAATGTAAACAGCTTCAAATACTTGGGAAGCATCATCTCAAGTGATGGGTCTTTAGACAAAGAAATAGACCCCAGGATCAGCAAAGTCAGCCAGGCACAAGGGCAACTACATACCAGACTGATCAATCAACACAACATCCATATCTCCACAAAGCTAAAGTCTACAGAGCTGTAGTTATCCCTCCCCTCCTGTAAGAATGTTTGTCCTGACTCTGCTCATCAAAGAACTGGAGAAAAATTCAAATGCATGCTTTGCGATTCCTTGTCCAAGACTGTTTCCAGCTTGGAGCTCTTGTACAAAGTCTACCGGCATTGAGTCTCTGGTTATCAGAGCCCAGAAATGTCACCAGAATGGCTGACATGCTGGTTGCTGTACAGTTTTTCTGGGGAAAAAGCTCAAGATCAACCACACAAGCACTACAAGGAAGAACTCCTATGCCATTATAACCTCTAGTCAAGGGAACTAGAAGCTGGTTCTGCTGACCGAACCCTGTTTTTGGTGCTCCCCAAAACAGATAGACAACCATGAGCAGTATCATAGAATAGCATCCACTCAGTGGCATAGCGTGGGGGGTGCAGGGGGGGCCGGCCGCACTGGGCGCAACATCTGGGGGGCGCGCTCGCACTTGCAGCTCTCTGCCCCTGCCTGGCTCACTCACTCTCTCTCACTGCAGTGCTGGCTGTGCGAATCCGATCCGAGCCGCCGGGTCGCCGCCCACTGTGGAGGGGGGGGTGCAAATTACTTGCCTTGCCCCGGGTGCTGACAACCCACGCTACGCCACTGCATCCACTACACTTACCCACTTCCATTGCTCTCACTGTGCTAGACTCTGTACTTTACAGAACAACTATACAACAATGTCTTCTTCAGACTCAAAGGACTACCATATTGTGTAGTATACATTAGGGGCATTTTTTTCTACTCACTTACTCACTCACTCACTCAATCTGGTTTTTTTTTTTTTTTTGATCCCTTTGTGTGTTTTTTCCTTTTTTTCCCTTTGTATATAAAAGAGAAAAAAAACACAGAATGTAAGATATTCTGAATCACATTAAATTTTGGTCAAAAGCATGAATAAACAAATCTACATTCGTTGTTCATATATCCCATGCAGTTGGAACTAGATTTACAGAAACTATTTGTTAAAACTAGTCTGCACAGAACAGAAAACAGTGAAAAAAATATATCTTTCAAGAAGGTTTGATTTTCAATACATATTGTAGCATATGGATAAGATTAAAATCATTTTGCTATATGAATGATATGCCAAGACTGCCATAACTGAAAAAATAAAATAAAATAAAAACAATCCTCAAAAGCTGATAAGCTGATGACTACTGCAAATTGGACCCCTATGAATTATTCAGATGGTAGAATTACGCTGTTTGAAAAAGTAGCTCTATAGAATTATAAGAATACATAAATACCATTAGATGAATTTTTAATACTGCATGTTATTATTTTTATGCATTTTAATATGTGTATGTGTATGGTGGATTTTTGTTCTTCGTATTATTATTATTATTATCGCAATAACTGTATTAGAGCCAATCATAACTTAGCAATCTGACAATCTCTGTGGCACATAGTGTTGTGTAACAGTTAGCAGTATGCAACCCTGTAGCATATTCTCTGTTCCTAGGAGAAAACTGAGATTCCCTGAAGTGGAAAGATATATCCCTGAAATGCATGCTTTGACATGTGTTATATGGAGTTGTGGATATCTGCTAGGGTATAAATTAATAACTTATGCATCATGCACATGATCCTGGCAGGCTCCATGTTTCTGCTTGTCTCTTCCTGTGTCAGACTGCATAAACTGTTAACGCTGGGAGGTTTGAGTCAGAAACCTCATTGTGCACATGTCACTTATTACATCCTCTATATTAGCAAAACAGTATTTCAAAAAAATCAAGACTTTCCTGAATCTGTCTTTGTGCTTCACTGCTTAATCTGAAAATCAGGCAATGCCTCAAAAAACCCTGATAGAAGAGAAGCTTGGCTTGGGATTTGGTTTTTTTTTTATTTTGTCTTCTTTATTTTTCTAGCTTCAGTGCAAAATACATCTTTTTCGGCTGTAATGACGTTCCAACATTAACTTTTCCCTTCTAAAGTGTCCTCTGGGTAATACAGTTCACTTCGGAGAGAAAATGAGCAGGAAGAATGTGCTTCATTCCATGCTGCCAGCTATTTCCACCTCAAATGTTCTTCTCCTGCCCTTTCAGTTCCTTTAACTTTTATCTTCTTGCCATGTTTAAAAGATACACAAAAGCCTGAACAGGACAGTTAAAAGTTTCTGGAAGAGATCTTCAGTGAGAAACAACTGGTGGGGGAAAGGTTAAACACTCTTTTGGCTCATCTCTTGTTCAGAAGAATGCCATGCACTAGCTCCACAAGTAAAGCAATTGCATGAATGCCCAAAGCGTATGAAGGCCTTTTCATACTAAGCCTTTAAAAAATTGAGTAGTGAGAAAAAATAGCAAAAACAACTTCTGAACTTTTAACTGTGAACTATTTTTTGTTGTTGTTGTTCAGTTTGGTTGCCTTTTCTTCTGGGAATTAGACACCATGTAGCTCATATCTAGGTGAGAAAGAAGTGAATCGATACTGAACAGAACCTAGTTAGGTACAAGAAGCATTGTTGGAACTGTTAGATACTGGGTTCATGGCTTCAATGACAAGACAAGGCGAGTGAGTTCAGCAAAAATCATTGTTTATTGCTTGCAGGAACTGAACTGAGAAACAGGGCTGTGAATGCAGCAATTTATACCCTGGCCTGTAGGTGGTGGCCAATAGGTTTAAAGCAACCTATTGCCACCCTAGAGGGAGCCAATGGCGGTGCTGGAGACGGGTTGTCTGAGGAGCTGGGAGCCATGAGCCAGCTTCCCTGCTTAAACAACCTACCAGCAATTAACCCACATGATGTTCCCTTAACAAGACAAAGCCCAATACATTACACCCCTCCCTCCTAGAATGTACAAACATTATAACAACAATGAGAATGATTACAGCAATAAGAGTTTACAGAGGTACAACAGTAATGTGCAATATACACGTTTTTCCATACTGGCTAATACAGAGGGTCTCCTAGCTAGCAGCACAATAACGATACAGACAACATCATAGCTCAGTTATTTCAGAACAAAATCTTGTAAATATGCAAGAGGCTTGCAAACCCTCGTGGAACGCCTGGGAGACCCAGGCACTTCCTGGCCTACCAGCTTGCTCCCCGGGCTGGGTATACCAGTGTCCGTAAGTTCAAGCGAGTCTGGTTGACTCGGAATTCTCTGGCTGGCCCTTCCAGGATGGCCCACCCCAGAGTCCAATTGCTTCACAGAGTTAGCACAGCGGCTGTAGTGTTCTGGTTGGCTTTCTCCATCAGGGGCCTCATGTTGCACTCCTGGGCTTTCCTCCCCTACGGCCACCTCCCCGTTGCTCTGACTGCTTGGCGCCTCAGAGCCTATGGATTGATTGGCCTGGCTGCCGGTTTGTGGTCCGTGGGACGAAGTCCTTGCTTTGTGACCATTCTGGAAAACGCTTTCTAAGCTGATCAATATTATTTTTATTTTATTTATTTATTTTAATCCCATTTATATCCCGCCCTTCTCCGAAGACTCAGGGCGGCTTACAAGCTTAGCAGTAGCCTTCATTCTATGTATATGCCTGCTTATTAGGGCTTTTGCCCCCCCCGCAAGCGGCATTATTACAAAGTCAGCTTATTGCCCCCAACAATCTGGGTCCTCATTTTACCTACCTGGGAAGGATGGAAGGCTGAGTCAACCTTGAGCCTGGTGGGACTCGAACCTGCACTAATTGCAGGCAGCTGGTGTTACTTAAGGAGGCATTAGCCCACTGCTCCACCAAGGCTGTTGTATATGGTGACAGACGACTCACCCACCCTCTAGGCCCACTTCGTAAGAGAGAAGGCCCAACATTTTGGTGATTTTCCCTGGCACCCACAAGTTCCCATGTCCATAGTTCCTGGCCCACACCCCATTGCCCACTTGCAGCCCCCTTGGGGTTTTTGGGTGAAAGGCCTCAGCTGCCACCTGGGCTGGGTGCAACCTGTCCAGTTTTGTGAGTAGGCACCTCCCCCAGCGCAGCTCTGCTGGGCTTTTCCCCGTTGCCATGCATGGCGTGGAATGTTGGCAGACCAAAAAGTCGGCCAGTCTGTGGTGCCAGTCCCCAGTCACTTATACGCCTCAATGACTCTTTCGTGAAATGGAGCTGATGTCGCATGCCTAATGAGGTTTGCCCTCAGGAATGCCTGAAATTCTGCCGCAGTAAATTGGGCCCCATTATCGGACACTACGACATCTGGCAAACCGTGCATTGCAAAGAGTTTCCTAAGCACCTGGATGGTCCTAGCAGTAGTCATGTTTGCGATTGGTATAACTTCTAGCCATTTAGAGTGACCACTATAAGGAAAAGCTGTCCCTGAAAGGGCCCAGTGAAGTCTATATGAATCCTCGACTGGGGGGGTGTCTCCACCCACCTGTGAACGGGAGCGTGCGGCATTTCAGGCCTCAATTGCTGGCATGTATAAAACCCATGCACTTAAGCCTCACTGGCTTTATCTAATCCTGGCCACCATAAATAGCTTCTTGCCAAAGCTTTCATGCAAACAATACCCGGATGACCTTCGTGAAGTGATTGCAAAACCTTGTCCCTTAATGAGGTGGGAACTATGACCCTGTTCCCCCAAAGAATACAACCCTTATGAGCTGAGAGCTCATGTCTCCTTGTGAAATAGCTCTGAAACTCAGGATCTGGGCTTTTATCTAGCCACCCCTTATGTACCCAAGATAGCACTCTGCTTGGATTCTTATCTGCTGCCGTTTCATCAGCTATGTCCCCCGCATGGAGGGGAAACTCCGGCAAGTCCTGAATGGACAAAACGCAGGCCACTGGGGCTGGATCTGGTTCAATTTGTGGCAGTGGAAGCCTGCTCAGGCCATCTGCATGGCGCATATCCTTGCCAGGTTTGTGAATTAGCTTAAAGCTGTAAGCCAATAAAAAAATGGACCATCTTAGCATCCTAGGGGATAAGATGTGGGGTGTCTGTCTGTCTGTAGTGAATAACCCCAATAGCGGCTTATGGTCTGTGAAGACCGTGAAGTCCCTGCCGTATAAGTGGAATTTTTTTACTCCAACTACTATATCCAGTGCCTCTTTGTCGATTTGAGCGTAATTACGCTCAGCGGAGGACAGTGTCCTCAAATAAAAAAGCAATTGGAACTTGAGTTCCATCTCTCTTTAAGTGACTTAGGACTGCCCCCACCCCATATGGAGACGCGTCACATGCTAGGCATACTGGCATTGATTCCTTGAAATGAGTGATCATGGAACTGACCGACAGAAGAGCCTTCAATTCCTGAAAACTTTTTTCGTGAACACTAGTCCAGTTCCATGCAGCATTTTTCTCCAAGAGCCGGTGTAACGGCTCTGCCACTGCGGCCTTGTTAGGAAGGAATGCATAGTAAAAATTTAGGAGGCCTAGGAATGCCTGAAGCTCTCCCTTCATTTTGGGGCTGGGTGCCATCTGAATGGCTTTTACTTTAGACTCGGCAGGATGGATGCCGTCAGCATCTATATGGAAACCCAAGAACTCAGTTGAAGGGACTCCAATACTGCACTTATTCTTTTTAAGCTTGAGGCCTGCTTCACACAGCCTTTGAAGGACAACTCTGAGCCTCCTTGCAAGCACCTCAGTGGATTCACCTGCAATGAGCATGTCATCAAAATAGGGGCAAACCCCCGGAATGCCCTTGAGTGTGCGTTCCATAATGCCCTGAAAAATGCTGGGGGCTACACTGACCCCAAATTGCAGGCACTTTACTTTAAATGCCCCCCTGTGGGGTACAATTGTCTGTGCCGCGGCTGTGGCCTCATCAATAGGGAGCTATTGCTAGGCCTGAGCCAAATCTAATTTTGCAAAAATGGTACCAACTTGCAAAGATGCCAGGATGTGGCTTACTACTGGCACCGGGTGTGCATGCTGTTTGAGTGCACAGTTAATTGTGCATTTGTAATCGGCACAGATTCTGACCTCCTCGTTGGCTTTTAGTGGCGTTATGATTGGGGTCTCCCATTCACCCCATCTACTGGCTGCAGTACACCCTGTTCAACAAGTTTATCTAACTCAATGTCTTGTGTTTAAGAGCAAATGGCACCCTACGAGATTTAATCCTGACTGGCACTACAGTAGGATCTAGTTTAAATGTTATTGGTGGGCCTGTGTATGTCCCCAGAGCTGAATCAAATACATCTGCGAATTCCTCACATACTGTCACTAGACTCGCGACTTGGGTCCAGTTGATTCCAGTTACTTGGATGCCTAGTGCATCAAACCAATCGAGCCTGATCAGGCTTGGTTGCTGACCCCCTACTACAACAATGTCCAGGTGCCCAGAAAACTTCTTAAATTTAACGGCTAGTGTGGCCTCACCCTTGACTGTGACTCTGGCATTCTGGAAATCAGTTAGTATAATGTCAGAAGGCCTCAGCTTGGCCCATCTCTTACTGCAATTACAGATGAAATTAAATGTCTCTAGTGAAATAATAGATACGGCAGAGCCCGTGTCCACCTCCATCTTGCAGGGGACCCCTTGCAACTCCACCTGCAGTCTAAACTTTGGCTTAATGGGGTGGCGAGCTCCTGTATGGCAAATGCTTCTTTGGCTAGAGTAAAACCCCACGCTATACTGTCTCGGGGCCCCGGTACCTCTCCTGGTTGGGATGTCCGACTGGCGAGTTGAAGGCCAGTCCCTCTGGCGACCTCTGCAGATGGACACGATGTGACCAGTCTTTCTGCAGGCCCGGCACATGGCTGTCTGGAACCTACAGTCCGAGCATTGGTGGCGGCAGCCACACCCTGGGCACCTAAGGAAGGGATCTGCCTTGTAAGTTGCCCCTTGTTGCTTGTTGCTGTGACACTGTTGGTCATTGTGTCTTTGTAGCTTGTCAACTTCTGTGTCATCATCGGGGTCTTCTGTGTGTTCAGCGTCCTTGTGGTGGATGGCTTCCATGAGTTGAGCTGTTTTGGCAGGCCGCATGGCTTGTACAGCGCCGCCGCCGGCTTCATCCACCATGATTTCTTTCAGCACATCTGGGAACAACAGAGTCTCTTTAGCGAAGAGTATTTGCTGTAACTCTTGATTCCAGGGACCGCAGACAAGCCATTCTCGTAGCCTCTCCTCAACGTCGGAGAACTGGCATGGGCGTGCGGCCTGCCTCAAGGCCGCGATGAATTCGGCGGTTGTTTCACCTGGCTGCTGAATTCTCTGCTCTAATGCAGGGCTTTTCAACCTTTTTACCCATTGTACCACTTTTAGGATAAGGCAATATCCGAGTACCACCAGTCACCCAGCAAGGTGTCAAAAACTTGATCAAAAAAGGAAAAAAATAATAAAGTACAAGTAGTCCTTGACTTACAACAATTCACTTACTGACTGTTCAAAGTTACAATGGCACTGAAAAGGAAGGCGACACCGTGTACCACCAGCCAGGTGCTTGCGTACCACTAGTGGTACGCGTACCACCGGTTGAAAAGCCCTGCCCTAAATAAGAGCCTAATTACACTGAAATAAAAGCCAATCAGAAATGTTGCTACATAACAATATGTTACTGTGTATTTTTCCTCCAAGAAATGATATGATTTCAGCCTTTCAATTCCAGAAGAGTTGGCACTTGAAGAACATAAATATTTGTTCTATCTCAGAAAGCAAGAATACAGTATTTCTAATAGATATACAGTAAGTTACATAAGAGATTTTATTAGAACCTTAGGAGAAATTTCTTCTAAGGCCGCTGGAATGAAATACTTGCCTTTTAGGGAACATAACTCCTCTACATGTGAACAATGATGTCCATCTATAGGGAAGAAGAATCTCTAATTGAGGTTTTTATTTTTAAGAAATATTTGGCCCTTCCCTGTCTTTTCTATAAGCTATGGTCCATATAAAGATCACACCCTTGCTTATTTACTCTGGTGTAAACAAAAATTGGATGATCTGCATAATACATTGTTTTATTCTATTCTTTGCCTCTAGGTACTTTCATTGAACACTTTTGAATCCATTCTGATTTATCTATATATTTTTTTAAAAAATGTGACACTCAGAACAGGACACAGTCCGTTAGGTGACAGCTGGCTAGTGCATAATAAAAGGAAGTTATGGCCTTTCTTCACATAAATGCATCAAAGGCTTCAGAGAAGCAGAAAGCAGGAATGTAAATAATCCTACTTTGCACTCCCCATTCCCTCTTCACAAATTCAGTCAGTGGTCTGAAGAACTATACTTATATTTGTTTTAACTTGAGTGCTGCTCACCACATGATCAAGGGCTGTTATAAAATATGATTCTGCAGATAGCTGTATTTACATTTATGCAAATGTGAATAAAGCTCTGGCTGAATGCAGAGAGCTCTGAGAGAAAAGGGGCAAAGCATTCTCTATGAAACTGAACCCCTCCAGATGTTCTGCTAAATACCTGAAGGAGATTTATTGGCCCTGATTAGAAAGCAATAGTTCTGCTAATTTAGCCTAAACTATAGAGTGTCAAGGTTCCAATTGATGATCCCAACAAAGTAAACACAGCTGAGATATTCCAATCTCTAATGCAAAACTTTATTGTGTACAGCATATTGGCACTGATGAATAGAAAACCAACTCTGGTGAAAATGGTGCCAAAACAGTAAATTAAAAGTGTAGAACCTCCCTTCCCCTCTGATACTGCAGGTCACATTCCCCAATTAAGTGTCAGAAATTTGTTATGAGAAAATTTTTCAGTTCCCAGCCAAACAGTTCTTTGATGACCTTGGTTCCCAGGCTGGACTGTTTGCAATTGCGCTGAGCAGTCCAAACATCCTCCTGCATCAGTAGGCAAGCTAAGAAACAATAATGGCTGAAGCAAAGTAATGTTTCTTTGATGCTTGACACACTTTTTTCTAGTTTTCACATACAGATAATTCTACTTATTACTAAAAACTCAGTACTGCTTTGTTTTCTATCAACAAGCTAGACATAGCCTATTCTCAATCTGTGCGCTTTCCTATATGTAGTATTTGTTGATTTTTGAATTGTTAACATCCGTCTTACTTCCTATTTTTCAAAATAATTTTTAAACTGTTTTTATGTGTCAACTGGCTACAGTTCTGTTCCACTTGCAGAAACAACACATCCCTCCATCTTTAATAATTCCTTAATTAAAGAATACTGAAGAATACAAGTCCTTGAACAGCCTTCTCTCCAGTTACATAGTAACTAGTATCATTTTTCCAACCACCGAGCCACTTGATGGTCTTAATTAGCTAGCTCAAATTTAACTCAATTAAAATGGCATAGAAAAGTTGAAATCAGGATAAATTCCATCCACGGTATTCTTAAAATGCACCTAACAAATAGCTCAGTCTAGTCATACATCTGCAGTTTTGTTGTGTTGCCAAACTCTCCACTCCCGACCTGTGACTTCCATCTCTGTATTCTGAATCTGCAATTGATTTGTATTGCTGTCCAGGTCTGCCCAGGGTACTAGGTGTGGAAACTTGACTCTGTACTTAATGCTCCTCTTGGGACATCTGACTATTTCTGCCACAAAGAAATACCAAAGAAACTTTAAAAGGAACATAAGAACTATGTTTTTCTTTAAAGGAAGTCCTAATTTAATATTGCTGTTATTAAACAAATAGACTGAGCATCTACTGAGTTAAACAGATGGACAAGAATAAGATAAATATCTGTGAATTCAGTCATTACTAATATTTATTTTATTTATTTATTTATTTATTTATTTTAATTCCATTTATATCCCGCCCTTCTCCGAAGACTCAGGGCGGCTTACAAGCTTAGCAGTAGCCTTCATTCTATGTATATGCCTGCTTATTAGGGCTTTCACACACACACACCCCAAGCGGCATTATTACAAAGTCAGCTTAATTGCCCCCAACAATCTGGGTCCTCATTTTACCTACCTCGGAAGGATGGAAGGCTGAGTCAACCTTGAGCCTGGTGGGACTCGAACCTGCACTAATTGCAGGCAGCTGCATTTCATAGTCCATAATTATAGCAATAGCACCAGCACTTAGACTTATATACTGCTTATATACTGCTTCATAGTGCTTCATAAGTCAGCCTATTGCCCCCAACAATCTGTGTCTTCATTTTACTGGCCTCAGAAGGATGGAAGGCTGAGTCAACCTTGAGCAGGTCAGGATCGAACTCCTGGCAGTGAGCTGAATTAACCTGCAATACTGCTTCTTAACCATTGTGCTACCACGGCTCCTAGCATTTTTATTTCATGTCCCAAAGAGGTATTGTAAAGTAAAAGCAAAAATTGCAAGAACCACACTGAAGCTTAGACAGAAGTTATGTTAATCACTATTTTACTAGACCCTCCAACATTCTCCTTAACATCTGTGTTGCTCCTCTACTTTAGATATGATACATCTGACTAATGCAAGTACTAATCACTGGCATTTCAAATATGATTTTAATCTAGATGTAAATTTCTTGTTTCAGCAAATTTGGGGCAATAAATTAAGAAATGGTACAGTTCTTCAGCTCTGTGAGTCATGTATACAAAAGCCTCAGTCGGGAGTCATAAATTGTAACTATACAAGGAGATGGAAACACAAATGTCTCCATCACAGTAAGCCTGAAGGGAGAATATAATCACATTTGTCTCAAGAAGGGCCTCCTCAGCTGGAAAGCCCAAGCGTCCCCAGGCATAGCAAAAGCTGTAATTCTTTCGACTAAACATAGGTAGAGAAAATAGGAAACCTGACCAGACAGGGTTCCTGATTGCCTAGAGGATGGTAATAAATCATGCTTGCTCCATTGCAACTAAAATGTTCCTTTATACCTTCCCACCCAGTGAATGGATATTAGGGATGGAGAGAGTACACATTTACAGTATATGAAAAAGGGATGCTTTGGTTCGGAGGAAAACAGGAGTGTCTGCCGAGAGGCTAAAGAAAGATGCAATCAAGACCATGCAATCAAAGCCTCAGTGCTTTTTCATGAAACTGTAATAATCATCTGGACTTATTTTAGCTTTCTTGCTGGAATTACTTTTAAGAAAATTGCACAAATTGCAAAATGCTTGATTCAATATATATATATATATATATATATATATATATATATATATATATATATATATATATATATATTCTTGATCAGTATGAAGGAAAAAAAATTGCCAAGTACATCTCCCTCTCTTTTAGCTTGACTTGATCCCAACTCTATCCTTTCTAAAATTAGCTGCAATAGTTCACCAAATAAGGCTACCCAAGTTATTAAAACTCTGGATTTGTTCCATTACTTGTCTCTGATTACTAGTGACATAGTAGACAATTCCATGTTCAATTCTTTTGCTCTTATTGCAGATTATAAGTAGATTTTCTGTCTGATAAATGGCTCCATAATGCCACAAAAACTATTTCAATCTAGTTTGCATGGCAGATAGTAAACCATGCCATCAAGATACATAAAAATGGAACTTATATGAGAATATCCATACTGGAAAAAAAATACCGTATTTTCCGGCGTATAAGACGACCCGGCGTATAAGACGACCCCCTACTTTTAAGAAGATTTTGAAGGTTTTGTCTTATACGCCGGAAAATACTTACCCGCCGGCCCTCCCGCTGCTCCCGCGCTTCTGCCGGCCCCCGAGGCGCAGCGTTTCCTGGGCGGCAGGCAGCGCCGGAGGGCAGCTGCCACCCCGCCATGGCTGGCGCCCCTCCTGCTTCCCCCCCAGGCCTTGAACTTCACCCATTCGGCGCAGGGCGGGGCAGCTCCGCCCGCAGCCTCTTTTTTAGAACTCACGTGCCGCTTCCCTCTCACTTTCGGCCGAGGCGCGCTCGGCCCGGGCTCCCGGTCCCTCTTCCCGGCCGGCTTCCCGCCCTGCGCCGAATGGGAGATAAAATGGGGGGGGGAAAGGGAAGAATAATGTATTTCTGCAGCAAGTTCATATATAAAAATCTTGCAGTTGCTTTCTTTATAACAGTCGATATTGTATGTTCTTGTAGCCACCCTCATATTGGAGCACTGTGTTCTCCTATTGTGTTAAATTATTGTCATATTTTCTGTTTCACAATTAAGATATTTCAACTATTCTTGCTGCTAGATGCAGGAACAGAATTGCTTCTTGGTGACAGGAGGAACCTTGCAAATCAGAAAGAGCGTAAGCTTCTCTTCAGCATTTGAATCGCTCCTCTAATGGAATGGCAGTGGAATAAAATTATTCTGTGGTGCAGAGGGTACCACTTCTGTTGGTTTGAGCATCACAGCAGGCTTTGTGTGACTTGTGCATTGCAAACCAAATGGGGCCAAGGCTACAGTTGGGAAGCTCCTGGTCCCTCTTCCCAGCCAGCTTCCTGCCCTGCCCCTCATGGAGCTGGCCTGGGCGTGCAGCCTCTCGGTGTGGCTGCTTTAACTGGGCAGCCTGGCGGTGCGGCTCCTGCGCTCCGACCTGTTGCTGAGCCGGCAGCTGCTGCTGCGCGTGCGCGTGGGGCTGTTGGCCGTCCTGCAGGCGCTGGGCCAGGCCGTCCTGCCACTGCCCCTCAGCACCGCGCTCATGGCAGCTGCCTGCTGGCTCGTCTCGGTTGCGCTGATGCGCCCGAGCGGCTGCTTCTCCCATCCTCGGCGGCTCGCACTCCCGCCGGGAAACTTGCCAAACCGGGAGAGCGACTGCCGTGCCCACGCCCCGCCTGGGACGCCGCGCCTGCCTGCCTCTTCTGGGGACTCCTCCTCCTCCTTCCCCCCTCCCGCCACCCTCTCGCCTCACGAAACGGCCTCTTAGTCCAGCGCGCAGCTCCGATCCCAGCCACCAGGCTGGCTCGTCTCCGACAGCACCGTCCAGCGGAAACGCATCCCCGCGGGGGGAGAGAGCGGTGCTGGTGACGGCCGTGGCGGCGGCAAGGGACTCGAGAAAACTTCCTGTCGCTGGGGAAGGACGACGAACAGGAACACGACTCCCGCTTGGCTGGAGCCCTGGGCTGAATGGAGGCAGGCGATGGTGACCCGTGGTTAAGCGGCCGATGGCGAACGGGTGATGGAAGGCAAACTCGTCAGCTTCTGGGGCGGCTACTGCAGCTGCTGCCGTTGCTAGCTCAAGGACTGGCCGTGCTAGCGCCTCCAATGCTTGGCTGTCAGGTCCCCGACAAGAGGACGGGCAGGCGGTCCCCAGAGGCGCCCCGCTCGACCGTAGGAAGGGAGAGCCTTTGCTCCCGCCGAGGCACCGCCTGACTCGCGCTGACCACAAGAATTGCTTGCTCGGAGTGCGGAACTGAGAGCAGCAGCGCAGCAGGCGAGAGAGCTCAGAGACAATAAGGCGAGGCGCCCCTTTGGCGGGAAAGGAGCAAAGCTGGGCCAGTCACAGAGCAGGCGGAGCAGGGAAACAGGGAGGGAAACAGGGCAGCGGCTGCTCGAGACGACGGGCGCGGGCTAGTCCCGCTCCTCTCATCAGGGACCTGTCAACCAGCATTGGAGGCGCTAGCACGGCCAGTCCTTGAGCGAGCAACGGCAGCAGCTGCAGTAGCCGCCCCAGAAGCTGACGAGAGTTTGCCCTCTATCACCCGTTCGCCGTTCGCCGTCGGCCGCTTAACCACGGGTCGCCATCGCCTGCCTCCATTCACCCAGCGATCCCGCCGCCCAGCAGAAAAAAGATCCGAAGGTGTTTTTTTTCCGGCGTATAAGACGACCCGGCGTATAAGACGACCCCCCAACTTTTGAGGTGATTTTCAGGGGTTCAAAAGTCGTCTTATACGCCGGAAAATACGGTACTGGAGTTCATGATGACATAAAGTACATAAAGTTAAGTACATGGGATAGAATACTGTAGTAGCTATTCCTCAGTTGTTGTCCTTTAATTTCTCCTATAATCTTCACTGATGCTTCAGAATGGGAAGTTTTGATTAATAGAAATATATTTAATTTAGTGTATAAATATAACGTATTTGAATTTATCCTATCCTAACACTGATCTGGTTTAACCATATGGATAGTTAAAATCCACAAAAACCTTAGTAATATTTCTGGGGAGCTTTAATAATTATTAAAATTAATATATGAATAGCTTATATACATTATTATTTGCTATATAAGGAGCCAATTTGGTGTAGTGATTAAGGAATCAGGCTAGAACTGAAAGGCTATAAGTTCTAGTCCACCTTGTGCACAAAGCCAACTGGGTGACCTTGTGCCAGTCACTTTGTCTCAGCTGGATCAGAAGCTGGCACACTTCAATGTGCTGATGTGACACTACTACTGCATGAGCCGTATTGGCTTCTGGGTGCAATTCAAGGTGCTAGTTGTCATCTTTAAAACCCTACATGGTCCAGGTGGTGGTGCCACCTATCCCCAATGGTTTCTGCCTGTCCTATTAGATTTGGTAGAGTGGGCATGTTCCAGTTCCCCCTGATCAAGCAGTGTCATTTGATTGGTTATGGGAAGCATGCCTTCTCTGTATGGTGCTTGGCTCCCCACAGGTATATGGATGGCCTCAATCTTGTTGGCCTTTAGGAAAGCAGTGAAGACCCCAAGCTCTGGGTCATCCTGTTGATAGAGGTGTTTTATTGCATTGGGATTTTATTTTGTTCACTGCCCAGAATTCCTTTTGGTGGAGGGGGAGGCTTTATACATTTATTTAATTAAAAAAGAGGAAGGAAGGAAGGAAGGAAGGAAGGAAGGAAGGAAGGAAGGAAGGAAGGAAGGAAGGAAGGAAGGAAGGAAATAGTAATGGCTTTTGAAGCTGGTTTGTTGATTCGGTGTAGAACAAGGAGGGCTGGTAACCCTGACTCAGAGTGGACAGAGTTCATACCACTGAAGAGACTTGTTAAGTACAATAGGAAGGAGCATGCTAAAGGCCAGAAAAAGATGCAGAATGTCAAGGGACAATTGCTACCAATACAGAGGGCATGTGGAGTGCCAGAAAATAATGGAGGAAAAAACATCAAAATTTTTATCAACTAAAGGAAAGCCAACTGCTAGAGTGCCTGAGAGAGTGAGAAAATTGCTATTTTCTTAATTCTAACACTAGGAAGTAAGTCAAGCTACAAATAGCGCTCACCCAAGTTAAGTACAATATTTAACTTAGGTGAGCACTCTGTGTGTGTGTGTGTGTGTGTGTGTGTTTTATAACAAAATGCTGTCTTGTATTTCTTGCAATCAAGTCTTTAGAACTCATATAATGACCCCATGACTATTATCCTATAGCAGTCAAAGCATCTCTGTGTGAATGTGTTTATATATGCAAGATCTTTGCCAGATCTGAAACCCACCATGGATAATTATTTTACAAAAATTATCCCCTGGGGCTTTATTACAAAGAAGCCCTTCAATTATCCTTTTTATATCCAAGAATATTATTGTGCTATGCCTAACCCTTTCAGATTCTGGCTACACATCCCAGCTGAGGGCAATGAAGCAAGTTGGAAAACAAATAGAACACAGGTGGAAATAAACTCATCTTGAATCTGATTGAATACTGTAGCAGTCGTTTCTTCCTTCTCCACTGTTATCTAATGGAATGTTAAATGTGACCAAGCACAAGATCAGAATGTAGACCCGGCTTTGGGAATGGGGATGGAATGACTAAAATGCTAAGGGAGGAGTTTTAGAAAAGATGACACAGTCTTGAGAAAAAGAAAAGCATGAGAAGATAGAAAGAAAATCAAAATACCCTGTCATTATTTTTTTTGGAATAGGAATAGACAGAAACTCTTGTCAGGCTTTCAGTGTTCTGTTATTCTCCCTTATAATAGGGGTAGGCAACCTCGGCTTTTTTATGACTCATGGACTTCAACTCCCAGAATTCCTCAGCCAGCATGCCTGGCTGAGAAATTCTGGGAGTTGAAGTCCATGAGTCATAAAAGGGCCGAGTTTGAAGACCTCTGATATAGAACATTGCTGAAATCCTACTGTCCTGTGTCTTGGTGTTATCTACAGAGCTCTGTAACTCACCATGATACCTTAGCTAGTCACCCATTCCTGGAAAAAGTTATTGGTTCATTTTTTTGAAAGTAATGAAAGAAAACAATTTTGTTAAGCCTTTGAAGAGTTCAATGCACATAAAATCTTCCCAAATTTCTCAAAACACGAGGAAAAAATAATTCTCTTGTATAAAATGTCATAACATCTTCTACTGGACTTGGTAGCTTTTGGTAACAACTTCTCACCTAAATTTCTTTCCATCGTTAAAATGAATTTTAATTTTCTCCCATAGTCTTTCCCAATTTGGCAGTTTCAAGGTGCATCAAAGGCATAACTTTTAGCATTCCTGGGAATTGTACTCCCAATATTACTGGACAACATGATGTTGGGAAAGGCTGCTCTGCTTGCATTAATCCTTTTCTGCAAACCAGTTACTGAACAGCCTCCACCACAGTTTGAAACCTGATGAATGAAACCTGATGTCTATCATTAGGGTTTGATACCACAACTCAATGTTCCTCATAAAAGACATTTCTCCATTTTTAGTTTCTATTTTCCAAGTCTCTGTTTGTTTGTTATAACAGATCAAACTGCAATCCTTATCAAGTTTTCTTCTACATAAATGGGCATAGGTTTTCCTTAACAATGGACTACTTGACTAGATAGTAAAGGTCTTGTTTTGATATAACAGCATTTCCCTAAGCCACTTTAGTGTGAACATGAAAAAGTGTATTAATATAGGTTAATGCTGCACCTGACTCACAAGCAGGTGATAGTACTGGGTGACCTTAACTAATCTCAAAAGGAAGTAAGTGGAACTTGATCTGATTACTCTCTGGAGAGGCCATCAGGAAATACCAAAGCAGTAGCAAATACCAAAGCTGTGGGAAATTGAGGAAAAATCCCAGAAGATTCTGTTTCATTGCCAAGAAAGCTACTAAGATATGTACACATGGTTACAGAAGATGGGTTTGATGTGAGGAAATATTTATTTTTAATATCTCTCCAGCTGCTAAAAATAGACTAGTTTGTTTACCATCTGTTTTGGTATGTTGTCCAGGAAAAGGAAGTTAGTGACTGGGTGATAGCTATTTTCATTTTCTAGGTGCAGATTTGATTTCTTCAGTAGATGTAAAACAACCAACCTGCAGTCAGAGAATGCTTTTGCCATAAATAGGGACAGGTGGGAATTCTTATCCCCACACAAAAGTAAGAGACTTTAACCCTGTTGCACTGTACAGGCAGAAGAACATCAGCAATTAAACTTGAATTGTCTATAAACTTGGAAGTCACTGGAATTCATTCTCACCAGCTTTCCTATTTCTTGCAGTCAACTTCTTGTCTGCTTCCTTGAATTACTTCCCTGCACAAATTCCACTTCTATTATTAGCAAAAAGAATCTTACACTACCTCTTGTAAAGAAACTTGGATTCTTCTCCCTCACAAGAAGAAATTTTCAACCTGCTGGATTCAACTCAACTAAAGAGTCTGTCCCAGCTCTACTTTATGAAGACTGCATTTCCATGACAATCTAGTACTTCATCTCCTTAAAATGATGTCCTAATTTGGGGAGAAATAAAAACAATGTTAATCTGAATGAGTAACAGAGGCAGTATATAATTAATTCTCCTGTGGTCAAAAATAAGCAGTCGAATACTAGTTCAGGCTATTAGCAAACAAGAAATGGATAGTGACTCTACCTCCAATCCCCAAAGGGAACTATTTCTAGTCTGTTAGGTACAGTGGAAAAGAGAAAGAGACAAGAAAAAATAGCATTGATTGTAGAATGGAAATAGCTTGTATTTGATATACATCAGTAGCTGGAAATCTTTTGTAATGGCTTCATATGATAAATCTGTTCATTTGAATCTGCGCCCTGGGAAAAATATTCTTGCAATATTTTGCCTTGCCAACCAAGAAAGACCTGATGGACAATTTTCTACACTGAACTGATGATAGCTGATTTTTTCTAACAGGCTTTCCAATTTACTCTTGGTATTTCTAATTCAATTATTAAATTGACTGCTTGAGTTTTGATGTTGGATACCATTTACTTAATATCTCTTACCTTGTAGAAAAGATTCCTCACTAATTTTCCATCAATAGAGTGTGTGCAGATACCATTTCATATGAATTATTTTCTTCCCTGAGAGTTAAATTTGCTGACCGAGATTGGTTTAAAATGGTCCATTTGTGCTTCATTTGTTGCTCATTTAATTGCACTTCTAAGAGTGAATGGGCTTAGACAGGATCAATAGCCCAATTACCTTATGCATCCAAATGATTAACAGAAGTACCTTTTGCATCTGCTGGGATAGATTTCTGACAAAGATTTAGGATATCTTTAGTATTGAATAAAGCTTCTGTTCCAGTTTTAACCTGTTTTAAGAAAAGACTTAGGAATTGTATTTTGGAATGGATGCTGCATACAGTGTGTTGTTCTTAGTTATCATCTTTATTTTTTTTCCTTTATTTTTTTTCCCAAACCACTGTATCCTGTCGGTGGGTAACATTGCACGAAATGGGCAGCCACATAAATATGATTAAAAATAGGGAAATAACATAGTAACCAAAAGTATGAAAACATTTGATCTGAGTTGGCAAAGAGCTTCCATATACTTTGCTTTTATACCAGATAAAATTGTCTGCGGTCTAAGCTATAGGATTTTCTTAGTAAGGGAAACTTACTTTTTCAAAGCATTGGTTTTCCCAGGATGGTATTGGGACAACTGATTAAAAAATAATTGAAGTGAGTAGACCCAGAGATCCCAACTGCTATTCAGCTCTGAAATTCTAAGGATTGTAGATTGGTTTTTCTTAATTTTAATCTATATCTAAGGAACTTTGCAAATATATATACCTGCACATTTTCTGAAATGTTCATAAAACTCTTACTTATCAGAATTAATCCTGTTCCTGATTTCAGAATTTAGGCCAGGTGCATCTGTCTGTAAGAGCATGTGAGTGTGTGATGTTTGAAAGTCTAAAGAATATATATAGTTGCTGAATAATAAGACACCCTCTGTTAAATTGACTAAATTGCCCTTGGGAAAAAGTTCCCCACCTACCCAGCAAAAAAATTCAAACTGTTCTGAGTCCACACACTGAACATCTGAATGTGGATAATCTGAAACGGCAAACCATGCTTTCTAGATAATTTGAACAGTACAAGCTGGCTTGAGAGAGAAAAACAAGATATCTTTTAAGTCACTGGAAAGATTTATTATGAACAGCAGTGCAGGGATACAAGTACTGAAAGAGGAAATGCAAACCGAAAGCCAATCAGTGTCAAAAATGGAACAATAAGCTTTTCACAGGAACAGACTTAAATGGTTAAATAGAAGTTTAAATAACCCATAAGATTATTTAAGACCACATGGGGTTGCTGGGGAAAGCAGAAAATTTTGACTGGAAGTTTTACCAAAATTGTAGTCTATCAGAAAATGTGATGTGTTTGCTAAAACACTCTTCCTAATCATAGACACAGTGAATTTGGGAATAGGTTTAGCAGTTACCACGTTCTATAACAATTATATTCTCACTGTTAAACCACCAGCCCAAAAAACAAGAGAGAAGTTATTTGATTTTTTTTTTAAAAAATGATGTAAATATTGTGTGCAGCTGAGGAACTGGAGGGGACTGGAGGCTAAAACATATAAGAAATAGATGCTGGAATTGGGTACATCTAGTTTAATGAAGAGATGAACTAGGGGCAGTGGTAGGATTCAGCAGAACTGGTAGCTATTTTTTTGTTGCCCAGACCCAGAATGGACTTCTGGAAGCAGCATCCACACAGAGAACCGGTTGTTCACATATCCCACCACTGACTAGGGGTGACATGATAGCAGTCTTCCGATATCTCAGGGGTTGCCAAAAAGAAGAGAGACTCAAGTTATTCTCTAAAGCACCTGAAGGCAGGACAAGAAGCAATGGATGGAAACTAATCAAAGAGAGAAGCAACCTAGAACTAAGGAGAAATTTCCTGACAGAACAATTAATCAGTGGAACAACCTACCTCAGAAGCTGTGAATGCTCCAACACTGGAAGTTTTTAAGAAGAGACTGGAGAACAATTTTTCTGAAATGATATAGGGTTTTCTGCCTGAGCAGGCGGTTGGACTAGATGACCTCTAAGGTACCTTCCAACTTTATCATCATCTTCAACATCATCATCATCATCATCATCATTATTATTATTATTATTAAACTTTTATTCATAAAACATAAAACTCAGTCAACTGAACATTCAAATTGACTGACATGAATGGTTGACATGGGTTGCTGCCAGCATCCTAGGTATGAATGAACCTTTATTGTCAAAGTGTTGTTGTTGTTAGTTGCGAAGTCATGTCCGACCCATCACGACTCTATGGACAATGTTCCTCCAGGCCTTCCTGTCCTCTACCATCTTCTGGAGTTCATTGTCTGCAGCCCCATAGAGGTGGGAGCTCTATGGGGCATGCCCACCCAGAGTATATCTTTGACCACCCCCAGGTACAGAGTTTCAACCTGCCGTGAGAGGGCGGGGGTGACCTGTTTACTGGGGCACCCAGCTAAGTGGCAGTACAGCTGGGTGTGGATCCAGATATTTTCTCCTCCGGCCTTCGACCCTCCTATGGACATGATCACCTCCGGGACTGCCTATTCTGGACTTGCTGGACTAACATGCGACGATATACGAGCACGGACTTGCTCGCCCTCAGGGGGGCCCCCCTCGCCTGGGTGCGACCCGCCTTTTTAAATCCTAACCTTGATGAAGGGCCCGAGTCTTGGGTCTCTGAGAGATGGCTGGGCAGGGGTAGGGGCCGTCAACATAAATTTAGTAAGAGGCCCCTGATTATGTTTTTATCAAAATTTTTTATGGGGTTGGGGAGGGGGGTGGGAGATAGAGGTTGTCTGGCTTTGGGGGGCAGCCAATCAACCATAGTCCAGGCTAGACTTGGGTCCGACCGCGCGGGGGGAGAACGAGGGGTCGTTGTCTCCGGAGCTCATGAGCGGGTCGTGGGGTTACCAATTCCCACGACGGGGAATGGCAGCAGGCGGATAGACAGGGGGCCATATCGTTACCGGGAGCGCCGTCTCCGCTATTTGCAAGCGGTGGGGCGCTCCGACCCTCTGCTTCTTCCCCGAGGTTCCGGGAGCGATGATGTGCAGCCTCCTGAGCTCCGGCTGGTGTACCTGAATGCCAGGTCCGTGGTTAACAAAGCTCCCCTTGTTAGGGATTTGGTTGAGGGTGAGCATGCGGACCTGGCTTGCATCACGGAGACTTGGTTGGGCCCAGAGGGTGGGGTCCCTTTGGTTGACCTTTGCCCACCAGGCTTCCGGGTGCTACACCAGCCTCGAGCTCAGGGTAGGGGTGGGGGTGTGGCGGTGATTGTTAGGGAGACCTTATGTCCGCGGGAGACCACCGTTCCTCAGATAGTCGGGTGTGAGTCTCTCTTTATGAGATTTGGCTCTGGGGCGCAGCTGGGCTTGCTGCTCGTGTACATTTCGCCTAGTCGCGTAGCGGCAGCCCTGCCCGAGCTGCTCGATATCCTCTCGGGGTTGGTGGTTGAGTTCCCCAAACTTATAGTTTTGGGAGACGTCAACCTACCATCCCTGGGAGGTTCATCTGAGCTTGCTCGGGAGTTCATGGCTTCCATGACGGCCATGGACCTGACGCAGGTAATTTCTGAGCCAACTCATGAGGGAGGCCACACCCTTGACCTGATTTTTTTATCTGGACGGTGGTTGGATGATCTTGGTGGGGGCTTTCCATTTATTATGCCCCTGTCATGGACCGATCATCACCTCCTGCGGCTGGTCTTCCATTTTGCCACCCCCCGCCGTGGGGGTACGGAGCCAACTAGATGGTACCGCCCCAGACGCCTAATGGATCCTGATAGATTCCAAGCGGCGCTGGGGTCCCCACCTGCCTCCATTGCTCACAGCTCGGCGGATGCCTTAGTGGAAGCCTGGGAAAGGGCAGCCACTGAGGCACTCGACCGGGTTGTACCCTTGCGGCCCCTGACCCGGCGCAGATCCCAGCGAGCTCCATGGTTCTCCGTGGAGCTCCGGGAGATGAAGCGTCGGAAACGGGGTCTAGAGAGCTGCTGGAGGTCCAGCCGATCTGAACCCGACCGATTGCGGTTAAGAACCTACATTAGGTCTTATCTCGCTGCGATGAGGGAGGCGAGGTGTAATTACTTCTCCACCCTCATCGCGTCCGCAGATAATCACCCGGCCGCCTTGTTTAGGGTGACTCGCTCCCTTCTTAATCAGGAGGTGAGGGAGGATCCCTTGCAGGGTCGTGCCGAGGAGTTTAGTCAACATCTGTCGGATAAAATCGCTCGGATTCGGACCGGTTTGGACTCCAGCTGGGCAGAGTCTGGCGATCAGGACACGGGCGGTCTTGTCAATGTTATCTGGGAGGAGTTTGATTCTGTGACCCCTGATGAAGTGGACAGGATTATGGGGAAGCTGAGTTCCACCACATGTTTATTGGATCCGTGCCCTTCTTGGCTGGTTTATGCAGCTAGGGAGAGGACACGAGGCTGGCTCCAGGCGGTTATATCTGCTTCTTTGAGTGAGGGTTATTTCCCCACCGTCTTGAAGGAGGCGGTGGTGAGACCTCTCCTCAAGAAGCCTGCCTTGGACCCAGCTGTATTGAACAACTTTCGTCCAGTCTCCAACCTTCGCTTTCTTGCGAAGGTTGTTGAGAGTGTGGTGGCGCATCAGCTCCCTCTGGTCCTGGATGAAGCGGATTATCTGGACCCTTACCAATCGGGTTTCAGGCCCGGGCACAGCACGGAGACGGCATTGGTCGCACTGGTGAATGATCTCTGGAGGGCTCGGGATAGGGGATATTCCTCTGTCCTAGTCCTATTAGACCTCTCGGCGGCTTTCGATACCATCGACCATGGTATCCTGCTGCAGCGTCTCAGGGGATTGGGAGTGGGAGGCACGGTTTTTCAGTGGTTCTCCTCCTATCTCCTGGGACGCTCGCAGTCGGTGTTGGCAGGGGGGCAGAGGTCGACCCCTAGGACTCTCGCTTGTGGAGTTCCTCAGGGGTCGGTCCTCTCGCCTCTCCTGTTCAACATCTATATGAAACCGCTGGGTGAGATCATTCGTGGTTTTGGAGTTGGGTATCATCAATATGCTGATGATACCCAACTTTTTATTTCGACCCCAAACCACCCCAGTGATGCCCTCGCTGTGATGTCCCGTTGCCTGGAGGCGGTTCGGGTCTGGATGGGGAGGAACAGACTTCAACTCAACCCTGACAAGACTGAGTGGCTGTGCATTCCGTCTCCCCGGGACACTTGGGATGTTCCATCTCTTTCTATGGGGGGTGAGCTTTTACCCCCTGTGGATAGGGCTCGCAACTTGGGAGTCCTCCTAGATTCACGACTCACTTTGGAGGATCACATAGTGGCCGTGACTAGGGGGGCTTTTGCCCAGGTTCGCCTGGTGCGCCAGTTGCGGCCCTATCTGGACCGGGAGGCCTTATGTACGGTTACTCATGCGCTCGTGACCTCTCGCCTAGACTACTGTAATGCTCTCTACATGGGACTTCCCTTGAAGACTACTCGGAGGCTCCAACTGGTACAGAATGCGGCCGCAAGAGTTGTCTTGGGAGTTTCCCGGTACTCCCATGTTACACCTTTGCTCCGTGAGCTACATTGGTTACCGGTTGTCTTCCGGGTAAGGTTCAAGGTTTTGGTTATGATCTTTAAGTCCCTACATGGCATGGGTCCGCGATACCTCGAGGACCACCTGCTGCCGGCGTCGATTCCCCTCCGCCCTGTGCGCGCCCACAGAGAGGGCCTCCTCAGGGTGCCTCCTGTCAGGGAGTGTCGACTGGTGGCCCCCAGGGGGAGGGCCTTCTCTGTGGGTGCCCCGGCTTTGTGGAACCAACTGCCGGTGGAGCTCCGGACGACATCAGACCTCCGATCCTTCCGTCGCAGGTTGAAGACCCATTTATTTGAACTAGCGGGTCTAGCCTGATGGGGGTACATGGGTTTTTATTGGCTTGTTTTATTCTTGTTTTAACTTGGGCACTGATTTAATTGTTTTTTAATGTTTGTAATGTTTATATTGTTATTTATATTTATGCCCTGTAAACCGCCCTGAGTCCCTTTGGGAGAAGGGCGGTATATAAATCTCAATAAATTAAATTAAATTAAATTAAATTGTCAAAGTACAACCCATGTATACATTGAGATTGGCTGAGCCTCCCTTCGTGCCCCCCCACAACTCACAGTGACAACAAACCCTCCATCTTATTACACCATGTGAGCTAATTGCACAACACACCGGCCTCACAAGTTAATCATACATAAAGTTTATAAAATTATTTCCTGTTCAAAAGCCTAACAGCCCATGGATAAAAGCTGTTCTTCAGCCTGTTGGTACGGCTGGCTATACTCCTATATCTCCTACCCAATGGTAGGAGAGTAAAGAGATTCCGACCAGGGTGTGAGTCATCCCTGAGAATTTTCCTCACTCTTCCAAGGCAGCGAGCCCTGGTGATGTCATCCAGTGGTGTCAGGGGACAGCCCACAATATCTTGTGCTGTGCTCACCACCTTCTGTAATACTTTCCTATCCGCGGCTGTCATACCAGCATACCAAACCACAATACAGTACGAGAGGATGCTCTATAGTAGACTGGTAAAAGAGGGTCATTAGCCGTTGTTCTACCCTGTACCAGGTATTTCCTTAAAATGTAAGATGTTCCAAGTAGCGCAGTTTTTTGTAGCTTTGCTGGAGTTATTGCAGGAAGCTGCAATTTCTTGATGTATTTTGCAAACTTTTTGGACATAGTTCACAGTGCCCTGATGACAATGGGTATCACTGTTACACGTTTCATCCATAACTGCGCAGTTTCGATGGCCAGGTCGCGGTATTTTGTACTTTTTTTCAGTTCTTTTTCTTTGGCATAGTCATTCAAACTTTGTTTTTCTTCTTCTACAGTTTGGTGGATTTGCAGTAGCCCTCTGCCCCCTATTCTTCTTGGCAGGTACAACCTGTCAATGTCACTTCGTGGATGTATAGCATGGTGCATATTCAAAAGTTTATGTGTTTTCTGGTCTAGGTGTTCCAATTCAGCCAAAGTCCAGTTGATAATTCCAGCTGGGTAGCGTATCACTGGGACTGCCCATGTATTAATGGCAGTATTATTATTATTATTACTATTATTATTATTATTATTATTATTATTATTATTATTATTATTATTATTATTTTGATCATCGCACAGTCAGCTAGATGTTCAGACTGGATTTGGCATTTTTGTCTACCTATCGAGTCCTTACCAAGGACCTGGGATAGGCAGATATGGATCTTTGATGGTATTACAGAGATAGTCGCAGGATGGAAGCAGTTCCTAGTAAGGCCGCCTTTTGCAATTGACTAATGGCGAATTTGTCAATGCCAATGGTGTTCAAGTGGTGCTCCAGTTGTTTTGGGATTGCACCCAAGGCACCTATTACTATTGGTACTACCCTTGCTTGCATTTGCCACAGACTTTCTATTTCTATTTGTAGGTCTTTGTGTTTTGTTATCTTCTCCAGTTCTTTCTCGTCTGTTCTGCTGTCTCCAGGCACTGCCATGTCCACTATCTAGACATTTTTGTCTTTCTTATCGACAATTGTTAAGTCCAGGGTGTTATGTTGCAGGTGCTTGTCTGTTTGAATTTTGAAGTCCCAGAGCAGTTTAACTTTATCATTTTCTATGACTTTCTCTATTTTATGATCCCACCAGTTCTTGCTTATAGGCAAATGATATTTCTTGCAGATCTTCTAATGTACCATTGTTGCTACTTTGTCATGCCACTGCTTGTAGTCAGTCTGTGCGATCTTCTTGCAGCAGCTTACCAGGTGGTCCACTGTTTCTTCAGCTTCTTTGCATAGGTGGCACTTACTGTCTGTTGCTGTCTTCTCAATTTTGACTTGGTATGCATTTGTCCTTAAGGCTTGGTCTTGTGCAGCCAGAATTAGTCCCTCAGTCTCTTTCTTCAACTTTCCTGCTCTTAGCCATTGCCAGGTCTTGTTATTATCTGCTTTCCCAGCTATTTTTTTAATGTACTTGCCATGTAGTGCTTTGTCTTCCCATGCCTCTATTCTGTTTTTCATTTGGTCTTTCTTGTAGGCCAGTTTGGTCTCTCCAATAGTCAGTAAGCCTTCCTGATATACTAATTTCAGTGCATCTTCATCATTGTCCTTCAGATATTCTTCCAAAGCCATTTTTTCTTCTTCAACCATCTGATGTACTTGCAGCATTCCACGTCCACCTATTTGCCTTGGTAGATAGAGTTTGTCAATGTCACTGCGTGGATGAAGGGCATGATTCATTGTCATTATTTTTCTGGTCTTCCTATCCATTGCTTTTAATTCTGCTTGAGTCCATTCAACTATTCCAGCTGGGTATCTAATGACTGGAATTGCCCAGATGTTGATTGCCTTCACAATATTTCCTCCATTGAATTTGGATTTTAAGATCTTCTTCACTCTCTTGATGTATTCACCTCTAATCTTTTTCTTGAATTCAGTGTGCTTGTTGTTGTCAGCTTGAAGGATACCCAAGTATTTGTAGTAATTTTCCTCATCCAGACTCTTTCGTGGGGCATCTTTATTTCACTATTTTTCCTTGTTTGAGAGTAAGTTTGGCACATTTGTCACAGCCAAACTCCATTGCAATATCTTGGCTATATATACGGACAGTGTTCAGCAGATGATGTTTTTCCATACAGCTTCAGATCACCCATGTAAAGGAGGTGGGATAGTCTGGCAGATGTTTTTGATGTTTGATAGCCATGTCCTGAGTTATTCAGTATTGTTGACAGAGGAAACAGTGCAATAACAAATAGTAGTGGTGATAATGAATCTCCTTGAAATATTCCTCTCTTGATATTAACCTCTCCCAGTCTTTCACCATTGACCTGCAACTGTCTTCCACTGTGCCATCGATCTTTGCACAGATTTTCTGATGTTTCTACTGACTCCTGTTATTTCTAGGCACTTGATTATCCAGTCATGTGGCAGAGAGTCAAATGCCTTTCTGTAGTCAATCCATGCCACATTCTGGTTGGTCTTCCTTTTCTTACAGTTTTCCAAGATCATTTTGTCTATTAGGAGTTGATCTTTTGTTCCTCTCTTTTGGGGCAGTTTCCCTTCTGCTCAGGTGGAAAGAGATTGTTTTCAACTAGATGCTGTTGTCGGTTAGCAATTTGAAAGTTGTTGGTAAGCAGGTAATTGGCCTGGTGTTGCCTGGTGTTGCCCCCTTTGCTGGATTTTTCATTATTAGGTAGGTTTTCCCAGTTGTTAGCCACTTTTCAATTTCTCCTCCTTGTAGTATATTGTTGAACTGCTTGGCAATGAGTGGGTATACAACAGTTAGATGTTTCAACCAAAACCCATGCAGTTCATCTTCACCTGGTGCTGACCAATTTTTGATCTTCCTTGCTCTTTTTTCTACCATTTTTGTTGTTATTACTAGTTCTTTCATTTCAACTTCTGTTTTATTTGCATCCACCTCTTTTAACCAAGCCGCATCCTTGTTGTGTTTCTTTGGGTTATACCATATCTGCTTCCAGAAACTGCATTGTTTCTTCCTTGTCAGGTACTGACTGATTCATTGTAGTTTTTCCATTGATGGATTGGTAGAAACATTTCTGACTGGATTGAAATTGGAGGTTGTGCCTATAATTTGCAATTCAAGCTTCGTATCTACTGATTTTCCTGGCTATAGCGGTTATTTGCTGCTTTATTATTTCCAGTGCTTGCTTGGTCTTCCTTGTTTCTAAGTGGTATTTCTTGATTAGGTATTCTTTGGTCTTCTTGTTCTTCAGTATCTTTTCTTTCATCTGTTCTAGCTTGCTTGCATGTGATCTTAACTTGCTGATCTTATTTTCCAGTCTAACCTTCCATTTTTGTGGTGCACTGTTTGTTTTTCTTCTTTGTTGATTTTGCATCCCAGGTATTCAGTTGCAGCTGTGCTATACATTAGTTGGTTTGTTTCTTGCAGTGAATTGGTGCTTATACTTGATATTGCAGTATTTGCATCTTTTAATGCTTGTGCTAGCTGTTTCTTTGGAACAAGCTTCAATGCAGGGAGCCTTATTCTGTTGTTTTTGTGCTGTTCTAGATGCTCAGTTATTCTTTGTTTCAATTCTTTTATTTCTTTAGTTAGAGGGCTTTGTTCTTCCTGAGGAAGAGGTGCCTGCATTTCCAAATGAGAACAGTTGTATATATCTCCTGGATTCCTTCTCTGACAACTCCCCCTGGCTTGCCTCTACATTCTGAATTACTTCTGGCAAGGCTTTGATTTCTTTGCCCTGGGTAAACCTTTGCAGTTCGTCCAATTCTGTTTCTGTGAATATTTCATATTATAAATTGGCATTGATCTGCTAGTCTCTGTTCTGTTATTTCTGATTCTGGATGTTGTTCTTTCCAGAACTGGTGTATTCATTTTAGATATCCTCTTCTTGTTGGACTTGATTTGTAATAACAGATCATTATTTCTTTGTTTTCAATCACTGTGTATTTGCAACGGGTAAACACCTTTTCTTCCAGTAGTTCTGCAGCTGCTGGCCCTGGTTGCTCAGCCAACAGTCCTGAGTCCTGTAACCCACTTTTCACCAGATATCCAGGAACTCCAATATCTAGCACAGACCTTGTTAACCCAGGCAACATCCGAGCCAGTATGGCATTCTGAAATTTACGTCTCACCATATTTTTTATGGGAGAGACACTCTTTGTCTGACTCCTCTGGTGAGACCTGTTCAGTATGGTTGAAACTCTGGCATAGCTCTCATCTTCCTCAGAGTACACAAGCCCCACAACCACGTCAAGGTAGTGCCTCACTGGGGGATATTATTATTATTATTATTATTATTATTATTATTATTATTATTATTATTATTATTATTATTATCTATGAGCTTTGAAGAGTGGATACTAGTTTTTGAATAATCTTCCATCTTCATATTATGCCAATGATTTCTGTGGCTTGAAACATATTCTATTTTGTTTTTAGGTATTAGTCACTCATTTGATCATCCATATTACAAATGACAAGTGGTATATATTTATGATGTAGCATCAATTACACTTAGAGCTTTCCATACTGAATTATTCAGAAGTTGTCTGCTTCTACTGAAAATCTGTAGTGAGTTTTTTCTTATATGTTTTAAAACTTATTTGAAGTCACATGCAGTCTGAAGGCTAATGGATGCATATATCGTATATCTATCTTTTTCATATACTCAGGCATTTCTTGTCAATACAACTGTCCAGAACAATTCCTGATCCATTAAAATTTATATGTTATTCAATATGATGACTTTTTGATTTCTGCAGTGTGAAGATGAGAAACTGCTTGCTAGAATTTGGCCAATGATTTGTTTGTTTGTTTGATTTTTTTAACTACCATTTACTATAGGTAGTCCTCAACTTATGACCGCAATTGAGCCCAAAATTTATGTTCCTAAGTGAGAACTTGGTTAAGTGACTTTTGCCCCATTTTATGTCTTTTATTGCCACGTTTATTAACTGAATCACTGCAGTTGTTAAATTAATAAGACAGTGGTTAAGTGAATCTGGTTTTCCCATTGACTTTGCTTGTCAGAAAGTCACAAAAGGGGATCACGTGACTCCAGCACACTTTAACTGTCAAAAATGTGAGTCATTTGTCAAGCATCCGAATGTAAATCACGTGACCACGGGGATGGTGCAACGGTCACAAGTGTGAAAAATGGACATAAGTTACTTTTTCAGTGCCATTGTAACTTCAAATGGTCACTAAACAAACTGTTGTAAGTAGTGGACTACCTGTACTATTATTGTTGTATTTTTTTATTACATTTATATCCCGCCCTGCTCCGAAGACTCAGGGCGGCTTACAAGCTTAGCAGTAGCCTTCATTCTATGTATATGCCTGCTTATTAGGGCTTTCACACACACCCCAAGCGGCATTATTACAAAGTCAGCTTAATTGCCCCCAACAATCTGGGTCCTCATTTTACCTACCTCGGAAGGATGGAAGGCTGAGTCAACCTTGAGCCTGGTGGGATGCGAACCTGCACTAATTGCAGGCAGCTGGTGTTACTTAAGGAGGCATTAGCCCACTGCTCCACCAAGGCTCTTTGCAAATAAGTAGTTGCTAAACAGTAATTACTTCTACCTGAAGCCATTGGAGGAGGTCACTGAGAGCTTCACAGAAGGATCACATCAGTATGGGATGGAAAGCCAGCTCTACTACTCCATTCTTTTTGACGTTAAAGAGCAATCAGTATTCTTGAAAATGCTCACCTCAGTAATGGTCAGATAAAGGAGAACAAGCTGAAATTAACATGGAGAGAATATGGAGATGCTGTTCATAAGGAGAAAGTTGGATGCAGATATCTGAGGTGAATTTTGTTCTGGATAGGTTTGTACTATGTTTGTAATATGTTCACTGAAGTTTTGGTGGCATCTATGGCAGGGAGCGTGTTTGCCACTGTAGTAGTAAAAGTGAATAAATTGCAATCCTTTCTGAGTTAGACTTAACAACATTGCCTTGTTATAGTACTTCTGACTAGTTCAGTGTGCTTTGTATGATAACTTGTCTTGAAAAGGGTCTAGAACTAGTCAGAAGTACATTCTATAGATTGATAATCATACGGAAAAAGGTCCAATCATCAAACATCTGGCAGTGATGTTATATGATAACTTGTCTTGAAAAGGGTCTAGAAATTGCAGTTGGTGCAAAATGCAATGCCCAGGCTACAGAATGCTGGATCATATGATGGCTATAGTAGAAACAATCTATAATCTATGTTAGTTGCTTCTTAGTAATAATTAAAGTTGTAATTGTGGAACTTTTAAAGATATAAAATGGTTTATGGCCTGACTATCTGGGTAATTCCTGCAATGAGTTTGTCTGGTTACTCAGATCAGTAGAAGAGGGCCTTGTGACGATGCCCTCTCTGCCAGATGTTTGATGATTGGACCTTTTTCCGTATGATTATCAATCTATAGAATGTATATCTAGTTCCAATTCTCCCACTTTGTGTGTGTATTCCCTTGACTGTTGGCAATTGTCTTGACAAGTTTCTTAGCAAGATTTTCAGAAAAAGTTTGCCATTGCTTCATTCTTCCTCGGGTTGAGAGGGAGTGATTGGCCCAAGGTCACCCAGCTTGCTTTGTGCCTAAGGTAGGACTAGAACTCATGATCTCCCAGTTTCTAGTCTGTTGCGTTAACCACTGCTCCTATCTGTCTCTCCTCCCAATACTTAGAAAGATAGTAAAAACTTGTCTCTTTTGCCAAACTTGTAACTCTTATGGATTTATTTTAATTTTGGTTTTTGTTGATTTTGATTTTGAATTATTTGATTTAATCGAGTTTCATCTAGTAGTTAAGGCACCAGACTAGAAACCAGGAGTTTGAGAGTTGTAGCCCTGCATTAACCATGAAAGCTAGCTGTGACTTTGGGCCACTCATTCTTTCTCAGCTTATCTCACACACAGGTTGTTGTTGTGGGGAAATAGGAGGAAGAATGAGTATTAGGTATGTCCACTGCCTTGAGTTATTTATACTCTTACAAAACACTCTACATGGGGCTACCCTTGAAGAGTATCTGTACATCAACTGGTACAGAATACAAACATGTGGGCAGTTCTTTGGGCCCCTAGGGTAGCCCATGTACACTGCTGTTCTACAAGTTGCACAGGTCCAATTCAAGGTGTTGATTATCACCTTTAAAGCCCTTTGTGGTATAGGTCCAGGTTGTCTGAGGAACCATCTCACCCAGATAGGATTAGCCTGCTCCACCCATAGCAGCAGAAGAGGCATGCTACAGACCCCTATCAGCCAAGGAATTTTGGTTGTTGGGGTCCAAGAGAAGAGCCTTTTGTGCCGTGGTGCTCATCCTCTAAAGCATTGGGCCCCCAAGGTGAGATCCTCCTTTTGGCCTTCTGAAAGGGCTTAAAGACCTGGCTCTGCCAACTGGCCTGGGGCGTCAATAAGGAAGTAGCATCCTGGTGTTGGTTAATGGACTAGACAGACTCCACCTCCTCCCTGTGCACACTTTGCTTCCTTCCTCTCCGTCTTGATCAATTGAATTTTAACTGATTTTTAAATTTATGGTCTTTATTCATTTTAATGTTTTATATGATATCTTTACTGAATGATGTTAAGCCAAATTCAATGCATAAATTTTACTATTGTTTTTCACTATTGTTCAATCTGTATACCTACCTTACTCTGTACACCGCCCCGAGTCCCTCGGGAGAAGGGCGGTTTATAAAAACAAATAAATAAATAAATAAATAAATAAATAAATCTGGATACACCAGTGAGATGGGGGACATTGAAGTTTAACAAATAAATAAATAATAAGGGCAAGATCAAATATATTTTAAGATATCATTCTATATTTTTTAAAACATTTATACGCTGTTTTCTACTGTAAGTTGCCTTGAATGTTGGAATGAACAAAGTAAATAAGTACAAAATAAAACACCCCCAAATTTCCAGTCAGTGTTGTACTCTATGCTCCCCCAAACATAAGTTTGGGGATCATCTACATATGAAAAAGCTTCTGGGAAGGGGTGGGTCCTTGTCTAGAAAAGCTCACATAGTATCCATATTGCTGTAATGATACCAGCCTGCAAGACTTCATTTCTTATTTTCAGTCTCCCGGGCCTTTTAAGAGGCTGTTATTTTAACACCCTTGGTTTGATCGTGATTTTCATTACTGCCAATTCCAGGATGGTTGCTTATGTTTAGCTCATGCAGTTCTGGTTTTATACCACTATACCTCTGTCTATGTTATTTCTGATTGTATAGGTTCTTAAAACCTTGTTGTTGGGTTTCAGTTCCATTAAAGTAAAGTTTTAGTTGATCAGCTGAAGCCTAGAGTATTTGTTTATGAGCTGTTTAGCAAAACATAAAAATTCAAATAAATAGACTGAAGTAAATAGAAGAAATTTCACTAGAAATGTTAAACTAGTATGGAGAAGTAGTTTTTTTACACATGAAAACCGTATATTTTTTGTGTGTTTGCACAGCCTGATTATTAGTGTTAACTGGAAGCAGTGCTTGCTCTTAGTCAAGAAGAAGCAATATTTTCCATCTTTCTTTTGTTTCATATACCTGTAATAAGGGAAAAAAGAGATTTTAAATGAAGAACTGGTAAAAATATAGTTATAATACAATACAATACAATACAATACAATACAATACAATACAATACAATACTATGCTATGCTATGCTATGCTATGCTATGCTATGCTATGCTATGCTATACTATACTATACTATAATATGCTATATATTATATTTTATATTATATTATATTATATTATATTATATTATATTATATTATATTATATTATATTATATTATATTATATTATATTATATTATATTATATTATATTATATTATATTATATTATATATTATATTATATTATATTATATTATATTATATTATATTATATTATATTATATTATATTATATTATATTATTATATTATATTATATTATATTATATTTTTTTCTATCAGTTCTTTATTTAAAATATATTTTCATGAGGACATATTTGGGGAGTTTTGGTTTACAAAGAAAAAAATGACAACGATGAAATAATAGAAGTCTTGTAAAATTATTAGGATAGATAGGACACAGAATTAAGTAGACTTTCACTGTCTCTTTTTCTTCACAATGATAAAAATCAGGGTCTTCCAGTGAAACTGACAGAAGAAGCAACTTCTTCTAAAACATAATTAGTTTGTGGACTTGACTCCTACAAGATGTAGTGATGACAACCACCGGCTGAGATAGCTTTTAAAAACAGATTAAAGAAACTCACAGAGGAGTTTAAGCTTGTCATCAGTTATTAGCTGCAATTACTAAATGGGGTTCCTTTGTTCACAGATACACCTCTAGTTACCAAAAAGTGAGGGAAACAGCAAACAAAGCTACAACAAACATTGGTGGGTAACTATATCCCCCCCCATTTCCCTATCTTTTGTGGTTCTTGTAAAAACATGCAGCCATTATTGCTTGGGTCAGTGGAGCAGATGGAGAATTTTTCCTGTTTTCTAGTTTCCTATAAGCATCTCTGAGCCAAAGGGAAAACAATATACAGAAAGGACATTTCTGATCCAGTAGGATTTTTTTCCTTTTCTTTTAATTTATAAGTTATTTTGCATCACAATATGCTATTTCCTAACATCCAAATTTCAAAGGTTTTTGTGAAAAGTACCCCTCTGAGTGCTTTGCTTTTTTTTTTAATAAGATGTTATAAGTGGATAAACTGAGATAAATAAATTCAGAAAGCAAATGAGTCATTTGGATTGTATTGGAGCTTTTTTAAAAGGTCAACTCCAAAGTTATTTCTATGAAGAGCTTCTACATGTATGGATCACAAACAATAGAGCTAGTTAACTTAACGCTTTGGGCTGAATGGTTTTATGTGCTACCATCACCATCCCATCACCATGCCCATGGGTGCAATTTCAGTTGTGCCGCATGTAATTATCATTCATTATTCTACAGCCACTCTGCATTCCTGAGGCTGGACTGGACGGAACAAAGGAAGGAAAACAAAGATTCTGAGTATTATACGCACTTTCCATTTATAAATGCATTTTAAAAATGAGTATAAAAGGAGTTAATTTCTGCTATCTGAATGCTAAAGGAGGAACATAAGCACCGTTTTTGTGTTTGGAATAATACAATAATGAAAGCATTATTTGTAATTGGGCTCATGTATTTTTGTTAAGCCTGAAGAAATAATATTATGGTGAAACTGGTTAGTTGTTTCATACTCCTACTGACTTAAATGCTGTCACTGCACCTGTTTGCTATCGTTCTATCACCTGTTGCTCTTTAAAAGATCTCTGAGGGTCCCTGGCTGCAGGCCCTTGGATGTTGTTGCAAGGTCATACACTGCTGTCTTACCTACAGTAGTGATAGATACGGCAACATGGAATACTAAATAACTGCTGTGAAATATTACTGATTAAAATGAGAAAAGGGTCATAGCTTGCCTAGCTCTTAAGTGATCATCAAGAAGTTTATATTCCAAGATGTACATATGAACATGAAGAATTTGATTAAATTGGATACTTTTTTCTTCTGTGACAGCACTGTTTGAATTCAATTTGGCTTCTTCTAGTAGATGGAAGACTTTTGCTGTTTTTATCTTGGTAACAGCCATCTAAATCCCTCAGCTACAGGATTCACAGCACCAGGGGTTTCTGCTTTCTGTAAATCATTAGATTTCCATTTCAATTTCCAGCCATTAAATGCAACAAATATTTAAAACTTCTGCTTTGATACCTTTTAAGCACTAGACAAGCCTACATGTTTCCTGATCTTTCAGACTTTTAATGTTCTGTTTTCTTAACCAATTTTAACTGTTGTTATATTGCAGGTTTTATTGTGATTGATCTGTTTTGCAGTATTGCATTGATTTCATTACATTGATTTCATTGTAGCTTTTATTTTATTGCAAAGCACTCAGGGAGTCTTTTGACTGAACAGTGGTTGTCAGGTTTACAGCTACAATATTCATTGATTTAAGAAAAAAATAAACCCTGTCTTCTGACACTCATCAGGCTATTTTTTCCCCTAAAACACTTTGGTGGCTTCCACCCCCTTGTTGGCCTTCATAGAGACTACATTTGGTCTTTTGTCTCTCTAGCTTTCTATAAATCATATTAATTATATGCTTCATTTCCTTTCTGAGCACTTGCATTAGTAAGCATAGCCATGTCAGTCATCTTACAGTTGACTATCCTGCAAAATATATAATTCAGAATTCACTACTCATTAAATTAATCTGTGAGGGCTGACAGGTGTAACGATATGGCTTTTGAAGTACGTACATTACCACTGCTGCAAAACAAATATATTTTTATGGGGAAAAAATATTTTCATCCATTTTATTCCAAAAATGGAATATTTGCTTCTTAACCTACAAAAGTTTCATAAAGAAATCTTGTGCCCTTTGTGATCTATACTGTGTAAGGCAAGAAGTACTGGCCAGTATTCATTTGAATTCATTTGTAGACAATGCCAGTTGGATTGAGGCCAGAGTGTAGAATTAGCAAGGAACAATATATCTAGCAGAACTTTTGAAAGCTTTTAATTTAAGTAGAAACAATTAATGAAGTTTTGCTTTGGCAGAATTTCTGTTCTTTCACAGAGGAAATTTTTCCATTTCTATTTTTTTTCAAGAAAATAAAAAAAATATCCTAAAGGATATGGTTAAAGAATGAATAAGTAATGCTAAAAACCTATGGACAGTGTGTTTTATCTATTTTTACATATTTTAGTGAATAAAGTTTTTAACGAAGTAAAAGACATAAAAGAAAATAAAGAAAAATAGTAAATATTGCAATTCTTTCATCTCATCTTATATCACTATTTAATACTTCCAAAGCTAAAATAAATAGGAATGGTGACAAGGGTCATCTTTGTCTAGTACTCCCTTTGTGTATCTCACAAGGTTTTGGTAATTCCTAATTCCCAATTATCTGTGCCTTTACGAAGTGTAAATTGATTTTACCCATTTGATATCCTCCAAAATTTTAAACAAAGTCCAGTTCAAATTGTCAAAGACCTTTCAGCATCAAGAAAAATCAATGTTTCTTTTTTATATTATATTGTTCCACATATGGAATGTTCTGAATATATTTCTAATATTGCCCCTTAGCTGTTTTTAGGTAAAAACCTACACTGATCTTCATGAATAAAGTCCAATAGAACCATCTTCATTCTCTCAGCTAATGTTGTAAATAATTTATAATCGTGATTCAGTTATGATATCAGGCAGTAATTTTTGGTGATGTCAAATCATGACCTTCTTTAGGTATAAATATTATATTAGCATCTGCCCAACTGTCCAGTATCTTTCCAGTCTGTAAAATAGAATTCAGCATATGTTGCAACAATTGTAGAATTTGCCTTCAAAATGTTTGTAATAACAAGCTGGTAAACCATCTGGTCCAGGCAGTTTCCTTATTTTGACCTTTTATTATAGCTTCAAAAACTATTGTTACAGATCTATTCATTAAATGTTTTTGTTTTTCTGTGATCTTCAATAAATTTTGATTCTTTAAATATCATTCAACCTTTGCCAGGAAATGATTTGTCTACCTATATACTGTAAATAAACAGGAAAAACTAACTCCTACTTCCTTTACAGGTGTTCTGACTCTCACAGATATAAAGCTAAGTAAGAAAAGGCAAGGGAGCCAAACATCTTAGATCCTAAGAATGTCGACCATTTATACATTTCTATTTATACATCTAGGGCATCCCAGATTTTCTTGCCTGATCAGACTGAAATCAGGGTAAGCCACCATCTTGTCTAGATTAGATAGGGATAGTTCTTGCTCTGGCCAATCACATTTTGACACTTCCCCTTTATTATCATTTCTTTCAAAAATCAGTGTGTCCTCAAAAGTCATTCATCATCTATTCTTCATCTCAGGCAGCAAATATCTTTGAATTTTCACTTAGATTTATCTCAAGTTAAAGCAACAGTTGAAATAAAGCAGGCATGTCAAACTGCTGGCCTGCGGGCCGGATGTGTCACGCCGAAACCATGCCAACCCCATTGCCAGCAATGGGGAAAAAGTCCCGATACATCTCACGATGTCACATGACATCGTGAGTTTGACATGCCTGAAATAAATCAAAGCTTAGTTTGGATAATTATGTATTAACTTGCATGATAGGTTGCAAAGCTACCTCTTGCCTGTTCTAGGATAAGAGGCTTAAGCAAATATTTTTAAACATGACTAAACCTAAAATATGTCAAGGACTTCTTGATTTATATAACAGATATCCATCCGCTGCCTATGTGACAATAAATAAATGAAAACAAGATACCTATAGTGAATATTGGGACACACAACAAGATCACATTTTTTTGATTGAAATATGACTTAATACCATTTCTGCTGGAATCTGGTGCAAAGTGTTACTGAACATAATTCCATTTTCCATTTGCTGGAAAATGCAAAGAAGAGTTTTAAGGAAAACCCCACAGATGGCCACCAGAAAGGCTTAATACTACTAATCCCTATGATCATTTCCTTTTGGCTTAGCAGAGCCATTTAAAAGATTGCATGCCTTCCTTTGGACAGCATGCAATAAATCTGACATGGGAGCCAAATCGTTTAATAAACTAATAAGGATCATTTAAAAAGTCAGTCTAATCCAAACTCTATTGCTCACATACAGCAACAGTATTTTGTCAGGTAGAGACATTATTTTGTCATTCCCTTCTTCTTTTTTCCAACCGTGGCAATATTTTTCACCCAGGGAGATTGAATAAATTATGAATAGTGTCTGATCTTTCATGATGAGAAGAAAGCACCTTGCTCTAAATAGTATAAAAGGTAAAGGTTCCCCCGCACATGTGTGCTAGTCGTTTCCGACTCTAGGGGCCGGTGCTCATCTCTGTTTCAAAGCCGAAGAGCCAGCGCTTGTCTGAGGACGTCTCCGTGGTCACGTGACCGCCATGACTAGACGCCAAAGGCGCACAGAACACTGTTACCTTCCCACCGTAGTGGTCCCTATTTTTCTACTTGCATTTTTACGTGCTTTCAAACTGCTAGGTTGGCAGAAGCTGGGATGAGTAACAGGCGCTCACTCTGTTACACGGCACTCGGGATTCGACTCGCCAAACTGCCAACCTTCTGATTGACAAGCTCAGCATCCTAACCCACTGACCCACTGCGTCCCTCTAAATAGTATACAAAAGTTTAGATCAATGGTACTTAGTTATCTTAGATTATTATGTTATATGGCACATATATTCAAATTGAGATTTCATTTTGCCTAATAGTTATTTTGTCGATCAAAGCCCAACTTGTCTTGGTAGACTGACCAAACTTTTCTTTGGTAATTAGGATATGGCATTAGCTTGATTTCAAGGACTGAACTATTGTAGTACACACCATAAGTATGTATGCATGGGTTTAATCTGTATCAGCCACCAGACTACAAACCCATTCAGATGGTCCAAAAAGATACTATGTTCAATGATTTCAAAAGCCACTGAGAGATCAAGGAGGACCATACACTATCTCCATCCTGAGCCCAGTGAACATTATCCTTGAGCAAAATCAGTCCCATTTCAGGACTATATCCTGCTCTGAAACCTGATTGAAGCAGATCCAGATTATCCACTTCCTCCAGAATCATCTGGGGCTACATTCTCAAGAAGACAATGTTGGAAACTGTACAGAAATTATTTAGTACTAGTACTAGTTTAGTACTAGTCCAGGATTGCCCTCGTGAGGAGGGATCAAACTCCATTTCCTTCAAAGTCAGATAAGCATTTACCACTCCTTGGACTCATCTGTATGGGACTTACTGGGAGGTCTTGAAAACCCCCAAGGGAGGGGGCACTTGTCTAACACACAGGTGGCAGAATTCAGAATCCCAATGACTCTGTCCACCTTCTTAGGAATCACAAAATCATACTCAGCTCAGAAATCAGACAAAATTGGGCCTTAGGCACCTCCAGCAGATTGGCACAGCTTAAGACCAACTCTATGTGGTTGCAAGAGTTGATGCCAGATTGAACTTTTTCAGTAAACACTAAGTATAGAAGTTGAATCCCTCCAAGCTAATTATTACAGAAATGCACAATATTTCCTTGCCCCAGTAACAACAAGGGTAAATAGAAGAAAGGGGTGAAAGCAGCTGAAATCCAACTTCTTCAGAAATAGGAAAGAGTCCAGAGTCATAATAATGGAACTGTCTCTCATTAGTAGTTATAGAATTTAAGGGCTCATTCCAGTAATGATGCTTAGGACTTCACAACTACTGTAACCCTCTGTACAGCTGTCTACAAGTAAGTATCATTAAACATATTGGAGCATATTTCTGAGTAAATATGGAGTGCATTGCTCTATTAATCTGATACAGTAATCAGCTATTTCATAAAGAACGGAGAATATTAGGCCCATTAACTCAAAAGTACTTCCCTGTCTGTTTACTGGAATTAATCATCAGCAAGCATGAATATGATTGCACTGTCGATGTTGAACTTCTTCAAGAAAATTGCTCATGGGGCTTCTATACTCTCACCCTCTTTCAGCTGAAAAACTTCACAAAATATTAATTAAAATGTTGCTTTATTCAATGTATTCACAAATCTTGTTCTAAACAATATTTTTGCATCTTGTTAATTTAGTATAAGAGGAAAATCACCCATTAGAAGTACTAAATTTATCATAAACAGGAGTGTTTGTTGTTGGCTACATAATCATTAAAGCCACTTCCATGGCTCCCTGTGAGGTTGGCCATTTGAACTTGTTGAAGCAAGAGAACATCCTGTATATTTAATAATTCCTTTTGAATAGCAAACTCCTCTGAGTCATTTCCTTGGCTCACAGTATCATATCAATTTCTTTTTCATGGCTTGTCTCTGAATTTTCCACAAAAATCTAATCAGAATAATTACTGAGAGACCTTTAAATGTAATTTGAAGTAATTAAATGTTTACATATTCAGCAATGTGTAACATCTTTCATATTGTTGAGAAATAGCTTTGATATGCAGAACAGGCCATGAGAAAGGCTAAACTAGAGGAAAGAAGCTCCAATTAAAGCTGTGGAAAAATATTACATGCTAGTAAGAAAAAATAAGGAATTTTTGTTGGACTCTAAAGATAATAATGCAAAAGTTGTTATGATTCATTCTCTCTTTCTCTCTTTGTCTCTCTGTCTCTCTCTGTCTCAATACATACATATATATACACAGAGAGAGAAAGAGAGAGAGAGAGAAATAATATAGATGATATATTAGATATAGAAAATTTAGATAGATGTACTGTAGATGTAGATCAAAAGGGACGCGGTGGCTCAGTGGGTTAGGATGCTGAGCTTGTCGATCAGATGGTCGGCAGTTTGGCGGGTCGAATCCCGAGTGCCGCGTAACAGAGTGAGCGCCTGTTACTTATCCCAGCTTCTGCCAACCTAGCAGTTCGAAAGCACGTAAAAATGCAAGTAGAAGGTGGGAAATGCAAGTAGAATGCAAGTAGAAGGTAGAAGGTGGGGAGGTAACAGCGTTCCATGCGCCTTTGGCATCTAGTCATGCCGGCCACATGACCACGGAGACATCCTCAGACAAGCGCTGGCTCTTCGGCTTTGAAATGGAGATGAGCACCGGCCCCTAGAGTTGGAAACGACTAGCACGCATGTGCGGGGGAACCTTTACCTTTACCTTTAGATGTAGATCACATGGGCATCAGCAAGGGAATCTGGCCAATAAATGCTCAGATCCATTCAGTCAACCTGACTCTACCCCAAGTGAAGAGACTACAGGGCAAATAGATATAGACATAGATAACTATATCACTACGTCAGCTATTAGGACTAAATGAAATATGTTATGGCGTGGGTGACCACGTGAAGACAATGAGGAGACAGCATAATACATAATGCCTTTTATTGATTACATACTGGAACTGCTTGCCCCCGCCCGTGATGCCCCTTATATGTTGCTGATGCCCCTGGCGTCAGCCAACCGCTGCCACAAAATCGGTGAGGGATTCGCCCGGTCACTGATTCTGTCGCTCAAATATTCGCCTCCAAAAGAGCTTGGAACATTTAGGCATGAAGTGTTGGCTCAGTCTTTTAGTGAGCCTGTCGTATGCTACTGAGGCGACCCCATCCAGTTGGCACAGTCCCACAGCTACTCTGTAGACCGCCGGTCCACTGAGGGACAAAAGAGCCGCCGCTTTCTTATGGTCTTCCATGATGCCATTGACCAGCAAGTATCCTTCTACTTGCCCAACATGATTCTCCCAATCTTCAGGGTATCAAATTCTCTCACAATGCCTAACTTCGCCATTTTGTTTTTTGAATTTCCCACGTTGCGCAGCTGTCTTTCTGCCTTCTGCGGCAGATGCTGTCCGGCTTTTACGCAGTCTTGTTTACAGCGCTTCACGGGATCCCACCTTTGTTGCCACTGTTATGGCGTGGGTGACCGCATGGAGACAATGAGGAGACAGCATAATACATAATGCCTTTTATTGATTACATGCTGGAACTGCTTGCCCCCGCCCGTGATGCCCCTTATATGTTGCTGATGCCTCTGGCATCAGCCAACCCGGTTGCTCCGTGTTCCCGCCGGCCAGGTGACACCCAACCCGGTGTCCTATATTTCCTGCCGGACAGGTTGACCAATCAGGTCGCCTGACCAATGCCACCTGGTGTTATGGTGGCATACACAACAAAATAAGTGACCAAAGTGGATGTAGTAAAAGACTTTATCTTTTGGGGCTCAAGCTTCCATAAGTTTGGTCGCTAACCTTAGGTGATTCTGCTTCTTGAGAAAAAGATTATGTCAAATTTAGACAAAACATTAAACAATAAGAGATATCACACTTTTCTCCTAATGACAATTGGCTGACTATCGGAATTCCTGAATGAAGGAAACTTGACGTCTCTAAACTCAGGTGCTGAAGAAAGATATGGAGAATATTTTGGACAGCAAGAATAAAATAATAATAGTTGATGAAATAATACTATGCACCACATTATAAGCACTCATTTTGAAGCTAAGGTCTATAATGTGGAAGCAAAAGGCTTTGGAGAAGACCTTTGTGCTTGAAAAAAACACCTCTTCCCCCCCAACGAGAACACAATTACTCAAAAAATTTCACTACTTCTAATAACCCATTACTCTTGGTTTGAATCGAGTTGATTCCCCCCAACCAGATCCCTAATGCCCCGAACCAATTGAGGCCAACTAGACTAGCTCTCCCTCCCTTCAGTTACCAGCAGATCCAATGGGCCTCTGAAATTCTTAAAACAAACTTCTAAGGTTGCCTTACCTTTTATTTTGATCGGGGCCCATTGAAAATCTGTTAACTGAATCGGGGTGGGTGATAAGTGGATCCGGCGGTCACTCTTTTCCTCAATAGCGGACGTTTCCCCCGAAATTATTGAAACTGATGCCCCCGAGTCGATCTCCATCTTGCAAGGAATTCCTTGCAACCAGACATCGATTCTAACTTTAGGGCCTAACATTTGATTAATTGTGGAGTGGCCTATGGATCTCACCCCGCCTCCCCAGTTAGAAGTATGTGCCTGAGGCCGAAGGAGCTCAGTGCCGCGACGCGAAGGGTTTTCGGTACCTGGTGCCCATGCTTCTTAGTCGTGGAGGCTGTCACAGACCTGGCTCCTGCAAATGGCCTGGATGTGGCCCATCTTGTCGCAGTTCCGACACTTTGCAGTGCAGAATCTGCATGATGCTTTGGAACGGTTTCCTCCACAGCTGCCACATCTCTGCTCCGTGTCTCTGCGCTTGGTGTTCACGTCTCTTTGAAATCTGGTAGTTGAGGTTGTTATTGGTCTCCTTTGTCTGCCTGCATTGTCATGGCAGTCATTCCTAAGGGGTGTCTTCTCAAATATCTGCATGACTTCATCTATCTCCATTTCAAAGTCGAAGTCTCCAACCCCACCATCCACAAGGCTTTCTTGGTGTATAGAATCGCTTGCGCCATTGCTATTGCGGGGGGAGTCGCATTGGTCGGTTGACTCGTGCATCATTAGGTCATCCAGGACTTCTTGTAGATTCCCGGTGGGCTTTGCGATGATCTTCTTCTTTAGCCGTTCATCTCGGAGTCCTAGGACCACTCTGTCCTGGATCCGAATATCTAAGTCTGTATATTTGCAACGGCATGCGGCTTCTCACACCGCTGCCACAAAATCGGTGAGGGATTCGCCCGGTCACTGATTCTGTCGCTCAAATATTCGCCTCCAAAAGAGCTTGGAACATTTAGGCATGAAGTGTTGGCTCAGTCTTTTAGTGAGCTCGTCGTATGCTACTGAGGTGACCCCATCCGGTTGGCACAGTCCCACAGCTACTCTGTAGACCGCCGGTCCACTGAGGGACAAAAGAGCCTCCGCTTTCTTATGGTCTTCTGTGATGCCATTGACCAGCAAGTATCCTTCTACTTGCCCAACATGATTCTCCCAATCTTCAGGGTATCAAATTCTCTCACAATGCCTAACTTCGCCATTTTGTTTTTTGAATTTCCCGCGTTGCACAGCTGTCTTTCTGCCTTCTGCGGCAGACGCTGTCCAGCTTTTACGCAGTCCTGTTTACAGCGCTTCACGGGATCCCACCTTTGTTGCCACTGTTATGGCGTGGGTGACCGCATGGAGACAATGAGGAGACAGCATAATACATAATACCTTTTATTGATTACATGCTGGAACTGCTTGCCCCCGCCCGTGATGCCCCTTATATGTTGCTGATGCCCCTGGCATCAGCCAACCCGGTTGCTCTGTGTTCCCACCGGCCAGGTGACACCCAACCCGGTGTCCTATATTTCCTGCTGGACAGGTTGACCAATCAGGTCGCCTGACCAATGCCACCTGGTGTTATGGTGGCATACACAACAAAATAAGTGACCAAAGTGGATGTAGTAAAAGACTTTATCTTTTGGGGCTCAAGCTTCCATAAGTTTGGTCGCTAACCTTAGGTGATTCTGCTTCTTGAGAAAAAGATTATGTCAAATTTAGACAAAACATTAAACAATAAGAGATATCACACTTTTCTCCTAATGACAATTGGCTGACTATCGGAATTCCTGAATGAAGGAAACTTGACGTCTCTAAACTCAGGTGCTGAAGAAAGATATGGAGAATATTTTGGACAGCAAGAACAAAATAATAATGCACCACATTATAAGCACTCATTTTGAAGCTAAGGTCTATAATGTGGAAGCAAAAGGCTTTGGAGAAGACCTTTGTGCTTGAAAAAAACTGAAAGTGAAACAGAACAAAAGCAGAATACAAAGGGGTTAGATTCTATCACTAATATCACAAGCAAGAGCTTACAAGAATTCAGTTACTGATAGATAGTCCAGTGACCATTGTCCTTAATATCGTAAAGACTAAACAACCAAAGAAAAATTAGTCCCACTTGAAGACATACAGTTTCTGAGTTCAAACACTAAACTATTTAACCAAAACATAGTTTGGTTTCACTTGGCTTTATATATGTGAACACAGCCAACTGACTCAGTTGAAACAAAATGTATGTATAGCATCATGCTATTATATTTCGTAGACTGGTTTGCCACTATCATTTCTGAAGTCCTAACCATTCATGGCGGAATGGAAGGTAAGAAGTTGAGACAAAATTAGTTTCAGATGTGACTCAGAATAAGGGAAATACATAAACCCAGGACTAAAGCAAACAATTAAAAGAAACAGATGATTTCCTCATCCCACATATAAAATATTTGCTCAAAATACCTTTTCCTTCTAATATTTTTCAAATAGAAAAAAATACCTTGGGCCAAGACAAATTATAAAATAATTGTAGGTAATCTTGCTCTTTCATATACTATTATTAGAATGTAAAAGTCATTTCTAAAAAACCAGCTATCACCCATCAAGGTTTAAAATAATTAAAATATAATTATATCAAATTACGGAGAGAAACAAAAAAGATTTTGAAAGGTAGAAAAAAATTAAACTCTCCTGATAAGCATTAATTGCAGCTATTAAAATGAATGTATTACCTTAAGACAATTCTTGTATTTCAAATGGCATCAATTTCAATCCAAGAAAAGAAAAACCTTGCAAGATTGGGAAAGAAGAATTAATACATTTATTTGGAAAGGGTGAAAAACAGAGTAAAATAAAAACATGGTTAAAGGTTCAGAATATAGAGGTGGACTTGCTCTTCCAGATTTTAAATTATATCACTGTGTAAGATGTTTGACATGGATAATTAAATAGATAAAATCTCCAGATAGCAGAATGTCAATTTTAGAAAGTGTTAGCCTAGGACAGGTCTTCACAGGTATTTATGAGATAAAAGATGCAAAAGAGGACAAAGACATGAAAGGACATATTATAGCACAGAGCTTGATAAAAACATGGAATGCTGCAAAAATAATAAGTTTAGCAATCTCACTTTGAGCCTCACACTCAAATACTTTTTATTCTGAAGTTAATTATTACAAGAAAAGTGTAATTGCATATGTGGATATAGTGAATCTAGACTTTAGAAACAGATTAAAGACGGCACAAGCATTAACAGGTGAAGAACAAAATCTGTCATGGTTCATGTGTTTACAGACTACTGGAAGAAAAGATAGCAACTTCAAGGGAAAAAAGAGGGTTTCTAAGACAAACAGATTTTGAGACAGTTGTACTGAATCAAGAGCACATTATATTTATTAAAATATTACACTGTGAGTGGTTAAGCTCACAGTACAGTAATAGCTACTTTAGTTTGTTAACTAAAAATGAGAGTTTATTGTGCAAACATCACCAAGTTCTCAAACAACGGATCAGTTTTCATTCTATTTTTTCAAGATTTCTGTTCTCTGAAATGTATTTATTCAGAGAATTAACTATTATACAGTAAGTATGTGTATATGTACATGTGTATTTGCATTATTATATGTATTTTTATATGCGTGCATGTGCATACATATACATATAATTCAGATATACAAGTATACATGTATACATTTACAGTACACATCTACGTACAGATATACAGGTACACATATTTACATATACGGTACATATACATATACATGCATTCTTCCTAGCATTTTTCCCCACAGGTACAGGGCAGTTTTTGGGATCAACTGAATGTTGATATATTCAATCTTTATCACTGACTGGGCCATATTTTCCTTGTGGGCCATATTTTAAGCCCATTTTCCCTTTTCTCTGATGTCATATTGTGGAATTGTAGAAGCATTATAATTTTATATCCTCACTGAGGCCATGCTTGCCAGCTGTCTGTCGGCCAGCCTTCTGCCTTCCTTAATAGAAGAATATACTGTTACTTTGATATAATAGCTTTTCTTTAAGACCTGGCAAATTAGTTTTTGTGTTACCAAATTTTTTATATCAGATTGTTCATACTCAGACTGAGTCATGATTTAAAGTTTAGAGAATTATTGTGTAGGTGACACTTTTTGTCCAGGGAAATAACCCACTAAACGAAGCCATAGGCAGAGGGGAAAATTGTCTGGGAATGAAGATAGAAAGGGGATGTTGTTTTTTACAGGATGCTACTCTGAATCCCTAGGAGAAAAGATCAGTTATTTAGGTAAAATGTAAGCATTGTCCTAGAAAACTGACCTTTTGCTGTCTAATAAACCAAAGGACATGAATTCTTGGCATCAGCACTTTTCTTGGCATCTACACAGCTGACTCCATATTTACTGTTGTTGAAATCCAAAACTGGCTTCTTGAATGCATCCTGGGAAAGTTTAGTTGTCTGAGTTGCCAGAAATTTCACTCTTGTCTTATAAAACAGATTCAAGTGTTTCTAGTATTTCTTGGCAAGAAGAAGAAGAAGAAGAAGAAGAAGAAGAAGAAGAAGAAGAAGAAGAAGAAGAAGAAGAAGAAGAAGAAGAAGAAGAAGAAGAAGAAGAAGAAGAAGAAGAAGAAGAAGATAGAAAGTCCTAATCAATATTTTTCTGTCTCAAATTAGGTTAAAGCATCAACATATTAGCATATTTACTGACACTTTTGCATTTTCATTGGACCAATATGAGCCATAATGTCAAAAAACTGGAACTGAAGTCTTCTTTTACTTTTACTTTTTTCTTTTTACCTTTGTAGTCTGATTTTTTTTGTAAAAGAACACTGCCAGTCATTTTCCAGCATTTTACAAGTCCCTGCTTTTGTACAGTTCCTAAAGCCATTTCTTGAAGTATGCTTGTTGATGGACTTCTGTATGCATATGTGTGTGTTTTTTACAAAACCAGGAAATGCCCGGGGCTATTAAAATTGCAGAAGTGCTTAATCCCTTTCTAAATCAGTCTTTAGGAGTAAGCGAAATTTGTTCCTCCTTGTAAACAAATAAATAGCAAGAACTTATTAATTGATAAAAGGCAGGAATATTTATTTTTGTGCCAGTTTAGCTATCTCCTGTTTCTCTCTGCACATCTTAATTTCTTTCAGCTTCATAGCCCTGATTTTTATTATTATTTATTATTATTTAATTACTTGCCATGGCCAACTTGCTGTGGCCATCTTGCCGCAGGACAACTAGCCATGGCCATCTTGCCACAGGACAACTCGCTGTGAGACAAGAGTTACACTAACATCAAAGAAATGGTGGAACAGAACCATTAAAGAAAGGATGCAAAAGGAGGGACAACATGAAATGTGAATGACAAAAATTAAATAGTTTTTTCGATTATTTATTTCAAATAATTAAATTGAATTGTTAAGTTATCCCACAGCAACTTGTCCCATGGCAAGTTGGCTGCAGCAAATTGTCCCATGCTGTATCCATATGCTGCCCTGGATGTGTTTTTCATGATGTGCCATCTCAATGCCACATAGGTGATGCAGTGTGCATTGTTGCACATCCAGCAATGCCTTGGACTGATGCAGCCCAACCTTCCTTCCTTTCCCCGCCCAGCTCCTGCCCTCTGCCCTGCTCTTTACTTCTATTGTGATGGTGGCTGAGGGAGATTTGATGACACTCACAGCTCTGTTTTATTCCTCTGTTCATTATACAGTTGTGATTGGCCAGCTCTGCAAACAACTCACACATCCAGCCAATCAAAGCAGCTACCGGATTCCAGTATACATGGTCACTGATTTCCCCTTTCTGTTTCCCCTCCCATCATTTCCTATATCTTTGTCTTCCTCTGAAATGTGAAGAGCCGCATAAGTTCGAGAGCCTGGCTTTAGATAGAGGTGGAAGATTATTTTATGTGCAGGAGCAAAGGCAGAAAGGATCCTGATCCAGAGCAGTTCATCAAGCAGAGGCTGAGCGGGGGACTTTGTTCATGGAAATGGCACAAGAGTTATTGCCATACTGTAATTAACACACTTTAGCCTATTTATTCCAATGCATTTAGTGGGGATTGCTTTTTTTATATCCATTACATAGGACTGAAGCCAACATTATTCTCCTTCTTAAAGATTGATCACATTTTTAAAGCCATTTATATTTTGCTTATTAACAACTGCGCTGTTAGACCTAGCTATAATATACAACTCTTCCTTTCAAAAACAAGAGGAAAATATTCCAACTAGCACTGGCTAAAAAATAATAAAGAATAGAATAGAATAGAATAGAATAGAATAGAATAGAATAGAATAGAATAGAATAGAATAGAATAGAATAGAATAGAATAGAATAGAATAGAAGCTTCCGGTTTGCCAAGTCAGCCATCATGGACGTCTGGAGGACGGCTCTCGTCTTCCATGTCCAGATTTGCATCGCAGGGGGGGGTCCTAAAAGGACCGAAGAGTCGCCCTGGAGGGGTGACCAGACACAAGGGGCTTTTGCAGAAATGCAGGGGAGCTGCAACCCCCCCCCATTAGTGCCTGCATTCCTTTTGTACCGGCGGACGAAAGACTGGCCATAGGAATATGGCCAGTTACTAGGCTGCAGACAGCCGAAGTCAAACTTACCATCAGGCAACATTAAAGCAGCATGGAAGAGACGGGGGTAAGATTCCTCTCTTATACCTTAATCTTCTTCTTTTCACCTAAATAAGCTGCTAAGTACTTTTCCCCCTGTGGAGAGGGAGTTGGAAATTCAACCCTCCCTTCAAATAAGTGGCAAGTAAGCCCAGGGGTGTTTTTTAAAAAAAAATGTTGAAGAAAGAAATGGACTAAAAGAAAAGAATTTTCAAAGTACTTGGGGGACACCCAGTGGCTAAACCTGAAATTGCAATCTGACTTTCTCTTTAAAAAAATCAAGAAAATATTTAAGAAAAACAAGATAAGAGTAACCTTGAACACCAGATGTGAAACTTCACTATGGAAGAGTTTCAAAAACAAATCCATGCTATGTGTGAAATATCTTACCAAGCCTATCAGTTCCTTTCTACAGCTGGCGATGAAATAAGAGCTTTTGGAAAAGAATTAGAAAGCATCTCGATGAAACAAACTCAAACTCAAACTGTGACTACAACTAATATTTTATTGGGACTGAACTTAGAAGAAATTGAACAATCAAATACATTGGCAGAAGAATTAAATATTCAACAAATACAGGCTTTTGAAGATTATAATGGAGAACAGATGGGAAAAAATTATTTAGACCAGGACAATTATATCAAGAGGTGAAAATAATGAGAAGATTGGGTGCTGTTAACAGACTATTCAATCCTTCAAAAGTGGAGACTGGAGGGCCACTTCAATATGATATAACAACACAAGAATGCTTTGATGACCCTGGGGCAAAGAAGCGAAAAATGACATGGCAAAGGAAGAAAGCAAGAGTAATATTGAAGATATATGAACATTTTTAAGAGGCCTGAAATAGATAATACCAAAATAGACAGGATTATATTGGGATTATGAGAGATTGTTTTGATGAGTAGACAAAAACACTAACTGAAAAAATAAAAATAAAATAAAAATAAAATACAGATGTATGAATACTAACATTGAAATATTGAGTTCTTTAAATCATATGGGTTAAGATGTATATATGCTAAAAATGATAGAATGTAACTAATATACTTGGATATAGAGACATGAGAGGATGTATTAAATGTTGAAATGGAAGAAATTTTGGTTAATTTTTAATATGTGGAAACTATAAATGAGAAACAAGAATATTATATTGTCCTCCTTTTCTTTCTCCTTCTTGCAATTGGTATTTTAATGACTACTATTCTAAATATTGTATGACTGATATGGATATGGAAATGAGATAAATAAGAACTGGATTATATTACTAGGTATTGGAGAAAATTGTGTAAAGGGAAAGGAGGTTATTTAGCAATATGTAAATGAGAAATCTTAAACGTTTAATTTCAATATCAATGTAAAATTAAAGCTAGTAAAATATATAAGGTGATTGATGTTTTAAAGATGGAATATTAAAATATAAAATATACTAAAGTATTGATAAATATAAGAAAACTATTTAATGACTGATGGATAGCAATGAGAAGTATGTTAATTTAGATAAGAGATAGTATGTATTAAAGGAAAAAAGAGAGAGGAAGTATTGGTTACGATAATTTGGAGATTTGTAATAATGTGTATTTGTCTGAAATGGAACTATAGTAACCCGGACACCACGTTGCTTTTTAAAGATACTATTGTAATATTGGAAAACTAATAGAATAGAATAGAATAGAATAGAATAGAATAGAATAGAATAGAATAGAATAGAATAGAATAGAATAGAATAGAATAGAATAGAATAGAATAGAATAGAATAGAAGCATTCTAGGGGTGCGGGGTATAGAAAAGGTTGGGAGCCATTGGCCTATCTGATCCCCTCCATGCCCTTTGCAGCTGCTGATAATGATATATAAGCCCTATAATTTTCTCACTGCTGTTAATTGGATTTTAAAGGAGTTAACTGTCCTAATTAAAAATAAATAAATTGGTTTTCCTGAATTCCAAATTTGAAATGCATTCTAAAACAAAGAGTTGAACAATCCCTGAAGGCGTATCTTCCATACTTAGTAATGCATTGACTAATCCCTCCATCTTCCGAATAAAGATAAAGATTCTTCTCTGCTTCATAGAACTAGATGTTAAAGTAGTGCTGAAAAAAATTGATGGAAAAAAACATGAAACCCATAAATAAAACTGAATCTGTCTTTTCAGATTTGGCATGAGATTTTTTTCTATTCAAGACAAGCTCCCATTTACTACTTGTATTTACAGATGGGAAGAAACACCCAAATTAATTTTTTTCCCTAAGTTTTTTTTGGTCAGTTCAAATACTGTATGAAATGTCCCATTCCATATAACAAAAAGCTTCAGTTTCAAACTGAGTATGGATTTTTTTTTAGCAAGTTTGTGAGAAGCCAATATTTTTAAAGGGGAAAAAAAACACTAATAGTGGAATTGTCCAAATATCCTGTTAAAGTCAGATACGTAGCTACTGTTGTAATTATTAGTAGGGCCTGCATTTGGGCAGAAGAAGAATAGAACCTGCAATAAACTATAAGTAACCAAGTATCCATGAAGTTATACGGCAAAAGTGATAGTAAGCAGAACATCAAATTACCTTTAAAAGCATTTAAAAGCATAGATTAGATTTGTTGTGGTTTTAGCCCATTTTGTTTTTCATAGCCAACAAATTGGATGGCTGTGGAAGGAGACATGCAAAGTAAGAAGACAGCATTTCACGGCAGCTAATAGCATGATCCTTCATGAATTTGTCTAATCCCTTCTTCAGGTGATTGGCCAATGTCAGACCCTGATGAAGCAAATTCCCTAGTGTAAAGGGTCTTGTTATTTATTCCTGAACCTACTATCTCTCAATTTGCTTAGAGGATCCTAGATTCTAATATTATGAGGAAGGGAGATAAATCCATTTCACCCATTTTTCACACCCTGCAGTATCTTAGCAGCTTTTAAGGAAACCTCTGCTGACCCAAAGACACTAGGGGTCTTTACACTGAATGCATTCACATGCTTAGTGTTAATGGGAGGGGGTCATAACACACCTTCCAAACAATAGTACAAATAGCAGATGTTTTGCACATCTCCATCCTTCTAATCAGCATCTCAGCTAACTTTGCAGTGACTGATTTATGTTTTTAACTGCAAAAACTACAGTCATTTAGTAGCTCACCCTTTACAGAACTAAATCTTTCCCTAGCTTCTTTTCGCAAATACTCTAGAAAAGGATTCTATGTTGTATCTGCTTCTATTTTATATCCAAACAATACAAACTATTTGGATTTCAGTAATCTGCAGTCATGACTGATCTAAGCACATTCAGAGAATGCAATAAATCTGACCACAAAATAACTTGGTATATGTCATCTCCTTTCTGTCTAATCCATTTTGATTGCCCTTCTTTCTTTAACTTCTACGGTATATTTTTCTTTGCTTTACTATGTCAAATGTTACTGTTGTGATTAGATGTAGCTTTACCTTGTTTTGAATACCTGTAGAAACATCTAGGCCTCAAGAACCAGTTCTCTTGGCATTAGTTGTGTTTGCTTATGTAAACAGACCCCAGTGGAATTGTATCGTCTCTGATTTGCTGCTGCTTTGGAATGCATTTGTCACCAAAGACCTAAACATTTTTTTTTTCAATCATTAGTATTGGATGGGATATATGGAACCTTTGGGGATAATTCAACAAACTAATGATGGTTAAAAGGCTTTATAAATCAGCCATTTTCTGGACTTGTAATGATAACTATGGAATATATGTTCTAGAAATAAATGCATGCATTTACCCCTTGTACTTTTTAAATTGAGGTAGATTCTTTTGAATGGTGTAGACATTTTTGAGAGCAATGTAGTATTTTAATTATTAAAAAAGGCACTGAGAGACTTGTGGGGGGTACTTTGAGTCAGTCTCCAACTCAGTCCTACAAAGATCAAATGACTGTAGGTGTTTAGACCACCCAGATCTGGGCTATTCTATGTTTGATGCAGTAGCACTTTCCCATTCAAGGCCTATGTGCAATTTTCCTGGATCACACCTCCTGCTTGAAGAACAGGTATCAGCTATCTCCAGGAAGGCATTTGCACAACTCCATCAGTTGCACTGATTCCTATATTAGGAGGCCCTTCAAACAGTTTTTCATGCCCTGGTCACTTCATGGAGTGACTGCTGCAATGCACTCCAAATCAGGCTGCCCAGGAAGACAACCCAGAAGCTTCAACTAATGCATAATAAAGCCTTGGTGGAGTAGTGGGCTAATGCCTCCTTAAGTAACACCAGCTGCCTGCAATTAGTGCAGGTTCGCATCCCACCAGGCTCAAGGTTGACTCAGCCTTCCATCCTTCCGAGGTAGGTAAAATGAGGACCCAGATTGTTGGGGGCAATTAAGCTGACTTTGTAATAATGCCGCTTGGGGGTGTGTGTGAAAGCCCTAATAAGCAGGCTACTGAATGAAGGCTACTGCTAAGCTTGTAAGCCACCCTGAGTCTTCAGAGAAGGGCGGGATATAAATGGAATTAAAGTAAAAAATAAATAAATAAATAAAATAATGAAGAGTATAAGCAATGACATAATATGTAACACCTCTGTTTTGCTAGCTTCACTGGCTGCTGGTTTGCTTCCAGGTACAATTCAAGGTGCTGGTTGTTACCAATAAAGGTCTACATGGCATAGACTCTTGGTACTTGATGGCCCATCTGTATCTGCCAACCCAATTCAATCTTGCAGGGTTGGTGTGCTCCAGGTTCCATCAATTAAACAAAGTAATCTATTGGAACCCCAGAAACGCGACTTCTCTGTACCAGTGCCTACTCTCTGGAGTATTCTCTTCACAAGATCTGGATGACCCAAATTCTGCTCTTATTAAGAGTCGTGAAGATCTAGCTCTTCACCCACACTTTTGATGAGGGTGAGTGAGAATTCTCATTTCATTGCAACTGGTCTTTCTCTTCTGTCTTTATTGATTTCATTGTAATTTCTTTGTTTGATTGTACTGAGCTCCCCAGATTCACACAGCTTGTAAGTCTAATAAATTATTATTGACTCCTAGCTACTACCTGGATTAGTCCCTGCAGTGTTCTTGGCAAGATTTCAGAAGTGATTTGCCATTGCTTTCTTCTTCCTAAGTGATTGGCCCAAGGTCACACAGCTGGCTTTGTTCCTAAGGCAGAACCAAACTCATGCTTTCTTGGTTTCTAGCCTGGCATCTCAACCATTACAGTAAGGTGACCTGCGCTGGCAGAAAAACAACACTCTCTGGCCTTTCTTTATGATGAGACTTAAAGTATATTCACAAAAGTATAAAGTATATTCAGCCTTGGTGGAGCAATGTAGCCTTGGTGGAGCAGTGGGCTAATGCCTCCTTAAGTAACACCAGCTGCCTGCAATTAGTGCAGGTTCGAGTCCCACCAGGCTCAAGGTTGACTCAGCCTTCCATCCTTCCGAGGTAGGTAAAATGAGGACCCAGATTGTTGGGGGCAATAAGCTGACTTTGTAATAATGCCGCTTGGGGGGGGGGGTGTATGAAAGCCCTAACAAGCAGGCATATACATAGAATGAAGGCTACTGCTAAGCTTGTAAGCCGCCCTGAGTCTTCGGAGAAGGGCGGGATATAAATGGAAATAAAATAGAAAAAAATAATTCTTAAATTCACAGTACAGTATCTTCAGAAGGAATATCAAAGTGTGAAGAAGGACTGGGAATGCAGTAGCAGAAATCCAGACACCATACATGATGCAAAGGGCACTTTCATTTATCAAATCACAAAAGCCAACTCTGTTTCTCTTTTCACAGCATGTTACTAGAATGCCTGTAATATATATCATGAAACATTCCTGCAGGTCAATTATTCATAGATTTGGGGGGGACAGTTTACTCTCTCCTTCAAACATTTCTCAAGGTTGCTATTCCCCTAAACTAATTTGCTGACTCAACTTCACTTTGCATCACAGCTTAAAGGCAAAAAAAAGGTTGGTCGTGATACATTTACTCAATCAAAAGGGAAAAAGTATTTACTATTGTGAACCCCACCACTTTTATCACCTTTGATTTGAAGCCTCCTGAATCAGCTGCAGCTTTTGAATCACATCTGGAAACACACCAGCAACCAATGTAAGACACGTGGCAGAAGGGTCACATGGCCCTTCTACCAAAGCAGGCACATAAGTGCCTACATGGCTACCTTCTGGCTTAGTCACAGCCTCTTGAGTGGATTGAGTAGGCAGCCCCTTATAAAATGCATTGTGAAAGGAATCTGGACAAAAGTCCTTCAAGTGACACATTGCTACCTGTTTCTTCAAGCAGAAGCTGAGAATCTGGAATACCCCAAACTGCACACCAATTCTAGCTGGAGAGGTTCTACGCCATCCAAAATTAAAGATGACAAATTCTTGATACTGAAGGAACCAAGAGCCAGGGTATTGTCTGTATTGTCAGGGTTTAATATTGTTCCTTCATGTATAGATTTCTGCAGTTTCTAGGCACTAAGACAGCAGTGGCGAACCTATGACACGCGTTCCAGAGGCGGCACTCAGAGCCCTCTCTTTTGGCATGCGCACCACTGCCGGCAGCACCAGGTCCATCAGGTTGCCACCACTGCCCGGAGCAGGAGCCCCGCTCAGCACAAAGGAGGTGAAGCGGCCAACTAGCAAGCTCAAGTAGAGATAGTAGAGCAGAGGTCACCAACCATTGTCAATTGGCAGACTGGAAGAAAAGGGAGGGGGAAGCATTTTACATGCGTGCGTGCATGCACGGGACCTTGAACATGGATGCACTGAAAATGGGGCGGGGCTAGTGCTCGGTGATACTCACTACCCCTGCTTCGTTCTTGCATGGTGCAGCTCCTTGTATCAGCGCCTTGCAGCACGGTGGCCCATTTTTGCACCCCTGGTTTTTGTGTGCCAGAGGTGGCACTCAGAGGTGCCTTCCTCACCCCCCCTCCCCGAGGGTACCATAATGCTGATGCACCCCTGGCACTTTGCAATAAATAAGTGGGTTTTGGGTTGCGGTTTGGGCACTCAGTCTCTAAAAGGTTCACCATCATTGCACTAGGACATGATCTTGATAGCATAACTTGGTGGGTTCAGGGTTGAGATATATAACTGAGTATCATTGGTATACTGATGATATTGGACCCTATGTTGGTAGATGACCTCACTCAGAGGTTGAGAGTTAAATCGGGTTCCAAAATTAATCAAGTTGCTGAAATTTCTGCAACCTTATTTCATTGCCCTTCAATCAATCTTGCTAAAAAAATCCTGTAAGAAACATTAATTTTCAGATAAAGTTGGTTGTCAACTTCTTAAAAACAGTCTGATAAAGCTCTGGCCCTGTTAGCCCTTTGAGGTAGTCCACACAAGAAGCACATATATGAGTGCTAATGTAAGGTAAAGTTACATTGGCAGAATATTGGAAAACTGGAAGTATTTCTCCTCTCCTCTCTTTTTACTCTCTGGAAAACTGATAATCAGTAATGCTTCCCATATTCTCTTTCTGTGGACCAAGATAAACTTTTACACAGCAGTTGTCCAGTCTATGTCTCTTCCTCCTGCCTCCTAAGGTCTTTCCCACATATAAATATAGATCCAGACATTGGCTTTGTCAAACAGTGCCCTTCAGCAACCATTTATCTTCTATTCCATCACCCACTCTTCAGTAATTATAGTCTATGGAACTTCTCAGGCTTACTACATGCATCTCTATTAAAGATACTCCTAAAGCAAATATATCATCTATAGACCTTCAGAAGTTGTTGGGAGTCCACGTGAACCAGTGGGGGCGGTGGCAGGGGTTGCTTAGAAAAGTTGTTTTCTGTCTCAGGGTCACCTAATTCTTTTCTTCCATAGCAGGCTGTGAATCATGGGGCTGCCCTTGAGGACCACTCAGAGGCTTCAGCTGGTGCAGAATGTGGCCACGCGAGTTGTGATGGGGGTTTCCCGATAGTCCCATGTAACACCTCTACTCCGCGAGCTGCATTGGCTTCTGGTTGCCCTCCAGGTGAGATTCAAGGTGCTGGTGATGACCTATAAAGCCCTGAATGGCTTGGGTCCGGGATATCTGAGGGAACACCTGCTGCCGGCATCAAGCTCCCTTCGTCCAGTGCACTCCCACAGGGAGGGTCTTCTCAGGGTGCCGCCGATAAAAGACTGTCGGCGGATAACACCCAGGGGAAGGGCCTTCTCTGTGGGTGCGCCTGCCCTCTGGAACCAGCTGCCCGTGGAGCTTAGGACTGCCCCCGACCTTCGCACATTTCGCCGGGACCTGAAGACCTGGCTCTTTGAGCTCTCCGGCCCAGGCTGAGAATTTTTAACTGGGGTTTTTAATTTTAGGGATGATTTAATCTTTTTTAAATTTGTTTTTAACTTTTGTACTGGTTGTTTTAAATGCCCTGTAAACCGCCCTGAGTCCTTCGGGAAAGGGCGGTATATAAATTTAATAAAATTTAATAAAATAAATTCTTATCAAGAGAAAGTACAATTGTGGGCAATATACTTTGTGTTTGCTGTTCCAAATAATTCAGGTAAAAAGGATTGGTTTGTTTTCTCCTCCAAGTCATCCTTTTTAATATTGGGACTGGGCTGGAAGACAATGATTTACCTCAAACCAGCAAGTGACCTTTTATGGCTGAATGGAAGCTTGGAATCAAGACTACTCAATCTGTGTCCAGCCTCAATTCACTAGATGGCATGAGTTTGGAAAAGAACGACAGATTTAATGCCAGCTCATGCAGCCAGGATAGCTTAAATTGCTTAAATGTGCATTTCTTTGAATTCCTTTGGAATATTCCAACCCACACATACATGAAAAGTCTTCTCTGGTGAGTGTACTACAGAGGACAGGAGGAATGAAGAAGCCTGTAACAGAAGTGCCTGTTTGGAAGGAAGAACTCAATTTATGTCGTCAATTATCCACAGAGCTGCTCCAGCTGAATTGGTTCCTTTTCTCATGCCATAAAAAACAGAGTGTCCTGTCACAGACCGGCACAGAGACACATTTTATGATTAAGTTATTTTTAATATTTCAAAACATACCAACTAAAGGTCACAAAATAAATGAGCAAACTCCCAAATTTTCCAGAAGCTTATTCACTGTTTCTGACCAACTGGATTGGACCTCCCATCCTGTCCCCATAGGTGACAAACCATTCTTCTGCTTCTTATGTGACGTTCCGTTAATGCTCATCAGTTCAGATCTAATAACAAACTGCTCCATCCTTAATCCTGAGTCTTATTTTTTTTCTCTCTCTCTGAGTCCATGTCAGATCTTACAAATTGTATCAATGTTGAGTTTTCTTCCATTATGTTTTCTCTCTGGCATTTACAGGCAACAGACAATTTTTCTATTAGAGCCATTTTTCTAATAGAAAGCCAGAAAGGTGCATAGTACACTCTAGGCACCATATACGTATGCATATATTTAGACACTAATTTCCAAGCAAAGATGAGACCCAATCATAAAACATTAAACTCAGGCTTATCAATCACCAGAGATTTCTGGCACCATTTTGTTCAGTGACATAATACTAGCATAATAACTGGGATGTGGCTCGTACATTTAGCTCTTTTCTGATGTTATTGTTTTTGTCCAAATGCAATGGAACATTTAAAACTCTCTTAGGAAAATTGTTTTCATGATACTTCACGTTAGCTCCAATGCTGAGATAGCAATAATCATGGATATTTCAGCTCAAAACAAATAAATTGAACTGGGAAATCCATGGATAATCATGGGAGATAATGTGTCCTTACAAAATGCAAAGAGGGCCAAATGTCTCACATTTGGATTATTTATTTTATTCTTCTCCCTCCAAAGATATGATCAGTATTCACTGCCATAGCAGTCACAGCTGGAGGCTGCTTGGACTTTATTTATTATTTTAATTGCAGGCTAAATGTTCTTTCAGTAGAATACCATAACAAGTGTTTAATGAGTATTTTGTTTCAGCTGGTGGAACAGATTTTTATGCTAGACATGGATAAATGGATGATTGATATAGTAAACCAGTGAATAAGTTTCTGTATTTGTGCATGGACAAAACAGAAGTTACAAATAACATATGGAAGTTCTTTCACTGTTTTTTTTTTCAAAATGGAAACTAGTAGTTTCTTGATCATCGTAACTTGTGCAAAAATAATGAATTTGTCATCATGAACATAGCTATATATTTATTATAGTTAAAATGAACTGGGGGGAAAAACACAGACATTTTCTATCTGTTTTGAGAATTATTTGAAACATGCTTTCAAATGAAGGCACAATTCAACAGTTTCTGGAACATACCACTTCAAAGGCTGAAGTGAAATGCTTGAATGCTCCAAGCAAGTAGTCTTCATTTACATGAAAAATTAGCATGTCAGAGAGGAGGAGTATTTGCTGTTTTTATCTGCATATAGAAGAACATTGCAATGTGAAGCTCTGGTCTTGCCATCTGAACTGGAAGAGTTCAAAAATGTGTTTATTATATGCTTTTTCTGTGTCTTTAAACTAACTGTCTGAAGAGGTTACCTTACTGACATGAATGGCAACTCTGCCTTAATATTTAAAGAATGTTTAATTTAATGAATAAATTAAATAATGATGATAGTCCTGTCAGAAGAAAGAAAACAACAGGTCATCAGCCATTTTTTTGCTTCATTAGCAAATTCTGAATGCTAGTTTTCCAGGAGGCAGGCGTATCTTTGTGCATTGTTTACTATCTCCATGTAAGATAGTGCTTCTGAAACTTTTTCCTTCATTACCCATAACTACTTATCAGAAAGTCCTTTTTACCTAAAATAGGAAAAACACTTTAAGTCAATTTAAATGTCCCCATTGTGATTGGGTAATGGGTGTGTTGTTATGCAAAGAAAAAAATTGTATCCAATGATGGGTAATTTACCTAGGCTTGGGAGGCACTGCTGTGGAAAGTTGATCTTGATGACAAACTCATGCCAGAAGTTCCAAGGATGAAATCGGACACACAGTTTGGGAAGATTCCTTACTACTTTGGGACAAACAGCTTGAAGTTGTTTTTCAGAGTTATATTGCAGTTTCACTATTAAGGAAATCACATGAAACACAATTATGAAAAATAAAAAGGCCAGGAATAAACTCCTTAAATATATTGATCTTATCTGTCTGTCTATCTCTATTTTTTCCCATTTAATCATGTCCAATTCTTGGAGACTACCTAGACAAGTCTATGCAGGTTTTTTAGCAAAGTTTTCAGAAGTTGTTTGCCATTGCCACTTTCCTAAAGCTGAGAGATAGTGAGTGGCCCAAGGTCATTCATTTGGCTTTGTGTCTAAGGTGGGACTAGAACTCATGGTTTCCCAGTTCCTAGCCTGATGCCTTAACCACTTGGTCTTGATCTCAATCTGTATCTGTCCATCCATTTATTGATTCCACAGCACTGTTCCCCAAACTGTTTCTGACAATCAGCACCACAGCCAACTTTGAAGCTTCGAGAACTCCTCATGAGCCAATCAGAGCTCTTTCTTACTAATCAATGGAAGAGGGTAAAAATTATATCCAGTATCCATCATATAACGTCTACCATCCCACTGTGTTTGCTTATTTGATGATATGTAACAAAAATCAGTATAATTATAATGGACTAACAACATGAACAACATCCTTTTGGTCCATTGAAAGTGAGTAATCCAACATCTCAAGTACACTCTCACTTTGACTAAACTTTTACAGAAAGAGAAAGAGCTCAGAAACTTGGAATTCTCTGCCAAAAATGGCCCATCTTTCAGATCTACAGACTCCAGGGTTTTAAATGATAAATCTCCTGAATTATAAGCAGCATGCTTTAAATGCTATTTGCTAGGAACAGACAATAAACAGAGCCATTGCCCTTCTGTCCAAAACTGTAAGCTTCGCAAATGCACCCAGTTGGCCAATGGTGGGTTAGATAAGCCTGTGATTTGCTCCATTGAGGCTCTTATGATTTTTGCAGCACTACAGCTAAATCAACAATAAATGGATTCAGTTGTCCAACTGAGATAATGGCATGAGATCACAGGAGTGCAGAGCTGATCCTGGAAAAACACAGATACTGTATAAAGAGGTGCCTAGTGGCATTCTGTTTTGTTCAGCATCTTTCCTGGTTGCTTGGAAATAACAAAGATCTCTCATCTTCATGCCTAGAGAAGTTTGCATCCACACTTATACCACATAATTTGAAGAATGCTTAAATTTGTTTTATAGATGGGGTGCTTTGAAAGAAAGATTGGGAATGAAAAACTCTTTAAAAACATTGCAAGTTCTAATGATACTCCTTTTTCTACAACACAGCATCTCTCAGAAGTCTTGAGGGGGAGAGAATTGAAAAGATCGGCAGGTTTCAGTGTGATTTAAACTCGCAACATTCAGTGTTCGCTAGAAAAAAACACAAATGCTGAGAATCCTTTCCAAAAACAAAGCAGTTATCATTGATGGATATCTTTAGTAGATGCTGTCCCAAATAAATTGCTTCTAGAATGTCATCTTAAAAGTGCTGCCTCTTTTCAGTTCTCTGAATAACCAAAGAAAAGCGGTAAGCATGAATCTGTCACAGGCTGATATGGCAGGTTTCTGACAGCTGTGGTTGAACATCTTTTTGAGAATGAGAAACAGTGCATTAAAAATGGTCTCAATTCACTGTATCCATCCTCTTCTGCCAGATGTCTTCTTTTGTTACAAAGAAATCAGGCTGATGAACCAGGCAAGCTCATTCCCCAATTGGGAAAAATGTATTAGTGCTAATAATAAATGATATCCTGTTGAATCTGTTGCAACAAGGACAGGGAACCTGTGGCTTTCCAAACAATGCTGAATTTTAATCCTGTCAGTGCCAGTCAGCCTGGACATTAGATGTTGGAAATTGTGCTCTGACAGTACCTGGCGGGCTACACATTCTTCACACCACATTTTTCATGCTTTCACACTTTTATTTAATTCTCGCCACCTTAGTCTGATAGTGAGGAGCTTAAACCCAACTATCTCGGGATTAGCTCAAGTATAGAGGTCACTGTGCAACAATACCTGGAAGACTACAGGCTTTATATGGAACCACTTGATGATATGGCCCAAAACCCTTTGTATTACTTTAAGAAAGCATGGAGAATGGTTGAACAGCCAAATGACTCAAAAAGGGGGGGGAAGGAAGATCCCAGTGTGTGTGATGTCTCTCTGTGTTTGTGTGTGTGTATTTTAAGACTTGCAATGTCTCTTACAGATACTTCTGTCGTAATTTATAGTACTTTATTTGAAACCCTTTGTATCATACCTTTTCAAAACTCATTTTAACTAGATTTTAAAAGTGTTTCTGCAGAACCAAGGACCCTGTCATTAAAAAAATAGCTTTTTCACAGTTAGAAAAGCCAACTTGATTATGTACAAAGATTGGAGCAGTCCAGGAAGAGCTACTACCTGAAGGAAGAGAAAGATCTGCCGCCAAGGCAGGTAAAAGAGTTATCATTCACGTCTGAATTATGAAAACCTGATGGAACATCACTTTATCTGTCCCTATAAGCTCTGAGACAATCAGAAGAAATATTTTTCTTGTTGGGGATGGCAAAGAATGAATAGCAACTCCAAGGGGAAAAATTATACAGAAGCAATGATTGTTGGGTTTCACCTTTCAAAATAAGAGGAACAGGGAATCATAGAAAGATAAGGACTTTGATAGGAATTGTGAACTGTAGAGCAGGAAGTTCTAGGCCACTGATTTATTGACAGCCTTTGGGGATCTTAGGAGATCTAAGGATCTTAAGATTGTTTTTGTTTATGTAAATAGAGTCATATTTGTTGTTAAGAAAGGCTACACTTTTCTGAAGTGGCAATGCTGTTATAAATGTACATTGTACCTATGTTAACAAGAAATAGAATGATGATAAGTTTAGACATGAGTCCTCAGTTTGGAATGGAATGTCTGCAGTATTTGCCTAGTTAAATTGCTGCAATTTCTTTACCAGGTCTGTGATTGAACAATTACACGGGCTGAATTCCTTGCTACATTTTGACAGTTTCAACTTGTTTTGTTAAGGTGAGTCATATTCCTCTGTATGTGGTCAGAGTTTAAGAGGGTCTTGTTTAGGGATAGGAATAGTCCCTTTGGGTCTGACAGAATTATACAGATTTATTGAATGAATAAAAACATAAAATAATAAAAAGGGGAAAACTGAATCTGATCCCTGTCATGTTTACAAGATCAGGAGGAAATGTCCTAAAAATAATCTTTCATTTTGTTTGTCATGACATGCTAGATCTCTCTTTGTCTTGATTTTGGCTTCCTGTAGGATAACATTAAATAACCAAGGACAACATTAGATAATAAGCAGAGTTTTGGATCTCATGTAGCATCATCTTGAGCTTAAATAATTGTGCAGATTCTCAGTCATCCAGGTCACGGTTGTCCCTGTTATGCACTGGGCTCTTGAGGAGGAATACCACGTGGGTTGCTTGAGCAGCTAACGGCTCTCCAGCAACCCAGACTACAAGTCTCCTGTGCTGCAATTGGCTATCTCCAATGGTTGATTCAGACCTATTGGCTGCTGCCTAGGGGCTAGACTATATATTGCGGCTAGTTGCAGCCATATCCCCAGTACAGTTTCTGCCCGAAATAAACTATGAGTTGCCCTGTACTCAGCTCCGCATCTTCATTCCTGTGCCAAAGAACCCACTATTTAACAGTCCCAAAGGAGCTTTATCAAAAGGCGTATGGACTTAGTTTTTCCTTGAAGATGTTTTGCTTCTCATCCAAGAAACTTCTTCAGTTCTGTCTGGATGGTGGTAAATTGAAAGTTTTATATTCCTTGCAGTCATCTGGTTATTAGCATTCTTTCTGAGAGTCGTTGAGGCCACTTGGAGGTTTATGAAGTTAAAGTATCTGCCTCTTTCTGGGATAGGTTGGAGCCCTCTACAGAGTTATTTTGAACCTGAGAAAAGATACATTTGGTTTATGGGGTTACAAACAGATGGGATATGAGCACTGTAGCATGCAACAGGCAATATTTTTGTCCTCAAAGTGCTGCATAATCTTTTCAAATAATATCCTCTGACAAACATGATGGTGCTGGCTTTTTAAAGCATACATTTTATTAAAACACTAACTTAAGTAAACTCTTCAAGGTCTATAAATATTTATTGATACTGGAAGAATCAAACTGAGAAAGTATGACATAAGGCGCCAATGTAAAAGATAAGTGAAAGGAAATTTTTTGTGCTACAGATTTTTCTATGATTGATAGATAAATGGCTAGATAAAGAAATGTTGCTCACAACATTTTAATAATGAGATAAATATAAAAATTCTAGGATTCTTAAGCCAACTCCATTGTTTACTTATATTTTTGTACTAATTATTTCTTTTAATGAATGCATATCAGACAATGATGCTCCTACTATAGTGATGATTCATAGCAATTTGATTAGCCAGCCTGATGAGTCAGCCACAGCCATTTTGAGCCACTGGTATATTTTTATCAACTTTTCTTTTCAGATTAGTGTTTTCATAATGATTGTAGGCAACTAAAGAACCTTAAATTAAGATAACAGCAAAGCTGAATGAGGGTTTCAAGCCTTCAACCCTTTGGAGGGAAAGACAATATCTTTTCACCCTGTAACTTGAAAACATTTTCTTTTTACCCTTATAGCTTCCCCCCACCTTTTACAGGTACCTCTTTTACCCCACCTCCTTCTTTTTACATCAAATTCAGCAGGCATTTTCCACAAGACACTAACTTGCATACAGAATGTTTTTTCAAAAGATACAGTTCAAAGAATGAAATCATAAAAACCAATGCTCTGAAAGAAGCTGTCAGAAGCTGAGTCACTGTCTTATCAGAGTAAAATATAAAATGGCTATAATTACGGTTTAAATAATACACAGCAAGGAAATATCTGCAAGAATTGGACATACTGTCTCATAATTAATGAAAAAGGTAAAATTAAGACTCTTGCAAAGTGATTAAGTACTATTTAAGTAACTGTGTAATGAATGGTATAGCGGTTGGTTGACTATGATATACAGACAGATACATTTGATCATAAAATAAGTGTAATGTGGAATGGCTCTTGAATAGCTAAAATTCACTCACATATCTATGAACATGATGACCTATTATGATTAAGCCCTGCTTTTTAAGACTTGTATAACTTTGCTGCATAAATGTAACACTGAAGTTGGGGAGACAAGAAGCAGCAGTTGTTAAGCTAGGCACAATAATTATGTAAACACTATGTAGATGTACCCAAATCTCAAGGCCAGCCAAATTTCTATTCACTCAAAGAGAGGGAAAGGACTAGAATTTAAACTTTACATATGCATAAGGCTTCTTTCTATGCTCTGCGGTAGGCAAACTTTCTGCATAAATATAGCTTCCATCTTGTCTGCAATAAAGTGATTAATCTAGTCTTGTTATGCCTATGATTACTTCATGTAAGCAAATTCCTGACTATAGAGTTAAGTATCTTCAGAGTCACAATACATTGGCATGCCTGGCGTGAAGTCTGAGAGTAGTGAAGAAGGGGACAGGAATCTAGATTGATAGATAGTATTTGATCTCTTTTCCTATGTTTCATTTATAAACCTTATCTCCTATTCGGGTCATTGGTGATCAATAGGCAATCAGACCTTCCTCAATAGTAGAGGAAATGATGGTAAATTAGAAACCCAAGACAATTGGAGAAAAAACTCCACCAATCAAATGCTCTACTACCAAAGCAATAACCCAACCTTCCACAAGAGGAGGTGTTTAAGAACATTATTCAGATGAGCAAAAATGCACTGCAGCAACCCAGAACACTGGAAAAAGAAAACAGATCACCTGTACAACATCTTCCAACAAAATAGATATCCAGACAACTTTATCAAAAAGTGCTTTACTACAAAACCCACCATAGCACAACTATGTAGTATAGCCTATGAAAAATAACACTCCCATACATCAAAAACATCTCAGAAATAACTAACTGACTACCACAATCACTGCAGCACACAAACCAACTGAAGCCAAACCAAAAGACCTGGTAGCTCAGAAACAATGAAATAGGAGTCATCTAAAACATACTGTACAATGAAACATACTGTGTAGGACAGGCAGACAGAAATCTAGCAAAGCCCATTCACAAACATTAACTAGCAATCAGAAGACATGACAAAAACTCCTTAAACTCACAACGTATTGACAGAATAAAGCACAGTATCAACCAGGAAATGATTAGCATTTTAGATCATGTCAATTCTAAAAATGCCAAAGAAATCCTGGAAGCTTGGTATTCAGGCAAATCTACCATCAATAAATGCATAGGCATAAGCCACATTAACATTGCATTCAAAGAGACAATAAAAAAACCTAAGAAGGAAACAAAAAGACTAGAACACATATCCCCCAGCAAGCAGCGTTCAAATAAGCAGGAAATAACACCAGATAATAAAAGAGGCAAAAAAACAACACTTTAATTAAGAAACCACTTAGAAGGAAACTACATCCCCACCAAAACTTGCAGGGCAAGCTACTATATATAAACAGGTCACAAACCCCACACTCGCTAACTGATGATATTACCTAGTTGGGTAATGAAAGGTCTGCAACTGAATAATCAAACTGAAAGAGCAACAAGAACTCCCCAGTCAGATCTTTGTATCCAGATCAAATTCATCACAGTCTGAAAACTCCACAAATGCCAAATCCAGATGCAGGAGTAGAACTTGACATTTGATCAAGACACCAATTCTGCAAAGTAAAATAATGACATGGGAATATTATTACAAAGTAGAGAGCATTCATAACACAAAGGATGAGGATTTAAATACAAGATATCAGGAATAACAACAGAAAGTGCAAGATTTATAACTTAAAGAAGAGAGATCGGCTATAGTTATAATTAGTCAAGCTCACAATCAGACTATACTTTTCTGATTTTTTATTTCTTAAACATTCATGATGGTGTTGGGTTTTATACCTATATCTCAGTGTTTTTAGAATTTTGCTAACTTCGTCTAAAACAATTATGGCATCCTTTCTTGTATTATGAACTGATCTTCAAACTTCCCAGTACTTCTCCCTTCATCATTTGTTCCAGATGGGAGATGACACTTACTATGGACATTTTCTTCCTCCTCTAGAGCAGTGTTTTTCAACCTTTTTTGGGCAAAGGCACACTTGTTTCATGAAAAAAATCATGAGGCACTCCACCGTTTTCCGCACCGTTGGACCTCCCCACGGTCGCTACATGAACGGTCGTAAGTCGAGGATGGCCTGTGTTCTCAAGGGGTTGGACTAGATGACCTCCAAGGTCCCTTCCAACTTCTTCTTCTTCTTCTTCTTCTTCTTCTTATTATTATTATTATTATTATTATTCTTATTATTATTATTATTATTATTATTATTATTATTATTATTATTATTATTATTATTATCTTTATTTTATTTTATTTTATTTTGGGGCTTTTGTTTATTTTTGCTGTGAAGGAAAAGGAAAGCTTGCATTTCTTTTTAATTTATCTTTCTGTATTTTCTTTTTTCTCTTCTTTTCTTTCTTTCTTCCTTCCCTCTCTTCCCTCCCTCTCTTTTCTTTCTTTATCTTCCTTCCTTCCTTTCTCTCTCCCACTTTCTTTCCCTCCCTCTCTCAATTTCTTGCTTTCTACTTGTTGTGGAAATTGGAAGCTACTTGCATTTCTTTTTAATTTTTCTTTCTGCATTTTTCTCCTTCATTTATTTTTCTTTCTTTCTCTCTTTCTTTTCTCTTTCTTTCTTTCTATCTTCCTTCCTTTCTTTCCTGCCTTTCTCTTTCCCACTTTCTTTCCCTCCCTCTCTCTCTCTCTTGCTTTCTACCTGTTGTGGAAACTGGAAGCTACTTGCATTTCTTTTTAATTTTTCTTCCTGCTTTTTTTCCTTCCTTCCTTCCTTCCTTCCTTCCTTCCTTCCTTCCTTCCTTCCTTCCTCTCTCTCTCTCTCTTTCTTTTCTATTCTCCTTTTTTTTCTTTCTCCCTCCCTTTTCCCCTTCCCCCTTTCTCCTTTTTTCCCTTCCTTTTTTCTTTCTTTCTCACCTTTACCAACAAAAGCACTTCACTCCAGGGGGGGGGAAACCCCAAAGGTTTTTAATTGCTTTGGTCCAAAGGACATTTTATTATGCAGCGTATCAAAAGGACAGGTTAAAAAAAAATCAGCCATTTAATTTCTCAGATGCAAGCAAAGCCTCCAAGAGCGAAGCGGTCAGATCCCTCTATTTCGGGCTGGGGCGAGGGGTCACGGCGAGCAAAGAAAGCGGAGCCAGGCAGCCGACCAGGCGGGAGTCTCGCATCCTCAGCCGCGCAGGGAGTAAGGAGTAAGCGGCGCATGCTGGGGAAGAAGAGCTTTTTCGAACGTTGCAGGCAACCAACCATGCGACAGCTCAGGCGAGCCGGGCTGGCCGCCCGTCCGTCCTCTTCCGATAAGCGAGCCGGTCGCCTCTCCCCAGCTTCTCTCTCTTCAGCAAGAGACCCTCCGAAGCCAGAGAAGGGGGCGGAGCTATGCTGCCGTGGAGCCCTGGTGCCTAGAGAGGTCGAGCCCACTTCTTTTCCCGGGCTTTTGCTTCCAGCGAAGTAGGGCCATCAGCTTAGCCAAGGCTCCGGTGCCCAGCGCTCCCCGCCAGAGAGTCTTGCAGCGCCGCTCCGCCCGCGGCTGTTCCTCCTCCTCCTCCTCCTCCTCTCACCGCTGTCTCCTAGGTCAGTGTTTTTTCAATTTTTCCCACGGCACACCAGGCAACATCTAGTGTGCCGCGGAACAGTGGTTGAAAAACACTGCTCTAGAGCAATCCAGTGAGATATCTCATGGTCACATAATCTAACTCTAGTTTACTACTGCACTTAAGAGAATGATCAATGAACCTGACATACCGAACTTAAATCAGTTCTGAAAGCAACTCACTGGTGGATTTATGGAACAGAGATGCGGGAGGAACTGTGGCATTGAAATAATACTAACCTTTTTAGATAAATTAAAGACTTGATGGAATCTTTGTGAATGAAGAATATCTTTACTAAATGTTAGTATTACCTATCCAAAAATCCTTACTTAGTCTTTACTAACTTCCACTAGTCCTTCTTTACTCCTTTGTTTGACTTCTGTGGCAATATTCCTCAAATATGGATAAATTAATGCCCAATAGAGGACCATTTATTTTCAAATTCTCTGTAAGTAAACTGATAATACTTAATTCTGTATCTCCACCATGGCTTGGACTAGTCTTGTACTGGTCCATGAAGGCTGCTGGGATCTACACAAAAAGGAATAATCTCACACTAAACCCTAGCAACATGGTGCTGCTGTTCAAGTATAAACATTTTGCTTTCTATGAAATACAGGATCACACTCCCCTAAAAGACCAGTCTGTGTCCAGGATATTGTTGGACTGAGAACTCCTGTGTGCTATGGCTGTGAAAAGGAATCCTGTCACTGCGTTTACATATTTGAGAATAGATTTACAGCTTCTGGGTCTAGACACATTGACATCCGTTATCAAAATATAAGACAAGTAGTTAAACAAGGTTTTGTAAAATTGCAGTATGTGCCTACACATGATCAGATTGCTGATATGCTGAACAAGCCACTTCTTGCAGCCCAGCATGAGTATCTGTGTAAGAAAATGTGTCTTATTTGAGTTCTGCTTTACCGACAAAGAAGGGGATGTCACTGCGTTTTTTCTGTTTTGTCAGCTCAGCACATCTCACTCTGTTTTTCTGCCAGCTGTATTGTACTCTTATCATTGTAACCAAGATGATTGTCACATGTCCAGCCATGTTTTGGTTTTCATGTCTGGATCTACTATGATATACGCTTGTCCAGACAAAAAGTTTTTACTTCTCTCCTTTTCTTTGTGCTGTCTGGTGAGATAGACATGTAGTCATGAGTCTTTCTGTGCTTTTATAAGTTTCTTTGTAATTAAAAGTTTTATAGTAGAATATATGCTTCGGGGTTTCTTTAGTTTTACCTGATGTTCATCATGCATCAAATGAACCACGGTTCATCACCCTCTGATAGGGAGTTTTTTTATTTACTCCCTGACAAATCCATCTTTACCTGGAGTCAAGAGTCTTTGGCAAAAGTGATTGATTCCATGATGAACACACAACTGGATTACTGCAGTGTGCTCTGTGTGGCACAGCCTTTGATTATGACATGGACATTGTAGCTAGTAGAGAATGCAGTGGCCAGATTGCTGGTAAGCAGATCCTGTCATTGCAGAATAAGAACTACTTGAGATGGGTGATTAAAATATGTACACATATATATTAAAGGTAAGAAAAAAATACAATTACAGAACACTTAATCTCAGGAAAGGGTGATCTGATCCTTATGCAAAATGAGGTAGTAGAATTCTAGTTTCTTCTACTTTAAGTTCTAGATAAAGATGAAAAAAGACTTTATTCAAATTTATCAGCTTATCTTTGTTTTTTGAATGATTTGGACTATCTTGCAGGATGTGATAAAAGTAATAATAATAACATTATCTTATGCTTCTTTCATCTGTAATATCAACAATTAATATGATGAGCACATGCAAGTCTCCTTATGGCCTATTCTACATCAATTACCAAATCATTTTTAAAGTGACTGCAAGTAGAACACATACGAAAATGAAAGATACAGTCATTTTTGAGGCCCTGGTATATATGTGAAGGACAATCTAAAGATAAAGAATATACATAAATGAAGAAAACACATGTGATAGTCTAATTCTCCATACCACATGGATATCCTTGAGATTAAGAATTTAAGTTAACATTAACCCATAAACTATAGCCCATAAATTTCTAAATGATTGGTTTGCAATCTATAGGCTCAATACATGTGGGAAAAATCCATATATGCATAGGAAAAGGGGGTCACTCATCTAGGTCATTCTCTGTCTGAGTCCACTACAAAAACCAAATCTAAAACTTTAAATAGATGCTGTAAACCATCAGGCAACCAGTAAAACAAGCATAAAAGCCATGAAATGTGTTTCAGTTGATAAACAATGAAAATAATAATAATAACAATAATAATATTTTTTTAAAAGGCGGCCTTACTAGGAAGTGCTTCCATCCTGTGACGATATCTGTAATACCATCAAACATCCATATCTGCCAATCCCAGGTCCTTGGTAACAACTCGATAGGTAGACAAAAATGCCAAATCCAGTCTGAACATCTGGCTGACTGTGCAAAGATTAATAATAATAATAATAATAATAATAATAATAATAATAATAATAATAACAACAACAACAACAACAATAATAATAATAATAATAATAATAATAATAATAATAATGAAGATCTTGTGGGACTTCCGAATACAGACAGATCGCCATTTGGAACACAACACGCCAGATATCACAGTTGTAGAGAACTGAAGCGTACAGCTGATTGATGTTTTAAGGAGATACCTGGTTGATACCTAGGATGCTGGCAGCAGCCTATGTCAACCATTAGTGCCAGTCAATTTGAGTGTTCAGTTGACTGAGTTTCATGTTTTATGAATAAAAGTGTAATAATAATAATAAATAATAATAATAATAATAATAATAATAATAATAATAATAATAATAAAAAATGGAAAACCAAAGCTTTGGATGGACAGCATTTGAAAAACATTGAAGTAAAATGTGATAACAACTTGACATGGGCATGGCTTAAGATGGGAACCATCAAGAAAGAAACGGAAGGCTTAATACTGGCTGAGAACAAGCACAAGCACTACAAACTAATGCCCTGAGAGCGAAGATACAAAAATCTACTGACAATCCAAATTGCCAACTTTGCAACAACAAAGTTGAAACTGTTTCACATTTAATATGTGAGTGCAGCAAAATCGCGCAAACTGATTACAAAGTTGATTGATATCGCTGTACCAGGAAATGCCAGAGTCAAAGAAAAAGAACTGGAAAAAATTACGAAATACCACGACCTGGCCATCGAAACTGCGTGATTATGGAAGAAATGTGTAACAGTGATACCCATTGTCATTGGAGCACTGGGAACTATGTCCAAAACTTTGCAAAATACATCAAGAAATTGCAGCTTCCTGCAATAACTCCAGCAAAGCTACAAAAAACTGCGCTATTTGGAACATCTTACATTTTAAGAAGATACCTGGTTGATACCTATGATGCTGGCAGCAACCCGTGTCAACCATTAGTGCCAGTCAGTTTGAGTGTTCAGTTGACTGAGTTTCATGTTTTATGAATAAAAGTTTTATTATTATTATTATTATTATTATTATTATTATTATTATTATTATTATTATTATTATTATTATTAAGTTGGAAGAGTCCTTGGAGGTCATCTAGTCCACAAGAAACCCTATACCATTTCAGACAAATGGTTGTCCAGTCTCTTCTTAAAAACTTCCAGTGTTGGAGCATTCACAGCTTCTGAGGCAGGTTGTTCCACTGATTAATTGTTCTAACTGTCAGGAAATTTCATACTGCTGTCCATTCTACACAAGTTCCCAAATCATTTTTAAAACTAGGCCACAAAACAGTACAGTAATCTCATCTGAAGTTTTGTTTTCAACAAGAAAGATAAATAACAAACCATCCGATACAATCCTGCCATGATTTTTATTGTATTTCCAACAAAGGAAAAAAACACAGGCGTTATTGCTGTGAGCTGCTCAGTGTTGTTGTAGGTAAAGTAGGAATCCATATTTTATTTGTATTTTATTTTAATCCCATTTATATCCCGCCCTTCTCCGAAGACTCAGGGCGGCTTACAATCTAAGCACAAATCAAATGTGCTTAGCAATAGCCTTCATTCTATGTATATGCCTGCTTATTAGGGCTTTCGCCCCCCCCCCAAGCAGCATTATTACAAAGTCAGCTTATTGCCCCCAACAATCTGGGTCCTCACTTTACCTATATAAATCTAAATAACATAATATAAAATAAAACATGGTACTTAAATTTTCACCTTCTGCCAACAATCTGGCAGATCCCAGAGGAGAACTATCCTAGACCCCAGGGCTCAGTTGGGGGAAGAATGGGTTTAGTGTCTGGGAAAATGGCTCAGCTGATTGGCTTCATCCCTGTGCTGCAGATCTCCCCAAATTATCATTCTGTTGCTGATTTGAATATTCTTAAAGTTGACTACATGGAACTCTGCTGGTAAGGCAAGATTTTGAATGACTTCAAAAGGTGGGAAGTGGCAGGAATGGCCATCGATGTGGAACAGGCTTCATATTTCACAGATATTCTCTCCTTCCCAAAGTGTTAGAACCTTACAGATCCAAGCATTTTCTTCTTTTCATAATAGAAATGTTAGCAGCTACAAATCAATACATTATTGAATTATTAATCAGCCAAACACTCAGTTACAAGACAAATATTTCATCTGTGAATTACTACCAGCTAATAAGCCTTCAAGTAATCATTTAACCAATCAATTAATAACTAATTAACTTTCAGGCTAGCACTATCCAATAGATACTGCAAAACTCCTGATGACTACTAGATGACAGCTTCTTTAAAAGCAGACAAGCCTCTTTAACACTGCAGTCATCTGGCAGCCATTTGTATTTTTGCTGTACAGATTTGGTAGCACTATTTTAGGGCCTGATTTATTCAAATTACAATCTAATTCTGCCAATATGCTAAATTTTAATTTCACATACAAAGCACCCACCACAATCATGTTTCTGGTCTGGCTCTTGCTTGTTCCCCCACCCACCCCAAACAGCCTCCATTACAAATCCCTTTCAGGGTTCTTTGATATCCATGTTCATCTAACCCCATGGAAGTCACAATGTTGTCTTCCACAGCTTACTGGAAAGTTCACGTTCAGATTTTCTGAGTCCCAATGTCTGAGATTTGGCATTAATTCTTGCTAGTGCCTTCTGTTCATTCCTCTTATTAGCTGTCTGATCTCCATTTCTGGACTTTAATTGACTGAATTGTGACTCCATATTTTGTTTTAGAAAGATGTGTAAGAAGCCAACATTGCTTTGATTTACATTGTAGGTGATAATTATGACAATACGGATGAGTTGCTTCTATTCTCTTTGGTTCAGGGTTTATGTATTTTTGAGTAACCAAGTTTCAGAAAGTCTATTCTCACAATCAGAAAAGCAGATCTGAGCTTGTTTAAAGATTCTAGCAGGGGAGCACATCTAGCATATACCCTTGAAGCCTAGGCTAAAGCTAGACTGAAGGATATTTTCCTATGCATACAGTATATATGGATTTTCCCTGCATGTAATGAGCCTATAGGATTGCAAACTAATCATTTATGGATTTATGAGTTCACCCTTGACTTCTGCACTCTTATATAGGATGGTCATTCTCTTCTAAGAAATAAGCAACTTAAAAGAGCAGATATCATACCAGCCACAGTTCTCCTTTTATTCTATGGCTATGCTGATTCAGATTGTTTGGAGTTGTAATCCCCAACAAAGTTGAGGATAGCTATGTTACTTTTGTTGTTATTGTTATATTAGTTTACATACAGCGTGTTAAACAGTTCTGACTGGATTTGCTAGTTTTAACTATCAAATTGTTTTCCCAGGACCTGTGATATTCAAAAATATTGTCATAAAAAAAATTGTGGTTCCAAGGTCTACAACTTTTTGTAAAGGATAGGCAAAGATTCTATTCTTATTGTGTTCAAATGCTTCTTTTAGTATAGCACCAAACACACTGACCACTACTGATATTACCATGCTTTTTGTTTTCCACATTCTCTCAATCTCTATCTGAAAATATAAAGTTCTTCAGATAGAGATTGAGCAAATGTTTCATTTTTTTCATTTTTCTAGTTCTTTCTCATTGACCTTTCTGTATCCTTCTGCAATGTCAAAGTACCCAAACTTGTTTCTTTGTAACTACAGTATTGCAGTTTCGTGGTTTATTATGGGCTCAAAGTTTATCAGCTTGTATTCCTCCTCCTCCTCCTCCTCTATCTTGTATTCACAAGAAATAACAAAGGACACACACAAAAAATCAAATATTTGACTGGTATTTTTTGGAAAGTTCTAACCCAGAAACTATCCAAGTAATGTCATAAGACATAACATGTGCTCTGCAAAGTCAGTTTTCTGTAAATCTGCAGATGATACTGCTAGAATATTAAGTTCTTGTAAATTTTTGTTTCATCTGTTGATATTTTGCCTCCTGCACCAATAACTACAGGAATGATTTGCAAGGTCTTTTCCATCTCCCTATTTTAACTGTCAAGTCTCTCTGTTTTATATGTTCTCTTCTTCCATCATCATCTTCATCATCCTTACGGAAGCAGAACTGAAAACGCAGAGCACTTGACTTTTTGTGGGCTACAGAAAAACAGTAGTGAATCAGCAATCACTTCGCTAGCTTACAATAAAGATTTTTGTAAGAATGAATACACAATGAGCACGTTGTGTACATAAATTATAGATTTCCTCTGGAGAGTTATTAAATTGAGCTGGGTATGTTTTAAATTTGTTTGAGTAAACCTAAAGGTAAACAATAATTTGGTTCTGTAGTACACAACATCAGTTTTTACATTGCCAATTTTAACCTTGGATGTTATCTACTGTGCTGCTGTTTGAAAACTGTCGTTGGTGGTTCTGCTTTTTAACATTCTAATTTCACTTGTGTAGATGTTCCTGTTTCTCTTGTCATTATCAAACCATGTTACCTCAGAATATAATGAGTCCTGATTTACTACTGACTCAAGTGCAGTAGAATTTCAATGACTTAACTGATTTACACTGTTGTTAAGTTATTGGCAAAGTGAAATCCATCAGTAACAAGAAGTATTTTTAAGGCAGTTAAGTTCCAATTGCATTAGCTTCTCTCTTTTTTGGGGGGGGGCAGAATAGTTTGTTTGTTCTCAAACAACTTTTTTAAATACCCCGTGACAATTTCTAAGAAATTGGAAGTTTTCCTTTCAGATTATGGCAAACAATATATTCTCTGTCATGTCTCCTTCCAGATTCACAACGTTCCATAATATCTTTCTTGTCCTCTGATTTCTGCCTGCTGATTCAATTCCAACTCTTTTCTAATTTTGTTCTTAAAACCAGCATCCACTTATGCATGATTCTGATCTGAACCTCTTAAAACAGAGGACCAAACAAAAATCAGCAACCTAAAACACCCTCCCCCATAAATGTAGCATAAGAAGTAGAACCTTTAATAGGTAATAGAAATGCTGATAAAATAGGTGCCAGCCACAAGACAGTGAATCCCAAAGCATTTAACCTTCTGATAATTCCACTTAGTTCCAAGTGAGTTAAAGCAATTTCCATGGCCAGCCATTTCCACCTTCAATCCTTGGGAACATATTAGATTAAATGTTAAGCAACATTACTTTAGATTGGGTGTTTTAAATGGCTTGGAGAACTGAGTGAAGAAAGCATTATATATCCAAAATGGGAATACAGGGAATGTTTTTATCTGAAGATTGAATTTAAAATTATAATTTTAGATCATATATTATTTAGTTTTCAAGGTGGCGTATTGAAAACTATCGATATTATTGAGCTCATTGAGAAAGATTTGAGTTCTACAGTTTATACCTAGTTCCAGATGGTGAAAAGATGTAGAAAAAAAATTGAATCCTTCATTGAATTTGACAGCTTACAGACTTTTCTGTTGTTTTTATCATCTTGCTCTATTGAAACTGAAATGCAAGTATTCTGCATACTTTTCCTTTAGGGTGAAGCTAAAATATGATGACATATTTATTCTGTTGAAGTATTAAGATGACTAACAGTAAGATACCTGAAGTTCTATAAAATTAAGACCAAAGTACTACAAGAAAGGAGACTGATTACATGCAGTTTAATTTTGAAGGCTGAATGATACATTTTGGAAAGTAACAGGCATTATAAACAGTATTTTAAGGGATATTCAAACTCTCCTTCTACCAAAGCAGAAATTTCATTCAGTTAATAATGGCTTTTTGACCTTGCTGAAAATTGCACTATTCATCTTGGATTATAGAAAAGCCACTGAATTCCCCACATATGGAAACATGAAATCCCTTGATAATTTTACTAGTTATGGAATTTCATTTAATTTACAATGTACTTATAAAAATTTAAGTTGCCCTTTTTGTAGAAAATATTTAGAGTGGGTAAAGGATAACAATATTTATTTCTACTGAAGATGTGCATTTTTCCATGTTGTTATTTTGGATTCTTCACATTTATATTTTCCAAATATATGGGATCAAAGGCCTGGAGTCTAAAACATATGAAGAACGGCTGCAGGACTTGGGTTTGGCTAGTCTAAAGAAAAGAAGAAATAGGGGAGACATGATAGCAGTATTCCAGTATTTGAGGGACTGCCACAAAGAAGAGGAATCAAACTATTCTCCAAAGCACCAGAGGGCAGGGAGAACAATGGTTGGAAACTGACCAAAGAGAAAAGCAACCTAGAATTAAGGAGAAACTTCCTAACAGTGAGGACAATTGACCAGTGGAACAGCTTGCCTTCAGAAATCATGGACACTCCATCACTCGAGGTTTTTAAGAAGAGACTAGACCATCACTTGTCTGAAATGGTATAGCTTTCTCCTGCTTAAGCAGGGGGGTGGACTAGAAGACCTCCAAGGTTCCTTCCAACTCTATTCTGTTCTGTTCCATTCCACTCCACTCCACTCCATTCCATTCCATTCCATTCTATTCTATTCTATTCCCAGGTATATTTAATATCCTCTACTGCTGAGAAGCTATTTGGAATTGTTCATCTCCTATAAATCCCAGGACCTAGGCAATTTGGGCTGTTCTCAAAAAGCTAAGCAGGAGTGGACCTAAATAGTACTAGAATAGGATGTGACTAGGAAATCCTACAGCTATAAACCAGACTGAAAATTTCTAAAAATCTTAGAAAAAGGCAACATTAAACAACTTCCATACTGTGGAGTCTTTGGTCCTTTCTGAACTTGATACTGAAGATGTTACATTGTTGGACATTGAAATGTCTGCAAGAAAACAACCAAGCTCAAAGAGTACCAAGGACTCCATGTTCAGTCCTGACCTTTCATACTGTTGGTAGCAAAAACTACCTCTCTACCTGTTGCGTTCAACCAAAGAGAATCTTTATCTCCCCCCCTCCATCTTTTTATCCATAAATTCAGTATGAAGCGAAATGATTCCCTTCCTAATATCAAGAATTTGAAGAGCATGTAGTTCTATAAGAGTTAATTGCAGGAAAAAAAGGTCTACTGCTATATCTGCGTGGTTTTATTATTTTATTTACTGTACCCTGTTTCGTGCTGATCTTCATTTTGGCAAAACTTCAAAAACTGGAAACCATAGAATCATAGAAAGTCGGAAGGGCCCTACAGACTGGAAAGATCATTTCAGCCTTCAGCTCACTTGGGGGCCCTTGCTCAATAGCTCACTCAAATTTGACAAGGAAACTTCAATGAGCCCTCTTTGAGCCAGCTGGCTTTCCACTGAATTGACATGTCATTCAACCCACACTTATCTAGCTTCTTATTAGAATGTCATGAGGTATGCTGTCAAATGTTTTGCTAATATATAATACTGTATAAAAATTTAAACATTATATTTACCAAATGCCTATGTGTCTATAAATAAACTGCTGCTGACAAACATTTCCTGCCATGGTATCATACTTGTCCTAATTCTGAGTTTATTAAAATATTTTTTCTGAAGTCCAAGATATACATTCATCTATACTCAACTTTTGTTAAACTTAAAATCAATAATTCTAGCATTACACAATCACTTTTTCCTAATGTATCTGCTATGTTCCCTTGCAAGACTAACTTTTAATTATTGGTTAATATCAATGCAAGAACAGTTGATACTTTTGTGCCTTGCTTTGCCTTCTGGAGAAAATGTATGCAGTACACACATGCAACCTTTGAGTCAGTCGTGAGTCCTGGAAACTGCCTAGACAATTCCCTGCAGTTTTACTGGTAGGATCTGGAAGTACCATTTCCTCCTTCCTAGGGCTGAGACAGAGTGACTGGCTTGTCTATTATTGTTGTTGTTGTTGTTGTTGTTGTTGTTGTTGTTGTTGTTGTTATTATTATTATTATTATTATTATTATTATTATTATTATTATTATTATTACTTCATGCCTAATTAAACAATCTTTACTTTTGTTCTGAAAATATAATCCAAGGCAGGTGATCCTAGACACCATTGATTTTATTCATTCCTCCAGTTATTTTAATTTACAGCCCTTGTCACACTCATTCACTTGGATTTCAGATCAGGTATGCATACTTTCATCATGAAGTATGACTTCTGCATCCCACCCCAGCCTCATAGGACAAGGCCTATTCCAATGTTAAACTTGGCTACAGGGTTATACAACTGCCACACATGGGTCAGTCAGACCATATATCCATGCTTTTATTACCAGCATATACGCCTCTTAGGAAACGGGCTCTGGCCACAATAAAGATCATGAAATCCTGGCCTGATGGCACCTCTCAAGAACTGCAGGACTGTTTTGAGAGGATAAACTGGGACCTTCTGTGGATAAACTGTGGATCTTCAACCACACAGTATCCAGTGGTAAAGTACAGCTGTGAGTTGGACATTGAAAAAAGTGAGAGAAATTCTTTTAGGATTATGGATTTCTAGATCATCAATAAGTGTATCACGGACTAAAAGAAGAACCAGTAAAATAACGGCCAAATAGAAGTGGGCTTCTTTGAGACAGAAACTTAACTTAGGAGTTTAGAAAAAATATTAGGCTTGACAAAGAAGGGGAAGAAAAGGGTGAATCAAAGAGCATACTGGAATATGAGAAATATGAGTCAAGACAAGATGGAAAGCAATTATTTTTATAGGCACAATCTGAGTCCTACTTGATGGCATCTGAATAACATGACCAAGGTGGGCTTGTAAAGTCTGCTGTCCAAAACACTTAATAGTATAATTTAAAAAAACAAAAAAACAAAACTGGTTTAGTAATAAGAAGAGAGAGAGAGAGAGAGAGAGAGAGAGAGAGAGGGAGAGAGAGAGAGAGAGAGAGAGAGAGAGAGAGAGAGAATGTCTCTATCAGGAAGCAATAGTTGAAATTTCTTTTCTGCTTGTCTTCATTCATTGCAAATTGCCTTCTGCCCTGAGCTTCCTCTGCTTCATTCTTGCTTGTCAGATTAGAAATAAGCTAGCAAAATGAGGAAAACCCTCCTTTTCCCTACTGAAAACTTTGCTCCTATGCGCCTCTTAAGTTATGGAACACAAAATGCAAAATTAAGACAGCACAGTTTTTCACTGAATGTTCCCAAAAGCTTTGGCTGCCAGAAACCACTAAAATTTACAATGCTTATTTGTAGGGGTTGTATAGGAGCCTGTAAAGACCAAGATTTCTATTGTTTTTAGTTTGCTGTTCCAAACAACACCTTTTGTCATTAAGGAAAATTATTACCTAGAGCAGGATGAGGCAGCTAATTAATTTGTTCTCAGGAGCCTAAACCCATCAGGAGAAGCTTATGAGTTTTTCACTTGCTAGAATTATCATTCTTATCTAAACTGATCTATTGATCATTAATGATCTGAAACCCCTCAGGGCATGACTGATGGGTGAGAAAAATCCAATATGCTCTCTTCCAAAGCAGAATACAAATATGGTCATGAGCTATTGTTATACTATCTTTGCTGGAGAAAAAAAAAGGGAGAGGAGAGATGTTGAATGAATTCACAAAGAAGCTCATTGAAATGCTGCAGGTCAATCTTGAATTCTGGTCTTGGATTTTGGTGTTTTTTTTCTATTGGAGCTTTTGATTCAGTAGGTATATGAAAGCGCATCCTGATCATATTAACAAGGGGGGATTTATAGGTTCATTTCTTTTGCACATAGTATAGATACTGTAAATGTTATTTAAGACTCTCATGCCCTTTATCAGCTCATTGTTCCTAAACATAACATTCTAAAAGGCAGAATTTTTTACAGTTATGCATGCATCTATAGAAAACTAAAAGTATATAGAACATATATTAAATCAATAAAAGCAGGCTCCCCATCTCTCACAATAGAGAGAGGCAGAATAATTACTTATGCTGCATGCAGATGGACATATGATAACAATATTCATGAATTAAGTCAAATATACCATGTTTCCCCAAAAGTAAGGCCTACACCAACAATAAGCCCTAGCTTGGTTTTTTTGGGGTGGGCATAATATAAGCCCTATCCCAAAAATTAGCCCTAGCTTTGGGGCAAGGCACACACCTAAAAATCATGCTAGGGTGGAGTGGGGGGTGGAGCTGCCCCACCCACCCTGCACCCACTTACCTTGCAGCCAGTCTCCTCTCCTTGCCGGCCCACTTCTTCTTCTGAGGCCTATTCTGGAGCCAGGTTTGCATTTCTCAGACACAGGGCTTTTGGAAGGCCTGTGCAGCCAAGAACTGAGCTATGGATTCAATCCATAGCTCAGTTCTGCAAGACCTCAGCAGCCGAGCACCAAACTATTGAATCCATAACTCGGTACTCAGTTGCTTAGGCCTTCTGGAAAGGTCTGACTGCAAAATGCAGGCCCGAATGCAGCTGCAGAACTTCAGCCCCAGAAGAAGTGGACTGGATAGGTGGGGTTGTCGGTGCTAGAGGTGAGGTAAGGCCTACCCCGAAAATAAGACCTGGTGCCTCTTTTGGAGGCAAAAGAAAAAAGACCTGGTCTTATTTTGGGGGAAACATGGTACATGTGCCAGAATAATGTCACAGGATCCAATCTGGGTCAGTCACCAGGACCAGACGTTTTGTCTTCTTAGCTTTTGGACTCGTGCTGGAGCCCATCCTCAGGTAACTTCTCTCTGGCTAGAGATGGGCTCCAGCATGAGTCTAAAACCTCAGAAGACAAAAGCTCTGGTCCTGATGACTGACCCAGATTGGATCCTGCAACAATTAATACTATAAACTTTTTACTCTGTTTTAAACTTGTAGTCAAACGTTGAGACATCAAAGAATAGCTTGTATCCATAATATTTTTCTACCCATCTGTGATGAATCATAATGTGTGGTGCATTACATTCCGCTTGTTCTGGCAGAGGGTAATGATAAACACATAGGCTCTCATTATTTTCCTTACTCTTCAAACGCTTAACCATTTTTATCTCCTGTACCATGCAAAAATTTACCTTACTATTGTTTCTTCTGTTAGATTGTAGCAGTCGTGTGAGTTAGTTTCTCCCCCTTCAGAAGTAGTTATTTCCTACTTTGTTGAAGCACAATGAATAAATGGTTGTGTGCGTGCAACAATTCTAATTAAAAAAAATACTGTTACTCCTGTACCTGTCTAGAGCTGTGTGCATAGCTCTGCATATTTTATTTATTTTTTATCCTGCCTTTATTATTTTTGACAAACGACTTAAGGCAGTGAATATATCCAACGTATTTTCGTCCTCCAAATTTCTCACAATAACCCTGTGATGTGAGTTGGACTAAGAGAAAGTGACTGATAAAAGATCACTCAGCTGGTTTTCATGGCTAAGGTGGGACCAGAACTATGTAAACTAGAATAAATCGATGCCCTCATCCCTGTGGCAAGCCTTCGAATATTGAAAGACTGCGATTAGTCAGTCCCTTATGTCTTCTCTTTGTTAAGAGAAGCTAAATAAACCTATTTTCCTTTAGCACTTATTCATAGGATTTGGCCTCCAGACCCCTTATCTTCTTTGTTGCTCTTGTCTGCAATCTTTTTACCTCCTCAGCATCTTTTTGTACTGTAAGTCAAGGACTATCTGTACAAACTTGTAATTCAAATCTTTCCAAGGTGATCAAACCGGTCAGTCCTAGAGGAGATCAATCCTGACTGCTCTTTAGAAGGCCAGATCCTGAAGCTAAAACTCAAATACTTTGGCCACCTAATGAGAAGGAAAGACTCACTGGAGAAGAGCCTAATGCTGGGAAAGATTGAGGGCAATAGAAGAAGGGGACGACAGAGAATGAGGTGGCTGGATGGAGTCACTGAAGCAGTAAGTGTGAGCTTAAATGGATTCCAGAAGATGGTAGAGGACAGGAAGGCCTGGAGGAACGTTGTTCATAGGGTCGCGATGGGTTGGACACGACTTCTCAGCTAACAACAACAAGTAGAATTCTTATCCCTTCCCTAAGATGTGATGCATGATAGTTTGGTCAAGTAGTAATCTTTGTGTAGGAGATGAGCAGGCTGAGCCTGAGGAAGAGATCAAAAGCATCATCTGTCATGAGTCCCTTTGCACTCACAAGGGATCTAAGTCCAGCCCACCTTGAATTCTTGTGACTCTTATCTTCTACCAATTTGCTTGAGCCATTAATAGTTCAGATTCCTGTAAAGAGCTTAAGCTTACAATAAATCTTTATACCCATTTGAACTGCCTGGATCCCCTGATTTCCTTGGCACATGACACTTTGTTATATTAAAACAAATAACAGGATGCTTTCCTTTTGGAAACTGTGCCATCTATTTCCACATTTTAACCATGAAAAATAGTGAAAAAGCATTTTTATACATTGTCCCTCTGTGTCAGATACAAATAATCATAGCCTCTGGTGCTTACAACAGACCAAATAATAAAGTCAGTAACTTTATTGTTTAATACCTATGTTCCAAGAATCTCACCTGAATGCTTGCCTTCCCCTGGGATAAGGCTCTTGTATCTTGCGGGAGATCAAGCTTATGTCACTTGCTGGTGTGCAAGGATTCCAAACTAGGCCCTCGCCTGACTCCTCCATCCATCCTAGTTGGCAGTTTCCCAACATTCTGGCTACTTCTCACCTAGTGTACTCTTAAGTACATTTTTTGTATGCATGTTTAACAGAAAAGAGACAGTTCCTCTGTCTGTTTGTCTGGCTGTCTTTCTCTTAGACATTGAAGTGAGTGGCTCAGTGGTAGAAAACACACTTTGTTCAATTCACAATCTCTCAAAATATGCCAAGTAAAATCTGAAATCTTTCAGTCACTTTCAGTATACAAAAGAGAATGATCTGATTCATAAGGTACACTCATACATACTAAAAAAAGAACATAGCTGGAGGACCAACGACTTTATCAACATATTAGCATGGGAGAACTTCCCAGCCCATCTATTTTCATTTAAGTCCACTGTTTCTGCTAGAATATTATTGGGTATATTTTATATATAAGGTCTATAGCACACAAGAAGAATGAGACAGGATTTAGTAGAATTCAAAGATAATATGAAGCCAGAAAAATACAAAAACTAACAGCAGGTCCTTTGAACTCAGTGTGATAGTTTGTGAAAGAGGTCTCCAAGAATATTTGTGACCAGGTTCTGTTTATAATTTCCTGACTAGTCCAAAAAGAGGAAAGGACAAAATCTTGATTATTTGATTCCATTTGGAATCCACGACTACATCATACAACTCTGTTTCTCAAAGGTGTATTCTTTGTACAGTTTATGACTAAAGCACAGAATCAATACAGCCAATGCACTTCAACAACATTTCTTGAAATTGTGATATAACGATATCTGTAATCAAATTTCCATTTCTTCCATTTATAGATCACATAAAATGTAGCAAAATGCTTAGTAAAAGTGACTAAAAATACATAATTTTGTCTCCAGTGATACTAAGTGACAAGTTCAAGAAGGATCACAATAGTACCTAATTACGGACTCATATGGGAGAGAGGAAATGTTCTCTTGCATGTGCTCATTTAGTACTTAGCTGTCATGTTTACTGTATCTTAGCCTTAGAATATATTTATAATTTCTCCATCTATTCATGAGTTGAAAATGAATGATAGATGACTCATCCAGCATGTCCAACAATATTTACAATAAAGTAGGTTTAGCAGGATAAAAAGTGACCAAACTCTGAGCGAAAAGACATTAATCTATAACTAGCTCTTCTTTAATGCAAATTAAAGGATCAGGATTATGGGTAAAATCTGCAAAAACTTTTATTTATTTAAAAGGTTTATATAGTCATCCATCTTAAGTAACTCACAATAACCATGCAACCAATACAGGTGGTCCTCAACTTAAAACCACAACCAAGCCCAGAATTTAGTTGCAAGTTATTATGGTTGTAAACCAAGTCACCATGTAACAAAACTCAGCAGTTGTTAAGTGAGTCACCACGGATGCTAAGTGGATCATGAGGTTGTACATCCAAATCCATCTTATATAATTGACCTTTTTTTTTTTACAACATTTGCTGGAAAACGGCAGAAAAAATCACAAAACATGATCATGTGACCACATATATTGCAACTGGTCACAAATGAAACCTAGTTGACAAGTTTCCAAAATGCAATCACATCACCATAGTATACAGCAATTGTAACTTTGAGGACAGGTCACAAATAACATTTTTCGATCCTGTTGTAACTTCAAATGGTCATTAAGCAGCTGGTCATAAGTTGAGAACTGCAAGGTGATCAAACCGGTCAGTCCTAGAGGAGATAACCCTCACTACTCTTCAGAAGGCCAGATCCTGAAGCTAAAACTCAAATACTTTGGCCACCTAATGAGAAGGAAAGACTCACTGGAGAAGAGCCTAATGCTGGGAAAGATTGAGGGCAATAGAAGAAGGGGACGACAGAGAATGAGGTGGCTGGATGGAATCACAGAAGCAGTAGGTGTGAGCTTAAATGGACTCCAGAAGATGGTAGAGGACAGGAAGGCCTGGAGGAACGTTGTCCATAGGGTCGTGATGGGTCAGACACGACTTTGCAGCTAACAACAAAAAGTGTAAGGGAAAGTGCAATGGTCAGACACTTTTACACAGTAGTGAAATGTACTGGTGAGATTTGAGTTATAATTGAGATAATAAATGCATTAATCCATTCTCTTGTTTGGAAAGTTTCTGGCATTAATTTTATTGCTGGCTAGAAAATTAACTACAGAATGAGCCTACATGTTTTGTTTGCTTATTTTATTGGCTTTCAGCTGCTGAACTATTCAACAGTTTTAATCCTTAAGAGCTTAAGGGAAAATATATTATTGTCAAGTTAATTTTAACTTCAGTCCATTGCATTTTAAGAATTAAGAAAATGTAAGGACTGATTCAGGAAAAGGATAGATTAATAAATGGAAGCTGACTTGATGACTTGCCCCTCACTTTCGAAGCTAAACTTTCTAGGTAAGCAAGCTTTGATCCTTTAACCTAATTTTCTTCCCTAGTGTGCAGGTAATTTTAAACAGCCAGAACAGAGGTCTGAAGAGCATGAAGCTATAGTTTTAGTTGCCAACAGTATCAGAACTAATATTTAACTTTAATTGGACTATCTCAGCTGATACTTGTCTGAAAGATTTCACTTCAATATATGTTAGACACCATAGCTGGAAGTATCTTTTTCCTCATACAGATTGTACTGAAATCCTAGTTTCACTTTTGGTCATTTATTCCAAGACATGTAGAACAGAACATATTTAACTAGTTCTCAAACTCAGGTAAAGATCATGCACAGGTATTGGCTAAGAGCATTAAATAATAGCATTCCCCTGTTCCACCATGAGGAATGAGAGGGCACTTCTACAGTATGTCGCCGCTATTTCCATTCTGCAAATCCTTGGAAGCAGTTCAGACTGTTTAGCAGCTCTATCTTGGGAACAACTTCACTTCTGAGAATTTGAAATGATGTAGACAAATTGTGAAAAATACTGTTCTGTCCAGACACTTTGAAAAAATATCAAAATTTTAAAAAAATTAAAAAATCATAAATCAGTACTGGCACTGACACTGTCCTTGTCCTATCTCAGCTGAAGACAAGGGATAATTAACAAAATGATTGTCCATTTTACTCCTGGAATTTGTTCTAATGGGTGAGGGCAGCTATAGTAATTAACCCCTTCCCATCCACCCACAATAAACTTATAGGTTGAGGGAGGAACAATAGTTCACTCCATAGTACTATTTACATTTAGTCAAAGAGTATCTTGTTTTGGAAGAGATTTGTTCTGAAACAGAAGCCTACAGGAGCATTTTAATCAAAAAGAAATATGATAACCAATGTGATGTGACATTTTTTCCTTTCTTTTTCCCTGTCATTTGATAGCTGCTTTTCTAGGCAAAGGAATTTAACATAATTTTCTGAATCCCAGCTTGCATGAAATAATGAATTTTGAATATGCAACTATTGATTTGCTACCCTATTCAGCTGGCCTGGGGATGTCTGCTCTGTACACTAATATCTAAAATTTATCCTTGAGAATAAATTTCAATTAACCTACATTTGAGGAAATTGCAGACCAACAACAAGCAATCCAGAAGCTTAAGGAAAATTAAAGTTAGAAGTGCATTTGCCCAAACAAAATACAGAAGTTGCAAAGAGACATCATACTGTGGGGACTTTGGGTATTTTATTTAGTTATTTAAGCAGCTGTCATAAAATTGCTAAAACAAAAAATATTCTAGAATGCTAGCACAAAAGCAGAAGCAATAGGGGGGAAAGCACACAATCAGATGAAAATCAAGCATGAAAAATTCAGAGCTGAATTGACAGATAGCTGGCTATTTGACCTTAGGAGTCAGCTATAAGTGAGCCTGTTTAGAAAGATTGGGCAAAATTGGGAATATGCTAGAAAAGGACCTTTCCCCCCAGTATCACTTCCAGTATCACCTCTTAAGAAACCCCTCTCCAAACATTTTGCAAACATGACCTTAACAGCCAGGCAGATATGGGAAAGAGACCATAGTTTTTAAGGTAGCCCTACCCAAAGGAGTTAGATAAGGAAAGCATGCACAAGGTGGGTTTCTGAAATTCTTCTCAACCAAGTTTTTTCTTTTGCACATCCCTGGCCTGAATTAACTGATTTTAAAATTCAACCCTCTTTTTTCTGGCCAACGTCTCCTGCCAAAACAAATTTGGTGCCTTTCTTTTTTTGGAGAGTTATCCTGTTGACTGAGTCCAGACCCTCTTTAACAACATTTATTTCCAATATTTCACTGGGTTGGAAATAATAAAACTGAGTGCATTGAACAAGCTCACAGCAGACTGAGAGTATGAAATGTGGCACACCAGTGATACCTACGCAAAGCACTTTGAGATTATGGGCCTTTATGCATTTCATAACAAGAAAATAAATAAATCCATTCCATTTACTAAACAATCCCATTTTTCTCCTGACTGCAGGGTGTGAGTCATCTTCAAAGGCAATGCCATGGATATGACACATAGCAGTCACCCACCTGTAACTGGAACAAGTATCAGCATATTAATAAAAGTTGGGCAACCATCCCTGTTCAAGAATGCTCATTGAAATTTATGAACAAAAAGAGGTATCAAATCTGTGCTGCAAGATTCTGGACATCCTAAGATGGGAGCAAAATCCTGTTAAACTATCAGGTTACTAATAAACATAATCAGATCTTATTAAATGTTGAGTCTCTAACAAGAGTACAGAGAAGAGTAACAAAGATGATTAGGGGACTGGAGACTAAAACATAAAAGGAACTGTTGCTGGATTTTTTTGTCTTTCTTATCAACAATTGTTAAATCCGGGGTGTTATGTTGCAGGTGCTTGTCTGTTTGAATTCTGAAGTCCCAGGGCAGTTTAATTTTATCATTTTTATGACTTTCTCTATTTTATGATCCCACCAGTTCTTGCTTACAGGCAAATGATATTTTTTGCAGATCTTCCAATGCACCATTGTTGCTACTTTGTCATGCCGCTGCTTGTAGTCAGTCTGTGTGATTTTCTTGCAGCAGCTTACCAGGTGGTCCACGGTTTCTTCAGCTTCTTTGCATAGGTGGCATTTACTGTCTGTTGCTGTCATCTCAATTTTGACTTTCTATGCATTTATTGTTGTTGTTATTGTTGTTGTTAATCTAATAAGAAATTCACACTGCAAATTTCATCCTCCACAACAAACACCACTTCATCTAAAGTCTAAGCATAATATTCCTTCATAGATGAAACACAGTATTCTGCATTACACTTACATGCTTACACCAGGTACTAACTCACACTTGACTGGACCCTAAACTGTAGTTATAAACCATAGTACCGTAGTTGGATTCATACAATACGCTAAGCCCAAACTAACAAGTTATATTATTGTCTATATGATATATAGCCTCAGCTGATAATTATAAACTTGTTTCCATCTCTTGAATAAAATTCATATGATTTCCTAGTCTCGCCATTATTCATCCAAAATGTTTACTTGACATATCCAGAATATTACTGTACCTAAATTTATTTATTTTTAAATGAAAGAGAAGGGCTAAGTGAGTAGAGAATTTCCAACTGGATGTCTTAGTGAGGGGAAGCCTGCTTGACCAGATAACTCTATTATTGTAGCTGATCACTGGAAGGGTAAAAAATGAACTATAAGAAACCCTTCCCGAAATATCATGCATACCAGGGAAGCAATATATATCCTGCATAAGGAAAGAAAAGTGCAAAGGCAGGAACCAGTTGTCAACATCAAAATGCCTGACTTGGGCATAACACCAAATGTAAGGAAGATTTACCCAGAAGATGCATAATTTCCAGAATTCCTTTTGTAGCTCTCAAAGCAACCCAAGAATATCCACTGGACTGGCTGGGACACAGGTTTTTATTTTTTTTTTCATTGTGAGGTAGTGGGGAAGATACAAGACAAAACTGGGCTAAAGCTTATCATACTCTTTCTATTTCCAGTGCTGCAAAATAAATTCAGGTTATTTGCAAGGTGGGAGACACTTAAAGAGCAGAATGGGTGGCTTAAGCCTCTTTAGATATTAGTTTTGTTCAACAAATCCCCACATCTGTGAAAAATAGACCAATATTTCAATCCTACCCACCTCATCAGAGGAAATGGCCAAATGTCCTTGTCAGCTCAGATACTAAACTGTTTGATCCCTCATTAGAACTTGGATGATGAATGACTCCAGAACTATAGCTAGACTGGATACTCAAAAATATCCTAAGAAAAAGGCTATGGCAAACTATTTTTTCCAAGGAAGCTGCATCTATAAAGCCAACAGAAGTCAAGTCCACATTGAAGAAGACTTTCAAGGAGACTTCTTTACCTCCATGATATCATGTTAGCACTGAATAAACTCCTGGCAACCCATCCTAAGATGCAAGAAAGTTATATATCCTTGAGCTAAAGTGATGGTAGGTTTATCCTTATCAGATTTATTCAAGCAGAGAATAAACAGCTACCTTTGGGGATGCTTTAATTCTGAGTTTCCTGTATATCGAAGTGTCTGAGAGACCATGACAGAGCTCTAAGACAGGATGGTTATTTTCCATGCCTTTGTTATCAAGGGAGATGCCCATCAAAGAAACTTATTTCTCAGGGCAGTTCAAAATCAACTTCAAGTAAACCAAATGTAAACTCAACACAAACTTTACCTTAATATTTGTGTAATTTCATCTGGAGGGAGGGAGGGAGGGAGAGAGGAAAATAACTTTGCTTTAAGTGTACAGCTGCAATTTTTTAATTTTAAAAATCAAAAGCCAGCTCACATATTGGCATCCAACAAAATATTTTCTTTAAGAAGTTTGTCCTTTACCAGGTGACCCTGAATGTAGCCATCCAGATGTGATTTTTTTAAAAAAAGTGAGTACATTTTTTCTGATTTTCTGAAATACCAGTCTTCAGTCACCCGAAGCAGTCTCTCTGGAGGAGACAGAGAAACTTAGCATAGTTTTAAAATTTATGTGCATAAAATATGCACTGAGTAATTCAAAGTGGTTTTAGGATGTTTCAAACGATAAAGTCTCCCTTCAGCTATTGTAGATCACTGCCTTCGCTTTACGGAAACATTGTTTCACAGGTTTATAGCTCTGCTGTAAAAATGTGCTGCAGGCTAAACATTCAGTGTCTGTCAAAAAGTAATATTTAGTACAATTTCACCCCATTATACTATGGAGCAAGTATGCGGTCTTGACCTGCTTTTGGATTCATTTCTGTCACTAAAGACTCGGATTGGCATCCAGATCTGATGGGCATAATGGTTCTGGACACAGGGGTATGGACATTATGTCCAAAGTACCATCCCATTTGGTCTAGTTCAACAGGCTGTATCTGGTCTAACCTAGAAAGTTGCAGCTAGAGCAGAATCTGGCAACCAGACTATTATATGGAACTCTTCACGTTGTTGTTGTTGTTGTTGTTGTTGTTGTTGTTGCTGCTGCTGCTGCTGCTGTTGTTGTTATTATTATTAACATTGGGAGGGATCTTGGAGGTCATCTAGCCCAACTCCCTGCTCAGGCAGGAAACCCTATACCATTTCAGACAAATGGCTGTCCAGTCTCTTCTTAAAAACTTCCAGTGTTGGAGCATTCACAGCTTCTGGAGGCAGGTTGTTCCACTGGTTAATTGTTCTAACTGTCAGGAAGTTTCTACTTAGTTCTAGGTTGCTTCTCTCCTTGACTAGTTTCCATCCGTTGCTTCTTCTCCTGCCTTCAGGTGCTTTAGAGAATATTACATCAACCTCTTGCTGATAATATGTCACTAGTTCTGATTTCAAGATTTTAGAAAGGGCACTGGCTTAGTCCTGCAATGTTTTGGGAGACTACCTCTCCCAATATATTCCTGTCTGGACATGATGATCTGCAGGGAAGATCTTCCTCTAGGTCACATGCCAGGAGAGATGTGTTATGCCAGGATGTGGAAAGGTGCTTTCTGCTGTGGCACCCCCAGCTTCATAAATGCCCTTCTCTTATTATCTTCCTTTAGTGGTAGCTGAAGTCCTGGCCATTTATTCTCTGTTTTAGACATAAGCATTTAAGTTACTAAGTTTGCCATGCTTTAAATTATTGTCATTATCTATTTTACTTGATGTTATTGTTTTCTGGTACTTTTTATAGCCCACAAATTGCCATGTGGACAAGATCCTCTGTAAGAACCTGGCTAAGGTGTTAAAGCAGTCAAAACCAAGGGACATACCATTTATGGATCTAGCCAAAAAATCATTCCGCTTGCAAACAAGAAAAAAAAAATGGCCTCCTTATCTTTTAACTAGCTGCAGCAAAGCTGAAAATTACTGTTTTCATCAGGACTTGATGTCTGAGTTTTAGGAATGCTAATTCACCTTCAGAATGCCTTTTTTTTGAAAAGCAGTCAATGCCTGAACCTGAGGCATAGTTTCATGGGTTTAAAATTGAACTGCTCAGGTGTGTAGGATATAAGCTTTTTCCTGTTACGAAGGAGAGAAAAGAACAAATAAATGGAATAAGAAACATTCTTATTTTTGCTAGCCAGATTTTTTTTCCTCCTTTTGTGTGTAGTTTCCAAACTAGGATTCATCTGCCATGTTATTACACCTTTCCTGCTCAGTGAGCAGGACCCGACTTTACGAACTGTTGTGTTGGTACCTTCAGACTGAAACTGTTTCTCTTCAATTTGAAAGTGATACATAAAATGTCCCTTAGAAAGAATGTTATAAGCTTCCAATTCCTGAACATTAAACACTGAATAGACAGAAATACCTATTCAAAAGCTGAATCTCTTCCCTGCATGAGTTTTAAATGTCATTGGAAAAGTCGCTCCAGTTCAATTTTGCACAAGTTTCCCACACTTGTTTTAATCAACCAGTTATGACTCATAGGGGAAAAAAAGTGGGAGATCACAAGTGGCTATCTCTAATTTTGGAAAAGCGTAATTTTAATATACTGATAGCAGTGGAAATGGCACTAGAAATTAAAAGTAACAAAAGCCAGAAATGGCTAACGGTGATATAGAGAAGATTGCCATCCTTCAGATTAATTTCACCTGTTTTCCATTAGTATTATCATGTTTTAATCAGTACTGAATAATGGTTTGATCATAGTTCCTCTTGAATGGAAAAGGCAATTTTTTGAAAAGTGCTGTGTGTGAGAGAGACCAAGTGCCTAGATCATGCTAAGCCATGCATTTTAAATGAGGGTTAGTAAGAAATCCATTCATGTAGTATTCTAAGCCATGAATAATGCAAGCTAATCTCAAAGAGATGAGCTAAATATTTTGGTGGGAGACCACTAGGAGATCTGAGGGCTGTAGAGTACATTGGGAGGTTAAAAAGAATCCTAGAAAAAGGGAATGGCTAGGATGCAATAGATGTGTAAACAGCCAGGAGCACCATACAAAGTAGTTGCATGGAAAAAGACACAGCAGTTTTAAAGATTCAAAGGGGAGTTAGGTTTTTGTACATGCTCTTGTGCATTAAAAAGAACCCTCTTTTCTTTTAATTTTCTCTCTAGGGATAGAGAAATGTCTTTTCAACCATCTATTAATTTCTTAATAAAATCTCTATTGAAATACTAGGTAATACCAAGAAATATATTTTCCTACAAATATTTATTCCCACATATTTAATATAATATAAACAACAGACAAAACACAATTTTTACATGTTTCTATAGATATCTTGTTACTTATTAGCAAAATGGTGTATTGTTTTATTAGGATATTTACTGGATAACAAGCATTTGTGGCCATTGCTTTATACTGATATTGTGATATAATGAGGAATTCAAGTCCATTCCATTGGCTGACAGCTTGAAATGCCATGACGAGCTAAAAGTGTCACTGTCATGAACCTGCCACTCACCTATCCTTAGATTGTAGAAACTGCTCATCCCTAAAAGCTGCAAGACTATATAATCCAGAAGCAGTGGAGGAAAATACACACACAACAGGAAAAGCTAGTTTAAAGCATATCTATTTGTATATCCCAACAATTTATGTAAATTTGGGGTCTTGTCTCAGACCTCAGTCTTCTGGTGGAAAATTTCAGATTCAGGGGAAAAAAATTACAGTCACAATGCACCAGTGCTCAAGAAGGGAGAGAGAAGTTCTGCCAGCTGAGAAACTAACACTGCAGATGACCGTGATGAACAGAATTGACAGCACTTATTTAAGATCATTAAATGCTTTGGCAGGGATAACACAAGTTTATTAAGCTCCTAGACAAGGTGCTGATTGCAAGACACCAATAACATGAACACATCTCAGATGGCCTTTAGAAGAATTCCCAGTTGGTTTAGAGCCCTAAGCATTTATCTTATCCAACAATTATTTTTACTGTTGAGCCAGACTTGTATAATTACTATTGGTTACATTTGTGATGAGCAAAGTAAACTGCGTCATTCATTCCCGCTTAAAAATGTGATCTCCTGGTCATCTGGATTTTGGGTTTACTTTTGACCGTGCCGATTCTTTGCAGCCCATAAATATGTTCTTTAAGGAAACCTCTTGCCTTGGAGTTCTGTTTTTACTGGTCTCATTTATCGGAACCATGACAGTGGGAATCTGATGATAAGAGAGGCCAGATTGACACTGAGTAAAACATCAGTCACGCTACACAAGGCGCTTCTCATTAATATAATTGCATGTGCAGGGGAACCTTTACCTTTACCTTTAGACCAGGAGTGTCAAACTGCCAACCTGTGGACGAGTTGCATCATGTGGAGGCTGTGCCCACCCCAGCTCCGGCAATGTGAAAAAAGTCATGACATGTCACGTGACTCAGCAAGTTTGACACCCATGTTCTAGACCTTCTGAAAGAAGCAGAAGCAACTGCTTCTGCTTAAGGTATGACAGCACATTTGTTTCTATGGAAGTCTTACTTTCCTGTATTTTGCCAGGTATTTGTACTATATCTTACTGTCATTCCGTTCCATGGCCTAGACCTCTCTGTTAATATTAAGTACAATGGCATAAGAGCAGGGTAGAACCAGTGGTGCTTTCTTGTAGAAGATCAGAGAAGACTGTCTACCATTCACATTATTTGGTTTTCTCCTGAGTTCCTTTAACAGATGTGCTGGAACTATAGATTAGCAGAAATCTGGTTCTAAAGGACTCCTGTACCTTTTCATACATATAGGAGTTGTAGTAAGTGATCTTCCTTTCTCATCCTTCCTCCCTCACCTTCAAATATTCACTGTCCTTCACTTTACAGATGATGGCTAAATCCTCCTGTAGACTGAGAGGATGGGTTGCTGTTTTTGTTATTCAGTTTACAGGAAGGAAGGAAGGAAGGAAGGAAGGAAGGAAGGAAGGAAGGAAGGAAGGAAGGAAGGAAGGAAGGAAGGAAGGAAGGAAAGAAGGAAGGAAGGAAGGAAATTTACCATGAGATCACATTCAAGGTGGCAGGAAATGAAAGCCCAGACATATTTGTCACAGCCGCATTTGGGGAAATTATAGCAGTTATAAAAATGGATTATAATGAAAGTGTCTGAATGGGAACAGCTGATGATAATAAAGTCTGCTGTTGGCTCAATGAACTGCCAGTATCCAGAGTCACAGGTCAACTAAAGAATAATAGGCATCTATCTTATTATTCTAACCACTAAAGCTGGGAACACTTACCCTAGGCAAGTTATGCTCAGAACCAGGGCAGGATAAGTGTAGAGTTGAAAGGGACTGCTTAGATCACTTGTTCTGCTCAATGCAGAATTGAAATTTAAACATCCCAGACAGATGGATGTCCAGGCACTTTTTCCATACTGCCAATGAATGTTATCTCCCTCTGAATAATTGGTTTAACTTACTGCTCTTACCGCTAGGATGGTTTTCTAACATACACTCGGGGTCTTTTTTCCTGTAATTTAAATCCATTATTCCATGTGCTGCATTCTGATATCAAAGAGAAGAGAATTTGACTTTTTTTTCAAGTGATGTCCTTTCACCTAAAGAGCTCTTTATATACCAATCCTATGTACAGTTGCCTTTTCTCAAAATTTCAATACATAGAGCTCCTCAATAAACCCAATCTCTATTCACATTACTTGGTTTCTCCATTGCCCTTTCTGAGAAGTGATTTGACTAAATGTGGACTTATTCTTAGTCCAATAATGGAGAAATAATGCTTTTCTTGATGTAGCCTAAAATTACTTTAATTCTTTTGGGGATGGATGGGGACCGGTATATCACACTGTCAGTTCATACTCAGTTGGGAAGAAATTATTAAAAACAAGCTCTTTTTCACAAGTACTATCACCAGAGTAAGCATCTCCCATTCTAGGCCTCCATGTCTGATTTTTAATTCGTAAATGAAGAACTCTGCATTGACTTCACTAAATTTCATAATGTTACTTTCCGACAATTTCTCTAACCTATTATAATTTAAGCATTATTTCTCTTTTTTTGAGTATTATCAGTCCTACTCAATTTTGTATTATCTGCAGTATTAAATCTGGTATCCTCTATGTTTTTTTAAACTGCAGCTCTCACACTTCCTTGCCCCTTCTCATATTGGATATAACTAACAGGAATTTTATTAGTTTATTTAAAAGAAACATAGGGCCACCCAACTTGATTCCGGGAGAGTTACAACAGAAAACAACTAAGATAAAAAGCAACAATAAAAGTAGACCATAATAGGGACCTGACTCACCCTCATACCCTCTCCCAAAGGGCACTTATTCATCCCAGTATCAACAACCATGAAAATAGCCAAGTTTTAAGGCCTTTCTATGCCAGCAGGGTAGGGGCCAACCAAATATTGGGAAGGAAAATCATTCCAAAGGGTCACTACAGGTATAGAAAAGTTACTTCTATAGATATCTAGAATGCTCTGAATTTCCCATCTTTGCTAAAAATGGGAACAAGTCCCACTGAAATGTATATAACACTGAGCAGCATCTAAACATAATGCATAAGAAATGCACAGTTATAGCTTGGAAGCCTGATGGAAAATGTATTACAAAAATTGAGAAAGAAAACAATCAAGGTCAGCATCTTTATATGACAAATCTCTATAGAAAGAGGAAAAGAGAATATAATGGTAGATGTCTAAGACTAACATTCAATATTTCAGTATTGAACCTACATTCAAATTTAGGGCATTCCCCATCTGCTGTCTCTTTGCAAAGTGATTTTTTCATGAAAGAAAATTGTATAGATGTTACCTGAATAAGATGCTAGTTCCCCAGAACCAATACGAATCATGCCAAGGTGCTTCAGTTCCCAAACATTCTTCCTAAATGACCCTTAGATTTAATAAGTTATCTTTAATAGGTGAGGGGATACAGGAAGGTCAACCCTAAAGGAATTTGAATCACTGTCTCTGGAAATCATCCAGTGAAGACTGCTACTTTACAGGGAAACAAACTGTTGTTCAATTGTTCAAATATGAACGCTAATGCTCCAGCTGAAAATCTTACTGCTGTAGAAAATTATCATAGCTCCTTAATAAAGTACATATTTTGTATGCAGACAATCACGGATTGAGCACCTAACATATGGGATTAAAAAGTTCTGAACAAATTTGAGAAAACCCCTTCTTAAGACCCTAGTAAGGTACCTGTCATCATTGGCTAAATCCAGGCTTTTCAACCTTTTCACCCATTGTACCACTTTTAGGATATGGCAACGTCCAAGTACCACCAGTCACCTAGCAAGGTGTCAAAAACTTGATGATCAAAAAAAAAGTGAGGAAATACAGGTTGTCCTCGACTTACAACAGTTCACTTAGTGACTGTTTGAAGTTACAATGGCACTGAAAAAGTGCCCCCCAAGCCATAGCCGAGCAAGACACCTGCCTGCCCACCTGGTGGTGCTCTTCCTCCTATCCAAGGTTTTCATTGTTGTGAGCATTTCTGTTGAGGATTGGCAGTGTGGGGGTGTTTGGTTTTTATTCCTGTCTGCTGGTGGTTGCAGCAGGTTTTGGTCACTTCACATGACCCTGGGACACTGTGACCGTCATAAATATGAATCAGTTGCCAAGCATCTGAATGTAAATCACAAGACCCTTGAGATGCTGCAACATTCCAGCTGATCGGTGCTTCTTCTGGGCTCAGCAGAAGTGCCAGGATCAGTGCTGAGCTCCAGCTGATCCTGGCACTTCCGCTGATCCTGGCACTTCCGCTGAGCCCTGACAGCCCTGCAGCTCCAGCCATCTCTCGTTCAGGCTTGTGTGGTGCTGCCACTGGTTCAGCTCATTCCCCTCCCCTGCTACCACTTTTCTAGGATGGTCATGTACCACCTGCCAGGTGCCAATGTACCACAGGTGGTACTCCTACCACTAGTTGAAAAGCCCTGGGCTAAATGAAACTTAATTGATACTAAGGTAGACAGACACATGCACATACACATACATATACTCCAATATGTAAGCCAAAATATTATTAGTTTCTATGGGTCTTTTCCAGCAAGCTTCTGACTGGCTTTACTTCTTATATCAATTAAATGACTGATATCAGTGATATACAAACAGATCAAGAAGATGGCATTCAATGATAAATAAGCAGCCCTTTGTTCCTCTTGCAGTTCTCTACAATCTCCCTCCTTACATATTTTCTCCAAAAAGCCCCCCCCCCCAAAAAAAAGATCTTCTGGAGAACATTTGTCATAGGCAGGTATAATGGTATGTAGGATATTGAGAAACAAGGGGAAGAGATACTGACTAGGGTACAATCAGATAAAAGATGGGGGGAGCCCAGAGCTGCAGAATGGGTAGAGAAAGAAACTTAGAACGGATCTGCCCTAACTTATCAGGTGGTTAAAAAAAGACAGCAGGAGATTTGTACTTTCAGACTTCCAAAATTCTGTTAATGTAGTCTTTACAATAAAATAAAATTGGCTCATCTTGTCATGTTTCCTCTCTGATCTACTTGGGGATCTGTCAGCAGGTAAGAAAGGGGAAGATATATGCAGTAGCAGGTGGACTGGATACATCTCATATAACCTCACATTATTTCAGCAATAAATGGGAAATATCTTTGTGATAAACCCTAATTTATAGCAATAGGCTACAAGCTGCAGGACATATAATTTGTAATTCTAATGTTAAAGATATAAATTCTCCTTCATTAAAAAACAAAACAAAATGGATTATGCCATAGATCTCCAGTGAAGCAGTTTGTACAAATCAATATTCCAAGCATTTTATAGTGCAATGGGAGTTATCAACTTCTTTTTCTTGCTTTTAATGCTACTTCATAAATATAACAAATTCAACAGCTATGGGGGGTGGTCTATAATGCTTGCACATACCTCTCTGGCATGGTAATTAGCTTTTTGCCATTTTTCCTTCCATATTTTAAACTTTCTTGTTCCATTTGATGGGAAATAACTTGTATAAAAAAACTTCTAGAAGAAAATGTTGATAGAATCCCAGAGGTCAATGCATTTCCTTAGCTACTCTAAGTTACAGGGAGATAGGGGTGAGATATCTTTCATGGTGCAATCAGTGGTCTAGCCAGGGCATTTTTTCTCATAGAACGCTCAGAACGGAGTTCTGGCACCTTTTTTGGATGGAACCTTGTAGGCAAGGCGGGTTGTATGACATGTGTGAGTTCCGGCACCTTTTTCTTTTACAAAAAAAGCACTGGGTCTAGCAGTCACCTAGCAGTGAACTATCCTGGTGACTGTCCAACTTCAGATACGATGAAAATCAGAAGAAATTACACTGAAAAAAAGGTTACATAAATAAAGGGATTTTTTTTAAGCTAGGAAAAATGGTCATACTACTAGAGAATGACTTTCAATATAGAGATAGAGATAGAGATAGATGATAAAGATAAATGACAGAGCTAGAGATGATAGAGATAGAGACAGATGATAGAGACAGATGATAGAGATTGAGATATATCACAGCAACACTTCTATTCACATCACAATCTGACAGATGTCCAAATCAAGAACAGAAAAACTAGGAGTCTGCAGAGCACTTTCATCTTACTGTACTTGTTTTGTATTTGACCTAACATAGTACTACCACAAGGAATTTTTCACTGAAAGCACACAAGGAAGAAGTAAGAAATAAGCCTATTGATGAATTACATTAATAATGATGCCCACAATTTATTGGGTCCTGCCAATGAGGTAGTAGTAAATTAGTAAATGCAGGACCTCACAAGGAGAAGCCATAAGCCCCAAATGATAAATGTCTTGTTTTATTATTGTTTTTACTGAAGGGAACTAACATCCTCGTTCTAGATATTCACCATAAAATACAAATATACGAAATAAAGAAATCCACAACTAATAAAACCTATCCAGTGTAAGTAGTTTCCCACAAGTTAACTCTGTGAATTCAGTGTTGCCTTATTCTGACTGTATAGATTCAGCTTTTTTTATTAGAAACTCAGCTTCTAGGTTTGAGTTAGAAATTTGACAAAAAGAAATATATGGAATTATCTTCTTTTTTCACTCCTTTCATTCAACTAGAACTCCTTCCAAAAAAAATGAATGAAAGAAGTATCTAGATAAGTATCTACATTCTATGTGTTAATCTTCATATGAATGTACCACCACCTCAACCAATTCAATTAATCTTGCATTCCAATAGATGACATTATTTCAGTAGGCACTATAAAGGCAGTAATATGGGCATATGTTAGCTTTGAAATCTTTGAGTCCACATGCAGTGAGCAGGTTTCACAGATGTTTCATTTTGAACCTGTCACTCTTGAGAAACCTTGATGTCTGTCACTCTTGAGAAAACTTGACGCCAAATGTTGCCAAAGGTCAACTCCACTGACATTTTTTTTGCACTTGTTTAAAAGTGTCTGAATGATTATAAATTCCAGCTTTAATGGCTTCTTCATATCATGTGTTTGCAGATGGTGGACAGCAGAAACTCTAAGACAGCCCCATGTGACTGGAAAATGATAGGCGGAGCCATACAAAGGATAGTCTATTTGTGGGTTGTGCACGCTTCAGAAATAATTAGGAGGAAGCACTTAGCAACCCCTGGCACTCATCAAAATGGCCCTTCATTTTTCATGCTTGCATATGAGCTCGAGAAAAAAGATAGGATGCTTTAAAAGTCATGGAAACATGAATGAATCAGCTGGTTCAAATAGCTGCCCCTTTCCTCAGCCATGCCTGTAGCCTCGGAAAAAGGACTGGTTAACAAATAACTGAGAGTGCTGTGCTCATGAAAAACCTGAAACAGTTCTTCTGAATCATATTCATAGCATGCACTGCCCCACTGCAGTGAGGGCCTGCAGGCCTTTCAAATGGCAGCTTCTAAATCCACCAGCTTTTTTTTTTAAGACATGGGCTAGGCAGCGGACAGTCGTGGATCTAGGGCCATGGTGGTGAACCTATGGCACGTGTGCCACAGGTGGCATGCAGAGCGCTCTCTGTGGGCACACGCACCATCATCCCAGTCCTAGGCCTTCAAGCTGGATTTTATAAAACTTCGCTTTAGGCCTCTGCCGCCATGTGCAAAATAAAAGGTTAAATCAATCAATCAATTTCAACTTCTTGTGGGGAAAAAAAAGATCTCACAAAGTTGGAATTGATTGATTGAACTTTTTAGTCCCACCTCATCTGCCATTACCACTGCAGCCATGCCTACCCAATGGGCCACGCCCACCCAATGGGCCACGCCCAACCAGCACCCGATGATACATAAGTGGGTTTTGGGTTGCAGTTTGGGCACTCGGTCTCTAAAAGGTTCGCCATCACTGATCTAGGGTCTCCAGAACTATCCTCTCCCCTACCCCATGCAGATTTAGCAGCTGCAGGGAATGTTGTTTCCTGTTCTCCTTCACGCTCTTTTCCAAGACAACGTTCATTCCTACTTCTCCTGAAAGACCAGCTTTCTAGAAATGTCTAGAAAAAAGCATTCTGATTCTTTGTAGGGCATAAAACTTGGCCTGTGTTGGGTTAAGCCCAACCCATCAGTGATCTACTGTATAGTGAAATATGCTGTCTGTCTGCACAAGTCTATTTTGGTTAATCTGCATCTCTTATTCTTTGGTTTGAACAGGGGGGAAAAAACAATTGGCTGTTCTGGTTTCCAGTAAGGTATTTATTCTATGCAACAAAACTATTCAATAAAAATAAAACTAACCTATTTTTAAAAGGAAGAGCATGGAAAAAAGCATCCGGCTTATTAACAATTACAGAACGTTAGGTTGGAATTCTTATTAAAAACATGGCATTCCCATTGCTACGTTATTATTTCTATGTATTATTTTAGCTGTAAGACTTGTGTGTGTGTGTGTGTGATCTTATATATTTTATAAGCCACCTAAGGAAAACTGCATCTGGAAGGGTAGCATCCATTTTTAATAATAATAATAATAAAAACTTCTCCGTTGGAAATTCTACATAACGAGTGTGAGGAACTTGGGGCATAGGCAGGATGATACAAAATATAATATAGCCAGGATAATGAAGGTCTTATGTTTTTGTGTATGTTTTATTATTTTTAATATTGTTAGCCACCCAGAGTCATATTTGAAATGGACAGCCATATAGATCTGTTAATTAGTCAGGTACCACTATAGGTACCTAGCTCAATAGTAGTAACTGTGAGAGGGATCTTGGGATCCTAGTGGACAATTATCTACACATGATCGACCAGTTTACTGCAACTGCCAAAAAAAGCCAACACAGTTCTAGGCTGCATTAACAGAGGGATAGAATCAAGATCATATGAATTGCTGATACAACCTGTAATGCTGTAGTAAGATCACACATGGAATACAGCATCCAGTTTTCATCGCCACAATGCAAAAAAGATGTTGAGACTCTAGAAAGAGTACAGAGAAGAGCAACAAAGATGATTAGGGGACTGGAGGCTAAAACATATAAGAAACGGTTGCTGGAATTGGGTGTGTCTAGTTTAATGAAGAGAAGAGTGAGGGGTGACATGATATCACTGTTCCAATGTCTAAGGAGTTGCCACAAAGAAGAGGGAGTCAAGCTATTCTTCAAAGCACCTGAAGGTAGGGAAAAAACTATGGATGGAAACTAATCAAGGAGAGAGGCATCCTAGAACTAAGGAGAAATTTCCTGTTAGAATGATTAATCAGTGAAACAACTTGCCTCCAAAAGTTGTGAATGCTCGAAGACTGGAAGTTTTTAAAAAGAAACTGGACAATCACTTATTTGAAATGGGATAGGGCTTCCTGCCTGAGCAAGGGTTAGACTAGAAGACCTTCCAAGTACCTTTCAACTCTGCATTCTGTATTAAGTCAATACATTTGCAGGCTGGACTTGGCAATTTAAAAAATAAATCATAAAAGAAGGCAAGGGCTGTGGTCAAGGAAAATTTTGGATATGTCCATGAAACTACCAAGTTCAACTCAAGGGAGTCTTAACTTTGATATTTCAAAATAATTATCTTTAATAGGAGGATATATGACTTAATGTAATTACTTATTTTTTTACTGGAATTTTTCTTCCTAACCTACTAAATGACATGCCCTCTTTCTGAGATTAGCCAGAGAAGATCATTGTTTAATAGAAAAAGGCTCAACTGCTTCGACAACTCCAAATGAAAAACAGTCAACTTTCCTTTCATTAGAAAACCTCTAAGTTTTGGGACATGACACAATGTATGCCTAACACTAACGCTAACCCTAACACTTATTCTACCACTGGATTCATTTTCATTGGCAATGGGTTTTGCCAAAAAATTTACTGTTGCCCAAAAAGAACTCTAAATGAAAACTTTCCCCTATTTGACAACAAGTAGACCTAACCAGAACGCTAACCCTAACCCTAATTTCATTTTCATTGCCAATAGAATTTTTCTATGTATTTTACTGTCATAAACAAAAACCTGTCAAGTTCCCTTTCCTTCAAACACATTTAGAAAACTATCCCTGGTGTTAGTTTTCAGAGATGACACCAAGTAGATCTAACCCTAACCACAAACCTAACCCTACATTCATTTTCATTGGCAATTGGATTTTTTCATGAATTTTACTGTTGCCCAAAAATAATTCTGAATGAAAAACTGTCAACTTTCATTTGCTTCAAAAACCTCTAAGAATCTATCCTTACTGTTAGTTTTTGGCCATGACACCAACTAGACCTAACCCTAACCGTAACCCTCGATTCATTTTAGTTGCCAATGGGATTTTGCCATGTATTATACTGTTATATACAAAGAACTCCAAACAAAAAGCTATCAAGTTTTCTTTCCTTCAGAAACTTCTAGGAATCTCTCCCTAATGTTAGTTTATGGCCATGAAACCAAGTGGACCTAACCCTAACCCCAATCCTAACCCTAATAATAATAATAATAAACCTTTATTGTCAAAGTACAACATGTGTATATTGAGATTAGCTGAGCCTCCCCCATGCTCTCTTCCCCCAACACACAGTGACAACAAACCCTCCATCCTAGATTACTTTAAAAAGCCAATGGGCTTTTCCAATGTATTTTACTGTCATCCAAAAACTAGATGGAAAGAAAACTTGTCAACTTTCCTTTCCTTCGAAACCTTTAAAATTCTATCCCTACTGTTAGTTTTGGCATTGACACAAAGTAGATAGAATTGCCAATGGAATTTTCCCATGTATTTTACTGTCGTCAAAAAATACACTTAAAGAAAAGCTGTGAACTTTCCTTTCCTTCATAACCTTTAAGAATTTATCCCTAGTGTTTGTTTTTGGCATTGACACCAAGTAAATCTAACTCTAACCCTAATTTCTTTTTAATTGTCAGTGGGATTTTCCCATGTATTTTACTTGTCATCCAAAAACTAGACAGAAAGAAAAACTGTCAACTTTCCTTTCTTTCAAAAAATCTTTAAGATTCTATCCCTAATGTTAGTTTTGGGGCACGATACCAAGGTGACCAAACCCTAATCATAACCCTAATCCTAATCCTAACTCTAATCCTAATTTCATTTTAATTGCCAATGGGATTTTTCCCATGTAGTTTATTGTCATTCAAAAACTAGACAGAACAAAAAGCTGTCAATTTTCTTTTCCTTCAAAAACCTTTAAGAATCTGTTCCTAGTGTTAGTTAGGATTTTCTCATGTATTTTATTGAGACCCAGAAAAGAGTCTAAACAAAAATATGTTACATTCTCTTTAACTTGAGAACCTCCTAGAATGTAGCCCTCACACCATTTTTCAGCACTGACTCCAAAGGGATCTACCCCTAACCCTAATCCCAGTCCTAACTCTAATCCTAGTTTCAATTCATTGTCAGTGGGATTTTCCCATGTATTTCACTGCAGCCCACAAAACAGTCCAAATGAAAGCTTTTATGTCCACTTTCCTTTGGGAACCTCCTAGAATGTAGCCCTCACACCATTTTTCAGCCCTCAATCTAAAGGAAACCAACCCTAACACTATCTTGAACCCTAACCCTAACCCTTGTTTCATTTTCATTTTCAATTGGATTTTCCCATGTATTTCACTGCATCCCACAAAATATTCTGAACAAGAAGCTGTTATGTTCTCTTTCATTTGAGAACTTCCTAGAATGTAGCCCTCACACCATTTTTCAGCCCTGAATCCAAAGGAATGTAACCCTAACCCTAACTTAAACCCTAACCCTTGCTTCATTTTCATTCTAAATGGGATTTTCCCTTCTCATTCAGTATGGCCCGAAACAGAGTCCCAATGGAAAGCTTTTATGTCCTCTTTCCTTTGAGAACGTCCTAGAATGTAGCCCTCAAACCATTTTTCAACCCTGACTCCAAAGTCATCTAAACCCAATCCTAGCCCTAACCATGACCCTAGTTCATTTTCATTGTCAATGGGATTTTTCCATGTATTACACTGCAGCCCAAAAAAGAGTCTAATTGAAAACTTTTATGTCCTCTTTCCTTTCAGAACATCCTAGAATGTAGCCCTCAAACCGATTTTCAGCCCTGACTCCAAAGGGACCTAACCCTAACTCTGATTTCATTTTCATTGTCAATGGGATTTTGCCATGTATTTCACTGCAGCCCACAAAAGAGTCCGAATGAACAGCTTTCATGTCCTGTTTTTGAAAGTGAAACCAGGTAGACCTAACCCTAACCCCAATTCTAATCGTAACCCTAATCGTAGATTCATTTTAATTGCCAATGGGATTTTCCCATGTATTTTACTGTCGTCCAAAAACTATACAGAAAGAAAAGCTCTCAACTTTTCTTTCTTTCAAAAACCTATAAGAATCTATCCCTACTGTTAGCTTTTGGCATTGAAACTAAGATCTAACTGGAACCTGAACACTAATCCTAACCCTAATCGTAATTTCATTTTAATTGCCAATGGCATTTTCCCATGTATTTTACTGTCGTCCAAAAACTATATGGAAAGAAATGCTTTCAACTTTCTTTTCCTTCAAAAACCTTTACAAATCTATCCCTAGTGTTAGTTTTTTGCTAACATATGCCTAACCCTAACCCTAACTCTTACTCTACCCCTAGATTCATTTTAATTGATAATAGTATTTTCTCCTGTATTTTACTGTCATCCACAAAAAACTCTGAACGAAAGGTTGTCGAGTTTCCTTTCCTTCAAAAACCTCAAGGAACCTATCCCTAGTGTTAGTTTTGGCCACAAAACGCAGTAAGCCTAAACCTAAGCCTAACCCCAATTCAAACCCTAATCCAAGATTTATTTTCACTGACAATGGGATGTTTCCATCTGTTTTACTGTCATCCACAGAACTCCAAACATAAAGGTGCCAACTTTCCTTTCCTTCAAAAACCTCTTGGTATCTATCACTAGCATTAGTTTTTGGCCAGGACACCATGTAGACCTAACCCTAACCCTAACCCCAATCCTAATTCTAATCCTAGATTCATTTTCATTGCCAATGGAATTTTTCCCATGTATTTTACTGTCATCCAAAAACACCTCCAAATGAAAAGCAGCACCATCATATCAACCACAGCTTGGAATCATCATTTATAATTCAAATATTTAAGATGTAATACAAACATACATATATTCCCAGTGAATCATTTGTGAGATTTTAAATATTTTAATTTGAAAATATTTAAGCCTTTTTTCTTCCCCAAAGTCTCTGTCACCTCCATTTTCCTTTACAGTGTCCTTTTTCAGGTAGTAATAGAAAATAATTATCGAGTCATCTATATAACATTCGTTTTAATGAGCCTGAGTGCAGTTATCTTCCATGTGCGAGATAACGTGATAGGTCAGGCATAATTTGAATATAGATTAACTTGGAAATGTCTAGGCAACAATCAGTATGCACCTATATTCTTAAATGTTTAATATCTAGTTTTCAGGCTTGAAGGATAAAATTAATTTGGTAAGAAAATGCATGAAACAGGTGGTGTTTCAGACTAAATTATATAATATGGAGAAACAGAAATGTATTATGGGACTTAGCAGAAATTCTACTGTCAGTGTTTCAAATTTTTTAACCTTGGTGCTCATTTGCCCCATTGCAAATTCAATCTGCCAGGCATGACAAAAATTGCCTCATTCCACACATGGCCATAGTAAGGATAAGGACAATTATAAGGGCAAGGAACAATACTTAATTTTGCTCCTCAAAATGGCATTTTAGATTGGATTCAGAAGAAAAGGGCAAGCAACTTATTAAACAGGATAGCGTAAGAGAAATGGTCATGCATAAGGAACAAAGAATTGCTCAGAGTTATTTCTTTATTGTTGTTTACCTCTAGACAGGAATCTTGCCAGACTAGAACACACTGTGCATAATTGTTAGGTAAATCCCATGAAAGGTTGTGGGATGATCCCTTCTGGTTCTCTTTCTGAATCCCAAGGACTCAAGACTGATTTGTCTCTTACTTCCTTGTAAAATTGTCCCATCCTCCAGACACTCAGCATCATATTCCATCACAGTAATGTAGAATTAAATAAAGTTCCTTCCCAAGGGATTACTATTAACTTCAGTGATGGCAAGAGTAATCCTGTATGAAAAAATATGAGCTCCTGAAATAGTTACTACTACTGGTAAAGTCAAAAGAAGAGAGATTAAGCTAAGAGTAATTTTTAGTGGAGGTGAGAGCAAATGTAGTTCAACAGGCATGAGGGAAAAGAGCATTTAGGAAGAGGAATTCTGATGCTAAAACCCAAAAGAAGACTATGGTTGGTCACTCCTCTACTGTTGCAATGAAAAATAGACAGGCATGCATCAAGGTTCTGGCTGAAGAACTCAACGAAGTAAGCAAAATGGAGACATTACAATCTCCAGGGCTTTTTTTCTCATAGAATGCTCAGAACAGAGTTCCGGCACCTTTTTCCGATGGAACCTTGTAGGGTAGGCAAGGCGGGCTGTATGACATGTGTGAGTTCCGGCACCTTTTTCTTTTACAAAAAAAGCACTGACAATCTCTAATGCAAAACTTTATTGGGCAAAGCATACCGGCATTAAAGAATAGAAAACCAGCTCTGGCAATATGGCGGGGAAAATATAACTAAAAGAGTAAAACATTCCCTCCTGTCTCTGACAATTCAGGTCACATTGTCCAATTAGTCTTCAAGCATTTGTTATGAGAAGAAAGTCCCCGTTCACCACAACATTTCTCCAGTGACCTCATTTCCCATACTGATAGAAACCACCTACAGTATGCATTCCAAACCTTCCCCTCCCCCCTTGTAACTGTAGGCAAGCTAGAAGCAGCATGGCAGTCCTAATGCAAGGAATCTTCATAGCTTGACAGCATAGCTGAAACAATAAACAAGTTGCCCAGATTGAAACACGTTGTTTTACATATTGAGAAGAACAGTAAATGTTCCTGAGCTGTTATTGGAGATGATGGTGGTCAGACCAAAGCCATAAGGAGGACTATTCACAGATGATGCCAGCATTGAAACATGCAAAGAGAATATGGAATGTGGGAGGCATGAAACAGATAAATTATAAAACTGTCAAATTGGAAATGCCCTGTTCTAAATTGGATGTATTAGGAATAAATGATTGAGAGGACTAGAATAGGACACCTTGAATTGGAGTGCACTGCTGGACACATGAGACCATACAAAGGAAAAGTGTGTCAATGGTGCTAAAAAAAAAGGACACCATTAAATGCATCCCCATTTCAGACTATTAATTGTTGAATCATATTAAAATCATATTTATTAGAATTAGTGGCTATCCAGGAACGTTAAAACATTAAATCCATTGAATGAATTTAAATCCATTGACTGAATATGTTTTGTTTTATGTATTTATATATCACATTTAAAAATGGCCTGTAATGCTCAAAGACTGATTCTGGGTGGTGTATAAGAGAGTGACATACTGGATGTATGCAGACAGTATCACTTGATAAGTTGAAAGTCAAAAAAGGAAATTTTATTTTGAAACTAAAAATGGAAAACATCATTTTTTTATAAAAATGAAAAAGAAGACAAATCTATCATTAACCAGGATATTTTGTCAACCTACAATTGATACCAAAAGTGATAGTTCTCTTTTCTTGGGCTGAACAATAAAAATAGACAGTGTAGTGGTGAAGTAAACAGGAGATTGATATTGGGAGGAAAGCAATAAACAAATTTGACAAGATGATAAAGGAAAAGAAAATTTAATGACTACAAATATTATTAGAATTAAAGCAATGTCTTCTACTATCAATGCATGGCTATGAACATTGAACATTGAAAGTCAGTAACAGTGAAATGACAAATGACAAACCTCTGTGAAGTTTGCATAAATAAGTTAAGTGAAAAAATAATATAAGTTTTATATTGTTTCTTGATTTATTGGGGGGGGGGCAAAAAGCTTCTCCCAGCCACAAATGGACTTTTAATTTTAAAAAATATACTATATGCCTATGAAGGAGAGAACTGTTGATCCTCTTAGAGTATTGACATCACTTTTCATCCATGTCACTTATATCCTATGATAATATCAATATCATGCATACCAAAGTGTATCTCACATTGGTCACACAACGTAAGGGTTTAAAAGTTCTTACACCCTGATAACACGTATGTACTGAAACTTTCCTAAAAGGTAACCAGCCTCTGTGTTTAATACAGCTTTCTGATTTTTCCAAACATAATTTCCTTTTCCTTGCTTTCAGCTTTTAAGCATCAGGCCCTACCATATAATAAATACATCACTTTCACATTGTTTGCTGCCAATAATGGGCTGATTTATTATAGCTGACATAATTCTTTTTAAAGGGATTTTTTTCAGACGCGTTTGCTACGCTCATTACAATACCTTGCTGGCTAATTTTCCACTATGATTGTATGCCTAATTATTATAACATAATTGTTTACAACAAAGTTGCCTAATTATTAGACATAAAAAGCCATGGCAGGCACTGAAACAAGTTTTTCTAGTGATCTGAAAAGAAACATATGATTTGCAAAAGAACACAACACCTTCAACCTAAGACTGAGTTGATCTGCAGCTCCTTTTCCTCCGACTGTTGGTTTGGAAAATAAAAGCGCATTTTCAACTCTTTCTGGCTCAGATTCTTTCTTTAGTGTGTGAATTCAAATACAGCACAATGGTCCGTGCAATTATAAGCAAGGATTCACCCAAATAAACATTGGTTCCACTAAAATCTTAATGTACACTGCAGCTTGTGCTCAGATGACTGATCCTGTGCTCCGTTACAAGGCCAGATTGTGCTGAAAAATTGCTGGCGTCTTTGCTGTCATGTAACCAATCTTCCTGTGCAGTGATGCAGTCAGATTATTGTTTGGCCAGGCAAATGCATTGAAGATGTCGACATTAATATTAAATGAATACAATTGTGTATTATATTTTATGCAATACATACGAATGTGTTTTGCCAGCCTAGTTTACTGCTGTCTTCTAGAACATGGTTTCAGAGTGTCTGTTTATTGTTTTCCTTGTAGACTAGTATAAGACAAATAATATAACTATCACTTTAAAATACGGCAGATGTAAGAATGAAATATCATATTGATGGAATAAAATAAAGAAAAAAATAAGAATTATTAGTGTAGAATTATAAAGTATAGGGGTTAAAACCAGGGATAAACCTATAAAATTACAATTTATAATCTAAATGCTGTACTTAAGGAGAATTCTAGATACATAAAATCTAGGATCTCTAAGATACTAGGAGAATGTAAAACTATCCTAACTTATTTTGAGCCTGTTTCTTGTTGAAGCCCTTTTGTTGTTGTTGTTAGTTGCGAAGTCGTATCCGACCCATCAAGACCCTATGGACAACGTTCCTCCAGGCCTTCCTGTCCTCTACCATCTTCTGGAGTCCATTTAAGTTCACGCCTACTGCTTCAGTAACTCCATCCAGCCACCTCATTCTCTGTTGTCCCCTTCTTCTATTGCCCTCAATCTTTCCCAGAATTAGGCTCTTCTCCAGTGAGTCCTTCCTCATTAGGTGGCCAAAGTATTTGAGTTTTAGCTTCAGGATCTGGCCTTCTAAAGAGCAGTCAGGGTTGATCTCCTCTAGGACTGACTGGTTTGATCGCCTTGCACTCCAAGGGACTCACAGGAGTCTTCTCCAGCACCAGAGTTCAAAGGCCTCAATTCTTTGGCGCTCAGCCTTTTTTATGGTCCAACTTTCACTGCCATACATTGCAACTGGGAAGACCATAGCCTTGACTATACGCACTTTTGTTGACAGGGTGATGTCTCTGCTTTTTAGTGTGCTGTCTAGATTTGCCATGGCTTTCCTCGCCAGGAGCAAGCGTCTTTTAATTTCTTGGCTACAGTCCCCATCTGCAGTGATCTTGGAGCCCAGGAAAATAAAATCTGTCACTACCTCCATTTCTTCCCCATCTATTTGCCAGGAATTGAGAAGGCCGGATGCCATGATCTTGCTTTTCTTAATGTTTAGTTTCAACCCAACTTTTGCACTCTCCTTCTTCACCTGCAACAAGAGACTCTTCAGTTCCTCTTCACTTTCTGCCATTAGAGTGGTATCATCTGCATATCTTAGGTTGTTGATATTTCTTCCAGCAATCTTAATTCCAACTTTTGATTCATCTAGCCCTGCCTTTCTCATGATGTGCTCTGCATATAAGTTAAATAGGCAAGGTGACAGTATACAGCCTTGTCGGACTCCTTTCCCAATTTTGAACCAATCAGTGGTTCCATGTCCAGTTCTCACTGTTGCTTCTTGGCCCGCATATAGGTTTCTCAAGAGACAAATAAGATGGTCTGGTACACCCATCTCTTTAAGGACTTGCCACAGTTTGTTATGATCCACACAATCAAAGGCTTTAGCATAGTCAATGAAGCAGAAGTAGATGTTTTTCTGGAACTCTCTAGCTTTCTCCATGATCCAGCGTATGTTGGCAATTTGATCTCTAGTTCCTCTGCCTCTTCGAAATCCTTCTGGTAGTTCTCAATCCACATACTGCTGAAGTCTAGCTTGTAGGATTTTAAGCATAACTTTACTAGCATGAGAAATGAGTGCAATGGTGCGATAGTTTGAACATTCTTTGGCACTGCCTTTCTTTGGAATTGGAATGTAAACTGATCTTTTCCAATCCTGTGGCCACTGTTGAGTTTTCCAAATTTGCTGGCAAATTGAGTGTAGCAATTTTACTGCGTCTTTTAAGGTTTTGAATAGCTCAGCTGGAATACTGTCACCTCCACTAGATTTGTTTTTGCTCAGCTTTTCTAAGGCCCACTTCACTTCCACATTCTAGGATGTCTGGCTCGAGGTCAGTGACCACCTCATTGTGATTATCAGAGACGTTAAGCTCATTCTTGTATAGTTCTTCTGTGTAATTTTGCCATCTCTTCTTAATCTCTTCTGCCTCTGTTAGGTCCCTGCCATTTTGGTCCTTTATCATGCCCATTTTTGCATTGAACTTCATCTCTCCAATTTTCTTGAAAAGATCTCTGGTCCTCCCTATTCTATTGTTTTCTTCTATTTCTTTGCACTGTTCATTTAAGAAGGCATTCTTTTCTCTTCTAGCTATTCTCTGGAATTCTGCATTCAATTGGGCGTATCTTTCTTTTTCTCCCTTGCCTTTCACTTCCCTCCTTTCCTCAGCTATTTGCAAAGCTTCCTCAGACAGCCATTTTGCTTTCTTGCATTTCTTTTTCTTTGGGATGGTTTTGGTTGCTACCTCTTGTACAATGTTGCGAACCTCTGTCCATAGTTCTTCAGGCACCCTGTCTATCAGATCTAATTCCTTAAATCTATTTGTCACCTCTACTGTATATTCAACAGGGATATGATTTAATTCATACCTGAGTGGCCTAGTGCTTTTCCCTACTTTCTTCAGTTTAAGCCTAAACTTTGCAACGAGAAACTCATGGTCTGAGCCACAGTCAGCTCCTGGTCTTGTTTTTACTGACTGTATAGAGCTTCTCCATCTTTGGCTGCAGAGCATATAGTCAATCTGATTTCTGTGTTGACCGTCTGGTGATGTCCATGTGTTGAAGCCCTTACTAGGGTTTAATTTGGATTATAATTTAGCCAGGATAAAAAATGAAAGGGTATAATGGCAAAACCAGGATTGCAGGATTGCTGTCATTAAGTGATGAGGTCATAATGCATGACATCACATGACTATATCATTTAGCTATGGCAATCCTGATTGCCACCTGCCAATCACAGGCCTTTAAGTGGGAAGCAGTGGAGGTCCCCAGTAAGAACCACGGGAGGTACCATTGATGAGAATGGAGCAAAGCTTGAGAGGCTAAGTGCTGGTCACACTGGAGTTGTCTGGGGGAGGAAAGATCCAATGCAAATTGCACACAGGTCAAAGGAAGCCAGGAAAAGACTTGGGAGGCCCAACATAAGCCATGCACAAATTGAATGAGAGTAGAGAAGTGCTTGGAATGCTACAGTAGATGCAGGCTGCATGGGAGTTGAGGAAGATGGGAGGTGCTTGTGAGGCCCAGTGCAGTCTGTGCATGAGTCAAATGAGTTCACCAGGTATATAATTGCCTTCTTTTGTGCATAAAAATCTTAGTAGGGCATCTATGCTTCATCTGATCTCTTTTCAAGACTGAATTTGGGATGCCCACAAGATGGTGGTTTGAAAATAATCGCAAGATATTTGAAGGCCAGAACTTGTTAATTATCCTATTTACTTGACGCCTATCAATGCATCTAAAAGCATTCTTTTAAAAGATCATAATTTTTGCTGGTTTAATAATTAATAATTAAATTGTTGTCTACGCAATAGGAACCAATTGTTTTAAGACTCTCTTCAAACCTACATATAGCAATAGTGAAGTAGGTCTACTGGGAAGGTTTGGAAGTTGATATTCTAATTTTTTTAGTATTTCCACCACATCATTAATACTTAAGTTAAATAATAAAAGGGCTGGAATACCCACTTGCTTTACATCCTTGTAAGTCAACATCAGGTTAGAAAGTTGTCCTTGGTTATCAAGTCTTACTGGGATATGAATATGTAGGCATTTTAATGAGTACTAGCAGGCATCTGTCAATAAATGATCTTTCTAATTTGGACCACAGTTGTTGTCTAGATATTCAGTTGAAGCAATTTTGAAATCAAGAAGTGCCACATACAAGTATACACACACACACACACACACACACACAGAGAGAGAGAGAGAGAGAGAGAGAGAGAGAGAGAGAGAGAGAGAGAGAGAGAGAGAGAGAGAGAGAGAACTTGGGAGTTTCAGAATGCCTTTTAATTACAGCCTCTTTAATTTGCCTTTTAATTACAGCCTCTTTCCTTCCTTTTTCTGACCATCACAGCATCTTATTAAACTGCAAGGAAACTTGTTTCATATCTCTCATGCTAAAGGATTCATTACAGCTGATAATCTCAAAACAAATAAGAAAATGGAATTCTATGTATTTCCATAGCAATATGCCCATGAATTTGTTCATTAACATTTGCTCATTAGCTCTTAAAATAGTATACAGAAAACTTTGTTGTTGTTGTGAAATGAGTCAGTTAGTATCACCTCCAGAGACCTTACCTCCATTTCATACAGTTAGTAGACTTCAGGTTGGGGTATTATTTTGGTGATGTTTCTAGGATTCCCTTGCTCCTGTTGTTACAGAAAGACTATGACCTAATTTATGTAACACTCTAAGTCATGTGACATGTTATTTAAAATCAGACCTTAGTAAAAATCAAAAAAGAAAATCAACATTGTAGAACTCATTATCTATTTATGGATCAAAACCGCAATCAAACTTCAAAACGTTGAAGCTTTAAATCGTTAAAATAACAGCTAGTAAGAGATTAAATAGAGTATTGTAATTAAAATTAAATGGAGTATTATTAATTAAAATTAGCTTGAGATACAAAGCTTTGGGAGACTTGCAGTCCCAGTGCTTTGGAGAGGTGAAGTTAGAGAAGATTGTCTTATTGAGCAACAGTGCCAAGCACCCAACAGTACAGAACAACTTTGGAATGTGCTAACATGAGATGTAGATCTGGCTACCACCTTGGCTTGCTTCAAGAAATGATTGGACCAATTTATGGAAGTCATGGGGATCCGTGGCTATTAGCCTTGAGGGCAATGTGACTGCTTGTAGACACCATCCACTGAGTGACCAGTGAGCTTCCTTGCTCAGTTGGTTGGCCACTGTAAAAACACACTGGTGGGCTTGATGGGCCAGAGATCTGATCCACTAGGGCACTCCTTATATTCTTGAGATTAGATAATGGTCAGTGGGCACACTGGGGATTTTAAGAATATATGGTAACCCTCATATAAGGGCTACTTACAGAAAGGAAACAGGTGAGGTATACCTAATCTCTCACTCTATTGCTGACTGCCCAAACTTACCTTTTCTTCCCTAAGCTATTGGGTGGGTATTTGTCCAAACAAAGCATTGGGTTGCACTTTTTGTAATTATTAGATTCTAAACCTGACAATGAGACTTAAGTATGCCCCATAGGTATCTTTAAAAATTAACAATTATGCTAGAGATCAAAATTTTGGTTTTGTAGGCACCAGGTTCTCCATGACAATGTTAGAGCTCTAGATACCATCTTCCATGGACCTTCTATAGGACGGTACTACTTTATATTGAGATTATATGAAGAAATCTGAGCGGACCAAAGGCTCATCATGGCATACATGACTCTGGGGAATCTACGGATCACACAAAGAAGGCCTTTGCAAGCTGTTGACTTGAATACATTTTTCTGGTTTATATGCTTCATGGATATTTTTAGAGTCTTCCTTCGTGGCTCATGAATAAGATCAATAAGATTGCTGCACCTTAATGATCTCTTCCCTTCTGAGACCCATGTGGTTGACTCCTCCTGGGGCTCCTTTTAAAAGGGGGGGTTAAAATATATTTGCTATCTCAAGGTTTCTGAGGTTTTCCATAACATCGTAGTCTATTTCCACAATTTAGCTAGAATATCAAGTGCTTTCATGACTGATAGGATTTTTTGCTGTTTTGTATCCCAAGAGTCTTGAAAAGCAGTGAATAATATATATATATTTAAAAAACTGTTTATTTCCTCTGTGCCTGTTTGTAGCAATATTAGAAGTCAGAAATGAAGGGCTACTTTCTTACTTTCTTGTTCTTTATCCAATTAGGATATCGATTTTCAACTGTTTTAGCTGATGGACCCTGAATTCATATATCATGTTCTGTGTCATCTCGTTGTATTTCACACTGGTACATAAAATTGCAGCTATGAGTCAAATTAAGGATCAGATGGGATCTATAAGGACTGCTTATTATCAAAAAATACTTTCTTGCAATTTTACCTTGAACAGAGATTGTTGTGAATAAATCTATATCTTTCAAAATTGCTTAATTATTATATATGTTTGCATGATCATTTATTCCCAATTCTCATGTACTATGAAATAAAGCAAATGGGAGTTTAATGGGATTTAATGCATTTTTTTTCCTCTATAGTGGTAGTAAACTTGGACTTGACATTTATAGAGTTTTTTTTATATTAAGCAAACCAACAGACAAGGACACTCTCATTTCTATCTCAACTAGAAGTATGACTTGTAATTTATTTATTTATTAAATGTTTATCCTGCCTTTATTAGTTTATAAGCAGCTCAAGGGAATGAACATACATAATATCCTTCCTCTTATTTTCGCAATAGCAATCTATCCATTGTTGCAGATTTTATGTTTATAAATGCATAGTGTCTGAATGCATAACATCCCAACTTGCACAATGAAGACACTGAAAATTGTACAAGGATTTTGATTGATTCACTGATTGCAAATTGAGGTTATTTGTGGTTCACTCTAAGGGTATTAATTTCAAACTGCAATTGTACATATGTGTACTAAATTCCTTGGGGACTAAACTGGATTGATTTAATTTTGCTTCAATAAAGTGATTTCTCAACCAGTCATAGTTTGAATGGATATATTTGGAAACAGTTCTGAGTTTTCTTTTTCATAGAAAATTCATCATTTTGCAGTATGAATAATTATTTCTTGTTGCAGCAACACTGGGGAACTTGTCAATAGTGCCCTCCTTTATTTTCACAGTCCCAGTCCTTAACATCTCTCTGAAAGCATTCACTTTGTCTGAAAAAAGTAACATATTTTCAGTTTTGCATTCATGCTAGAATTGATCAAAGATATTCACCAGGGGAACTTTGTAAACCAAGCATTACCTGTCAGTAATTGTACAAAAATATTTTTATTGGTTAAAAATAAGGAAAATAAATATCTCATTTTTCAGTTTATCACTATATTTTTATATCAATAATTTCCTCTAGTCTCTTTGTGGAAAAGATTGACATGTTTTGTTCTAATTTCTTCACAAAGTATGGTAAATTAGCACAATAGAAATAGCACTTAGACTAATATACTGTTCCTCAGTACTTTACAGCACTCTCTTAGTGGTTTGCAGAATCAGCATATTGCCTCCAACAATCTGAGCTTTACTGACCTCAGAACGATAAAAGGCTGAGTGAACCGTGAGCCAGGCAGAATCAAACTCCTGGCAGTGAGCAGAGTTAGCCTGCAATGCTGTATTCTAACCTACACTTTAGTAATCTATATTGAAATTAGTTTACCTTCTTCACAACATGGTTTTCAAATCATGGATGATTGCTTATGCAATCAGCTTCCTGATGAAGAAAGCAATAATATTATTTGCTTTTTTCATTAATGATATAAACATTTTTATTGATCCAGACATTAAAAGAACACCGTCTGTATCAATTCCTGCAGGGAGTTTCCATGGCACATCAACTATTTGTTAGTCGAGATAAGTCTCGGCCTATTGTTGTTCCTCAACTTTTTACAAAATAAAAACTAATCCTTTACAAAAATTGCTATGGCAATTGAAAGCATATGATTGAGCTTTCCATCTAATCTCTGTTGATCCTCCACTTGAAATGCATACTGTACATTTCATTTTTTGTACTGAGGTACAATTTTTTTCCCATATCACCTGAGACATCATGAATTCATCTGCTAATGATACTATCCAAGAGAAAAAAAATTAAATAAAAAAATTCTACTTATTTTCCATATACTGACTTTACTAAAGCACAACACGCTATTGTATGACGTTCTATAGCTATCACTTCTGCTATTTAAAAAACCTGGTGTCTTGGTATCTTGAGCTTTACCAGAACAAGTACATTTCAAGCTACATTGTTTTCTAGAATTTAAAAATCTCACAAAATGGATCATGGTTTGCCCTCAAAATGATTATGAATTATAGAGACATTTCTCTTTAGCTTGCTAAGTACCATTGCTTCATTAGTGAATTTATCAACACATACAAATAGGGTTAAATTCATTCCCCTAATGAGTGAATCCCATTGCTAGGTAACTACCTAAACAGAATTTATTTATTTATTTTAGTTTTTATAATCATCTTAATTTTCATTTGTAGTGGGACATTTTTTATTTAATTTCTTTTCTTTTTGTTTTGCCCGTACATCTTCATAATTTCCCTTCTTACTGATAAAATGTCTGTAATGATTTTTAGGTCAAGTCACAGTGTATTCTTCCAGATGCCTTCTCTGGTATCCAATGGAAGGGTACTGGACTTTTCATTGACCAAATCATACTTACAACTGAAATAAGTATCTGTGCTCTGGGTTACAAGAATACATCATTATTCACAGGTAATATTAGTGGGGTTTTTTTTGCTTTAATGGTGAGGGAGAAAGAAAGACAAAGAGTGAAACCTGGTTGTAAGAGTTTAAGAGTTGTGATGCTCCTTGGTGATCTCTGTGGCATCATGGATGCCTCAATAGCCTGGTTGAGAATAACCGATTTAGGATATTGTTCCACAATATGATTCTCACTAGATTTGTTGGACCTCAATTTCAATGATTTCCAGCCAATCAGATGATCAGCCAAAATGGGACTAATTAAAACTAAGGCAGACCATTATTTCTATTTTCCACATTGAGAAGGATTTTTCTATTTGGGGGAAAGCTCAGGGAAATACTGTCTTAAATTAGTGTTGGTTTTCAGAAAATCATTGCATGGATTAAAATAGTCATTTCATTGAAGGCATAATGCAAACAGCAAGTGCAAGATTGTTTTTCTTCTCTGATTTGATGGCATGTGATCAATCAATGAGAGACACACAGAAAAAAGGATCAATCAAATGGATTTGCTGAGATATAATATGTTCAGATGTGATCTGAACCTCTGCAAATAGATCTCCAAAATACATCTGGAAATGCATCTCCAATATGAAACTGTATCATACTTATTTAACTGTGCATCAACAATTTAAATAGATTATTGAATACACAGTGGTATTCAAAAAGTGCAAAATGTACTTAATATAATCTGCATAGATTTGCTAAAGCCACTGGCAAACATTATTTTCATTTTCCTTGGCCTCATAAACATTGACTTGTATGCTGAATTGATCTAAAAAGGAATTAAAGAAACTAATTCATAGAACCAAATTTATTCATTATTTAATATCAAACTTACATAGCTGTGCATGTCATGAGTATGACTCTGGATGATTTACAATAAAAATATTATTATGTTTTTAGGTAAAATATTGCCAAACAAAATCTTTTTTCTAAATTTAAGTATAAATTAAGCATATTAAGGATATAAGAAATCAGATTCTAGTCTGGTTCACACATAACCAGCCACAATAAAGACAAACAAATTGAGTTAATCTGCAACTCCTCATTTTAAAATAAATTGACATGTTGTGCTCCATTTTTAATCACCCTTTTCAATTTGGTATGTGTAGAGCTATGTATGAATAGCTGATTTTTATTGTTATTGTATGTTCAAGTTAGTTAGTTTGGTGCAGTGGTGCACCAGGCTAGAAAATAAGCGACGTTGAGTTCTAGGCCTCTATGGAGCCATCTTCCATCAGTCACTCTCTCTTGGCCCTAGGAAGGAGGCCATGGCAAACCACTTTCAAAAATGCTCCCAGAAAACTGCAAGACTGTTCCAGGCAGTCTCCATGAATCAACAATGATTCAAAGGCACAAAAATTCAGGCTGGGTTAAAATAAACAGATTTTATTATTTTTCCAATACTATCTTCTTCTGTTTTACTTATATTTTAGTTACTTCCTCAGCTTTTCTCAGTTTCTATTCACTGCTACTTTTACAGCACCGTAGAACATAATACCCTGTGGTTCCAAACTGATGCCATGAGACCTAAATCAATCTTTTCTGATCTCTTCTGAAACATTCGATTTCTATTTCCATTTTCTCACAAATATTAACTAATTCATCAGGGACCCTGGAGTACGATCCAGAAATGTTATGATCCAGCAAGCCTAAAATGTAGTCTATGCGGCTACTTGATATCAAGGCTGGAAAAGAAATCTTCCACAAATTCTTCTGAAACCCAGTTTGCATTTTCAACGGGCTTTGCAGTGGCCATAGGCATTCACGGAGCCCCATCACCATGTTCAACCATCTCCATTCAGTACTGTAATGCCCCAGAAAATGGGTTCCCTGTGCAAAGTGGGTTTCCAGAAGTTCCACAGAAATTTTGGCAAAAGCAAAGAGCCTTATCTGTAAGAAATCAAATTTTAGCTGGCTTTCATTGAGACAATTAATGTCACAAAATATTCATGTTTAGGGATTAGAAATGGTTATCAACATGTTGAAGTTTTGTGATCCTACCCATCACATTTTTGGAAATATTCAAAGGAGTGGTACTTTTTTTTTACTTTTCATAGCCGTATTTGAGAAAAGATAAGAGGTGCACTTAATTCTTCTTCAGACAAGAGAACTTAGCTATGCAAGATCATTTGTTGTAAATACAGGTAGTCTCGACTTATAATGATCACTTAACAACTGTTCAAAGTTATATAAACTTCTCCAGAGTTTTCAGAGTTATGATGACTGAAGAGGCGTCCTTGCAGTCACATGATTGTATGTTATCTTTATGTTCTGTTTCAAGCAGGCTGCTGTTGCTATGATTCAGACAGATAAACTCCACGGAAAGGATTTCATGCAGATTAATTTAATTCATCAGGTATTCTCTAAACAATAACTCACAGTTACTGAAGAGATTCTTCTGAGGCACATTTCATAATCTTATCCCATCATGCAGTGTGAAAAGAAGTAATCTCTCCCACATTAGGAGAACAAAGGGTCCCGTGGCTTGCTCCATTAAAAACCCTGCAGGATTGCACGTAGCCAGGAAAACCCCCGGTATCCAAATGGAAGTCCCTCCCACTGGCCAATCCGAAACACAGATGTGACCAAGTAACTTAAAACTACATTACCCAGAAGGCTATCCCTTAAGGGGACAGTTCTTAATTTCTAAAATAACTGTTTCCTCTAACCAGCACACTTTATGACCATTTGCAGCGTCCCACAATCAAGTGATCATGATTGGCGACTTTTTTGATGGCTTCCAGTGTTTACTTCCAGTAAGGCCACTGGGGAGGGGGGGATAGATTCACTTAATGACCATTGGCATTCACAAAACAACCATTGTAAAAAATGGTTTTGTAACATTGAATCCAGTCATGTGATGCCGCAACTTACTACCACAATGACTTACAATTGTAATAGAAAGTGTGTAAAAGAAACCTAATAGGTGGTAACAACAAGCACTAAATTTGAATTTCAGCATTGTATTAAGCTCAACCCCTTTACCCACGAGCCCATTTCCTGTAATCAGTTTCTGACCCATGGACTGGAAAAGATATCTTCTCAGCCAGGACCAGCTTTTCCTAGCCTAGTGCTATCTGGATGTGTTAAAATCATAACTCCCCAGAGACAGCTGGCTGGAGCTGGTAGCTAAGATTTAGTGTTATCAGCTATTATACAGATTAGATGAGACAAAAATTTACAAGCAGTTCTTTCAGAGAACTCTGTTGGTAAAAAGCAAAAATAAAGCAGAGTTATGACAATTAGATAGGTTTTCCTGGGGAAAAAAGAGGGAGGGGAGAATTATCCTTAAGGCTTTTACAGCAAAATGAGGCATCTGCCCTAGATACCAGTATTAATTAAACCAAGCAGTTTTGTAGCTGCTGAAAGCATCTCTGGGAAATTAATTAAAATTTCACTTTAGATAAGTTTTTACACAGAAGGCTAAGTGGATATATATATATTTTTATATATATAAACATTCAAATCTGGTATATCTGGATTATTTGCAAATTGAGGTCAGGTTGCATAATACATTTTCTCCTAGCCCAGGCATGTCAAACTCGCAACGTCACATGACGTCGCGCGACGTGTCGGAACTTTTTCCCATTGCCAAAAATGGGATGGATGCAGTTTCTCCGTGACGCTCCGGCCCGCGGGCCGGCAGTTTGACACCCCTGGTCTAGCCTGTCAGTAAAAAATCCCAAATTAAAGAAGCATTTATTTAACTGTACAGAAATGGCTTTGGCAGTTGTTGGCATGGTGAAAAATCATGGTAAGGGACATCTGCTTACAGAAATGGCCCTCCTTGAAGCAATGAGGTGGTTACATCTTCCAGAGGAAGTGTTGCTATACCCTGGAACCTGAAAAAGCCTTCCAAGTGGCTGAACCGAGCTTTTGGGAGAATACCACCACCTCCATAGGTGAGGAAGTAGCACCTCGATCATGTCTCCCATAGATCTGAAGAAAGTTGACCTTAACGGACATTAAAGAAACTGTTGCCAAGGCAAACATGGTATGAAGCACTTTTTTAAAGACAGTTAAAGCAAAAGCCTCTAAAACTCATTGAACTTTATGAAGGAGGAGAAGGCCCAGCACGGTTTGACTTGCAAGATTCAGTTATTATAGCCAATCTCAACAAAGGTAGTTGCAGCCTTGCTGTGAAGTCAATTTCCGAATCTGGTCTATCTAATGGGACTGATACTTCTCTCCCAGTTTATACTGTCTTAACAATTTCTGCCAAGTGATCTATGGAGCAGGTCACAGGTAGTCTTCATTTAGTAACTGCCCCATTTAGCAATAGCAATTTCAGTAGTGATGAAAAGGTAACTTCACAACCAATGCTCATGTTTACAACCTTCATAGGTCTGTAAAGAAAATGTGAAGTAAGTTCCTAAATACAGCCGTGGTTTCACTTAGTAACTGCTTCATAATGATTGAGTTGGTGGTCCCAATTATAGTTATTAAAGGAGGACTACTTATACTTGGATACAGAAGCTGAGGGTTGTTTCTAGATGAATAAACATTACAAAATGTCTATGGATCATTTGTTTACTTTCTTAATGAGCCATAATCCATGGCATCATTCTTTGAAATCCTGTCCTGTCTTCTCAGCAAGTCTCTCAATATATATATATTGAGAATTCTCCTATTTTTTTCCAATTGTGCATCAGATGTTTGTTTGTTTGTTTGTTTGTTTGCGCAGTCATTTGTTTGCCTTCAATTCATTCTTCTCATAAAAAGCATTGCTATTTATCTTTAAGCCTTGTTAATAGAAAGCTTGGCTTAAGTATTTGAAGACATTAAGTACAATTTAATTTGGACTCTTATTTAATTGTTGCTTTTAATCCAGAATGTTGTATGGTTTATTATAACACTGATGACATGAGCATTAATTGGAACCAACAGTAGCAAATATGTCATCATTCAATGAGAAATTATTTATGTTAACTTTATTTGAAATATCAGTATATCCTCTTTCAGGTATCTAGGTGCCTAAGATAGTTAGCAATATTATAAATTAAGGAAAAGATAAAGAAAAAAAACTATTCATTAATAGCTCTGGAAATTGTCTTAATCAGATAGCTATAGGTAAATATTAATGAATGCATCATATGAATGTTTATGAGAAGAGTATTTCACAAACAAGACCAAGTCACAAAAAAGGCTGTATGTCTAGATGCTACCTAAAAAAATCTTTTTAATCAGGATACCTTTGATGATCCTTAGAAAGAAGTATAGATAAATGCTGGAACAGATGATTTTTCAGAAATCCTGATCCCAAAGCTTTTAATCCAAAACTGGCAAATCTTTTCGAGCAATCTGGCTGTCATATTCTGAACAAACTACAGCTTCTCAGTTATTATTCAAAATCAGCCCAAAGGAAAGATGTGTTGTATTCCTTTAAACCAGCAGTTAAAAAAAAAGTCCAGCTGGACTGCTTCCAAGGTTTTTCTAGCCTAGAATAATAATAATACCCTCCCACTAATTTTCCAGAAACTGATATTGTGAGATAAGATGTAATAAATTTAATTGATGTATGGATGGTCAGAGAGACTGCAAACCGCTGGTAGTTCTGATTAAGGAAAAGGGCATGCTTGGCCACTTAATAACGAACTAGGTGTAAAACCACCATTTTCTACTATGGAGAGTTTTTCTGAAATTCTTTTTTTTTTTAAAAAAAATTGAAAGCAAATTGAGAACAAGTTAAAATACAGAACATTTGTTTTAAACTCTACTACATATAAGTTGTATTTATGAACTCAATGACACAGAGATTATTTGAAAAATTATGCTGAAAAATTAATTCTGAGAGCTTATATACACATAATACTAAGAATGTGGTGTCCTTGAGACAGGAGACAAATCTGTCAGTCTGGAAATAACAGCTCCCACAATGTTCCTTAATAAACTATTGAAATGAATACTGGTTGTATAAGTTGTCTTCTAGTATAGAACCACTGGCACTACTTTTTTCTTTATAGGTCTGTAAAACTACAAAATGGTGATTATATTTCCAAATGTTTTCCTTCTATGAATCTTGACTTGTTCCTAGTAACCTAGCATATCAAGGCTATTGGAAGCAATAAACAATTGAATTGACCTGAATCTTCCAGTTCCCAAACTTCTGCAGTCTTATTAAGTGTTTTCATTTCCTCCAAGATTAGGTGAAGCATGTCATTAGGCACAAGTTAAATGAGCTGAGCAGTTTGATCCTCTGGCATATAACTTTCATAGTGACGACAGAAATGCCACTCCTTCGGGAAACATTTTTTCCACAATTATAGGTAGGCTGCAGGATAAGAAAGGGATTTTAACTATATGCAAAGTATTTCAGAAGAATTCAATTATGGTACATTTGATATAAGCAGATGAGGTAATTGTGTTGTTAGCATGAAAGGATGTGGTCTTATCTTTCATCTGTGGAATTCTTTAAGCCTACCTTGCTAGTCTATACAATGGTGACTCCAAGCTAAATGAGTTTCTCAGTAATACTAAATAGCCATATTTACAGCATAGCAGGCACATCAGTCACAGATAACAGTGTATATTAGATGTTAAGGAAGCCTCACAGATACGACAACAAGCAGTAAAACCAAGAAACTCCAAACAGTATTGGTGTGTGTGTGTGTGTGTGTGTTTTGTTTGAAAGCAGATACAACATCTTATTGTTTCAATCTTGATACTTAATCTATCTGGGGAGTTCAAATTCTAGTTGCCACCTGGATCCACTCTTATTGTGATACTCAGCAAACTTTATTTTTGCCACTTCATCCATTATTGTGTCCACTCTTATAGAGACAACAGTAGAATTATGACAGGAAGGTTGTGGCCAAATCAGCCTAGAAGTCCAAATCAGCACCTCTCTGCTTTTATCCATTAGCAGTCACCTGACTTTGCCTCCCAAAAAATGGATGGTGAAGCATAATCATTTTTTTTAATACCATGAAGTAGTTGCTGTATAATCTGGGGTTAAGGGGAAACTTTATTTTAATATCAGCAGGGCTAACAATTGCTTATGCCTCTCTCACTCATATGAGATGAACCTAGAGTCAGTCATGGGAAGAAAAAGAATTTGGGAGCGTATATTTGCCCCATGGTTAAATGAAAAGGGAAAAGTCCCTTTGTTAAAAAGTTCAGAAAACATTTGTGACAAAGTTGTTAACTGTAGGACATAGATGGCCCTTGATTCTGGAGGCATTCACACCTTCTGTTTAAAGAGGGCCCTTATGTATCCTGTCATCATGGGTTTGTTATGAATCTTGGCAGCCTTCTTGCCAAATTCAATTTCTATACAGCCATACTCCTGCTAGTGTTTGCCAAATAGGACCACTATTGGTTTAAGTAATACTTTATCTCAATGAAGATTAGAATGAGTCAATAGAACTAAGCTTCAGACATTACTTTCAAATAATTATAAGCTGTTCGTGAAAAGTATCATAACTGCTGTCTCTCAACTGTCATGCTATTTATTAGAATTTTTATTAATACAGGGAGAAAAGACACCTATAATACATTTCTCATTCTTCTTTCATGTTAGCCAGCTAGATCTTTAAATTGCTACAGATAAATGTCTGCCAAGCGATCATAAAACTTTAATAAGAGAATCACAGAAGGACATAGACCATTTAGGACAACTGAAATCATAGGTCGATACTTTTATTAAAATAGAATTTCTCTTCTTACATAATGGAAAACATTAGAGACCAACAGCTACCATGCTTTGCATAAAGTTGTTAAATGCTTATTTTGATCAAGGAATCTCAGCAGATTTGATATCATTTGCTTCTGTTTTGATTTCTTTTCTAAGACGTGTGTTATAATGGAATGGGCAGAAGCATTTGATGAAACTTTGCCACTCATCCATTTTTATTTGCACCAAAGAGCCAAATATGGATCTATCTCTAGGGCAGGGGTGTCAAACTGCCAGCCTACAGGCCAGAGCCATCATGCCGAAACCACGCCAACCCCAGCTCTGGCAATGGGGGAAAACTCATGATACATCACAACACATCACGTGACGTTGTGAGTTTGACACCCCTGCTCTAGGGAGCTTAGGTTGTGCCAAGATTGTGAAAGACGTTTTAATTAATCTTCCATGACCTTTCATGACCATAATGCAAGATTTTTCAGAACTTATTTTCTGATACCACTCCCCAGCTTTATATATGTGTACTCTTATCAGCAGCAAATGTCTTAAAAGAATAATTTGTATAATAACAGCACAAATCCTAATATGAAATAGAGGTTAAATAAAAGAGATTCAGAGCATATGGGGAATGCATCAGGGCAGCATTTTTTTTTGCTGCCAGAAGTAGTATTTCCACATGTTCCTTTTTTCCAGAAATGAAACAGAGGACATCTTCACAATCATGGCTCCATAATGCTTTTTTTCAATAAATCAGTCAGGAATGATCAGGAATGATAAAAAAAATCCTTATCTAGCCATTCTCCTCAACTCCTCCGTGCATTTTCACATTAGAGAGGTACACACCAATATATACCTCCTTTAGGGAGTTATATCTATAGCAGAAGCAGAGATCTCCTGTGAACTGATCTTGAATTGTAGTAAGGAGAAGATAGCTTTATTTTTGCTCTTGTTGCCACAGTTAAGAATGTGAGGAGAATGCCCAAGTCACACTAAAAAAAGAGAGAGAGAGTTGTCCCACAAGAAGACTTTAACATCACTGCAGTCAAATCTGTATATAATTGATCTTGTGTAAATAAATTGCAATCTTGTGACCATCAATTTGTATTAATAGAATCTGATTCTACTCTTTGTTTGGTAGGTAATTGTTTATCTTGTTGCTTTTTTCTTTTGTTGGTATTGTCTAATCCTTCTGTTTTATAATAATAATAATAAAGTTGGAAGGGACTTTGGAAGTCATATAGTCCAACCCACTGCTCAGGCAGGAAACCCTATATCATTTCAGACAAATGGCTGTCCAGTCTCTTCTTAAAAACTTCCGGTGTTGGAGCATTCACCACTTCTGGAGGCAGGTTGTTCCACTGGTTAATTGTTCTAACTGTCAGGAAGTTTCTCCTTAGTTCTAGGTTGCTTCTCTCCTTATTTAGTTTCCATCCCTTGCTTCTTGTCCTGCATTCAGCTGCTTTGGAGAATAGCTTGACTCCCTCTTCTTTTTGACAGCCCCTGAGATATTGGAACATTGCTATCATGTTCCCCCTCATCCTTCTCTTCATTAAACTACACATACCCAATTTCAGCAATGTTTTAGCCTCCAGTCCCCTAATCATCTTTGTTGCTCTTCTCTGTACTCTTTCTAGAGTCTCAACATCTTTTGTACATCGTGGTGACCAAAACTGGATGCAGTATTTCAGTGTGGCCTTACCAAGGCATTGTAAAGTGGTATTAATACTTCACGTGATCTTGATTCTATCCCTCTGTTAATGCAGCCTAGCACTGTGTTGGCTTTTTTGGCAGCTGCAGCACACTGCAACACACTGCTGCCTCTTTTTTAAGTGATTGTCCACTTTCATTTTAAAAATGAAACATGTTGGTGGGGCTTCAGAGCAGTGGGTTCTCAATGACAATGCAAAAATAATAATCTTATTTTGATCATCTTTGCTGTTTCTTTCAGTGTCATGCTTTCTAGTACTGTTAACCCAATTTCTATTAGTTTAATTAACACAAATCAATATTTGCCAGAGCACGGAAATACAGTTTCATTGTTGAGATGAATATGATTGCTGAGCTAGGTTTAGACATTCATTTTCCCCCATCAGAGTTTAATATGAAATCAGAATTTACACATAATATATAATTGATGATCCACAGATGCCTGGCTCATACTTTTGACTCTCTTGCTATGTGTTTGCTGTTCTAATAAAAGCTGATAAAAATGGAGATAGCATTACTTTCAAAGTTCATACGCATTAACTATTAGATGTAATAAATGAGGAATGATTTAAACAAAACTTTATTTCAGTGGAAGAGAATATTCATAGCTCAGGACTGAACTTGTACTCTTTGAGCATGATTGGTATCCTGCAGTCATTTCATGCCCCAGCTAGGTAACATCATCAGCGTGAGGGAGGTTGGGATCTGCTAGGTGTTGTAGATAGTGGCTTCCTCTGCTAGTCTTGGTATGCTTTCCTCCTTGATACTTCCTGGATTAAGGCATTGTTACCTCTCTGATTGTTTATCCAGTACTATTTCCTGCTTCCCTGGGTGTTGGTGAGTTTTAGGCTATTTCTTTCCTTCCTAGCCTTTTCGTTGTGACTTTTGCAGCAAAAAAATATCTTCATTTATCAAAGAACAATTGAGAGAGAGAGAAAGAAAGATGGTTTCACTTTTACTGTATAGTAGCGTGCAATACACACAAATTACTTCACTATAGTTTATCAAATAATAATGATTTGTAGCAGTCACATTGACAGGGTTACATTTTGAAATTAATAGTCCATTTCCATTATTTCACTGAAAGGAAAGATAATTTTTCAGGCAGTTTTAAAATGCACAGTTTTGCTCAAAAAGTGTCTAATGTAACATCTTGACTGGGTTTTGCCAAGCAGAAAATCTTAATAAGGTATCTAATATTAGACGTTGCTTTTGCCTGCAGTTAATGATTTTGCCACTTTTTCTATGTTAGTTAAGAAGAAGAAAAAGAGTCCCCTTCTAAAATACAACGTTGAACCTTTTTCTGTACTCTGAAAAACCACTTTACCCTGCCAGAATATTGGAGTATATTGTCACACCAGCATTTGATTCCAATTAATTTTTAAGGCTTTTTTATTTTTAACTCTGTTTGTTCTTGTCTGAATAAAATAAAAAAATTAATAAAGCCAGTTCTTTTCAGACCAATCATATCAGCATTTTAATCAGATAATAGTAATAGCGTGGGAATTGCTAAAAAAAAAAACTTTCCTGCTAAGAGTGTTACAGAGAATTCCACCCCCCCATCCCCAATCCTCTTATTTGTTTTACTTTCTGGAAAATAACCTTTTATTCATCTTCTGTTTGCCCAGCTTCTGCCTATAACTTGCCCTTGCCAATGTATTCAACAGATATTTTACCCAACCAGCATTTCACTCTGGATTGTCTTGAGGGACGACAGGAGACAGCAGGCACGGTCCAAAATCAATACGTTTATTGGGCAGAGGTGCCGGGTGAAACAACGCCGGGAATCCCCCGTATTTATAGTGAACAGGGACAACAACAACAACATCAAGAACCAAACAAGGACGCCCAATAAGAGGGAGACCGGCTAAAGGTAGGCGCGGCTGTAGCGGCTTGTTGCCAGGGCCAGCTGGCAGCTTTGACAGCTCCGGCTGAGCTCTGCATGCATGGTTCTCTGAAGTTTGACAGCTGTCAGTGTACTGCGCATGCGCGGCAGTTTGACAGCTGTCAGAGTCGGTCAGTTTGACAGCTGTCAGTGTACTGCACATGCGCGGCAGTTGACAGCTGTCAGAATCGGCCGCTAGCCGCGTGTGTGGGGGGGAATGCCGCGGCAGCCTTTTGACGGCTGTCAACGGCTGCCGGGGATCCCTTATAAATGTGAGGGGGTTGTGTGTGTGAATATGTAACACCCCTTCCCCCCTTGCCCCTGGAAATTTAGCTGGGGTCAGTTCCACTAGTCCTGCTGCCGGCCCATTCATAGTCCGCCAAGTACAAGGGGGCCTTCCGCGGTCTGGTGGAGTGGCGGAGGCTCGGGCTGGGCTGGCTTGTGCTGGGCTGGTCTTCCCTTTCCTCGGCGGGGAAAATTTCGGGGGTTGTAGGTTGGGGGTCATCGGCGGTGTCTGGGACGAGTGGTACTGGGCTAAGTGGCATTGGTGGTGCCGCTGTGGAAATTAGTGTGCCCGGTTGGCCTCGGGAACTGCAGTCCTGCGGCACCCGCTTCCTCAGTTGGTCAGCGTGTCGCCGGATGAGCCTTCCATCTCCTAAGTCGATGAGGTAGGAGACTGGGCCAGTCTGGTCGGAGATCACGCCCTGTAGCCACTTGTTGCCGGCCCCGAAGTTCTTTGCCCAAATGGGCTGGCCAGGAGGGAAGACTTTGACAGTCGGTGCATGGGCTGGTTCGGCGGCTGCCCTGTCGGGGTGCAAACGGTCCAGTTTTGTGACCAGGCGGCGCCCCCAACGGAGTTCGGCCGGAGACTTGCCGGTGGTGGTGCAAGGTGTGGAGTGTTGGGCCAGGAGGTATTTCGCCAGTCTGCAGTGCCAGTCACCGGAGATGATTTTCTCTAGGGCTTCTTTAGTCGCCTTCACCATGGCCTCTGCGAGACCGTTCGTGGAGGGGTGGAAGGGCGCAGAGGTGGCGTGCCTAATCAAGTTGGCCCTGATGAAAACCTGGAAGTCATTAGAGGTGAATTGGGGCCCGTTGTCAGATACGATGACATCAGGCAACCCATGGGTGGCGAATACCCTCCTCAAACCCCTGATTGTGGCTGCTGAGGTTGTGCTGGCTACTGGGATGACCTCAAGCCATTTGGAAAAGCTATCCACTATTATAAGAAAATTTTGTCCCTGGAAGGGGCCGGCGTAATCGATGTGAATTCTGGACCAGGGGTTTTTTGTCACCTCCCACTTATGGACAGGGGCGTGTGGGAGAGGTGGCCTGGTCTGTTGGCACATGTTGCAGGTAGCTACGAAGTTTTTGATGTCTGCATCGAGCCCTGGCCACCATAAGTAACTGCGGGCGAGAGATTTCATCTTGACCACACCGGGGTGGCCTTCGTGAAGGGAGATTAAAGCTTGTTGCCTGTGCGGGGCGGGTACGTTGACACGGCTGCCCCCAAAGGACGCAGCCGAGGTGGGCTGACAGTTCAAGGCGTCTTAGGAAGTAAGGCTGAAATTCTGGACCCGGGGAGGTGGATTGCCAGCCGGTTAAGACCCAGGTTAGAACCCTTCCCAGGATTTTGTCCTTGGTGGTTGCTGTAGCTATTTCTTTTGCAGATATGGGGCGGTCAGGCAATTCCTGGATAGCCAGGAGTTGGCCGGCGGGTGCGGGGTCTGGGTCGAAGTTGGGCAGGGGCAGTCTACTAAGGCCGTCTGCGTGACCCATTTCCTTGCCTGGTTTGTATTCAATTTTAAAAGAGTATGCTGCTAGGAATGTGGTCCAGCGAAGCATTCTGGGGGATAAAATTTGCGGGGTCAATTTGTCCCAGGTAAAGAGCCCTAGCAGGGGTTTGTGGTCGGTAAAAATTGTGAAGTGCCGACCGTATAAGTAATCGTGAAATTTCTTCACGCTCGCCACTAATGCTAGGGCCTCCTTGTCAATTTGTGCGTAATTGCGCTCGGCTTTGGACAAGGTCCTGGAGTAGTATGCGATGGGGGATTGAGTTCCATCGCTGTGGAGGTGGCTGAGGACGGCGCCTATGCCATAGGGGGAGGCGTTGCAAGCGACACAGAGGGGCATTTTCTCTTTGTAGTGGGTGACAGTAGATTTGCTTGAAAGGAGTTGTTTTAATTTGTTAAAACTGTCATCGTGGGCTTGGGTCCAGAGCCACTGGGCTCCTTTGTCTAATAGCCTGTGGAGCGGCTCTGCTATAGAAGCTTTGTGGGGAAGGAAGGCATGATAGAAGTTTATGAGACCCAAAAAGGCTTGTAGTTCTGCCTTATTTTTGGGAGGTGGTGCTGCCCTGATGGCTCTGACCTTAGAATCCGTGGGGTGGATTCCATTAGCGTCAATTTTGTACCCCAGAAATTCCGTAGAAGGAACTCCAATGGAACACTTTTCTTTTTTTAATTTGAGGCCGGCCGTGCGAAATCTTTGAAGCACCTCTCGCAGCCTGTCAGCTAGTATTTCCTCATATTCCCCTGCGATGAGCACGTCATCGAAGTAGGGGCAGACCCCGGGGATTCCTTTAAGGGTTCGCTCCATGATTTCCTGGAATATTCCCGGTGCTACTGCGATCCCGAACTGCAGGCGATTCACCCTGAACGCTCCGCGGTGGGTGACTATGGTTTGGGCATTGGCCGTTTGCTCTGAAACTGGCAGCTGCAAAAATGCATGGGCTAAGTCTAATTTGGCAAATATGGTGCCTGCCTGAATAGAAGAAAGCACGTCCCTGACAGCTGGGACTGGGTAGGCGTGGGGGTTCAAAACACGATTCAGGGTGGCTTTATAGTCCGCGCAGAGGCGGACCTCCCCGTTAGGCTTGACAGGGGTGACTATGGGGGTTTCCCAAGTGCCCCCTTCTGTGGGTTCTATGACTCCCAGTCCAATTAGCCTGTCGAGCTCTGCTTCTATCTTGGATTTCAGAGCGAAAGGGACTCTTCTTGCCTTAATCCTGATGGGTAGGACCTCTGGGTTCAATTTTAGGTCGATGGGGGGGGCCATGGAATTTCCCCAGCGACCCGTCAAAAACGTCTGCGTATTGTTGGCAGACGGCTTGTAATTGGTGAGGCTGGAAGTGGTTCATGCCCGAAATTTTTATCCCCAGGGGTTCGAACCAGTCGAGGCCAATGAGGCTGGCTCGTTTACCTGTTGCGATCTGGGCTGTTAATTCTCCCTGGAAATGTTGATAGCTAATAGAGAGCCTCGTTTCCCCTTTTAATTTGATAGGGGCGCCCTGGAAATCAGCTAGCAGAATTTTTGAGGGGGTAATAGGGAACCAGCGTCTGCACTGACGCGCGATCCCTTGTAGTGTGTCCCAGGACAGAATGGAGACTGAGGACCCAGAGTCCACCTCCATCTCGCAGGGGATTCCCTGAATCCTGACCTGAATTTTAATTTTGGGGCGGATAAAGCTGGTGGTTAAGGGCCCCTGGTCCGTACTAGTGGTCATAACGGATGACCATAGGGACTTCCCTGGCAATTTGGGGAAGGGAATATTACCTTCCGGGGCCGCCTCCAGGTCGTGAAGGGTCTCACGGCCGGTGCTGCGGCAGGCGGAGCGAATGTGGCCAGTTTTGCCACAGCCATGGCACTTGGCATTTCGAAATTTGCATGATGCCCTGGCATGGTTGCCACTGCAGCTGGCGCACTTGGAGCGGTTGGTGGTCTCCCTTGGGCCTCCGGCCGGACGATCTGGTCTTTTGTCACCCTCTCGGAGAGCCTGGGGGTTGGCGGGTCTCGGATGGATGGCGTCCACTTCAGTCTTCTGCTCGGCCGTTCCTGAGTCGGCATATCTAGGGCAGTCGTGGTGGACTGACCCTGCGAAGGGATTCCCCGGTGGCAGCACATCTTCCCGATGGCTATCTTCATATGCCATAATTTCAATTGTTAATTCGGCCAGGTCCATCGTCGGCTTAGTGACGAGCTTCTTCTGGAGCTTCAGGTTTCTCAGACCGACGATGACCTGGTCCCTTATGCGGTCCTCGAGGTCCGGGAAACGGCAGCATCGGGCCGCTTGTCAGACCGTTGCTATGAATGATTTGGCCGGCTCGCCTGGTCGTTGGTACTGGTGGGCGAAGTTCAGGCACCAGTACAACTCGGACCGTCTCGGTGCAAAATGACGATTGAGGCGGTCGACCAGCTCGGCGTATGGCACAGAAGCCACCGGAGCAGGGTCGCAGAGCCCTACGGCGACATCATAGACCGCCGGGCCGCTGAGGCAAAGGAGCGCCGCGGCTTTGGGGCAATCCTCGACAATGTTGTTGACGAGGAGGTACCCCTCCACTTGCCCGAGATGCGATTCCCAGCCCTCAGGCTGGGAGACATCGAATTCTCGGACGTGCCCAAGATTTGCCATACTGTCAGGACCACGGGTCTGCTTAGGGTGGTGTGCGTGGAGGGCTCTCCCGACCAGCAAGTGACTTCAGCGGTGTCAGCTGGTGGGACGGCTTCCCTCCTTCACTTGTGGCTTCAGCTAGTGACTTCAGCTAACAAGCAGACCCGTATCCCACCTTCGTCGCCAGGTGGATTGTCTTGAGGGACGACAGGAGACAGCAGGCACGGTCCAAAATCAATACGTTTATTGGGCAGAGGTGCCGGGCGAAACAACGCCAGGAATCCCCCGTATTTATAGTGAACAGGGACAACAACAACAACATCAAGAACCAATAAACAAGCAGGGTTCTCCCGTCAAACAAGGACGCCCAATAAGAGGGAGACCGGCTAAAGGTAGGCGCGGCTGTAGCGGCTTGTTGCCGGGGCCAGCTGGCAGCTTTGACAGCTCCGGCTGAGCTGCGCATGCGCAGTTCTCTGAAGTTTGACAGCTGTCAGTGTACTGCGCATGCGCGGCAGTTTGACAGCTGTCAGAGTCGGTCGGTTTGACAGCTGTCAGTGTACTGCGCATGCGCGGCAGTTGACAGCTGTCAGAATCGGCCGCTAGCCGCGTGTGTGGGGGGGAATGCCGCGGCAGCCTTTTGATGGCTGTCAACGGCTGCCGGGGATCCCTTATAAATGTGAGGGGGTTGTTGTGTGTGTGAATATGTAACACCCTCCCACAATAACCTAATTTCAGTTACGTGAACAGGGTTAGGGCCTTATTTGTAACAGGAGCAAGAAACCAAGTATGCTTATAACATTTCAAGCATTTTACCATCTTTTTCCCCTGCTTTATGATTTCTCACTTTTTAAAATATTTTCCACCAGTAACTTAATGCCAATAATATGCATCTTTAAATGTAGCAGTGAATATATTTATTTATTTATTTATTTGTTTGTTTGTTTGTTTGTTTCTATCCCACCTTTAGTATTTTTCAAATAGGCAAAGATATCCACTGCATCTTCCTCCTGTTTTGCTCAAACCACCACCCTGTTTGGTGGATTGGGAGCAGTTGTGTCCTTTGGTTGTGAGGCAGAGGGAATTGAAAAAGAGCATGTGGTTCTTCCAGAACTTACTAAGAAGTTAGATGTGATGTACACATATTTTGGTTGGAAATCCTATTGTATTTTTCGTGCAGAGAGACCATAGCCACTCCAGTTTTCCAATAAATTCATTTTTGAGACAGAACACAAAAATAACAGTTTGTATATTACAGCTATTTCTGCTTACCAGGAGTATATTTTTCCAGATAGGACACCAAATGTTGAAAATAACATCTGTGTTTCAATACACCCACTCCATTGTGTTTCTCAATGTGTATGTGTGTAATACAATTTCAAGTATCACTCCATCCAATGAAAGGAATTATCTCAATGGCATGCTCAATCCTTTCTCTGTAGCTTTGATGCCATCTAGTGGATAATAAAATATTTAACAAGATAACATCAACATTCAAAACTCTTTAAAAGCAGTCCCAACTTTGTGTATTTCAACTTGAAGATATTTTAGCTATAATACATTAACATTCATTACAGCTTCTCCCAAGCTAACCCAAAAGCAAGCTACGTCTGAAATCTAAATTATCTAGCAAGGATTGTGGGATGAACCATATCTGGAAAACTATCAGTTTAAGGGATCTTGACAATCCATTTCTTTAGCTCCTGATCTCTCAAATACTGAGAAGCTGTGCTACCACTAGTCTCAAGATTGAAATGCATTCCAACTATGATTCAGGTATCATGGTTACTCCATATCTTACAATTCCATTTCTATATATAAATCAAAAGCTTCATATATACCCCGCACATGCGTGCTAGTCGTTTCCAACTCTAGGGGCCGGTGCTCATCTCTGTTTCAAAGCCAAAGAGCCAGCGCTTGTCTGAGGACGTCTCTGTGGTCATGTGGCCGGCATGACTAGACGCCAAAGGTGCATGGAACGCTGTTACCTTCCCACCGTAGTGGTCCCTATTTTTCTACTTGCATTTTTACGTGCTTTCGAACTGCTAGGTTGGCAGAAGCTGGGACGAGTAACAGGCGCTCACTCTGTTACGTGACACTCGGGATTCGACCCGCCAAACTGCTGATCTTCTGATCGACAAGCTCAGCGTCCTAACCCACTGAGCCACCGCGTCCCTATAGGAGATATAAAACAAAATGGATAATCATTATTCCACCCTGATTTTCAGTGTTAGGAGCTAAAGAATGAACTATCTTCACAGTTACTGATTTATGCACTCTCTGGAGAAGATTCCCTTTCTTCCCAAAGCATACAGATGATATTGGGTGGGAATAATTCAGGGACAGCAAGAACTATTGCTAAGCACATTGTGCTTTAGATTGTAAGCCGCCCTGAGTCTTCGGAGAAGGGCGGGATATAAATGGGATTAAAAAAAACTATTTACTTATCTACAACAGTTTGTATCATAATCACTCCAGCAGATTCCAGGTGGCCATGACTGATAGATATTAAAGTTTCTGCATACACTGCAGAATAATCTGTAGCAAAAAATCTCTCTGTTCCTTATTGGGATAGAACAAAGTCTAAGGATGGATAGCAAGTTGGATCAAGTAGAAAATGAAGTAACATTTTTATTAATATATTATTTTTATACTCTGCTTCCAAAAAGAAAAGTTACCCAAATCAATTAAGCATAGTTAAATTTGTTTTTTGTCTGAGCAAGTGAACTTCTGTCCAATCTGGATTAAGCATTGATTTGTTTTCCTTGACCACGTCCATGATTAATAGCAGCTTCTGCTTAGTACCCTTGAACTTCTGCTGGTAAGAGTTTTTTAATCAATGGTTTATTCTGAGAAAAAGACGAATTGGAGGGTCAATTCCTCTCAAATTCATGCTTCTCAGTCTAGTAGAGAACATTGCGCAGGGTGCTCAGTCACCAAAACTGGCATCATTATCATCGTCGTCATCACTGTTGTTGCTACTGTTGTTGTGACACAAAATGTGCCTTTCCCAAAACAGACATGCAGTTCCAAAGGTATTTGTGCACCATAAAAGCAGGGAATGTAAATGTTACATACTTTAGATGAGAACAGGTAAGCCTAAACTAAACTCCAAACCCCACCCAACAATGCTCATTTCTCCCCATTCCCATGGGAGAAGATGGAGCTTGCAGATGTTAGTGTTCTTCCTAAAAGAAAGCCCACATCAATATTTCCTGGATGAAGGGAAGGGTGGCACTTACAGAATATAGAATAATAAAGTTGGAAGAGACTTTGGAGATCTTCTAGGCCAATCCCCTGCTCTAGGAAGAGATCCTATACCATTCTGGACAAGTGGCTGTCTAATCTCTTCTTAAAAGCCTCCGATGATGAAGCAACCACAACTTCTTAAGGCAAGGCATTCAACTGGTAATTTTTCTCACTGTTAGGAAATTTCTCCTTAATTCTAGGTTGCTTCTGTCCTTGGTTAGCCTCTATCAATTGTTTCTTCTCTTGCCTTCTTGTGCTTTGAAAAATAGTTTAAATGGTTAATGTTAAATGGTTACGCTTTTGCTTGTCACATGCCAGCTTTAAATCCTGGCCTCTCCCGTTGGAGGTGATCCACTGTGAAAATTTGATAGCTGCTGATAGTTCAGTTCACAGTACTGAAGAACTAAATGGAACAACGGTTTGACTCTTCTAGAATATGGAAGGTTTTTCCTGACAAAAGCAAGTGAGGTTTTTCTAATTATGACAAGTATGTCGGCAAAAATGAACCAGTACATTCTTAGGACCACTGTAGTGCATCTTTTCCTGAAACGTGATTCTCAAGAACAAAGCATACCTGTAAGAAAAAGGAACAGATGTGGTGTAGTGATGCATGCTGTGTGCACAATTTATAATTTCATTTTACTCTACAGTTTTATCTCCATCCCCAAATAACATGAATCTAAAGGAGGAATGCAGCAAAATCTGACAAAAGAAAAATTATAATCAATGGAAAAAGTAACAAAGTAGTTAAGATAACAATGGACAACAACAACTAACCAGCAGAAGACCAAGTGGTATACTCCACATAGTTATAATATGAACAGGTGGATAAACAAGGCATTTCTGTGTATTTGTTGCGCATTCTTAGCCTATGGTTACCAAAACTATAGTATATCTGCCTGCATTTATATATTTTTATATATTTTTGATCATTTTAAATACTTGAATCCCAGGTGTAATCATTTTCATTTTTCATTTTATTAAATTTATATGCCGCCCTTCTCCCTGAGGACTCAGGGCGGCTCACAACAATAAAAATTAAAAAAACACATAGAGTAAAAAAATTTAAAAGAGAATTAAACAATAAATACAAAATTACAAAACAATTTAACCCAGTAAAAGCCTAATTAAAAATTGTAGTCAGTCCAGGCCCGCTTTTTGGAACAACCATGTCTTCAGGTCACGGCGGAAGGACCGAAGGTCAGGGGCCATCTGCAGCTCCGGAGGCAGTTAATTCCAGAGGGTCGGCACGCCCACAGAGAAGGCTCTCCCCCTTGGGGTCGCCAGCCGGCATTGCCTGGCCGACAGAACCCTGAGGAGGCCGACTCTGTGGGAGCGAACCGGGCGATGGGAGGTTGACAATGGCAGCAGGTGGTCTCGTAAGTACCCCGGACCTAAGCCATGCAGGGCTTTAAAGGTTATTACCAGCACCTTGAATCACACTTGGAGGGTAACCGGAAGCCAATGCAGCTCACGCAGGAGTGGTGTAACATGGGAGTACCGAGATACTCACATAAGCACCCACACGGCCGCATTTTGCACCATTTGAAGCCTCCAGGTGCTCTTCAAGGGCAGCCCCATATAAAGAGCATTGCAGTAATCCAGGCGAGAAGTGACGAGGGCATGGGTAACCGTGCATAGGGCATCTCGGTCCAAAAAGGGGTGCAACTGGCGCACTAGGCGAACCTGTGCGAAGGCCCCCCTGGTCACAGCCGTTAGATGATCTTCCAAATTAAGCCATGAATCCAGGAGGACACCCAAGTTGCGAGCCCTTTCTGAGGGGGGCAATACCTCCCCCCCATCAAAAGAGATGGAACTTGTTGGACAATACAAGCGGCCGCCTTTAGTGTTGTCACTGACAATTGCCTCGGTCCCTGCTAGATTAAAGATGTGGTTGTGTGTAGCCATGTGTGCCCACACCTGTGAATGTTGTTCTTGTCTTCTAATAGCAAGCTTGTGTTCATGCACCCTAGTCCTCAGTCATTTTGCTGTCTCCCCAATGTAATTGCAATTGCAATTGTGGCATGACATCTTGTACACGACCAAGGATTTTTCTTCATTGGGGAGTGGATCTTTAGGGCGCAAGACACAAGCTCGTAAAGTCTGATCAGGTCTGTGGGCAACACTGACTTTGTGAGGGGCTAGTATGCGTGTTGTGGCCTCAGATACACCATGGATATAAGGCAGTGTTATCCGTGATGTTAAGGCGTTTTCACATTCATGGCGGGTAGGTTCACCTGGCCTGCTGTGTTGTCTGATGAAGTTAGATGGTCGCTCTGGAAGAAACCACTTGTGGATTCCATGGAGTGCTGACTTGCCATTCGTCAATTCCAATGCCATACTACACGTGCATTGATTAATGACCATCCTAGAAAGATCCACACTATGACAATGGCAGCCCATGAATGCCAGGAACGTTGCCAACCAATTCTTGCAGGCCAGCATTATCAGCTTCTCGCTTGCCATATTAGCAAAGCTACAGAAAAGTCCAAGCAACTCAGGACTGAGGTCCTGCATCGCAAAATGCAGTCCCTGTGTGCAATAAGCAACCCTGGTTCTAAGAATGATTTGGTACACAATTTATCATCTAAGACGCTTTCTTACAAACAACTCGAATTGTTACAACGTGATGCAGGTTACAACCTAATGGATGTGCGCCCTGTGGACTTTGTGGCAGCCTTTGAATCAGCTATCCAACAAGTGAATATTAATGAAGAGACCAGGGGGTCTATCAGGCACCGCGTCACAAGCCTACTTATGACTCATAGACGCTGCCAAACATTATCAGTTACTGAAAAAGAAGCCCTAAAGCAATTACAGGATGACACATCCATCATCATTCTCCCAGCTGACAAAGGCAGAGCAACGGTCGTAATGGACCGACCTGATTATATCCACAAAGCCCTCACACTCTGCTTCAGCTTACGTCCCTATGCCTGAAAACATTATTTACGTTTCAAGGCACCATTTATGAACAGGTGACTAACACGCATGCACACACACAAACACAAATACAAATGTAATATTGCCTGAGTCTAAATGACTCCAAGTAGTTGATACTTTAAAAAGCAAGAGATAGCACTGTTGCAACACTTATAGAAGCAATCCAAATGCCATTTTTTGTTGATCAATGAATGGCAATAATTGGTAACATCAAATCACAGAAAACTCAAAATATGAAATAGTAGCAAACACAGAATGATGATTTATTAAATGTGTATGCTATCCAACTCTCGGTTATATTAATGAATAAAAAAACATTTTAAAATATGACTGTACTGAAGTCCAGAAATATAGATGAACTAGGTTTTTAGAAGAACAAGAAATGGCTGTTTGGATGGTCACATGCTCTAAAAAACAATATCATAACTGTTTGGGTGATGGGGAAAGGAACTGAACTGTGAAAATGGCAGATTAGTTTGCATAACAGAAAAAGAAGTCAGACAGACATGGTTTCATTAAGTCAGTGAAATAGATGGTTACCTTGAACATAACAACTCAATAGCTATTGCAGTAGACCCTCAATTTAGCAGTCCTTGATTTAGCAGTCTTAAGATGCAGTGAGGAAAGCTGTTTCCCATTTGAAGCAGGTATAAAATCCCATTCCCATTTTATGCATCTGCAAAGCACACGTAAGTCATAAAATATGTGATGCACAGCCTACCCATTTATCATTAAATTTATTTATATATCCAATGTATAAGGTCACCCATCCAACCATGTATGAAATCCCTTTCAAATTTAATGAACATTTGAGCCTAAAGGACATCTTTACCATTAGTTTGCTAAATCCTCCATTTGGTGCCATAAAATATAGAGAACAGTGACAATATCTCATCCCAGAGGGACATGCTATGAGAAGACACAACCTGCTCATCTCTGTGGTCTCACCTGAGAGCTTCAGAGTCACCAGGTTTTTCTCAACACTTGCCTGCCAATAGTCTCCACCTCTTGCTATCATTGCTGCATGGAGTGTCCTTTAGGTTTCCGTAGGCTTCATTGAGCCCATACAAATATACAGGAACTCTTGGGAAATTTTAATAACTTTTGCAATTGCTATAATTCTTTTCAGCTGTCCCGAATAATACATATAGACCAGAATTATGAAATACAGGTTTTTTTATATTTAGTTCTGATTTTACAGTATGTGTTCATGCTGTACTGGATAGTGGCTTTCATGTTTTAAAAGTCTTTCCTAGTTATTTAGCTATTTTATTTACTGTTTTCCTCCCCTAAGTAACTGTGTAGTTGATCTACAGACCTTCAGTAATTGGACAGGTTGTAATAACAATCTTTTTTTATCCATAAAATGAGAAGCAAGTACAGAGATGTAATAAAAATGTGTAATGATAGCCAATCTGGATTTGTTTATTTATATATTTAATTTATATCTTCCCCACCCCTCCAAAAAAAGCCAGGGAATTTAATAATGAAGGCATAAGAAATATTTTTAGTAAATGCATGCAGAGAAATAGCAGTAGTATATTAGGAATTTGAACAATAATAAATTACTATTAAATATTGCCAGAAAATCAAGATATAATTTGCATGTTTGCCTAAAATAAATGGGTACACTTTTCATTCCTGAGAGTGTATTTTGTTTCTATACATCCATGCATAAAATTAAATAAAAATTATTGCCATGTTGTGATTCATTCCTGGAATGCAGGAGAAACCAGTGTTAACAAAAATACAAACCTAATCAGAAATAAAAGTCATTTACTTCAAAGAATTTTACTCAGGTAAAAATATAAACAAGACAAAAGCCCAAATTCCTTGACTAGTTGGAAAGAAAAACAGAGCAGGAATTATGAATCTGTGCTCTCCAAAATTTCATGAGATGTTTTCACTTAATTTTAACAGAAGCCAAGGAGTCACAATAATGATAATCATATATGGCAGTCATATACTGGAAAGGCACTATAAATGGCTGCTAAGAAATGCATTAAATTATTGATAACTTGATTGCATAGGCATAAGCCTGTTGCAAAATGCAAAAACAAATAAAATTACCTTTACCTGCAGAGTATGACTAAGTAATGAAAAATAAAAGAAAAAATCTAAGGACATTAAAGAAACAAAACAAAAGATATTCAAAATTTAAATAAGATGGAAAATAGACGATATGAATTAATTATTTAAAAATGAAAAAAGCATGAAAATTGCTAGGCAGAATACTGCTTAAATGAAGGAAAATGAACTTACGATGGAATTAAAAATGAAAGAAAAAGCAGTAAAGCCCAAATAAATCTTTTAGTGAATTTGTACAAGCTGATCTAAAGACTTTCTGTTTGCATGAGGTAATAAACTATCTAAAAAGTTTTTTATAGAATTGAATTTGATGAGGAATACATCTAGTTGTGTATCTCTATAAAAGCTATTTTAAAACCTGCATGAATTAACAGTTCAACAGCTTTATCTTCACAAGACAGAGTCAATCATCTTATGGCATTCCCCTGAAAATAATCAGCTAATAAGAAATATGGAAATAAATTAGTAGTTTGGTCAACTGGTTAAGGCATTGGGCCAGAAACCATGAGTCTGTGAGTTCTTGTCCCACCTTACTAGGCATTAAAACCATCTGCGTGACTTTGAGGCAGTCACTCTCAGCCCAGTCCACTTCACAAGTTTTGTTTGTGGGGGAAAATAGGAGGAAAGTATTATGTATGTTTCACCACCATATATATATATAAAAGGTAAAGGTAAAGGTTCCCCCGCACATGCATGCTAGTCGTTTCCAACTCTAGGGGCCGGTGCTCATCTCCGTTTCAAAGCCGAAGAGCCAGCGCTTGTCTGAGGACGTCTCCGTGGTCATGTGGCCGGCATGACTGGACGCCAAAGGGGCACGGAACACTGTTACCTTCCCACCGTAGTGGTCCCTATTTTTTTATTTGCATTTTTACGTGCTTTCGAACTGCTAGGTTGGCAGAAGCTGGGACGAGTAACAGGCGCTCACTCTGTTACGCGGCACTCAGGATTCGACCCACCAAACTGCCAACCTTCTGATCAACAAGCTCAGCGTCCTAACCCACCGAGCCACCACGTCCCTCATATATAAAAAGGTGGGATATAAACAAATAAATAAAATATTTAGAAAAACAAACTGAAAATCAGAAATAGTTAAACTTTGCAAACAAATAGCGTAACCTTTACAGAGAGTATAGGACTAACCTCAACAAACTAGAGCAATATTTCTCAACCTCAGCAGCTTTAAGATGTGTGGACCCCAACTCCCATAACTGCTGAGTAGGGAGTTATGGGAGTCAAAGTCTATATATTTTAAAGTTGCCAAGGTTAAGAAATACTGAACTACAGTAAAGAACAGCTATTAGGAATTGCTGAATAAAACAATTCGACTTCCAAATCATTTAAAGTATTTAGTATTTAGTAAGGCTTTAATTATTTGCTGTGGGTTTTGTTTTGTTTTTCCTTTTGGGAAAATACAGCAACTCAAAAATAGTTTGGATCATTTACATTTTTTAACACACAGTAATAGAACATTATTTGTCTGAACATGAGGAAATTGCACAGCCAGTCTCAAGGATGCAATATTATACACTCAGCTAATTGCAAATCTATTTGAATATCCCTGCAAGATCATTGTGCAGATCATTGAAGGCTGGTCATACTTTCCAGTTTTGCACTTACTCAAAGGCAGTTTGTAGAGTTGATCTACAACAGAGGAATCATGTCCACTTTGAAATGCAAACAGCTGCTTTTGTGTCATACTATTATTATTGTTTTTACTTAAAGTTATTTTATTTATTTATTTTATTTAGAAAATTTGTATTGCCTCCTACTCACACATGGTCTCAAGGCAGCTTACATCAATTAAAAAAAACACCCTGTAAAAAAATAAAATAACAAGAGGAAAAATAAAATAATATACAATAATATAATGTAATTTATATTACGTTAGTCAGCAGATAGATACCTGTAAGTTTAGTTTGTTATGTATATTGATTATGTGTACTGGTTGATCTATTTGTTTCCTGGGAATAAAAGGACTTGATAGCCACCTGAAGTCACTCCACAGTTAAGATATCTGGAGCCCACTGGAAGTGTTTGTTGAGGCCTTCAGAATCCCTCCAAAGTTGCTGCCTATTTAAATGCTTAATGCTAAAAGGGGGGAGTCATTAAGTATGAGGTATAGCCATATAAATAGATTACAATTAATTAAATGTAATCTCTAATTACATAATGCAATCTTTAATTACTTTTAAATCAAATTTAATTTTATCTGAAATCTTGCCAGAACCAAGAGCTTAATCAGACGGATGATCCTGGCTTGTACATTTTTGTTCTAGATCCAACATTTAAATAAAACTAATTACACGTTTTTCAAACTAAAATTGATACCATTCATTCAAATACAGTGATCTCCACTAAATCCTGATTTATAGTTATAAAAAAAAAAGATTTTCAGAAAGTAGGCTCCCAGTCAGTGGATACCTGAAGTGGAAACTAGATCCATGCTTAAGATATGTTTCTTCATAACTGGTCATCAGCCCTTCCTGAATAGAATAGAATAGAATAGAATAGAATAGAATAGAATAGAATAGAATAGAATAGAATAGAATAGAATAGAATAGAATAGAATAGAATAGAATAGAATAGAATAGAATAGAATAGAATAGAATAGAGCTGGAAGGGACCTTGGAGGTCTTCTAGTCCAGCCCCCTGCTCAAGCAGGAGAATCTATTCTATACCATCTCAGACAAGTGATTGTCCAGTCTCTTCTTAAAAAACTCCAGTAATGGAGCGCCCAGATTTCTGAAGGCAAGCTGTTCCAACTGGTTAATTGTCCCCACTGTTAGGAACTTTCTCCTTAATTCCAGGTTGCTTCTCTCTTTGATCAGTTTGCAACCATTATTTCTTGTCCTGCCCTCTGGTGCTTTGGAGAATAATTTGACCCCCTCTTCATTGTGGCAGCCTTTCAAATACTGGAATACTGCTACCATGTCATCCCTGTTTCTTCTTCTCTTTAGATTAGCCAAACCCAAGTCCTGCAGCCGTTCTTCATATGTTTTAGTCTCCAGGCCTTGGATCATCTTAGTTTCTCTTGTCTGAAACTATATTGTTTCAGCCAGTATTGTTTCAAGCGAGAGCATCTGCCTATTGATCTGTCAGAGTAGTCTGCCTCTATTCAGCCCAGCAAAATACAATAAATGAGTTGATTCTTTTGGGATGCTATTTTATTCAGTCATACTGTGTAAAAATCAGGAGCAGCTGTCATCTTAATTGAGCCTGAGGAGACAAATAAGCTGAGGAAGTAGATGAGGAAAAACCCACAAGGAAGAGTTGCATTCACACATTGTGCACTGTTATAGATACTGTGTACTTTCGGTTTGTATGATGCGGGAACTCAGCCATTATGGTTTGTAAGCTCTGTCTATAACATAGTAATTATATAGAGACCAGACCAAGATGTAACTATGATTTAAACGTTGCACGATTAAATATAGTAGGCAAATTTCCCTAGCATTCTTATATACTCTTATTAACCTAAATCCAGACTGAATAATCGTTCAAACTCAGAGCCTGTTTGCACAACTTGCCAAGCCAAATTTGAAATAGTGAACTAAAGATTAGCCTCCCTTTTGATTGATAATCCTAGCTCCTCTGAGTCTTCAGAACGGAAATATGCAATATAGAAAACTTTGTGTAAATCAATAGACAGCCCATGTTGTTCATTTCAAAATAAAAGTTCAAAAAAAATTATAAACCTTGTGATAGGACAGGGGCAGGCAACCTCGGCTCTTTTATGACTCATGGACTTCAACTCCCAGAATTCCTGAGCCAGCTGGCTCAGGAATTCTGGGAATTGAAGTCCATGAGTCATAAAAGAGCCGAGGTTGCCTACCCCTGTGACAGGAGAAGAGAGAATGAGCTACCACCACATCCCTTCTGTCCCCATTTCAACCATGAGGCCCTCCAGGGTGGGTAACTACAGTAGTAGCAGCTATTCTGGTGTTATGACAGAGACATTTTGTGGCTCCCCTGTCCTCTAGGACTTTTGTTTACATTCAGGGAAAGGGAGAAAAACACAGGTCAATTATCCCAGGTTCACTATAACCTGGGTAAATTTCCTGTAACTTGGAGTGTTTAGTTACATTCTGTACTTAAACTGGCCCTCCCTTCAGTTTAACTTATGGCTCAGGTTTAGGCAATACAATAAACTAAGCACAAAATTAACTGAACGTAGGAAATGCAAATTGCAGCTGGTAGATTTGTTGTAGTACCAAACACAAATATTATTGGTTTCTTCAATAAATGAATATTACATGAACCATAGCTTAAGATATGTGAACACGGCTGCTATGTCATGAAAAACTGGTTTCAGTTAAAATGCTCACTCAGATAAAGGGCTACTAATCTTATCGGTAGAAAGGCATTTTCATTATTTTTTCACTATTAATCAATCTTTTTCTATTTCGAAGAAAGAGAAGAAGAGATGGTGAGAAAAGAAGAGACAAACAGAGAGAGAGTGAAAAGACACAGGAGAATTACAAAAGAAACACAGCATGTATTTTAACGGGCTCCACTAACAAGTCTGAAAGAAAAATGGTCACTGTCGCTTTCCTTATAGAAACATGAACAATCTATCCCTGACATCAGATTTTGGCCAGGGCTATAAAGAGACCTAACCCTAACCCTAATACTAATTAAATTTTCATTAGGAATGGGATTTTCCCATGTATTTCACTGGGGTCCACAAAGAAGTGTCTACAAAAAGCTGTCACCACTGCTTTGTTAGACAACCCCTAAGAATTTGTCCATGACACCAGTTTTTGGCTCTGGAGACCTAATCCTAATCCTAACCCTAACATTAATACTAACCCTGTATTTGTTTGTGGACCTCAATAAAATACGTGGGGAAATCCAGTTACCAACAAAAATTAAAGTAAGGGTAGGGTTAGGGTGGGGTTAGGATTAGGGTTAGGTGTCCTTAGACTCAGGGCTGAAAAACTGGTACCAGGGGTTAGATTCTTAGAGGTTTTCAAAGTAAATGCAATATGAAAGGTTTTCATTCAGACTTGTTTGTGGACCACAGTAAATTCCATGGATAAATCCTACTGCCAATGAAAATTAAACTAGGGTTAGGATTGGGGTTAGGATTGGGGTTAGGGCTGGATCTCCTTGGACTGAGGGACAAAAACTGATGTCAGGGACAGATTCTTAGCGCTTCTCTGAGCTAAGAACCAGAGGTTGCTCGCAACAGTCTGAAATTTTCCTTCAAAAGGAAGATCCTGCTGAGGAGCTGAAGACATTTTCTCTCTGAATTGCACATTCTCAACTGAAAAGGGTTCTTTACTCTTACCTGAGATCAAAGGACATGGACTCAGCTATAGGCGCATCTCAAACAATTCTCTTTTTTCAGACCCCTGTGAATTCTCTGGGGTGTCAGTGCTACTACTGTGGAAGCTCTCTTGGTTATTGCTGGATAGCTGAAGAGGCAAGTAGCTGCAGAGAAGAGCAGCATTCCAGTTATGAAGAGTTTTTGAATATTAAAATTCCTATCTATTACTTCAAGATCTGAAGCCACAGAAGAAGGCCTTTCATACCTTTGCTCTCCCACATGGAATTTGTTGACATCTCAAAGTTTAAGTCCCATGGACAAAAGGGGTTCTGTACTGCTAGCACTACCTCCGTAGGAAATGTTTTTTGCAGGGCCACATGTTCTGTTTAAAGCTTTTTATGAAGCTACAAAGTCATAGATTGTAGAGTCCAGGCTTGCTCTTTGAAAAGGTACCAGAAATCATCAAGTTGCTCTTTCATTTAATCCTTTCTTGTCACCTCTGCCTTTTAAACAAAGATTTGGCAGAAAGGGAAAACTCAGTTCCCTCTATGTATGTTGATTCTTTGGAGCTGCCTTCCATGTTTTATAACATTATTTTTGTTTTAGAGTTAAATAGCTAATAATGTGGACTTTTTTCTTGTAAGGGGGTTGAAGCTAATAGCCAACTGCCCAGAAGACAATCTCAGGATCCAAAAAGATCTTGACAGACTTGAACAATGGGCCCTATCCAACAAAATAAAATTTAATGTGGAGAAAAGCAAGGTTTTACACCTGGGTAGGAAAAAACAAAGGTACAAATACAGATTAGGCAAAACCTGGCTCAAAAACAATAACTGTGAGAAGAACCTTGGAGTCCTAGTGGATGATCACTTAAACATGAGTCAGCAGTGTGCAGCAGCAGCCGCCAAAAAAGCTAATACAAACCTTGGTTGTATAAACAGAGGCATAGAAACAAAATCATGTGAAGTATTGGTACCTGTTTGGTTCTAATAGACGAGGACTCAGAGTGGTTTAACAATGAATGAGTTTATTGAATACACAAAGTCAACTGTCAACTGTCAAATGTTGCAACCCTTTTATAGAGAAAGCGTTAGAACTGTAACCAATCAATGGAGTCTCTTTTCCCGCTCCTAGGTTATGGCGTCCAATGATTGCACCTTAATTTCCCGCTCTAAACCTTACTATGCTGCAATCTGTTTGCAATCTATTAAGTGCCTTGTTAATAACTATTTACATACACAACACCCCTTACCCCCCAGTTGATGTTATTTCTTTACAAAATCCTTTAAGTATTTTGGTGGCCTATGTATTCTAGAAGGGTATCTGTTACCTTGGCTGCTAGGGACCCCTCTTCCTGATTGACTGCTTGGCTGCTTGTCACTGCTGGACCTGGGCTCTGGGTTACTGGACTCAGATGTTTCCCTGTTGCTGTCTTGTGTATTAGTTTGTGTTTGGAAATCAGTGGTCACTGGCCTACTTCGCAGGGGTATTTCCCATTCAATTTGACTGAACTGTTGTTGTTGGGTACCAGGGGATGGGTCATTTTGCCTTTCCTCTACGCCACTCTCTGGCCTGTTGTTATCGCTGAACCTGGATGTACTGTTTCCCCCTAGTATGCTTTGGTCCCCCTCTACTGGCACACATCCACTAGATCTTTTCCTCAGCTGGTCTATGTGTCTTTTACAGATCCTATTCCCTTCCCCCTCAATAGTGTACGACAGGGGACCTAAGATTTCAGTCACCACCCCAGGAATCCATTTGTCCCCTTGGGCATAGTTTCTGGCCCAGATCAAATCCCCCACTTTAAATGTTCTGTTAGGAATGTCCAATTCAATGTTTGGTTGAAGTCTGTCAGGGTGTAATCTGTCCAATTTGGTGGTTAGTCTCCTGCCCCACCTCATTTCAGCTGGACTTTTCCCTGTAGCAGAACAAGGGGTCGTGTGTTGGGCCAACAAGAACTCGGCCAGTCTCTGATGCCAGTCACCTTGAATGATTCTTTTTAAAGCGTCCTTCGTGGTCCTCACATTTCGTTCAGCCAAGCCGTTGGTGGAGGGGTGGAAGGGTGCTGAAGTCTTGTGCTTAATCGAGTTGGCCATGAGGAAATCCTGAAATTCAATAGATGTGAATTGTGGCCCATTATCAGACACAATTAAATCCGGCAACCCATGAGTGGCAAAGAGGCCCCTTAATGCCTGTATTGTTCTACCTGAAGTTACTGAACTGACTGGTACTACCTCTAGCCATCTAGAGTAGCTGTCAACCACTACTAGGAACGTTAACCCTTGGAAAGGTCCAGCAAAGTCAATATGAATCCTGGACCAAGGATTCCTAGCTAGTTCCCACTTATGCGTACGGATGTGTTGTTGTTCAGGCCTGGAACGTTGGCACAGATGGCGATTGGCAACACATTCCTCAATGTCATTGTCCAGTCCTGGCCACCACAAGTGACTCCTAGCCAACGCCTTCATCCGTACTATTCCAGGATGTCCCTCATGTAATTCTAGTAGAATAGCTGATTTGTGGATTCCTGGAATAACTACACGAGTTCCCCAGAGTAAGCATCCCAAATGAACTGACAGTTCATCTTTCCTTCTGAAATAGGGACTGTATTTTTCGTCCGGTTTGGCGTTAGGCCAACCACTCATGACCCAGACCATTACTCTCTTTAAGGTGAGGTCCTTATTAGTTGCCTCGGCTATGTCTTTAGCAGTTAGGGGCAAATCCGGAATGTCCTGTAGGGACATTATTTGTCCCACAGGTGCAGGGTCCTCCTCTGTTATGCTTAGGGGCAATCTGCTAAGAGCGTCAGCGTGTCCCATGTCCTTGCCTGGTCTGTATTGGAGGGAAAATGAGTATGCTGAGAGGAAAATGGACCACCTCAGCATTCTGGGCGACATGATTTGGGGAGTCTGTTTATCTGTTGTAAACAGTCCCAGCAGGGGTTTGTGGTCAGTCAGTATGGTAAAGTTCCTACCATAAAGGTAGTCGTGGAACTTTTTAACTCCTGCCACTATAGCTAATGCCTCTCTGTCTATTTGAGCATAATTGCGCTCTGCCTTGGTTAGTGTTCGGGAATAATATGCAATGGGTCTTTGTATTCCTTGGTTGTCTAAGTGGCTGATCACGGCCCCTACGCCATAGGGCGAAGCATCGCACGCCAGGTAAATTGGTTTGTTTTCTATAAAGTGGGTTACAGTTGATTTACTGGAAAGGATGTCCTTTAAAGTTTGGAAACTCACTTTGTGTTTGTTCTGCCATTGCCAAGGGGACTTCTTATCTAAGAGTCTGTGGAGGGGTTCTGCAATGGCAGCCTTGTGTGGCACAAACGTGTGGTAAAAGTTTACCAAGCCAAGGAAGGCCTGTAGTTCCGCCTTGTTCCTTGGTTCTGGGGCCCATTTAATTGCTTTAATTTTGTCAGGGGTAGGGTGGATTCCACTTTTGTCAATCCTGAACCCCAAAAAATCAGTGGATTTAACCCCTATGCTACATTTTTCCTTTTTAAGTTTCAATCCAGCCTTCCTAAATCTACCCAGTACCTGTTCCAGCCGCTCTACTAACATCTCCTCATCCTTTCCTGCTATTAGGACATCATCAAAGTAAGGGCATACTCCAGGTATGCCCTTTAAGGTCCTCTCCATCACTTCTTGGAAGATGCCTGGAGCTGCTGCAATTCCAAATTGCAGTCTGTGGACTCGGAACGCCCCCTTGTGGGTAACAATCGTCTGTGCCTCTGCAGCCTCTTTAGAAACAGTCAACTGTAAGTACGCATGCGCCAAGTCTAGCTTGGCAAACATGGCGCCGTCCTGGATCGTGGCGAGGACCTGCTTCACCGTCGGGACCGGGAAAGCATGCTTTTTCATTCCAATGTTCAGGGTGGCCTTGTAGTCAGCGCAGATTCTCACATCCCCGTTAGGTTTGAGGGGTGTGACAATCGGCGTTTCCCACAAACCACCCTCAACAGGTTCTAATACGCCCTGGCCTACAAGCCGGTCGAGCTCGGCCTCGATTTTTCCCTTTAAGGCAAAAGGTACCCTTCAGGCCTTAAGCCTGATTGGTTTTACTGAGGGGTCTAAGTTAAAGTTAATGGGGGGCCCTTTGTACTTGCCCAGAGATCCATCGAATACGTCTGCAAATTCACTGCAGACTGATTCGAGGGTCTTATTTTTAATCACTGAATTTATTCCCCCGATCCAAATTCCCAGGGCAGGGAACCAGTTAAGTCCGATTAAGCTGGTCCTATTTCCCTCTGTCACAATTAATTCTAAGACCCCCTTAAATCCCTTAAATTTTACGCTAAGGCTGGTCTTTCCTTTTACTTTTATTGGACTTTTTTGAAAGTCCGTTAATTGAATATTTGTTGGACTAAGTGGAATTCTCTTTCCACTTATTTGTTCAATTCTCTCAAGGGTTTCAGTGGAAATTATTGACACTGAAGCCCCTGAGTCTATTTCCATTCTGCAAGGGACCCCTTGCAGGAGGACTGTGATTTTTAATTTTCCAACTGGAAAATTGTGACCTTTTCCCAGCCTCCTCCCATTGACTCGCGCCACCTCCCCTAGCTTTGGGATTTTAACCCGGGGTTTAGGGGTCTCCTTGCCACTGGACTTAGGGGTTACCTTACCCTCAGGCCACACATCGACTTCGTTAAGGCGGTTGTCGCGAGCACGGTTCCTGCAGATGGCCTGGATGTGGCCGGTCTTGCCGCATGCCCGGCACCTTGCGGAACGGAATCGGCATGAGGCGCGGGGATGGTTGCCGCCGCAGCTGCCGCACCGGTTCTGGGTGTCAATGTCGCGCGGTCTGGTTGCGGTGTCCCGCCAAGGTCGTTGTGTCCCGGTCGGTTGTCTTTGCAGAGTTGCGGTTTGTTGACGGCGGCCAGGTTCAGGCCCTTCGCTTCTGGGTTGTCTTGGCGCCAATTTTCCAAATCACCTGGAGACTTTGGCGATTTCTTCCTCCCACTGCTGGTCCACCTCCCCGCAGTCCACATAGCCCTCTTGGTTGATCTCGGGCGCCGCTGCCATGCTACTGCGGGGGGGGTCGCGATACCTGGTTGACTCGTAAGTTAAAAGTTCGTCAAGCACTTCCTGCAAATCGCCGGTGGGTTTGGCGATTATTCTGTTTTGTAGTTGTTCATCACGTAAGCCCAGTACTACTCGGTCCCGAATTCTTATTTCTAAATTATCGTATTTACATCGTACTGCGGCTTCCCTGACGGCAGCGACAAATTTTTGAATGGATTCTCCCGGTCTCTGGTTCCTCTTTTCGAAGATGCGCCGCCAAAAGAGTTCAGATCTTCGGGGAGTAAAGTGGACCTTTAATTTGGCAAGGAGGTCGGCGTAAGGCACGCTTGAGACTGGTTGCGGTTGACACAGTCCGACAGCGACTCGGTAGACCGGTGTCCCGCAGATCGTCAGTAATGCAGCCGCTTTTTTACGGTCGTCGGTGATTCCGTTCACTAACAGGAACCCTTCGACTTGTCCAATGTATTCTTCCCAATCTTCGGGGAAGTTTGGGACGAATTCCTTCAATGACCCGATTTGCGCCATTCGGAGAATTTTTTTTCCTTATTCTTCCGCGGCCGCTCGGTTGACTGTGACTCGTTCTGAATTTGCCGCCTTTCGCGACAATTCCGCCAATTCTCTGGTCTTCTGTCTATCCCACCCTCGTCGCCAGTTGTTTGGTTCTAATAGACGAGGACTCAGAGTGGTTTAACAATGAATGAGTTTATTGAATACACAAAGTCAACTGTCAACTGTCAAATGTTGCAACCCTTTTATAGAGAAAGCGTTAGAACTGTAACCAATCAATGGAGTCTCTTTTCCCGCTCCTAGGTTATGGCGTCCAATGATTGCACCTTAATTTCCCGCTCTAAACCTTACTATGCTGCAATCTGTTTGCAATCTATTAAGTGCCTTGTTAATAACTATTTACATACACAACAGTACCGCTTTACAAAGCCTTAGTAAGAGCACACTTGGAATACTCCATCCAGTTTTGGTCACCACATTACAAAAAACATGTTGAGACTTTTGAAAAAGTACAAAGAAGGGTAACTAAGATTATTAAAGGCCTAGAGCAGACATGTCAAACACAAGGCCCGGGGGCCGAATCTGGCCCGCAAAGTGGTTTCATGTGGCCCACGAAGCCATCCTGGAAACAGTGAGGGAACGGCCCCCGCTGCCTTGGCCCCGGCCCAGGCCAGCTGGAAGCCAATGTACAATTTCGTGGTGGTCATCTATGCTGAAATACATTCAGTCTTAGCTCCACAAGGCCGGCTGGAAACAGTGAAGGACCGGCCCATGCTGCATCGGCACTGCCTCCTGGGCGCACGCTGGGGAGGTATCACCCTTTGTGAGGAACGAAGAAATTCACCATCACCTGGAAGTGGCCAGCACATGGCCCTGCCTACTTTGGGCAGGTTAGGACCTGGGCAACGTTGCACTTCTCTTCAGATTCGTGCCAGCCTCTCGGCACTGTCAGGAAAGTGCCCCACTGCCTGCCAAAACCAGGCAGGCTGGGGGCTAGGCAGCATTGTGCAGGTAACATCGACTCTCATGCTGCTCATGGCATCCCCTCCCCCAGAGCCCACCAAGCCAGATATGTGAAGTAGGTGAGGGCCATGTGCTGGCCACTTCCAGGTGATGGTAAATTCCTTCATTCCTCACGAAGGATGACACTTCCCCAGCTGCATTTCTTGCCTGTTTTTCTCCCTCCCTCATCTCAAATATTTTCCCGCCACTCTGTTCTTGGAAGGAAGGAAGGAGGGAGGGAGGGAAGGAAGGAAGGAGGGAGGGAGGGAGGGAGGGAAGGAAGGAAGGAAGGAGAGAGAGGGAGGGTCTGAGGGAAGTCCTGCCTTAGTCCTGCCCTGCTGCTCTTTCACCATCCCCTTGCTCCCTCCTCCTGGCCTATCCTGGGGGGGTCTCCCATCCTATTGCTAAGGAAGCTTTGGATACAAAGCCAGGTCTCCTCACATGGAGAGGGAGTGGGCCTCCCTCTTGACTTTGCCCTCGTACCCATCATGAGCAACCTGGCTAAGGAGAGCAAGCACAGCAGCAGCAGCCTTGAGGAGGAGGTAAGTGCAGCTAGGCGTGCCACCTTGGGGAAGTGGAGCTGGGCTTAGTGCCGTGGGTTCTTGACAGCTGGGCTGGGCATTTGACCTCCATGCCACTGTCCAACCCCCCCCCCAAGGACTGAGAGTAACAGTGAGGCTCCTCCAGTGGACCATGCCTTGGCACTTGCCCCGGTCCCATTTTCTTCTGCCAGAGACCCTCAGATCGGTCCCACTCCTGCCCAGGCTCCCATTGGCACCCTTGATGTGAATGATGTAGAGCTGGCCACGCCCACCCAGTAGGCCACACCCACCCTGGCCACACCCACCTGGCCCGCCAAGGGCAACTGTAATGCTGATGTGGCCTTCAATGAAATTGAGTTTGACACCCCTGGCCTAGAGACTAAAACATATGAAGAACTGATGCAGAATTTGGGTTTGGCTAGTCTAGAGAAAAGAAGAACTAAGGGGGACATAACAGCAGTATTCTGGTATTTGAGAGGCTGCCACAAAGAGGAGGGGGTCAATTTATTTTCCAAAGCACCAAAGGGCAGGACAAGAAACAATGGGTGGAAATAATCAAGGAGAGAAGCAATCTAGAATTAAGGAGAAATTTCCTAACAGCGAGGACAATTAACCAGTGGAACAGCTTGCCTTCAGACCTTGTGGGTGCTTCATCACTGGAGTTTTTTAAGAAGAGACTGGACAGTCACTTGTCTGAGATGGTATAGATTCTCTTGCTTGAGCAGGGGGCTGGACTAGAAGACCTCCAATGTCCCTTCCAGCTCTATTCTGATTCTGAAGCTATACTTCTGTGCTTTTGTGGAATCTTTTTTATAATCATCAGTAAATTTAGGATGATGAGCTGTCTTTATTTTTTGCTCTCCTTTTTAATAAAAAAAATCTATGATTGAGGAGATGGGTTTCTTACAAATCTCTTTGTTAGCATGGTTCAAGTAGTTTGACTCCTCTACATGATTTTCACTTATCTGAAGAAATCTACTCTACGAAATGGGTTATTTATGGTTCTTCCACACTGAAGCACATTTTCTTATCAAAGTTACAGACTTCTGAGCTTTTGATGCTTTTGACTTCTGCCTATGTTCTTCTGCCTGTGTTTCCAAATAATCAAGATAGCTTCCACCCAGGCACAGAAGTCTAACTTTAGCCTCCTTAGCCTCATATCAAATAATCTTACAAGAAAAAAACTCCATATTCTTAGCTATTTAATATCACCATCAGTGTTTCCAAAAAATGCACATAATGTCAAGACATATTGCCTGATGCCTAGCAGTTATGGTTATGCACCTAATTATCATTGAAAGAAATCCACCTTTCACATTTTATGTGTTAGCAAATCTGGGTACATGACTATACATAAATTGAATAATTTTTTTTTTAAAAAATGAGAATTAAGATCTATTTCACCAACACTGAGGAGGCTAAAAATGCTTGGATATGATTTTTGAGATGGTATATTCAGGATTAGTAAAGCATACTGACTGTCTTCCCAAAAACTAACCCCATATCCAAGAAGCTCAAAACACAGGGTCAAACTGACAAAAGGAAGGACTCAACATGCTATCAACTGAAACTATTCCATTTTTATGTTTCCTTACTTTAAAGATTGATAACACAATAACCACCCACCTTTATGAAGGGTTTGATAACTGCAATATGCTTTACATAGCCAACTTGGGGGTTGATCTGGAAGTTACAACTGACTTTTGCTACAGTAGACAGACTCTCAGATAATTCCGTGAAATTAGATTAATACTGAACCTGTAGTAGCTGCAATCTTGCTAGTAAATTTCTGGCTCTAAATCAAACTTTATTAGCCTAAAGTACTGTACAACACTGCAGCAGGATATATTGAGTAGTACCTTGCCTGACTTGAATCCACCATGCAATCCAGGCATTTAGAGGCCTGCCCTACCTCAAAAGGTACTAGGCATTTTACCACAAATATCAGGCCTTCTCAGTGGTACCCCACTTTATGAAACATTTTCACCCTGAAAGTACAGATGACCTCTATCCAATATAATTTATTGGGTGCCTGTGGGGTTTTCATTGTTTACTTTTAAAATATTTGTGCATTGTATAGTGCTCAAAAAAATAAATAAAGGGAACATAAGATAAGACATCCTACTATTAAATACAGGACATGGTGTTGTTTAAGGGTTCCCTTTATTTTTTTGAGCAGTATATTTTAATAACTTGGTTGTACTCTGCCCAGTCCTTGTTCATTGGGAAGACTATAAATATTGCAAATAAATATTAAATAAATGAAACATAGTAAACAATTGGGTTCCACTTGAATTACCTTTAGATGGAAGTCCTGCAGATTTTTGTAGCCTGGATTAAATGGCCCTATATACAATAACATGATCCTAAAAGGGAGAAAGCTGAATGACTTTTTAAAAAAATATATTTATTAATTTTTTACAATAACATTCTTTAGTACTTAGTAAACAGCATGTTGTCTGGGTTCATATGTTTAAAAAACAATCAACACTTAATTTCTATAGTTCCATAATCAATACATTAATTAATAATATATTTCTTTGATCTTCTCTTCATCCAATAGTATTCTCCTTTTGCCAAGATTAAGCAAATATTTCAATACATATAAAGTTAAATATAAATCTTTTTCTTGTGTTTATACAAATAACAGTAACATCAGCATATAGCATCTTTTCTTATCAGTTTATATTTCAATTGTGTTTATAAAAGTCATCTTGTTAGATTACTATACTGTATGTTCTGTTTTCAAGATTTTTATTTAAGCTTAATTTCCCCTCTGTATTCAAACCATTCTTATCAGTCATAATTTTCTCAAAGTTAATAACCTTTAAATATCCAACCTTTTCATTCATGTGCACCATCCCAATATTTTTACATTTCATCTGTATAATTCACAGGTTAGTAAAATAAAGAACTAGCCTGAAAATAATGCAAGTCTTTTTTAGTCTTAGGATATAGCACTGGCTTTACCTTTTGTTGCTTGTTTCAAAAGAATTCTAACAAAGTCCTATAATCCTCTGAAAAACCAAACACATTTATTAGGGCAGCCACTCTGGTAAACAAGTGTCTCCTTCCAATAAGAACAATACTCTTAACATCCAAGTGGGTGCACAGAGCCCCCAACTTGCTGGGGAGATTCACGATGCCCATCTGAGGATCTGCTGTGCAAAAACAGGTGTTGCTGTTGTGGTTGCTAAGTTTGACAACTGTCCAAGCAACTCTTTTTGTGCCTCCATGTGGTCTCTCACACACACCCCCCACCCCACCCAGCAGAAGGCATTTGTAACCCTGGAACATGCTGCTTTCCATTACTGGTACATGTGATGGTTGGAAGGAATGTCTTCTTTGCTTCCTTTTGAAGCCATATCTGCCTTTTTTTGGTTATATTTTGCAGATGGAAAAACCTCTGCAAAAATATAAAGTAGTGTTCATGAGAATGTTTTGATTTAACAAATTCTCACATTGCTATTTTATTCTTTTCATCCCCAATCTACGATAACATTTTATTAATTTTATTGTGTGGAAATTGGTCTGTCGAACCTTAGGCTGATATACAACATTTTTCAGCTGCTGAGAATATTTGGAATTTTTAGAACATACTGTAGGTATTCTTAAAAAAAATAGCTTCTGGCGCTGGGCTTTACTGAGTGAGGTCAATGGCAAAGCATTCATTTAACAAAAGGTAAAGAAGGGAGATTATTCTGTAATGTATTGGGCCTTTTACTTGAACTGTTTTCACGTGTCTTTGAATGCTGCTTGAGATTGCTTAATTAGGGTGTCTGTGTAATGGTTGCTGGCTGCCAGACATGCAGTCTCCAGGATGATCATTGGTTGGCTCTGGGGTGAGAATAGGTTCCTTTAAACCTATTGGCCGCTGTGTAGAAGCCTCTGTTCTCAGTTCTGTGTTCCTGTTACTACAATAAAGCAATGTTCCTGTTTGAACCCTCTCATCTCGCCTCCTGCTTCCCAAGAATCCACTACACAGCACTGGCGATGAGGATGGGATCCTGCTTCTTCGGAAGAGCTGAAAGTCACTAGGGAGTGAGGCCGCCTGGTAGGGAATGTGTTTCCCCCCCCGGTCAGTTTAGCAAGCCATGCTAGTGACCACCCGCCCTGCGGACCAGTCCCAGGGCCTACAGAAGAAGTAGGACGAGGCAACGAGAGGCCCAAGCCATGAAGACTTCCCGAGGATGGTGAAAGTCAGAAAGCTTGAGGAGTTTGATGTTACTCACTCAGAGAGATGGGCATCCTACATCTCGAGGGTCAAAAACTACCTCCATGCCAACCAAGTCACCAAAGATGGCCTGAAGGCCACAACACTCCTCTGTGTCTGCGGGTCTGCAACCTTTGATATCGTGGAGAACTTGGTCACACTGGTGTAGCTGGAGTCCGTTACTTACACGGACCTGAAGAAACGGCTCGGTGACCATTTACAGCCCAAATTATTGGTGATAGCGTGGAGGCATGCCTTTGAACAACGAGTTCAACAACCCGGAGAGATGGCAATGGAATTCATCGCAGTGTTGAGAGAAGCTTTGCACCTGTGCCAATTTTCAGACTTAGAAGAACGGCTTCGAGACCGGCTCGTTTGTGGACTTCAGAGCAGAGAGCTACAACAGAAACTCTTTGCAAAAGAGACTCTCTTGCTCCAGGAAGCATTAAAAGAAATCATGGCAGATGAAGTCCCTGGCAGAGCTGTGAAAACCATGCAGTCCACCAAAAGCACTCAGCATGAGGAAGCCATCTACCATGAGGACACCAAACTTCCGTAAGATGTTGACTTAGAGCATGCAGTTGACAAGATCCAATGGCACCATGACAAAGAACCGAAGACTCCTTACAAGGCCATTCCTTTCCCTTGGTGTCCGGGCTGTGGTGGCCGCCACCAATGAGAAGACTGCAGGTTACAAACAGCCATGTGTCAGGCCTGCAGGAAGACAGGCCATATCGCATCAGTCTGTAGAGGTCACCAGAAGGACCGCCAATCAAACGTTCTGATCAGGAGAGGTACCGGGGCTCTAGGGCAGCTTAGTGTAGGGTTTTGCTCCAGCCATCGGAGCGTTTGCCGCACAGGAGCTTACCGCCCTCTTAAGCCCAAACTGCAACTTCAAGTCAAGCTGCAAGGTGTTCCTTGCAGGATGGAACTGGACACTGGTTCAGCTGTGTCCATCATTTCCCTCGAAACCTTCTGTTTCATCTGCAACCGTAGCAAGAGGTGGGCCAAGCCTAGGCCATCCGACATCATCCTGACTGATTTCCAAAACTCCAGAGTTGCCATCAAAGGTGAGGCCACTTTGGCCATCATGTTCAAGGGGTTTTTGGGGGCCCTGGATGTGATTGTGGTGGAGGGCCAGAGAACGAACTTAATAGGGCTTGATTGGTTTGATGCTCTGGGCATCCAAGTCACCGGAATCCATCGGACACAAGCGGCAAACTTGGAGTCAGTATGCAAGGAGTTCACGGATGTTTTTGACACAAACCTGGGAGAGTACAAGGGCCCTCCAATAGCCTTTAAACTTGATCCTGCCATAATGCCCATCAGGATCAAACCCTGTAGAGTGCCATTTGTGCTTAAACATAAAATTGATGCAGAGCTGGATCAGTTAGTCAGCCAGGGGGTACTACAGCCTGTAGATGGGGGTGAATGGGAAACCCCAATTGTCACACCACTAAAGGCCAACGAGGAGGTCAGAATTTGCACCAATTACAAGTGCAACATAAATAGGGCACTTAAGCAGCATGCGTACCCGGTGCCAGTTGTTAGCCACATCTTGGCATCGCTGCAAGGGGGGACCATGTTCGCTAAATTAGATTTGGCACAGGCCTATCAGCAGTTACTTGTGGACAAGGCCACAGCAGCTGTACAAACCATTGTAACACACAGGGGGGCTTTTAAAGTCAAGCGCCTCCAATTCAGGGTTAGCGTAGCCCCTGGGATTTTTCAAGGAGTTATGGAGCATACGCTCAAGGGCATTCCAGGGGTTTGCCCCTATTTTGACGATGTGCTCATCACCAGTGAGTCCACTGAGGTGCTTGCAAGGAGGCTCAAAGCCGTCCTTCAATGGTTTCGTGAAGCGGGCCTTAAATTGAAAAGAAATACGTGTAACATTGGGGTCTCTTCTACTGAGTTCCTGGGATTCCGTATTGATGCTGAAGGCATCCACCCTTCTGAGTCCAAGCTGAAGGCCATTCAGCTGACACCTAGCCCCAGGTCAAAAGGAGAGCTTCAGGCATTCCTGGGTTTCCTTAATTTTTACCATGCATTCCTTCCTAACAAGGCCACAGTGGCAGAGCCGTTACACCTGCTCTTAGACAAAAACACCCCATGGAAGTGGACCAAGGTTCACAAAAACAGCTTTAAGGCAGTAAAGTCACTATTGTCCTCCAATTCAGTGCTTACACACTTTAAAGAATCATTGCCTGTATGCACTGCATGTGACGCATCCCCTTATGGGGTGGGGGCTGTTTTAAGCCATTTGTAAAGTGATGGGACCCAAGTCCCAATAATCTATTATTCAAGGACATTGTCCTCAGCTGAGCACAATTATGCTCAGATTGACAAAGAGGCCTTGGCCATTGTGGCTGGGATGAAGAAATTCCATGATTACTTGTATGGCAGGGAATTCATGGTCTTCACTGACCACAAGCCACTGTTGGGGCTATTTACTTCAGATAGACAGATGCCTCAATTTCTGTCCCCAAGGATGTTAAGATGGTCTATTTTTATGTCAGCATACATCTACAGGCTGGTTCACAAACCCGGCAAAGACATGGGCCATGCAGATGGCCTTAGCAGATTGCCATTACCACAGGTAGAGCCAGATCCGGCTCCAGCAGCTCACATTTTGTCAATTCAGGATTCGCCCGAATTTCCCCTCCATGCTGGGGATGTGGCTACAGAAACTGCTGCAGACAAGGTTTTAAGTAGAGTTTTGGCATGGATTCACACTGAGTGGCTTGAACATAGCCCTGGACCTGAGTTCCAGAGCTACTTCACACAGAGACATGAGCTTTCAGCTCACAAAGGCTGCATATTATGGGGGAACAGGGTTATTGTCCCCAGTTCATTAAGAAACCATGTACTTCATCTCTGCATGAGGGACATCCGGGCATAGTCCGGATGAAGGCATTGGCATGAAGTTACCTATGGTGGCTAGTGTTAGATAAGGTTATCGAGGCCCAAGTACACGGGTGTTACACGTGTCAACAGTCCAGACCAGAAATGCCACATGCTCCTGTCCACAGATGGGAGGAAACTCATACACCGTGGTCAAGGATTCACATCGACTTCGTTGGGCCCTTTCAGGGACAGCTATTCTTGATAGTGGTCAACAGCCACTCTAAATGGCTGGAAGTAATTCCAGTTTCAACCATGATTACTGTTAGGACCATCCAGGTACTTAGAAAGCTGTTTGCCACACACGGGCTACCGGACGTCGTAGTATCGGACAACAGGGCCCAGTTTACAGCGGCAGTGTTTCAAGCCTTCTTGAGGACTAACCTCATAAGGCATGCAACATTGGCTCCCTTTCACCCCTTGACTAACGGGCAGGCCAAACATATGGTGTGTACTACAAAGGAGTCACTCAAGCACATAGTGACTGGAGATTGGCACCATAGACTGGATGATTTCTTGCTTTGCCAGAATACTACACCTTGCACAGCAACAAGCAAGAGCCCAGCAGAGCTTCGCTGGGGAAAAAGGCTCATCACAAAACTGGAGAGATTGCATCCAGACCGGGTGGCAGCAGACACCTCTCGCCCAAAGCCAAAGGGTATTGCAAGTGGGTGATGGGGTATGGGCCTGGAACTATGGGCATGGGAACTTGTGGGTGCCGGGTAAAATTGTCAAAGTCTCAGGCCCTCTCTCGTATGAGGTGGCTGTGGATGGGGGGCAAGTCGTTCGCTGCCATATTGATCAGCTGTGGAAGTGGTTCGCAGAATGGCCACAAAGCAAGGGCCTCACAACGGGTCCACTCCTAGAGCCAGAAACCGGCAGCCAAGCAGGGCAGTTCACATGCTCTGAGGACTCTACCAGTCAGTACAACGGGGAGGTGGTTGTAGATGGGCGAAGCCCGGGAGCGCAACATGGGTCCCCTGATGGGGAAAGTCAACCCGATCAAGACAGCCACTGTGCTAACTCTGCTTCTTCATTGGACTTTGGTCTGAGCCGACCTGGAATGACTCTCATGAACTCATGAGTCCTGGTCTACCCAGCCCAGTGGGCAAGCTGGTAGACTGGGAGTTGCCTGGATCCCCCAGGCGATCTGCAAGGTCACACAGACCACCACCATATTTACAAGACTTTATTTTCAAATAATTTTAATAATGTTTGTACATTCTAGGAGGGAGGGGTGTAATGTATTGGGCCTTTTACTTGAACTGTTTTCATATGTCTTTGAATGCTGCTTGAGATTGCTTAATTAGAGTGGCTGCCAGACATGCAGTCTCCAGGACGATCATTGGTTGGCTCTGGGGTGGGAATAGGTTCCTTTAAACCTATTGGCCACTGTGTAAGTAGCTGCTTAGAAGCCTCTGTTCTCAGTTCTGTGTTCCTATTACTACAATAAAGTAATGTTCCTGTTTGAACCCTCTCATCTCGCCTCCTGCTTCCCAAGAATCCACTACACAATATATTCCTTCCTAATTCTTTAGCCCTTTCCTCAAGAAAGCCTCTTATAATTAACTGTCTCTCAAAGGTAAAAGTTTTAGTAGCAGTCTGTAAGACTGTGTTTGAAGTCTGCGGATACCTAGAGGCATCTTTGTAAATAAAAATGATGCTAGAGGCTGGCAATTTTCTTTGTATCATTACAGCTTTCACGATTATTATTTTAAATTAAAAGTGTCTTTCAAAAAATAGGGAGCAAGGCCTGGGAAGTGCCAAGTGAGATGTGAATAGGCTTGTCATTTATTAACTCTTAAAATAAAACATTATTTTTTAAAAAAAATAAAAATAAATGCCCAGATCTCAGGAAGTTGACAAATCTCAGAATGCATTGGGAGAAAATATCTAAATCTTGTCAATTTTTAGCATTCTTACAGATTCATAAAAGTGAATAAGAAATCAACATTTTAGCAATTACAGCAATTTTAAAGGAGGAATATTTTATATTGATCAGGCAAAATACATCATAGTACTATGAATACATTATGTTAGAAAGAAGTGGTATCAGTTAGCCTTAAACATTTTTTTGCACTTTTGTAGAAGATAATCCACCTAATGTACTGTTTTTAGAAAGTATGATAAATCATGTTTTTTTCCTAAGATAATTGGAGTCAGGGGATAGGAGGGCTACTTTGTTTTCTTAAAAATCTCGAGTCCCTCTGTCAATTTCAATTTCCTTAAAATTTTAGGAGTCATTAAGGTCATTACGTTATTTTGAAATTGAATACAATATTCACAAAATACACTGCTTAATCAAAATGTTACTAGCCTTTATTCTGAACAGCAAGTCATTGAACTGTTTCAGATGGGGGCATATTACATCAACAGAACCCTTCATTATATCATTTTCATCATCACTAAGCAATTTGCTCCATGCCTGGGCACCTTCTTTCGGCAGTTTAGAAGTTTTGAGCAAATTACAACCAAATACGTTCTGCTGTAAAAGTATGGTAGTATTAAGTGGGATCCCCTATATCACAGGTCGGCAACCCGCAGCTCCGGAGCCACATGCGGCTCTTTGAGCCGTCTCCTGCAGCTCCCAGTCACCCAGTGCGTGCGCACCTCTTCGAACGGGCAGTGGTGCGCGCACACCTCTTCGAAAGGGCGGAGGTGCACGCGCACCTCTTCGAACGGGTGGAGGTGCGCGTGCACCTGCGCGTGCACCTCCACCCGAACGGGCAGTGGTGCCGCTTGTCGGGAAAGAAGCGGTAGCCTGCAAACGGGCCGCGGCAGCTTTCCTGACGGACGGCGCCACTGCCCGTTCCAAGAGGTGCGTGCGCACCTCTCTGAACAGGCGGAGGTGCACGCGCACCTCTGCCCGAACGGGCAGTGGCGCCGCTCTTTGGGAAAGCAGCTGCGGCCCGTTTGCAGAGCTGCCGCCTTCAGAGGAAGGCAGTAGCTCTGCAAACGGGCCGCAGCAGCAGGTCTGTAAATGGGTGGCGCCGCGCGCGCACCTCTCCGAATGGGTGGAGGTGTGCGCGCAGCTCTCCAAACCTTTGGAGAGCTGCGCGTGTACCTCTCCGAATGGAAAGTTGCCGCGGCCCGTTACTAAACTCTACATATTGCAAAGCACACATAACTTGCCAGTTTCTAAGGAAACTGACCTGGGCCTGCGCACGTCGGTATCCCTCGCATAACTTCTCTATACCTGCAGGGGCGCGCGCGCGGGGGTGTTGGTGATGGTGAGTGCCCTACGCTTTGAAGCGCTATTGTTCAGCTTGCAACTATTTCCTGGAAAGCCTTGAATGTGGTGTCTTTGGCACCATCCACGTGCCCAGTGACAAGTCCAAACGGCGCAGATTTGCAAGGGAAATGCTAAAAGCCATGATTAAGGCATTGATTGCAGCCCTCCGCCAGGGGATTAAAAGAAGCCAGTCAGGCTTGTCGCGGTCTGATGTTGATGACAAACAAGCTTACATTTCCTTTAAAATAAAATAAAATGGATTCCCCTTCCCCTCCTTCCACCCCCCACCTCGCCCCCCGAAAGGAACACAGTATAACACTAGGCGTTTTACGTGAGGGGAAACGTCTCTCCTCTTTGCCCATCTTTGCCGCCGATGCTGTTTCCCAAGGCGCTCGGCTAAGGAGGAACTTTTTTTTTTTAGCGTGGCTGGGACGGAGGACTTGTCCTGCACGTCCACAGGCAACGAGGGCAAAACCCCTTGCGACCTGGTTGTGAGAAATGGGGAGAATGAACCCCCCCCACACACACACACTCGGCCTCCCTGTCGCCTGGATTCTCACTTCCCCTTCAGGCGTGCTCTGAGACTCAGGCGCGTGGCGCTTTTCGTTTGCGGAGCTGGGGGAAAAAAGTTGCCTTTCCCCATGTTGCTTTTCTTTCTCCCTGTACTTCTAAGATTACGGAAGCTTTGCCAGAAAATTTTATGCAGGTGGTTGAAAGATGGCATCACAATAAGGAGGTGACCGTTTGACTGGGTGCCAGATTAATGTCGGCTCTGCAAACGGGCCATCGCCGCCGCGCAACCGGTTCTATCACACATAAAGTGGCAACCGTGTGCGCGCATCTGCGCACGCGCAAGAAACAAAACGTTTTGTGCATGCGCAAAACGTTTTTGCGCATGCGCGTGCATGGACACACGCACGCGGCTCCCACTTTTTTTTATGTGTGATGGAACCGGTTCCCAGTGGCTCTTTTGCTTTTTCAGGTTGCTGACCCCTGCCCTATATATTCATTGGAGAGAATGCTTGCCCTTCCCACATCTCAGTATTTAAATATGAGGAGTGGGGAAGTGGCCAAATGCCAACCTGTCATGCCAGAGGATATGCCCTAATGAAGAGACACAAGTCTTATAATGTGGGGAAGGGAGTTACCTTGGCACAAAATGTAGGAGGTGCAGGCTTCTTAAACTGTTGGTCATGACCTACTTGGGGGTCACAAACAAATGTAATGAGAGTTGTAGCATTGGGGAAAATGTTGAACACGTAGGGCAGAATTAGTTTCATAACTCATTCCCACTGTGCCATAACAGCTCCATCGGTCTTGCAAAGATGTTTTTTGTATCGATGGCCATGCCCAGAACATTTCTAAGGGGAACGTATGTGCATATGTTTGTGAATATGAGGGATAGTGTGAGACTGAGCTGTCTAAACACACAGGTAAAATTATAGAAATTATATTGGTCTGGATAGGCTCAAAGCACTAGCATCAGCTTTGCTACTCACCACTAGCTCTTTTGTTTGTAGGTAGGCCTCTTGATTTTTATTCTGATTAAAGCACTGTAGAGGAATTTGGCTTCAACAACTCTGCCTAAAGGGAAATATTCCACTCTATGGATCAAAAACAACTTACCAGTAATCTTCTCTGTTTGTTCTATGTACTCTTGTCTGAGAGATTATGTTCACCCTTCCCTTCTCCAATTACTTGAGCTTTCTCTTATTAGACTTGGAAAACAAGGACCTTTATTGTTTATGAACTAAGTACTAAGAAAGTTCACACTTTGCTATGCATCATTCAGTTACAAAGAAAGAAATTTATACCTTTTTGTATGCATTATACAGAATCAATTATTGATTGACTTCTATGACAACAATGCCTGATCAAGTCCTCCAAGAGAAGATATAATGAATGAGCACTATGTAGTACTGTTTGCAGTTGAGAAGCAGAAGAAATATTTAAAGAATATACAATAAGTCTTAATTTTTTATGTAGAAACAAATCATTTTTTTCTTTCAAGATGTACAAACACTTGCTCTAGATTAAACCAAAAGGAATGTCTAATCCAGCATGAATGATTTTGTTGTTTTAAAGTACTTCTATTTGACCTGAATTTCCCTAATTTCAGTCACATTGCAGAACCCTGTTAATTTTCTTGGTATCATGAATTGAAGAACTAAAGAGCCTCTTGTTGCGGGTGAAGGAGAGTGCAAAACCTGGGTTGAAACTTAACATTAAGAAAACCAAGATCATGGCATCCGGCCCTCTCAATTCCTGGCAAATAGATGAGGAAGAAATGGAGGTAGTGACAGATTTTATTTTCCTGGGCTCCAAGATCACTGCAGATGGGGACTGTAGTCAAGAAATTAAAAGACGCTTGCTCCTCGGGAGGAAAGCCATGGTAAATCTAGACAGCACACTAAAAAGCAGAGACATCACCCTATCAACAAAAGTACGTATAGTAAAGGCTACGGTCTTCCCAGTTGCAATGTATGGCAGTGAAAATTGGACCATAAAAAAGGCTCCAAAGAATTGAGGCCTTTGAACTATGGTGCTGGAGAAGACTCCTGCGAGTCCCTTGGACTGCAAGGCGATCAAACCAGTCAGTCCTAGAGGAGATCAACCCTGACTGCTCTTTAGAAGGCCAGATCCTGAAGCTAAAACTCAAATACTTTGGCCACCTAATGAGAAGAAAGGACTCACTGGAGAAGAGCCTAATGCTGGGAAAGATTGAGGGCAAGAGAAGAAGGGGACGACAGAGAATGAGGTGCCTGGAGTCACTGAAGCAGTAGGCATGAGCTTAAATGGACTCCAGAAGATGGTAGAGGACAGGAAGGCCTGGAGGAACATTGTCCATAAGGTCACGATGGGTCTGACACGACTTCGCAGCTAACAACAACAATCATGAATTATTTTGTAGTTTTATTGGGTCCCTTCTTACTCATTTTTAACCTAAAAATATGCAAGCACAATCATTATCTGCTTTTCTGCACTGCTTACAATTGCCAAATCGTAAATTGCTTTCTGGAGCCATAAGATCAGTTTAAAACCTATTGATTTAATTTCAAGTTCTGTTAGTTTGACTGACACCTTTGATTGTAATGATAATTCTCTAGTGTTGAAAAATCCTTTTGAAACTCTTCTCTATCCTTTTCATTTTAAGTACAGTACCAAAATTTCAACCTTGGTCTTATTTGTGATGGCTACTTTTCATTGTGATACATCTATTAAATGCATTTAATGCATTTACACCTGTAAATGCTACTGAAACAAGAAATTCCTTCTACTCATCATTTGGAAGAGAAGCTATGATTTATGGGCAATCCTATAATTTATACACTTTATACAGTATTTACTGTGTACAGAAGAACAGCAAATATAAAAATATGCATCCATTCATTATATCCGTTCATGTAAGTGTATGTAATCCTCACAAACGTGCATATCTTAATGTATGTAAAATGGTTAAAATGTAGCTTGGCTCCCTTTGTTGTATATAGCTTTGCGTTTTATTTCCAACAATTTGCCACAACAATAGGGCAACAAATAAAAACACAGTGTGCTTAACAATAGTTTATACAATAAAAATCTGTATTAGCTGGCTTGCACAATATGTAAAACAGTGCTTCACAAACCACAATTGTTGGGATCATACAATCAAGACTGGACAAATTATTATGATTTGGCATGTTACATAGCCCATTTATAGAAAAGAAAAAAAGGCAGGTACTTGAAGGCTGTCTGGGAGAAGACTCCCTTTACCTTCTTGGCAGGTCTGAACTAAAGGTGAGATAACGACGCGATTAAACAAATACAAGTCCGCTAAAACTTGCAAAACATTTTCTGTTTGGCAACCACAACATTATCTCAATTGTTTTTTAAAAGGACCAGACTTGACTTTTAATAACGTGCAGGAAGAGTAACATGCATAATATCATTTTAAACAGTTAACGCTAAATAAAGTGGTCTCCCATTACTCGCACTCGAAAAATGTGTTTGTGCGCGCGCGTGTACAGCTACAATTTGAGCTCCCTAATGGCAACTGCAACACATTGAAGACCTGCATAGTGCTTTTCTTTGAGGGCAGCGAAACACGGAAGCGTTGGTAGGTTTCCTAACGTGAGAGGGAAATAAACTTCAACAAACAAACAAATAAATAAATAAGACTACGCTTGTTCGCCTGAGAGGGCTTAGACGTCATCCTGGCTATTTAAATTAGCAAACGAGGCTAGCTTGCCCGTGTTTTTCCAGAGAGCGCGCACGCCGCCCCGTCACCCACGGCGGCGGAACTAGCCGCACTCCGGAGAAGCAGGGACGGTTCGGAGCCTCAGCTACCACGCTGAGGGGCGCGGGGAGGGGGGCGGAAGAGCGGGGAGAAACAGGTCGCGAGAGGCAGAACCGGGACCGCCGTGAGGGACGACTCCGGCGACTTCTCGCGAGAAAGCTGTCGTCGGCCATTTTGCCATTGATTGGCGCAGACGGCGAGGGGGAGGGTGCCTTCGCTGAGTGGAAGGGTAGGGGCCAGGCAGGGGGGGAGGACGGCGGTTAGGAAGAGACAAGCGGAGGGAGGAACGTGAGGATGAGTCTCCCGCGACACCCTTCGCCGCCTTCTCCCTCCATCTCCTCCTCTTCCTCCTCCTCCGGAGGCTCCTCTTGCTGACGACGACTCGCCGCCCGACTCCCCCCCCCCGCCGGCCCCAGGCTGCTGCGCCACTGGCCATGGTGCCCAGCGAAGACAACCAGCTGGTCCCTAAAGAGGTGAGCGCTCCTTCGCGCACGCTTCTTCGGGACGGGCCGCGCGCCTGCGGGCGGCGAAGGAAAGAGGGGAGGCCAAGCGACGCCTCTGCCGCGCCGGAGAAGCCGGGCGGAGAGCGAAGAGGCGCGCGAGGGAAGGCCTGCTTGGGGCGGGGGGGGGTTAGGTAAAGGAGTGTCAGGCGGCTTGGCGGAGAATCCCCTCACCGCAAGCGAGCTGGCGAGTGGTGGAAGCGGACTCGCTGCGAAGAAGCCTGGCCGTCGGGCGGAGAGAAGCGGCTGGGTTCCAGCGGAGCGGCATCTTAGGAAAGGCCTAGCCAGCCGCCCGGAGAGGCCCTACGGCAATGCGCTGGGAAAAAGGACGCTTGAGAGAACATTATCGCCAGAGGGCCGGAGGGTTTAGGGGTCGGGGGTAGGGGAAGCTGTCAGCTGTCAGCCGTGGGTGAGCAGACAGAGATTGAGGGGTTGTCATTCCGGCTAGGGAGGTAAGGAAGACCTTTGGGAGGCTTTCCGTTTTTCTCCTCAAGGGCAGCTTTGATGAGAGAGAAAGCAGTTAAAACGCAGAGTCGTTTGCTGGCTTTGCGTTCGCCCCAGAGAGATAGAAAAGCATCCTTGGAAGAGTTGAAGACAATTATGGTTAGTGAGAACTCCGAAAAAAACAAGGCCACGGGTTTGCTCTCTTGGTGTTTGCAGGTGTGGATAACAGTTGAAAGAGGAGCTTCTTTTTCAGTTACAGTTTTAAGAACTAAATTTTGTGAATTACAGTGGATAGTGTGTGTGTGTGTGTATACATACACACACACACTTGCAATTGCTACCACATCTATTAAAATGAGCTTTAAGCTATTTTAATTGCCTTATAAATTGCACTTATTTTTGTGAGTATCATTATTAAGATTATTGATTTTATCCCTGATAGTTTTATTGACAATTCGATGGTGTAAATAGTATTGGAGTCAGATTGGTTAAGGGAATGGATTGAGAGACCACGGAAGCCTTGAGTTTTCATCCTGTTTTAGGCACAGAAGCCAACTAGATGTCTTTGAGCCAGACTTACCTCTTTCAGCCCTAGGAAGAAGATACTGGTGAGCCATTTCTGATAATGTTGCCAGAAAAACTGCATGGACTTGTTCCTGTAGTCACTGGGAATCAGACTTGATAGACCATAACAACAGAACTGTAGTAGTAGAAGCAGCAGCAATAGCGACAGTGTTCCACATAGAACTGTAGCTGTCAAATTTTATCTTTTGAAGGGATCTTATCTATTCAATTTGTCTGCCATAGAATCACTATGCATAGTAAAGGATACTGTGATTTATTCAGTGGCCTATGGAATGTCTGCTTAGTGAGTTGCAATTAGGCTTAGTGGATCTCATATTTGTCCCTTGTGATTGAAAGTTCATTTGAGAAGACAATATTATATGCAACAATGTGAAATCACAGCTGCCAGTTCTTTAGCCAGTGTTGGCTTCAAGTTCACTTTGAATTCTTCCCAGGAACCTAAGATGTCATAATGTACTGGCCTAACATATATGCAATCCCAAGCAAAGTGACCTTTTGTAATTGAAAAATGGAAATTTTCTCAATGCACAGATTTTCTAGGTGCTGTCCAACCTTATTGATATGGCACCCAGTTCCTGATAACCACTAGAACCACCACTGCCAATTTATGCCATAATCTTTAAACTTTGATTTTTCAGATCTTGATATGTTGTGATCTTCTCCAATTCTCTCTCCTCTATTCTACATCCTTTGGTATTATCCACACTTTCTATTTTTCAACCATAATTAAATCTGGTGTGTTATGCTCCAAGACTTTATCAGTTTGACATGTAATATTTATTATTAAGAGATGGTTGGATAGTGTCATTAAGACAATGAATATGAATTTGGGCAAATTCTGGGAAACAGTGGAGGACAAGAAATGCTATGGTCCATGGATTTGCGAAGAATTGAACATAACAGTGAACAACATTATTATTACATTTTTATCTTTTCGATATACAATATATTTGATCATTTTAGAATGACAAACATACCTAAATTACTTGCCTCCTATTTTCTATGAAGGGCTTAGAGAAGATTGACCCAGAAGGCCAAAGGGAGGCCTAGAGCTCATAATCTCCTAAAACAGCACCTTAACCACTATATCAAACAGAGTCTCAGTTTACGGTACATTCCTTCTCATATAGGAAAAAAAGCAGATAATAATAATAATAATAATTTTATTTGTATACCGCCCTTCTCCCAAAGTACTCAGGGCGGTGAACAGGGCAAACATATAAAAATACAAGAATACAAACATTAAAAGAGATTAAACAGGTGCCCAGAAACTAAGAACAATGAATTAAAATACATTAAAAAAATATTAAAATCTAAACCCATGAGCCATTAGGCCAGGCCGGCTTGTTATAGAAAATGTAATAATTCTCAGAAAGCTGATTTAATATTTTTTATTTGTAAACTGCCAAGAGTCACTTAGGTAAGATGTGTGGTGTAGAAATTTGATAAATAATTTTTGTTATTCATAAGTCCTGGTTCCCATAAGCACATTTCAAAGAAAGAAAATGGCATAGTTTAAAATGGCGTAATCATCTGTAGATGTCACTTGTACATCAGACTAAATATGTTGCCACTTTAAAAGAAAATGTAGGTTAAGTATACAGAAGTACTGTCAATACCCTTGCATGATAGCATATTGGGACAAATTGCAGAAATCTTAGGTTTTGATATTGAAGCAACTTTTAGATGTGTGACAGCTTAATATAACAAGTGAATTTTACTGTAAATATAGTGTCATATTTAATTATTTTGATACTAGAGAGAATGGAAGGATATTTAATATTTAGATGGTGACACAGCATATAATTACAGTTCATTACTGGAATCCTGATTCCAAACTTATTAACATATTCAGTAAACTACATCTTTTTATGGCATTAATGTAATGACATAATTTCATAAAAAGCATATAAAGTAGCTGTTCCGGTAAACAGTAGTTTCCTGTAGTTCCATCGTATCCACTATAATATTGTTACATCTTGTTTATCTTGATGTTGTAGTATTGTATTTCTTAAACTCTAGTCAGCATTAAAGGGATGCGGTGGCTCAGTGGGTTAGGACGCTGAGCTTGTCGATCAGAAGGTCGGCAGTTTGGTGGGTCAAATCCCGAGTGCCGTGTAACAGAGTGAGCGCCTGTTACTTGTCCCAGCTTCTGCCAACCTAGCAGTTCGAAAGCACGTAAAAATGCAAGTAGAAAAATAGGGACCACTACAGTGGGAAGGTAACAGTGTTCCGTGCGCCTTTGGCGTCTAGTCATGCCAGCCACAAGACCACGGAGACGTCCTCGGACAAGCGCTGGCTCTTCAGCTTTGAAACGGAGATGAGCACCGGCCCATAGAGTCAGAAACGACTAGCACGCATGTGCGAGGGAACCTTTATCTTTACCTTTTAGCATTATTCAGCATTTTTTCTGTCTTATACCTTAATTCAATACATTGGTATTAAATCAAACTTCTCCAACTATGATTCGTTCCAGGTGTATGCACTTCAGTTTCTAGAACTTTCAGCAGTGACCATCCTAGCCAGGGACTTCAGAGAATTGAAGTCCACCCATCTGGAAAGTGCCCAACTTGGGTAATGGTGTACTAAATGATAGCAAGGACATTATTTTGGCAGCACTTTTATTTTTCAAAGTAATGGACAGCTCTGCCTATAAAGTTTAAAACCTTAATAATATGTAATAATTACCTAGACATACATAGATCACAGATATATACTGAATGAGAGAGAAACGAATAATAGTTAAAGCATTACTTGGTGTCCAAGAAGCAAAGGGATTGTTTGGCAGTAATTATAGATAACTCGCCTAGGCTGGAATGATTAATGGCAGAGTCTGGCTGTGATCATTGTGCTTCTTGTTATAAAAGATAGCATTTAGGCCATCAATTTAAACAGCATGAAGCATGAGGATTTCAAATGCTTTCCCTTTTTTTGGGAAAGGGATTCTGGAGAAAACAGGAAATAGTAATTTTCCCACATCATAGATTTTGAAGAAATCAGTTACTTCTATCTATAAATAATATAAAGGGGAAAAAATACTTTGTAGTGTTTCGTAATTTTATCTTTCTTGTTTTCTTAATTTGAGGTAATCCTCCTTTGAAATTAATCCCATGTATGTTTATTGAGAAATAACATCAGAATGTATGAATTATAAATTCATAGCCAAATTATAAAAAAACATTTTTAAATTCAGCAGAGCTCATTTTAAAGTGTGTGTTTATGAACACAGGCTGCTATTAAAAGTATTTTTATATATAGGAAAATAGAAGAATACAGTATTCCATATTTGTATAATGATAATGACAGGAAAAACATGGAGTGTGATACCTTCTCCCTTTAATGATTGCTTAAGAAACATGGTAAAAACTTCATAACAACCAAGAATGCTTTTATTTAATATATTCATGTGTAATTAATACTTAAGCATTCGTTCAGAGTCCATGTATTAAACTTAGAATACCTGTTTCACAACATGATTGAAAACAAATTACTGATTTCTTTTTGAAGTTTAACTAATCCTGAGGTAGCAGAAGAAATACACCTATATATTAAGAAAAAGAGACCTTGATATAACTAGTAACTATCATATGTTGTAGCAGGGTTTCTATCTGAAAGCACCAGGGTGGTGTAGAATTCTCCTGTATGTCCTATGCATTTATGCAGTAATGGTGAAATGAGGCTAGTATGAATGTCTATAAAATAGACCCTGGAGAAGCACATGATTTCTTGTTTCTGTGTGTCCAGTTACACAGACATTATCTCTCTGGGTAGGAAATCTTACTATTGGCCTTCAAGGATAGCTGAAGGGAGGGCATGGCATCATGCCAGGGTAAAGATCTGATTTTGTGTGGTACTTAGAGTTTAGTTAAATATGTCATAAGGGAAGCAAAGTATCTGTTGGATTCACTGGCAATAAAGAAATTTGAAACTTGTCTATATCAAAATGGTGCTCTTTGACTGCTTTGAGCTGTTTAATGAGTGCTTTGGCTTGATAACATCCCATGCTTTGTAGAACATCCCATGCTTTGTAGAACACCTGGGTTATCAGATAAGAGTACACCCACACACTAACCTCCACTTTGATGAAATCTATCTCTAGTCTCAGAGTGGCATTATAGACACCTTTTGGGACTTGAAGAGCCAGTCTTAGAAATTTGGATTGAACAAGCTCTAATAGTGCAAAAGTGGTGAAGAGGACATAAAGAAGCTATCCAGTTGGCTTGGCTTCAAATAATATGAATGCTGCAGGTATATGTTTTGAGAAATTTAAGGATGGCAGATCATTGTCTACATAGAGTAGAACAGAGTGTCTTCCAGCAAATGTTGGAGAGTGAAAGTTGTGTTGAAATAGCCTACTGTGAAGTTAATATAGAAATTGAATAATAGTGCGGGCAATATGCAGCCTTGCTTTATGCCTTCTCAGTTCTAATTGCAGTGTGGTCCCTTTATATAACATGTATTAGATATAATAAACATCAGGCATTGAAGATTGCCTTCAGTTTTTCCCATAGTTTAGCTCAAAATACAAAATCAAAAGCTACTTTGAAGTTCGTGAAGGCGGCATCAAGAGAGGTATTGCAGGAGGATATTTTTCAAGTAGATGTAGGAATACTAGGCAGTAATAAATAGTGGATGGGTCTTCCCTAAAGCTGGCTTGCTTTTCTATAACTATGTTTTCCTGTCCCAACCAATCTTGGAATTTTCATTGTATGTGTTTTGCATAGACTTAGCTGATTGTATTTAAGAGGCTGATCCATTTATAATTAGCAAGATTATCCTTTTCTCTTTTTTATATAGAGAGAAATAATCAAAAATCTCCAATCCTTTGTGATTCAGCTATAGAGGTCAATGCAGGTAAAAGTGAAGCCAGAGTGGGGAATAGAAGCTCAAGTTGTTTTTAATGGATTCTGAAGAGATTAGATCTTCTAAGACCTTCTCTACTCTTAGTTACGCATCAAGATTCTTGATCTCCGTCATTGTGACTGGTGCCCACATTGGCACATTTTCTTAGTTTCATTAAGGATGTCTACTTCCAACAGAGATGCTATGTAGAATTTCTGAAAATATACCTCCCTGGTCCCACAGGGGGATGTGACAGTCCACTATAGAATGGCCATTTCTTTGGAAGCCTGATGTGACATGCCAAAATGAATTGAGCCCAGTTATATTTTATTGGCTTCTTTTTTGTTATATGCCAAACGTTGCTTGTAGTATCTCTTCTCCTGGAAGAGGTCCACTGCAGTTGTCAACATAATATTGGATGCATACACCTGTAATGTTAACAAGAGGTTTTTGGCATTAACACAGTCATCAGACTAAGCCTCTGCTGATTGGACCTCCATTGTCAGAGGTTGCTGAAAAAAGCTACAAAACTGTGAGTTGAGGAGGTGGGTGGAAGAGTAAAGTAAAAATCAAAAACAGCGGTGGTACATTCAGGGCAAGTGCATCCGAGATTCCTTTCACTTCAGAATGTCTGGCTTACTTCAGTGCAACACTTGTTTTGCAGCTGTCTTTTACAGCACTCTTCAAACTGGGAAACTCCTATCTGTACACAAATCATTAGTCTACAAGGACAGATTATTTTGGGTCTGTAATCTGTGCTCTTCAGGCAGAAATTAGGTGTCCAGTTCAGCCCTTCTACTCTTTTGAGCCTCCGCACTATCAGCCCCCTCTACCACAAAGATCCTGCAGGAGAAGGACAGTGTGGACAACCGTGGGATCTGGCAGGGTGAAAGCTGTGAACCATAAACACAAAGCTTTCGCTGTGTGCCTGCATAACACATACAGTGCCCTTGCTGACTTTAATAGGGACATTAAGGAAACAGATCAAGGTAGTTGTGATGATAACTCAAATAAGCAGGGGACCGTGGTCTGAGATGAAGAACTTGTTTTTGACACGGAGAAGTGTGAATCAGGTATTACACATCAGTCATGCAAGAAGAGAAAGGTATCCTAAAAGAGAAGCCACGTTCTAGTTGGTGATTCAGTTATAAGGGATTTAAATTTACGAAAGGATATAGAGGTTTCAAAAGAGGTTAGGTGTCTTCCAGGTGCTACTGCCAGTAGGGACAAGAAGTGTATGTTTAAAATAGTCAAGAACGCCAGCAAGGACTGTGGTGTGGATGCCACTATACATCTTGGCACTAACAATCTGTCCCAAAAGGATGTACTCTCTGTGCAGAATGATTTCCAGAGCTTGGGGCAGGAACTCAGCAGAATAGGCTGTAGGCTCACTTTTTCAGAGATTTTACCAGTGTGTAAGGAGCAAAATGGAAAAGGCCAGTGGCTAAAGGAGTGGTGTAAAGGAGAAGGCTTTGGTTATATTAGTCACGATGTCTGTAGCTGGTCCAATAAAAAATGTACAAAAGAGATGGTTTGCATCCATCCAAGAAAGGGACTGAGTTACTTGGCAATAAATTCACAGATTTTCTAGAGGAATATTTAAACTGAACAACAGGGACAGTAAGTTAATTGATACAGAACATCCCTGTCCCCGGCAATCTAAGAAAATAGGGGAACTCAGGCACCACACAAGTTATGTAGAAAGTAAACACAGGGTCAGTCATAAAGGACTCAAATGTCTATACACCAATGCACAGAGTATGAACAGTAAGCAGGGTGAATTAGAAATTCAGGTAAATGAGGGCAGATATGATATTGTTGTCATTACGGAAACATGGTGGGATGAAACCCACAAATGGAACACAGCTGGAGGGATTTAAATTATTTAAAAGAAACAGACCAAACAAAAGAGGAGGTGGAGTAGCTCTCTATATAAGAAATAACTATATCTCTACAGAAATAGAGCACAATATTGTTGAAAACTGTCTTGAATGCATTGGGGTCAATATAAAAGGGGGGGAATGGCATTGCCATAGGTGTATACTATTGGCCGCCCAACCAAACAGAGGAAATAGATGAACTTTTTGCTAGTCATCTAAAGTATGTAGGAAGCACATCACAATAGTAATGGGGGACAGTAATTACCCTGACATCAACTGGGAGACAAACTCTGCACCAAATGAAAGATCAAACAGATTCCTGACAAACCTAGCAGACAACTTTGTCTCCTAAAAAGGAGAGAAGGGAACTAGGGGATTAGGCATATTAGATCTAATCCTCACTAACAGAGATGAAATTATAGGAGGTGTTGAAGCCAGAGGAACCTTGGGGGGAAGTGATCGTGCAATATTGGAATTCAACATTCTGGAAGCACAAGCAATAGAATACAGTCATACTAGAGTCTTAGACTTTAAAAGAGCTAACTTCAATAATCTTAGAGCTTGGGAAGAATTCCATGGATGAGAATCCTAAAGGGGAAAAAACTCAAGAAGCTTGGGAAATTTTGAAAACTGAGATAATAAAAGCCCAGTCTAGCACAATGCCAACAAAGAAGAAAAATAACATCTTTCAAAAGAAACCAGCATAGCTGCATAAAGAACTCTCTGATAAATTGAAAGATAAAAAGTAGAAAGAGGGGCACATCACTAAGGCAGAATATCAATAGCCCGTGCCTGCAAAGATGAAGTGAGGAATGCTAAGGCTCAAAATGAACTAAGGCTTGCGACCAAAGTCAAAAATAACAAAAAAAGAGCTTCTTTCAACATGTAAAAAACAAGAAAAAAGTTAAGGAAATGATTGGTCCATTAGTGGGGGAAAGTGGCAAGAAGGTGACAAGCAACAGGGAGAAAGCAGAACTATTTAACTCATTTTTTGCATCTATCTTTACACAAAGGGAAAAAATAGTCCAACCTATCAAAAACAGTGCCATAAAAAACAGAAACACAACTTAAGATAGGCAAGAAAATGGTAAGTGAGCACCTGTCAAGCCTAGACAAGTTCAAATCACCAGGACCAGATGGATTACACCCCAAGGTTCTCAAGGAACTGGCAGATGTTATCTCAGAACCACTGAACTTTATCTTTCAAAAATCGTGGAGGACTGGGGAACTACCAGAGGACTGGAAAACAGCTGATGTAGTTCCCATCTTCAAAAAAGGGGAAAAAACAGATCCAGGAAACTACAGACCTATCAACCTGACCTCAATACCTGGGAAGATTCTAGAAAAGATAATCAAATTATGAATCAGCAAACACCTAGAGGCAAACAAAGTCATTACTAAAAGCCAACATGGGTTTGTCAAAAACAGATCATGCCAGACAAATTTTATTGTATTCTTTGACCAAGTGACAAAATTACTGGACCAGAGGAATGCTGTGGATATAATTTACTTGGACTTCAGTAAGGCATTTGATAAAGTAGATCACAACCTACTACTTGATAAGATAGAAAAATGTGGGTTAGACAGTATCACCACCAGATGGATTTGTAGCTGGCTGACCACCCGTACTCAGCATGGTCCTCAATGGAACTGCATCTACATGGAAGGAAGTGTGTAGTGGGGTGCCCCAGGGCTCTGTTGTGGGCCCAGTACTCTTCAACATCTTCATCAACGATTTGGACGAGGGGATAGATGGGGAACTCATCAAATTTGCAGAGGACACCAAGCTGGCAGGAATAGCCAATACTCCAGAAGATAGGCTTAAGATACAGAAGGATTCGGACAGACTTGAACACTGGGCGCTATCTAACAAAATGAAATTCAATGGTGAAAAAAGTAAGGTTCTACATTTAGGCAGGAAAAACCAAATGCATAGGTATAGTATAGGGGGTACGTTGCTCAATAGTAGTAACAGAGGGATCTCGGAGTCCTAGTGGACAATCGCTTCAATATGAGCCAGCAGTGTGCTGCAGCTGCCAAAAAAGCCAACACGGTGCTAGGCTGCATTAACAGAGGGATAGAATCAAGATCACGTGAACTATTAATACCACTTTATAATGCCTTGGTAATACTGCATCCAGTTTTCGTCACCACAATGCAAAAAAAGATGTTGAGACTCTAGAAAGAGTACAGAGAAGAGCAACAAAAATGATTAGGGGACTGGAGACTAAAACTATATGTTGCTGGAATTGGGTATGTGTAGTTTAATGAAGAGAAGGGCAAAGGGTGACGTGATAGCAGTGTTCCAATATCTCAGGGGCTTCCACAAAGAAGAGGGAGTCAAGCACCTGAAGGCAGGACAAGAAGCAATGGATGAAAACTAGTCAAGGAGAGAAGCAACCTAGAACTAAGGAGAAACTTCCTGACCGTTGGAACAGTTAACCAGTGGAACAACCTGCCTCCAGAGGTGGTGAATGCTCCAACACTGGAAGTTTTTAAGAGACTGGACAGCCATTTGTCTGAAATGGTATAGGGTTTCCTGCCTGAGCAGGGGGTTGGTCTAGATGACCTCCAAGGTCCCTTCCAACATCATCATCATCATCATCGTTGTTAAACCATGGTTTGAGTAGTGCTATTTTTGCTTCAAGGGCGCATTGTTACTATGAGTTAGATGATGGTGGAGCTCTTAGGTAAGGGTGTTAGAATTTTCTAAGAGTGCTTCAGGAGATTCACCTGATATCGGGGCAAACTGAAGGGTTTGTAGGTGATCTGAAATCACTAGCTCAGTTATGATTTGATTTGGAGGGGGAGGGGGTCTACTTTGCATGTTATTAATTCCTTCTTGGTGGCAGTCCTCAAGATGTATTTCTTGAGTGAAAACATTTAACTGAAGAAGGGTTGTCAAACTTAGGCATAACTTCTAAAATTTTCTAAGAAGAGAAACTTACACCCAGTTTGCAAATACTAATTGATTTGACTTTCTAAGAGTAAAGTCCTATGTTTAATTATTGGTTGTGTAAGGTGCAGATGGCCTGGGTATGGACCAAATTGGGCAGGGGATGGGGGGAAAGTTTCTGGTGGGGTAAGTGTGGGCTATAACATCTAGTGACAAGCAAGGGGAAATATGATGGGATATGGGGTGGGCTGCTGTTGGGGACCGTGCCACAAGAATATTGTTCCTAGGTGCCTTCCAACGTATACCCACTCTCATTCCCAAGCCACATTTGGCAGATCTCCAAGACTCTTGAGTTGTTGTTTGCTGCTGCTGAATCCTAGATTTGTCTATAATAAGGCCACCCTTATCCATGACTTGATGTATGAATGAAAGAACTGACCTGGTATATTTCACTGAAATCAAGATAGGAGGACCAAAATGGGAGGTTCCCCTTTCTGAGATATGCCCTGTTGAGTTTGGAGTGTGGCATCAGCTGAGACCCTAGGATAGAGGTGGTGCAGTGGCAGTGATCATTCAAAATACTTGAGAGACATTCAGTGGCACTATCCAATAGATTATTGGATGCGAGACCCTATTTATTATGTTGGGCTCTAGGATTCAGTTGGGATTATTGTTATTCTCCCAGTTTCCTTGCTGCGTGGCAATATTCTTTTCTGATTTCCTTAACTCCAGATTAGTGGTGGAGTTCCTCTAATTTATGGTCTTGAAGGACTTCAACTTGCCTTCTTCAGGGATGGACTTGAGAGTTCATGGGCCTATAGCAAGTCATACATGGCCAATATATAATAATAATCATGTTTGTGACCTTTTATTTCTGCCTGAGTAGTGGCAAGTTGTTCAGAATTGGGGAGATGCTGGTTTCTCCCCTGTCATAGTCAATCATAGTTCTGAACTTGCAGTTCTCTGGTGTCACCCACCCCTCCATATAGGGAGGCTGGAGCGACCTTTTATTTATATTAGTCCATCCCAGACAACTAGTGGATCTGGTTGGGTTCCAGAGGGGGTTTAAGGTTATTCCAAACGGACTGCTTGTTGGCTTGTTTAGTGATCATGCAGTTATGATGATGGTGAAAAATGAATGAACTGCTGCTTGCAAGCAAGAACTGCCTGTATTGTTCAGAAAGCTGTCCACACTCTTTCAAAGGTATAGAATACTGGGGTTGCTATTATATTTTGGGCTTTTTCTGACCCATTTTGGAGATATACAAAAGTATTTTAGGAGGTTTAGTACTTCAGATGGAATTCCAGTTTCTTCTCTTAGACAAATATATTTTAGTATATCAATTTTGGTAAATTTTGTATGTCCTTAGTCTTTTAGTCTTATATTAAACTCCCATATATGGGTAGTCCTCGACTTCCAACAGTTCAAAGTTACAACAGCACTGAAAAAGTGACTTAGGACCGTTTTTCACACTTATGACCATTGCAGCATCCCCACGGTCCTGTGAACAAAATGCATAAACTTGGCAACTGACTTATATTTATGATGGTTGCAGTGTTCTGGGATCATGTGACCACCTTTTGCAACCTTCTGAATAGCAAAGTCAGTGGGAAAGTCAGATTCACTTAACAACCATGTTACTAATTTAACAACTGCAGTGATTCAACTGGCAAAACTCATTTAATAAATATCTTGCTTAACAATCAAAATTTTGGGCTCAGTTGTGGTCATAAGTTGAGGACTACCTGAACTTTTTTGTAGAATTAAACCATTCTCCTTTTTCTTGGATATTAAATGTTCATTTGTGTAAGAAAATGAATTTTACATTGACTTACATTAGTTTTTTTAAAAGGTGAATTTTTAGTGAAATATTTGATAGCATAATCATACTATTTTGTGTTTATATATCTTAGGAGATGCTTTGGAGATGCAGACAGAATATATTTGATGAAATGAAGAAGAAATTTTCACAGGTAGTTAGTTTGAAGTGAATGTTTAAAACAGTTCAGTTTGGATAGCATGAAATTAGCACTGCACGAATAAAATGGTTTGCAAATGCATTAGAGTACTAATTTTTAATACAATTTCTAAGAGTGGAAGGTGATTTGGCATCTCTTATATGAAACTCTTAAGATTTCATTTTAATATCTACAAAAATCAAAAGCATGGTTTTGAAACTTCTAATAAATGATAATTTGCATGATTTCAATTTTGAAAGTTATAGTTTCAAAACCTATACTAACTGAAGGTATTCTGAAATTATCATTTTTTAATTCATTTAGTAAAGGTATTGCTCTAATACTGTTTTTGGAATTCTAGTCACAACAGCTTGCTTTGTTTTTTATATTATGTTGTATTTCAGTTAAACAACAAATGTGAAGTATGAAATAGTTGACAAAAGTACCTTGTGTGTTTTATTTCTACTTTTCCCAAAGGTTATAGTGGTCATACTTATATTTCAGTATAGAAATACTTTTGCTCTTTCTGTTGGGTACAGGACTTTTCTACCAATAGAATAAACGTGATATATTTTTAAAAATAGCAACTCTCTTATTAGCTTCTTGAATGTCTTCTGTGCTATTTTTTAATGATTGGACTATTTTACAGATAGTCCTCATTTAACAACCACAATTCGGAATAGCAATTGTCTCATTAAGCAAAGTGTTTGCTAAGTGAAATTGAAACTGCTTATGGTCTCATTTCAACTTTTCTCTGCTTTTTGGAAGTTGTAAATGTGAGGAATAGTTGTAAGGTTACTTTTCCATCACTGTCATAACTGAACAGTCACTAAACAAAGACTACATAATGAGATGCTTTTACTGCAGGGTTAATAGTTTGAATATGTCATTGCATAGTATTTCAAATTAGAAAAAAATGAAGTATGAGGATGAACGTAATCCTGGAATTACCCATTCTGAAAAGTAATCCATATGATCAATTTTTAATAAATATGCACTTTAATTTTTAATTCCCTCTGGTCTTTGTATAATTCATCAGAAAGAACAAAACAGAAAGGGGCCTAGGAAAGTACTATTTTTCCCCCCAAAGTGAAGCAAGTCTGTACATATAATTATCTTTGTTTTCAAAGTGACCATTTTGATAATCTAATTACATTAATAGCATTAGACTCTCAGAGAAAACTTTGTAATGCCTTCCTTGATCATTATAAAACAACATGCAATTTTGGGCAAAAACAGCTTTTTTCTAGATGTGTTACTTTTTTTAGAAAGGACATAGTAATATTAAGTCTCAGTTAATTTTTTTCCATTTCTAAGCCCAGCCTAAAAGTGAAAATATATTATTTGACTTACTTAGAAGTACACTTGCTTAGTTCTGAAAAATCTAAAAATATGATGTCTTGCCTTTGGGTTTCTCGTTTTCTTTTTAATTTTTAATAATTAGTTTCTGATACTATATTAAGTTATTGACAAATAGCATTTTTTATTATAGGCACCATTCCTCTCTGCAAAAAAAAAGCACTTTTAAGGTGGTCCTCCTTATAAATTCTTCTGATTTTCAGAGAAGGCTTAGGGAATTTCCCCATGATTTAATGGACAGCTTGATTATGTACCTAGTCAACCTCGCTCCATCACTGGAAGTTTTTAAAAAGAGACGACAGTTATCTGACTCAGATGGTATAGGAACTCCTGGAAGTCCCTTCCAGCTCTATTCTATTCTATTCTAAATTCAAATGGTTCATCGAATCTTGGCTTTCATTGATCTTGGTCTTTCTCCTTGATAAGATGGGGAGGTCCGAGATATGAAACAACAAAATAAATGCCTAGAATGGTGTTACCAGAGAACAAAGAACAAATGAACATGAACAAGAAATCAATCCAGATCTGTGCCTTACATGATGGTGGTTAGGGCAGAAGAACATTGTTATTACCCAATCCTTATTACATCTTTATTTTATTTATTTATTTATTTAATTAAATTTTTATACCGCCCTTCTCCCAAGGGACTCAGGGCGGTGTACAGGGCATATAATAAAAATACAAAACTACAAAAGTTAAAATAGAATTAAATTAATGCCCACGATAAAACAATAAAATATAGCAATATTTAAAACCCAAATTAATTCCCCATCAGGCCAGGCCAGCTTGTTCAAATAGGTGGGTCTTTAACCCGCGCCGGAAGGAGCGGAGATCCGGTGCCATCCGGAGCTCCACCGGCAGCTGATTCCACAAAGCCGGGGCGCCCACAGAGAAGGCCCTCCCCCTGGGGGCCACCAGCCGACATTCTCTGACCGGAGGCACCCTGAGGAGGCCCTCTCTGTGGGAACGCACTGGGCGGAGGGGAGTTGACGCCGGCAGCAGGTGATCCCCGAGGTATTACACTACTGTCCAGCAGCTTTATTCAAAACAACCTGGGTTTTGATGAAATGGAATATCGTACCTTGTGTGAGTTGGATCCTTGCCCCTGTTAGCTCAACCAAAGAGGACACAAGAAGATGGATTAAAGGATGGTGAATGTCTCTCAAATGGAACACTCTTCAAAGAGGCAGTGGTATGCTCCTTTCTTAAGAGGCTGCCATTCCATCCAGCCATCTTGAACCACCTCTGCCTCATCTTTCCTTTTTAGAATAGATGTCAAATAAAGTGATTCTCTTTCTTCAGAATGACATAGATGCAAAGTACTTGGATCCATTTAAGATTTGGGCATGGGTGGAAAATTGGTAATCTTCTCAGTTGTCAGCATTGGTTAGGGTTTAGAAGTGCTGTTCTGAAGGGTTGGTCCCCTGGTCACTGAGCAGGAGGTAAGGGGAATGAGAGATGAAATAATTGGCCATTTCATTGTGGTGAGCTCCTAGTTCCACCCCCTCCCTTATATTGACCTCTGTATGAAACTTATGGAAACTTGGCATATGTAAGGTATCAAAAGGGTTAAGGGTGTCAACTGCCAGCCCGTGGGCCAGATGCATCATGCCAAAACCACACTTACCCCATTGCCAGCAATGGAAAAAAAGTCGCAACACGTCACATGATGTTGCAAGTTTGACACCTCTGATGTAGGTTATCTCCTATATCTCCCTGGGTAAAAATCTTGACTGGGTGGTTTAGAGGCTTCAAGGACTAGATGTGGAAAAATCTCATTCCAGTGAGATGAAATGGCAGTTGGTTGAGATACTTTCTCATCCCTGCACAGTTTACCCATATTGCAAATCGGCTTCTGCAGGGGGAGGAGAATCAGTTTCCATTACAACCAAGGGTTTCTCCTCCCCTTCTTGTCTTGTAGCTCCTGCTACAGTGGCAAGTGGAAGTTGTGATCAAGAGACCATGTTTGTTCCACTTTGGCTAGTGTGCTAGCTGCACTACTCTTGGAATGGGATGAGTTAGGTATGTTCATTTAGCCTCATGTTTTCTGTTGGTTGCATATTTGCAATTCCTTCTACATGAACTGCCTTTAAAGACATCTCAAAAACTTCATGTGGTAGAAAATGCAACTGCCTGCTTGAAGGTGAGACCCATTAGAGCCAGGTTATATTATTTCAGCAACTTTATGGCTGCCACTTTGTTTGCAGGGTTAGGGTTAGGGTTATGATTTGAGTCTTGGGTATTTTTGAGACATATATCCATATAGCAGGGGTGTCAAACTGCCGGCCAGCGGGCCAGAGCGTCATGGAGAAACCGCGCCCATCCCATTGCCAGCAATGGGAAAAAGTTCTGATGCGTTGCGCGACATCACGTGACGTCACGAGTTTGACATGTCTGCCATATAGAATGTGCCTGCCTAATATAGTCAGCAGAAAGGACAAGCTGCATGTCCCCACTCTTTGGGAGATAGATGGAATGGAGACCTAGAAACAAGCTTATATTTCTGAAACAATGTGTTACCCCTAAGTTAGGTTGATTAATCACCTGCAGACTAGTTCGGCGTTTCATTCCCCAGCATCTAGTAGACAAACGGCCTTTTAGGCTTAAACACTCCTTTGTGCAACTGGAGTCTTGCTTTTCTTACCAAGAGGCCCCAATATGTGCAAGTTGGAACAACTACCTCTAATACCATTTTCTTGAGCACAGGTTTTCCTAAGTCTGCTGCTGTTCACCCTGTTGACCCATAACTCTTGTGCTAGGTTTGCCACCAACCATATTGTGAAGTTTGCAGATGATAACAACAGTTATCTGTGCATAAATGATTCACCTGTGGAGATGGTTATCAGCATCAAATTCCTGGGTGTGCAGCTAACAAGTAGGCTAGCTTGGTCGCTCAACAGTGAGAAACTGGTGAAGCGGGCACAGCAATGCCTGCATTTTCTGCGTCGCATGAGAAAAGCACATCTTCCTTCCCCTGTCCTGACCACGATCGAGAGCATCCTGTCATACAGCATCACATTCTGGTTTGGAAGCATCACTGCTTCAGACAGGAAGGTGGTGCAGAGAGTGGTGAGAATGGCCGAAAAGATCATTGACAGTTCCCTCCCCTCCATCCAGGACGTAGCACAGAAGCGTTGTTTAAACAGGGTCCGTAAGATTATCTGGGACACTACACATCCTCTTCACAACCTGTTTTCCTTGTTACCTTCTGGGAGGAGGCTTCATGGTATCCGTAGCAGAACATCCAGATTCAGCCATAGCTTCATTCCATACAGCATTAACCTTGTGAACTCTCAAGCTTCCTCCTTCCATTATATATTCAAGATGGACAGTATTTAATACTTATTTGTTATGTATACGCAGGTGTGGGTCTATACATATGTGTATATAGTATGGTTAGGTATGTGTCATGTATGTGTTCTACTTTGAGAGCGGGCAACTAAATTTCATTTTTTATGTATGCTGTTGTACCCATAGTAAAAAAAATAACAATAAAGGTTACCTTTACAATCTTTAGCCACCTTTTTAACAACCTCCTGTATCATTTACAGTATTTTGAGTACTTCATATAATTTTCTCATTTAAAACATGGTAAAATATATATATATATATATAGCAACCAGAATTGGTGTGTTTCCTTATTAAAAAAGACTTTAGGCTTTTGTTTGCAAATATAATAAATTGTTAAAAAGCCAGGTAATAAGATAAAGCTCTAATTCAGGGGTGTCAGACTGCCTGCTCATGGGCAGGATGCGTCATGCAGAAACTATGCCCACCCCATTGCCAAAAATGGGGGGAAAAAGTTGCAATGCATCACGACACGTCACGTGACATTGCGAATTTGACATCTCTGCTCTAATTCATTCTTAGTACAATACTATTAATATAGAGATTATATAATCATTTGATAAATAGTTTTTACTTTCTAAATTGGAAACAATAATTATTGTAATTCCTAGTCCCTATAAAATTTTGCAACAGATTTTTACTTCTCTTTTAAAGATTTTAAATTTTTATTCAACTAATTGCAAATAGACTCAGTAATTGGTGAATTGATTCATTTAGATTAGGGATGTCAAGCAGGCAGCCCGTGACATGATAGAGTTTGACACCCGTGATTTAGATCAAGATGTCATTTCTAATAATTTTTGTAAATTTGGCCATATTTTTAAAAATTAAGGACCATCAATAGCATTACTTCTTTGAATTCATGTAAAATATCTTTAACAAGAGATACCTAACAGAGCTAACTTTCATCACTATTTTTCCATTTTCGCTTTGTTATGGAATAATTAATAATAGCTACAAGAAATATTCACAAAATTGAAAGTTTAGAAGTAAGGAGAGAAAAATATTGGTTGATTTTGTCTCTAGGCGCTATGAGTCTTGGGATATCCAAGCCACTTCAAGCAGTTTTGAACTAACAAAATATTAAGAGGTAAAGTAAGGCTTGTAAAGTTTGGTCCACAATCCATAATACTGTCAGATAGGCTGCAAAACCAGAAATTCTATTGGCATAAGCCTATTAATGGATTGTAATTAGGTAACAGTCTAGCTAGGCTCAGGTTTGTTTAAACTGCAAGCCTGGCTTATGTTAAAATATATGAGTATGGGTAAGTTTTGATATTGCCTAGAGTTGCTTAGACAACAACATGGGTGATAGATATTAAGTTCATTTACACTTTCTGGTGGCTCCGCGGCGCCGGAGACAGCCTTCCCGGGCTGCCCGCAGCTCAGCTGTGTGATTTTTCGCCCGAAACAGCGCCGATCAGCTGTTCGGGCGAATTTGAAGCCCCCTCCTCGGGAGAAGAGGAGGGGGTGAGCCCCCAGGTGGGGGTTGAGTTCTCCGGGGCCGCCTGAGCTTGGAGCTTGGGCGGCTGAAGGATTGAACTCCCCCGTAGCCTGGGCTGCTCCCAGCTGACTAGCGTCTCTGCTCCGGACTTTATGGAGCAGAGCCAGGCGTCTGCGACCATCCCTGCTTGAAGGAGAGACTATGAAAGGAAAAGAGCAGGCAGAGCAGTACAAGAGGGAAAGATGAAGAGATGAAGAAGATTATTTTATTTTACTCTCAAGCTTGATGGACTTTGCTTAAAACTTAAAGTGAAAGTGCGTCACAATTGTAAGTAAAAGATGGCGGCTAAACCTCCCCCTAGAACTTTTCGGAGTGCTGGAAATTCTCCGGTGCAACAACAATCATTACTGCAGGCGTTGCATTCTCCCGATGTATTGACATTGAAGGATCTTGAAAAACATACCCAGTTAATTCTGGAGTCAATGGGTGCTAAATTTGCACAGATGGAGGAGAAATTGGAGAAATTGGAGCAGAGAATGGAAGAAAGGATGGAACAGAAACTTAGAGAGATGAAGGCAGACATTTTGTCCTCAGTGCATAAAGTTGCTAAATGTGTGGAGGTGCTGGATGACCAAGTGCAAGACTTGACTCAAAAGAATGCTATATTAGAGGTATATATCCCCCATTCATTTTTATCCTTCCTAAATCTCGATTGGATTTGTAAGTAGGCCCACCAATCGAGTTTTATACCTTGTAATTCTAGTTCATTCCTAAGTTTCAATTCCCCCTCCTCATTCAGAATATCCTTGTATGAGATTATGTTACCCAAATCAAACAGATTTGGGTAAACTATCGCTTCAAGGGTGGATAGCCAGACCGGTATTTTGGTGTAATTGTGAGGTCTAATTTTTTTCCAAGTATTGAGTAGCGCTTGCCTGATCCGGTGTCTTTGAAAATGCGAGAAAAGACCTTGTTTCTCCGTCCATAGGAAAGCATGCCAGCCATATTGCAAATCGTGACCCTCTAAAGTTAATAGTCTTCTATTTCTCAAGATTACCCATTCTCTAATCCAGCTCAGGGCCGCGGCGTGGTAATATAATTCCCAGTCTGGCAATCCAAAACCCCCATTTTCCTTCGTGTCTTGTAAATATTTCAATTTAATTCTTGGTTTTTTCCCCTGCCAAATAAAATTTAGTGATAATTTATCCAAATTTCGAAAAAATTTAGAGTCGAGTTGAATTGGGATATTCTGAAACAGAAACAGGATTTTAGGCAGAATATTCATCTTAATGACAGCGATTCTTCCCAATAATGAGAGTTTTAGGTTTCCCCATCTTTCCAGGTCACCTTTTATTTGATTCACTACACTATCATAATTATCCTTTTTGAGTGAAGTGCATCTAGCCGTAATGTTAATCCCTAAATATTTTATTTTCTTGACTATTTCTATATCCGTGATTTCGGCCAGATTACCTTTTTGTTTATTGGTCATATTTTTAACAATCATCTTGGTCTTATTTCTATTTATTCGCAGTCCGGCAACCTCACCATATTTAGATAATTCTTCCAATAGCTTTGGTCCCGATGGCATCTTCCCCCAGCCCGCTTAGCAAAAATGTACACAACAGCATCTCCCAAATGTTGGAAGTGTTCTGAAGAGATAGGCACATACTTCCACACGTGGTGGTCTTGCAGTAAAACACAAAAATTTTGGAGAATGATTTGGATTTGGCTGAAAGAAATATTGAAACAAGATCTGGAGTTTAGTCCAGAACTTTTCTTGTTGGGAATCACGAAAGAGAAATATCCTAAAGATGTGCTATACTTAACGATCCATATTATCACAGCAGCTAGAATATCATTTGCGCAAAAATGGAAAAAGAATGAGATCCCAGGACAAAAAGAGGTTATTAGGAAAATTTGGGATTGCGCTGAAATGGACAAATTAACTTTGGAATTAAAGAATAAAGATCAATCAGACTATTATAGAATTTGGAACAAATTGTATCTTTGGATGGATAAAAAGAAAGGTCTCTATTAGGTTTTACAGACTAGCTCACTGTTTTAAATATTGTGGTATCTCACCGATTTGTAATCTAAGTGTATTTAAGTGTATTTTTGATGTACATATATACATGTATATATATATATATTTAAACATTGTAGACAAAAAGGTTTGTCAGCTCGCTGGTACTGTGTCCAATGTTTTTAAATAATAAATTTAATAAAAAAAAAAATTAAAAAAAAAAAAGAATGCTATATTAGAAGCAAAAGTTTTGGAAATTGAAGATTTAAAAGACAAAATGGATAGTGAACAGAGTCTGGCCCAATTTTACCAGATGCAGTTTGCTGTGAGAATTAGAGGCCTAAAAGAGAATATTAAGGAAGATTTAAAGCAGCTGGTTTCTGAGGCTTTTGAGGGGGTATTGAATCATCCAGCATCTGAAATAAAACAAGGCATGGACAAAGTGTTTCGTGTGAATTCGTGGATTGCTAAACAGAGAAAGTTGCCTAGAGATGTGGTGGTTTATTTTGTAAAAAGGGAAATTAGAGATGAAGTTATACAAGCTGCCTATGATACCAAAGTTGTGATTGCTGGTCAAGAAGTTTTGGTTCTAAAAGAAATTCCTCCAAAGATTTTAAAGAGAAGGAAGGATTTTATTTTTCTTGTGCATGAGCTCAAGCAAAGAGATATAAGGTTCAGATGGGAGATCCCAGCTGGGTTGAGCTTCATGTATGATGGCAAAAGGTACTGTTTGGGTAATGTGAAGCAAGCGCATGACTTTTACAACAATGTTTTAAATGTAACCCCATCAACACTTCTGGAAGCTGCAGAGGGATCTGGAGAAGGAGAACATCAAGAGGATGAAGATGGACAGATAGACGAGAAGGGTACAGGAGGAGTTCAAGCTGCAACTCTTTTGGATGATATTAGAGAACAGAGGGTGACGCGTGCTGCCTTAAAACGCTCAAAAAAGACAAAAAAATAAGACCAGCAGAAATCTATGGAACTTCCACAATATACTTATAGACAAGTGGTAGTTGCGTTTTTAAAAGTTTTGGGATGATATGTATGGTAACAGAATCTTTAATTTGGAATTAATGGACAATTTATTACAGAGGAAGAGGAAGAAAGTTTTGTGGGTTAATGCGGGTTAATTTGTGTAAGAACTATCTATTATAGTCTATTTTGGCTAGAGAGGTTAATAGGGATAGGTGTTTGTTATGTGTAAATGAGAATATGTTTAGGTAATAGGGAAATGTGGAAGAACATAGATGGGAATGATGCTAGTTTTCTTTTATTTTAGTTCTTTATATATATTTAGTATTGTTAAGGATTGGTTTACTCTATATAAGCTAGAGAGTGATGGATTTTAGAGTTTATAATTGTTAGTATATGATTGTTTATGATTGCTTTTTAGATATATACCTTGTATTTTGCTCTGGGAAGTCAGAGGGGGGGGAGGGGGGGAGGAGGGGAAGTAGAGGGGGGGAGGCAGGGGAGGGAGGAGGGAGAGGGGGAGGGGGGGAGATAGGGGGGAGGTAGGGAGGGGAGGAGGGAGGGGGAAGGGGGGTTTCTTAAAGGAAAATTGTATTTTTTAAAACTTTTCAATAAAAAAAAAATTAAGTTCATTTACACTATGTCAAAATGTGGTTATGCTAAAAAAATGGATCAGAATGGTTGTATTTTTTTAAACTGCTGTAAGACATAAATACAGATGCTAATCTAAATCTAACAAAAAATCTAAAAGACTTTCATTGCTTTGTTTAAATAATTGCTTTAACAAAGCAACAAAACAGTTTTTTAGAGTATGGGCATGGCAGTTAGAAAATACTTTCCACTCACAACTACTATGGTTTTGGAACTTATGCAGTATCTTTCTTTGAATTAGAAGCTTAATCCTGCATGGAGTTTTAGTATAGAATATCTGTGCTACATTTGAACATGTCATAGTCATGAACTGAGTTTATGCTTCAGTCAGGCATGACTTTGTAGTTTGTTCAGCAGTGATTTCTAGCTTGTGTCTTCTTAATATATTTGTATGTGATTCCCTTATAATAATTCTGGGTGCAGAAAAAACTACATAAAATAAGAATTCATTTACATTTTCATTTGAATCTAGATATGTTTTGATAGTATAAGCTATGCAGATTCTATGTCATAGTGTCTATATTTAGTAAGCATTGAAGCAGCTGCATACTGTTCCAGTCACCATTTCCTAACTGTCTTTGAATATAATCAGTGCATAATTTTGGTTTTATAAGAATTGATGATATATAAAATTGTTAACAGATATTCTGATTGAAGCTGTAGAGCTTGGATGATGTAGTTTTAACAAGGACAACTAGGACCAAAAAGCTGCATTCAAGGGAACCTGTTGATATCCAATTTTTAAAATTGTTCATATTATTTTGTTTAGATTTCTTAAATTACAGTGTACCATCTGTGTTAAAAACTGAAATTGCACAGTTAAGAGAAATGACTTTCTAAAATAGAACATACTTCTGTTATCTGTTTGTTCCTTTCATTTCAGATTGAAAGTGCTGCTGATGAACTCAGAGTACTTTGTATAATACAAGATACTACTAACGTTAAGACAGTGAATGAGCGCATCACATTGAATTTGCCAGCTTCCACACCAGTAAAAAAACTATTTGAAGATATAGCCTCCAAAGTGGGCTATGTTAATGGAACCTTTGATTTAATTTGGGGAAATGGAGTCAGTGTTGCTAATACGGTAAAAAATAAAAATCTATTACTTTTAGGCATTTGGGGAGAATACTTTTAAATGGCTGATGTACAATATTTTTGTTCATTTTCATGGCATTTCTCATATTACCTTGTTTTCCCTTAATAATCCTTTTTTGGTCAAGATTGCCTCCTTTTGTTTTTTGTGGTTGGAAGTGATATAGAAAAAGATTTTAATGCCATTTTTTCATAAAATCATAGCACAAAAGATAACAGATAAAATATTTATTTTAAATTATTTCTTTAATTCATTTTTATTTTCTGACTTAACTGTTTTCTGCCCCAATTTTTTTTGATATCTTAAAAATATTATGCTTTGCATTAATGTGGGTATAAACACAACTAAATTTTTATAATCCTGTAGTAGTTTTGCTTGAAGGAGCAAGCAGTGCTGTTTGTTAGAAAGTATTTTTTAAATCAAGACATTAAAAATAGTTGGTAAACTCTATTGAAAATATCTTTTAAAATGTGTTTCTGCCAATTATTAAATTTACCTGTTCCATACCCAGAGTCAGTCAGTCTATGTCAGTAACATTCTTCTAATATCTGAATTTGGAAAATGTATAATCACAATTCTATGAAATAAACAATTTTATTTTATTTACTGTAGACACCACTGGATCCTTCGAGTGATAAATCTGTTGTTGATGCTGGTTTTGAGCCTGGGAAAAAGAATTTTCTGCATTTGACAGATAAAGATGGAGACCAACCTCAAGTAGTAGTGGTAATGATATAGTCAGTTGTGGCTTCTATGTCTTACCATGTTAAGATTTTTTTTTCTTTTTGTTCTGAGTGTTCTAATGTTTATCTTTGATTTTTATTTTTATTTTTATTTTATTTTTATTTTTATTCCATTTATATCCCGCCCTTCTCCGAAGACTCAGGGCGGCTTACAAGCGTAGCAGTAGCCTTCATTCTATGTATATGCCTGCTTATTAGGGCTTACACACACACACCAAGCGGCATTATTACAAAGTCAGCTTAATTGCCCCCAACAATCTGGGTCCTCATTTTACCTACCTTGGAAGGATGGAAGGCTGAGTCAACCTTGAGCCTGGTGGGATGCGAACCTGCACTAATTGCAGGCAGCTGGTGTTACTTAAGGAGGCATTAGCCCACTGCTCCACCAAGGCTCTCACTTTTTTATAGTGATTTTTATAGCCAGTAAGTAAATCCTTTCTAAGAAACAAAACTGGTCTCGTTCTCAAACATGCACTGCAAAGCAGACATTTCTAATACAGTTGGAACAGCATTATGTGTCTTCAGACTGAGCTCCTTAAATAGGAGCTGCTTGTTCTGACCTTGAAACAGGAGTTTCCAGGGTCAGGATGTTCAAGAATTTCAATGTTTTTGCACACTTTGGCTATGTACTGCATTTTAGAGCTAGACCAAGAATGTGCAATTCTGTTGGCATTCTCCTCGCACCTGTTTTGCCTTTTGAAATCTTAAGCTTAATCGCTCTGTTAAAAAAAATACCAACTTTTTTATCTCATGTGTTTAGAGTTCTATAGATAGCAAAACTAGTATACACACTTCTTGCAATTCTTACTTAGATTCACTCTATTTTCAGCTCCCCATCTTCTTCTGTAACTCATTTCCTTTTTGTGTCTTTTGTGAAACTACTTGTAATACCAAGGATGGGAAATGTGAAATGTCTTGTGAGAACATGGGCTTTCTTTAATAAGCTATTTTTCATTAGTTAACTGTAAACTTGAAGATACATTTTAATAGATGTGTCCAATGTTTTAGGAGGAGCCTGGTGGATCAGACGACCACAATCCTGATAGGTTTATAGGTCCTCTACCAAAAGAAGGTTCAGTTGGCTGTTCCAATGATTACGTCACTCAGAATTATTCCTATTCATCAATTCTGAACAAATCAGAAACAGGTATGGAGATGTCTTTTGTCCTTTTCCACTGGATATAGCAATATTATAATACTATCTTCAAACAAATTATGATATTATCTTCAAACAGTTTTAAGTATAGGCAAAACGAGTTGTAAATCCCACTGTTCATATAAGATTTTGAATGAGGAATAACAGTTGCAGAACTGGTGGTACTATAGTTGCTGTCAACTATAGTTGCAGATGTGTAAGGAGACAAAATAACTCCTAGGCAGGGATGTCATTTATTTTTAATTCATACAGATTGTTACAAGTAATCTTTGATTTAATGATCATTTAAAGTTACAATAGGCTTTTTAAAAGTTAATAACTCACTCTAGAAGTTGTAACTTTCACTGCATCATCACACACACACACACACACCAGTAACATGATTGCATTTTGGGTGCTTGACAACCAGCTTGCATTTACAACTGGTTGCAATGCCCCACAGTCACATGAACATGTTTTGCAATTTTTTTTACCAGTTTCCAGCAATTTTTGCTGATTGGATTTGCTTAACAACCTTGTGATTTGCTTTTACCTCTAAAACCCCAATCCTTATTGTAACTATTAGGGATTTTTTTTATTAAACAAAAAAACCCTCTTCACTCTTGGTCATGGGTAAAACTTTGTTCCACTTAGTGAAATGCAGGTGTATTTCTGATAAAAACAATTGAGCAAAAAATTACTTTTCAATATTTAACTAATAGGGAAATAGTCCTTACTTAGAAGAAATCCATTTTCATATTCCCCTATGCAGTTCACCTTTACTATTGTGAATCTAATAATTAGATTCTAATAACTAATACTCTTAAAAATGAAATCATACTAGAAGGAAATGAAATTTGCTAGTATCTAGTATTTTTTCTAAGTTTGCAGTGCAAGTAAAGATAATTAATTAGCATTGAAGTGACACATCATACTGTGCTAAATTACAAACGGTTTAATATGTTATCCTAAGCCAGCACTGTAGTTTATTCAGGTCCTGTTTAAGCCGTTTTTACCTATGTGTTTCAGAATTCTGAAGAAATTTGTTTTTTGAATACCCAATAAAGCTTTAAATTACTGTTGTTCTGAGTAGATATTATTAGCAAAAAATTTAATTTTGAAAATTTGCAATAGAAATAATCAATATGCCCAATAATGTAATGTTAATTCCTCTTAAGTCTTATTGCTTTTTAAGATGAACATTATTGCTAACGTTATACTGTTTTTTAGGATATGTGGGTCTAGTAAATCAGGCAATGACCTGTTATTTGAACAGTCTTCTACAAACTCTTTACATGACTCCTGAATTTAGAAATGCATTATATAGGTAAGCAGATGGATTTGATTAATTTTGTTATTGCCTTTTCTTGAGTTATGAAAGTCTCACTAAACACCTGAGAGACTAATGCACTTACAAAATATTTTCCTACCTACATAGCTATTTGCAATCTATTCAGTGTTCTAATGTTAATTATTGTTGTTGAGAATAGCTCCATATATATATTATGTAGCTATATTTTGGAATGTAGAAATGGAAGTATGTCTATGGAGATTCTCAGTCATCCAGGTCATGGTTGTTCTAGAGGTGCTTTTTCAAAAGGCAACTGAACTTCGTTTTTCCAAAAACAAAGTCCAGTTGCCTTTTGAAAAAGCACCTTTGGGAATATAGATAGTGTTAACTTTTGCAAGAATATCTCAAGAGTTCAGTATGATTTGATGGCATGTCATAATATTTATACTAGAAAATGTTCTGATATGGAATACTTGAATATTCAAGCATGGAAGGTTATCTCTTCTAAAAAGTTTTGATATTGGGCTGTAAAGATCATATATTTGGTTTTCAGCTTTTTTTCAAATTGTATTTTGAAGAAATATTTCCATATCAACTTTCCTTTCAGATACTGCTTTTTACTACAAATGAATGTTAGGAACGTTTCATTTTCAACAGGATGCTCTAAAATAATTTATTTTGTCTGTTAGTACTAATGTTTGTATTTTTTTAATAGATGGGAATTTGAAGACTCTGAAGAAGATCCAGTAACAAGCATCCCTTATCAGCTTCAAAGATTGTTTGTTTTATTGCAGACCAGCAAAAAGAGAGCAATTGAAACTACAGATGTTACACGAAGCTTTGGATGGGATAGTAGTGAGGGTAATGCTAACCAAATACTTGGTTAAATTATAATTATATTAGGACATATATTGACTGACATTGTCTGTGTTCTGATTATCAGTTATGTACTTGGTCTGGATGTGCATGATTCCTACTTGGTCACATATTAGCATTCCTGTATAACTGGAGTAAGAAAAAAGCCACATATCTATTACGCTGTCATATCTCAAAAATCCCTGATTAATAACATTTAAAAAGTAAGGATATCAATAGCTTAAAACTGGCTTCTGCATTTACCCTTATTTATATAGCTGTTGAGAATCGATCAATTTAATAAAGTTTAATAAATTATTATTACAAACTACTAGCCAAAATTCTCAGTTTACGGTAACAGAATAATAAAAGAATAGGAAGATAATTTATAGTTTAATATTAGAAAAGATTACTTTACAGTAAGAGTTGTCCAAGAATAGACTATCAAGATGGTGGACTTTTGCTTTCTCTAAGCAGGTTGGAAGACGTTTTCTTCAGGATGGTTTAATATGTTTTCCTGCATTAAGCAAGCAGAGTTGATGGCCTAATTTCTTGGTTCTGTTATTTAGTTTGCTTAAAGTTCAGTATATCATGACAAAAATATTAAACTACAGTTGTGAGTCCCTGTTGTTTTTTTTAAAAAAATAATGTTTGAAAATAATTTTGAGGTCAGCCAAATGAGATAGGTAGAGAAATTTCAGTTCCAAAACTAGCAGTAAAATAAATTTAGTGAAATGTGCTTTTGTAACTGGGCTAACAGATTGCTGTGATGGGATGTATGCCTGTATTAATTAAATAAAGTCACTTTTGTTTTACAATAGCATGGCAGCAGCATGATGTGCAGGAACTCTGTAGAGTCATGTTTGATGCTTTGGAACAAAAATGGAAACAAACGGAGCAGGTATAATATTTTTGGGTTTGTTGAGATCACAAGAAATAACAAATAATTAGAATGGTTAATAAAACAGTGCTATACTAATCCTAGATTTAAAGGCTAGTTTTAAACACTGAGGTAAAATGGAGAAATAGTGCATTGTTTACTCAGAACTGTTGAAATTTGAGGAATTCATTCTGTATGCATTTTATATGAAGTGTCATAGTTTTGCAATATAATACTCTTGAGAGGCATCTTTAAGTGGATTGTAATCTCTTTGTATCAAGGGAAAGCAAGAGTTATGTGATCCTTCTGGAACTTGTATCTTATTTCCTTTCTTCAAGTTGAAGTCTCCTGGTAAAATCTCCTTTACTCAGGAGCCATCCTAATTCTTTTGTGATTATCTTTTTTTCCCTCACAGCCTTTGAAATTCAGTCTATCTTCTAAAAAAGATACAACAAATATATAGAAATAACTTAGTTATTCCTTTTTTTCTATTTTGCCAAAAGTTGCAACTTGCTACTTCCAGACTTGTTCCTATGAGTCTCATAGTGTTTCTGTATATATATGCCTAAAGCAGGGGTGTCAAACTGCTGGCCCGCAGGCAAGATGCGTCATGCCAAAACCGCACCCACTCCATTGCCGGCAATGGAGAAAAAGCTCCAATATGTTGCGCAACATCACATGATGTCACAAGTTTGGCATGTCTGGCCTAAAGTAACTAGAGATCTCTCCCATTCCGATATATATACAGTATATATAAGGTAAAGGTTCCCCCGCACATGCGTGCTAGTCGTTTCCGACTCTATGGGCCGGTGCTCATCTCCGTTTCATAGCCGAAGAGCCAGCGCTTGTCCGAGGACCTCTCCGTGGTCATGTGGCCGGCATGACTAGACGCCAAAGGCGCACGGAACGCTGTTACCTTCCCACCGTAGTGGTCCCTATTTTTCTACTTGCTTTTTTACGTGCTTTCGAACTGCTAGGCTGGCAGAAGCTGGGACGAGTAACAGGCGCTCACTCTGCTACGCGGCACTCAGGATTCGACCCACCAAACTGCCGACCTTCTGATCGACAGGCTCAGCATCCTAACCCACTGAGCCACCGTGTCCCTCTCTCTCTCTCTATATATATATGTATGTATGTATGTACGTACGTACGTATGTATGTATGTATGTATGTAAATTTTTTGGCTTGCTAATAAATAAAGGGAGACAGATATGATCATTTCAAACTTATTTGTTCTCATCAGTCAGCCATACCCTTCTGAGATTCGAACCTGGGCTGACTGCATCTTAAGCAGTTGTTTTAACCCCTAGGCCACAGGCTCGTTCTCTCTCTTTGTTAGCTGAGAAGCAAGGGAGATATGTGTTAAATGTTTTTTAAGTATTTAGAATGCGCTTGCTTAGGTCCCAAGCATGGGACAAATCTTATTTTATATATATGTGTTTGTGTGTGTGTGTGTGTGTGTGTGTGTGTGTGTGTGTGTATGGGACATGAGACAAATCTTTATTTCCTGTTTCAGCCTAACCGAAGGCCATCGACAGGCAGTAGTCACAACAGTGACAGCTCATATTTGTGTAAATTTTAGATTGCTAAATACATACCACTACCATCAGTTTTCAGATATGAAGTCTCAGTACTTAATGTGAAAGCAAGCATTGTTGCTGGAGGAAACGATAACATCAATTGAGCACTATTGGGCAATTCAATTCAGTTGTGATATTGCTCACAGAAAACTGGTGGTCTGTGCTGTTCAGCACTGTCTCCATCATGTTGTGCTTCAGATAGATGATTTCCATTTAACATATTTAGACTTCTACAAATGCAAAATAGTGTCAAACCTGTTATCCAAAGGAGATCTTGCAATATCTCCTGCAATATCTTCTACCACATCTTAAATCATAATATGGACTCTGCACAAAGTGGTCTCTGCTCTTTATTTTTTTTTTTAATTTAATTTTAATAACATTTATATACCGCCCTTCTCCCTGAGGACTCAGGGCGGTTCACAGGGCAGAATAAAATAGCAAATACAAACATTAAAAGATGATTAAACAATTGCCCTAATTAAAAACAATAGAAGTACAGTTCTAAAAAACCCCGAGATAAAATTAAAAGACCAAAAATAAAACAACCCCACCGATCCCCATCAGGCTAGGCCAGCTTGTACAAACAAAAATGTCTTGAGATCGCGACGAAAGGAGCGAAGATCGGGCGCCATCCGGAGCTCTACTGGTAGCTGATTCCACAGCTCCGGAGCGCCCACAGAGAAGGATCTCCCCCTGGGGGCCACCAATCGACATTCTCTGATCGGTGGCACCCTGAGGAGGCCCTCTCTGTGGGAACGCACAGGGCGCAGGGAGCTTGATGCCGGCAGCAGATGTTCCCTGAGGTACTCCGGCCCCATGCCATGGAGGGCTTTAAACACCGTTACCAGTACCTTGAATCTCACCCGGAAGACAACTGGCAACCAATGCAGCTCACGGAGCAGAGGTGTAACGTGGGAGTATCGGGAGACTCCCAACACCACTCTCGCGGCTGCATTCTGTACCAGTTGGAGCTTCCGGGTGGTCCTCAAGGGCAGCCCCATGTAGAGAGCGTTGCAGTAGTCCAGACGAGAGGACACGAGCGCATGAGTGACCGTGCACAAATCATCCCGGCTAAGATAGGGCCGCAACTGGCGCACCAGGCGAACCTGGGCGAAGGTGTCTGAACCAGTCAGTAGACTGATATTTGGCTACTAAGCAGAAATTCCTTAAAAAGCTATTGTGAGTCCTTTATGTTCATGAAATCTGTATACGGGTAGTTCTTGACTTACAACCATTTGTTTAGCTACTATTCAGAGTAACAACAGCACTGAAAAAAGTGACTGGAGACGGGTCTAGATTCTTTGTGGCAATTCAGCATTGAACCTGGATCACATGACTCCTGCTATTCCCTTTTCCATTCTTGTATATATCCATTACGCCAATCTTTACTAATTGTCCATTGTTTCTTGTCCAGCTCAAGAATGTACCAGAGAACATTTTGAAATGTATACATTTGAGTAAAATATATTTGCATGTGCATTTCAATTAAAAGTACACTAAAATCATTTTATATATGAATATGAACTGTAAAGGACTTAAAATATGAACATCATATGTATTTATGAATATATATGAAATTGATATGGGCTTTCAGGGGAATTACGGTAGGTATTTATTTTTAATTGGAATGGAAATCAGCATAATTCTCATTAAATATGATTAAGACAAATTGGATAAATAAATATCTGCCATGAAATTTTTGTTCAATTCTATTTTCACTTTAAAAAGTAACTGAAAATAGGCTGATAAAATGAATAGCAGAGCTTTTCATCTCCACCCCGAACCAACCCAGTGATGCCCTTGATGTGATGTCCCGTTGCCTGGAAGCGGTACAGATTTGGATGGGAAAGAACAGGCTCCGGCTCAACCCGGCCAAGACTGAGTGGCTTTACGTACTGGCATCTCGTTTAGTCCAAGAGGTTCCAGCTTTGATTATAGGAGGAGAGATGTTACCTCCCGTTGATAGAGCACGCAATCTAGGTGTCCTCCTGGATTCACGACTCAGTTTTGAAGATCATATTGGAGTCGTGGCTAGGGGGGCATTTGCCAGATTCGCCTGGTACGCCAGTTGTGCCCCTTTCTGGACCGAGATGCCCTACGTATAGTCACCCACGCACTCTTTACCTCCCGTATAGATTACTGCAATGCTCTCTACATGGGGCTGCCCTTAAAGACCACCCGGAGGCTTCAGCTGGTGCTGAGTGCAGCTGCACGGGTAGTGATGGCAGCACCCCGATACTCCCATATTACACCCCTCCTGTGTGAACTGCATTGGTTACCGGTTGCCCTCCGGGTGAGATTTAAGGTGCTGGTACTTACCTTTAAAGCCCTACATGGCTTAGGCCCGGGATACTTGCAGGACCATCTGCTGCCGGGAACGACTTCCCATCGCCCAGTACGCTCACACAGAGAAGGCCTCCTCAGGGTACCGTCGGCTAGACAATGTCGGCTGGCGACCCCCAGGGGGAGAGCCTTCTCTGTGGGAGCGCCAGCCCTATGGAACCAGCTCCCCCTTGAGCTTCGGATGGCCCCAGATCTCCAGTCCTTTCGCCGCGGCCTCAAAACACTCCTTTTCCACCTGGCTGACCTGGACTGACAGGGATTTTAATTTATGTTTTTAATTTTTAACTCTAATTTTTAATTTATTTTAATTTTAATTTTAATTTATTGTACAGGGGCCTTTAATTTTAATTTTTATTTTAACTTCTGTATTTATTGTATGTTATTGTTAGCCGCCCTGAGTCCTTCGGGAGATAGGGCGGCATATAAGTCCCAAAAATTAATTAATTAATTAATTAATTAATTAATTAATAGCTAGCTGTGAATTTTAAATATATTTTATATATTTTTTATTTGTTTAGTTTAAAGAATGCTATTTATAAGCTTAAGGATGAAAGGCACAATTTAGAATACATATCCTGAACTATTATGAAGTAATTTTTTGCAGTTTAGAATATGTTAGCCAGCTAAAATTAAATTCTTCAGGAAATAATGCTTCATAAAGGTTAACAAATTTGTTTTTGTAATATTTTTTTCCTTAAATGCAGGCTGATCTCATAAATCAGCTCTACCAAGGCAAGCTGAAGGACTATGTAAGATGCTTGGAATGTGGCTATGAGAGCTGGAGAATTGATACTTACCTGGATATTCCATTGGTTATTCGACCTTATGGCGCCAATCAGGCCTTTGCTAGTGTGGTGTGTATGTTAAACTGAATGCTACTGTGTCTTTCTATATAATAATGCCACAGTACTGTGACTTCTTTAAAGGTAAGCATCATCCTGGAAACTCCATCTTGGGTTGTCCGTCTTTGTGCAGTAGACCAGCTAGCAAGCTTTAGAACACCCTTCAATGAGTCCTACTAGTGCATGTTTGGGAAAAGGAAAAGCAGTCAATCGACATGTGAAATCTTAACATTCCAGATGCAATAAAACAACACATGTTCTGCCTTTCTTGTAGAAAAATGTACTTTTTAAACATAATATGGGGTTTATGTGAATTAATTATTGTGAAACTTGGTAAATATTACAGCAGATAGGAAAGGAATTCCTATTTGGAATTCCAGATAGGCTTTTGATTGTATTACGGAAGGATAACTTTAAATTGGCAGTATTTAGATGTCTCTGGAATATTCACTAAAGTCCCAATAAACTATTGCGCACGGAGTTTGAGACCAAATTCTCTCTGACTGGACCCTAGTTCCCTCCAACCTCTCATACTAGCCATCTTGCTTTATTCAGGATGCTTAGATTGCGATAACTAGTGATTATATGTTTATAAGGGCGACTCATACTGACTAATATAAGTGAGATGGGAAGGCTGGCTTTGAATTGAAAATAGACATGCTGATCACTCCAGCTTTCTTAACTACCTTTCCATCATGGCACTATGTAGGCAACAAAGGATGGATTTTTTTTTTTAGGAAAAACTCATGTTTCTTTGAATCAACCCTGATTCCTGTTGAAAATATTGCCAGATCCATGCAGTTTTCTGTCAGCATTTTCAGAATTTTGCCATTCCAGTATTCCTAGAACTGAGAAAGAGTGACTGGCCAAAGTCATTAGATGTCTTTGTCTCCAAGAGAGCTGGTACACTTCCCTATCTGCCTTTCTGAATTGTAAATTTTTAATTATATTCCTAAATTGATGCTTTTTACAGTGTATAACTTAAATTTTATTTTTATAACAATTTGTAAAAATTGTATGGTTAAGGTTAAGGTTTCAAAATAAGGCTTTATAGACAGCTTTAAAAACAAGGGAATTTAATTATTATTTAAATGATTACACTGATTTCAGTGATGTAGTCTGTTGAACAAATAAACCTAGAATTTCTTTGGTTGTCTGATCTTCCAGTTGCATTTAAAAAAAAAGAGTGTATATTTTATAATCTCAGTTAAGATACAAGATAGATATATACAGACATAGATGCTTATTAACATGTTCTAGTAGGTTCATATTACCCAGACTTTTTTTTCCTAAGAATTTCAATTTAAGCAAATGCTAACTTCTTGCCTAATTAGGCTTTTGCTCCTAACCCACTTTTGCTGATCTTGAACAGTTAGAGTTACAGCTGTTTTAAAGTAGAGTTACTATTTTAAAGACAGTGTTAGGCCTAGCCAAAACATGACGTAAAACAGCAGCTCCAAAACTTTTCTACACCCCGCACCCCGAGAATGCTTCTGATATATTCTTGCACCCCTTACAAAAGTTCAAAATAACGGCAACAAATTATGCATACATTATAATTTTGAAAACTCAAGTTTTCACACCCCTGGAATATCATTTTGCACCCCTAGGAGGTATGAGAACCCCCAGTTGGGAACCCCTGACATAAAACAATCCAGCCAAAGTTCAGTTCTTTATTTGCACATACCATATAGACAGAATCTTGCCAGGCTAAACCTAAACTACCCTAATGGATATGCACTGGGAGATTCATTTAGGCAGATTCCATGCCAGACAGCCAAGAGATAGCAAACTTGTAAGCTAGACAGGAAGCTGAAAAATATCCTTGAAGAAGACAAGGGCAATCATTTCTGTACTGCAGCCAAGCAAATGACACTGACTAGTCCATGATAACACCATGATAACACCAGAAGCCAAGGTCACCTTGAAATACTCTTTACTAACTAATCAGTTGTTAGCCAGTGGAGTGTGATAATCGTTCTGATTTTAAATAAACGCTATGTAGAAACCTTTATGCTTTATTAAGTTTTATATGCTATGCAACTTAGCAGATGCTACATTTTTATGTATATAACATCACTATAAAATATTCTTATAAATAGGATATTTAAGGCCTTCATATTCTGATTAGTTTGTTTTTAATGGAAAATTCCCTTGGATAACGGGAGCTAGTTGAATAAAATGTCGGTGTTGTCTTTCTGTTGGTAAAATATTAAGGGCTGGTACCTCGACAAAGAAGCAGTTTTGTTAAATAACACAGGGTTCTTTTTTTTCTACATATATTCTAACTAAGGAAAAAATTGCCTGCTACCTTACGGACAGTCCTCGACTTATGACCATTTGAGGTTTTGGTGGAGCTGAATGAAAGAATTTAAAATAGGTCCCTGAAATTATGGCCATTGTAGCACCTCTGGGCACTTGGCAGCATGCCTACAGTTACAGTTGCAGGAGCCCCCACCCATCTATTTCCCCCCACTTTTTGGTTCCTTATAGTCAGCAGCCCCTGCTGCCTCTGCTGGCCAAGTATGTCTGACTTGGCCCTTTGTAAGCAGCTGCTGGCTGCACAAGGTCACTCATGGCTGTTTCCTCACAAGGGGAAGATATTCTTGTGTGGCCAATAGTTGCCTCACAAAGGGCCAGGCTGGACAAACCTTGTCAGCATCAGGAGCAAGAAGATGGCTAAGATCAGCTGGGCCTGCAAGACGGGAGTAGGGCAGCCAAAGGAACAGAGATGTGTGTGTGGGGGGGGGAGGAGATAGGCAGGTTTGAAGATGGGGCACTTACCAAGGCTCAGGAGTGGGAGAGACCACACCTAGAATAGCTGGGATTGCAGTGGGTACTCACTTAACAACCAACAATTTTCAGTTAACAATGGCAGCCAGGAGTAGTGAGATTTCTGTTACTAAGCAGTGAGGTCACATGACATCACACTTTTTATTACTGCATTGTTAGCGACAGAAGTTCCACTCCCAATTGTGGTTACAAATCAAGGAGCACCTGTATTATTCCTGTTCAGAGAGTATTGCCTATTTTTCTTACGATTATCCAAACAGACTGCCTTACCTACTGTGTTAATAATCGATTCGTCTGAAATATTAGATTTTTCCTACATTATATCGCAAAACTGATCCTCTATTTAGAAAAACTTTAGTTGTAGTTTTCAGTATTTGGGAACTATGGAGGATACTTGCTTTTGGAGAAAGGAAAAGTCACCTGCTTCTAAATGGATTTGTCTGAAGGTAATATCCTCCATTGATCCTCCGTTAAAAAGGGTAAATAAGAATTTGACTCAACAAAATAATCATAAGGAGATTGACACATGCGCTAATAGGTCTTGTGGAAGGGAATGTAAAGCTCTTTTGAACTTGCTAGTGTGTTTCTGAGGGGACTTGCCACAGACGTCACTATCCAAAATAGAGGGTCTATGGAGGATACTACCTTGAAAGAACTCTAGTTAGAGGTAAGTGATTTTCTGTTTTTTTAAAATATAATGAATGTTATTCTGTGTTGCCCTTTCCCAAAAGCCAATCTGTTCATTGTTTCTAATTGTTATAAATATTTACAATTTGTAGTAGTATTTTAAAGGATTTTTTAATAATTAATTTTATTTATTTAGTCAGTTTCCTGCTGACTCTTCAAAATATATCTTGGGTTTTTTTTTTAAGTATGATCCCCAAGGACCCATGTACTCATAAAATGGAATATTTTGATACCTGTTTTTAAGACTGCTGACAAGATGATGAAAAGAACCAGACTCAAGGCTCTTTGTAGACTGCATTGCTGCTTTGTAGCTTAAAACAACAACAACAACAATGACATAAACCACAAAACTCATCCTTGGTCCCGCTGAGATTTTTAGAAACCACATTTGAACCATTTTGAAGTTTTACACAAAATTCCAAATGTGATGTCTGAAATTGCATTCTGCTATATGAAATGCCAATGAAAACTGCTCAAGGAAGAACCTATGTTACCGTATATTTTTCTTTTAGTTCTAGGTTGTTTGAAAATGGTCCAAAAAAGTTGAATGTGGGGGAAAAATTAAATCCCACACAAATGCAAGCTCAAGCATCAGTTTTCCCATCACAGACTGCAAATTGTATTAAACACGAGGAATTTCAAATAATATTCTAAAAATGTAGCCTAAGCCATCTTTAATGAGCCAGAACCCTTGTAAAATATATCTGGCAGTCATTCAGCAACTGATCATTATTTTTGCCTCGAATACCTTAGCTGCAAAAGAAATACATCAAACTTTTTCTGTTTTAAAATAGTAGCTCTGCTGCATTAAATATTCTTACCTACATATTTAATTTGAATATTTTATCCTTGAACTTGAAGAATAACCTTCCAGATGTTTAAGTTAACTTGCTCTAGCTTTCTTTAATCTTAAATGTACATTTAATCCTCAATGTAGCATTGAAATACATCTATTTGTCATTTGTATTTAAATGTCATTTTTGAAAAGACCTTGTTTTTTGCTAATTAATATTTAATAATTATTCTGATCAATAGGAGTTTACAATGCCCTTTTTAGACCAGTAGAAGCCATAAAAAACTCAGCTTCATAGAAAAGAATAATCTAGGAGGGTGTAAAGGTCCACATTAAAAGTCTTTTAATCATGTTGATAATATTCAGGTTAAACCAAAGTACAACCAAGGTCATTTTACTACATCTTGTTTTTGTGTTACATAAAATAATAGCCTAAATGGTTACATTTCACACACAAATAAGAATTAATCGGCTACAGAATAGGCAACAAGAGTTGTTGATCTATGACTAAGGTTAGCCACGTATAAGCATTGAATCAGACAGGTACTAAACAACAATCTAAATACTTGACTAAAAGTTTACCTAGAACAAAGGTTACAAACAACTTTCCAGTTTTGGAAATATATTTTTGTAAATATTTTAAAATATTATAGTCCTTGACCTATGACCACAATTGGCATCGGAACCTCTTTCACTAAGCAATGCAATCATTAAAACAATCGTGCTCAATTTTACAATCTTTTTTGCCATGGTTTTTAAGAGAATTACATGATTGTTAAGTAAATCTGGCTTCCCCCATTTGTTGGAAGCCCCCTGTGACAATCAAAAACAGTGATCATGTGACTTTGGGAAACTGCAATTGTCATAAATGCCAGTTGCCAAGCACCTGAATTTTGATCACACAATTGCAGAGATGCTGTGGTGGTTGTAAGTGGAAGAATTAGTCGTAACTCACTTTTTCCAGCACTGTCATAACTTTGAAAAGTCTTTAAACAATGGTCCTAAGTCAAGAACTATTTGTAATTGCTCTAAGTACACATTGTTAAGCATATTTAGATCTAATCTAAAAGGAGAGTGACTAGACTTTTGAAGTGGCACTTTGAATATCATATAAAAATGGTAGAACTAAGATGAAATTGCAGTGGTAAATCTTATATAACAAGATAAGATTTATAACAATGTTAAGCCAAAATATGTAAATTTTAGTTTGTTGAACACATGATGATTACTTTCTACATAATGCTTGCTTTATACTTTAACAGTATGGTTGTTTAAAGCATTTCAAAGAGATGTTTCAGAAAAGATCTGTCCTGAAAGTTTTAAAGTCCTCCAAAGCCAGCTTACTTTTCTCTCATCCCAGTTATGTTACATACATGGATGAGGGAGTGGAGGGGGGGGGAGGAAGGAAGAGAGAAAGAAAGTTTTTGAAGCAGCAACAGTTGTACTGAGTATAAAAGAGGGCAGAGGAAAGATCTGCCACCGAGACATTGATCAGATAAATAAGGCATAAGTCCAGGCAAAGACTGTTAAGATAAAAGGAGGAAGAGAAGCACATTTAAACTTATAAGATTCTCCAAATACAGTATAGCTATCCTAAGAGCAATAGGTTTTAGGTCTACATGGTATCTGTTTCTTAGTCTGGTCTAGGGTTGGCACACACTGACTTTGGAGAATATAGATGCTGTAATACTTTTTTTAAAAAAAGTCCAACTATCACAACACTTTTGCATTGACCTATTTATTACATTACAGAGTTTGTGTAATTCTATTATAAGACAATAAAGACTGTTAAAGATGCTCTTTTAACTAAATCATCATCGGTGTTATTTGAATATTGTTTCCCATTAAATTTGAGTGGTATTACGTCTGCCACTAATTCTGCTGGTTTTCAAATTTCAACTAATACGATCTGGAGGTGAGAGCAGTATAGCAAGGTGGATCTGACTGATTGCACTTGATTTTAAGGAAGTAAATACTGGTCCTGACTGTATATTTATAGAGATGGTTTCATGCACAATTAAGAATATAAAACTAAAAGAATTTTAAAAAAAACTACACTATTATAAAATTACAAAGCTTCAAGAAATAAAAAATACCAGAATGAAATATAAGATTATTAAGAACTATGTAAATATACAGGTGATCTGTAAAAGATTAAAGTACTTGGTTTAAGCATAATTTTCTCCTTGGTAAGCAATAAAGCCATTAAATAATGCATTACCTTTCATGAATTTTTATCTAGTTTTAGAAGTTCTTTAGGAACATCACTTCTTTTTTTGTCTGTATATAAATATAGCCCAGTATGGTTCCTTGTTGACTTGCACATCACACAGAGCTTACATAAATTTCACATGCCTATTTTTTCAGCCATTCATGTGTCATTTACTTCTTAAAGAGATATAGCTTTTGTTTATCTATCTCAATATTTCTAGGAAATGTTATTGTATGCACAACTTCAGAATTGTAGTTAGCAAATTTTCTCTAAAAATATTTAAGCCACAGTTACTATCAAAATTTCTACAGTACGTATAAGAAATGTGCATGTTGGCTTTAGATTATTAATGTGTATCATGTAGGTCAAACTTCAAATTGACATGCCTTTTAGAATTTTCAGTAGCAACCCATTCTGATAAAAATTTTGTTTTGCAAAGTGTTTTTTTATTCCATGGTTTTTAAATAAAGCATGCATTTTCTAGATTTTTTGTTTGGTTTTGAAGAGCAATCTTAGAAAATCATAGCAGCATGTTGCTTTTTTCTTCAGCCTCATGACCGCCATCCCACCTCTGCTCCACCATTGGAGTTAGGAGCTTTTTTAAAAAGTGTCTTGTGTTTCAGCAGTGACAGAATTCTTATCCATGTGAAAAAGTGAGGGCTGTAAATCTTTTGTTTTGTTTGTTCTTAGTGCTTCTCTGAGCTCTCAGAAATGGAGGGAGAAGGGGTGAATTGGAGGCTTTTTGAAGACCTTCCCCTATCCTTGATCTCCTCCCAAAGTGGGATCCATCAAACAACATGCTTTAGATAGTAATCTTATAAGCTGTGCACCAGTCATTTTGCAATTGGTGAGTCCTCTGACCATCTAAGCCCCCTTTTATTTATTTAGACACCAGAGAACAACTGGTAATGAGAATGAATCACAGGATTTTATTTTTTTTTAAAAAAAACCATTTGCCTTGAAATTACACAGTGATAGCAGGCTAATGTGTCTGTTTTCACTTTAAGTAGGTTGTGAATCTGGTTTCCTCTTTCACAGTAATCTGGTTCAGTCTCTTTCTCTCTCTGTCTCTCTCCCTCTCCCTGTCTCCCTCTGTCTCTCGCAGCAGTGCTAGAAGGGAATGGGGTTTGCTGCCTATTTATATACCCTTGACTTCTCAGTGTTGTTGGGGATGTTATTTTCTCCTTAGACTGTTGTTTACTGCTTATTGGTCTGGCATTAATCCTGATATTAATCCTGGGGTTAATCCCTGTTTATCTAGGGTTTGATTGCTGGCAAGGAGGTGTTCTGATTTTTTCCCCTTTTTTAGCATTTCTCTTCCTTGAACCGTATGCAGAACTTGCTTAACTTGTTTATGTGCTTATTGATGGCTGATTTGTCTGAATGCCAGGCTTCTCAGAATTCCCCTAGTGTGTTTGGATTTAGCTTTGTCTAAGAAACTGTGGATAAATTGGCCATGTGTTGTGAAATTAAGGAGATTTCATCATGATGTCTGATTGCTAGTTGGTGTTCATGTATACTCTGCTAGTCTTCTACCTGCTTGTCCAACATAGTGTGTCTTTTGATATACTTAAGATATTTTGCAGGGCTTTAGTTGGCTTGTGTGTTATGATGCCATGTGGTTGTAAATAGTCTGTTGGTTGTTTCTGAGATGTTTTTGATGTATGCAGTATTACCCTTTTTATAGCTTGTATTGGCTGTGTTGTAATGGATTGAAGGGTCAGACTGATAAGGTTTCATGGGTATCCATTTTCTTGGAAGATGTTGTGTAGGCACTCTTTTTCCTTTTCTAGAATTCTAGGTTGTTGCAGTGCATTTGTGCTTGTCCCACAGCTCCTCTTATGGAAGGTTGGGGTTGTTACTTTGATATTTGAGCACTTGGTTAGTGTGGATGGTTTTTTTTGTTAGACTTCTGCTTCTAATTTGCCATTATTTCCTCTGCTGATAAGGATATCTAAGAAAGGTAGTGTATTGTTTTCTTCTTCCTTTGTGAGTTTTATTTCTTGGAAGATGCTGTTGATTGTTTCATGTGTCCCTTTGTCCTTTTTTATTATGAAAAGATGCCGTCTACATAGTGGATTCATATTTTTGTTGGAAATGGTGTAATTTCTAGATGCTGCAGTTTCTATTATGAGTCCTGTAAGTGGTGATTCCATTGGTGTGCCTCTGATTTGTTGGCTATATTTGTCCATCAGATTGAAAATAGGAAATGAGGCAGAGGTTGACAAAGTCCATGATCCTGGCTATTTCAATCTTAATATATTTGATTAGGTTGGCTGTGTTGTGTGGTACTGCTGCCATGGATTGTTTTCACTAGTTCTGTGTCTATAAAATGTTCTGTGACATCAACTGAAACCATAATCTTGTCTTGTTCTATTATTAACTCTTTGGGTTTCTGAAGATATAGTTGAGTTGATAGAATTTTTTTTTCTTCCCTTGCCTCATCACTTATGTCTTGTTAGATAGCATGGATGTTCTAAAGGGGACATCAGGATAATTGACATGCTAAATAGACCTCTGCATGTAGCTGGGTCTCAAGTTGGGTAGGATTTTATAGAAAAGTACTAAGACCTTGAATAAGAAATGAATCAAATTATTTTGGTAAGAGCAAGAGATATTCTCAAGTCATATTTTATGGGAAACCAGTTGTGTTTAAAGAAACTTGTAAAGAGAGATACATTTAAGCACTTAAATGCTAAGTTTTCAGATTAATGTGGAAATATTCCCTAGTGTAGATAGAATTTTAGTAATTAAAATATACTGTAAATAAAGCCAGCTTTAAATCAAGTGGCTGAGATATGGAACTGATGGATGGATGATTTTGCCTGTGCCACTGTGATTTAATGTGATGTGCAAGGTAACAGATTTTGCTTTGGATTATTTACAATATCTAAACATTGGAACCATCAGTTATTTAATAAATAATGTTTTACGGATCATGATTTGGCTGCTTACTGAAGGGAAAATATAAAAAAGTTGAAACTTGTTATGTGCTTTTCTTCACGGACTTGTGTTATAAACTTCAAGAATCTTTTATGTTAAGTTATTCCATAGTGTGTAAAGCTGGTCTTTTAAAAATTTCTGATTAGGAGGAAGCCCTACATGCTTTCATTCAGCCTGAGATTCTTGATGGTGCCAATCAGTATTTCTGTGAACGATGCAAGAAGAAATGTGATGCAAGAAAGGTAAACACATTTTAACCTAAATAATGAGGTGGGTGTATTAACATATATGAAATGCAGTTCATCATTGACAATTGGTTTCCCTTTGTGTCTTGCAGGGATTGCGATTCTTGCATTTTCCTTATTTGCTGACCTTGCAGTTAAAAAGATTTGATTTTGATTATACCACTATGCATAGGATAAAACTTAACGACCGTATGACATTTCCGGAACAGCTAGATATGGGCTCATTCATTGATATTGAAGATGAGGTAATAATCAGTATGTACCTGGATTATGTTTTAAAAAATACCTTAGTTGACTCTAAATTATAAACTTATTTCACATCAGATTAATTTGAAATTTATTCACAGAATCAGGATCAGCTGCTGTGTATTGTCCTTTCTTTCACCTTTCAAACTTTTTAAATATAAAATCTAGATTTTGGTTGTGACTGCTATGCATACATACAGACACACGTGCAGTAGTGCAAGGTAACCAATCAATAGGGTGGAAGATGCAGGCCTTACATTTCCTGAAATGCCTCCTTGCTGTTGTGCATTTATAAAATGTGCTCATCTCTAGGTATTAGTGTGTAATAAGAGAGAACATGTGAATCCATCAATAGCTGAACTAAAAAAGAGGCTGTATAATATTTTTAGAAAGGAATTTAATTCTCATGTCGTACACAGGTATGCACTGTTGACTCCGCTTTACAATTTCAATGATTTTGTAAGATGGACAAATCTTTATTGTTTATAAACTAATCCTTATGACTTGTTTTAAGAAGTCTCCTCAAACAGAGAGCTGCACTGATAGTGGAGCAGAGAATGAAGGCAGTTGTCACAGTGATCAGATGAGTAATGACTTTTCTAATGACGATGGCATTGATGAAGGAATATGTCTTGAAAACAATAGTGCTGCTGAAAGAATTTCAAAAGTTGTTAGTGAAAAGGTACCTTATATAATATGCGTATTGAAATTATTGCATATTTACATTATTAGGATTATTATTATGTATTGTACAAAGTAAAACAAAATATTGTTTGCCTTACCAAAATTTGTCAGTAAATTGATAGCGCACTGTTAGCTGGTTTTCCAGTTAATTGCAAAACAACCTGAGGGGAGGCCACTAAAGTTCAGAACAACCCCATGGCCATATACAGGTAGTCCTCAACAGACAAATATGTTTTAGTATATCAATTTTGGTAAATTTTATATGTCTTTAGCCTTTTATACTCCCATATACAGGTAGTCCTCAACTTATAAACAGTTCATTTAGTGACTGTTCAAAATTACAACGGCACCGAAAAAAGTGAATTATGACTATATTTCACACTTACGACCATTGCAGCATGGTCACATGATCAAAATTCAAGTGCTTGGCAACTGGTTCATATTTATGATGGTTGCAGTGTCCCAGGGTCATGTGATCAGCTTTTGTGACCTTCTCACAAGCAGAGTCAATGGGGAAGACAGATTCAATTAATAACTGCATTACTAACTTAATAAATGCAATGATTCACTTAACAACTGTGGCAAGAAAAGCCATAAAACAGGACAAACTCACTTATAACAAATGTTTCAATTAGCAACATAAATTTTGGGCTCAATTGTGGTCGTAACTCAAGGACTACCTGTAGTAGAAATAGCCTTATGTCAATTGTCTGTCTATCTATCTATCTGTCTATCTATCATACAAGAGACATTTTACCAATACCATAATGAGAACATGAATTACATGATTTTATAATAATGAATGTCAATAGCTGATCTCATCGGTAGGAAAACTTTCTAAAATAGTAGCAGTTATTTTGCCTATTGCAGAAAAAGGAAAATAGTATTAGCCAACAATTCCCAGCAAGGGAAGAAAGAAAAGGATAATATGGAATGTTGACTTTTATGGCCATACCAACTTGCTGAAATGCATTCTATTGCCAGAATATTATTGGTGAGGGTACCATAGCAAGATGCTGCTTAAAATACAAATAAGATGTCAAGAAATAAAAATGAACAGATATTATTAGAAGTAATAATATAAGTAATAAAATGAGCAGGAAATATTAGAGTAATTTGGGGGGATAATTTAATATTTAATTTTTATAAAATTTGTTATGCAATATTCTTATAAATGTTCAGATTTGTTTTGTTTCTTGTCAGATGAGCTAGATATCTCACAAAATGTGACTGCATTGAATATACTCTCATATTAATGGGACGAGGAACATGAGTGTCCTTTTAATTGTTAGTATTAACATTTGAGGTTTTAAGTACAAAACAAAGGAAATGAGATGTGAATAGCATGAAAAATAAAATACTTTTTAAGAATTTTTAGAAAATTAAGTAACTCAAACGATACAAATATTTTCTGACCAATCTGTGTTTGCTATTTTCTCTATCATACAGAATTCATTACTATATGAATTATTTTCTGTTATGGTTCATTCGGGAAGTGCAGCTGGCGGTCACTATTATGCATGCATAAAATCCTTTAATGATGATCAGTGGTATAGTTTCAATGATCAACATGTTAGCAAGGTAAGTTATTATAGTGATCTCAACAAAGATCCTGAATGCCTATAATGAAACAAAACAGCATATAGATTTAGATTTAAATTTAAATTGCATGCAGATTTAAAAAGTGGCATCGGCATCTCAGCTCTTCAAAGTAGGCCAGGTCAGGAAACAGTTCCCTTGACAATGGCAGAAACTTGGCTTTTATTGAGATAGGCTGTAATAACAGAATCTTGAAGCCCTGACTACATGTTCCTTTTCCTCCTTCTTATACTCCAGGGAGTTTAGAGCCAGTTTGTATTTCTTCTTAATGTTTTCTTTATTTTCTGGGGATAAAGACATATATTTGTAACAGTCACTGCATAGTTTCACCAGACTCATCTTTGTGGCTTTAGCATGGCTAAAGAAAACTCAAGATTTACACAAGCTAAGAACATCATTAGGAAGAGAGAAAAAAATAAGCAGGCAGATTGAGAACAAAACATGTTAATTATCTGCTGAAGGAAAGGATGGGGAAAAGGGAATATGATTCTCAAGTTATTACCATGTTTCCCCAAAAGTAAGACCCTTTCTTATATTATTTATGTGTCCAAAACAGGCATCAGGTCTTAAATTTGGGGGTGTCTTATATTTTTTGTGATATTTGCCTCGCCTTGCAGTGGCGGCACCAACAACCCCGCCGAGCAGCCCGCATGGCCACTTCTGCGGCCACTCGCAGCAGGAGGCCATGTGGCACATTGCACCGCTGACGCCACAACAAGGCGAGGCAGGTGGGGGACGGTCTGGAGCTGCCCCACGCACCTTGCAGCCGCTTACCAGTATTTCAAACCTCCCCCCCTGGGCAGGGGGGACCTGAAGTACAGATGAGTGGGTGTGGGGTGCATGGGGCAGTTCCACCCCTCCCCCACCTGCCTCACCTTGTTGTGGCGGCAGCAGTGCTATGTGTCACGCGGCCTCCTGCCCCATTGCGGCAGCGAAGTGAGACGGAGTGGGTGAGGTCCTAACTAGGGCTTATTTTTGTGGTAGGGCTTATATTAGCCCCCCCCCAAAAAAAATCAGGGTAGGTCTTAGTTTAGGGGAGGGGCTTATTTTGGGGGGAACACGGTGGTTCACAGAGAGATATGACTTCCATGAAGGACTTGGTTATGTTTCCTGGAATATTATATATTTAATATGCAATGCATTTAATTACATTAAATGTGTATCACCTTAATTTTCCAATTAGATAACTCATGAAGACATTAAGAAAACGTATGGTGGAACATCTGGAAGCCGTGGCTACTACTCCAGTGCTTTTGCAAGGTAGCAGTTTGTACTTTTGTAGCTGATTAACTTTACCCTTTTAATGGATTAATACAGTTATTTGTTTTAGTAAATAATTAGTTGGCTTATATGTTGCACATTCACAAATGATTCTGGTTGGTTTACAGTGCAAATATATAAATCTTTAAAACCATACTTATAGCCATTTAAAGACTAGCAACATAAAATCCATAAATACCTTGACTTTTGTTCAAAATGAGGAATAGAAAGTATCTCAGCAAGTTGAAAGCAACGTTCAGTCCATAGCACAAGGTTGGGGAGCTTCCATTCTGAAGTCCTACAGCAGATTGACAGGCTTTGAGAAAAGCAGGTTTCGTCCTGGCAGCTGTGACCAGAATGGCAATTGTAGAGCTCCAGCTATACCAACCCATGGGCGATGGAAGTCAGGAAGTCAGCCTTAAGAAGCATGTATATATTGTGGCCAAGACTAGCCCAGCTGCATTTATAAGCTATCTGGTGTAGCACTTATAAGTGCACTTCTGTTTTCATTTCCAGCATTATCCTTGATTATTTGGCACTTCTGAAATAGCAGCTGCATTTTTATCATTCTGTGAAAAGTGAGGCTCCAGATCTTTTGCCTTGACAAATGGGATGTAGTTCATTTGAAGCAGAGGAATCTTGTACCTTTAAGACTTACTCTTTGAGGGCTATAGAAATGCTTCTGGATTTGAATAGGGTACTGTTTGATCCTTTGATTATAATGGTTGAATGCATATAATTACTTTTACTAAGATGTAATTATGCATTTTAGTTTGTGCTATTAAACTCACATGTATTTTAACATGCAAGATATAATTTTTTTTATATCACTCCAATAGCTCGACAAATGCGTATATGCTTATATATAGATTAAAGGATACAACTAGAAATGCAAGTAAGTACACATTCCATTATTCGTAGGGTGATTATGGTTTTAATGATATTTCTGTTGTGATTGAATCTCCCCGCTTCTATAAAATCTAGCTAGATTGCTTTTCTTTTCTCCAATTCATGAGAGGAGAAATATTAATCCAAATTAATGAGAAGACATGTATAGATTTTTTTCCTGTCTGTGAATTTGATAGCATGCTGCAGGAAATAGTTTTTATGAACATGGATTTGGAATGCTGGTAAAATAACTGTTGGAAGTATATTTTAGTTCAGATTAGCTGCTTCTGAAGAAAGAGTAAAGCAGTGTTTTATTTACTAAATCTCTTGCACTAAGCTAAAGATGTTATTGTTTGATATGTGCAGTGCATATTTATACAATAAGTAGTTTAATATGCATGAAAATGCATATTACATAGACTATGCATAAAGTTTCAGTGTGTGTGTGTGTGTGTGTGTGTGTGTGTGTGTGTGTGTGTAAAACTGAATAAGTGGGTCCATTTTAGCAGTGGGTCCATTTCACAAATATTCCTAGACAGTATTCCTTAAGGCAGGGGGTCCCCAAATGTTTTGGTTCCACAGACTAGTGGTGGTGGGCAGCAGAGGGGGAATGGTTTCACTCCTGCAACTTAAATACTGCACATTTACAAATGAAGCTTTGCATGCTCACCCGCTGCTTCAGCAGCCCATTTCTCAATAGGCCGTGGCCCAGAAGTGGTCCATGGCTCAGGTTGAGGACTCCTGCCTTAAGGAGTATACATAAAGTTGTATGCGTAATTTAAAGCAAGGTTAGGTTACAAAATAACAAAATACTGCAAAACCAAGATTTTTTTTAAAAAAAGCTCACATTCTTATTGCATTGATAGAGTTCCTAGAGGTCAATGAATATCCAGAGCATATTAAACGATTAGTAGAAAAAGAAAAGGAACTGGAAGAACAAGAAAAGAGGCAGCGTGAAATAGAACGCAATACTTGCAAGGTATGTTTTGGCACATCCCACCTCAAATGTTTGCTTTGAACAAAATGAACAGATGATTTTGTACATATTGATAGATGTATCAGAATCATTTGCATATTCTTACTTGGCACAGTGCCTACAAATTAATCCTAGGTTGTTTGTTTCTAGGAATCCATTGTTAACAGAAATTGATCGAAATTTTTACCCTCTGTTTGATAATGGATCAGTTAAGTTTGAATGATCTAAGCTTGATAAAACAGCAGCCAGGATCAAGTTACATACTTGTATATTTTCATACCCTTATGTTCCCAAACTTGGCTTTGTAATCTGGACTTTTACATGACATTCAAATTGATTTAAGGTTTCTAGCAAACTTAAGTTGAAAACCTAGCTTAAAGGTAGAGCAAGCTAGAGAAAACTGTTTATTAAACAAGGTTTATTCTAAACTGGGTGGAGAATATTAAGTTTCTGACTTTCAGCATTAGTCTGGTTATGATTATATGCTGCGTTGATATAACACAGCCAATAAATATTCTTTCGTATCATATTTCACTTGATATGAATTTAAAAATATTTTTTTTACACTTGGCTTACGTTCTTGATGTAGTTTTGAAATTTTGAAAATACGTACTTTTAGAATCTAGGTAAACTAACTTAATACATAGTCTTGGAATTTTGCTAACACTGTATTTCATTTCTTCATGACAATTTGAACAGAAACATGTTCATTGATATAATATTAGCTGTGAGATATAATTTGTTGTTTTTGAAAGAATCTTTGAAATGTAAAAGTATATAAGATGATTGTTTTCCAGATTTTTTTTCTTTTGTTGAATATCTCTTTTCTAACAAAAGCGTTCATGCACAGAACATTGTAATTCTTTTATTAAATTAGAACTATCAAGTACATTGAAAAATCGGTTTGACACTTTTTTCTGTTAATGGCAATTACAGATAAAATTATTCTGTATGCATCCTGTAAAACAAATAATGATGGAAAATAAACTGGAAGTTCATAAAGATAAGACTTTGAAGGAAGCTGTGGAGATGGCTTATAAGGTACAATGCTTTACAGGTTAATTGTTAAATTGATCAAGATCTCAAGAGCTACATGAAACTCAGTGTATACATCGGGTTCTTTTGATGCCATTTGTCTGCTAATTGTTGACTTTCTGTTTCCACTGGACAATAATTGGTTATTTGAGTCATGAGCCAAGTATAGGGCAGTTATAAAAATCATTAAATAAATATTTTTCAGTATTTAATCTTACTGTAGCTATTGTTAGTATTCTTTATTAATTGAAAGCCATAACAAACCCATTGTGGTGTAACAATTAAAGTATTGGATTAGTATTTGGACTCATAGAGGGAAAGGGGGATACAGCTATAACAAAATTATTACATTTGTGGCAATCGTGCCAAAGAATCTTGCCAGGTCATATATTAATGGACAATAAACATAATATTGGTATTATTTTTAGATTAGTGGGAATGTAGTTCTTGAGACTTTTTATTTTTGTTAACAAACATGACATGTCTGGAGAAGTTGAAATTAGAATGTTTTTCTTCAGTTTTGACTGAACACTTGAACAGCATTTCAATAACACTATTTTTCTCTTTTCTATGGGTTATAGATAATGGATTTAGAAGAGGCAGTTCCTTTGAATTGCTGCCGTCTTGTTAAATATGATGAGTTCCATGATTATCTGGAGCGATCCTATGAAGGAGAAGATGACACTGCAATGGGAATCTTGCTTGGTGGTGTTAAATCAACATACATGTTTGATCTTCTTCTGGAAACCAGGCAACCTGATCAGTCTTTCCAATGTTACAAACCTGGTGGTAAGTGACACTTTATAAAATTGTGATTTTATGTATGCACAAGAAAATTATTTTTGATAATCATACAGGGAGTGCAGAATTATTAGGCAAGTTGTATTTTTGAGGATTAATTTTATTATTGAACAACAACCATGTTCTCAATGAACCCAAAAAACTCATTAATATCAAAGCTGAATATTTTTGGAAGTAGTTTTTAGTTTGTTTTTAGTTATAGCTATTTTAGGGGGATATCTGTGTGTGCAGGTGACTATTACTGTGCATAATTATTAGGCAACTTAACAAAAAACAAATATATACCCATTTCAATTATTTATTTTTACCAGTGAAACCAATATAACATCTCAACATTCACAAATATACATTTCTGTCATTCAAAAACATAACAAAAACAAATCAGTGACCAATATAGCCACCTTTCTTTGCAAGGACACTCAAAAGCCTGCCATCCATGGATTCTGTCAGTGTTTTGATCTGTTCACCATCAACATTGCGTGCAGCAGCAACCACAGCCTCCCAGACACTGTTCAGAGAGGTGTACTGTTTTCTCTCCTTGTAAATCTCACATTTGATGATGGACCACAGGTTCTCAATGGGGTTCAGATCAGGTGAACAAGGAGGCCATGTCATTAGATTTCCTTCTTTTATACCCTTTCTTGCCAGCCACGCTGTGGAGTACTTGGACGCGTGTGATGGAGCATTGTCCTGCATGAAAATCATGTTTTTCTTGAAGGATGCAGACTTCTTCCTGTACCACTGCTTGAAGAAGGTGACTTCCAGAAACTGGCAGTAGGACTGGGAGTTGAGCTTGACTCCATCCTCAACCCGAAAAGGCCCCACAAGCTCATCTTTGATGATACCAGCCCAAACCAGTACTCCACCTCCACCTTGCTGGCATCTGAGTCGGACTGGAGCTCTCTGCCCTTTACCAATCCAGCCACGGGCCCATCCATCTGGCCCATCAAGACTCACTCTCATTTCATCAGTCCATAAAACCTTAGAAAAATCAGTCTTGAGATATTTCTTGGCCCAGTCTTGACGTTTCAGCTTGTGTGTCTTGTTCAGTGGTGGTCATCTTTCAGCCTTTCTTACCTTGGCCATGTCTCTGAGTATTGCACACCTTGTGCTTTTGGGCACTCCAGTGATGTTGCAGCTCTGAAATATGGCCAAACTGGTGGCAAGTGGCATCTTGGCAGCTGCACGCTTGACTTTTCTCAGTTCATGGGCAGTTATTTTGCGCCTTGGTTTCTCCACACGCTTCTTGCGACCCTGTTGACTATTTTGAATGAAACGCTTGATTGTTCGATGATCACGCTTCAGAAGCTTTGCAATTTTAAGAGTGCTGCATCCCTCTGCAAGATATCTCACTATTTTTGACTTTTCTGAGCCTGTCAAGTCCTTCTTTTGACCCATTTTGCCAAAGGAAAGGAAGTTGCCTAATAATTATGCACACCTGATACAGGGTGTTGATGTCATTAGACCACACCCCTTCTCATTACAGAGATGCACATCACCTAATATGCTTAATTGGTAGTAGGTTTTCGAGCCTATACAGCTTGGAGTAAGACAACATGCATAAAGAGGATGATGTGGTCAAAATACTCATTTGCCTAATAATTCTGCACTCCCTGTACATTATAGCACGTATCTTATTTAATTTAATTTAATTTAATTATTATATTTGTATACTTATAGTAAGTATATTATCTTTAAATTGAGTATTTATAAGGCAAGTATTCTTTTTAATCTTTTTTGCTGTTTGTTTGTTATATCTTCTTCATGAGTTATATTTATTATTTTGACAGAAGTCATGGTAAAGGTTCATGTTGTCGACCTAAAACAGGACACAGTGGCTCCTCCAGTTAGTGTCCGTGCTTATTTGAACCAGACAGTTACAGAGTTCAAGTATCTCATTTCAAAGGTAAATAATTTGCACCTTGTTCTTTTTTTCTCTCTCTTTAGTGTATTAAAAGCATTCATTTTATCTTGCTTCTCCTGTTACCTTAGGCTGTACATTTACCTGCTGAAACAATGCGTGTTGTTTTGGAACGTTGCTATAATGATTTGCGTCTTCTCGGTGTGGCCAACAAAACACTTAAAGCTGAAGGCTTTTTTAGGAGCAATAAAGTAAGATATTTATTCTCCTAGTTTTACTTTCAAAGTTTACTATATGTCAGACAGTAAGAGTTAATATAATTTATTTGTTCAATAGGAATTTCCTGATTTACAGATGTCACATTTTTTCTGTGTTTATGTGCTTAAATCCTTGTGTATTTATTCTGTTTTACATTTTAGGTATTCGTTGAAAGTTCAGATTCTCAAGATAGACAGCTGCCATTTACAGACTCTCAGTTATGGAAACTCCTAGACCGCCATGCAAATACAATCAGACTGTATGTTTCATTACCAGAACAGTCTCCTGGATCAGTGTTCAGGAGGACAATATTTCAAAAGGCGAGTGGAGATTCAGGCAATTTAGATGCAATTTGTGAAGCAGGGAAAGGATCTTTACTTAATACAAAATCTGTAGAAGCTATCCTAGAAGAGAGCACTGAAAAACTTAAAACCTTGTCCTTACAGCAGCAGCAGCAGGAAGGAGATAATGGTGACAGCAGCAGGAGCACAGAGGCCAGTGACTTTGAAACTATCGAATCACCTTCCAATGAGGCAGATTCATCAGCATCAACAGAAAACCAGGAACTTGAAAACCAAATTCAGGTGTCTGACACAGAAAATTTCCAGTCAGAAGAGCGGTCAGATTCCGATTTGAACAACGACAGGAGCACAAGTTCAGTGGACAGTGATATTCTTAGTTCCAGCCACAGCAGTGACACGTTATGCAATGTCGATAATGCCGCTATAACCTTGGCGAATGGACTTGACTCACACAGCATAACAAGCAGCAGGCGATCCAAAGCCAATGAAGGGAAAAAGGAAACATGGGATACGGCTGAAGAGGATTCTGGAACCGACAGTGAATATGACGAAAGTGGGAAAAGCAGGGCAGAAGCGCAGTTTATGTACTTCAAGGCAGAGCCCTACATCGCAGAAGAAGGTTCAGGAGAGGGGCAGAAATGTATGTATGAAATATGGTAACGTGCAAGGTATTTTTCTAGAAATGTAGATTGATTGTTTATTTATATTTATATATGTTGTATACATTCCCGCAAAATACATTTATATATGCAGGCTTGCTGTTTGTTTGCATGAAATGAAAGATGGTTCTAGATCAGGGCTTTTCAACCTTTTCACCCATTGTACCACTTTTAGCATATGGCAACATCTGAGTACCACCAGTCGCCTAGCAAGGTCAAAAACTTGATGAGGGGGGAAAAAAAGGGGAAAAAGTGATGAAGTACAGGTAGTCCTCGACTTACAACAGTTCACTTAGTGACTGTTCGAAGTTACAGTGGCACTGAAAAAAGTGTCCCCCAAGACATTGGCGGTGGGGTGGGGTGGGTGTTTGTTTTTTATTCCCCCCTCCATCTGCTGGGTGTTTGCAGCAGGCTTTGGTCACTTCACGTGACCCTGGGACACTGTGACTGTCATAAATATGAATCAGTTGCCAAGCATCTGAATGTAAATCACAAGACCCTGGAGTTGCTGCAACATTCCAGCTGATTGGCACTTCTTCTGGGCTCAGCAGAAGTGCCAGGATCAGCGCCAAGCTCCAGCTGGAGCCTGGCACTGATCCTGGCGCTTCCGCCGAGCCCTGACAGCCCTGCAGCTCCAGCCGTCTCTCGCTCAGGCTTGTGCGTTGCTGCCACTGGTTCAGCTCATTCCCCTCCCCCGCTACCACTTTTCTAGGATGGTCACATACCACCTGCCAGGTGCCCATGTACCACAGGTGGTACCCGTACCACTGGTTGAAAAGCCCTGTTCTAGATGTAGGTACTCCTCAATTTACCACCACAACTCGAACCGGAATTTAAGTTGTTAAGTGATGCAGTTATTAATTAAATAATGTGGATGTTAAGTGAATAATTTGTTTATTAAATGAATCATGCAGTCAGTAAACAAATCCTGCTTCCCCCACTGGGTTTACTTGTTGGAAGATGACTGGGAAGGTCAGGGATCATGATCACATGACCACAGGGTGCTGCAACCGTTGTACATGTGAGCTGGTTGCCAAACACACATGTGATCATATGACCACTTTGGGGAACTAAATGAAATGCAGAGTATAAATCAATAACCGTTAAGGCAAATTAACTCTTTGGCAATATATTTGTTGTGAGAGAAGATAGATTTTTGCCAATAAATTGTTAACAATTCCATTGTGCATCTGTAACACACCATGTGCAGTTGCTAAACATGATACTTTCTGAAAATGTATAACAGCATTGAGTATAAACTAATGTTAAGAAGAAGGCAGTTTCAAGATGCAATTTAACTAATGCATACTTTTAAAATTTACTTTTTCTTGGATGGACCTTCTTTTCAAAATATTAAGTAGTATAGCTTAGTAAATTATTGTTTATAATGTCACACATTCCCCAATCATCTGCTGTATAATTTCCTTATATGTGAAGTTACACAGAATACAGTGTTAATGGATATGATAAATGTCTCTGATCACTTGAAGTCTTATAACTTGAAAACAAGAAAAGGGAATATGTGTATCTATTAATTACACAAATGAAATGGTATTGGCGATTATATATGTGGCATTTTTCAAGTTATTTTTTTTCTTCGTTTAGGGTTGTTGATTCTTGTTGATAAAAGAATTACACTCTCTGCCTTCAAACAACTCTTGGAGCCATTTGTTGGAGTTCCATCTTCTCAGTTTAAGGTTTTTCGAATTTATGCCAGCAATCAAGAATTTGAGAGTGTCCGATTGAATGAAACTCTTTCATCCTTCTCAGATGATAACAAGGTTAGCAAAATATGCTATTGAATACTAGTGGAAAGCATTTAGAATGTAATGATTGGCCCAATTATTTTTCAAGGGAATGTTTTGTTGCATTAATTGCATTACTTGCATTAATATAAAAGATAGTATTTATCTTTTTAAAAATCTACCACCTGCAACTCAATATTTAATATTTTGTATACAAGGCAGTCCTCATTTAACAGCCACTTGTTCAGTGACTGTTCAAAGTCACAATGGTGCTGAACAAGGATACTTATGATGGGTCCTTTTAGTTGCAGCCATCATGGCATTCCCATGGTCATATGATTGTGATTTGGGCAGTCGGTAACTGGCTCACAATTACAACTGTTGCATTGTCCCACAGTCACATGATCACTATTTGTGATCCTCACTTCTAGCTTCTGACAAACAAATTCAATAGAGAAGCCAGCAAGAGGTTGCAAATAGCAATCATGTGATGATGGGACACTGAAACTTTGAAGGATTCACCTAACAACAGCAATTGGGATTGCCAGAACTGCTATTGTAAGTCTTTGCAAAGGTCCCAATCACCATTGGTAAGTGAGAACTACCTGTATATTTTTAAAATCTTCCCAGTGCACTGCAGTTACGGAATACTTACTGCAGAGTTTAAACTGTTCTTCATTATAATTGCATCATCGAAATTTGGATATGTAATAAAAAAGTCCCATATCCCATTTTAATGAGAGGCCAGTAGATGCTGCTTTCCTAATCCCTGCATTTTGAACTATCTTTTTTGAACTCTTCCATAGTCGTGCTGTTCAACTATTTGAACCTGGAGGTGTTTGTTGTTGTTTTTTTCATTTCTAGTCAAACCAAAATACTGTCTCACTGGTTTCTCACCCTATTACTCACCTTCTAATGGTTCTCTTGACACTGAAAACACTTTAGGAGAGTGTTGTCAAATTGTAGAGGGGTGGTGGGAAGGTGGTTAAAAGTAATCAATATTGTATGAATTTAGTTAACATTTGTCCTTGCCTGCATCTCATTCTTTTTCCTGTAAAGTTTTCGTCTTCATTCAAGAGTAATGCAATACTTTTATAGGAACAGAAGTGTATAAATGCTTATGCTGACAATTTCTGAGATGCTTATCCATAAAGACATCCAGTTTGCTCAAATTTGATCATTGAATTTTGAAGTGCATTACATTATTAGACACAAACATTTACTGATTGTTTAACTGCCAGCATTCTGTGGTAAGGATAAGAGACAGGTAATCTCTTGCAAGCTTTTTATTATTTTTTTTCTTTTTAATTTAAAGATAACGATTAGGTTTGGAAGAGCACTGAAGAAAGGGGAATACAGAGTCAAGGTTTTCCAACTTTTGGTGAATGATCCAGAGGTAAGTAAGATGTGAAACTCCTAAAACATCTTGAACAATGTAACTATTAAAAAGTGACCCTTCTGCATCCAGTATAGCCAATAGCTGAGAAGTAAGATTTAGCAAGGGATGCGGTGGCTCAGTGGGTTAGGACTCTGAGCTTGTCGATCAGAAGGTCGGCAGTTTGGCGGGTCGAATCCCGAGTGCCGCGTAACAGAGTGAGCACCTGTTACTCGTCCCAGCTTCTGCCAACCTAGCAGTTCGAAAGCACGTAAAAATGCAAGTAGAAAAATAGGGACCACTACGGTGGGAAGGTAACAGCGTTCCGTGCGCCTTTGGCGTCTAGTCAAGCCGGCCACATGACCACGGAGACGTCCTCGGACAAGCGCTGGCTCTTCGGCTTTGAAACGGAGATGAGCACCGGCCCCTAGAGTCGGAAACGACTAGCACGCATGTGCGGGGGAACCTTTACCTTTACCTTTAAGATTTAGCAAAAGCTCCACAGCTCCAATATGGGCATCATGTTGCTAGCAAGTTTTAGAAGCAGTTAACAAAATAGGTTCTCTGGGAAATATACTCTTATGCTCAAATGCACAATTTTTCCTATATGTATATGTATTGTTCTGATGGGACATGATTCTTTAAAGTAGCAGAAAACTGTTGTTTTAGTTGCCAAAGGAAACTTCTGACAACTGTACGAAAAGTAAGGGGCATCCCATTTTCATCTGATTTTTGTTAGCCTCATATGAGGAGGATATTCTGATATTCCGAAGTTCTCCCCACTTGCTTGTGAGGATATTTAAAGAATTCTGTGGGAGAAAATAGGAGTGGATGTTAATTAAAGCAATAATTGGAAAGCATTTTTAAGTTAAAAAAAGATGTATATGTCTGCATGAATTCAAACATAAAACTAGTTGGTAGAATAAAATGTTTGCAAAATAAATAATTATTTCTAACTAAGTGATCAGAATAAAATGTACGGTATTTTAAAGAAAGGAAGTTGCAGTTATTTGAATCAGAAGGCATCCAGACTATCAGGTTTTTTGATATTTGATTTAAATATCAGGTCATCCTTGTTAATATTTACCGGCTATACAAAATCATTGTTAAAGGACATCTGATCCACAGGAGTATTGAGCCTGTATTTTTGAGATTTGCTGTACATGGACACTTGAAAACTTCAACCTGTTACAGTCTGTTTCTGAGGACAGTTTAAGACTCTTTTTGATTACCTGGAAGCCTTACGTGGTTCAATACCTGGATATTTTAGAGGGCTCTAATATAAGGTATATTCGGTTCCTCAATCTGGCTAAATAGGGAGCATCTCTTGAAATGTGATGCCAAGCAATGCAGAGGTAGGTATTCTTGGTGGATGCTCTCTTCTTTTGAAACAGTTTACCACAAGAAAAGAATGCCTTCCCCCAGACTCGGCGCCTTTCAGAGATTAATGAAATAATTAAAAACGGTGTTTTCTAGAAGGCCTTTGATGATGCAATAACTAGAAAAATAGCCACACTAGGAATGGAATAGGAATAGGAATAGAGCTGGAAGGGACCTTGGAGGTCTTCTAGTCCAGCCCCCTGCTCAAGCAGGAGAACCTATACCATCTCAGACAAGTGACTTGTCTAGTCTCTTCTTAAAAATCTTCAGTGGTGGAGAGCCCACAATTTCTGGAGGTAAGCTGTTCCACTGGTTAATTGTCCTCACTTTCAGAAAGTTTCTCCTTAATATTATAGCTTCAGTTTTTAATGGTTTTTTATTATATTGTATGTTGTACTGATCTGGAATAAGGAGATTTACTAGTCAAATAAGTAGTCCACATTTACTTCTTTTTTGTGTCCTGATACATTGCATTCCTTTCCCCTTCAAACGCACATGGACACCACAAAATTCAGTGCTGCTTGCAGGCAAAAAATCTTTGATATATTTTGTGCAAAGAGAAAGCAGGGATACTCAGAATATAAAAGCTTTCTAACAGTTATCCATTTAAAATGTGTTTTCACAGCCCTGCAAGTTTCTTATAGATTCAGTTTTTGCTAAGGGAATGACCGTGCGGCAATCAAAAGAGGAGTTACTTCCTCAGCTCAGGGAGCAATGTGGGCTGAATTTGACTGTGGACAGGTAAACATTATTAAAATGAATCTCAAAATTCTTATTTTGACAATTGAAAAAGAGTTAAGAATTGTTGAGTTTACCATGTTTAAAAAAGAGTCATACATTTATTTTCTTTTGGTTTGTTGCCACAAGTAAATCATTGTAATCATGCTTTATTTTATTGATTTTGCTATGTTTGTATTTCATAACTGAAATGAGCCGGCATTTATTGACACTTTCTAATATGTACACATCGTAGTAATCCTTGCACCAAACTTTTAGTTTTGAACAACCAATAATTCCTTTGGGGTTTTTTTCCTTATAAAGTGAAGGAACGTGACTGAAAATTTTAATTTGTTGCTTTTAGCTCTGGCTTCTTAAGTTCTTCTGATAAAAACATACTTTATACCTATTTCAGGAAAACACTATCAAAATTAAATGTGGTTGTGACTAGGTTTTATACATTAGTTTATAAACATATATTAATACTTTTAACTACTGTTTTTTCAATAGATTCCGCCTAAGAAAAAAGACCTGGAAAAACCCAGGAACTGTGTTTCTGGATTATCATGTCTATGAAGAGGATATTAATATTTCAAGTAACTGGGAGGTTTTCCTAGAAATTCTTGAAGGTATCAATACTTCGAAATCAATTATTTTAATTAAGCTTTACAGTGTTTTTAAATTATATAAAAATTAACCATGTTGTCTTAAAAATACTTTTTTAAAAAAAAATTACAGTGCAATTCCATATACATGTAGTGAAAAATAAATCCAAAGCCTGATGACAAATGTTAGGGCTAGATTTAGTAAAGCAACAGAGTGTGTTTCTAAAATTTTATTGTAGCTCAGAATGTAAAGTTGAGAGGCTTTATGAAAGCACTTGGCTTCATGTAGAATGCCTTAAACTAAGGATATGAATTGAGTAAAAAATACAGCATTATCCAAGAACTAGATTTTAAGCATTATTTTCCATAAAACACCAATTAAGTTTTTCTAATTGCATTTTTGTTCTACAAATGTTTATTTTTTTTCTATATATTTAGTTTATACAATCACAATTAACCAGACATTTTTCCCTCTTAAAGAAAATGCTGTAAATAAACATTTAAGTAGCTCTTCCTGAAATATTATATTGAACACTCTTACGTTCCAAATGACTTTTAGGAGCAGAGCAAATGAAATCGATGTCACAACTTGCTGTTCTATCAAGAAGATGGAGGCCATCAGAGATGAAGCTAGATCCTTTTCAAGAAGTAGTTTTAGAGAGCAGCAGTGTTGATGAATTAAAAGAAAAGGTAAATTAACCTCATTTATATAAATATCCCTGCCTTACAGAATTCATAGTTAACTTTCTTTTGTGAAACTCTTAAAAGCTTCTAAACAGAGTCACAGTGATCATTAAAAGAACATTTTGGGGTTCAAACATTATGCTGTGCCATAGTGTAGCAAGAATTATACAATATGCAAAGCCAACTTTCCCGAACTTTGAGTAACATATATATATAATTCTCTAACCAGTGTAGCAACTTCTGAGAATTCTGGTATTTAAAGTCTGTTCATTTGCTATGCTGTGCCATAATGCAGTTTGATTTTGACTTATCCTCTACTATAAATTGATTCACATGTGGGTTATTCATAAACAATGATTAAACTATGTTCCAGCAGAATGTATGAACCAATTATCTTTGGTCATATAAAATATCTGCTTAATTTATTCCTGAAAAGATATGTTAGGTTTTTAGAGTACATCACTTCTACTTCACATAATTTAAGGAAGCAAGTCTAAATAAACATTTTTCCAGCTTAATTTTTCCCATGTTTTAAATTGCAATTCACAGCAGCCCTAGCGGGCAGTGCAAGTGGGAATTGTAGCCTAAATAGATGAAGAAATTCAGCTGAGGACTATGGCTTAGATAGCCATATGACAATGTCTCATTTCTATCTGTATTAGGTGTAATTAAAGATTTACCACGAATGAGTTCAAGAATGAACGATACAATTGCTATTGTTTATGAGAAAACAGTATGTTCCAAAGTGCTTTCAGTATATATTTTATTCAATATTCTACACTTTATTTATTTATTTATTTATTTATTTATTTATTTATTTATTTATTTATTTATTTATTTATTATTTAAATTTATATACTGCCCTATTCCTGTAGGACTCAGGGCGGTTTACAGGGAAATTAAAATACATAGTATACAAATTAAAATCAATTAAAACTATTAATTAAATTACAGTCCCTGAAGTTAAACTAAAACCCAATTAAATTAAATCAAAACCCCTCAGTCTGGGGTTTATTTGATTATAAAGAATTATATCTGTTACACTTTAGGCAGTAAAGTTAAATGTTCTACTTTAAAAGTACACTTCATAACCCATCCCCTGTTGAGTCATCCTTTTATAGACATTTCCTTACCTAAACAGCAATAGATTGACCTTGGGCAGGCAAAAAAGCAATGGGAACAGGAACAATTTCCAACTTCCTGCTGGCTTCCCCATTGATTTTGCTTTAGGGAAGCTGGCAGGGAATGTTGGAAATTACAATCACATGATTGCAGCTAATCATGATGACACTGCAGTAAGCACAGCTTTGTGAATAACATCAATGTGAAGATCCTTGAAATTTCAATTACATGGGAATAAATGGGTCCTGGATTTTGCACAAATTCTTTTAAGTCAGTGGATTTGAGATACCTTGATTAAAAAATGTTTGGGCTACTTGAGGATTACAAACAGACACGAGTTTTAGTAATATATAGATTATAATACCCAAGGTGGTAGGATGGCAAGAGCTAAATGACAGAATTTGAGCAAAAGAAGCAAAAGCTGTTATCTCAAATTGTTGGAACTCTTACTATGCTATATAAATTAGATAAATACAGTTCTGCTTACTTTTAAAACATTTCTTATAAAAATGTAAGTCAGAGTGAGAAGGATTTAAAGGCCATCTAGTTCAAGCCCTGTTCATTTCAGAATCTGCTAAAGCATCTACTACTTATTCTTTAAACATTTTATGTTTTGTTTGTTTGAATAATGTATATTTTTTTGTGTGTTTTGTTCCTTTTGCTTTTTTCTGTTATTTTAAAAGCATTAAAATAAGTATAAAAAGCATCTATCAAAGATGGCATCTAGCCTTTGTTTGGAGACTACTAGTTGAACTAAAAGTGATTTTTAAATTATATAAAAATAATAAAAATCTAGGAATCTGTATCAGTTGAGATACCAATTTTTGCACATAACCCAGAACATAAACTGGGAAACAACCAGCAAGAATATATGAAACTTCATATACCTTACCTTTTGGAAACAAACTCAATTTTTGATACATATTTTTACAGCTTAACGCAATAAGTGGAATCCCCTCAGAAAATATTGAATTTGCAAAGGTAAGTTATTTATTTCTTCAAGCTGCTGAAAGTGGTTCAGATTTCCTCTCAGCTGAGATTTGTTCAGAAAATGCTGATCAAATACTAATGGATATCCCCTTTTTCTGCTATAATACCTGAATCCTCTGAAGGGGATATTGGTGAATTTGGGCAGGGGAAGAGGAAAAGACATTGTCTTCTATCAATTTTCTCTCTTCCAAGTAGACTGAAAGTCCTTGTCTCTTTAAGTGGGTAAAAACACCCATCAATTGGCTAGTCCATTTGATTTAATTTTTAATTTCATATAGCATTAGTAAATGTAACCAAGACCTGGCTGATCACATACATCTCTTTGAAGTTCAAAACTGCACTCTTTTACAATACAGAAGCCTGACTGAACGGAGAAGTGACAAATTGGCTTCTAGGAGGACTGAGGGAGATTGAGGAATGGATTTGTTACACTTAACTGAAAAATGTAATCAAGTCATGTATTTGAGAAATGATTGATTTGGAAATAAGAGACATGAAAAACAGTGTTGATTATGATCATATCACACTTACATTTTGAGTACATATAATTGTGTTGGGCCATAACGTATATAGGTATGATTATTGTATGCCACCAAGAATTGCCATTAGTGAGATAGGTGACCATATAAATCAAATAAATAGGTATATATGCACATTTTACTAAGATGCTCTGTTTTCCTTTCTAGGGTAGAGGGACATTTCCATGCGAGATCTCCGTTCTAGAGATACATCAAGATTTGGACTGGAATCCGAAGGTTTCCACACTGAATGTATGGCCTCTCTACATCTGTGATGATGGAGCAGTGATATTTTATAGGTATATCCTTTTAGGTCATTACCTCCTATATATTGAAAAACCCTGCATAAATTTCCAATATGAAAAAACTAATTGTAGAAAAGTGCTTTAAATAAATCAGGAATGAGAAATGTCTCGGGAAGAAACCATATATTGTACATTTTCTGACTGCATAAGTTTTGATTCTCTATTGTCAGAATTTTGCATTTCAGCTGCTTACTTAGATAAACAGAGCATAAACATTTCACTCTTTAGGAGTGAAAATTTTAAGAATAAAACATTTTACTCTTAATGTTTTCAAGATTCTTGTAGCTGTAGGCTAGCACAATCTAAAGTAATTTAGGTTTTATGCCTGCCAGTAGATTTGAAGCTAAACAAAGTAATACAGAAATAATGTTTAATATAAATTTAATCAGTATGCAAGAGATGTATGTGCCTGACTGCAAGGTCCTAGTAAATGCTATACTCTCAGAGAAGGGATTTTTAACAAGCCCCTCATAGCTTTTACTGGACAGGAAGACTCAGCTCAGTGCAGATGATCTCAAAGGTATCCAGGGTCTGACCCTTGGGAGGGTTTTCAAGGCGATGACCAGCTTCTCTAATTCACCCAGAAGCAGATTGTCAGCCAAGGTGGCTCCTGTTGTACTGGTGCCACATGGGCCAATCTAGGGTGGCCATTAATTATCCTAGGTACCATATGCAGTACCAGCTGAAGCTTCCAAATAGTATTGAGCAGAGTCCTACTGAATAATATATTGCAACAGGCCAGCCACAATGTGATGGGGGGCACTGGAAATTGTGTACAATGTTCCCCGCTGCAGCAATAGTACTTTAGATATAATTATACAAAGGCCCTACTAGCCATGGCCTCCATACGCTGTTCAAGCAGGAGCTGTGAATCCTAGAAAACCTCCAGGTTATAAGCCTGCTGTACTAAAATAATTTTAAAAGCTGCCTATATTTTTACAAATATGTGCACATTATTATATAGCATTTGTGGGATCAACCACTTTACATTATTGACAGGAATAATGTAGTTTAAAAATGGCCAGTTATTAGTTTGCTAACCTGCTCCTTTTGCATCTTTTCCATTTTCTCATCTTCTATGAATTGGCTGCTCTGAAGTACATTCTGTGCGTTGAGTTGGCATTAAAAGCTGTGACTTATGGGAATACGGGTGATTTCATCTTGTTCAGAAGGTGTTAGGACATCAAATGTATTGATATTGATATTGCCCAATTAAAAATGTGTAAATTTGTGTTTGTTGTAGAATTTAAATCCTTTTTTTTAATATAAGGGATAAAACCGAAGAAATGGTGGAACTAACTGAAGAACAGAGAAATGAACTCATGAAAAAAGAAAGCAGTAGACTTCAGAAAACTGGACATCGTGTGACCTACTCCCCTCGTAAAGAAAAAGCACTAAAAATATATCTTGATGGAGCGCCAAATAAAGATTTGACTCAAGACTGATATTTATTTCAGCATTTTCTCTGGGAAATTTTTCTTAAGTGTGAAAAAGGTACACAACTACTGTGTAGTGCCATTAAGGTAAGACATTAGGTATAAAGAAAAGGAACCGCCACTGATTGGTAAAGGACAGCCCAGTCCAGTTCAGTGCCCTGTCAAGTCCCCGTTTGACTTGGAATCAATCATGTTGTGCACTGTAGTCAAATGTACTGTAAAGAGAAAAGGGATGTGCAAATAAAAACACAGAAAAGCATGGTGGGGAGGGCAATTGGCAAAAATTGGAGATAAATGTGCACATAGCAGTAGCTAGTCAACTAGCCAGATAGGATATTCATAGCTTAATAAAAGCTGTGCAAAGGCCATGAATGATTTTTGGTTTTTTCACTGATACACACATTACCTCATTGACTTCTGAAGTAAATGTGACAGTGGTTTTTATAAAAGCAAAGTTGTGGAAATGGACTAAAAATGTGATAAAATTGGCAAAACTCATCCCTTAAAGCTTACAGGTTTAACTTAAGTCTCATTGGATTCATCTTCCATGAAGCAAGACACATGGAGAAAAAAGTATTTTTAGTAAGTTACCATTGCCAGCAGGTGGTGTTTATTTTGCAGAAGTGTTGTAACTGATTTTTTTTTAGTTAGATTATGAATAATGGCAGTGTCACTTCTGCTCAGTGTGTAAATACTATTTTGCTCTGCTGAGTTAGCAGAAATACATTTCAACTGCTTACTATGGTATTTCTTTTCACATATCAATATTCACTGTGTACATTTAAGAGTATAGCTGGCTATTTAAATTTGTATCCCTTTTGTTTTGGGGGGGCAACGTTGGGTAGATTTGTAATGTTTCCTTGTTAATGAGTTCCAGGGTTTTTTGTTTGGTTAGCTACTTATTTTTGTACATTTTTGGACTGGGATTCTTTAGAGTTTGCTTTTTCTAGCATCAATGCAAATCACACTTTTGGAGTTGATTCAGTTTTTATATGTAGCTTTTTTAAAATGAATGGCCTTCATTTAACACCTCCCAGTATAGTTTGCAGTAGTTCAACATGTGGTACAGATTGATGCAGTACATATGATTTCATTGCAAAGCATATATGAGTTTTAATTTGCTACGTAAGAGCAATTACAAACAATACCATAGAGGGGTTTCTTTTCTTTTTTCTTTTTTTTGAAAATGCTATCTAATTTATATCAGTCAAAGGTTTTGGTAAACTTTCCATGCCAGATGCTGTTTACAACCATGAACGTGCAAATAAAACATTTGTTCATTCTGTTGTTACTTTAATCACACTTTGAAATTTATTGTAATAGTCAAAATACAGGATTGTTTTGTGAGAAATTCTTATGTAGATGGAAGAAAAGCCTTTTGAATTGACTTCCAAATGTTTCTTTGCTGGTGGATCTTAAATTGCCATGAATTCTTGCAGCTAATTGTGGAAGGATGTCACAGGTATTTGAATATGTGAAGATTTATTCTGCATAGATGTTAGTGCTGCATAAGATTAGAAGAGTTTGATTAATTTCCTTTCCAATTCATGAGGGATCCAGAACCAAGGTACATACATACATACACACACAAAAACACACACAATTTTTCAGGGAAAACATGAGTAGTTCATAGTGAGGCCTTTGAGATAACAACCAAAGGTTGGGGAATAGACAACAGATGTGGTAGAGAAGGCCAGTATGCACATTCATTCCTACAATGTTTGAAACTGTCACTCTGACAAAATTTTGACCAGAACTCCAATATATTTTTAAGGATTACACAATGCTGCTAAAAATGTAAGAGTTAAAAATAGATTTATATGGCATAGTAAGATGGTTATTTAAAAGAAAATCAAGAGCTCCAATCTTCCAGTATTCAGACACACACACCCAAAAAAAGACCTACTATAACTGCATTTTCCCCTTCGTGGAGCTACACTTAAATTTGAGAATACTGTGGAAAAGTCATACATCCTAAAACACTCTATGAACATTTTTTTATATTTGTGTATATGTGTATACACACACACACACATACCAATCTCCTGCAGGTTCTAGTCACAAAATACATAGCATCCTTCATTATTGTTGAACTAAGAAGCAAAAAATAGCTGGATTTTTTTAAAGGAGCAATATATACAAGAAATACATAACTCAAACCACCAGTCTTAATTAAATTGAACCCTAATTCTTAGCCAGCTCAAAACAGTACTTAAAATGTAGGGATCTCTACCCATTATGAATCTATGCAGTGGAGTTAACTGCATTTCTATGCAGCAAAGAGGAGGTCCAGGTATACCATGTGTGTATGATAACTTGAAACAGCAATAATAGTGCATGTATGATCAGTTAACTTGCTGGACTTATATTTCCTCTCCAAAAAAGTCACTACCCATAGCTAATTTCCCTAAATCAGCCACTTCATCTTCCAGTTCTTTCTGCACTTCTTTGATCAGTCTCTCTTCGTATTCATCAGGAATATCTTGGGTTACAAAGTCCAGATGTGATAATTCATCTGCTAGTAATTGGTTTTTGTCCTCACTTTGGGTCTTGTTCAACGATAATTCACAAAGAGATTCGCTGCTATGACTGGAAAAAACAAATTCCAAGTTTCAGCATCATATATTAGTATTAGTTGGACAAATATGTATATGATTAAAATTACATGTTTCAATGTACCTACATTTAAACAATCTGACAACATTTACACTGGCTTATGTCCTTCAAATGTTCTTTTTACAGATCAGACATCAACCTTTTAATCGTGGGTACATGTCAATGAAACCTGAACATGAATTAGCAATTGGACTGGTTGTGTTATGATTTAAAGCATAGAAAGGAAGCAACACAGAGAACCTAGTTTTTGGAATTCTTTCCAGCCTCTTAAAAGCTCTGCTTTGGTTCATGTACAGTAGTGGCCAAAATTGTGGAAACCTTTTGGGAAAATATTTTTGAGGTTTGTTGGCTAATAACACTATTTTTTTGGAGTAGTAACATATAATTATATAACAATGGAAAGATAATCAAGAGTGTAATGCAACATAGTTTGTTCAATTATCTGTACTGTATTCTATGAAAAATTATAGCCAAATAACCAGAAAAAGCACAACTTCCTCATCTGATTGTAGCCAATGAGCATGACTGTTTAGAGAGCCAATCAGGTGTCATCTTGTTTTGGCAATGAGCCAATCAGATCACAGTAGGATTCAGTTATTGAGGTCATGTACTGAAGCTGAGAGGAGGACATTTGTCTGTGTTATGTGATCGCTATCAAGTTGGTTGGTGTGTTTTTTTTCTTTCATCTGGTGAGCTTGTAAAATGTAATAAAGTAATGGTGCAAAGAGTTGACTGTTACCCAGAAAATGATGTAAAATAGTATTATTAAGTGAACAAGGCTACAGTTAAAAAGAAATTAGAACAAAAATTGGTGGAAACTTAGCCAAAGGTGGCATTTCTCCTATACGCTTTTCCCAAAAGGTTTCCACAATTTTGGCCACTACTGTAACTAAGGAGTCTAACATATTCTGACCATGTGCTTCTCTCTAAAGGATGAATTGGGGGGACTTCAGATTTTTTAATTTGGCAGCTTTTAGTCTTACATGGCCCACTTCATCCCTGTCTTGACAACCCATATCTGCAAATAACCCATCCTGAAAAGCTGAATTGCATGACAATAGCTACCCAAATGAAAACTACATCCATCAATTATGGTCCTTAGTAAATCTCAGTGCAACAACTCAGACTGATCTGTTTACTTCACAGGATAACAGGCAATGCCTCATTTTTAACAAGAAGGAAAGAAATCTCCAGTCTCTGCTGCACTCTTCTTGAAACCTTCTTGTTTTTATTTATTTATTATTGGGACTTATATGCCGCCCTATCTCCCAAAGGACTCAGGGTGGCTAACAACAATAACATACAGTAATACAGAAGTTAAAATAAAAATTAAATTAATGGCCCCTGTAGAATAAATTAAAATTAAAATAAATTAAAAATTAGAGTTAAAAATTAAAAACATAAATTAAAATCCCTGTCAGTCCAGGTGGAAAAGGAGTGTTTTGAGGCCGCGGCGAAAGGACTGGAGATCTGGGGCCATCCGAAGCTCAGGGGGGAGCTGGTTCCATAGGGTTGGCGCTCCCACAGAGAAGACTCTCCCCCTGGGGGTTGCCAGCCGACATTGTCTAGCCGACAGTACCCTGAGGAGGCCTTCTCTGTGTGAGCGTACTGGGCAATGGGAAGTCGTTCCCGGCAGCAGATGGTCCTGCAAGTATCCCAGGCCTAAGCCATGTAGGGCTTTAAAGGTAAGTACCAGCACCTTAAATCTCACCCGGAGGACAACCGGTAACCAATGCAGCTCACGCAGGAGGGGTGTAATATGGGAGTATCAGGGTGCTCCCATCACTACCCGCGCGGCCACACTCTGAACCAGCTGAAGCCTCCGGGTGGTCTTTAAGGGCAGCCCCATGTAGAGAGCATTGCAGTAATCTATACAGGAGGTAACGAGTGCGTGGGTGACTGTACGTAAGGCATCTCGGTCCAGAAAGGGGCGTACCAGGCGAACCTGGGCAAATGCCCCCCCTAGCCACGACTCCAATATGATCTTCAAAATTGAGTCGTGAATCCAGGACGCCTAGATTGCGTGCTCTATCAACGGGAGGTAAGATCTCTCCTCCTATAACCAAAGATGGAACCTCTTGGTCTAAACAAGATGCCGGTACATAAAGCCACTCAGTCTTGGCCGGGTTGAGCCGGAGCCTGTTCGTCCCCATCCAAATCTGTACCGCTTCCAGGCAACGGGACATCACATCGAGGGCATCACTGGGTTGGTTCGGGGTGGAGATGAAAAGCTGGGTATCATCAGCATATTGATGATACCTCACCCCGAAGCCACAGATGATCTCACCCAGCGGCCTCATATAGATGTTGAGCAGGAGAGGCGAGAGTACCGACCCCTGAGGCACCCCACAGCTAAGGGGCCTAGGGGTTGACCTCTGCCCCCCTGCCAACACCGTCTGCGAACAGTCCGAGAGGTAGGAGAACCACCATAAAATGGTGCCTCCCACTCCTAACCCCTCAAGACGACGCAGCAAGATACCGTGGTCGATGGTATCAAAAGCTGCTGAGAGATCTAATAGGACCAGGACAGAGGAATAACCCCTATCTCGGGCCCACCAGAGATCATTCACCAGCGCAACCAATGCCGTCTCCGTGCTATACCTGGGCCTGAAACCCGATTGGTATGGATCCAGATACTCAGTTTCCTCCAGGACCAAAGGGAGCTGCCGTGCCACCAAGGTCTCAATAACCTTCGCAAGAAAGCGAAGGTTGGAGACAGGACGAAAGTTATTTAAAATAGCTGGATCCGATGCAGGTTTCTTGAGGAGGGGCCTTACCACCGCCTCTTTCAAGGCGGCAGGGAAGTACCCTTCACTTAGTGAGGCATTAATAACTGCTAGGAGCCAGCCTCGTGTAACCTCCCAAGAAGCATAGACCAGCCAGGAGGGAAACGGCAGGCCATATCATGAACTGAAAACAGGCTTATCTAGCAGGCTAAACCCTGCAGTACATCTCCATCTCAGTTCCCCAAGGGCATTCAGTACAGGCATAACAACATGAACAGGCTAAGAGTGCTAATCCCCATGGTTATAAAATGCTTCTATATTCCTGAATTAGATTAACTGGGTATCAACTACCTTTCAATGAAATATTTCTATAGTTCCTAAGCAAAGCAAGCTGGTTTGGTGCAGTGGTTAAAGGCACAAAACTAGAAACTAGGAGAGAGTTCCACTCTCACCCTGACATGGAGTCAGTAGGTGACCTTGGGCCCGTCACTCACTCTCAGCTCTAGGAAGAAGGCTGCAATGATAAACCAATTCTGAAAAACCTTATCAAGAAAACTGCAGAACTAGTCCAGGCTGGCACAAAAAACCCCTAAGTAAAACACAATGAGACACTCACAAAAAGACAATGATCACATTGTATTTTGGCAGATCCTTAAACCTCTTTGACCATCCTACTATCAGACTGCAAACTACAAATGTGACAAATATGTGCACCTCTGTTATATAACAACAATCTAGGTAGGTTTAGGACTATGTAAATAGAAAAAGGGTATTTTCCTTTTATTTTTCCCATTTTGCAGACTCATAAAAGTGGAAGGTCAGATATCCAAGTCAACATTTTTTACAGATGGCTCTCCATCCTCTGAAGACCTCCATGAGGCGCCCTATGCCTTTGGTTACAGCTTTCACCATTGGAAACGCCTAATATTTAACCAGAGTGTATTTCTATGTAGCTTCAATGCTTTCTGTTTTTGTCTTCATACTTATGTTTCTCCTGAAAATCAACATTAATGAAAACTTTCCTTGAAATACAAAGAAAGAACTTAGAAAGTGGCAGGGCAAAGAATTAAATGTCTTGTTCTATTACAAACTCAAATTCAAACTATACAAAACTGCTCTTGATTACTGCTAGTTACAAGTTTGTGTGTGTCCACTGTATTCTTCCAAAACCTAACACAGCCTTAATGCTTGTAGTTGGGAACAACTAGATCTGAAGCCCTTAAGGAAACATTTCAAATATGCGTGGCCTAGTCACATCACGGTTTTGTTGAGCTATTCTAAAATATTTCATCTACTACCAACTTCTATCACCCTCAAATAAGAAAACAGAACTTCTACCAAAAGATAGTATTTCATTGACTGCTACAGGCAATTTAAACTGTATTTCTTACGGACATTTACCTTACCTTTTGAGTAATTTAATTTACCTTGATTAATTCCCCATAGCATTTTAATTGTTTTATGTTTGCAGCTAGTAAGGAGTAAGTCTGATTTCTGCTTTGCCTTGACTGCCAGCTTCCAATACACTTGTGCAGTCTTAACGCAAAACGCTAAATTAAGAGGCACCAAGGTGTTCCTCAAAACTAAAATATCTAGTCTGATCTTAATTTTCCAATGATGTTCTGGGAAGAGTTTAATTCTTTTTAATCTGAAATTTTACCTCTGCTTCTGACAAATCAACCCATGAGCACATGGGCAACGATCAAAAGCTCCATCTGGTTCCAGCTCCCAAGTAATTAGGTTGAGAAGCCCATCTGAAGGATTATGGCAAGGTTCTCTTTCACCAGGAAAGGGGGTGCATATGGGGAACAGAAGATCTGCCGAGAAAAGTTGAACAGCCTGGTTATTTTTTATTACATGCAAAAGCTGAATTACTTATATTATTCATGTTACTTAATTTGGGCCACTTTTCAAGTTTTCAAGCCCTCTCCCCAAACTGGCTTATAAATACTAGTCTTTGTTATTTTCCCTAATAATAAACATTCTATCCAAAATGCTAAACATCAAAAACAGTATTATGAAAGGGAAGCTTAAAAGAACATTATGCAAAACCACTCTTTAAGGATTTCTTTACTATAATAATCCTAAAAAACTTCAGTAGTATCTTGCTCCTGAAGCACTGGGAGAACTATGCTTCTAATTTCTTCCATTTTGCATGATGGAAGATGGTTTGTGCGTATGTGTGTCAGTATTACTATATTACTAAGGCCTTATCGTAATTTCTTTATTCCTTATTTATATCACTTTTAAGATTACACCATAACAACCTATAACTGCAAATTAATGGGAGATATTTTATCCGACTATTATTAATTTCAGAAAAAGATTTCGAGTTTACTTGAGCTATGAATACAATACAATATTTATGACAAGGAAGCTCAAAACAAATCTTGCCCCGAAGTGCCACTGACACATACACACATACTTAGCTTCACAACTGCTATGCAGCCTTAGATGCTGATAATGTTCCTTTTATAAACAAACTTATCTGAATCAGAGAATTGGAAGCTGCTCTTTAAACCATTAAATCCAACCCCTGCTCAGTGCGGGAATTTTAAGCTTCTGTTTGAACATTCCAATGAAATAGTATCTACCGCTGTTTAGGTTCCTTTGTCAATTTCCCACTCTTAGAAAGCTTTTTCTAACATTAAACTGGAAGATGCCTCTCTCTGACTTAAAATATGGAATTCTCTATCCCACACTGTGAAATGAGTAAAAATAGAACATAGCTTTCCTTTCATCTACTTCAGACATGTCAAACACAAGGCCCGGGGGCCAGATCCGGCCCACGAAGTGGTTTCATGTGGCCCGTGAAGCCATCCTGGAAACAGTGAGGGAACGGCCCCCACTGCCTTGGCCCTGGCCCAGAGACCCTCCTTCTGCCAGAGACCCCCAGACCTGTCCCACTCCTGCCCAGGCCCCCATAGGCACCCTTGATGTGAACGATATAGAGCTGGCCATGCCCACCCAGTAGGCCATACACACTCTAGCCACGCCCACCCTGGCCACACCCACCCGGCCCCCTGAGGGCAACCGCAATGCTGATACGGCCCTCAACGAAATTGAGTTTGACACCCCTGATCTACTTGAAGAGGTGTTCCCCCTTCAATCATTTGTTCACAAGCTACAGACATCCTGATCCTTTGATCTTTCTTTGCAGGATTTAGTTTCCAGTTCCCAATCATATTCACTGCAGTTCTCTGAATTCTTGGAATTCCGCTTCAAATGTGGTGCCCAAAAGTGAACACAGTATTTGAAGTGGAATCTAACCAAAGCAGTTCTTCATAACACATTGCTCCAATCTATTAGGAACATTTTGAACTCATCTACAGTATTCACTATCCCATCCAATTCAGTATCATCTGTAAATTTGATAAGCATTTGTATTACCTCTTCATCCAAATCTTAATAAAGTATCAAGGATCCATGGCTGATCTTTATGGGACCTATTTGCTATGTCTGTTTAGATTGATAATGAGCCACTGTTAAGTATTCAGTGAATACAAATAGTTCTCGACTTATAATTGGTTGCTTAGTGACTGTTTGAAGTTACAATAGATTGCCCAAAAGATATTTATCATCTGGTTTTAAAGTTACGGCCACTGTAGTGCCGCCCCATCTTTGTTTAAACTTATGACTCAATGCAGGAATGCTGCAGCCCCCCTATTTCCCCCACTCATCCCACCTGCTCCCAACCTGGCCATTAAGCCATACAAGGAAGCCTAAAGCTGGTTGCCAGAAGCTATCAGCACATGGAAGAGTCAGGTTCTATAGGGCTAGGCCTACTTCCCATCCAGCCTTAATAGCCATCACCACTTGCAACCATAAAGGGCAGGCTGCATTATGGCCATAAGTTGAGGACAACCTGTACAATTTTCAGGTTAGCCTCTACCTGCTTAACTATCTATCCAATCAAGTACATGCTTAAATAGTTTGCTAAGTTTCATGACACAGCTGACTCGATGAAATGCTTTACTGAACTCTGCTATGCCTACAGCTTTCTGAGAGTTATTTCAGAAATAAATCTCAAAATTATGACAAGATTAATCTAGCAAGGTACGTTATTGACAAATCCATAATGATGACTTCTGGTTAATTACCACCAGATTGGCAAGGTGGTTACAGAACAAAATCTTTATATCTCCTCTAGATTCTTCCCAGATATCGATGTCAGATTAATTACTGTGCAGTTCATTGGATCATTCTTTTCCCCTTTTTTGGTGATAGAAATAAGATAAGATAATCTTTATAAATACATACTCTCCTTTGGTTATCTGGCTTTTCATCAGTTCTTCAGGACTTCTCAAGGATAGTCTGTTAGTTCCTCCAGTAACCTAGTATGCAATTCATGTGGTCCCTGAGAATGGACTTCACTCAGAAGACACACTTCCTAATCATATTTCTATGATTCTTTCTTCTTTCCTCCTGCCCTTCACATTGCCTTGTGGAACACAAAGAAAACTGAACCAAAATAAGAATTGACTAGAATCTAGATCTATTTTTCCTTTGTTACTTGTTAGCATTTTGTTTTTCTTGCTGAGCAGCTAGTCTATTAATTCTTTTCCTTTTATTCTGACGACAAGCTTGTCACAGATTCAGGATGGTACAAAAATTCAGGCAATACACAAGACCAGCTCTAGGTTAAATTTTCTCCTCTGTTGTTATAGACATGAAGAATGCTTTTGACTTTCCATTTCCATTTTGAATGAACTTTCTGGGAACTGTTCCAAACTTGCACCTGTTCCAACTCTATCTGGGCTATTTCACTTTTGGCTGTTTTCCCGGACTGCATTTCTTACTGAGAAGCTAAGCTTTACTCCTATTCATGAAGGATGAAGAACTTAACCAGGATATCCTCTTGCAGATAGCTTGCCTAATTCCACTGGATACTTGTATGGAGACAACTAACCTGCCACTTCAGGAAGTTCTTGCCCCCTGAACTTTTGGACTAAGAGAGTTCTCTTTCCTTCTTGAAGGGTGGTGCCTGCCCAACTGCCACCACTGGTGTGAGCCCCCGATTTTTAGAAGTTGGCTTTCTCCAAGCTAGTACCTATGTATGTATTTCTTTTCTTCTCTAGCCTTATTCCTTCTCATGTACAGTACTACTATAATCAGAGATCTACAACGTGGGACTTCTTGAAGCTCTCTATTTCCCTTCAATATCCCTTTCTTTATCACTTGTCAGTGGATGCTCCCAGTTGCTCAGCAGGACTGGAAGGCTGTTGGACTGTACTGGTGGCTGTTTACTTTAGTTGAGCTTCTCTCACCATCAGCAGGTGTGATTTGGCTGGTCCCAGCCGGAGCCTTGTGTAAGCTGAATCTACTGATTAAGCTGTTCCCCATTTGGCATGCTCAGCTGCTGCTGGCAAGGCTATAACTACTCACAATGTAAAAGCCTTTTATTTTCATTCGTTCACCTAACTGCCACCCAGTTTATTGGCTGAAATTTCCTCAGATCCACAGAGTGATTTAACCCTGACCGCAACCTGAGTCCCATGCTATGCAGAGTTCAATTCTCTCTCGCCTTGCCCGTGGTTTTAAAGCTAAGCTGTATGCGGATGACATGAGTGATAAATGGAATCAATTTATTTATTTATTTATTTATTTTAATTCCATTTATATCCCGCCCTTCTCCGAAGACTCAGGGCGGCTTACAAGCTTAGCAGCAGCCTTCATTCTATGTATATGCCTGCTTATTAGGGCTTTCACACACACACCCCAAGCGGCATTATTACAAAGTCAATGATTATTGTCTTCCCACAAAACCTTTTTTAATTATTATAATCTTTTGCTAATCTCTCGAGTTTTCATATGCTGACAGCAGCTCCGCTATGCTGGCCCATGTGACCTGCTTTGTGATCTATCCCTCTTTCTGCATTCTTGTTTTCAAGCTTCACTAAGCTTTGTGAGTAGCCACTTCCTTGTTTAGGAATTTCCATCTGCTTTTTTTTTTTAGGTCCAAGATTATGTTTGGCTCTAATCAGTTTCAGCTTCCTTCCTTCCTGAATCTTTGAACTATCTGCGATTTGTGTTTGGAGGCTATCATCCTTGTGTTCACCTTGGTTGGATAGGTTTATAACATTGCCAAATTAATTCACTTAGACTGCTTAGCAAGGATGGATATTCAAACGTGCAATATAACTCTTTGCTAAATGACCATCTGTTCAGTGGCCATTAAAAATTATCACAGCACTGAATGGGCTTATGATCCATGTCCAAATTTACAACTGTTGCAGCATTCGTCCCCACCCCATCCCCATTATCACATGATTGCAATCTGAGTGTTTGACAACACTTCACACTTCTGATAGGTTGCCGAGAATCCTGCAATCATGTGGTCACCATTTGCAATCTTCCCTGACAGCTTCATCTGTTAGGCAAGGTTGTAAGCGACTGCCATCTGACTGGTTCCTGGAGGCTGGCTGAAGAATGTCCACCCTGAAACTCAAGTTTGGATTTTTGCTTAGAGTATAGGCAGACCTTTTTCAGCCAGCCTCTTTTGAAAGTGAAAGGGCTACTTGGCAGAGAGTCCACCTGCCCAGGGCCAAATTAATCTGGAAGGCAATGCTTTTGCTGTCAAGTACGCTGGCTAAACAGATCCTTCTCTGCACTGAGAGTGTGGGGAGGGGACTCCAGTTCTGGACCAACTAAACTTGGATCCCAAAAATCCAATCCCCATTCAGCTTGCCAACACAAGGGGTTCCCTTCTGTGCCAGAGAGAAAGAGCTGCCCTCCTTTGGCAAGCATTTGTTTCACTCCATCCCCTCAATAACCCACATGGTTGCTTAACCACAACTGGGGGAGCTGGGATTGCAATTGTTAAATGAAGTGGTCATGTGGATATCTTAACGACCGCAACAACTTTCAACCAAAATTCCGAGCTCAATTATCATCAATAAACAAAGACTACTGTGGTTGACACAATTTGCTTACCCAGGTTTCTCTTTCTGGGCATCTTCAATGGACTGGAAGGATAGTAAGAAACTCAATATCCTATACTTTCTCCCAAGAACTCTAGAGTAATATAGCTGTGCCTGTTCTTTGCAGTATCTCTTGTCCTCACATATGTCAGCAGGAAAAAATAACTGTCACCAGACTTGATAAGATTTGAAAAATATTCTATCTATACTTTTATTCTTGCTCTGGCAGACAATAATTTCACAAGCCAATGGCCCCAAATGCCATACAATTTCTTACAATAGTAAATCACCAGCTATCACAACTCTTGCCTTTATCTTAGTTTAGGACATAGCTATCCTTTGGAGATTTATGATCCTCCTCTTCTTCTATTGTCTTTTTCTCCCTCTGAACATTCAGTCTATTTCATACGAGGACCTGAAAGCCATTCCTGATTTCCAATAGTGAAGAATAGACCATCTGTCTCTTGCTTCTGCCTGTTACTTTCATTTACTGCACTATGGAGCTCTATTTATCTGCCTTTTTTATGGAGGAATGCTTCCATTATACATTTCTGCCATGGAACTTTTCTTTGAACTGATAAATCCACTTCACATTTTTACAAGTGAAATATTATCTCTCATCGATCCAATTCTTGGACTTTTTATTTCAAGGAAAGCAACAAGCATGATTTGATGCAAATATATGCCAGGTTTGTTTTTTTTTCAGGCAGCAAAATATGATGTGAGCAAAATGTGGGTCAAAATGGAATTTCTGTCCATCTTCTTAAAAACCTTTCTACTGCCTGTATACTATTCGTTCTTGTCCTTTTCTCAGGTTAAGCACAAATTCTTGATTGTGACAGAATCCTCTTAAATTCCCCTGCTGAATTCCCTAAGCAAGGAATCTGTTCTTCGCTGAAAGGAAATCTTACATTAGGCCATCTCTCTTTGATACAAAGCAGTACTTAAATATTAACATTTAATATCTTAACAGAAATACAAACACATATGCAGGTGCTGTAGCTTGTTCTGCTAATTATCTAGAGGAAACAAGAGAAAAAAAATTAAAGAATATAAGTGTCTGACCTTTTGTAAATGCACAGCACAAACCCGGATTGCAGTCATGTTGATTTTCACAAATTGTTCCATTTTCTCCTTTTGAGACAGCTTTCATGCACTCACCCCATACACAGAGCTGTTGTCCACAACACTCCACATCCCGAGAACAGTGCTTAAAAAAAGAAAAGAAAAGAAAAAGCCCACAGGAACAACTTACTGGAAGCATTCTGATCTGATCTAATAAGGATCTACAGCAGTGGTGGGATTTAAGTAAGTGAAAAAATGTTCTTAAATAATACCCAAAGAAAATATACTCCAGTGAATTAATGTAATATGCTATTTTAATTGCTAAACTGATGTAAACATTCACTATAGTACAAGACACCTGTGCAAAATGGAAAGCAAGTTATTTTTGAAGAATTTCAAGCAAACAAGAATGATGATATAATAATAATATAATAATAATAATAATAATAATAATAATAATAATAATAATAATAATAATAATAATAATAATAATAATAAGAAGAAGAAGAAGAAGAAGAAGAAGAAGAAGAAGAAGAAGAAGAAGAAGAAGAAGAAGAAGAAGTAGAAGTAGTAGTAAGGGACTTTGGAGGTCATCTAGTCCAACCCCCTGCTCAAGCAGGAAACCCTGTACCATTTCAAACAAATCGCTGTCCAGTCTCTTCTTAAAACCTTCCAGTGTTGGTGCATTCACAGCTTCTGGAGGCAGTTTGTTCCACTGGTTATTTTTTCTAAGTCAGGAAATTTCTCCTTAGTTCTAGGTTGCTTCTCTCTTTGGTTAGTTTCCATCCGTTGCTTCTTGTCTTGCCTTCAGGTTCTTTGGAGAATAGCTTGACTCCCTCTTCTTTGTGGCAGCCCCTGTGATATTGGAACACTACTATCATGTCACCCCTCATCCTTCTCTTCATTAAACTAAAAATACCCAATTCCAGCAACCGTTCCTTATATGTTTTAGCCTCCAGTCCCCTAATCATCTTTGTTGCTCTTCTCTGTACTCTTTCTAGAGTCTCGACATCTTTTTTACACCATGGTGACCAAAACTGGATGCAGTATTCCAAGTGTGGCCTTACCAAGGCATTGTAAAGTGGTATTAATAGTTCACGTGATCTTGATTCTATCTCTGTTAATACAGCCTAGGACTGTGTTGGCTTTTTTTGGCAGCTGCAGCACACAGCAGGCTCATATTTAAGTGATTGTCCACTAGGACTCCAAGATCCCTCTCAGTTACTACTATTGAGCAAGCTACCACCTATACTATACCTGTGCATTTGGTTTTTCTTGCTTAAATGTATAACCTTACTTTTTTCACCATTGAATTTCATTTTGTTAGATAGCGCCCAATGTTCAAGTCTGTCCAGATCCTTCTGTATCTTAAGCTTATCCTCTGGAGTGTTGGCTATTCCTACCAGCTTGGTGTCATCTGCAATTTTGATGAGTTCCCCATCTATACCCTCATTCAAATCATTGATGAAGATGTTGAAGAGCACTGGGCCCAGAACAGAGCCCTGGGACACCTCACTACACACTTCCCTCCATGTAGATGCAGTTCCATTGAGGACCACACGCTGAGTTCGGCCGGTCAGCCAGCTATGAATCCATCTGGTGGTGATGCTGTCTAACCCACATTTTTCTATCTTGATCAAGTAGTAGGTTGTGATCTACTTTATCAAATGCCTTACTGAAGTCTAAGTAAATTATATCCACAGCATTCCTCTGGTCCACTAATTTTGTCACTTGGTCAAAGAATGCAGTAAGATTTGTCTGGCATGATGTTTTTGACAAACCCATGTTGGCTTTTGGTAATGACTTTGTTTGCCTCTAGGTGTTCTCTGTTGCTTATGTTTTCCAGAATCTTCCCAGGTATTGAGGTCAGACTGATAGATCTCTAGTTTCCTGGATCTATTTTTTCCCTTTTTTGAAGATGGGAACTATATCAGCTCTTTTCCAGTCCTCTGGTAGTTCCCCAGTGCTCCACGATCTTTGAAAGATATAGTTCAGTGATTCTGAGATAACATCTGCCAGTTCCTTCAGAACCCTGGGGTGTAATCCATCTGATCCTGGGTGACTTGAACTTATCTAGGGTGGACAGGTACTCACTTACCATTTTCTTGCTGATCTTAACTTGTTTCTAATACTTTCTCTTTGTGTAAAGACGGATGAAAAAATGAGCTAAATAGTTCTGCTTTCCCCCTGTTGCTTGTCACCTTCTTGCCACTTTCTCCCACTAATGGACCAATCATTTCCTTAACTTTTTTCTTGTTTTTTATATGTTGAAAAAAGCTTTTTTGTTATTTTTTTCTTTTGTCACAAGCCTTAGTTCATTTTGAGCCTTAGCATTCCTCACTTCATCTTTGCAGGCTCTGACTATAATAAAGAATAGTATTTGTGACAAAAAATATTGAGTTTTCCCTTCTAGATCCTAGGCTAGCTATTCTGTCAATAAATATCTTCTAAAATATTTTTCAGACTATTTCAGTGCAATTTGAACTATCAGTTCTTAAATAAGACTAACAAGATATCTTCATGAATCATATTCTAATAATCATTTTAGGCCAATTCAATTTAAAATTTTAAAAGGACTTGTTGGGTTTTTCAAACCCTTTAATCTACTTAAGAAGATAAGATAATTGTATCAAAATTCTAGCTAGAAAATGAAAACTAGACCATGGGCTGTATATGAAAGCATATGAAAGTAATTAAAGTTCCTATAACTATAATTACAGTTCCTCTTGAGTGTCACTAGATAAAACACCAGCTAGTTTAAACCAGAATAAAGAATACTTCTCCTTGTGTCCTAGAAGCTTCATTTTATCTGAAAAGTCCCCAATTTATTAAACATTGAATTAAAACAGACATACAGTTTCCCAATCTGCATATTCTGTAGATGCATGGATTTCCACTATCAGCATAGGGATTCCTGAGAATTTTATAAGACTATATACCTGGAAGGCATCAAAATTTGGTGATTGATCTAGAACATCAGTTCTCAAATTGTCCTGGGAGACCATTTCATGAAATCCATGAAGTCAAATAAATAAATATTTTAAAATTTCTCAGCTTTAATTTCTAATAAAGAAAATATTATTAGATATAATCCACATAAACCAAATCTCTTTGGAGTCTTGAATAATTTTTAATAATATAAAGATGTCCTGCAACCAAAACGTTTGAGAATCACTGATCTAGAACATATTTTACATTTTACAGAATTGGGCAATAAAGTGCAAGTATTCAGAAACCATTTTATCCATGTTTTTCCAACTTTAGAAACTTTCTTGTTTATGCACAAAATTGTCAGGTCCTGGAACCTTCAGGTGAGACATTATGTGTAGGCATAATGCAACAAACATAGCCTGATATTCAATCTTCTAAAATTTAACCCTAACTTAGGGTCAGCTTATAGATAGAAAAAAAGTGGATAAAGATGAAATGCTCACTGCGCGTTGAGGTTTGCAAATGTGACAGTTGTACATCAAATCAGAGAATGCACAGTATTTTCCAATTTCACAGTCTTCATCTATAATGCACTCCTGAGAAAAAGAATAACAAATCTTCAGTAAAAGAAAAGTGTGGTTATTCAGTAAAACTGCATGCAACCAAAGATGCATTTTTGCTCCAAAGGCACCTAGGATAGCAGTGTCTCAATATTGCATTACATAACAAGAGTAATAAAACAATGAATTATATACAGTGTTTCTATATAGCCCATCTGGTCCTAGTGTTTCAAAGTGCGTTAGGCTATCTCTTTGATGAGTTTTCTCTAAATTACATGCCCCAGACTACAGACCAAATACATAGAAAGTGCACATTTCTTCCATCATGAAAACAAGAAAAACTGGTTTGTGTATATGGCTCTCCCTGACTGATTGCCTAACATTGTACTGGACTAATTTATTTAATCATATAAAATCAAACATTCCAACAACACAAAAAGAGTCTACACTTTTTTCAATACATACATCAAATAAATAAAAAAATACAGGCAGTCTAACAACTGGTTGAAGTTACAAACTTTTAAAAAGCTACTTACAACTCATCCTCAAAGTTAGAACTACAGCTCCCCCTCATCTGCAGTCATGTGATGGGGGGGCACTAGGCAACTGGCTTACATTTACAGTGACCTGTAGTTACCGTATTTTCCGGCGTATAAGACGACCCGGCGTATAAGACGACCCCCTACTTTTAAGAAGTTTTTCAAGGTTTTTTGTCTTATACGCCGGAAAATACTTACATGCCCTGCCCTCCCTGTCCGTCATAATCCAAAATTCCGTTTGGATCAATCAAACACAACTCAGTGATGCCAGACTGGATTTGCAAACAGATCCAAAACTGTCACATTCAGAATCACCATGGTATCATGTTCTCCTAGAGTCCTCCATTGAATTCAACAGACTGAAGTAATTAAGGAGAGGTTTGAATGAAAAATATGCTAGACAGTTTTAACTGGAGTGTTAAATCACCACTCTAACACTCACGCGCCCCCCCCCTTTCAAAGGATTGTTTTCATGGTCCTGTCTTTCGATGTTCTTATCCCATCTCTTTCCATCTGCAATTTTCGGACAGCTTTTTGTTTAAATAAAAAACGTATCCCAAGAGTTATCGATAGTCTTTACAAAAAACTAAGGCCCCTCGAGTTCAGAAGTCTGCTCCCCCCACCAAAAAAAAAAATCCCAGCAGGAAAAAAACATTTTCTACCCGTCAAATAAAAATATAATGGCTCTCTCCTCTTCCCTTCCCCCGTTTCACATACCATTAAGCAGAGCCGAAAACCCCGTGCCCCTCCTGTTTAAAAAGTTTTGATCTTTGCAAATGACCTTAGCAAAACTTCTGCGCAGCAGATGTGGGAACAGCGGGGGCGTCTCATCCTTCCTCCCGCTCCGGATTGATCCCCGTCCCGCCGCCCCTCTTTTTCCAATTTGAGGCCAAAGCCAGTTTCTGAACCAAGAAAGTGGAGTTCAGTGCAAGGCGCCCCAGGATCGAGCTAAATTGCCGGTTAATGCAGAACGGAGAAGACGGGAAAAGTTCCCCAAGAGTTAGAGCAGGAAAGGCGAGGCAACCACTGACCAAGGGGATGGAAATTGTCCGAATCCACGCAAGCGCTCCTCGCAACTGCTTCTTGCCCTGCTTCACCCTCCCCAAATTAAATTAAAACAACCTCTTACCGCCTCACCCGAGACGCAGGCCGATAAGGCGACGGCGAGCACCATCCACACGTTCCACATTATTCCTGCGTTTTGCAGCTCTCGCTGCGGCTGCTGCTGCGCGTGGGGCTGCTGGCCATCCTGTAGGCGCTGGGCCGCCCTGCCGCTGCCCAAGGGGAGGGCCTCATGCCCACCAGACTCAACTGTGACCAGCTTCCGCTGGGCGGTGCTGGCCGAGACGAGCCAGCAGGCAGCTGCCATGAGCGTGGCGCTGAGGGGCAGCGGCAGGACGGCCCAGCACCTGCAGGACGGCCAGCAGCCCCACGCGCAGCAGCAGCCGCAGCGAGAGCTGCAAAACGCAGGAATAATGTGGAACGTGTGGATGGTGCTCGCCGTCGCCTTATCAGCCTGCGTCTCAGGTGAGGCGGTAAGAGGTTGTTTTAATTTCATTTGGGGAGGGTGAAGCAGGGCAAGAAGCAGTTGCGAGGAGCGCTTGCGTGGATTCGGACGATTTCCATCCCCTTGGACAGTGGTTGCCTCGCCTTTCCTGCTCTAACTCTTGGGGAACTTTTCCCGTCTTCTCCGTTCTCCATTAACCGGCAATTTAGCTCGATCCTGGGGCGCCTTGCACTGAACTCCCCTTTCTTGGTTCAGAAACTGGCTTCGGCCTCAAATTGGAAAAAGAGGGGCGGCGGGACGGGGATCAATCCGGAGCGGGAGGAAAGATGAGACGCCCCCGCTGTTCCCACATCTGCTGCGCAGAAGTTTTGCTAAGGTCATTTGCAAAGATCAAAACTTTTTAAACAGGAGGGGCACGGGGTTTTCGGCTCTGTGAAACGGGGGAAGGGAATGCAAACGCATTATTCCTGCGTTTGCAGCTCTCGCTGCGGCTGCTGCTGCGCGTGGGGCTGCTGGCCGTCCTGCAGGCGCTGGGCCGTCCTGCCACTGCCCGAGGGGAGGGCCTCGCGCCCACCGGACTCACCTGTGACCAGCTTCCGCTGGGCGGTGCTGGCCGAGACGAGCCAGCAGGCAGCCGCCGTGAGCGCGGCGCTGAGGGGCAGCGGCAGGACGGCCCAGCGCCTGCAGGACGGCCAGCAGCCCCACGCGCAGCAGCAGCCCCCGGCTCAGCAACAGCTCCAAGCGCAGGAGCCGCACCGCCAGGCTGCCCAGGAAAAGCAGCCACACCGAGAGGCTGCACGCCCAGCCCAGCTCCATGAGGGGCAGGGCGGGAAGCCGGCCGGGAAGAGGGACCGGGAGCCCGGGCCGAGCACGCCTCGGCTGACGGTGAGAGGGAAGCGGCACATGAAAAAGAGGCTGCGGGCGGAGCTGCCCCGCCTGCGCCGAATGGGAGAAGTTCAAGGCCTGGGGGGGGAAGCAGGAGGGGCGCCGGCCGTGGCGGCGGCTGCCCTCCGGTGCTGCCTGCCGCCCAGGAAACGCTGCGCCTCGGGGGCCGGCAGAAGCGCGGGAGCAGCGGGAGGGCCAGCGGGGCCAGTCGGGCCTTCGCCTCCTCTGCGACGGACAAGAGCCGACAGGCAGCGCCGCCTTCCCGTGGGGAGAGCCGCCCGACGCTCCCGCCAAGCCGTGTCCCGGAGCCACGCCGGAGATAGCTCAGTTGCGTGCGGCGGCCCGGCTTTGCAAGAATGGGGACGCTCGACTGATTTGGTTTTTTTTCCGGCGTACAAGACGACCCGGCGTATAAGACGACCCCCCCAACTTTTGAGGTGATTTTCAGGGGTTAAAAAGCCGTCTTATACGCCGGAAAATACGGTACATAACTATGTGTCAACTTTGAAAATGAGTGTGGCTGCAGCCATTTTCCTACTTATTTTCGGTTGACACACAGCACGGAGGGGGGGGTTACCGGGTGCATCGCTAGACTAAACAGATTTTCTCCCATGGGAACGAAGGTCATCGGCTGCTCCTGGAACTGCAGGCTGGGCGTTTCATGAAAAGCCCGCCAAGAAGTTGTATTGGGGAACATAGTAGCTTGCATAGTTTTAGGGTGGGATTTCTTAACTTTGTATTGGGGATTGTTACGTGTCTATTCAGACTTGGTTTCACTTTTGACGTGCTGATACTTTGTATTAATAAACTTGCACGCCTCCAGAGTTCTGCTTTATTTGTCTCTGTCTGTTGGAACCATGACACCGTGATTTGCAATGCAAAAACTGCCCATTCAGAAAATTGATTTGCTTAACAGCCATGTGATTCACATAACAAGTCCAATCACATGGTGCCTCAACTTTACTATTGCAACAACTTAGTCCGAAATTCAAGGCTCAAAAGTTAAGAACTATATGCACATAGCAAATACATTCCACAGTAACTTATTGTACTGAAGAAAATTTTCCCTAACACTGATTTAGTGATTAAACTTCCAAATTATACCAAAAAGGTGAAACGATTTAAATTTGATCAAGAATTTCACTGAGCAATCAAAGTTATTGATTCATGGTTATTGATTTATTGTTGCATAAACTGAAGATTGAACCCTAAAGACACACCAAGGAAATAATGGATTAGCCAGAGCCAAGGTGTCTTGGATTTTATTATAAATAAAGAGTGAGCCTCTCCACCTATTTCCTGCATCCTTATTATGAACAAAGTCAGGCTGTGCAAATACGTTTACATTTGGCAATCCCTGTGACAAAGTGGTATGAGAACTGAAGCCCAACAGTTCTGGGTAAAACAAGGCTTTATCCTATTGAAGAGTGGCTTCCCTGTTTGGCTCTCCTTTTAAACTTTTACTCCTATTACTATTAGCCTTATTTAGGCATGCTTGAGTATCTATGGCTTTCCTAGCCATGCTTCCACAAAGTAGTAGTTACTTCCAAAAGCCCTCCTCCCATAAAGTCTGATTTATATTCCTGATGTTGGCTCGATGGCCAGCATTCATGTTGTCGGTCTCAATAGGTAGCTCTCTTCTGACAGGAAAAAAAAGCAATCACGTCTATTTTAATTCTTTGCAGCAGCTTCTTCTTGTCCAAAAGTCTCCTGCTGATAGCTATTAAGTTTTCCATTTATTCTGCTTGGCTAATCTGAAGACTAAATATTTAACCTGTTTTTCCCCCTGCCTTTTCTTCTCTGATTTATTTTTTTAAGGCACTATCTTGAACATTTGAATATGGATTGAATATGAAAATATGCTGTGTTTCATGTAAGAATCAAAAAAGAACTTTAGCTGCAAGACCTTTTAAAGAAAGGCAGGGTTTCAGCAACTCTCCATGGAGAAATCTACTAACTATGTAGCGAGCATAAGAACTGCATGCATGGATAAAAGTCAAATGCGTTCACTAAAAGAAGCAAAAGTAAAGACACCCTCAAATCAAGCTTATCTCCTGAAGACAGCATCCACAGAAAAGATTCACCACAGCCTTCTTCTAAAAGGTTTCTACAACTTCCCAAATTGGTTAACTCCACTAAAATTCCTGGCATCCTTCACCCAAATGCTAACCAGGGCTGATTCCTACTTAGTTTCTAAGATCATTTGAGCTCAGGTAGCGGTTGCTACCTGCTGAGGCAGCATAGTTGCTACTACTGTGTTTCCCCGAAAATAAGCCCCACCCCCCCAAAAAAAGACCTACTCTGATTTTGGGGGGTGAGCCTAATATAAGCCCTACTCCAAAAATAAGACAATTAGGACCCCACCCACTCTGTCCCACCTTGCTGCTGCAATGGGGCAGGAGGCCGCACGGCACATTACACCGCTGCCGCCACATCGCGCTGCTGCCACCACAATGGCGAGGCAGATGGGGTAGAGCTGTCCCATGAGCCCCGCACCCACTTCCTTCAAGGTTCCCCCAGGCAGGCCTTCCTTGCTCGGTGACCTTCCCTTTCATTTCCCTCCCAAGCCAGGCTGCCATGCTATGGAGGATGGGCAGGCTAGGCCTGGTCCCCTATGCCATTTCAGAGCCAGGGGGGAGGGGTTTTTTCCTCAGGGGAAAAAAAGATCTTGCGAGAAGTTGGACAGTGTGACTGAACTACTTTTAGTCCCACAAGCTCCGTTTCCCTGCAGCAGGAGAGAAATGTGCCAGACTTGGAAAGCAGGTTAGTGTTGAAATTTTTTGCTTTTGGGAGGAGAATCAGCAGAAAACAGGGCTGCCATTTCCAGGGTGATGTGGAACGATGCAGGGCGGCAAGCAAGTGCTCTTCTCTGCTCTGCATCACTGCACAGAGCCGCTCTGCTCCCCGTTCTCAATTCTCTCTAATGGCGGTGATAGAGGGCTGGTGGAGGGAGGTGTCGGCGGAGGCTTGTGTCACCCAGTCATGGCACAAGCCACGGGAGAGTTGGTGGAGGAGGTGGCAGCTGCCGCCAGGCAGGTGATCTGTGGGGTTAAGCATGAAGAAAGCCCCTCCAGCAGCAGATAGCGGCAGCGTAGTCTTTCGCTGTCACACACACACACCCCGGCTCCAAAATGACAGTCCGGCTTGGGAAGGGAATGAAAGGGAAGGTCACTGGGGGAACCCTAAAGGAAGAGGGTGCAGGGTGCATGGGGCAGCTCCAGCCCCTCCCCCATCTGCCTTGCCTCATTGTGGCACCAGTGGTGCAATATGCCACACGGCCTCCTGCCACGAGGAGCCACACAGAAGTGGGCCAGCAGCCATGCGGGCTCCTGCTGGATGGGGCTGTTGGTGCCGCCACCTCGAGGCAAGACAGGTGTCATGAAAATTATAAGACACCCTCTGAAAATAAGACCTAATGCCTCTTTTGGAGGCAAAATAAGACCGGGACTTACTTTCAGGAAAATGCAGTATTGATCAAATTACAAGTGCAATTACTGTGGCTTGATCCAACCTGGATGGATGGATGGATAAATGGATGGACAAAACAAACATGCTAGTCACAATCTAGAAACCAATAAAAACCTGGTCTCCTTCTATCAACTGTGCTTAATTCAATGCAGTTCCACAAGTGAGACACAACTATGTTAGTGGTTGTCATCCAGTTGTGAGTTATCCCTTCCAGAAAAGGAAAGCAATGAAAATGATGACTTTTTTAAAAATGAATTGTCCCAAATATTTTATGTTCTGGTTAAAAATAAGAAGTTGACTTTTTAGATCCTTGCAATGCTACATTCCCTGAAATATAGAACATGAAGAATATTTCCATATTTTATTACTTCATCTTTTTTTGTTCAACTGCTGGGCTGCATAAACATGTTGCTCATTATGCTGATTATATTTATAGCAGCATGTCGCAGAATCCAGGTGTGGAGAGTGCCTCTTAGAATGAATAAAAAATCCTTTTTCCTATAAAGATACACCAAAAAGTTATGTCTGTTTAGCTTTGCTAAGTTAGTGACAATAAAGCCAAATGTGGAGTTATTAACAAAGTGATATACTGTTTAACCAATAAGACCAGAGTTCTTTTCTCTCAACCATTAAAGTGAATACATGTTTTTGTTATGTCGAAAAGCTGGCCCTTACTTCCCTTCAGTATAGGTTAAATGTCTAAAAAGAGGTTTCCAACTTATTTCTTAGATCAGAAGAAAAGACACCCTCCTTACAAACACTAAAATTTGTAAGACAGAATCATAGTAAATAATAACAATAACAGTAATAATAGTAATAGAGTTGGAAGGGACTTTGGAAGTCTTCTAGTCCAACCTCCTGGTATAGGAGACCCTATACCATTTCAGACAAATGGCTGTCCAGTCTCTTCTTAAAAACTTTCAGTGTTGGAGCATTCACAACTTCTGGAGGCAGGTTGTTCCACTGATTAATTGTTCTGACTGTCAGGAAATTTCTCCTTAGTTCTAGGTTGCTTCTCTCTTTGATTAGTTTCCATCTGTTGCTTCATGTCCTGCCTTCAGGCGCTTTGGAGAATAGCTTGACTCCCTCTTCTCATCTAGTAGATGAGATGTTTGTCATAAAATCCTAAATATCTGGTCCAGTCTAACTCAAAAACATTTTTTTAAAAATCAACACACCAGTTTTTTCTGCTCAGATACACAATATGCACACAATAGTCATAGAAAGAGCACTCATTAAGCAACAATGAATCATAAATAGAATCAGAGATAGAATCATAAATAGAATCATTTGTCTCAGAGAAATCCATTCTGTTGAACTGCTCTATGGAACAAATATGACAGTATCTGCAGGCAATTAATAGCAGACCCTGTAGTCAATAAGAATTTGGGGCCCTCAAGAGATATCCTTCAACAGATATAAAATGGAATCCATGTGACACCAGAGCATATTTATAACATCTGATCTAAACCTTTAAAGTGTAAAGGCTTTTTTTCTACACATGCATTACCCATGCAACCCTGTTATTATGATTTACATGCTTTCCTCTGTTAAAAACCTCATTATCACATTCCTAAACTCAACACAAAAATTGAGGTATGGTGAGAAATTATTGAGAAATAATTTTTGTTTTTACTGAAAACACTATTTAAAGGAAAATTAAGACATATCCTTACAAACAAGGTAGGGCAGAAATGCAAAAGTAATAGTAAGCCCCCATTATTAATTTCTTTTCTTATCATAAAATGGGGAATGAAACCATTATTGGAAGAAAGAAAATACAAACAAGGACAAACAACTTCTCAGTATTTTTAGTGGCAAAAATAAGTTAAAACAGTAACAAAAGATGAAAAAAGTTATTGAGATTTTAGTTCAGCAATGTTTGGAAATCACTTGAGTATAGTATTCCAATCCAAAGCTTTGTATTTTAATTCAACACAGGGTGACTTGCAGAAATAGTAGAAACTTTTCTTTTAGTGAAGAACAGGATATAATATAGCAGACTGCATTCAGTCAACAAAATAATCCTTTCAAATTCCCCCCAAGCTCTTCCTATGTAATTTGGAAAATACGAGGACAGAAATAAGTAACAGTGCAAAATGAAATCATATAAAAAAGATTAGTTCCGACATACAAGAGGAGCAGGCAAAGATGATTCTAAACATAACTGAGAAATAAGCCTATTTCAGGGAATATGGATTATGTTTATATAAAAAATGTATGACAGAACAAACTACTTTTTAACTGTATGGTAAAGAAATACAAAGAAACCAAGTGAGATGTTATTTAACCCTTTTACAGTACACCTTTATCATACTGAAAGTAATTTAAAAGTTTCCTGTTTGGTAATGAAAGCTAGTGGGCAGACAATGATGACATGTGCATCATGACATCATCAGAGAAATGACATGACTTGTGAACTGCTGTCACATACTAAAAATAAAATATATAACTGGGCCACTTCTACAGTGACAGTAACATGCACATGCTACTAATGTGGTATCACTGTGGCTTAATCAGAGGCTGATGGAGTATTTGCTGCTCTCTGAACTGGGTTGTTTTCTTGCAGACATTTCATTACCTGACTAGGTAATATCTTCAATGCTTCATGGAAGTGAAATTTAAAATCCTCTAGTGACAGTCAAAGGATGGTACAATCGGCTACAATTATTTTTTCCATGGCAAGAACTCTGGTTTTTTTTAATTTGTCCTCCATGTGCTATCCATCTTAATTACATTCAAACATGCATCTTTCTAAAAAATACATGGATGTATGGTTTTAATTTGCTGCTTTTAGTTTCTATTGCTTCTGTTTCAGCACTGATTTGTTAATTACATTGAGAGCATATTACAGCAGACTTGGCTTCTTATTAAAGTGAAAACAGCAAGTAATAAAACATTTTAGTGTGATAGCATTATTTTTTCTGGACTACAGCAGCTGCAGTTTTCAAAATTGTTTATACCTGCAGATTTGAAATCAAATTTGAGGTAAGCAGTAAGCGATAAATGCATGAAAACTTTAGTGCTTTTTTCCATCAGTTTTAATACCATACATAAGTTAATAGTTCCCAGGAATTCATAAACCACTACACTCCTAATTTATTCGTGGATATTTACCTATTTATTTGAAAGAAAAATGGACCTGAGTTAAAGATGAATCTCCCCAAGAAAGGCAGATTAGACTGAAAAAAATAATTCTCATAAAATCTAGTACAATTTTCCTATTTTAAATTATTTTAAGAAAAAATAACATCTCTCAAGTAAATTAAAGCCTAAGGTACATATAATTTAGTTTCTTGAGGTAAGTCTCTCAAGTTATTTCATCAAAATCATTTCTAATACCGTAATTTTTCTGGTGACTGATCTTCTCACATGTAATGAAATATACTTCATTTTTAATAGGCCCTAAAAAGTGTATTTTTGAAATTATAAAAAGGTGGCAGATGTCCGATTCACCAATTTTATCAGTATATGCAGAAACATAAGATACGATACAGGTTTTCTCAAACATCGCAAAGATAGTTGTCTAAACAGTTGTCTACTGACACCAAAAGCAAATAAATTCAAGAGAATTCCAAACATGTGAATGAAAGTTACACAAGTTATAGATTTAAGGATGGGTGGTTATTCTATATTTTCTCTGCTTATCAGGGAACCCAGAGAAAAGCTTACTGGTTATTTTGTAATCAGAAGCAAGGAGTACAAATCTAATTTCTGATCACGTCTGTGTCTTGTATTAAGTTATTATATTAATATTATTCCATATTGCTTTAAGCAATACTGTTTGCACTAAAGAGTTCATATCCATACAATCGGAAATTACATATCAAAGCCACAAGAAAGCTAAAATCAATATTAATTATATTGCAATTTTCCCTCCAAGTATCTTCAATTTGCAAAACCAAGCATCCTAATAATTTAGAGAATTTAGTGATAATTACTTTAAAATGTATGACAAAATGGCTGGAAAAATGGCTTGTCTTACAATCACTGACAAATTACAGTCACCAGAGTAGCCTATAAATATAAATAATGTATATTATAATGGACTCAAACAATCCTGTTTTAGTTATGCCATATAGGTTTTGACAACTTTTACTCAACAAATTTATTGATAAGTTGTTTTACAAAACAAGAATTACTTACATGATTTCTCTTTCTGTCTTCTTGTATTGATGTAATAATAGTCTCAGAGTAGCTAGTAGATCCAGTTTTATTATCCGTTACCTAAGAGAGTAAAACAGGTACACAGCAAAGCAATGATTTTAAATAATGTTCCAGTGCTGTTTTTTTATTTAGCTCTATGAACAGAGCTATCACTTTATAATTATTATGAATCAGACACTTTTGAATTGTGTCATGAAACTGGTGGAATTTGAGTTTGGAGTAGAAGATGGGACTTGACCTTAGTCTCTCACAAAACACCATCCAGTATCCCTAGACAAAGTATTATATATAAAAAATCTGAAGGAATTACATGTTAATGAAGTTACAAACATAACCACTATTTGCAAAAGAAAAAAGACTAATCTGTCATGAAACTGATTTTACTACAGAGAGGGATCTGTGGCAATCCAAGACTATTTTTTACTTGTTTAATGTTGTTGAAAAGGAGTTAATAGTGCCCTTTAGATGTGCTGCTTAATGCTGGTCAACCCTTATAGGCAGTGGTCTGCTTCAACTGGAGAGGGTTTTTAGAGCAGCCTGCAGAAGCTATGAAATATCTCTAATCTATATTTCTAGAGGAAAAATGGCCAAGGTTTAGCTGTGCAACTTTCTACTATTTTTTGGGGAAAAAAATAAAGCCGGAATCAGTACATTAGGCCTCAGAGGAAAAACATTTCACTTTTACCCTTAAAATTTGTCAAAGTGGCCCCAATATCCCCACCACTACCTTTAATAAACCTTTCTCCTATACAACTTTTGGAGCCATTCCAGCAAGTATGCAGTCAGTTAAAAAATGTTGCCCACAGTTGCTTTAAAATAGCTTCTAGAGATCTCACCAGAAACTGGAGGGCCAAGTCACAAAATTTTATTAGTTATGCAATAGTTTAGATTTGAAGGCAAAAAGGTGCTTCAAAATTTATGATAAAATAAGACTCCAAACTCTTCAACTTCTTAAACCAAACATATCTTTAAAAAAACTACAGATGGGTGCTTTCTGAAATTTATACTACCAATGCATCTGGTGAACACTAAGTTGAAGAAAATCAGTGAAGACTATATGAAATACATATACAAATGCATAAATAAAAACATTTCACCTTATCAATTTCTTGATGTCTATGTATAGTTTTATTTCCAACTTTTGTATCTGTGTAGGATTCATTATGGTAATTGGCTGGAAGCTTCTGAAATTCAATTCCCATTATCTTTTTAGAGCCTTCTTCTGCTTCCATCTAGAAAAATTATATTTAAAGTTACAAATACTATGTAAACATTTACATCACTAAATATATATTTCCAGATAGACTCAGCTATGCAAAGAACAATGCAAAGTTATTAAATTTAGAGCAATGTAAACATACACAAACCTCATTCAAAACTTTACTATTTGTGGTACTGTCTGCCATGTCTGAAACTGCAGAATATTTATTTTCCAATACAGAGAAGTTTGTTATGCAGCTTTGATGGCAGAGGATATGGAATATCCTTTTGAAGGTGAAAGGTGATCTTTTGGAAAAGAAGAACAAGTTGGCAGCAATAGGAAATTTCAAACCAGAAGCAATTTTTTCTTAAGATTCTATTCCTAATTATTTTCTCTGGAAACTGCAGTTCTTTGTCCAGTATTCTGAGCTTCTATGCTACTTCCATGGTAATTACTAATTAAACTTCAATTTCCTGATGCTATATTACCAATTTAGTAAAATTACAGAGCTATGTTATTCTTACGAATATGAATAGATATAATCAAAAGTTGCTCTCCAGCCTTTATACCAAAAATTAATGTGTATGAATATTCTTTCATGTAAGATATTTGAGGTAAACCCAAGAATATGAAATACATACCGTATATACTTGAGTATAAGCCGACTCGAGTATAAGCCGAGACCCCCAATTTCACCCCCAAAAACTGGAAAAAGTTATTGACTCGAGTATAAGCCGATCCGCCGTTCTGCAAGCCTCTGCCGCCAGCAGAGGCTCGATCCGCCATTTTGCAAGCCTGAATACACAGGAATACCCTGTGTGGCCGCGGCTCGTCGGCAGGTCTCCGTTCCTCCTGCCGACCTTTGGGGAGGTTTGGGCGCCTCCCCAAACCTCGGCAGGTCTCCGTTCCTCCTGCCGAACTTTGGGGAGGTTTGGGCGCCTCCCCAAACCTCCCCAAACCTCGGCAGGTCTCCGTTCCTCCGCACAGACCTGCCGACCTTTGGGGAGGTTTGGGCGCCTCCCCAAACCTCGGCAGGTCTCCGTTCCTCCTGCCGACCTTTGGGGAGGTTTGGGCGCCTCCCCAAACCTCCCCAAACCTCGGCAGGTCTCCGTTCCTCCTGCCGACCTTTGGGGAGGTTTGGGCGCCTCCCCAAACCTCCCCAAACCTCTGCAGGTCTCCGTTCCTCCGCGCAGACCTGCCGACCTTTGGGGAGGTTTGGGCGCCTCCCCAAACCTCCCCAAACCTCGGCAGGTCTCCGTTCCTCCTGCCGACCTTTGGGGAGGTTTGGGCGCCTCCCCAAACCTCCCCAAACCTCGGCAGGTCTCCGTTCCTCCTGCCGACCTTTGGGGAGGTTTGGGCGCCTCCCCAAACCTCGGCAGGTCTCCGTTCCTCCTGCCGACCTTTGGGGAGGTTTGGGCGCCTCCCCAAACCTCCCCAAACCTCGGCAGGTCTCCGTTCCTCCTGCCGACCTTTGGGGAGGTTTGGGCGCCTCCCCAAACCTCGGCAGGTCTCCGTTCCTCCGCGCAGACCTGCCGACCTTTGGGGAGGTTTGGGCGCCTCCCCAAACCTCCCCAAACCTCGGCAGGTCTCCGTTCCTCCTGCCGACCTTTGGGGAGGTTTGGGCGCCTCCCCAAACCTCCCCAAACCTCGGCAGGTCTCCGTTCCTCCTGCCGACCTTTGGGGAGGTTTGGGCGCCTCCCCAAACCTCGGCAGGTCTCCGTTCCTCCTGCCGACCTTTGGGGAGGTTTGGGCGCCTCCCCAAACCTCGGCAGGTCTCCGTTCCTCCTGCCGACCTTTGGGGAGGTTTGGGCGCCTCCCCAAACCTCCCCAAACCTCGGCAGGTCTCCGTTCCTCCTGCCGACATTTGGGGAGGTTTGGGCGCCTCCCCAAACCTCGGCAGGTCTCCGTTCCTCCTGCCGACCTTTGGGGAGGTTTGGGCGCCTCCCCAAACCTCGGCAGGTCTCCGTTCCTCCTGCTGACCTTTGGGGAGGTTTGGGCGCCTCCCCAAACGTCCCCAAACCTCGGCAGGTCTCCGTTCCTCCTGCCGACATTTGGGGAGGTTTGGGCGCCTCCCCAAACCTCGGCAGGTCTCCGTTCCTCCGCACAGACCTGCCGACCTTTGGGGAGGTTTGGGCGCCTCCCCAAACCTCCCCAAACCTCGGCAGGTCTCCGTTCCTGTTTGGGGAGGTTTGGGCGCCTCCCCAAACCTCCCCAAACCTCCCCAAACCTCGGCAGGTCTCCGTTCCTCCGCGCAGACCTGCCGAGGTTTGGGGAGGTTTGGGGAGGCGCCCAAACCTCCCCAAAGGTCGGCAGGTCTGCGCGGAGGAACGGAGACCTGCCGAGGTTTGGGGAGGTTTGGGGAGGCGCCCAAACCTCCCCAAACAGGAACGGAGACCTGCCGAGGTTTGGGGAGGTTTGGGGAGGCGCCCAAACCTCCCCAAACGTCGGCAGGTCTGCGCGGAGGAACGGAGACCTGCCGAGGTTTGGGGAGGTTTGGGGAGGCGCCCAAACCTCCCCAAACAGGAACGGAGACCTGCCGAGGTTTGGGGACGTTTGGGGAGGCGCCCAAACCTCCCCAAAGGTCGGCAGGTCTGCACGGAGGAACGGAGACCTGCCGAGGTTTGGGGAGGTTTGGGGAGGCGCCCAAACCTCCCCAAAGGTCGGCAGGTCTGCGCGGAGGAACGGAGACCTGCCGAGGTTTGGGGACGTTTGGGGAGGCGCCCAAACCTCCCCAAAGGTCGGCAGGTCTGCACGGAGGAACGGAGACCTGCCGAGGTTTGGGGAGGTTTGGGGAGGCGCCCAAAGCTCCCCAAACAGGAACGGAGACCTGCCGAGGTTTGGGGACGTTTGGGGAGGCGCCCAAACCTCCCCAAAGGTCGGCAGGTCTGCGCGGAGGAACGGAGACCTGCCGAGGTTTGGGGACGTTTGGGGAGGCGCCCAAACCTCCCCAAAGGTCGGCAGGTCTGCGCGGAGGAACGGAGACCTGCCGAGGTTTGGGGAGGTTTGGGGAGGCGCCCAAAGCTCCCCAAACAGGAACGGAGACCTGCCGAGGTTTGGGGACGTTTGGGGAGGCGCCCAAACCTCCCCAAAGGTCGGCAGGTCTGTGCGGAGGAACGGAGACCTGCCGAGGTTTGGGGACGTTTGGGGAGGCGCCCAAACCTCCCCAAAGGTCGGCAGGTCTGCACGGAGGAACGGAGACCTGCCGAGGTTTGGGGAGGTTTGGGGAGGCGCCCAAACCTCCCCAAACAGGAACGGAGACCTGCCGAGGTTTGGGGACGTTTGGGGAGGCGCCCAAACCTCCCCAAAGGTCGGCAGGTCTGCGCGGAGGAACGGAGACCTGCCGAGGTTTGGGGACGTTTGGGGAGGCGCCCAAACCTCCCCAAACAGGAACGGAGACCTGCCGAGGTTTGGGGAGGTTTGGGGAGGCGCCCAAACCTCCCCAAAGGTCGGCAGGTCTGCGCGGAGGAACGGAGACCTGCCGAGGTTTGGGGAGGTTTGGGGAGGCGCCCAAACCTCCCCAAACAGGAACGGAGACCTGCCGAGGTTTGGGGAGGTTTGGGGAGGCGCCCAAACCTCCCCAAAGGTGGGCAGGTCTGCGCGGAGGAACGGAGACCTGCCGAGGTTTGGGGAGGTTTGGGGAGGCGCCCAAACCTCCCCAAACAGGAACGGAGACCTGCCGAGGTTTGGGGAGGCGCCCAAACCTCCCCAAAGGTCGGCAGGTCTGCGCGGAGGAACGGAGACCTGCCGAGGTTTGGGGAGGTTTGGGGAGGCGCCCAAAGCTCCCCAAACAGGAACGGAGACCTGCCGAGGTTTGGGGACGTTTGGGGAGGCGCCCAAACCTCCCCAAAGGTCGGCAGGTCTGCGCGGAGGAACGGAGACCTGCCGAGGTTTGGGGACGTTTGGGGAGGCGCCCAAACCTCCCCAAACAGGAACGGAGACCTGCCGAGGTTTGGGGACGTTTGGGGAGGCGCCCAAACCTCCCCAAAGGTCGGCAGGTCTGCGCGGAGGAACGGAGACCTGCCGAGGTTTGGGGAGGTTTGGGGAGGCGCCCAAACCTCCCCAAACAGGAACGGAGACCTGCCGAGGTTTGGGGAGGTTTGGGGAGGCGCCCAAACCTCCCCAAACAGGAACGGAGACCTGGGGAGGTTTGGGGAGGCGCCCAAACCTTCCCAAACGTCGGCAGGTCTGCGCGGAGGAACGGAGACCTGCCGAGGTTTGGGGAGGCGCCCAAACCTCCCCAAAGGTCGGCAGGAGGAACGGAGACCTGCCGAGGTTTGGGGAGGTTTGGGGAGGCGCCCAAACCTCCCCAAAGGTCGGCAGGAGGAACGGAGACCTGCCGAGGTTTGGGGAGGTTTGGGGAGGTTTGGGGAGGCGCCCAAACCTCCCCAAACAGGAACGGAGACCTGCCGAGGTTTGGGGAGGTTTGGGGAGGCGCCCAAACCTCCCCAAACAGGAACGGAGACCTGGGGAGGTTTGGGGAGGCGCCCAAACCTTCCCAAACGTCGGCAGGTCTGCGCGGAGGAACGGAGACCTGCCGAGGTTTGGGGAGGCGCCCAAACCTCCCCAAAGGTCGGCAGGAGGAACGGAGACCTGCCGAGGTTTGGGGAGGTTTGGGGAGGCGCCCAAACCTCCCCAAAGGTCGGCAGGAGGAACGGAGACCTGCCGAGGTTTGGGGAGGTTTGGGGAGGCGCCCAAACCTCCCCAAACGTCGGCAGGTCTGCGCGGAGGAACGGAGACCTGCCGAGGTTTGGGGAGGCGCCCAAACCTCCCCAAACGTCGGCAAGTCTCTGTTCCTCCGCGCCCTGCCTGCCTGCTTCTTTCCGCTGCGGAAAGAAGCAGGCAGGCAAGGCGCGGAGTTTGGGGAGGTGCGCGCGCACCTCCCCAAACCTCCCCAAACTTCGGCAGGTCTCGGACGGCGGTGGCTTGGGAGAGGTGCGGGCGATCCCGGAAGCACCAAAGCCTCGGCCGCGCACAAGTCCTCGGTAAGTTTTTTTTGTTGACTGGAGTATAAGCCGAAGTGGAATTTTTCAGCCCAAAAAGTGGGCTGAAAAATTCGGCTTATACTCAAGTATATACGGTATTTATATTACTACTTCAATAATGATCATGATAAAACTAAAAATACTGCAGTTTATACTTTTTATCATAGGAGGAAAACACATTCGACGTGGAGTTAAATAAATGTTGATTCGTGAAAGACAGTAAAGAAAAAATATAAAATTACTTGTCCTCTCTGCTATCTTATTCAATCTTTGAAAAGGAACAGCTGGCAATGCTTGTTATTTGAACTCTAGGACAAATTAGTCCACACCTTCTTTTAAATTTTGAATACCTGCCCTAACCCAAAGAGCAAATGAACATATCGTGTTTGCCTTTAGCAAATACGCAGAAAGCCAATCAAGAAAAAAGAGCTGCTTAAAGATATTCAGGAATAACTACTCTTCAACAGGAAAAATCTGGTGCTGCTTATTTTGAGCTATCTGAGGCAGGAACACAGCCACACGGTAACCTAAGGAGTTTACTATCCATCTATAATCTATTACCAAACACTCATCTAAAAAGCTCTTCATGGCTTGCCTTCTAGCTATGTCCAAGACCAGGGCTTTTCAACCGGTGGTACGTGTACCACTGGTGGTATGCGAGCACCTGGCTGGTGGTCCGCGGCATCGCCTTCCTCCCCCTGCCTCCCCCCTCTCCCCCCTGCTCCTTCCCAGCTTACTTGCTGCCGGAAAACATGCTGCTGCAGAAACCTACCAGGCTGCGCGAAGAGCACAGGCGCAAAGTAAGGCCCCACCCTCCCCTGGGACTCAATGTGCAGCAACCATGTTGTCCTTCCCCCAGAAGCAAGCATGAGCCTGAAGGGGACAGAGCCATCCACTCCCTCGGCAGGTAGGTGTTTGCATCCACTCGCGTCCATCTTCTTTTCCTCCCCCCCCCCCCCGTGAGGTTGCGATACCCCTCACGGCCCTCACATTGCCTCCCTCCCGGGGCTCGAGAGATTTCCCCCTCTCCTCTTCCCGATGTGCAATGCAAATGGGAAAGCAAAGTGGCCAGACGGTGCGCACCCTCCCCAAGGATCCATCCTGTGGCAGCAGGTGGGAATTGAGACCCACGTTTGTTTTCCTGATGCACACCAGGGCAAGTGAAGACATCAGAACACAGGTGTGGAGGGAAAAATGCGCCCGACTCCCTCCTCCCCTGTTGTCAACTCCGTACAGCTGGCCCTGACCTCCGCCGACTGGATCCCATTGTCGGAGGTCGGGGACGGCCGTATGGAATCACCAGCTAATCCGTATGGCCAGCCCCAATCTCTGCAAGTGGAAAGCGAGGGAGATTGCCAGGAGAACGAATTGGCGCGTGCTGAGAAACACTGATCTCACGCTGCTGCAATCTCTCTCGCTCGGTTTCAGCTTGCCTTGCTGCAAGAGAAAGCAAGCTAAAACGGAGGGAGGTAGATTGCCAGGAACGCGAATCGGCTGATCTCGCGCTGCTACAATCTCCCTCACTCGGTTTCAGCTTGCTTTCTCTTTCAGCAAGGCAAGCTGAAACCATGCGAGGGAGATTGCAGCAGCGCGAGATCGGCGTTTCTCAGCATGCACTGATTCGCGTTCCTGGCAATCTCCCTCGCTCGGTTTCAGCTTGCTTTCTGCAAGAGAAAGCCAGGCTGCAGGGCCGCCTCCGCGGGTGCTGATCTAGCGCAGAGAGGGAGAGGCTGGTCCCCATTCGGCCCGCCAGCCCCGGGAGAGCCCCGCGCGAGTGGCTCGCTGGCCGCCAAATCCTGGCTTTCGAGCAGGAGCGGCCTTGCCCTGCTTGCCCTTAGTTGGCACCAGGAGCAACCACCGCCACCTGCCCCGCTTTTCACAAGCGCTGCTATGCGGTTGCCACATGTTTCCAGCAGTGGGAGGCTCCGGGACGAGGGCCTGTCAGGGGTGGAGTCGGGTCTGCTCTGGCAGACCGCTTCTGTGGCAGTGGGGCATGCTGGTGCCCTGCCCTGCGCTCCACTGTGGGGGCCGCTCTGGGAAAGATGAAAGCACAGCTGTAGTCTGGGACGGTTAACCGCTCCGAGTCTTGTCTGGCTGGCTTTGTGCCTCCGTCCCCCAAAAGCAGCTGGTTGTGATTTGCCAGCATGCGCTTCCCTGAGTGCACCTCAGCCCCGGATCTCCCCCCCACCCAGGACTCCAGCCACGTCTGCAGAAGACAAGCGGGGCGAAGGGTGCTTTGGTGCGTCTTCCATCCCTCCCATGTGAAGGGAACCTTCCTGCCCCACAGTCCACAGCAGCATTGTTGGCGTGTGTGGATTGACTCTGAGCAAATACGAGGTGTTTCTGTTGCTGGAATAAAGTTTATTAAATGAGCTAGCAACCTCCAAGTATCATTGATAGATCTTCCCCAACTTTCCTCCGGTGCTTTATAAAGAGTTAAGTGGGCATCAGTTTTCTTGGTAAAAAATGGATTTGGAAGGAAGAAAGAAATGACAATGGGAGGGAGGGAAGGAAGGAAGGAAGGAAAGAAGGAAGGGACAATGGGAGAGAGGGAGGGAGGGAGAGAGAAAAATAGAGAGAGGGAGAGAAAGAGAAAGAGGGAGAGAGAAAAAGAGAGGGAGAGAAAGAGAGAGAAAGAGAGAGGAGAAAGAAATAGGGAAGGAGAAAAAGAAATATATATAGAGAGAGATAAATAGGGAGAGAAGGAGAAAGAAAGGGAAATAGAGGGAGAGAAAGGGAGAAAGAGAGAGAGGGAAAGAGAGAGGGAGAGAAAGAGAGGGAGAGAGAAAGAAGGAGAGAGGAGAAAGAAAGAGGGAAATAGAGTGAGAGAGAGAAAGAGGGAGAAATAGAGAGAGGGAAAGAGAGAAAGAGAGAAAGAGGGAGAGAGAAGAGAGAAAGAGGGAGGGAGAGAAAGAGAGAGGGGAGAAAGAGGGAGAGAAAGAGAGGAAGAGAGAGAAATTAAATTAGTAACATGATTGTTAAGTGAATCTGGTTTCCCCACTAACTTTGCTTGTCAGAAGGTTGCAAAAGGCGATCACATGACCCTGGAACAATGTGACCGTCATAAATATGAATCGATTGCCAAGCATCCGAATGTAAATCATTTGACTCTGGGGATGCTGCAACAGTCATAAGTGTGAAAAATGGTCATAATTCACTTTTTTCAGTGCTGTCGTAACTTTGAACAGTCACTAAGAGAATTGTAAGTTGAGGACTACCTGTACTTTTATCATTTTTTCCCTTTTTTTTTTGGTCACGCTTTTGACACCTTGCTGGGCGACTGGTGGTACTCGGACATTGCCTTATCCTAAAAGTGGTACAATGGGTGAAAAGGTTGAAAAGCCCTGTCCAAGACCATCTCCTGTAAGGAGAACTGGCCTGTCCTATTTGCTCATATTTCCTTTCAAGAGATTAAAAAAAAATTTTCACTGTGATCTGCCAGGTATCATTTTGAAATTTTGCAAATAAATAAACAAGTTACCACAATTATTTATTCTCACTGTACTCACAGCTAAAGATTTACAATTTAACCAATCACAGAGGAATAAAATTGTTGGGAAGGAAAAACAAAATTATCATAAAATGAAGGATCAAATCTGAATACAAATGGCACACTCCAGGCCAGATCTTATTGGCAACATAGATCATTCTGCCAAATACCAGTCAAACTTTGTTCTTAAGAGAACTGTCCCATCTTTCCCTAACTGCAGCGTTAATTTTCAGCTTTGGGCTTATCCCACAGCACATTCTTATGACAGGCAATGGGCAAATCATTTTAAGGCTCTTAGGCAGTCAGGTTTCACTTTCATTTTACAGTTGGCAAACAAAATAAGAACTTTGACTAGCACCCACAGTTCCGCTTTAATACTTGAATTACTACTTGATCTATAAGAATCAACACGTAACATTATGCACTGACACAAAACTATATGATCAGGACCAGCGTAATTAATTAGAGGTATAATTTCCAGAAGTTTAAATCAAACCAATGAAGGAGAATATTTTGTTTAATCCCTTTATATCCCGCCCTTCTCCGAAGACTCAGGGCGGCTTACAATCTAAAGCACAAATCAATGTGCTTAGCAATAGCCTTCATTCTATGTATATGCCTGCTTATTAGGGCTTTCGCCCCCCTCCCCCCAAGCGGCATTATTACAAAGTCAGCTTATTGCCCCCAACAATCTGGGTCCTCATTTTACCTACCTCGGAAGGATGGAAGGCTGAGTCAACCTTGAGCCTGGTGGGACTCGAACCTGCACTAATTGCAGGCAGCTGGTGTTACTTAAGGAGGCATTAGCCCACTGCTCCACCAGGGCTCATTATAGTTGAATATTGAATATTTGTAGCTCAGGATTGAAATGAAGGGTAACATCATCAGTGCTAGTGACAAGCATTGATAATATTACCTAGTTAGGGTAATGAAACCTTTGCAAGAAAACAAGAAAGATCAGAGAGCACCAAGGACCCATTAAATCAAACCATTATGTTCTAATTTATAGTTTAGTGAGAACACCTGTATTAGTACAGAGATCCCCTTTATTATAAGTCTATCCGACATGAAAGGTTTTATTCTTGCTGTTGCTGCTTATCATAAGATAGAAAGGAAGGTGGGAGAAGTACATCAATGCAATTCTAGCTCTCTACAGCAATTAAAAATTCTCAACACGTCAATATAAAGAAAGTACATTGATTCCAGTGACATTTGTCCAAGAAGCACAATGTGCCAGTGACAGAAATCAGAAGCAGAATCACACCAAGGCTGGCTGTATCCCAGAAAAACACGAGATTGTTTTATAAACAGGCTATGCTTAATCTCTAATGTTGAAGCACCGGCACCACCCGTGCCCAGACACGTCTTCTGATAGGAAGCTGTTTTTGCTTCATCCCAGATGCCCGCCTCAGCCACTGTTTCCATCTGCAAGTGAGAGGACACTCTGCTCTTAATCAACAGCACTCACTGTCCACCAAATCTAAGCCTTGACTCTAGGCCCGGAGACAAACTGCAGGTTCAAGCACAACATAAAGTTATATATACAGAATATTAGGGAGAAGAGTTAACTGTGAAAGTACAAAGTACTAGATCTCAGAACAAAGGAAACCACAAGTACATTCTTTTCAGCCTGTCAGGAAAGCAAATTCAAAACAGCTGAATCACTTTCAGCTATGTAAATAAAAGCTGGGCTACACCAAGAATATCAAGGATACTGAAGACAGACTTTAACAGCTTTTTTGATCAGAATAAATGAGTGTGTCGGGAGAGAGCGAGAGGAATAAATCCATGAGCAAATTATTCTTTAAAAAAAAACCTTTGATTTTACACCACAGAATCTTGTTTTGTCTTGTCTCCATTCCCTAAAAACATGAGCCATGAAAGTATTTTCCCCCAGAGCGTGGCCAAGGGGAGGGCAGGGAAAAAGAAAATGGATAATAGATACAAATTTGCTTTGAGATTCAGGATCATCAGAACAAATACTTCTTTTCAGAAGCCCAGACATAAACAGTCAAGCTGACTGGCAGATACATAATTCACAATGAAGAATGAACAAACGAACCAGGGAAGCATAGATCATGACACTCAAAAACAGAAGAGAATGAGTTTCCTACCCAAGGATCATAAATAGTGCACAAATTAGTAGGAGATGATATGTCCAAGAGAGATATTCAGCAACAACCCCTCTAGCTGATTTCTAAAGAAACAAATAATAGAATAACACAGTTGGAAGGGACCTTGGAGGTCTTCTAGTCCAACTCCCTGCTCAAGCAGGAGACCATATACCATTTCAGACAAATGGTTGTCCAATCTCTTCTTAAAAACCTCCAGTATTGGAGAAACCACAACTTCTGGAGGCAGGTTGTTCCACTGATTGATTGTTCTGTCAGGAAATTTCTCCTTAGTTCTAGGTTGGTGCTCACCTCGATTAGTTTCCATCTATTTCTTCTTGTTCTGCCTTCAAAATAGGTTGGCCCCTTCTTCTCTGTGGCATCCCATTAGATATTGGAACATTGGCATCTTAATATCCATGGCTATTCTATTTAGGCTACAATACTGTCTGGAATCAGTATGAATGTGCCAGGCAATTTCTATGTGATCTTCACTGCCTCCCAGTCTGGTTTCAATCCCAAGGCAAGCTGCTGGTTTTACCTATAAAGCCTTACTTTAAGGCAGAGGTCCCCAACCTTGTGGGCACCAGGGACCGGTTCTGTGGAGAGACATTTTCCCACAGACCAGAGGGGGCGTGGTTTTGTGTGCTGCCTGCATCCCGCGGATGGGGCTTTGCTTATTTGTGCGGCCCGGTTGCTGGCATTCTGCGGCCTGGTACCAGTCCACGGACAGGGGATTGGGGACCCCAGCTTTAAGGAATACCATTCCAAGCAGGTTATGCCCTAGAAACTCTCTCTTTTCAGTGTCAGGCAAAGAAACATTTATTTTTTCAGGCTTTTGAATAACGTTTTAGTGCTGTGTGACATTTTAACTTCCTCAATGTTTTGTTTTTACTTTTGACATCTAGAAACCATATAGATAGATCCATGAAGATCTATCCCTAATCTGTTCTTTCAAGTTTCTCAATGGTGCATTCATTGCCCCTGTAACTGAGTTCAGCCACCTTGCTGCTGGTTGAGCTCCTCATCTCTTTCCCAGCATTACAACCTTACTTCCTTACTGATGTTTTTACTCTGCATAATTATTATTTTATTATTTTCACTACTTTGCTTTTATGTGTTTAATATAATGTTTTAGTATATATTTGCAGTTATTTTTAACATATTTGAATTGTTGGAATTTATCCAAAACCACATCAAAGGGGGGTGGGGGAGAGCTTGGTTTGTTTTTAAATGAGAAGTGGCATACAGACGTTTCAAATAAATAAGAAAATCCAGAAAACCTTCTATCATGCTGCAGTTGTGCCATGTTTTTGAGATTCAAGAAAATGACTTAATTATTTGGACCAATTACATAAAACGTTATTGCATAAGAACAATTGGTTAGCAGGTTGTTGAACTAATACAAAAATTACTAAAAAAAAGTTTAACTGAATTCCATGGGTCACGTAGGCTGCTATGAATTTTATAAAACAGTAGCATCTAAACCATTCTGAAGCCAGACCTAGGTCTCTTCCAAGCTGTTGTTTCAACTTATGCCTCAACTATTATTTTCTTAGCAGCTACGCTCCAATAATTAATTCCAAGGGGTAGAAGAGTGGGACAATGTGGTACCCTGCCATTTGGACTGAATACCTTGCAAGCTGTTGCCCAAGCATCTCAGCCCAGATAGAATTTTCTTGGCTACCCAAGAGAGGTTGGCATGAGCACCTGACAGGAGCAGCTTAAGGACACAATGAGCTAAGCCCCCCCCCCCCGCCCTTCCCCCTTGCTGCCCCATGAAGATGAATAATTTGGCCACCTAATGAGAAGGAAGGACTCACTGGAGAAGAGCCTAATGCTGGGAAAGATTGAGGGCAAGAGAAGAAGGGGAAGACAGAGAATGAGGTGGCTGGATGGAGTCACTGAAGCAGTACGCATGAGCCTAAATGGACTCCAGAAGACGGTAGAGGACAGGAAGGCCTGGAGGAACGTTGTCCATGGGGTTGCGATGGGTCGGACAGAACTTTGCAACTAACAACAAGCATTCAGAAGTAAAAAAAAAGCATTTAAAAAGACATACTTAGGCAACAACTAGAAATGTAACTATTTTATAAAGTGTCTATTTAACAGGATTTACTTCTTCGAAGAGTGTTTGGTATGCAGCTTATTTTTCGGAGCTTGACTAGTGTGAAAAGGATAAGGCTCCAAATCAAATCAAATGGGATTGGAACTCATTAGCTTGATGTGCACATTATGCTATGTCAGTTTAGTTTATTTAGATGTGGATTGTATGAACAAACCACTGTGTTTTGTAAACCAGAATTTATGCTTCCAGTCCGGTCCATGCATAAATCGTAGGTTGGCAAGAAATAATATCATTTCTTTCCAAAATGGCACATTCAGAATATTTGTGGAAGGGTATTGTGGGGGGGGGGGAATATGAGATACAAGATTATTAGACAATAAATATCTCCTATATCAGTAAAGGGGGGAAAACACAAAGACATTTCCAAAATTATATATATGTATATTTAATTAGTCTGTAAAGCAACAAACCTGCCAGTAATATTTAATGAAGCAGATGGACTTTCTTCCACAGTTACTGATTTAACATTAGAAGATCAGCAACAGGAAAATGTGCCAAATTAAATCTCTCCATTTTTCAACACGTAAAATGCTCGAAAACTCTGCATTAATTTTTTTTCTTTTTATATAAAACAAAAGCATAGATAAGAAAACAAGATTAGGTATAAATGAGGATCAAAAATTAATTTCTTCTTTGTAAGAGATTTGCAATTAAATTTCTACAGAAATGTGAATAAATTCTTTTGGTGTGTATTTTAGAGTTACAGATATTCTGTATTCTGCCTCATTCTCTCCTCTTTGCCTTTGACATTTATTAATTCGCTTGACAACGATCAGATTAGAAAATGCTGTTACATTTCAGTCCTTCAGAAATACACAGCAACTATAAAGCATGCCCTAAAGTATGAAATAACTCTTGGAGGTCTAAAACTTTATAAATACCGGTATTAGTGGAATAAAAATAATGGTGATAATGGTGGTACTTAAATAAAACATTTATTTATTTATTTATTTATTTATTCGGTTTATATACCGCCCTACTCCCAAAGGACTCAGGGCGGTTTACAAGGCAAAATTTAAAAACAATACAATATAAAATTAAAATAAAATTAAATTAAGTCTAGCCGCAAAAAAATAAAATCACAATTTAAAAACATTAAACCCCTCAGTCCAGACCAGATAGCTCAAAGAGCCAGGTTTTTAGGTCCCGGCGAAATGAACGAAGGTCAGGGGCAGTCTGGAGTTCACTCCCCTAACATTTCACACTCTGTCTTGCTCATTGTCTAGGCCAGAGGTCCCCAACCCCCAGTCCGTGGACAGGTACTAGGCCACGGCATGCCAGAAACTGGTCCACCCAAACAAGCAAAGCCCCATCCATGGGATGCAGGCAGCACACAAAACCATGCCCCCCTCCGGTCCACGGAAAAACCTCTCTCGATGGAACCGGTCCCTGGTGACCAAAAGGTTGGCGGCCTCTGGTCTAGACAAGTCACTCAAATTAATCTATGCAACCATACTAGGCTGAGCAGGTAGATTTTCCACCATTTTATTACATTATTCTCACTACACATACACATACCTTTGCTTCAGGTATTCAGTTAAAATGGTAATCATTTCAGGAGCACTGGTATGTTATATTTTAATTTTATTGTTGTTAATCTAAACCCCTAAACCCCTTAAAAAGCATAGTGTAGTAAAGTTCTCGATCAGTTTTAAACATTAAATTCTTTCCCCAACTCTTGGGGCAAAGTCTTACCTCTTTGACTGCATTGGTCAGCTTATACTGAGTGTCTTCCATCAATTCCTCAACTTCCTGGAGCATTTCATTCAGGCTAGTTTCATCCTTTGGAAAGCTTAGAACTATCTCCTGGGGTTGCTCCCTTTTTTTAGTGTCGGAAGCAGGAGCTGAAAAGACCAGGCCAAGAAGAGCCGGCAAGAACAGCAGCCTTGTCGAGCCACGCAGAAACATCCTCAGAGCTGTTGAAATAAGTCTCTATAGGCAAAGAAACAAAACAGAACAAAAACCTCAATCTTTTTTTCCCCAGTGAGAACACGTCTTAAAAGAACTTCCAGATCCTAATTACACATATTAGATGATCAGTACTGAAAGCCAAGAAATGACACATTCAAGTTCTATGAATATGAATCGAGTTTTTTCTTCAAAAGCTGGATCTTCTGCTCATTACATTAAGAGTAACCTTCAAAAATGCTGCAACACTGATTTTTTTTCCAGAATTCCAGCTGTGACAAAGTACTCAAATATCTTTTCTCTTTCCCATCTCTCTTTTCTCACACCTGGATACATATAATATCTATCGCAGAAGTTTGCCACTCAACATTAAATTCTTTCAGAGGATAATTGCCCTATAGGTTTCTTGCCTTCCTTGATTCTTTTGGTGATTTCTGCAAACCCTGGTGTTTTCCCAAGCCTATAATACCATCCTTTTGCATGGATAGTAGAGTTTTAAAGTTGTTGCACGAAGCAATATCTACAGGTAGTCCTTGTTTACTGACTGGCTCATTTAATGACTGCTCAGAGTTTCAACAGTAATGAAAAAAGTAACTTTATGACCAGTCCTTGCTTTGCAGGTCTGCAAGCAAAGGAACACTAAAAGTAAGATCATAAACACATCTGCAGTTTCACCTGGCAACTGCTTTGCTTAACAACTGAGTTGCCAGTCCCCACTTTAATTGCTAGTATACAACTTTCTGTACACAACCTCTCTTCTAACAGCAAACCAGCTTGTTAGATTCCCCAAGCTTCTGAGTTCCATTAACTAGAAGAGGTTTCAGCCTATACTAGCACATACAAGGCCAGATAGATTTTGAGGTGGAAATGATGGTAAGTCCCTTGTTAAGGAAAACTACATCATCTTTACATTATGAAGTACCTTCTTAAGATAAAGCCTAGCCAACTTTGAGTGAATGGTGCCAATTTGGCTACATAAGAACGAATTCTTATTTCTTTTGAGGAAATGAGTAGCTCCTGCGGCTTCAGACTGCATGGTTGATTTATCACACTGATCCACAAATATAGAGGACAATTGAACAGTATTTAAGTATTTAAAATGTACCAAATGTTCTTTTTTTAAATTATAAATGCTTAGAAGTATTCCTCTACAGCAGGGGTGTCAAACTCAATTTCATTGAGGGCCGCATCAGCATTGCGGTTGCCCTCAAGGGGCAGGGTGGGCATGGCCAGGGTGGGCGTGGCCTACTGGGTGGGCGTGGTTAGAGTGCATATGGCCTACTGGGTGGGCGTGGCCAGCTCTACAACGTTCGCATCAAGGGTGCCTATGGGGGCCTGGGCAGGAGTGGGACAGATCTGTGGGTCTCTGGCAGAAGGAGGGTCTCTGGGCCAGGGCCAAGGCAGTGGGGGCCGTTCCCTCACTGTTTCCAGGATGGCTTCGCGGGCCGCATGAAACCACTTCGTGGGCCGGATCTGGCCCCCGGGCCTTGTGTTTGACATGTCTGCTCTACAGTTTTGCTGCCTGCTGACATTTTGTTTAGCATTTTAATTGCTAAATGAAAACAAAAGGGCAGAGATACTGCCCTATCCTAAAAGCTAATTTCTTATGTACTGTACATTTTCTATATATGGATATTCTCCAATTTCCATCTCCACGGAAGTAACAGTATGTAGAATTGGCTACAAAGAACTCCAGTGATCTCTGCAATCAGGGCAAATAGAAAATATTCCAGATGTATCTGTTTTTGAATCCATGTTAGTCACATTTCTAGCTCAAGAACCATTGTCTTTCTATGGACAACTCTAGCCATACAACCATTCCCCATATACATGACAAATTTAATTCATACTTGAATTCTGACCCACTAGTGAAGGATTTAATTTGTCCCGAATATCAGTACTAAAGTTTTTAATCCAAAATATATGGTGAACAGATTCAAGTACCACAAGCAATTTAGGGGAATTTCAACAGTACCTGATACAGATGGATAATTTATTTATTCATTTTTATAATTATTCATATCTTATATTCTCCCAAAGGGACTTATAAGCAGTATAAAGAATAATGTGCTCAATATTATTTAAAAGTAAATAGAAAGCATTTATGATATTTTCCAGGGCACAGTTTTGGGGATGGAAGTCCAAATAAGCAATCTTCTGAGATGGCTGCTGTCTTTTTTACCTTCCCTTTAGAGTTTTCTCATAAAGATAGATAGATAGATAGATAGATAGATAGATAGATAGATAGATAGATAGATAGATGATAGATAGATAGATAGATAGATAGATAGATAATCAGTCATTTATCCTCATATGTATGAAGAGAAAGTCAATTAGGCATAGTGATTAAGGCACCAGGTGTGAACAACCAGATGCACAGATGAAGAATTCAAATAGCTGGTTTATTGATGATGCCTATACCCAGGAATCTTCTCAGACTGATAGTTGGGTAAGACTAGATAAGATTCAACTGCATTCACATAGGAATTCCAGACTATTTCCCCATTTGACTTCTCCCCCCCCCCCCTCAGCCAGTCTCAGTCTCTCTCCCAACACCTGACCTAACTTTGAGCCAGTCAATGTCTCTTAGCCCTATGAAGGAGGCAATGGAAAATCATTTCTGGAAAAATGCTGTCAAGTTACAGAGACTTGCCCAAGCAGTCAGCAGGGGTACACATTAATTCAAAGTGACCCCCCTCCCGTTTTGCATGAAGAACATTTTCAGGATGCATTACTAGTTTACTGTGCACCGCATATGCGTAATTCATCCACATAGTTACATACACTGTATTACAGACCAGGAAAAGCTTCTGGGGCAGTTTGGGGCCTCAATCTGTTCCTCCCCCAGATATTAAGCCCAAGAATTCTTACTGGAGTGAATTTATTTATTCATTCAACTCTTTAGATGGTAAAGAGTTTATTCATTACTCTTTATTAGCAACTCAAGGTGAGTTACTCCCACCTCCTAATTTCCCCATAATAACAACCCTGCGAGGTGGATTGGGGCGAGAGACACTGACTGACCAGAATCATCACCTGGCTTTCATGCTTGCAGACGGGACTAAAATTCTAGACTAGAGTCAGCACTTAACTACTAACTATACCACTAAAATCATTTTAAAAAAAAAGAGTAGCCTTGAAAAAGTTTAAGGAGAAAAGAGTCCAAGTCCAGGAAGCGGCTCTTTGACCCAGTTGCCCTGAGGTTGCAGCCACAGCCTCTTTCACCGTTACAACCCATTTCCTAAGCGGGCAGAAAATGAACGGGCCAGCCGCTCTTGCAAAAAGGCACCTTCCATCGAGACACACACACACACACACACAAACACACACACACAGCGGCCCGAAGGCTCCCAGCGCGGACCCGTCTTGAGCAGCCTCAGCCGCGCCAAGAACAGATTACCGAGGCGGCGAGAAGGATGCAGGCTAACCCAGACAGGCTCAGGTTGAGCCTCGAAGAAGCCTCCCCCAAATCCCGGCCCTAAGCAGAGTGGAGACCAAAAGCTCCTTGACCCCCGGTCCTCCCACTCCTCTCGGGACTCGCCGCCGACCCGACAGGGGACGCCTTCGCCGAGCGCACAGGGCGAGAGCTTAGACGTAGGACCGATGAGTAAATAAAGAGCTTTTTTTTTTTTTTGCCCCATCGCCCAACCCTAGCCCGGTTTCCCACAGCCCTGCGTGCCTACCCGCCAGCCTTAGAAGAAACCGGTCTTTTTTTGCCCTCCGCCCAGCTCCTGGCTCTGGAAAAAGCGCGCTCAGCTCCTCCTAGGCCTGCCTCGCCGGGTCTCTGCAGCCGCTCTCCCTGGTGCGCCTGAGCGAGGGATGCGTTGGCACCTCCGCACCTCCTCCTCCTCTTCGCCGACTGGCTGGGCCACCCGCCCTCGGGAGAGGACGAGGAAAAAGCCTTTGGGGAAGCTCGCGCCAAGCCTGGGGGAAAAAAAAGCAGCGGCGGCGGCTCCAGCAACTCCCGCGCGCGTTCACGGCTATTGGCTGCCCGGGCAAAGAGACCTACGCGCCAAGCCCCAGGAGGTGGACGGGATTAGGGGGGGAAAACTGCTGGTGAAGGAAAGAGCCAATGAGCAGCCCGTCCCTACGCAGCCCCCTCCCCCGCCCGCCACTTTAATTAGCTCCCTGGGAGCGGAAGGTGTTGTCTTTGCGGGGCTGCATCCCGAGAAGGATGGCGACGCGAGGAAAGCGATGAGTTGCCAGGACTTGGACGGGCTTGCGAGGTTGTTCCACCACCACCACCACCACCACCCCCCCTTTGCCATAAACCACGTTTCTTTTGCGTGGTATAAAAACGGGAGCGCTTAGATTAGAAAGACGGGAAGGGCGGGAGAGGGATCGGGGTTTGTTTTTTTGTACGGGGGGGGGGAAACGTCGATTTTAATGAGGCTTACTTTTGAACAAGTTCGGTTAAAAATGCCGCTTTCTCGAAGAGGAGCTGGAAAGTGATCCGACTCTGGAACAAGCGTGGTCCTTGCTTTTTTCCAAAGGGATGTAGACTTAAAGTAACATTTCATCAGTTCTACACTTAAAGGCAGAGTGTTCTTTGTAAGCCGAGGCACGCTGAAGCTTATGGCAGAATACATTTATTAGTATTTTTTTTTCCTTTGCCACAGGCTATTGTGACTGCCAGACTAACCATGATTTAAGGACATTTCTTATTTTTAACTTTTTTGAATAAAAACGCTCCTAAAGGAGGCTCAGGGCAGGAAATCTCTTGTTAAGTACTAACCTAATTCAGGATAGATAGATAGATAGATAGATAGATAGATAGATAGATAGATAGATAGATAGATGATAGATAGATAGATAGACAGACAGATAGATAGATAGACAGACAGACAGATAGATAGATAGATGGTAGATAGATAGATGATAGATAGATAGACTGATATATAGAGGATAGATAGATGATAGATAGATAGACAGACAGATAGATGATAGATAGATAGATGATAGATAGATAGATAGATAGATAGATTGATAGATGATAGATAGGTGATAGATGATAGATAGATAGATAGATAGATAGATAGATAGATAGATAGATAGATAGATGATAGATCTATTGAAAACACAAGGCTTGAGCAACCTACAGGCGATGCCAAGAATTGTGGTCCAACTCATTTAAAGGACACCAGGTTGAGGAAAGCTATGAATAAGGGACTAATATAAATTTGCAATAGTTTGCATTGTGTATGTAGGCACACACCCATAAACTCACACCCTACCTAATGGCTTTGTCTTTGAGAAAATTGCCACCCTTCTTCTGTTTGCACAACATGTCAAGAGAATAGCAAACAACATTTATGGAGCTCAGTTATTAAATTGGAAACGGACTTTATTAACTTGGAAACGGAAACTGAAATGAAAAAAATTGGTTCTGTGTGTTTTGAAAAAAATTGCATTTTTCATTGTTGTAGTCCAGTCATGGGAGTTTTCCTACCAGGTCTTTGTTTTATCTATTAAATAAGATTGTTGTATTTAAGAGCTCAAACTCATCTTGTTCATTTTCTTTATGCTGAGCATTAATGCGTAGACAATGAACATTTTGCACCAATCTTTCTGTAATCTGTATCTTCCAAGTGACCCAGAAGAATTAATTTCCACATTTTTAATCACTCTAGCCCACAGATGTCAAACTCACGGCATCAAGTGACTTATCGTGACTTTTTTCACATTGCCGGAGCTGGTGTAGGTGTGGCCTCTGCATGATGCAACCAGCCTGCAGTTTGATACCCCTGCTCTAGACAGTTGCAAAATCAGCTGAAATTCCTGAAGGAGATTTTTGTTCCACTTTTTTTCCTCTCAGCTAAGCCTAAATTCAGAATTGTGAGCCACATGTACATACTGAGAAGAAATATTAAACTTCTCTTGGAATAATTATCTGGCTGCCAAACCATGGAAACCTGGCAGCTGGAATATGGTCATAGGAAATTGTGACTCTTTTCATGATGATTTTTTTTAGATATGGAAGAAATTTGATGATAGCCAAGTTTGAACCATTCAAAATATAGAATCAATAATTTTATGGATCCAAAAATTTTATAGACAAAATTCCAATTGTAATACACTGATTTTTACTATTAGGAATGTCTGTTGTTCAAAATTCACCTTGAGGCCGGCTGCTCTTTTCCGGGAAATATATCCTTTATCTCAGGGGTCCACAACCCCCGGTCCATGGACCAGTACCCGTGGCATGCCAACAACTGGTCTGCACAAACAAGCAAAGCCTCATCCGCGGAATGCAGGCAGCACACACAACCACACCCCATCCGGTCCGCGGAAAAACCTCTCCACAGAACCAGTCCTGGTGCCCAAAAGGTTGGGGACCTCTGCTTTACCTGAACTAGAAAAATGTATTGAAGTGTACTACTTATTTTTTATGATAAGGGATGAAAGGTAAGAGGGGGCATAGATGCAGATATGCACAGCTGCAGTAAGTGACTTGGATGAACAGGAAGAAACTGGATGAGGATACTAATTGCTGCAGGCCATCATCGTATCTGGTTCTTACTCTGGGTAGTGAGGGGAACCAGATAGAGAAGCACAACGTAATCATGCATCCCTACTTCCTTAGTTCCTTATTGCTTGGGCATTAATGCTGTGGTGAATTACAGATAGTTCTCACTTACTGACCATAATTTGGATTGGCAATTGTTTTATAACTGCAAAGCAGTTATAAAGTGAAAAATCATATGATCCTGCACAAGTTATAACAATAACCGCAGTCATTAAACAAATCATTGTGAATTTTTAAGGGCAAACATGATCTCAACTTGCAATTTCCTGCCGGCTTCCCTACTGACTTCTTGACGATCACATGACTGCAGGATGCTGTGACTCATAATTGCATGCTGGTGCCAAACACCTGAATTGTGATCATGGGGGCACTGACAGCTGCAATGTCAAGGACCATTAGCTGTCATAACTGAACAATTGCTGAACAAGTGGTTGGTAACCAAGGACTGCCTATATGTTCTTGGTAGGAAGTTTTTAATATTGATTAAATTATATCTCCAAATATGGAATTCATCTCTCAGGTATCTCAGATATATTGTGGATGAATTGCGGAAAATTACTATGCACTCAGAAGAATTAAACATTCTAAAGGAACCTTCTAAAGGAAATTTGATAAAAAAGAAAGATTGAATAATAGAATTCTGTATGCTCTAGATTTCATTTGTTGCTTAAAAGTTGATCTGTATTATCTTGCATTAACTTATTAGACCAAAAAGTGGTGTTTTTTAATGTATCTTATTTGTTCAGTGTTGGATGTTAACTGTTTATAATTTGAAGGTACTTCTAACACAAAGAAAAAAATATTAAAAAAATTGTATTCTAACAATATAGAGTGTTTATATATTATTATACTTTATATATTACACTCTTATTTTTTCTTTTATTTTTTAAACTATTTTAGTAACTAGCTTATATTAATGTGGTTTATTTTTTTTACTAGCTTTTGTTGAACCGGTTGAATTGTATTTATAATTTGGTCAACCCCTTTTTGTTCTACTTTTACCTGTACTTCTACAAAAATATATAAAATTATACTGAAAACATTTGCTACCCATGTAACTCTGTATTTCTTTCTTGATATACATAATCTCTAGTACCACAGTGCTGCTGTGATATTTTGATGCTCACATATTTTCATGCTAATTCCACTGAAAATGCAGTTTCCCCCAAATATTTCTAGCATATACCATTGTGTCCTATTCTGAGCCATAGCAAGTGGCATGGTTCAGGAATAAGTAGATTCTTCCTTTCTTACTATAAGCAACACATATGTGCTGAAATTCCATGTCAGCTAAAAGTGTATTGTTATATGTGGTGGAAGTGCTCCTTAAAACATTTTTGGCATAAAGTACCCCTGTTGCTGTATCAAAAGCTAAAATTTATTTATTTATTCATTTATTTATTTAGAAAATTTATACTGCTGCCTACTCACACATGGTGACTCAAGGTGGCTTGTTGTTGTTGTTGTTAGTTGCGAAGTCGTGTCCGACCCATCGCGACCCTATGGACAATGTTCCTCCAGGCTTTCCGGTCCTCTGCCATCTTCTGGAGTCCATTTAAGCTCATGTGGCTTACAAGGATACAAAAACACCATATAAAAGAAGTAAAAATAATAAGAAAAATAATATAATAACCCCCCCAAAACCAACAACAACTTACACTCATACCAGCCATTTAATGGGCTCCATCCCACTCTGGGCTCCTCAGGCCCGCTGGCAGAATCATGTCTTCAGGGCCTTCCAAAAGAGTATCAGAGTGGGGGCCAGTCTAATTTCTGGAGGGATGATGTTCCAGAGGGAGGGAGCCACCACAGAGAAGGCCGTTCTTCTGGGCCCCACTAGATGTGTCTTCTTAGGGGACAGGACATGCAACATTCATTGGCTCCCCACTCTAGTGGGCCGGGTAGATGTGACCCGCAAGAGACGGTCCCTCAGATAACCTGGTCCCAAGCCATAAAAGATTTTAAAGGTGAAAACCAGCACCTTGAATTCCACCTGGAAGCCAATTGGCAACCAATGCAGTTCCTGCAGGAGGGGTGATAAACGTGCACACCGAAGTCTGCACAAAACCAATGCAGGCTGCTGCATTTTGCACCAACTGGAGCTTCCAGATACTCTTCAGGGGCAGCCCTATGTAGAGCGCATTGCTGTTATCCTTTTAAGAGTATGAGTAGTATGTTTACAGTTCATACCCTTAAATGTCTTCTAGTTTTTCTTGAAAAGATAACAAGCTTCAAAAGCAATACAGTATTGTATTTTATATTGTATTCTGGGTTTTTTTATGTACTCTTCCGTTACTCCCTAGAGTCATTGTTTTGGGATGGGCAACTGTATAAATGCAATGCATGAATGCAAATACATTCCATGTATAAGCAACTAGGTTAGAATAATCTGTGCTCTAACTAAAAATTGCATGGTTTGGATGTTTTGATCTACAGTATGAAAAAAATGCAGGACTTCATTGTGGTTCTGGACAGAAACATTTTTGGAGAAGATAAAGAGCAAGGAGTGATCAATATTCTTTGGCAATTGTGTGCACAGCCATCAGTGTGGCAACTGAGTGGACACAACAGAAAACAAACATGAGAGAATTGGAAAGGCCAACTGTGTTGCAGTGTCGTACAGCATCAGTGGAAAAATGAACACAAGAAAGCAGGAGGCAGGTGAGTTGATGGGACATGCCATGCTGGGAACCTCTGGTAAAGGGGGAGGTACGCAGGCTGGTTAATTGGTAGAGAGAGGCAGGAAATTGGGAAGGTTCAGAAAGGGTGGAATATGCTGCAGTTGGACTTGGGCAACTGAGGGGAGAGAGGGAAGAAAAGATGCCGGTAGATCCAGGAGGAACAAGTCATGGGATATGCTGCACTGGGACTTGGGTGTCAGAATGGAGCAGAGAAGGGAAGGCAGAGAATGTGTTGGGAAATGGGGTTGGCATGCAGGCAGGCCAAAGGGATTGTGGGATTTATTTATTTAGCGAATGGCATATGAGACCAAGGAAGCTACAATGTTATGCACACAGTAGAAGTCCTGGCAGCCAAATTATTAATCTTGTTTGTTGCACCGGTGCACCACAAGAGGGCGAAGTAGCTTCACACCAGCTGGGCTGCAACATTCTCAGAGGGAACTCATCTGGGACTTTCTTCCATGCTCCTCTGCCGATTGTGTCCAGGCAGATTCAGCACTGGCTCCAACTCCCTGCACAGAGTGCAGCCAGCAGTTTCCCACCGCCAAAATGGCCATACTTAACTTATCGACTTGCAAACAATGCTTTCAAATTGCTGGGTGAGCAGGAGCTAGAAAAAAGATGGGAGCTCACTCTGTCCTGCGGATCTGGACTCGAACCACCAAAGTGCTGGCAATTTCTCAACACATCCAGCATCATTAAGTCTCTGCACGACTGTGTCCCCGTAGATGTGGGAAAGGGGTTGGAACACACTAATCGTCCCTATTTGTCCAGCAAATCTCACAGGGGTCTGCCCAATTTTGTTTCAGTCAAAACCTGGAACAACCAAAACATTCTGAGCTTCTGTTGAACTGTGACCAATATGGGAAGTGAGAGGAAGGTTTTCTGTTCTACATGTATTTTGTAATCATGTACTGTGAGTCTGAATCTTTGTACTCATTTAAAGAGTTCATTGCTGTTTTAGAATATCAAGGGGATATTTAAAAATGATCAGATAAAAATATTAAAATGACTGAGACACTAGATAAATGAAGAATTACCACAAAGTCAACGCACAAGTTCTGACTTCAGACTCAGCCTTCCATCCTTCCGAGGTAGGTAAAATGAGGACCCAGATTGTTGGGGGCAATAAGCTGACTTTGTAATAATGCCGCTTGGGGGATGTGTGTGAAAGCCCTAATAAGCAGGCATATACATAGAATGAAGGCTACTGCTAAGCTTGTAAGCTGCCCTGAGTCTTCGGAGAAGGGCGGGATATAAATGGAATTAAAATGAGAAAAAAAATTTTTCCAAAACCTGCCACATTCAAGTAAACAGGAAGTAATGATCAGGCAGTGTCATGCTTGATGCCTGATCTCTGGATTAGCAAAAGTTTCACTGATGAAAGTGTCATTGGTAACATCTCTCTCGTTGTAAAGCCAGTGAAAACAGAGGGAGCCAAGCACTTCATTTCTTATCTTTGAAGTTAAAAATAGTGAAGCAGAAAGGATATTAATAAATAGTATGATAATCCAGAATGGCTGCTCCACAATACCCTAATAGGAACAGTCCTTCTGAATTACATTAAGACAATGACATAGTGTGTCCTGTGATTAGTAATTCCATTTTAAAAACTGTCTGGTCATACTTTAATTCTTTAGAGTTTTCATGAATGCAAAAGGAATGTAGATCTCTCATGTATAACTGGAAATGCACCTCCCACTTGATCACATAGTGGGGTAGCCCAAGGACTTCATCTGTTCCTACAGTTCTGGGTGACCTGAATTAAAACCACAAAATAATAGCATTTTACTGAAAATATTTTAAGACTGTAGGTATAACTGATATAACTGTAGAAGCATTAAATTATGAATGTTTATGGAAGACCCATGCAGCTTTTTAAGGTTACAGTTGTGTCTGACAATTGGAAGAATAAGATTATTGATCCTCTAACAGTGTACAAAATAGCAAGAGTGAGTGCAAAAATGGCATGAGGACTAGCTTGTTAAAAATGCCTGAAAAGAGTTTGGAAGAATTCTGATCTGAAGAGTATGTGTAGTAACAATGAGTAAAGGATGGAAAGTATGGTGTGGCTTCATGCCAGTCAGGGATTGTGAAGATCTTAGATCTTCAGGAGATCTTAGCAATGGATGAATGCGAGAAAGTTTACTGGATGCCTATCAAAATGAATAGGCTTGAATTATAGAATGTCCTGCATGCTTATGAAAAAATTAATTTATAAGTGCAGTAAGATGATTATGATGGAAGTAAAGCCAATATAATCATTTTATAGGTTATTTTAAAATGTGTTTTATTCTGTTTTTGTTGCGTGCTGCCAAAAATTACATCAATGAGATGGGTAGCTATATAATTTTGATAAACAAAATAAATGCAATACTTAGCAAATGGTTAGCTGATCAGGATGTATTACAAGGAAGTATGATATCCCCTTGGTGGTTTAATGCATTTAGAACAGGGGTGTCAAACTGCCGACCTGTGGGCCGGACGTGTCACCAGGAAACCGCGCCCACCCCATTGCCAGCAATGGAGAAAAAGCTCTGATATGTTGCACGACGTCACATGACGTTGCGAGTTTGACATGTCTGATTTAGAACAACATACAGAATATACAGACATGCATGCTTCCCCCCCCTCAGGAATGCATTATTGAGATAATAATGGACAAAGGAAGCAGATTCTCAATACCCTATTCACAGTACAAAGACTTGCTCTTGGTTTGTAGAAGAATGCTATTAGCTATATATAAATGAATCATTATCGATGTAAATGAACTATGTATGATAATATTGAAATAGGACAATAATTCATGGCAAACTAGAACTCAGAATTTCCCATTTTCTAGCATGGTACCTTTAACCATTACACCAAACTAGCTGTCCTCTCTTTTGGTTTCTTTCTTTTTTTCCCTTTTCTTCCTCTTTTCTTTATAACTTTCTGTATTGTTACTGTAATGTATTGGGATTTTACTTTAACTGCTTTCACGTGTCTTTTGAATGGTGCTTAAGGTTGCTCAATTAGGGTGTCTATGTGACAGTCGCTGACTTGCCAGACATGCAGTCTCCAAGAAGATCATAGGATTATTTGGGGTGGGAATGGGCTCCTTTAAACCTATTGGCCGCCGCCTAGTGGCCAACCGTATAAGTAGCTGTGCAGAAGCCTCTGATTCAGTTCTTTTTTTTTATTTTATTGAAAAGTTTTAACATACAATTTTTTCTTTAGAAATCCCCCCTCCCCCTCCCTTCTCCCTCCCCCCTCCCTCTCCCCCCTCCCCCCCTCCCCCCCGACTTCCCAGAGCTAAATACAAGGTATATATAAAAAAAAATCATAAACAACCATATACTAACAACCATAAACTCTAAAATCCATCACTCTCTAGCTTATATAGGATAAAACAAACCTTAGTAATATTATATATATATAGAAAAACCAAAATAGAAAAAAAAAGAAAGAAGACTTATTCAAATGCTACATGAATGGTGCTTAAGGTTGCTCAATTAGGGTGTCTGTGTGACAGTCGCTGACTTGCCAGACATGCAGTCTCCAAGAAGATCATAGGATTATTTGGGGTGGGAATGGGCTCCTTTAAACCTATTGGCCGCCGCCTAGTGGCCAACCGTATAAGTAGCTGTGCAGAAGCCTCTGATTCAGTTCTGTTCCTGTTTGCCTCAATAAAGAAATATTCCTGTTTGAACCCTCTCATCTTGCTTCCTGCCTCCAAAGACCTCACTACGCAACACTGGTGACAAAGGTGGGATGCTGCTTCTTCAGAAGAGCTGAAAGTCACTAGGGGGTGAGGCCAGCAAAGCGCCTGGCAGGGAATGCGTTCCCCCCCCCATGGTCAGCCTAGCAAGCCATGCTAGCAACCACCCCGCCCTGCGGACTAGTCCCAGGGCCTATAGAAGAAGCAGGACGAGGCAACGAGAGGCCCAAGCCGCGAAGACTTCCCGAAGATGGCGAAAGTCGGAAGGCTTGAGGAGTTTGATGTTAGTCACCCACAGAGATGGGCATCCTAAATCTCGAGAGTCGAAAACTACCTCTGCACCAACCAAGTCACCAAAGATGGCCTGAAGGCCGCAACACTCCTCTGTGTCTGCAGGCCTGCAACCTTCGATATTGTGAAGAACTTGGTTGCACCAGCGCAGCTGGAGTCCGTTACTTACGTGGACCTGAAGAAATGGCTTGGTGACCATTTCCAGCCCAAGTTGTCAGTGATAGCATGGAGGCACGCCTTTGAACAATGAGTTCAACAACCCGGAGAGACAGCAGTGGAATTCATCGTGGTGTTGAGACAAGCTTCCCGCCTGTTCCAATTTTTGGACTTGGAAGAAAGGCTTCAAGACCGACTCATCTGTGGATTACGGAGCAGAGAGCTGCAACAGAAACTCTTTGCAAAAGAGTCTCTCGCTCCAGGAAGCCTTAAAAGAAATCATGGCAGACGAAGCCGCCGCTGGAGCCGTAAAGGCCATGCGGCCCATCAAAAGCACTCAGCACAAGGAAGCCGTCCACCATGAGGACGCTGAACTTCCAGAAGACGTCGACTTCGACCATGAAGTTAACAAGATCCAATGGCACCACAACAAGGAACTGAAGATTCCTTACAAGGCAGTTCCTTTCCCTCAGTGTTCGGGCTGTGGTGGCCGCCACCAACGAGCGGACTGCAGGTTCCGGACAGCCATGTGTCAGGCCTGTGGGAAGATAGGCCACATCGCATCAGTCTGCAGAGGTCGCCAGAAGGACCGCCAATTGGACATTCTGATCAGGAGAGGTACCGGGGCCCCGGGGCAGCATAGTGTAGGGTTTTGCTCCAGCCGTCGGAGCATTTGCCGCACAGGAGTCGCCGTCCCCTTAAGCCCAAACTTCGGCTTCAAATCAAGCTGCAAGGCATCCCTTGCAGGATGGAATTGGACACGGGTTTAGCGGTGTCCATCATTTCTCTGGAGACTTTCTGGTTCATCTGCAACCGTAGCAAGAGGTGCGTCAAGCTTAGGCCATCCAACATCATCCTGACTGACTTCCAAAACTCCTGAGTTGCCATCAAAGGTGAGACCATCTTGGCCGTCAGGTTCAAGGGGTTTTCGGGGGCCCTGGATGTGATTATGGTGGAGAGCCAGAGAACGAGCTTAATTGGGTTTGATTGGTTTGATGCTCTGGGCATCCAAGTCACCAGAATCCACCGGACACAAGGGGCAAACTTGGTGTCAGTATGCGAGGAGTTCACGGACATTTTTGACACAAACCTGGGAGTACAAGTGCCCTCCGATAGCCTTTAAACTTGATCCTGCCATAATGCGCATGGGGATCAAACCCCGTAGAGTGCCATTTGCGCTTAAACATAAAATTGATGCAGAGCTGGATACGTTAGTCAGCCAGGGGGTACTACAGCCCATAGATGGGGGTGAATGGGAAACCCCAATTGTCACGCCACTTAAGGCCAACGGGGAAGTCAGAATTTGCGCTGATTACAAGTGCACCATAAATAGGGCTGTTTTAAGCCATTTGGAAAGTGATGGGCCCCAAGTCCCAATCATCTATTATTCAAGGACATTGTCCTCAGTTGAGTGCAATTTCACTCAAATTGACAAAGAGGCCTTGGCCATTGTGGCTGGGGTGAAGAAATTCCATGATTATTTGTATGGCAGGGAATTCACGGTCTTCACTGACCACAAGCCACTGTTGTGGCTATTTACTACAGATAGACAGACACCTCAGATTTTGTCTCCTACGATGTTAAGATGGTCCATTTTCATGTCAGCCTACAGCTCCAGGGTGGTTCACAAACCCGGCAAAGACATGGGCCATGCAGACAGCCTTAGCAGGTTGCCATTGCCACAGGTGGAGCTAGATCCGGCTCCAGCAGCTTGCATTTTGTCAATTCAGGATTTGCCTGAGTTTCCCCTCCATGCTGGAGATGTGGCTGCAGAAACTGCTGCAGACAAGGTTTTAAGTAGAGTTTTGGCATGGATTCACACTGGGTGGCTTGAAAATAGCCCTGGACCTGAGTTCCAGAGCTACTTCACAGGTAGACATGGCTGCATATTATGGGGGAGCAGGGTTATTGTCCCCAGTTCATTGAGGCACCGTGTACTTCAGTCTCTGCATGAGTGACATCCGGGCATAGTCCAGATGAAGGCATTGGCATAAAGCTACCTATGGTGGCCACCGTTAGACAAGGCTATCGAGGCCCAAGTACACGGGTATTACACGTGTCAACAGTCCCGGCCAGAAATGCCACCTGCTCCTGTCCACAGATGGGAGGAAACTCGTACACTGTGGTCAAGGATTCATATTGACCTTACTGGGCCCTTTCAGGGACAGCTATTTTTGATAGTGGTCGACAGCCACTCTAAATGGTTGGAAGTAATTCCTATTGCAACTATGACTACTGATAGGACCATCCAGGTGCTTAGAAAGCTTTTTGCCACACATGGCCTACCAGATATCATCGTCTCAGACAATGAGTCCCAGTTCACAGTTGCAGAGTTTCAAGCCTTCTTGAGGACTAACCTCATAAGGCTTGCAACATTGGCTCCCTTTCACCCCTCGACTAACGGGCAAGCCGAACGCATGGCACGCACAACAAAGGAGTCACTCAAGCGCATAGTGACTGGAGATTGGCACCATAGGCTGGCTGATTTCTTCCTTTGTCAGCATACTACGCCTTGTACATCAACAGGCAAGAGCCCAGCAGAGCTTTGCTGGGGAAGAAGGCTCATCACGAAACTGGACAGGTTGTACCCTGACTGGATGGCAGCAGACACCTCTTGCCCAAAAGCTCCAAGGGGGTTGCAAGTGGGTGATGGGGTATGGGCCCAAAATTATGGGCATGGGAACTAGTGGGTGCCGGGTAAAATTGTCAAAATTTTGAGACCACTTTCCTACTAGGTGGCTCTGGCTGGGGGGGGGGGGCAAGTTGTTTGCCACCATATTGTTCAGCTGCGGAAGCGTTTTGCAGAAAGGCCACTAAGCAAGCACCTTATCGCAGGTCCGCAGAGAGAGCCAGAAACCGGCAGCCAAGCAGGGCAGTTCACATGCTCTGAGGACTCAACCAGTCAGTACAACGGGGAGGTGGTTGTAGATGTGCAAAGCCTGGCAGTGCAGCATGAGTCCCCTGATGGGGAAAGTCAACCCGAACAAGACAGCCGCTGTGCTAACTCTGCTTCTTCATTGGACTTTCGTCTGGGCCAACCTGGAAAGGCCAGCCAAAGGGACTCGAGTCAATCTGACTCTCGTGAACTCATGAGTCCTGGTCTACCCAACCCAGCAGGCAAACTGGTAGACCGAAAGTTGCCTGGATCCCCCAGGCAGTCTGCAAGGTCACGCAGACCACCACCATATTTGCAAGACTTTATACTCAAATAATTTTAATAATGTGTGTACATTCTAGGGGGGAGGGGTGTAATGTATTGGGATTTTACTTTAACTGCTTTCACGTGTCTTTTGAATGCTGCTTAAGGTTGCTTAAGTAAGGTGTCTGTGTAACAGTTGCTGACTTGCCAGACATGCAGTCTCCAAGAAGATCATTGGATGATTTGGCCACCGCCTAGTGGCCAACCGTATAAGTAGCTGTGCAGAAGCCTCTGATTCAGTTCTGTTCCTATTTGCCTCAATAAAGAAATGTTCCTGTTTGAACCCTCTCGTCTTGCTTCCTGCCTCCAAAGAACTCACTACACAACAGTTACAGTATTTTTTTTCTTGGTATTCAATTCATAAAAGCAGTCTTTTTAAAAAAAAAAAAAAAAAAAGGAAAAGCACCCAGAAAGTATTAAAACTACAACACAGTGCCATCTGGTGGATTCTATGTACAAGGTTTTGATGCCATTTAATCACCACTTCCTGTTTACCCATATGATGGATGAATGATTGAATTATATGAAATTAAAAGGAGTTGTGTATATAAGTGTGCTTCTGTCTTTATTATTTGTAAATGAGAGTTGGGTATGTCGGGTAAACAAACAAATGCACTGAATACTTCAGTGAAGGAAAACAACAAGAGATAGGGCCCACATTACATGAATGAATGTGAACTGAATGCATAAGTGATTGAGCACACTGAGGTGGTTTGGTTATATAAAGACAATGAATGAAAATTGAATTACAGAACAAATGCCTTACAGAAGACTGAGTAGACTGAAAGGGAATTATAGTTGGATGAGGTGAGAAATTGTTAGGAAAGCCACACTGTGTAATCTAATTTTAGTTGCTTGCTAATCTTTGAGCTGTCAAGCTCTGGCAGTATTTATTGCCTTTTCTTATTTCTAGATCCTTCCAACTCAGTCCCCAAGATTGTCAAAATAATCAAAATACTTTAATGGCAACTAATTTTAATCTTATCACTTGGGTTGTGATTAGCAATTACAAAAAAAAACCCAACTGAATCTACAGCAGTACCAACTCAGCCCTTCTCACCAAGGTGAGAGGCGAGAAATTTACAGAACAGAAGACAAGGTAGACATAAGTAGAAACAAGGATAGTTTGCAAGGATACAAAGAGATACAGAGAGGTGTAAACTAATTAATTCTTTTCCCCTATGTCCATCTAATTTCTTTTCCTTACTACTCTTTGTGCCATTTGCAAAATGTCAAAATGGAGTAGCTAATGAGTTTACATCCGTAGAATGTCAAATAAAATCATTTTTTTATTTCAGTCATGGATCTGCATAAATATGTAACAGCAGCAGAAAATAATGATTATACAGTTTAATTGGAAAGCAACTTTTCAGATATCTGTCTACAGAAAAACATCGCAAGCTCATTTAGGAAAACAATGCATTTGAACATATGAATTCTGTTCACATGCCATATAATTGCATCACTATTGTTTACAGCACAAGACATATATATTGACACTCTAAAATGGATCTTGCTAGCATAAAGATGTACGGTAAGTATTCTTGTATCAGGATCATGAGCTTAAATCATCTTACTGCAGGAAATAACATAATTTTATACCAAATTATAAGTTGTGAGCTTATTATATAGTTTAATAATTTGCAAACCTTAAACATCTTGTCTAATTTATTCGATTAAAATTAAATGCTTATGAAGAAATTTAATGTCCTGTTTCTACAAAGAAATCTGTTCACTTTTTAGGCATTTGTATAAATCCACAGGTACAGAGACCTTTAAGAAAAAATGCAAAGTTCTTGGAACTTAGCTTTGTTTTGTCTTATAAATCCGGTGACCATACATCTTTTATTATAAAGGACAATCCTTTATCTCAAAAAGATGTCCTTTAGTTTTGTTTTATTTTTATTTTTTTAAAAATCATTTTCTCCTTTATTATGTTCATTTAAGTGGGACCACTTAATACAGGTGGTCCTCGACTTATAATACTTCATTTAGTGACCATTGAAAGATACAATGGTACTGAAAAAAAACCTTATGACCATTTTCACCCTTATGATGGTTGCGGCATCCCCAGGATCACGTGATTTACATTTGGATGCTTGACAGCTGGTTCATATTTATGATGGTAGCAGTGTCCAAGGGTCACGTGACCATCTTTTGTGACCATCTGACAAGCAAAATCAAAGGAGAATCCAGATTAACAACCATGTTACTAATTGAACAACTGCAGTGATTCGCTTAACAAATCTGGCAAGAAAAGTCATCAAGTGGGACAAATCTCACTTAACAAATTTCTCACTTAGCAACAAAAATTCTGGGCTCCATTACGGTCATAAGCCGAGGACTACCTTGCAGTCTTTCACATTCACATGTGAAAAATAGAGAAAACGAATTGTCTTTTTTAAATACACTTACGTATACTGTTTGATTCCATGTATTTTTAGTAGATTATATGTTTTGTACAGTTTTTCTTGGTTTCGCTCTTGAATTTTCCTTTGTAAAGCAAAGTTATAAACAATGACGTGTTTTTTCCTGCACTTAGTTCAGATTTGTCCCTTTTGGGGAGGGGATTTAAAAAAAAATCCAAGAAAATATGGTCACTATACCTTTAATTGGACAGAAAACCCTGTTACATAAAGAGGTAAAACTTCTTTATGGACTTCTGTATCCGAGGTTATATGAAAGTGGGAGAAATTTGTTAGTGGAGGTGTAGTTTCTAATTGCCTCCTAGAATGTTAAGCTGTGGATATGAAACAGAGAGGGTCCTATGCAGTGGACAGGTGCCACGTTTTTCATCTCTGTCTTGCCAAAGCATATTATCGTCAATCTCTGGCATGTGTGCTATGCAGCCTCTGCCTTCCTCTGTCACTTCTTCCAAAGATCACAAACCCTGTTGCCAGACCAGAAATAACTGCGAGGGCTGGCCCTTTACACATCTTCAAATGACACCATCAGCAGCAGCATACTGCAAAGCCAGTACATATCTAAAAATTGTGCTGACACACAAGCAAAGTTTCCATCTGTTTGAATCAGAGTTCAGAAAGTCAAATGATGCTTCACTTTACTTCCAAAGCACAAGGGACTGTTGTACTACTTTCAATTACCCGCACTCTGCTTTGTGTTTTGTTTTGTTTGTTTTTTAATTTCCCCACTTTGGTGGGTCGTGCTTCCTCCAGCTGAGCACATGAATCACCACCCACCTCCAAAAAAGACGACAATATATCATAGAAAAAGGTATTTTCCTCTTCCTGGTAACGAAGCAAGAATGTTGTAGCTTGGTGCCTTTCCTGATAGGAAAGTATACGATAAGTGGATATTGATTCATGGAGGATCACAATAATATCAAGTAGGAATGTGCACAGAGTGAAAAAAAATGTGCTTTATTTTACATAGACCAAACACGCTGAATCTCAAAAATTCAATGGGACCATTCAGTCAGGTCTACTCAAAGTGAAACCTAGTTCTCTGAGGGTGATCTGGGTTTTAATGGAAGTCTATCTGAAGAACACTTTGGGGAAAATGAAACAAGACTAGCAAGAGCCTTGGTGGAGCAGTGGGCTAATGCCTCCTTAAGTAACACCAGCTGCCTGCAATTAGTGCAGGTTCACATCCCACCAGGCTCAAGGTTGACTCAGCCTTCCATCCTTCCGAGGTAGGTAAAATGAGGACCCAGATTGTTGGGGGCAATAAGCTGACTTTGTAAAAATGCTGCTGGGGGGGGGGCAAAAGCCCTAATAAGCAGGCATATACATAGAATGAAGGCTACTGCTAAGCACATTGATTTGTGCTTTAGATTGTAAGCCGCCCTGAGTCTTCGGAGAAGGGTGGGATATAAATGGGATTAAAAAAAAATCCCCCCATCTTCCTCTATATGTCTTGTTGCCAGCCTGCCTGCCAATATTCCCAATACCTTCTCCCTTGTCTCTCCCAAACCACCACTATTCAAGCATGGCACATATTTTAATACTATAATTACTGTGCACGCTTTTATCATATATCCCAACCCACCCACCCTACCTCACTACTTCTGTTTCCCCACTTCTGTTTCCCCACTTCTTCCATGCATCCATTCGGCCTTTCTGTTAACATCTGCCATCAGCCATTTGTTTCTCCCGCTGTCTCCAACCCTATAATATCCCTGTTGAAATAGATATGCTCCACATCCATGTATAAAACATGGCATAGAACGGGGTTATCTGAGGTTATGTGGGCTCTCCCTTGTTACCTCAGCCTGCCCCATCAAATCTGGCAGAATAGGCATGTTGCAAGTACCATCAGTTAGGGACCTTAATTTGGTAGGTCCTTAAAAACATGCCTTCTGTGCTGCAATACCTTTAAGGAATGTTCTTTCCCCCAAATTAGATCAACTCCATCCACTTTGATATTCCAAAAAGCCTTTAAAAACTGGCTACCTTCTCAGTCGTGAGGCTTCCAAACAACCACAGACTTGCTCAGCTGGCTTCACTGATGAGGTGGCCATTTTTAACCTTCTCTCACCTGGGCTTTGCATATCTCGCTTTTATAATATTTCTAAAAATGGATTTTATATTTTTGCTTCTATTTTCATCTATTTTATCCATTTACCACTGAGAGTTGCCTCTGGTGAGATGGGTGGGCATATAAATGTGCCCTGTATAGAGATAAGACACATGTACTGCTGTTGGGCTAAACCTGCTCGATACTGCCTGATCCCTGCCTGGAACACTCCGTGCCTAGAACATTTTGCAAATCTTTAGCCAAGTGAATTAATATTATGACTCCTTAACTTTAAGCAAATGCTCAAAGCAGAGAGATGCCTCATAAATCTAGTGATGCAGGAGGTTACGTGCAATGAAGGAGCTGCTTTTATTTATGTGATCCGGCATCTCATTTTCCTTTGTTGTTATTCACCAAACAGGAACAAAGGAAAATCCTTCGGTTCAAATAAGAGACATCTGTAGGGGGTCACAAACCACCACAGATCTAGGTTGAGAAGGCCATCCTGCCTATTAATAAGGAGTATCTTTCCATAGCAGTTGTGCAAACAGCTGTTCTGCCTGAAGTTGTCACCAACAGCTCATGATCAAATGATTATAACACAAATGCTGCTGGTAGCTGTAATAAGATCATCAGGATACAATTTCTTTCCATTGATGGTGTAGTGGCTATACCAGTCCCAGGTGTAAAGCCAACCCAGATCCATGTGGGGCTGATGGACAATCTAACCTACATCCCAAAAATGAAGTGGGGCAAAACCACCTAGCAGAAATATATTTAGAGGTGACTCTTTCAAGCAAAATGACTCAAGCAAGATGAAAGATGATTCTTTCAAGCAAGAGTGGAATTAACACAGATTTTCAGATTAACTTAACAGAATAATAGACTGACAGAGTTGGAAGGGATCTTGGAGGTCTTCTAGTCCAACCCCCTGCTCAGGAAACCCTATAACTTTTTAGATAAATTTATTGTTCAGTCTGCAAGTTCAGCGTGCTATCCTCTAGCATAGGGGTGTCAAATTGCCGGCCTCTGGGCCAGATGCGTTATGGCGAAAGTGCGCCCACCCCATTGCCGGCAACGGAAAAAAAGTCACGATATACCATGACACATCACGTGATGTTGCGAGTTTGACACCCCTGCTCTAACACTACTAGTACAAATGTTTCATTACACAATTAGGTTCACACAACATCCTTTGACTGAATGAAATTGTGATTCCAACACCCGAGGGTTTATACATCATAGTATACATCCACAGCATATCATGTGGATCAGGCCATTATGTTTTTTTAACCAATGATCATGAAACAATTATGGCTTAGCACAGGAGTGGATAACTGTTCTGAGCAAAAGCCAAATTTAACTGAGGCTGTGGGAGGCAGTGGCGTCCATTTTTATTTTTATTAATTTGCAAGTACTTCTTGTCACCGCCATCAGGTTTTTCACTTTTAAGCTGTTTTTCCCAATACACTAGTTTAAGGGTTCACACTATAATTTTTCATTTGTAACACACTTTAAAATGGCAGGGGATTACTTGCAATTTTCAACTCCCAGAGTCAGAAGGGGCTCCTGAAAAGGATGAAAAGCATTTTCACTAAGGCTGCAAAAACACAAAAATGCAAGAAGTATCACATAAACCCAAAGGAAACATGGTGGGTAAAATCTGCAAAGCATGGTTTCTGGAATTCTTCACAAAGTCTATATCAGTAGGGCTGTGGGAGGAGTCTGCATTTTATTTGTGTATCTAAGTAACATATGGGGATGTTTATGCTCTGTCTCCCCCCCACACACACACACACATATACACATTGTGTGTATGTGTGTACTGGGAAGGACAGAACAGACTGCATTCACTGCTTTGGCACATCTGACCAGGAGGGAACAAGGTTTAGAATGGAGCCCTTAGCATCATTCTGAGTCTTTGCCCATCCATTCTGGGGCAGGTAGTCCTCAGCTTACAACCGTTCATTTAGCCACCATTCAAAGTTACAACAGCACTGGAAAAAAAATGACTTACGTTTAGTCCCAGCACCTACAGCCAACACATGTCATGTGATCAGAATTCAGACACTTGGCAACTGGTGTGCATTTACAATGGTTGTAGCATTGCACAGTCGTGGGATTGGTTTCTGCAACCTTCCTAGCTGGCTTCCAATAAGCAAAGTGAATGGGAAAAACCAGATTTGCTTTATGACTTTGTGATTTACTTAACAACTGCAGTAATTCAGTTAACCATGGCAAAAGCCACAAAACCAAGTACAAAGCACTTAATAGCCCCCTTGCTTAGCAACAAAAATTATGGTCCCAAATGTGGTTGTAAGTTGAGGACTACTTAGACATTGAAACAAGACTACAGAAAGATAATTAGCAATTTTGGATATTCAAATTTAACAATAGAATTCAACCCAATGATTGAGGATCGTTAAGTATTTCAACTTTGTACAGTGTGTATAACTGTTACTTTAACACCAAAGATCAGCAACATATCGATCTGAAAACCTCCAAAGGATTTTTTGCCAGCACATTTCAAGTTAAAAAGAATAAAATTCTAGCCTTATAATTCTACAAAAATCCAGTGGGTGGTGCCAAACAGTAGAATGAAAAGTTAAATTTTCTCTTCTTCAAAGGTACGTGAAAGCAAATATAAAATTCTGCATTTAGTTTTACAGTAATTACACCCAGGTTCTTCACCTTCAAAAACCTGGAGCGTTGGATTATTTTGTCTTTGCTTAGCATATGATAAATTGTGAACTTTCTATTACTTATTGTTTAAAGGTTTTTAAGAATATTCTGCTCAAAGAGTTAAAATGTTTTATTCTGATTGGGTATCATACAGGATTTACAGTATTTCATATACATATGGTAAAGCTGTATGAATTATATTACCCTTCACAATACGTGCCAATGCAATATATATTTGGCCTGATATGAAGCAGTATTTAAATAAATACTGAATAGCTTTACCTTGCATTCCTCTGCTGTAGCATTGAGAAGATTTATAGCGTTATTTTACACATAAATAAGGGAAATTAATTTAGTTAGAAAAGTGTGCATTAAGGATTGGGGATTCCAATTACATAAATACAACTGGGTTGAATGACACTTAATCCTAAGCACAATTTCTCTTAGGCATCTTCGTTTACAAAACACGTGCATCATTTTCTTTGTTTTCAATTAGTCTTCAGGGCTTTTTTTCTCATAGAACGCTCAGAACGGAGTTCCGGCACCTTTTTTGGATGCAACCTTGTAGGCAAGGCAGGTTGTATGACGTGTGTGAGTTCCGGCACCTTTTTCTTTGACAAAAAAAACCACTGGTCTTTGCTGATAAAGGGTGAAAGGGACAGCCTTTACTCTTTTGAAGGCTGGGCTTTCAGCAATGTTTTTGACAATGTGGAGTGGGAGAGCTTCTTTCTGGCAGCAGGGAAGGTCTGACTATCTATAGGAAAAAGAGCATTGGCTCCGTTCCTGTCTTTCCAATGGTGCCTGATCACAGGTGTGATAATTTTATAAAGGTCATTCAATCCCACCTCCCAGGCAGCAACCGGCCCCTGACTTAATGTTTTCCAGAGTAAGATTAGATTGCTTGGAATATTACGCCATGCTTGCCCTTTGCTGGGACAAAAACAGGTCAGATGGAACTTCTAAATTACCTGTTTTCAGACAGGCAAAGAATAAACCAAACCCAAGAGTCTAGGGTGCAGCGTCAGGGCGAGAAGTGATTTCTCTTGATTGAGACTTGAGCCGTGCTGACATGATGGTGTCAAGGTTCCGACCAATGGAACCAAATAAAACAAAACTCTGAGGGACGAGAATTCCTCAAAGAACATGTTTATTGGATACATGATGTCGGTACGGTCAAAAATGAAATCAAATCTAAAATCCCCTCCAAAAGATCAGAGTAAATCAATGTAATAATTCTCACACAAACACCATTTAGGCATAAATCACATTCTCCAATAGAACTACTTGGGCAGGTTTTCTGGCAAGTTGTCCCTCCCTCTCCACTACGGTGTGGGAATAACCTTGGTTCCCATAGGATCTATTCATTTTTAGACTAGCAAAAATACCTTGTTCCCCCTCCCCCTCTTGTGGCAACCTAGAACAACAAAGATGACTGCAGCCAGGTTCCTTGTAGAATAATAATAATATTAATAATATTAATAATAATATTAATAATAATAATAATAATAATATTAATAATAATAATAATAATAATAATAATAATAATAATAATAATAAGAAGAAGAAGAAGAAGAAGAAGAAGAAGAAGAAGAAGAAGAAAGAAGAAGAAGAAGAAGAAGAAGAAGTTGGAAGGAACCTTGGAGGTCATCTAGTCCAACCCCCTGCTAAGGCAGGAAACCCTATACCATTTCAAACAAATGGCTGTCCAGTCACTTCTTAAAAACTTCCAGTGTTGGAGCATTCCCCACTTCTGAAGGCAGATAGTTGGTTCTTCAAGAATAAAGCTAACACAGAAGGTGGACCTGCCAAACATATTTCATCAATAATGTGTGTGATTGTTGCATTTGGTGGAAATTATGAATGTTTACTTGATGAAGTTCCTTTTGGATGCTGTTGTATAATCTTATCCTAATTTGACCTCACATTATTGCTTGACATTAGCATGAATAAAAAAACATGCAATTACTAGCTAAGAACAACAACAGTGCTATATACTCTTTCTACAGGGTGGAAACAAGATGACATAATATTCTTTCCATCATTTGGCGGCACATCTTTTCGAAAATGAGGGGAGAGAATTTTCCCCACACCTCGTTCTTGTTGGGATGGGATGGTAGGGATGGTCCCAGCTGAATCTCTCACTTTAGAGGGAATTTGTGTTTTTCAAAGTGAAGTGGGATTCTCTTGAAAGTAGAATTGAATCCGGTCCCTTCCACAGCTGTCTTGAATACTTCCAAAAGATTCAGAAATTATCTGCAAAGTATTTCATCTTCACTTTTTTTTGAAGAGGGGGTGGGAAGGGACCGAGGGAGGGACAGGGAAAAGCTGAATAACTGAAGTCTGTCTTCCACTCACAGGGATAAATTTATCAGCAGCTGTCTAGTTATAATGCTTAAAGAGTTGATTCTTATTTGATGCTTTGCTACTCGTTTTTTTTTGTTAACTGTCTCACTTAAATAGAAATATCTGAATAACTTTTGTGAGCACTAGGTTTTTTTTTCCCTGGAGGTGCAGGATCCACTTTATTGGGTCAACCAAATGTAACCTGTTGCTTGTGCAAACAACTGAGGGAGCACCTGCTGCCGGCATCAAGCTCCCTTCGTCCTGTTATGTATGCAGGCATTTGCATAGCAACAGCCCTCAGGGGGCGTTGGCCTGGACAGTTTCGGCGGGAAACCTAGGGCCAACCCCATTGGCTGTTAGCTTACCTGGCCAGGTATATAAGGAGGCCAGGTAGCCCTCATTCCTCAGTTCACTTCCCCTTCCAATAAAGAGCTGAACTCACACACCGGCTGGCGTCTCTCTTGCGTCGGACCCACTATACAATAGTCCTGTGCGCTCCCACAGGGATGGTCTTCTCAGGGTACCACCGGTAAAAGATTGCCGGCGGACAATACCCAGGGGGAGGGCCTTCTCTGCGGGTGTGCCGGCCCTTTGGAACCTGCTGCCTGTAGAGCTTAGAACTGCCCCTGACCTCCGTTCATTCCGCCGGGACCTGAAGACCTGGCTCTTCGAGCTTTCTGGCCTGGACTGAGAGTATTAATTGGGGTTTTAATTGGATTTTAATTGGGATTTTTATATTCAAGGTTAATGTAATCATTTTAATTGTTTTTAATTTTTGTAATTGTTGTATTGTTTTCTTTAAAAAAAAACCTTGTGAACCACCCTGAGTCCTACGGGAGAAGGGTGGTATATAAGTCTAAGAAACTAAACTAAATTAACTAAACTGATCAACTGGCTTGTCATCTGAGCTTGACATAATTCAGTTCATATGTGATGCTATAGGAAAATGTGCTTTGCTCAGTCCTGCAGTATGAGAATCCAGCTGTTTGTAGTGTAAACAGATTTGTCTTAAGGTAATGTGTAAATCCAGTCTAAGTGCTTCTTCAAATTCATTCTCATTCTAGTTTCCAGTCTTTTTGCCAAGTTTCCTTCCCATTACAATCGGTTTGTTCACTCTATGATTCTTTTGCTATAAGTCATTGTATTTAATGAACTATCTTTTAATCTACCTTTTCTTTAACCATAGCTAGGTAGCAGAGGCATCATGCTGTTCATAACAAGCTTTTTGCTAGTTATTAAGATAAGCTTTATTTTGAATCAAGCAGTCTTTTATTTTCACTACATTTGTAGAAGTGCCTATGTATTAACCCTTTATCATTTAGATTATATCCATCAGTTAGGTTTGAGTGTGTTATTTGTGCTCATGTTTGGTAAAAAATGAGACAAGTTTTAAGCCTTGGTGGAGCAGTGGGCTGATGCCTCCTTAAGTAACACCAGCTGCCTGCAATTAGTGCAGGTTCGAGTCCCACCAGGCTCAAGGTTGACTCAGCCTTCCATCCTTCCGAGGTAGGTAAAATGAGGACCCAGATTGTTGGGGGCAATAAGCTGACTTTGTAATAATGCCGCCTAGGGGTGTGTGTGAAAGCCCTAATAAGCAGGCATATACATAGAATGAAGGCTACTGCTAAGCTTGTAAGCCGCCCTGAGTCTTCAGAGAAGGGCGGGATATAAATGGAATTAAAATTAAGAAAAATAAAATAAACCCAACATTCAGGTAAGAGAAGCTGATGGTTCTGATCACTGAAAACAGCCCGTCTTCTGTGTATTAAAAAACTCAATATAGCTTGATAAAAATCTGCCATGTTATCCTCTCTCTCTTATGCTCATATATTATGCACAGAAGCACAACCATTTCATCCACACATTACAGAGCCAAATAGAAATAATATTACAGGATGGGACCTGCATTAACATAAATGCAAAAATTTCATAGATTTTGTTGATAAAATCTGAGTATGATTTCTATTTTTTTTGTCTCCAAGAAAAGTACAGGTAGTCCCAGTGGTGGGATTCAAATATGTGAACAACCGGTTCTGTGTGTGGATGCCGCTTCCAGAAGTCCATTCTGGGCCTGGGCAACAAAAAAATTAGCTACCGGTTCTGCCAAAGTGGTGGGAACCGCTGAATTCCACCAATGGGTAGTCTTCAACGTACGACCACAACTGAGCCCCAAACTTCTGTTGCTCAGCGAGACATTTGTTAAGTGAATTTTGCCCGATTTTATGATCTTTCTTGCCACAGTTGTAAAGTGAATCACTGCAGTTGTTAAGTTAACAACATGGTGGTTAAGTGAATCTGACCTCCCCATTGACTTTACTTGTCAGAAGGTCGCAAAAGGTGATCACTTGGGACACAGCAAAGGTCATAAAAACAAACCTGTTGCCAAACATCTGAATTTTGGTTACACGATTATGGGGATGCTGCAAAGGTCATAATTATGAAAAATGATCATAAGTCACATTTTTCAGTGCCGTTGTAACTTTGAATGGTCACTAAATGAACCATTGTAAATTGAGGACTACCTGTAAGCAACAGATGATACAGCTCAGATCATAATAGTGGTGTCTGGTTATGTTATGAGCATTCCCATTGACATCTTAGGCACCGGGGGCAAAGTCTCATTGGTATAAACTTGCAGCAAGGAATGTAAAGACCATTCATCTTTCATCTGATAAGACTAGGGCAAGAAGAAGTTTTACTTAGCTAGTTTTAAAACTTTCTAACATTTCTTTCCAACTGTTAATCTACATCAGGGCTCTTCAAACTTGGCCCTTTTATGACTTGTGAACTTCAATTCCTAGAATTCCTCAGCCAGCGTGCCTGGCTGAGGAATTCTGGGAGTTGAAGTCCACAAGTCATAAAAGGGCCAAGTTCGAAGAGCCCTGATCTACATCTTTAGTATTAACTAAAATATGGAGAAAAAAGTGAAAAAAATCCAACACTGTACAAGATATCATACAAATTTTCCAGTGAAAAATGTGATACATTTAAAGCTAAGTGCTTCATAAATTATCAATCAAAAGAGTACATAGTAATTTTCTTGTCACTGAATCCGGAGCAAATAGTTTACCATTTTTTTATTTGGTCTCAGCAGCTGTTGCTACATACCTGATAAATAAACTGTTTTCTCTCTCGCACTTCACAAATTATATTCTTCCTATAGTCCACAACCTTATTTTACATATTTGCTTTGAAAAAAAAACACATTATGTATCTCTCTTGTTGCCATATCATCCAGAGTTTGCACTTGGAAGGATGAGGCCACATTTAGTCACACAATCCATCAACTCCTCTGTAAAAAGCTACCGAGTCTGCTTGGGTCACAGCCGTGAAATTAATCTAGAGAGTGAAAAGCAGAGCATGTTTTTAGCTATGGTGTTTGCTGTTGAGGCAATTTTCCGATAGCAGGCATGTGGTACTGTGAAACAGTTTGTATTTCACAATCTAAATTTTACAAACTGCACAGTACACCAACCTATAAAAAGAGCTTAAAGCTCTTATGCAATGCTTGTGTTATTCTTTAACATTGACTGAATTTGTGGGATGTAGGATTAAAACAACTGTTTGTATTTACAGAAAGAGAAGTAGATGGATTTTAAATTTACATTGTTAGAAATTTTAAGTGCGCAATTTAAGTAGTAACATAACAAATTTCAAAGTGTTGCTTTGGCGTAAAGAGATGCAGTAATTTCTCCATTCTGAATATAACACTATTAGGTATTGTATGACAGTTCCTTGGCTAACTCTTTTATTCCAGCTTGCTTCCACAACACTGTATATCATTGTATAAAATATACGTATATATACAGATTAAATATGATCACATACTTAAATAATACTTAACCCACAGTCAAAGCTAGTTTAAAAAAAAATAAAGAAAACTAGACTAGGTATGAGTACGCTTTGTGCTTAAAACTTCGGAGACGTTGCATAGAGATTCAACCTATTTATATCTAATTGGTTTTAAATTCCCATCAGATCTAACAGGTCAGCAAATATTTCCACAGGACTATATTTTTACACAGCAAGCTTTGCTTCTTACCAGAGCTTCCAAAGTATCCTGCTTTTCTATTCTGAATAGCAATGGAGTTGGTTACCTGGCTCCTGTTGGTTGCCACAATATGAATCAACATAGACACAAGTACCATTTTGAGGTGGTAGATAAAGAAATTGAAACTGAGTGGAAAGCAGTCTTATTTTCACCCCCTGCTCACTGGGTTGCCTTATTGCCACCCTCTGGATCTTCTCTGTGAAGAACCAGAGTCAGTGAGCCATTCTGGAGAGCCATGTCCATTCTAAGATGAAGCTCTAAATTCATAGCCCTCTAAGACAGTGGTGGCGAACCTATGGCACATGTGCCAGAGGGGGCACTCAGAGCTCTCTCTGTGGGCACACGCACCATTGCCCCAGCCCCGCCTCCCCCTACAGCCCTCTCCTCACCAGCAGCCCCCCCAGAGGAAAGTCATCCCCGGATGCGGCCTGCGCAGAGCAGTGCAGCCAAGGACATGGCAGCCGAGCAGCAAGGACAAGACTCTTCCCTTGCGTCCCGTCGTGCATAGATGATGCTGTGGGACGCAGGCGGAGCGCGCAGCCACCATGGTGCTGCTGGGCTGCCTGGGGGATCTGCTGTGGTGGTCCGTGGAGGCGGTGGGTGGCCCTGCGGGCAGGCAGGGCAGGAGAGGATTTTGGGCACTCGGTCTCTAAAAGGTTCACCATCCCTGCTCTAAGAGGTATTCCAGAGGGAGATCAGTGCCAGCAGCTCTGCCAGGTTCATGTTTCACCTAACCACTTTCCTCTACAAAGAAAGATGGGGGACAATAATGTACTGAGGAGTACCCAATAGCCGAGCCTCTGCTTGCTCTCTGATGCAGTGCAACCCAGTGCTAGGATTAATGGCCTGTGTGCTACTGGAGACAACTTGGCCTAAATTACAAGCATTCCAAATGACGCCCACATGCTTATTTGCAAGATATTAAAACTAAGCATAGGAGAAAGAAAAAAGCCAGCTTAATTTAAAAAAAAAACCCAAACAGCTCAGCTAGAATACATAGAGAGGCTCTGTGCTATTTCCCATTGATTGAATAGAGATATATTTTCATCAGTTCACCATTGAAAAATTTCACCCATTTTGTAATTATCACTATTAAGAAGGTAATTACCATTTTGTTTCTGGACTTTTGTTGTTGTTGTTTTTGTATTATCACTATTATCCTGGATTTGTATATATCTCTATCTCAGGATATTTCTCGTGAGATATTTCTCTTGGTGAGGGGGAGCAATAGTTACAGTTAGTAATTTAGTTCCTGAGAATATTGGAGTAACAAAGCAGGTTTAGCATTTGTCTGTTTTTAAAAGACAGGAGAATGGTAAGAGGAGTAATGGAAGTGAGAGGGTTCAAGTGTGGTTAATTAGGGAAGAGACAAAGGGAAGTGGATGTGTGAATGTATACGAAAAACAATAGTTCCTGAATTAATGAAGACAGGAGTGGAAGCAATTGGACAAAGAGTGGATGGCAAAGGGAAGAGACTTGGTCAGATCCAGCGCTATTAGTTGTGATCACACCCAGAGGAAACTTCTCATCCTTGAAAATCATCACGAGACAAGTAAGATGTTGAGCTGCTGCATGAATTTTCCAGAGATTTCATCACTGCTGCTATTGAGGAATTGGCAGCTGCAAAACTGGTGATCATGGAAAAGAGAGCAGAAAATCCTCTGGACCTCCAAGCCTCCAGTTGCAACAGAGAGACCCCACTGCAGAGAAGGTGGCCTTGAAGTGTTGAAAAGAGCCTTGGTGGCGGTCTCTGTTTGCCTGCAACCTTTTGGAGGAAGGTTGATGTCAATTCAACTTCAGACAGTCATGGATTATTTGGATCCTTTCTAGTCAGGTTTCAGGTCTGGCCAATGAGACAGAAACAGCCTTGGTTTCTGTTCGGTTATATAACCTTTGTTGGCATCTGGACGGGTCAATTAATTTGATAAATTATAATTAGATAGAGCCATTAGCCACGTTTTCCAAAATAAAGGTATGCAAATGAACAATTCACTAATCGAAAACAATCAAAATTACTTGATATTTTAGCATAAGCCCTTTTATCATCCAAGTAACATTGTGTTTCCCTTCAAGTAGGCAAGACGATGTATCTTGAACCAGGTAAATCTTTTATATAGTCTTTAGAGACAAGCCCATATAAAGCTCAATGGGAAAAACAAGAAAATATTGCCAAGCACAGACTGCTTGTGGGCAAGCTAGGATCAACTCCTGAATTGGAGTGAATTTGCCAGCTTCTCTCTAGGGTTCTGATAGAATTGGTCAAAGGCATAAAAGTTTTCTAGGCAAAAAAATGAAATAAAAAATAGATGGAATGTTGTGTTCTTCTGCATCGTTTGGTAAATATCCTGATTTTGTGCATCATAGTATTTCAGAATAGAATCCATGTGATATAACAAAATGAAAGTAAGCATCCTATTTTTTTTTAGCCAATGCTGTGTAAATACTACTTTAATCCACATAAACTACTATGCAAGCAGGCAATTCAGTTTGTGATGCCCTCTTTTTTAATAACAAGTAGTCTGTAACGATGCTCTGTGTGCCTCTTGATAGAACAGATCTTGTTGTTACTCATAATGGGAGGAAAGGAATAATGGTAGTCATCCCTGCTAAATATAATATTAGAATCCAAAGTGAGTCTTCATTTATTTGGAATAACTGCTGCAGCTACTTATATCCTGCCTGGCTCAGAATGTGTTCATAATTTGGTCCTTACTCATCTGAGAATTGATTTCAAATATTTGAAATAGTTTTACAGTATTTTATTTTGCCATTTATGGAAAAAGTTCACAAGCACTTGTTTTTCATGGTACTGAAAAGGATCTAACTCTCTACTTCTGGGCTGGAATCTCAAGCTTCTTTAGGTCAGTAAGTAATATATACGTTCCTGAGTTTTTGGCTCAGTGGGTTAGGATGCTGAGCTCGTCGATCAGATAGTTGGCAGTTTGGAGGGTCGAATCCCGAGTGCTGCGTAACAGAGTGAGCACCTGTTACTCGTCCCAGCTTCTGCCAACCTAGCAGTTCAAAAGCACGTAAAAATGCAAGTAGAAAAATAGGGACCACTACGGTGGGAAGGTAACAACGTTCCGTGCGCCTTTGGCATCTAGTCATGCTGGCCACATGACCACGGAGACGTCCTCGGACAAGCGCTGGCTCTTCGGCTTTGAAACGGACATGAGCACTGGCCCCTAGAGTTGGAAACGACTAGCACGCATGTGCGAGGGAACCCTTACCCTTACCTTATGTGCTGATATGACATACTGAGAGGAGTGGTCTTTATAGCTGAAAGTAAGTACTTTCAACGGTTTGGGGGGCATTTTTTCCACTTCTAAGCCCACAAAAAAGAAATTTATGACTACTTACAGTATAATTAGTGCGTGTACCTATTCAAATCTTTCTATTTTACTTTGTGTTTATTTTTAGTTATATTTTTAAACAGCCACGTTCCCAGTTCTTTGTTTTTATGGTGAAACCCAAGGCATTTTTCTTTTTTTCAATTAAAAACAATTTGAATTACTGGGCTTTCTTAAATACAGTTTCAGAAACATAATGTTACTTATTAACATATTGTATTAAATTTTTAAGATGAAAAATAACTAACAAGAACTAATATTTAGAATGAAGAGAAAATAAAAAAGAAGGAAATAAGAACTAAGCCAAAAGTGCAAAACAAAAAATAAAAAATACTTCCATTTTTTTACAGCACTTATAAGTATAAATCTAAATTAGGCCTTTTCTCTATGGTTATAGCATTTCTTACTTTTTTCTATAATCAATTTTTCTAACCATCAAAACCACGCATCATAATTTCAGCGGGTTTTTTTCTGTTTCACTCAAAAAGCCAATTTAATCAACATTAAAGTTGAACAATGCCTTATCTCTAATTTTTTTTTAAAAAAAACCTATCAGTTTTGACCATCTCAGCAAGTTCTATCATCTTTACCATCCATTCGTCCATTGTGAGTAAACTCAAATCTTTCCTCTGTGCATGTAAGAGCTTTGCTGCAATGGAAAGGTAATGTTACCAAAATGCTTAGCAAAACAAAAAAAAACCAACCCTCTCAGAGGATTTACCTGGAATAACTTTTGCATTTTGCTATGCATTACTTCACTGTATGGGGCATCTGCCCTTTTTCTTTCGTATTTTGGAAGAATGAGAGAACTATCTGTTCGCCCTGTCTGCTGCTGCTGAACTGCCTGTGACATCTGAAATCATCTACAGAGGTTAATAAGGTCATTGACAGGCAGGTGTCTTTTGGCCATTTACCTGTATAAGACAAGCCAAATGGTGGTCAGGTTCACCCTTGTACTAAGCCAGGGGTTCCCACCCAGGGGTGCGAGACGATATTCCAGGGGGTGCGAAAACTTGTGTTTTCAAAATTGTAGTGTATATGCATAATTCATTGCCATTATTTTGAACTTTTAGTAAGGGTGCGAGAATATATCAGAAGCGTTCTAGGGGTGCAGGGTATAGGAAAGGTTGTACTAAGCCATACCTTTATAAAGGACTTTTCTATATAAATTGTATCTTGCTCGTTTCCTAAGACATTCTGTGTCAAAAGCTTAATGTACTGTAATCACAACTGTAAATATAATTGTGTTTGAAATTATGGAAATGAATCCAGTGCTCATAGTTTCATTTCAAATTAATTACTTCCTACTATGTGCAAACTAAAATTTACCCTTACAAGGGGATTGGCATACTGTGATTTAAAGTGAAGAGTTTGCAAACAATGATTAAATTATAATTTACAGCTCCAGTTTGTAAGACACAGTTAGAATTCATACCACCAAAACAAGTTTGTTTTAGTGTCTCGGTGTGCTGTATGAATGCAGTCTATGAATTGCATATCTAGGTTTATGGCTAGTGTGTGATATGAATTTCTGCTAATTATAGTTTATTCAGCAAATTTATTTATTACATTTATATGCTGCCCGACTCCCAGAAACTCTGGGCATTTAATAATAATAATTCATCAGATTATAATGATTAAGTAAATCCTAGGCTATGATGCAGGGATGTGATCATAATTTCCTGGTTTGGGTACAGCAAGAATCTGTGATTTAATTCATTTAATTACTGAAGGTTATGAAGGAGGACAGATGATAGAAAGATTATCATGGCACATCATGATTTAATGTGACATATGAACCCCTCCAACTAATTACAGTCACATAATAAGTGAAGGTGAAATGGTTAGGTCATTTTATGTTATTTTTCATTGCAATCAGTGAGAAGACTCTGATTCTGATCATACTAAACCATTATTTGGCAGATCATTGTTGATTGAATAAACCACAGTCAGCTGGATTCACACATGCTAAATCATGGCTCACAGTTCACCCACAAGCTAAGGCAGAATTAGGTACAAGTAATCCTCGACTTACAACCTTTTGTTTAGTGACTATTTGAAGTTACAACAGTCCTGAAAAAGTTACTTATGACCATTTTTCACATTTATGACTGTTGAAACATTCCCCCTGGTCTTATGATCAAAATTTGGACGCTTGGCAAATGGCTCACATTTATGACGGTTGCAGTGTCCCGGAGTCATGTGAACATCTTTTGTGACCTTCTGACAAGCAAAGTCAAGGGGGAAGCCAGATTCACATAACAAGCGTGTTACAAACAACTGCAGCCATTCACAACTGTGGCAAGGAAGTTCGTAAAATGGCCTCAAACTCACTTAACAACTGACTCATTCAGCAAGAGAAATGTTGGGGGTCAGTTGTGGTTGTAAGCCGAGGATTACCTATATCACATTACACTTATGTGACTGAGGTCTCTAAACAAGATTTAGCAAACCATCATACTAGCTTCCAACATACCAATATATCAAAAATAAAATAAAATAAAATAAAAATAAAGCAGCAGATAACAGTGGCTGTTTGTTAATAATAACATGCTACCTTGGAATTCCTAAAGGAAATACAGCAGCATCTCTTAAGAAGTTGGCAAGCTAAGTGAAATAGTGATCAAAGGGTGAAGTGCTTCACAGTGAAAATGAAACGCCTCTGTTTGGGAATAATCTTTTCTGACCTGAAGTCATAGGCAGCCAATGTGTGGGAAGTGCATGTGGTGAGATCAGTAGCCAGAAAAAAAGGCATTCTAGTGTCCTTATGCTTTTATTACTTCATATTTTCCAAAGCTGACTTTGAAATTTGATGGATTAAATTAGCTTTGATGTTAACATCCACTGTAACCGTTCCATGTGGAAGGGTGGGATGGAAGGAGAATTGGGTTGCTCTGTGTCAGCAAAACATTAGAAATCCAGTAATACCTTATGCAGTCAGTGATATGTCATTCAGAAAAGCTGAGCCCTTTTAATAAAATATGTTAATTGGAAAAGGTGCAACCAGTCTCCTCCTGGTATGACATTATTACTGGATTTGGTAATGTATACTTTAGAACAGGGCTTTTCAACCTTTTCACCCATTGTACCACTTTTAGGATATGGCAACCTCCGAGTACCACCAGTCGCCTAGCTCTAGCTGTCTCTCGCTTAGGCTTGTGCGGTGCTGCCACTGGTTCAGATCATTCCCCTCCCCCGCTACCACTTTTCTAGGATGGTCGCGTACCACCTGCCAGGTGGCAATGTACCACAGGTGGTACCCATACCACTGGTTGAAAGGCCCTGCTTTAGAAGATGATACTGGTAGCTCAGGGTTTAAACCAGGGGTAGGCAACCTCAGCTCTTTTATGACTCATGGACTTCAACTCCCAGAATTCCTGAGACTCAGGAATTCTGGGAGTTGAAGTCCATGAGTCATAAAAGAGCCGAGGTTGCCTACTCCTGGTTTAAACTATGAAGTTTTTGGTGCTCTCTGACCTTGGTTGTTTGCTTGCATATGTTTTATCACCCAACTAGGCAGCATCGTCAGTGCTAGTAGTAAGGAGTGGGTTTGTTCTTAGTTTATACACAGTAGCTTGCCCTGCCAGTGTTGGTGGGGGTGCAGTTTTCCTTTCAAGATGCTGTTCATGTGTCTTCCCTATTTTTTATTATGATGATGTCATGCATATTCTGGATCCATACGTCTGGTTGATGCATGGAAGTGCTATAGTTTTTCTAGATGCTGCATTACAATCTCTGCTATTACCTTGAGAGTGGTGATCCCAAGCTACTGTATATAGACAGAGAGCAAAACCCACACTTACTAGCACAAATGATATTGTCTACTTGATGCCCCGGGGAGGGGCATGATTTTGTGGGAGGGGGGTAAATGCCTGCATGCACACATGCGCACCTACACACAAACGTTGCTCGTGTGAGTGGGGCTGTGAGAACCGGCGATGCAGTGACGTGAGCACTCATGCGTGGGGCTGCAAACACCTGCAATGCTCACAGCGGCATTCGCGTCAATGGGGTCGCAAACACCAGTGATGCTTCTGGCAATGTTTGCATAAGTGGGGCCGCAAACACCCATGATGCTTGTGCAAGTGGGGCCATGAATGCCCATGACGCTTGTGGTGACCCTTGCACACTTGTGTGTAAGCGCACGCAAGCCAGCCCTCTGTAGTGGGCCGCAGACCACAGGTTGAGGACCCCTGGTCTAATTGAATAATGGAACATCTGTAAGCAAACAACCAAGCTCAGAATATCACAGACTGCACAATTTGTACTTTTTAAAGTTCCTTCTGTATTTGTACTGCAGGAGAAAAGCTGTATTAGCCCATGTAGCCAAAAATCAAAAGATCTTAGAAGCACCTTTTAAGGCTAACCATTTTTATTACAAGGCTATAAACTATAGGGTATGAAAGCATATTCTTTATAATAAAATTGGTCTCAAAAGATGCTTCCAGAATCTTCAGATTTAATATCTCATAGAAACAGACCTCTAGGATTACAGACAGTTAAACGACAAATATCCAAATGGCCACTAGATGACAACAACTCGGAGTTTGTATAACTTTGCTGCCTTGTAATGGTCCCCATGAATTTTCGCAACTCAAATCTGGTAGCTGTACAGTTTTCAGTGAATGTCTCTTGTTTGTAGTCTGTGTTCTGTTACTCTTGCCTTTAAGGATAGGCTCAGAAAAGATTAATGAAGGGCTTTATAGAGTGAGAAAATTTCATCACTGAGTCCTGATCTTGAAACTCTGCTTTTATCCCATGCTAGAGCAGCAAATACAGATTTACAGCAGTGATTTAAATAGCCTTACAACATCATCCAAGCCTTGTTCTGCTGATACCATACAAAGATAGCTAGGTGGTGCCATAAAGTGGTATTAATCACTAGTGATGAAATGGCCTTAAAAAGCACACATGGAACGTATTGGCGTTATGTCTTAGCTACTGTCATGGACAGAATAGTATTATGAACTCATCTGTTTTGAAATTTCTCATCTGAAATTCCTGCTTTGAGAGTGACTTGATTTTCTAGATCAGGGGTCTTCAAACTTGGCCCTTTTATGACTTGTGGACTTCAACTCCCAGAATTCCTCAGCCAGGCACGCTCATTTGGAGCTTTTTTTCATGCTTTCAAGTAGCAGGAGCTGCTGCTGCTTTTCACACATCTCTGCTGTTTTGAAGCCTCCCTGTTTATCCCAAAGTCCATGAAGGGAATTCCTGGAATCTATTTGAAGTGGGCGAAGCCTGGAAGGCTGCAAATGGTTAGAGAGATACACGCACAGTATCACTTCCATAAGGCAGACCAGACTAAGAAACCAATGCCATACAGGTCAGATATCATATTATATCTAGAAAGCAGGAGATCATGAGTTCAAGTTCCGCCTTAGCAATGAAAGCCAGCTGGGTGACTTTAGGCGACTCACTCTCCCTCAGCCCAACCCACCTCACAGAGCTGTTGTTGTGGGGAAAATAGGAGGAGAAATGTATATTTGTATAGGTTTGCCTTGAGTTCTTTGTAAAAATAATAGAGGTGGGATACAAATAACTACAATCATAACAGCTAAAATGTGCTCCCCCCCCACCTTCATTTTATCTTACTGTGAGTTAGGGCAGATCCTGTCAAAGATGTTTCTCAAACCAGTTTCTTGGAATGGACTCAAGCTGTGATTGTCTGATTGTTGCCTTGCTAGCAGCTCTCTTCCTGTCCTTTAAGGCCATTCTCTATTCTCTCTACACACAGTGACACTCAGACAGACCATCACCCTATAACTAAGATAAAGGCTCTCAACCTCACACCCTATTTATGAGATTCTGCCCGAAATGAGTATGTGTTTATGTACTGTATAACTGAATTATTTTTCCATCAAATGAAAATTGCAGGAGACTTTTAGCACAATGTTGTTCTGAATCTATACAGAACTCTGGTAATCTTTTAAAACAACATATGAAAAGCTTAGGTAAAAATCCAGCATCTATTATGTACAATATCTGACTTGATGCCTATGGGAAGCAAAACAGCAAAATATTGGTCCTCACCCCTGTAGCTCTTCAGCAAGTGTGCATAATACAGTATCACTTCAAAGGGCAAAATATGATTCAGAGCATGTGCTGGCATGCATAGAACATGTCGGCTACACCTTAAAGCAATTGTTGTTTTTTTCTGACCTCACACAGCAGCTTATGCTATTGCTGCCTGACCTTGGGAAAATATGCTTTATCTGCATGAATGAGTTTAATCTATCTTTAAAGCTATCTAAAGCTGTATCCAAGTTTACATAAGGTAGCAAAAAGTGTCCTTATTTAGTTAGACATCATGCAGGCTCTCCAATTGTTTGTATGAGGTATGCAACACCCAAGATACCTGTCCCCATCTATTCAAGGTCCAAAGAGAGCTTCTAATTGAGTTCACTTGAATGTAAATAAAAGTTTCCATGTGGCTAGCACTCCTGCTTTGTCAGTGAATGGACAATTTTCCTGCTCATTTTAAGGACAAGAATGTTGTAAAGCAGGGGTCCCCAACCCCCGGGCCGTGGACCAGTACCGGGCCATGACATGCCAACAACCGGTCCGCACAAACAAGGAAGGCCCCATTTACAGGATGCAGACAGCACACAAAACCATGCTCCCTCCAGTCCATGGAAAAACCTCTCTCCACGTAACCGATCCCTGGTGCCCAAAAGGTTAGGGACCTCTGTTGTAAAGGCCTTGTCAATATCGCCTTCCTTCTTTTCAAATGGAATATATGGGAAAGAAATTATGTAAAGGAGCTTCAAACTCTGTCTGCTAGCGGGATAACTCTCTGAAAACTGAACAAAACAGGAATCAATTTAATTGGCTGGAAAAGTTGGTAAAAGAAAGAACAAGTAAAATGGAAGGATCCAGTAAAGATCTGAGGGGGGAAAATTACCTGGAAAAAGAAATTTTGCAATAGTTCCTTACAGGAGAGCCATTTAGGCAGACTCAACAAGCTACTGATTCTTTCCACTCACATTCCCCAGTATTTGTGTAGATACAAAGACACTCAAAAGTAACACAGAGAAAAAAACCTAGAAGACATACAGATGCATAAATGTTTGTGTGTGTGTGTGCACAAGCGTGCGCTCGCACACACACACACAGTATGTTACAGTACTTCATTACCCAGAAGAATGTTCAGATGGCTTCTATGGTCACTGCTGGTCAAGGTTTTGAAAAGAGTTCAGGTGGCCACCCTGTAGATCAGAGGTGTCCAACTTTGGCAATTTTAAGACTTGTGGACTTCAACTCCCAGAATTTCCCAGCTAGCATTGCTGACTGAGGAATTCTGGGAGTTTAAGTCAAAGTCAGAATAGAGCTGGAAGGGACCTTGGAGGTCTTCTATTCCAACCCCCTGCTCAAGCAGGAGACCCTATATCATTTCAGGCAAGTGGCTGTCCAGTCTCTTCTTAAAAACCTCCAGTGATGAAGCACCCACAATTTTTGAATGCAAGCCATTCCACACGGTAATTGTTCCCACTGGTAGGAAGTTTCCAGGCTGCTTCTCTCCTTGATTAGTTTCCATCCATTGTTTCTTGTTCTGCCCTCTGGTGCTTTGGAAAATAAGTTGACCCCCTCTTCTTTGTGATGGAAACTAATCAAGGAGAGAAGCAACCTAGAACTAAGGAGAAACTTCCTGACAGTTAGAACAATTAACCAGTGGAACAACCTGCCTCCAGAAGCTGTGAATGCTCCAACACTGGAAGTTTTTAAGAAGAGACTGGACAGCCATTTGTCTGAAATGGTATAAGGTTTCCTGCCTGAGCAGGGGGTTGGACTAGATGACCTCCAAGGTCCCTTCCAACTTCTTCTTCTTCTTCTTCTTCTTCTTCTTCTTCTTCTTCTTCTTCTTCTTCTTCTTCTTCTTATTATTATTATTATTATTATTATTATTATTATTATTATTATTATTAAAGCTGACTTTGTAATAATGCTGCTTGGGTGTGTGTGTGAAAGCCCTAATAAGCAGGCATATACATAGAATGAAGGCTACTGCTAAGCTTGTAAGCCGCCCTGAGTCTTCGGAGAAGGGCAGGATATAAATGGAATTAAAATATTATTATTATTATTAATTATTATTATTATTAATAATAATAATAATAATAATAATAATAATAATAATAATAATAATAATATTGGAATACTGCTAAACTGTTGAAGTCCACAAGTCTTAAAATTACCGTGTTTGGGGACCCCCGTCGTAGACCATACTCTAAACCTTTTGGCTTGCCTGGGTCTCATTGAATGAAGAGGAATTGTCTTTAGACAGCATATAAAGTATATAACATGCTTAATGTATATAAATAATACAATAACATTAAAAGTTTATAAACCTGTGGGGCCACATTACTAACTGTCCAGGGCTGCATGTAGCCCATGCGCTGTGGGTTGGACATGCCTGATCTAGATGCTTTCTGCCCCTTGTTTAGACTTCTAAGAATGATTCCTCTACAACTACTCTGTCAATAATTTTCTGTCTCTAGCTGTCTTGCTAGGTACAAAAAAAATCATTTGTCTCTAATGTTGAGAAATAGGCCAAAATCTTGGAAAATGATGTACCCAATGGCAAAAAGATCTCAGTAAATTCATATGGCGAAGCGGAAAAACACAACTTAAAATTAAAGTATTAGAAGATGCTGTTGACCCGGACTTAGGGGACAGTATCAATTGTGAATACATGCAGATGGCCCCACTATCTCTGGCCACTTGCAGAACCATGAATGCAAGGTCATAAAAGGACAGCAAAGGAAACACCCAATATCCTAACCCACCCAGGAACATATGCTGTCTTAGGGAAACACCTAAACCACCCCAAAGGGAACATATGGTGTCTTGGGGTGGAAACACCCAAAAGGGAACATTTTTAGCTACTTCTGGTTTCTTCCTTTTTATCTATAGTGTGCCAGCCTTAAAGGGCGATGTCTTTATCTTATGTGTGTCAGCTTTGCTGGGTGAATTGCTTATGTATTCAAAGGAGGTATACAAATAAGGGCTTTTCTGATATTTGGGGCCTTTTCTCTTTTTTAGAGAAGCCCGTCTTTGTTCAGCAGAATAAAAATGTAAAGCTTGAAGGCAACTTCTTGGTTTCCTGTATTTTTTATGAAGCAAAACCTCAGAACCTGCACAGCTGTGCTAAAGAAGAGGTTTGGCAGTACCTAATTTGAAATTATATTTTGCAGCAAGCTGTCTGTTATGGTTATAGGAGTGGATCTTGTTCAGAAGAAGAGAGTTATTAAATTTGGCGGTGCACAAACTCAGATATGGTCTACATGGGTGCCTCTGGAGTTATGTACTGGGCTCTTGTGATACACCACGTGGGTTGCTGGAGCAGCTAACGGCTCTCCAGCAACCCAGACTAACTATCTCCTGTCCTGCAATTGGCTAGCCCCAGGCGGCAATGGTTGGTTCAAACCTATTGGCTACTGCCTAGGAGGCTAGACTATATATTGCGGCTGGTTGCAGCCCTTGCTTCAGTACAGTCCAGCAAGAAATAAAATTATGAGTTATCCTGTACTCAGCCTCGTGTTGTCATTCCTGCACCAAGAACCCACTATTTAACATCTGGTATGACAAGATTAAAGTAAATGTTGAGTTAAAAATCACTATGTCAGAGATGCCCTTTAAGAAAAGGTTGCCCCAGAAATTGTCAGGATACACTTCAGCTAAAGAAGTTTTCACAGCAACAGGCCAAGAAAAAAGGTTAAATTATAATTACTTGCTGCTATTTATATTTGCAAACCTACACTTAAGACTGGAGTGTAGTTAAATACAGAAGGTATAAACTTGACTTGGTTTGCCTATATAAAAATAAAGACACAATTTGAAAAGGGTTACAACAAGGAAGTAAAGGAGGGAGTAATAATGAATTTGAAATAGAATTATGCAAAGATGACAAAAAGAATTTATAAATTGCTGTTAAAATATGATACAGAGGCTGAGCAGGTTAAAGAATGTAATATTAGACAATGCTATATTTTGGGCATAGTATTGGCATGGATATTTAGGGAAAATGTGAATGAGAAATGTTAAATTTATCTTGTGAAATAATTTAAGAGAACTTTTTTTAAATAAAATGATATTTAGATGGCTTTTGACACTTAAATGTACAAAAAAGGAAGCTATTAGCATATGTGGTGGACTTGTGAAGTGGCCAGAAATTTTTGTTTGATGATCCACAAGAGGTTGGTGAAAATAAAAGGAATTCCTTTTCAGAAGAAACCAAAGCTGTACTCATTAGTGTTTAGGAGAAAACCTGAGTAAAAAGCCTGGTGTCTTATTGTTGTATATTATTTATTTATTAATTTAATTTATATACCGCCCTTCTCTCAAGAGACTCAGGGCGGTGAACAGGGCAATACATAAAAGTTAAATACAAAAATTAAAATTAAAATTATTAAAACATGATTAAACAATGCCCATAAATGATACAAATTTAAAATTGAAGTTATTAATAAAAATCCCAACCCGTCCCATCAGGCCAGGCCCGCTTGTTTAAAAAGATGGGTTTTAAGGTCGCGCCGGAAGGAGCGGAGATCGGGCGCCATCCGGAGCTCAACCGGAAGATGGTTCCATAAATCCGGTGCACCCACAGAGAACGCTCTCCCCCTGGGGGCCACCAGTCGGCATTCTTTGACCGGCGGCACCCTGAGGAGGCCCTCTCTGTGGGAGCGTACTGGGCGGAGGGAAGTTGACGCCGGCTGCAGGTGCTCCCCAAGGTATTCTGGACCCATGCCATGAAGGGCTTTGTAGGTCATTACCAACACCTTGAACCTCACCCGGAAGACAACTGGTAACCAATGCAGCTCGCGGAGCAAAGGTGTAACACGGGAGTATCGGGAAACTCCCAATACAACTCTCGCGGCTGCATTCTGTACCAGTTGGAGCCTCCGAGTGGTCTTCAAGGGTAGCCCCATGTAGAGAGCGTTGCAGTAATCAAGACGAGAGGTCACGAGCGCATGAGTGACCGTGCGCAAGGCATCCCGGTCTAGATAGGGCCGCAACTGGCGCACCAGGTGAACCTGGGCGAACGCCCCCCTAGTCACAGCTACAATATGATCTTCTAAGGAGAGTTGTGAATCTAGGAGGACTCCCAAGTTGCGAGCCCTATCTACAGGAGATAATGACTCAACCCCCATAATGAGGGGTGGGATATCCTGAATGTCCCGAGATGCCGGTATGCACAGCCACTCCGTCTTGTCAGGGTTGAGACGAAGCCTGTTCCTCCCCATCCAGACCCGGACCGCCTCCAGGCACCGGGACATCACGTCGAGGGCATCACGGGTGGTTTGGGGTCGAAATGAATAGTTGGGTATCATCAGCATACTGATGATACCCAACTCCAAAACCACGAATGATCTCACCCAGCGGTTTCATGTAGATGTTAAACAGAAGGGGCAAGAGGACCGACCACTGAGGGACTCCACAAGCGAGAGGCCTCGCGGTCGACCTCTGCCCCCCTGCCAACACCGACTGCGAGCGTCCCAGGAGATAGGAGGAGAACCACTGAAAAACCGTGCCTCCCACTCCCAATCCCCTGAGACGCCGCAGCAAGATACCATGGTCGATGGTATCGAAAGCCGCTGAGAGGTCTAATAGGACTAGAACAGAGGAGTATCCTCTGTCCCGAGCCCTCCAGAGATCATTCACCAGCGCAACCAATGCCGTCTCCGTGCTGTACCCGGGTCTGAAGCCCGATTGGTACAGGTCTAGATAATCCGCTTCATCCAGGACCAGAGGGAGCTGATGCGCCACCACACTCTCAACAACCTTCACAAGAAAGCGAAGGTTGGAGACCGGACGAAAGTTATTCAAAACAGCCGGGTCCAAGGCAGGCTTCTTGAGGAGAGGTCTCACCACCGCCTCTTTCAAGGCGGCGGGAAAACTACCCTCACTCAAAGAAGCAGATATAACCGCCTGGAACCAGCCTCGTGTCCCCTCCCGGGCTGCATAAACCAGCCAGGAAGGGCACGGGTCCAATAAACATGTGGTGGAGCTCAGCCTCCCCATGATCCTGTCCACTTCCTCCGGAGTCACAGGATCGAACTCCTCCCAGGTGACATTGACAAGATCACTCGTGTCCTGATCGTCCGATACTGCCCAGTCGGAGTCCAAACCGGTCCGAATCCGAGCGATTTTGTCCGACAGATGTTGACTAAATTCCTTGGCACGCCCCTGCAAGGGTTCCTCACTAACCTCCTGGTTAAGGAGGGAGCGGGTCACCCTAAACAGGGCGGCCGGGCGATTATCTGTGGACGCGATGAGGGCAGCGTAATAGTTAGATCTCGCTACCCTCATCGCTGCGAGATAAGACCTAATATGGGTTCTTAGTCGCAATCGGTCGGATTCAGATCGGCTGGACCTCCAAACGCTCTCTAGGCCCCGTCTCCGACGCTTCATCACCCGGAGCTCCGCAGAGAACCATGGAGCCCATTGGGATCTGCGCCGGGTCAGGGGCCACAGGGGTACAACTCGGTCAAGTGCCTCCGTGGCCGTCCTTTCCCAGGCTTCCACTAAGGCATCTGCCGAGCTGTGAGCTGAGGAGGCAGGTGGGGACCCCAGCGCTGCCTGAAACCTCTCAGGGTCCATTAAGCGCCTGGGGTGGAACCATCTAATTGGCTCAGCAACCCCACGGTGGGGAGTGGCAAAACGGAAGACCAGCCGCAGGAGATGATGATCGGTCCATGACAGGGGCATAACAATTGGGGAGCCCCCACCAAGATCATCTAACCACCGACCAGATAAGAAAACCAAGTCAAGGGTGTGGCCTCCCTCATGGGTCGGTCCATGAATTACCTGCGTCAGGTCCATGGCCGTCATGGAAGCCATGAACTCCCGAGCTAACTCAGATGCTCCTCCCAGGGATGGTAGATTGAAGTCTCCCAGAACCATAAGTTTGGGAAACTCAATCACCAGCCCTGAGAGGATATCGAGAAGCTCAGGCAGGACTGCTGCTACGCGACTAGGCGAAAGGTACGCGAGCAGCAAGCCCAACTGCGCCCTAGGACCAAACCTCAATAAGAGAGATTCACACCCGACTATCTGAGGAACGGTGGCCTCCTGCGGACATAAGGTCTCCCTCATAACCACAGCCACTCCCCCACCCCTACCCTGAGTCCGAGGCCGGTGTAGCACCCGGAAGCCTGGTGGGCAAAGATCAACCAGGGGGATACCACCCTCTGGGCCCAACCAGGTTTCCGTGATGCAAGCCAGGTCTGCTTGCTCACCCTCGACTAGATCCCGGACGAGGGGAGCCTTATTAGCAACGGACCTGGCATTCAAGTACACCAGTCGGAGCTCAGGTGGCTGCACATCCCCGCTCCCAGAACCTTGGGTCGAAAGCAGAGGGTCGGAGCGCCTCACCGCTTGTAGGTAGCGGAGAGGCCCTCCCGGAGACCGATACGGCCCTCTGATCTTACACCTGCTGCCATTCCCTATCGTCGTGGGAATTGGCAATCCCACGACCCGCTCCGGAGCTCCAGAGATGACCGACCCCGGCTCCCCCCCAACGCGATCTATCCTAGGCCTGGTCTGAACAGCAGTTGGCAGATTGCCCCCCCTCTCCAACCAACCACAACCCTCCCCCCTCCCTAACCCTACAAAAAATTTGGCTAAAAAAGTAATCAGGGGCCTCTTATTAAATTTATATCTTAGGCCCCTGTTTCTGCCCGGCCATCTCTCAGGGTCCCAACAGTCGGACCCGTCATCAAGAGGTAAATTAAAAGGTAAGGCGGGTCGCTCCCAGGATGGGGGGGCACCCCTGAGAGCGAGTAAAACCGTGCTGGAGTACCTCAAAGCCATGGTAAAATTGGGTAATACAGCAAAAACAGACCCAGATCGAATAAATAAAAAGGGAGGATCTTAAAAATGGAAGGAGAGTATCCAGACTGCAAACCCAGCTCTTCTGCCACTAGAGCTGGGTAACCCCGGGACAATCCCCGTTCTCTCACAACGGTCAGAACCGGGGAGCAGCCTGAGATATACAGCCGGGGAGAGAGATACCGCCTAGAGCTCTCACCTCTAAGACGGAATAGATGGAACTCTTAACTCTTAACCACTCTCTCACAGTGGTTATACACCCGGCACCTTCCACAGCCCAGGGGGAAAGGAAAAAGGGAGGACAATAGGGGAAACCAGTCAGCGAGATGGATTAGGGTAAAAAACCCATAAAGTCACGGAGTGGGGCTCAAGGATATGGTCCAGTGATATAATAATAGTAGGACTATAATAGTCCATGCCTCCAGATGTCCAGGCATAATAGTCCATGCCTCCAGATGTCCAGGCATAATAGTCCATGCCTCCAGATGTCCAGGCATAAAAGTCCATACTCCACCCAGCCATAGTCACCGTACCAAGACGGTCGCGGCACTCCAACCCCCTCACCGCCAACCATCTCAGACGCCAACCAGGGCCGTCTCCACCACTCCAGCTTAAAACGCTGATGCTGCTCCAAACCGTAGTTCATAATGGCAGTTGTAACTCAACCAGCATCCGGCTCCTGAGCAACTGGAAGGTTCTCCTCAAGGTCACCGGCTCCGTCAAGTTGTTCCGGGCTCCGACAACAGCTGATCGGCACCGCGGGGCACAGACAGCTGGTCGGAGCCAAAAAAGCACAGCACAAGGCTCTGCCAGTTCTTCCGGGCCTGCACGGCTCTCCCCAAAATCCTCCAAACAGCCGGGACCCTCCGGAAAGCCGACAGACAGCTGGTCGGCACCGCGGAGCACAGTCAGCTGGTCGGCGCCGAGAAATTCAACACGGGGCTCAATCAGATCTTCCGGGCCCACACGGCTCTCCCAAACTTCCTCCGAGCAGCCGGGGCCCTCCAAAAAGCCGACAAACACTTCAACATTTCCACGCCAACGCTGCTCCAAGCCGCGATTCATAGTTAATCAGTCAACACGCGGCTCCCCCAAGCAGCTGAAGGGCGCTCCGGAACACCGCCAAGCTCTAAAAAGATGTCCCGGGCTCCACAGGCTTCGAGAATGCCTCCCGGATCCGCAGTCAGCTGGTCGGCACCGCGTAGAGTAGAGCTCCGCAGAATATCTGGGTCTTCCAGGCACTCCAGCAGCCTCCATTAGAGTTCGCAAGTCCGCAAGCCTCCCGACAAACAGCTGGTCCGACGAACAGCTGATCATGCAGCACAGAGCGCTGCTCAGCTCCTCCGCATCCTCTAAGGCCTCTAAAACTCTTCCGGGCTCAGATGGAAAAACCTCGGAGAGTTCAGGGCTCACGGGGCCAAAAGACAACAGTACAGAGGCTCACCTCGTCCTCGTCCCCCATCCAAGTCCTTCACAGAAAAGAATGTTCCTGTGAGGCTCCCAGGGTCGTCACATTGCTGGAGCTCCAAACGGAGCTTAGCCGAGCACGTCCGCCATCTTGGGCATGCTCAGTAAAAAAAAAAAAAATATGGTCACTGAGACAAGATTATTATATTTGCAAAAATGGAAAAAAATAAATGTCACATGTTGAAGAATTGGATATTTAAAGTTATGAACTTGGCAGAAATGAAAAACTGATGTGTCTAATGAGGGTGAAATCCGCAGAGGATTTATTAAAGTCTGGAGTCTTTATTACAAAAGTGGAGGAAAAAATCTTGATGTTAAAGTAGAAAGGAATAGCTTGATGATAAAGGATTCTATAGATTTAATAAGGAGAGATAACAGAAAGTTTAAATAGTGATTACAACTGTATAAATGTATAAGATATGATTAATGGATCTGTGAGAAAAGTGTTTTTTTAAGTTAGCTGTTTAGTTTTGTACTTGTAGGTTTACATTTATGTATTGCATTTTTAGGATTATTTTTGGTCTAGAAATTTAATGAAGTTTATATAAAAATAAATTCCAGAAGGCAAATACTTTTAGTAGGAAATGTAATGCCTATAGTTTAGCCTACTTTTAAAGGACGAGGAATAAGGATGGGAACGGAGATGGGACATTGACATTTTACCAAGTATGTATCCCACCTTGCCATTCTTGAAAAAAAATCTAACCATATTTGGATATAGGAGAAATAACAAACTACTGGCTAAATGGACGAGCCAAGAAAAAAAAATTCCAAAGCAATCAACTTTTTGTGCAGATTTGAGCTCAACCTGAGGGAAACTGCCTTGAATGTATAGGAGCCCAATGTCAGTCCAACTATAGGCCAGGAAAGGAAAGCTGAAGCTAATTACTAACATCTTCCTGAGACATTCAGCATGCAATCATATGCCTCATTCCAGAAAGCACCACACAAAAGGATCTTATTTTATTTATTTGCTCAATTTCTATAGTTGTCCATCTCAATCCAATTGATTCTGGGGGGCAAAAAATATGACCACAATTAAAACCATAAAAACACAAAAACTCTTACGGATACATATAGACAGCTGAGGATTATCATAATAATCTTGATGGAAAGTGAAAGATAGTACCTTGCCAACAACTACACACAATAGACAGAAATTCATATGAACATCCAAACAGTTTATTTCATACTTTTTTCCTCCAAATTTTAAAGAGAATATTTGAAGGGGGAAAAAATTGTAGACTGGAAACCCAGTTTCTCCCCACCCCTGAACTCATATTGAATGGCTTTTAATGAATTTGCAAAATCCTAATAGACTGTACGGCATTTAGATCAAACTCTACCCTTACTCTTTCATCTCTTTCAGAAAGCTTAGGTGAGAATACTGAATATTCTATTCAATATTCTTTTGAATAGATCACGGAGAAAATTGGCAGAAATGAGGGGTTAACCCAAATTTCCCAACGGGATCCTCTAGACCTGTTGACGCTGCTTACTAGAGTTTCTGGAGATTGTATCTCATGCTAGGCAAGGCTGGGTTAAAGATTCTGGGCAGCTGCAATGGTTTTTGTCCTATTGGGAATGAAGGAATTAAAGACTCACTGGGAAAGGGAGTTCCAGAGAGGCCATGACTGAGAACTGATTTTATGGGTAGGAGGTCAGTCCAAGAATGCTGCAAAATGAACAGTTCCAGTTGCTGTCCTTAGCATTGATTGCAATAGAGAAATCGCTTGCTAGCTATTGGTGATATACTTGACCTAGATGACATTGTAATAAATGGGATCAAAAGGCATGCAGTGATTCACGCAACACTTTTAAGCTCAGACCAAGTGAAGGGATGAGAACTGGTGAGGCTAGAATTTGTTTTTTTTTAATGGCAGCGAAAGTTCTTTTGTAAAGTTGGTAAGACTGATGGCAGACCTTCAAGTCTGAGAAACAAGCAACACTTGGCCAGGCATTTGAAAATGTGGGAGGAAAAGGTTCCATATTTAAATCTAAGGAGTAATATATATTGTACCAGAAATAAGATTCTAGGATGCTGATAAGGAAGAGCTTATGTATCTCTGCAAGGAATCTACTTATCTAACCTTCTAGCAGTCATTTGCGAATGTGGAATAGGGAGGGTGTTTAATCACCATGTCAGGTCCAAAGTCCTGACGCTGAGGCTCAGCAAAGAGCAATATAAGATGTGATGACAGCAGAAATTACATCAGCTGTATTCATATGTGAATTAGGTGATAGGTGCTTTCTGATGAACATAGTGACCAAGGAAAATGCTGTTTTCTTTCTATCTAACTCTTGACTTTTCCAAAACTCTTTGTTTTTCCATGGACAGGAGGAATATTGGTAAATTTAGATTTTAAAAATCCAGTAATTAATTAAAGCACTATACACGGCCAATCATCCACATATAAAATGAGAAAAAGGGGGCGGGAAGTCCCATAACAATTAGCTAAGAATCTAACATTCTTTTCAAGAAAGGCAAAAATGCAAACGATCTGGTTAGGGTCTTGGAACCACTCTTTTCAATGGAGACCACCCGTGCTCAAAAAAATGACTGTTGTTGATGTTGTAGGTCTCAAGTCGACATGTGTCTGTGCAAGGGAAATTTGAAATTCTTTCCAAAATACATTGATTACACATTTTCTGGCGTATCCTGCTGTAATGTAATAACACGAATAATGTTTTTGAGTGAGAAATCCCTGATCCCAGACTACTTAGTCTAGATCACAGGTCTGCAACCCGCAGCTCCAGAGCCGCATGTGGCTCTTTCAGCCGTCTCCTGCGGCTCCCAGTCCTCTGCCATGTGCAGTCCAAAAAAAAAAGTGGGACTAAAAAAGTTCAACCAATCAATTCAAATATGCAGGGTAGGTGCATATCTCGCCTTGGCTCCACTCTTCAGTCAAACCCTGTTCTGCGCATGTACGCCTGTACACACATGCGCACACATTTTTTGCGGCTCCCAGTTTTTCCTTTTGTGAGGGAACCAGTTCCGAGTGGCTCTTTCACTGTTTCAGGTTGCTGACCCCTGGTCTAGATCAATGTTTCTCAACCATGGCAACTCTTAAGTTGCATGGGTTTCAAATTCCAGAATAGAATGGGTTATCAATTCACATGAACAAGATGCAGCAATGTGAAAAGGGAATGGAAAGTCTATGTTCTGATGCTGCAGTACAAGAAGATCATCCCAAGGTAGGAGCTGGGACAGAGAGTAAGAATGGCTAACCTGAGGGCCTTGAATTCTGCCACCAAGAGCTTAAATTGGACTCTGGCCCTAATGGGAAACCAGTGTAAAGTCCTATGATAGGAAGAAACATGGGGAATATGAAGGAGGAGGGTGAAAGTTTGTTCTCCGAGCTTGTGGGTTGATTTCTGAACGTTTCGTTACCAGGCTAGGTAACATCTTCAGAAGAGTTTAGGAGATGTCAGTGTCAGTGTTCTTCTGTTTATAAGGGCTTCAGGTGTGGATGTGTTGAGTGAGGGTCTTGTGATGGGTCAGGTGTGAGTTATCAGTGAGTCTTGTGATGGGGAGGTCACGTCAGTTCAAGATCATTGGGAGGTGAACTGCTGGTGGGGGAGGTGGGCTTGCATGGGTTGGTTGAGGGTCAATGCTGTTTCTGGTTGCCTGTGCAGCTGATTTGGATTCTGACAGGTTTGTAGGCTGGTTGTAGGTCAATGTGTCAGTTGACGGAATTGCTTGTGGAGTGCCAGGCTTTGATGAACTCGTGAGCGTGGCGGGTGGTAGCATGGCCGATGATTTTTGTGTTGCTCCAGTTGAACTGGTGCTGTTCACAAGACTCACTGATGACTCACACCTGACCCATCACAAGACCCTCACTTGAAGCACTTATAAACAGAAGAACACTGACACTGACATCCCCTAAACTCTGCTGAGTTTAGGGGATGTCAGCTAGCCTGGTAATGAAACGTTCAGAAATCAACTCACAAGCTCGGAGAGTAAACCTTCACCCTCATCCTACACCTGAGCTACAGATATTCGCCACTATTGCAAATATGAAGGAGGTCCAGAACAATGTGTACTGCTAATTTCTAGACCAAGGTCTGTGGTTGGAAAGAACAAATCTTTTGAAAGTTACCCTATAAGCCTAAGGATTATTTTTTCTTCATCCCATTTTTGGACACTTGGCTTCAGAAAACCTATCTGTGATGTGGTTCATGGTGAAATATCATATGATCAATTTGGTGGAAGACAAAAGCAAGTGATCCACAACTGTAAACGGCACAGTGTCTTGGAGAATACTCATGATTCATAAACACAATGCATGACCATTGAAAGGAAATAGTTCCAGGAGAAAATCATTATAGACATGAGCATAAATGTGATTATTTACAGCTGCTACTCTTAGTCAGGTTGGTCAAGAGCAGGGATGATGGAAGGAACAGTTTAAAGTTTCCGGAGGTCAGCAAGCTGGAGAAAACTGAGTCAGACCATTATTTTAGGATACAGTAATACAAAATAAACAGGGACGCGGTGGCTCAGTGGGTTAGGACGCTGAGCTTGTCGATCAGAAGGTTGGCAGTTTGGCGGGTCGAATCCCGAGTGCTGCGTAACAGAGTGAGCACCTGTTACTCGTCCCAGCTTCTGCCAACCTAGCAGTTTGAAAGCACATAAAAATGCCAGTAGAAAAATAGGGACCACTACGGTGGGAAGGTAACAGCGCTTCGTGCGCCTTTGGCATCTAGTCATGCCGGCCACATGACCATGGAGACGTTCTCAGATAAGCGCTGGCTCTTCGGCTTTGAAACGGAGATGAGCACCAGCCCCTAGAGTCGGAAACGACTAGCACGCATGTGCGGGGGAACCTTTACCTTTTTAATACAAAATAAAAATGCACCAAAAAGAATACCAGCAATTCTAAACTGGTTTCCATAAGGAAATAGACTTTTCTTGTTCAGCTTGAACTTCACCTGAATTTCTATTTACAGCTGAGCTGCCTACTGGCCCCCTGGGCTTAGAGAATACATCTAGCAATATACAGTAGGCAGTAATTTTGAGGGGAAAAATTTCTCATCAAAAAAAATCAGGAACAGGATATATTCTTGAGCCACTTTCTGATGAGTAACCATCTGCCTAAATAGGAAGTAGATTGCAAAAGGCTTCAGAGACAAGCCTATAAATAACACGTGTTGATGATTATTTTCCCCTAGAGGAGCAGATTTTTACAAGCTTTTAGCAAGAATAGTTACCAGAATTGAAACCAGAAATTATATTAAAATAACAAACAAACAAATGGAAGTTTTCCTTTCATCAGATTTCAGTACTAATACAATCTTCCACACTATAGTGAGTGCATGCTTTTAAGATGCATGCATTTTGGCAAATTGGCCTTCACCTTCTCTCCCTCAATATTGCTGGGAAGATATTTTTGAAGCCCATTCTTGTAGAATTATGCATGAGCCAAAGTCCTGCATTGCTATGCATTCCTTTTTTAAAGAGTTTTTAAACCATGGACATGGACCTGTAGCAGTAATATATGCACCTGTTAAAATAATAATATTGTCCTGTGCTACTTCATTACTATACGTAAGTGAACATCACCAACTGACCATTACTAGGATGGCATAACCCACAGGAAGCCTTTTTTCAAGAAATAAGCCATGTACGGAGGAAATTAGTCAAGAGAAGATGAGAAAAATTGCCCTTATTAATGTTCTTTTTGTACATATGCATTATAGATACAGGAGCCAGATATTTTGATCATCCGGTCAATTGATGTTGATGGTACCTTAAGATAAGATGGGTGCCCTATAAATTTTATAAATAAATAAATAAAATGTAGTAAGATAGTAGCAACTGCCTCAGAGCTTTCTTTTGTGGTAGATTGGTAAGAGATGACTTCCATTTGAATATAATATTTCTCAGTGGCAATAGGAGGAAGGGCAGTTAGTTCAAATTTACTTGCATTTCTTGAAATTAGAACACTAAATGCTGGGAGATTCACTGGGGCACAGTCCTATAGCTTTTGATTTCAATCCCTATTTGCTTGTTTATAGTTAATACTTGGATGTAGTACAGAAGACAACCCAGGTTACAAAAATAAGATATTTTTTTTAGCATACTCATCAGTTTCCGTAAACTTGAGATCCAGAGCTGTGTATATGGTTCCAACTATAGTTTTGACGTTTTAGAAAATGTGAAAAAGAAAGGGAAAAAAACAGCTTCACTCATTTGTTTCAGGATAATTGAAAACAGTCTAGCAGTTCATTCCAAGGGAATATCAACTGCAGCTAGTTATTATTTATGATTTTATTTATTTAAATATTCAATTTATAAATCTCGAAAGGATAGTGTTTTCTTGCTTGCCTAGTCACAGCAATGTAACTTCGGTATTCCAGTAGGTTCTGTGGTAAAATCAGTATTAGCAGGCACAGAACAATAAGTAAATCCTCTTTTAATAAGGTTGGCAAAATCTTTTGACAGCAAAAGGGAACATAACATACAAAGTTCCATATGCTCCAGTATATAGGCCGGCTTCACTTATTAATTTTGGTTTAGTATTTTGCTTAGAGATGATTGTACTTTGTTCAATAAACTGTAGTTAAATCAAACCATTGTTTGGAATATCTATGAATCTGATTGATATGTAAATGTAAATTATCATCAGTTAGTTAAGGGGACAGTATTTTCATTGGTCTTGCAGGAGGAGGAACTCTGAAGCTTACAAGTGATTAGATATCCATATGAGTTTAGCAATTCCTGATTGTAAGAATGGAGATCAACAGAGATGGAATTTTTCCTTCTTAGTGTGGAAAAATAATATTCACATGTGAATTATTTCAACTCTTATTCTATAACTTAATTTGTGTTAAACTAGATAATCTGCTTAGATAACTTTGAATAGAGTTGGCATCAGAACTAATTAAATAAATAAGATAATTTGGATTATTTCACAACCTTGTTTCAGTAGGACCTCCCCCCCACCCAAAATTGAATACTCCACCCAACAAAGGATATGCCAAAAATAAAGGCTTTGTCTTCCAAGACAAACAAGTACTTGATACTTTTCCATGATGATATAACACTATTCATTGAGGAACAACTGGGATAGTTGTTTTAAAATGTTTTATCTGTGGTTTCCTTATACCAGGGGTGTCAAACTTGCAATGTCACATGGTGTGTTGTGACATATCGTGACTTTTTCTCCACTGCCAGCAATGGGGTGGGCATGGTTTCGGCATGACGTATCCGGCCCATGGGCCGGCAGTTTAACACCCCTGCCTCACGGCTTTTTTTCTCATAGAACGCTCAGAACGGAGTTCCGGCACCTTTTTTGGATGGAACCTTGTAGGGTAGGCAAGGCGGGTTGTATGACATGTGTGAGTTCCGGCACCTTTTTCTTTTACAAAAAAAGCACTGCCCTGCCTTATACCATTTGTATGTAAAAAAACCAAGAGAATAATAAAGGGAAAGATGTCATAGGTCAGGTTTTGTCTAATTAAATTTGGCAGTTAAATCGTGTGTATGTCAGAATTTCAAAGAGTGTTTCAGTGTTGAATGAGTATTTTTTGTAACAGAAAAAAACATGATTTTTAATTTGAGTTTTTAGAACTCACTACTTATATAGGCTTCATGTAAGCTCTCTCTCTCTCTCTCTCTCTCTCTCTCTCTCTCTCTCTCTCTCTCTCTCTCTCTCTCTCTCTCTCTCTTATGCTGTTCCCTCTCTTCTTACAACCAAACAAGATGTCGGAAGTGCACCTCAAGAGTTACCCACCTACCAGAAAAAGTTGACAGCATATTTTAAATGGAGAGGGGGGGATTTAATGAAATCCACAAGCTTCTGGAATCCTTCACAATATTAGTCTAATAATGTACTGGTCTAAAAACAAATAGCCAAAAACATCAAAATGTGAAAACAAAAACAAAACAAAAGCATCACTTGATAATTAAGAATCAGAACTGGGGAATTAAAAAGAATCATGAAATAAAAACAGCTGGGAGAAATTATCAGAGTGATCTATTTCATTTCTGTGTTTAAGCCTACACTTGTAATGAGTTGTAAGAATGAACTTGAAGAACAGAAGGAAAAGCTGCAACCAAAACTGTTTGGTTCTAATTGACGAGGACTCAGAGTGGTTTAACAATGAACGAGTTTATTGAATACACAAAGTCAACTGTCAACTGTCAAATGTTGCAACCCTTTTATAGAGAAAGCCTTTGAACTGTAACCAATCAATGGAGTCTCTTTTCCCGCTCCTAGGTTGTGGCGTCCAATGAATGCACCTTAATTTCCCGCTCTGAACCTTGCTAAGCTGCAATGTGTTTGCAATCTCTTACTTGCCTTGTTAATAACTATTTACATACACAACACCCCTTACCCCCCAGTTGATGTTATTTCTTTACAAAATCCTTTAGGTATTTTGGTGGCCTATGTATTCTAGAAGGGTATCTGTTACTTTGGCTGCTAGGGACCCCTCTTCCTGGTTGACTGCTTGGCAGCTTGTCACTGCTGGGCCTGGGCTCTGGGTTACTGGCTTCAGATGTGCTGTCTTGTGTATTAGTTTGTGTTTGTAATTCAGTGGTCACTGGCCTACTTCGCAGGGGTATTTCCCATTCAATTTGACTGAATTGTTGTTGTTGGGTACGAGGGGATGAGTCATTTTGCCCCTCCTCTACGCCACTCTCTGGCCTGTTGTTATCTGTACTGTTTCCCCCTACTATGCTTTGGTCCCCCTCAACTGGCACACAACCACTAGATCTTTTCCTCAGCTGGTCTATGTGTCTTTTACAGATCCTGTTCCCTTCCCCCTCAATAGTGTACGACAGGGGACCTAAGATTTCAGTCACCACCCCTGGAATCCATTTGTCCCCTTGGGCATAGTTTCTGGCCCAGATCAAATCCCCCACTTTAAATGTTCTGTTAGGAATGTCTAATTCAATGTTTGTTTGCAGTCTGTCAGGGTGCAATCTGTCCAATTTGGTGGATAGTCTCCTGCCCCACCTCATTTCAGCTGGACTTTTCCCTGTAGCAGAACATGGGGTCGTGTGCTGAGCCAACAAGAACTCTGCCAGTCTCTGATGCCAGTCACCTCGAATAATTCTTTTTAAAGCGTCCTTCGTGGTCCTCACATTTCTTTCAGCCAATCCGTTGGTGGAGGGGTGGAAGGGTGCTGAAGTCTTGTGCTTAATCGAGTTGGCCTTGAGGAAATCCTGAAATTCAATAGATGTGAATTGTGGCCCATTATCAGACACAATTAAATCCGGCAACCCGTGAGTGGCAAAGAGGCCCCTTAATGCCTGTATGGTTCTGCCTGAAGTTACTGAACTGACCGGTACTACCTCTAGCCATCTAGAGTAGCTGTCAACCACTACTAGGAACGTTAACCCTTGGAAGGGTCCAGCAAAGTCAATATGAATCCTGGACCAAGGATTCCTAGCTTGTTCCCATTTATGTGTGCGGATATGTTGTTGTTCAGGCCTGGAACGTTGGCACAGATGGCAATTGGCAACACATTCCTCAATGTCGTTGTCCAGTCCTGGCCACCACAAGTGACTCCTAGCCAACGCCTTCATCCTTACTATTCCAGGATGTCCCTCATGCAATTCTAGTAGAATAGCTGATTTGTGGATTCCTGGAATAACTACACGAGTTCCCCAGAGTAAGCATCCCAAATGAACTGACAGTTCATCTTTCCTTCTGAAATATGGACTGTATATTTCGTCCGGTTTGGTGTTAGGCCAACCGCTCATGACCCAGGCCATTACTCTCCTTAAGGTGAGGTCCTTATTGGTTGCCTCAGCAATGTCTTTTGCAGTTAAGGGCAAATCAGGAATGTCCTGTAGGGACATTATTTGTCCCACTGGGGCAGGGTCCTCCTCTGTTGTGCTTAGGGGCAATCTGCTAAGAGCGTCTGCATGACCCATGTCCTTACCTGGTCTGTATTGGAGGGAAAATGAGTATGCTGAGAGGAAAATGGACCACCTCAGCATCCTGGGTGACATAATTTGGGGAGTCTGTTTATCTGTGGTAAACAGTCCCAGCAAGGGTTTGTGGTCCGTCAGTATAGTAAAGTTCCTACCATACAGGTAGTCGTGGAACTTTTTAACTCCTGCCACTATGGCTAATGCCTCCCTGTCTATTTGCGCATAGTTCCGCTCTGCCTTGGTTAGTGTGCGGGAGTAGTATGCAATGGGTCTTTGTATTCCTTGGTTGTCTAAGTGACTGATCACAGCCCCTACGCCATATGGCGAAGCATCGCACGCCAGGTAGATTGGTTTGTTTTCTATAAAGTGGGTTACAGTTGAATTACTGGAAAGGATGTCTTTTAAAGTTTGGAAACTCACTTTGTGCTTGTTCTGCCATTGCCAAGGGGTCTTCTTATCTAAGAGTCTGTGTAAGGGTTCTGCAATGGCAGCCTTATGTGGCACAAACGTGTGGTAAAAATTTACCAAGCCAAGGAAGGCCTGTAGTTCCGCCTTGTTCCTTGGTTCTGGGGCCCCTTTGATTGCTTTAATTTTTTCAGGGGTAGGGTGGATTCCACTTTTGTCAATCCTGAACCCCAAAAAATCAGTGGATTTAACCCCTATGCTACATTTTTCCTTCTTTAGTTTCAATCCAGCCTTCCTAAATCTACCCAGTACCTGTTCCAGCCGCTCTACTAACATTCCTTCATCCTTTCCAGCTATTAGGACATCATCGAAGTAAGGGCATACTCCAGGTATGCCCTTTAAGGTCCTCTCCATCACTTCTTGGAAGATGCCTGGAGCTGCTGCAATTCCAAATTGCAGTCTGTGGACTCGGAACGCCCCCTTGTGGGTAACGATCGTCTGTGCCTCTGCAGCCTCTTTAGAAACAGTCAACTGTAAGTACGCATGCGCCAAGTCTAGCTTGGCGAAAATGGCGGCGTCCTGGATCGTGGCGAGGACCTGCTTCACCGTCGGGACCGGGTAAGCATGCTTTTTCATTCCAATGTTGAGGGTGGCTTTGTAGTCAGCGCAGATTCTCACATCCCCATTGGGTTTGAGGGGTGTGACAATCGGCGTTTCCCACAAACCGCCCTCAACAGGTTCTAATACTCCTTGGCCTACAAGCCGGTCGAGCTCGGCCTCGATTTTTCCCTTTAAGGCGAAAGGTACCCTTCAGGCTTTAAGCCTGATTGGTTTTACTGAGGGGTCTAGGTTGAAGTTAATGGGGGGCCCTTTGTACTTGCCCAGAGATCCATCGAATACGTCTGCAAATTCATTGCAGACGGATTCGAGGGTCTTATTTTTAATCACCGAATTTATTCCCCCGATCCAAATTCCCAGGGCAGGGAACCAATTAAGTCCGATTAAGCTAGTCCTATTCCCCTCTGTAACTATTAGTTCTAAGACCCCCTTGAACCCCTTAAATTTTACACTAAGGCTGGTCTTTCCTTTTACTTTTATTGGACTTTTTTGAAAGTCCGTTAATTGAATATTTGTTGGACTAAGTGGAATTCTTTTTCCACTATTTGTTCAATTCTCTCAAGGGTTTCAGTGGAAATTATCGACACTGAAGCCCCTGAGTCAATTTCCATTCTGCAAGGGACCCCTTGCAGAAGGACTGTGATTTTTAATTTTCCATCCGGAAAATTGTGACCACTTCCCAGCCTTCTCCTATTGATTCGCGCCACCTCCCCTAGATTTGGAATTTTAACCCGGTTTTTAGGGGTCTCCTTGCCACTAGCATTAGGGGTTACCTTACCCTCAGGCCACACATCGACTTCGTTCAGACGGTTGTCGCGAGCGCGGTTTCTGCAGATGGCCTGGATGTGGCCGGTCTTGCCGCATGCCCTGCACTTGGCGGTACGGAATCGGCAGGATGCGTGGGGATGGTTGCCGCCGCAGCTGCCGCATCGGTTCTGGCTATCGTTGTCGCGCGGTCTGGTTGCGGTGTCCCGCCACGGTCGTTGTGCCCCGGTCGGTTGTCTTTGCGGAGTTGCGGGTTGTTGACGGCGGCCAGGTTCGGGCCCCTCGCTTCTGGGTTGTCTAGGTGCCATCTTCCCAAATCGCCTGGAGACTTCGGCGATCTCTTCCTCCCACTGCTGGTCCACCTCCCCGCAGTCCACATAGCCCGCTTGGTTGATCTCGGGCGCTGCTGCCATGCTACTGCGGGGGGGGGTCGCGATACCCGGTTGACTCGTAAGTTAGAAGTTCGTCGAGCACTTCCTGCAAATCGCCGGTGGGTTTGGCGATTATTCTGTTTTGTAGTTGTTCATCACGCAAGCCCAGTACTACTCTGTCCCGAATTCTTATTTCTAAATTATCGTATTTACATCGTACTGCGGCTTCCCTGACGGCAGCGACAAATTTTTGTATGGACTCTCCCGGTCTCTGATTCCTCTTTTCGAAGATGCGCCGCCAAAAGAGTTCGGACCTTCGGGGTGTAAAGTGGACCTTTAATTTAGCGAGGAGGTCGGCATAAGGCACGCTAGAGACTGGTTGCGGTTGACACAGTCCGACAGCGACTCTGTAGACCGGTGTGCCGCAGATCGTCAATAATGCCGCCGCTTTTTTACGGTCGTCTGTGATTCCGTTCACTAACAGGAACCCTTCGACTTGACCGATGTATTCTTCCCAATCTTCGGGGAAGTTTGGGTCGAATTCCTTCAATGACCCGATTTGCGCCATTCGGAGAATTTTTTCTTATTCTGCCGCGGCCGCTCGGTTGACTGTGACTCGCTCTGAATTTGCCGCCTTTCGCGACAATTCCGCCAATTCTCTGGTCTTCTGTCAATCCCACCTTCGTCGCCAGTTGTTTGGTTCTAATTGACGAGGACTCAGAGTGGTTTAACAATGAACGAGTTTATTGAATACACAAAGTCAACTGTCAACTGTCAAATGTTGCAACCCTTTTATAGAGAAAGCCTTTGAACTGTAACCAATCAATGGAGTCTCTTTTCCCGCTCCTAGGTTGTGGCGTCCAATGAATGCACCTTAATTTCCCGCTCTGAACCTTGCTAAGCTGCAATGTGTTTGCAATCTCTTACTTGCCTTGTTAATAACTATTTACATACACAACAAAAACAAGGGTCAGATTAAAGAAATGTGAGTCCAAAACAAATGTAATTTGAGAAAAGACCTCCCTACTTCATTTGTAGATAAAGGCAGTAGGGGAGTGGTGCTTTCAGATATGCAAGATTCTGATACTGTAATCCTATAATTAAAGATGTTTTAATATTCATATCCTTGATTTCAAAGGCTGGCTTACCTCAAAGTGCTGACACACTCAACAAATGTATCATAAAATTTTAAGAAGTAAGTTTATCTAGAATTGCTTTACTAACATGCTTTGCTAACATTATTACATTTGCAGATAGTCTAAGACTCTCCTGTCCACATGACCCAATGACTATGCTTGGTTCTTTGCAGTAATCTTAAAGCTTCCAAGGAAATGCTTTCTTGGTAGGTTTAGGTTATACAGTAAGCTAGATTGCTTACACCATTTCCCAAGCTGCTTATCTCTGCTTCCATTGAGGGAAGATTATATGTACCCTTTTTGTATGTCAGGTTCTTTGTCCTTGGTTCAAGGAATTTCAAGCATTTATCTGTGACATTTACCAGACTCCCCTACTTGGACCTTTACCATCCCAGATTATTTCCAAACAGATAACGTAAGGAGTTGGCCTTCACCATCTGATCCGTCACTTTGCTCTGGTATTTGGCTAGTGGTTTGATGAAGATTGTAGAGACCTTGGCATGTTCTGAATATGGACACCTGCCCGCCTCAACAGGAAGAACTAGAAAACCCTCAAACAACAAAGCTAGGATCTTAATTTATTACTGTATAGATTCACTGTTCTTCACCTTATATTTTAAACTATATTTATTTGTAACATGACAATTATCTTTTAGTTTATTAATCTCAATATATTGAGGGTATATTTATTGATCTGAATTTAGGAAGAGAACTATGGCAGTGGAGAGAGGCTAGGCAAAAAGTTAAGAAAACCTCAAAAGTATCTTATATTTTGGTCCCTGTCAAGGTTAGGTTTTCCAGGCCAGTTTGCCTTCTGGTTGTACAGTGTTACTTTCAAATGCTAGGACAGTTTGGAAGCAGTCTCCTAGATCAGAGGGTTGAACTACTTCTATTACTAAAGTCTAGGTGAGAGAGTTTTGAAGTTGATCTCACCTATTCTTTCTATGTGTAGACTACGTCAGGGCTTTTCAACCTTTTCACCCATTGTACCACTTTTAGGATATGGCAACATCTGAGTACAACCAGTTGCCTAGCAAGGTGTCAAAAACGTGATGACCAAATAAAAATAAAAATGATGAAGTACAGGTAGTCCTCAACTTACAACAGTTTGCTTAGTGACTGTTCGAAGTTACAATGGCACTGAAAAAAGTGCCCCCCAAGCCACAGCCGAGCAAGACACCTGCCTGACTGCCCGGCAGCGCTCTTCCTCCTGTCCGAGGTTTTCATTGTTGTGAGCATTTCTGTTGAAGATTGGCAGCGGGGGTGGGGTGTAGGGTGTTTGGATTTTATTCCCCCCGTCTGCTGGGTGGTTGCAGCAGGTTTTGGTCACTTCACATGACCCTGGGACACTGTGACCATCATAAATATGAATCAGTTGCCAAGCATCTGAATGTAAATCACAAGACCCTGGAGATGCTGCAACATTCCAGCTGATTGGCGCTTCTTCTGGGCTCAGAAGTGCCAGGATCAGCGCCGAGCTCCAGCTGGAGCCTGGCGCTGATCCTGGCGCTTCCACTAAGCCCTGACAGCCCTGCAGCTCCAGTCGTCTCTCACTCAGGCTTCTGCGGTGCTGCCACCAGTTCAGCTCATTCCCCTCCCCCACTACTTTTCTAGGATGGTTGCGTACCACCTGCCAGGTGCCAATGTACCACAGGTGGTACCCATACCACTGGTTGAAAAGCTCTGGACTACGTAGACCAATGTTTATTATCTGTTGAGATGTTCTTGTTCTTGTATGAAAACCCTACAGTTCTAGCATGTATTGAGCAGATGAGATAGTCTCAGATGTTTTATGAATGTCCATGCTGAGACCTCATTTTGATGAGGCTAGCATGGGACTGGACACTGATCATTATACAGTTCTCTTAATTCTTCATCAACCCAACATATGTGAGAGATTGTACCTTGTATCTGGAGTTTGTGACTGCATAAATAGGAAAAAAATATTTCAGTGGGACGAAAGTGACTTCACCCCATGTGGCATTAGTAGCTTGGGTTACATTCAGCCAGCTATGCCAGGATATCCTTGAGAAAATCTCTTCATGTGATCACTAGAGTTTAAAATGACTTGATGACACATAATCAATCAATCAATGCCAGCACTGCTTACCCAAATAGTCAGTGCATTAAGAACAAACCCCATCCTCAAAGAGGACTTAGAAATTGTAGGCATCCTGTGTTAAGATCTTCTGTACCCTATAACAGAGGAATTGTAGCTTATTACAGAATGAGGGAGTGAGGCTCCTGTCAGAAACTGCATAACTTCAAGATTTCCATAATGGCAATTAAAATCATTAGCAGTTTAGAAACACAGTACCTGCAGGAAAATTGTTGTTCAGATCTCTCAGCACATTAAGATCCACAGGCATCCTGTGTTAAGATCTTTGGCACCCTATGACAGAGAGAAGTTCATTGTGTGGGACTGTTGGAGAGGGCCTTGCCTCCTGTGGCATCCTGGCTTTAGAATGCCCCCTTCCTGGGGGCCAGGCTGTTGTTGGTACAAACTCTCTTTTGCTACTCTGACCATTTACTCCCAGATTTAGAATTTATCATTCAGAGCCCGCCCATCTTGTTTGCCCCTGAAGTGCCTGCATAAACTATTATTTTGTATTTGAAACTGCAGGGCTTTTAAAATTTATTAATTAACTGAGCTGCATTTACATTTTATTTTATTTCTATGGATTGTAAGCTTGACACGAGTTCCTCTGGAGAGGGGCAGGCTATAAAGACTTTTTTAAAAAAAATACATCAAGAGGGAAAACTCGTCATAGGGCTGAGCTTCCTGAGAGACAGTTTATCTGTCATTTCTGCTTGTCCCTTTGGATTGCAGTCACAAGTGAGAACCGGATGCTTCCCAGGATACGTTTTTGAGCTCACTGGAGACAGGAAATCAAGCCAGGTGGCTTGATTGTGTGAGAAACCCAGTTCAGATTTTGAAGGGTGAGTGCAATTCATCCTCACCTGAGCCTGTTCTCTCTTTTTTTCCCAGTGCCCATTATATTTCTCCCAATTAGGGAAAAGTCTAGAGAAGAAATGCCACTTGTGACAGAAAGAAAACAGGATGCTCAGGAAGGGCCAGATGATACAAAGAGTATGGAATTGTCACCTGGGAGTCTAAGATTAGTTTTCACACCTATACATCACAAGTATTTTTTTTTGCAAAATTTATTCTCTTAATACTAATTACTGAAAACAAAAAGACATATACTGAAATTCCATCCTCTTTCAAGAAGCAATATCGTTCTCCCATACTTACAACTGGACAATGCCTTTGATCAGAGCAAAAGTTTGTACTGAGGGGCATCCCATTTATACACAACAGAGCTTCCTTCCTGCTAAACGAGTAGAACTACTTTCCCCATCTGGACCCATATGTATTCTGTATTACGTAGGCACACATGGCACTGTTTTCAAGGTGCTGGTGATGACCTATAAAGCCCTAAATGGCATGGGTCCGGGTTATTTACAGGAACACCTTTTGCCGGCGTTAACCTCCCATCGTCCTGTGCGCTCCCACAGAGAGGGCCTCCTCAGGGTGCCATCGGTCAAGGAATGTTGACTGGTGGCCCCCAGGGGGAGAGCATTCTCTGTGGGTGCGCCTGCCCTCTGGAATCAGCTTCCGGTTGAGCTCTGGATGGCTCCCGACCTTCGCTTGTTTCGCTGCGACCTGAAGACTTGGTTGTTTGAAAAGGCTGGCCTGGACTGAGGGATTGGATTTTAGTGTTTAAATTTTAAAAATTTTAAATTTTAGATTGTATTTATTACTTAGGGCTATTGATTTAATCTTATTTTAATTTTTATACCTTGCGTGTTGTTAGCGTTTTAATTGCCCTGTACACCGCCCCGAGTCCTTGGAGAGGGGCGGTATATAAATCTAATAAAATAAAATAAATAAATAAAATAAAACTGAAATCCAATACATCTCTCATGATGTAAGCAGCTGTTGATATCAGGGACCCACAGATCTCTTTTGCTATCTCAGTCTTTAATCTTGGATGAATTGTACTTCCTCATTTAAGACTGCTGCCCAAGGTCCATTTGGAGATCTCTTTTTTTTTTTAACAAAACTGGTTCTAAAAATATGGCAGAGCATTTTGTGATCTTGCCCTTCAATTCTTTTGTATGGTTTGTATGTCGCTGGTATGGTGTTTTGGTTTGATTTGGTTGTTATTAACTTTCTGTGTGTAGCTTTGAGTTATTCTGTAACTTAAAAACTGAACAAAATAAAATAATCATGAGTACAGAGCAGGTTTTCTCAGTCTTGGCGTCATCCAAATCATTGGTAAAAGGTAAAGGTAAAGGTTCCCCCGCACATGCGTGCTAGTCGTTTCTGACTCTAGGGGCCAGTGCTCATCTCCGTTTCAAAGCCGAAGTGCCAGTGCTTGTCCGAAGATGTCTCCGTGGTCATGTGGCCAGCATGACTAGACGCCAAAGGCGCACAGAACGCTGTTACCTTCCCACGGTAGTGGTCCCTATTTTTCTACTTACATGCTTTCAAACTGCTAGGTTGGCAGAAGCTGGGACGAGTAATCATTGGACTTAACTACAATTCAGGCAATGCCCTTGGTGAAATTAAAGGTCACATATCTAAAAGACATCCAAGCTGGGAACCTTTAATTTTGGATTTCATGTTTAGCCCAAATGCAGAATATGGCTTAGTTCTCATCTGAACTAACCAGAAAACATAGCCTTGAACAAATATAATGCAATTTATGTTTTTCTGATTACAGAAGTAGTGTGTTTTTTTCTGAATACAGAAGTAGCGTGTATTCTGCAGCTGAATGACACATTTAATTTAAACTAATCAGTTGTTTGCAACTTGTAACAGTCAGACTGAGCCAGCAGACATGAATACATCATTGCTTTCTTAATGATAAGAAAGAAAAAGTCTAATGTCTCCATGGAGCTGTTATTTGCCTACAGAAAGAAAAGGAAGTGGTCATTTGGGAAGCTTTCATCTGGCTCTTTCTTAACAGTTATGCTCTTTGCAGTTCCAAAGAAAACTGAGATTAATACTAACTATAAATCTGAATTTCCATGGACTTTTCCTCTATTTATTAGAAGCATCTTTATGAGTTTTAAACTATGTTTTTCCCAATGCAAGATTACAACTGCTTCAGCTGCAATGTTGCTGTGAGACCACACATAAGCTAGAAATTATTTTGACAATATAATCCCTGAGAATAAGCCACAATTAAGAAAAAGAATTAAGTTCATGAGATTAAGAGTGTAAGTATAATGAGCTAAAATTTGAGCTGTCTGAAATAATCCTGAAGGACATTTTTAATAGATTATTGGAAATGTAAGTAATAACAATGTAAACGACATTTCATCAAACTAATATTGTAATAGTAATAGCAATAGCATTTAGGCTTATATGCCACCACACTGTGCTTTACAGCATTCTCTGAGTGGTTTACCATGTCAGCATATTTCCCCCAACAATTTTGAGGACCTCGGAAAGATGGAAGACTGAGTTAACTTTGAGCCTGTCAGGATCAAACTCCTCACTGTGGGCAGAGTTAGCCTGCAATACTGCACTCTAAGCACTACACCACCACCGCTCCTATATAGCTGCCCACTTCTCTTCATTACAACTCCACTATTGTAAATTGCAGCATGGCATCAAACATAAGAGCTACAATATGCTTTTATGGTAGCTGGCTTCCAAAGATCGGTCCCTGCCTAATAGCCATCACTGCTAAGCTCAATATTTTTGAGAACCTGTCAAGAACAGTACTAATTAGAACTTGCTACGAAGAGTGGCAATGGCATTTAGACTAGACTATTTATCACCTCCTTGATAAAAACAAACAAACAAACAAACTCTTTTGTGTTGCATTTATCCTGCATATACAGGTATAGCTGCGGAGTCACCTTCCTTAGAAAGCAAGTGCTTAATAATTAAACTCTGCTCAAGAATATATGCTATTTTGGAGAGGATAAGGGCACAATTGAAATATATTGTATATTGTTACTTGATATATATGAGAAGAAATATAGGTAATAAAAATGGTCTCCAGGTGTGTGGGTGTACTGTAGTATTTGTAGTTTTTTATATTGTTTTTATTTACATTTATATGTGTTATGTTTGTATTACGGTATTTGTATTTGAATAAAATAAAATAAAATAAAAATTTTAAAAAAATAAACTCTGAACTTCCAGGTACATTATGAGAAGTTCAAAGTATATATAAAATCTTAAACTATAAAGTTCAGATCTCATGGTGACACAGAGAATATGATATTAAATAGATTGTAATAATCCATTTATAACTATGGAAGGTGAACATATACAAAGAGCCACATAGCTCGTAGCATAGATATGACAGAAAGGTGTTTTGAAAAAAAACTGAATGTTTTGTCAGTGTTTAATACTTCTCATTACACTAAACAAAAAAAAGGCCATTAGTGCAGCTGAAAAAGGTTTCAATATCTGGTAACAAATATGCATTTTGTAGGTGTGTGACAATATCTTAACATATTTAAGGTAGAAGTTTTGACTTGAATGGTCCATTGTTTTCAACAGATTTTACTTTCAGGATAATGTGCCTAAGAATGCAGTATTATATAAAATATATTTGGTACATATTGTGAATCATTTATAAATTATATGACTATTTCTTCCTCAGTTGGACTTTTGCTATTCTTACTTTGTGCTTTAATCTATAAGTTAAAGAAAGACCATCTTTTAACTTTATAAAACTTTATGGGAATTTATATCATTATTTATCCATTTATCTGATCAGAAATCTTTGTGAAATTTTAAACATTGGCTCATCATGAGCTTATGCATCCATCACAATTCAACTGAATTACAGTAGAAGCCATGTGCTTATTACTAGCACATTTTCTTCCTTTAAAACATTTTACTTGGGCACTATATTCACACAATACAGCTAAATACTCATCCCTGACCTATGTGGCTCTTCAACTACAGCTTGAGTTGTCATTAAATTTGGTTTTAAATTTTAATTATAGCTAACCAGAAATGGTGGTTGTTCCATGTTCTAAAGACACTTTTAGCAAAACCCAAAATCTTTGTTTAAAGAATAGTTTGAAATACTGTTAAGATTTCTGTTTCTTTGTCTGTTTATATCCCGACTTTATTATTTTTACAAATAACTCAAGGCATAGCATTAAGTTATGGTGAAAGGAGGAAAGAGGAGGTAATGAAATGGCTCTAACTTCCAAATAAATTTTGTGTGTCGGGTTACTTGTTAGTCATTTGAAATTATTTACATAAAAACTGAATCATTCCAAACAATGTTTTATACATACTGTAAACAAAATCAAATAATTAAATTTATATATAAAAATATATACAGACACAACAACTCTGAATTTAAAAAAATTTAATAAAACATTCTTTCATTTTCTAGCTTTTCCTCAAAAAGGTCTGATGCGGATTGTTTTATATTTTTTTCTCAATATCATAATTGTTATAATGCTTGACCTGCAGAATATCCCTGGTTTGTAATCTGACAGGAATGTACTTTTAATTAGTCTGTTTACTTCTCTCAAAACTTTCTGGATCAAGTGACTGGAAAAGTGATGAAATGGTTTACAAGTGATCAGACTTTTTTTTTAAAAAAAAGAAGTGAAAAAACAGGTAGCTTAGGAAAAGAAAAATAGTAATTAAAATGTTCCTGTTGGAACATTGGGAATACTGGGAATACTATTCATGCTAAACAAATATTGTAAGCACCAAGAAAGATTTGAAACATTAACTGCAGCAAACTTCATTGAGGAATAGCTGGGAAAATGAAGTAAGGGGATGTTCATGCCTCCAAACAAATTAGAACACAGTGCACAGAACACAGTCTTCAACAGACCACAGTTGGGACTGTTGCTAAGGAAGGTGGTCGTTAAATGAGTTGTGCCCAATTTTATGAACTTTATTGCCATGGTTAAGTGAATCACTCCAGTTATCACATGAATCATATTGTTGTTAAGCAAATCCAGCCTCCCCCACTGACTTTGTTTCTTGGAAGCCAGCTGGTAAGCTCCCAAATGGTAATCACTTGATCCAGGGTTGCGGCAACCATCATACTTAGGTGCCAGTTACCAAGCCTCAGAATTTTAATCATATGACCAATGGGGATGCTGTGATGATTGTAAGTAGAAGGACCAGTTGTAAGTTATTTTTTTCAGTGACATTGTAACTTCAAGCAATCACTAAGCAAACAGTTGTAAGTTGAGGACTACCCTTAGGCAACAGTGTCAGAGTCAGCACAGGATGGAAAACACTAGTATTGAACTTTCAACTCAGAGCAGGAAAAATCTGGCAAAGAACTAGAGGTGAGTAAGAGACCATACGTCTGTCCTGGCCTCCAGAAACAATTGGTGACTCTTGACAAGACAGCCTTATCATGTAGATATGGCCAGTATCTCTAAGCCTTCTGACTTCTGTCTGTCTTCATCAGATCATCCAGCCATCATTGAAATGGTTAAAAAATGTTCTTGTTGCTATTATTTTGGCACAATGATGATTTTAAAACTGTTAAAAGTCAGTGTGTAAAGCATACAATTTATTCCATCCCTGCTTTTTGAAATATTGAAATACAGTGTTACAGTTTTCTTAGTTGAAAAACTTAATGTGACTGTAACTAAACCATTCTATATTCCAATCTGTAATTTGGTGGGAATGAATATAAAAACGTGTTATTTTAGTGCAACTAATTTTAGGAAAATGCCCCTTATTCCTATATTTGCAAATCTTTATGTTTCACAGTGATATTAAGAACAAATGTGTTACACTATTTCTAGAAAGAGATAATATGAAACATACCAGGAATAATTAGGTCATGTTATCACTTGTTTCTCAATCTGCAGTGAAAGTGAAGCATAAACAATAATAAAGGAACCTTTGTTTCAGAGGCAAGTTAAAATAATTAAACAGAAGTAAGGGAAGGTGTCTTCTGCCAGTTCATTTGCTACAAACAGAAAATTCAGGTACCTTGCATATGATGGTAACGTATCAATTTTATGTCATTGTGCTATGTGCTGTGATTATTCAGGAAGAAGCCATTGCTCTCATAGCAGCATATAGGAATAATACATTGTGCTAATTATAATTACTAGAGTAAAGCCCAGGCACAAATTAACAGGCTGTATATGTATTAGGCAAGGCCTAGCTTCTTGGAGAAGACTCTGTGCCGGGAAAGATGGAAGGTAAGAGAAGAAGGTGGCCAGTAGCAGAGTGGATGGACTTAGTTACAGTGGCCAGAGATGTACCATAATTAGAAGACTTGAAAAACCAGGTTAGTGACAAATCATCACAGGGGAAATCTACCTTTGTGGTTGCTATTGCTGAAGGAAAAGTCTTCATCATGGTTCAGTCCAAGCTGGGAATAAACAACATGGCAACTGCTTTAGAAAGAAGGCTGCAGTTTATTGGAGAGGAGAGCCAGACAGAAAGATAGCTCAGGAAGAAAAGAGTGAGAGCACATGTAGGGAGTGGGTTTTTATACCCTCTGGGGCTCTTGAGATTGTTTCCTGTTCCTGTTTGAGGCTTTGTATTTCCTGTGTCATGTATTTTGACCTGAGTCTCTGAGTGTGCCCCTTTGACATCTGTGAGTTAATTCTATTATGTCCTGTTTTAGAGTTTGGGTGGGGTATGTAGATTTTAGGTGTCTTTGTCTTCTAAGCTTCTAGCTGGAGGCCTCCAACCTTCCTGAATGGATTATTTACATCAGGGATCTTCAGACTTGGCCCTTTTATGACTTGTGGACTTCAACTCCCAGAATTCTTCAGCCAGTATGCCTGGCTGAGGAATTCTGGGAGTTGAAGTCCACAAGTCATAAAAGGGCCAAGTTTGAAGACCCCTGATTTACATCTGCATTTCTACAGAGCTGGTTTCTGCTTGGGGGAGAGAGACTTGAGCTATTAAGAAAAACTGGGCATGCTTTTCTGCCTCTTTAAGATCCTTTGAGGAAATATAATATTCTGCCCTTTTAATATTTCCTTCCCACACTATGAATTGAAAACTGATTTGTTGGCATGTAAAAAAAAAGCCATGATATATACTGCTCAAAAAAATAAAGGGAATAAGACAATAAGAAAAATAAGACATGCTACTATTAAATACAGTACATTGTGTTGTTTAAATGTTCCCTTTATTTTTTTTTTGAGCAGTATACTATCAGAACATGGGAAATAGCTTCCAAGCCACATCTGGGAAGAGAACATTAAAATAATAATCATAGTTTGTTAAGGGAAACATACATGCCTGGTAACTTACTTTCGCTCCGTAAAAGTTTAGATTTTTGACAGGGAATAATATGTGCTGAAGAGTGAACAGGCTGCATTCAGACCGGTTTTAGTCTGGAGAAATTGACCTGTTTCCAACATGGGAAAAATTATTCTCAGCACTTAGATGGATGCTTTTCATTTAAAGCCGTAAAGCAAGCATTGTAAAAATAAAATGAAATACTATCTAAGGATGATTCCAGTCATTCCTATTTACGTATTGGAGAGCTGACTTCAGTGGGCGATAAACAAGGAGACAAACAAGGCCCGTCACAGGATGTTGTTGGAAATAAAATGGGGCAAGTCAAATCAATCTTTTTGTTTTGTTTGTTTGTTGTTTTGAACCCGCGGGCCCTTTCGAGTCTTTAGAAAGGCCCTGGCGGCGTCTTGAGTTGTGGGACTGGCTAGCTTTTAACAGGTGTTGAATCTCCTCCGCCCCACTCGGGGCAAGCCTGACTTTTCCCTCTATGACAGGGGTAGGCAACCTTGGCTCTTTTATGACTCGTGGACTTCAACTCCTAGAATTCCTGAGCCAGCATAGCTGGCTCAGGAATTCTGGGAGTTGAAGTCCACGAGTCATAAAAGAGCCAAGGTTGCCTACCCGTACTCTATGACTAGAGAGCATTTCTTCCCAAGTCCCCAAGCCGAAAGCTGCCTCGGCGCTCCCGCGTGCAAGTTCAGGGTGACAGAACTCCCTTTCGGCCTCTTCCCATTGGCCAGAAAGAGCTTGGGCTTGAAAGCCCCGCCCAGCCCCGCCCCGCCCGCCCTCGGCTCGCACAAGCAGGCGGGCAAGGCAGGCAGCCTGTCGGTCCGGGGCAGTCACAGCCCCGCGCTCAACCAGAGGGGAGGAAGCCGGCAACATGCGCCTGGCTCCCGGGTAGAAGAGAAGGACTCGCGGCAGGGAGCAAAGCTTTCCCACCGCTCTCGGGCTTCTCGTCTTCTTTTGGCAACCGTCTGGACCAGCGTGCTGACCCGGGCTGGCGGTAAGCCTTTATAAAGATTTCGCCGCCTGCTTTTTTTATTTTCTTTCTTTTTTTTTTTTGCCCTTCTCTGTTGAGCGCGGGATCTTGAAAGCGTCTCCGGAAAGGCCAGCCGCTGGGACCTTCTCCTGCAAATAAGCGGCCAGGCGGGCGTCCTTCCAGGAAAGGCTGCCTTGCCGACAGAAGAGCGCTTCTCTGTTGACCGGAGCGCGGCCGAGCAGGTGGCGCTCGGTAGGGGAGACGCCGACCGAGCCAGGTTGAGTTGCTTCGAGCCGCCCGGCGCGAAGGTTTTTTGCGCGCTCTTCCAACCCTCGGAATTGTCTCGCTCGCGTTTCACCTGCTTCGCGGGGGTGTTTTGTTCTGTTGGGCTTTATAGTTTTTTATATATATATATATATATATATATATATATATATATATATATATATATATATATATATATATATATATATATATATATATATATATATATATATATATATATATATATATATATATATATATATATATATATATATATATATATATATATATATATATATATATATATATATATATATATGCGTTTCACCTGCTTCGCGGGGGTGTTTTGTTCTGTTGGGCTTTATATATATATGTATATATATATATGTATGTATGTATGTGTGTGTGTGTGTATATATATATATATATATATATATATATATATATATATATATATATGTGTGTGTGTGTGTGTGTGTGTGTGTGTGTGTGTGTGTGTGTGTGTGTGTATATATATATGTATATATGTATATATAAACAGGATGTGAAAGAGCTGCCCCAATCTAGTCCCCCATCCTGACAGAGGCGGAAATGAAAGCAGATCTGCGGTTTGAGCTTCGGGGGTGGTGAAATATTTCTCGCCCCGGTCGCTTTCAGAACTCCCTGAATGAGCGGCCTGAGATTCTTTTTAAGTGCAGGTGATTTCTTGGTGCTTCTTCCTCCAGGTTTCTCACAGTTGTTTTTTTTTAAAAAAATAATAATAATGATATAACTTTAAAAGCCTAGAGAGAGATTCGGTGTCTAGTTTTTCTTGTTGTTGTTGTTTTTTAAATGGTGTGATCTTACAGATCTAACGTTTGTTTTCTTCGGCTGCTTTCTATTGAAGATAAGCGGAATTTAAAGAGGGCCCCAGGACAATAAGGTTTTTTTCTGTTGGGAGGGCAAGCGAACCTTTCTTGCACAATCCGGAATTTGACCTACTCAAGAAGTAAAGTGTGTTGAATTCACCTTCTGGGTAATTACAGATTGCATTGCAACTGAACAGATTTTTCTTCTGGCATCATAAAAGTTGAGTAGAGTCTGCTTCCTTAGATACGTGAAGGGTAGCAGTGCACAGGTACCTGTGTGGAATGTGTTCATATATTATAGATAAAGAATGGAGAAAAATAAATTCTACAGCAATTATCTCCAGCTCTCGCTCCCAGAACGTTTTGATTTCCAATTCATATCATACTGAATACTGAGTTTGGGTAAGTGAACTACACTTTGGACTCAAGCACCATCTAAAGGGGATGGAGGGAGTTTCCCCCAGCCCCAGCATCCATCCAGAGTGTTCTGATTTGCACCACATTGTTCTTGTCCGTCTTCCTTTGGGTTTCATGCAGCTCATGAAGAGGTTGCAATGAGGAAAGATGATTTATATTTGGGCATTATTAGATTAATCCTTAGCTCACAAATCCTTAGCCTTAAAATTATATTGCTCTTAGGCTTTTCTATTGTACAGTAGTCTTAAGGAGTTGTACTGTTGCTGATTGGAAAGACTAGAAGTTAGTAGTAGAACTTGCAGAGAAAATGAGATGTGGTAGATAAAGAATGAATATAGAAACTGGCTGGGTGTGGAAGGAAAGTCAGAGGCTGCTTATTGGCAGCTGTTGAGGTTTATGAACATGTTGTTCCAGTTATGGGTGAAGAAAGACAGTCTAAACAGAGTACAAATCATAAAGGTATCCTCATAATAACCTTGTAAGAAACATCCATATATTGTAATGATAAACAAGCAAAACAAAACATGTTGAGGACACTCTTCTCTACATCAAGTACAATGTCTTCTCTATGTTTTCCATACTACATAATACCCTCTTGAGCTTTAAGAAATATAACTTTCATATTGTATTTTCCAGTGTCGTCTTTGTCTGTATTCACATGACATGAAAATCAAGGTTAATGGAACTTCATTTTCCTGCATTGCGAATACATTGAACTCCAGATTAATTACATTCAATGAGTTTGTCCCCTATGCTAAGCTAAAATATGGTAGCTAGATTTTGATTCAATGTATTTCACTAACACAGCCTTGGTAAATCTTCCTATCAGTATGGTTCTTTGCCACGGGTATGCTATGAATCACTATGAAACAGTGTGCCTATTTAAGGAGATGTATGCCTGTGCAGTCAAGTGGGGAAGGGACATTAGACTTTGAATTTCTCCTATGAATTCATTTTGGATCCTCCTCCACATAACTATTATATGGAATGAAATGCTAGAATAGATCTGTGGGTGACTGTCAGATTAAGTTCTGGTAGTCTAATCAGTTCTGCCACATTGCTCTCTTTGCAAATGTGGTATGATGTCCCTGTTTTTAGTTTGTATGTTATTTATTCATTAAAAATAAATTCCAAAAGGGATTGAAAAGCCTTCTTTAAATGTTGCATTTGACTCAAAAAAAATATTTTTGACAACTATGAGGCAAAATTTGGAAAAGGGCAGAATGTGGTAGGTAGCTTCTAATTTGTAAATACATCCAAGAAGAATGGAACAGGGCAACCTATACTTTCTGAAGTGTCCTCAAGCATCAAGTATCAAACTTTGTATTTCCCCTTTCATATATTCCTTCAAATAGCTATTATGACCCCTAGAGGGACAGCATGTTCAAAATTGCTGATCTCCTTTATTTGAAATGTCAAGGGAATCAACACTGTTTATTCCAGACACCTGAATAAAGATTTGATTCTTAAATCAATGTATAGCAGGTACCAGTTACTTCCAAAAGAACCGTTCACCCTATCTTTTTATGAAAAAAAAACCAAGGCTAAAGCTTGATTAGGGGCTTCTGTTTTAAATCTCAAAACCACCATGGAAAAGTAACAATAAAATGGAATCTGTCAAAAAAATGGGGCTTGGTTTATTTTGTTTAAATTCTACTCTTTTTTACAAATTTGAAATTCTTTTTTTTAATATGTAAATTCTTACTTTTTTCCTTCCATGTCTGCTGTTGTCTTTAATGGAAAAAAGTTTACTCAGTGAGCAATGCAGTTGCAGTGCTTGCTCAACATGAGACATGTCAATATTTAGTGAGGAGTGATTGTGTAATACTGTCGTACCATTTCAGTTGTGACTGCTCTGTTTGCTTTATCAGATCTTCAATATACTGTATTCAGCTCATGTTGGACTAATTAAGAAAAGGTGTCTGATATTATCCTGGCTCTGAATTGTGGATTGCTGCTCATTATTTGTCTAGTTATTTGTATTGTCTGCCATTCTAAGTTACACCCAGGCATTTAAACATACAGTTCTTTTCACAAATGAAACCCCTCAGAGAGATTTCTCTTCTTATATTGATCATCTTTGGACTCACCTCAAACATTGTGTCACTAGGAGAATCCTTGCTGTGGTACATTAGGTGGTGTGTTTTTCTCATGCTTGATTGGTATCTGCATTTAGATTTCAGCATGTTTTTATAGAGTAGATTTTCTCAAATGGGTTTCCTCAATTTTTTGAACTTTGTGTGCCACATGATGCTAACACCTCTCAGGCATGGAAATTTTTACATGCCCTGATACAACAGCTGGTTTGCAAATTTGCTGCTGTAAATATTGTGTAGGTTAGAAGGGAGTTGTATTATAAAATATACACACACACACACACACACACACACACACACAGAGGTGTGTGTGTTTCAGGGGTTCCTCCAGTTTAAAAGGTTGAGAAAGGCTGCTGGAGACAGTGATGGATAATACATTAATTGGGAGTCTTGTTATGCCATGCATTAATGAACCAGAGATGCCTTGGACTCCAGTGTGTGACATAGTCCTTGATGACTAAATCCTAAATATGTTTATTAGGGCAGAAAATAGATTAATAGTTCATTACAGGTAGTCCTCAACTTACGACCAGAATTGAGCCCAAAATTTCTGTTGTTCAGTGAGACATTTGTTAAGTGAATTTTGCCCCACTTTATGACCTTTCTTGCCACAGTTGTTAAGTGAATCACTGCAGTTGATAAGTTAGTAACACAGTTGTTAAGTGAATCCGGCTTCCCCATTGAATTTGCTTCACAAAAGTTTGCAAAAAATGATCACATGACCCTGGGACACAACAGTGGTCATAAATATGAAGCAGTTGCCAAGCATCTGAATTTTGATCACATGATCATGGGGATGCTGCAAAGGTCATAACTGTGAAAAACAGTCATAAGTCATTTTCAGTGCCATGGGAACTTTGAACAGTTACTAAACGAACTGTTATAAATCAAGGACTACCTATATATCATTGTGTACTACCTGTGTATCATTGTGTTACAGTTCATATTACAATGAACTGTTGTAAATCAAGGTCTACTTGTATGAGATTAGGATTGTGACCCGGTATTCTGATCCTGAAGTCAGCACCAGCACCAATATAACATTATGGGTTTCTGTTTTTAGATATATTTTTTTTTACAGTTTTACCGTAGCAGTGCAAGAACTCAAGAGCCACCCTGTAAGCATTTTATATGCAAGTGCAGCAAGTAAGCTTGATTTATAATTGGCACATAGACCAATAATCACAGCCAAGAAGATGATTCCATTTGAGCATGGAATCTGAACAACATTCTTGTTACTAGAGATGGCCACTTAGAGTCCGAGGGAATGAGAGTCTTGGGAGCAAAAACATTCTTGCTCTAATTATGAGTAGTTGTTGACAGTGTCATTTCTGATTTTGCATAAAGTAAAATTAGCAAAATATGAATTAGTGAAATTGAACTTTGGAGGGAAGAGGTGCCTCTCCCCCACTCCTTCCTTACAAATTAGATACTGCTGCCCAGCAAGTTTCTAAACCTGTTTAATGTTGTTCTTGTTTATTATATATGAAAATAAGACTTGCAGGGCTGGCTTTCCCAGAATACCAAGCTCTAATTATCAATGCAAAGTATAGTTACTTAGAAAGGGTGATACAAGAAAAGTATTCTTTTCTCTTTTAGGCTGAGCTGCTTGATAAATGTAATAAAAAAAATCCTTGTATGAACAGATTATAAAGATAAGAAGCAATGGATGGAAACTAACCAAAGAGAGAAGCAACCTAGAACTAAGGAGAAATTTCCTGACAGTTAGAACAATTAACCAGTGGAACAACCTGCCTCCAGAAGTGGTGAATGCTCCAACACTGGAAGTTTTTAAGAAGAGACTGGACAGCCATTTGCCGGAAATGGTATAGGGTTTCCTGCCTGAGCAGGGGGTTAGATTAGATGATCTCCAAGGTCCCTTCCAACATCATCATCATCATCATCATCATCATCATCATCATCATCATTATTATTATTATTATTATTATTATTATTATTACATCTATATGCCATAAATCTTTCTTTTTATAGATTTTTTAAAAAAATTGTTAAATTTATTTGCTGCCTATGCTGCCATGGGGCTACTCTAGGTGGCTTTCAATGGTATGAATAAAATTAATACATAATAATATACCATTTTTATCTTGCCCCAAGTTTTTTATTTTGTGCCAGACCTATTTTTTTAGTACAACTTACTGCATAAGTGTGTAGCCTCCAGCACTAAAATTGTTGCCTTCCTCTGCATTAAATGGATATAAGCATTGAAAGAGCAAAAGAAAATTTGCACAATACTATAACAAGCAGATATAGGTGTGCAGTCTGGACGTGGGAAATAAAAAGCATTAAGGAAGTAATTATAAATAAAGCTTTAAGTAAGTGAAACAAGGCTAGTTCCCACATTGTGCTTTTTCTGCCTTAGCCTAACATGTGATCTAGTTCCATAAAAGAAGAAGCAAGAAAGCTATAATTTGAAACCACATTTTCTCTTTCTGATCCTGTTTTTTTATTCAATTTACATCTCAAACAAGTGACTCTAGGCAGTGAACAATCATAAAATCAATGAAAGCCAAACATAATAGAAATTTATATTGATATATATAGAGTTACTGAGAGAAATTATAATCATAAATATTAATGTGACCATGAATGAGGACCCTTAACATACTTGGGAGTCTCAGGATTGGGCACATAACCAGGCTTTCAAGGGTCGAGGCCATCCTAATTTCTGAAGGGAGAATGTTCCAGAGGGCAGAGTAAGATTATGAACCGATACTAGGAAGAGATCCAGGTTCTAGTCATCCTTCAGCCACAGGCCATGAGCCACTCATTTTCTCTCAGCCATACTATTATTTCACAAGATTGCTGTTATGGGGGAAAATAGAAGGGAACACTGTATACACTATCTTGAGTTCCCCAGATGAAATGGGGTCCAGATTGAATAACTAAGAAGTTTAGAGACAAAAATAAAAACAAAGTTTATTGTTTAACTTGAAAAGGTCCTTTGAAATTAGCTTTTCTCAATGCTAAATTGTAAGTCCCGTTGTTATAGGTAATCCTTGCTTAATGACCAGTCACTAAGCAACAGCATGAAGTTACAACAGACCTCAACAGAGTTATTTGTGCCCCATTTCCAGAGTCCTGATGGCTGCACAACCCCCTCCATGGTCAGATCTCATTTTGGTTGCCTGGCAACAGGCTTACATTTACCTCTGTTTGCAATTTGCAATGTTTTTCTTTTTGGCAGTTTCCAACATTTACTTCCAGTTTCTACCAACAAAATGCTTTATTGAAGAAAATGGATTTGTTTAATGACCAAGGTGTTCACTTAATAACCATCACAGTCCTATGAACTTCTTAACAACTGCTATGACTTAAGGCCATAATTCCAGGGTCAGTTATGGTTGTAAGTCGAGGAATATCTGTAACAAAACTGTGTTTCTACTTGGGTGTGTCGTGCCCCGCAGGCTCGACACCGGCACCACGTCTTCATGCCCACGCCTCTACCCGTGCCACACCTTGTTCCGACGTCCTCGGCAAGAGACGGGCCGCTCCTGCACTGGAACGGCGGCAGCAGCAGCAACGGGATGCAGCTGGGAGCTGCGCGCGTGCGCACGCTGGGTCGGCGAGGGCCTCGGTGGCGCGCGCACACGCCCAACAGCCTGGTCGTTTCCTCCCGGTGACGGCGGCGGACTCGTGGAGCCCTGTGTCCGTGTCAGCCGTGGGACTGGCTGCCGGGGCACCGACGGACCCGGATCTTTGGCCTGGACCCCTTCAGCTGTTGGGTGCGGGGCAAGGGGTCACGGCCTGTGCCCGCGCCAGCACGGCTGGAGTATCGGCGGCGGCGCAGAGCAGGGACCTGTGGCGGGGCGGGGCGACACCCGAGGAGCTGGGCCAGGAGGTGCCGGGTCTGGGGAGGGGTGCGTGGGTGGATCCTGATGGTGGGGGAGTAGAGGGGTGCGGGGAAACTTACCTGGGGGGTGGAGGGTGCCGGGTGCCAGGGCAGGACACGAAAGGAGGTTTCTGGGAGGGACGTTTGTTAAATAGGAGATGGCCAGACTTGGGTGCGGTCGGGTGGGCCGTGGGCGTGTACATGCAACGTGTATTTAACAGCGTTGGCTGCAGGTAGCAGCCAACGCTGGCTTTGTTTCCTTTGGAGTTTGTTTGCTTCTTGACAATAAACTTTTCCTGAGAACTCGGCACTCGTCTCGGTTGCTTGCTTTTCCTGCTCTCCGGACGAGGCCTGAGAGGGTGCAGGTTTTATTATTTAGTAATGTTTTTACTTTTCTTTAGTTGAAATAACTGTTATTTAAACCACTCATTCTAATTACTAGTAGGTATAATTTGGGTAGCCCCAGAGCTCCTCTTTGATATGTCAGTCTACCCAAATACTACTATTCCTTTCTTCTTGGTTGACAGATGGAACAATTAAAGCCTCATCCTTTTTCATGCTACAGACCCTCCTTTAGATATCTGGCTGAGAAGAGACAGTTTTATCATTAGTTGAGTGACAGATTCCATTTACCCAGTCATTGTAATCTATGAGGTGAAAAGTTGGAGATATTAACCCCTCCCAGGACTCCCTTGGGCTCCTTATTTTGCTATACAGCTTAGTAGTTCATACAAGCTACAGCCTTTCTTCTAGAACAGGGGTGTCAAACTGCCGGCCCATGGGCCGGATGCGTCATGACGAAACCGCGCCCACCCCATTGCCAGCAATGGAAAAAAAGTCACAATATGTCGCAACACATCATGTGACGTTGTGAGTTTGACACCCCTGTTCTAGAGAGTAGATCACTGGCATCCTCACCTTAATCTGGTATTTGAAAGAGACAGGGCTCCACAACCTGAATTGCTTTTTAGACAAAGTGAAAAAGAGAGAAATGAAAATCAAACTATATAGTAACATCTGTGAACTCTGTAAGGAGGAGCCATAGGTAAGGAAATCAGCCGTTTTCCTTGCTCTCCCCCACTCTGTAATAGAAAACAATCTCGCAAGAAAAAACTAAACTAAATTTCATTCTGAAAAAAGGGGAAAGAGATAAAGGTCCCTTTTTGGATTTAAGTAGTTATAAACAAAACAATAGTAAAGGAGATTAAATGGATTTCTGATATAAAACTATAAAGGAGAATAAAAGGCTCTGAAGATTGTCTTATGGGTGTCCCTCCGAGCCCTGTTACTTATTTTCCCCTTTCCTTGGATAATTGCTTGCACTTTCCAAAAGGACAAAGGATCTTTTGCCTGGAAACCAGGGGGATTGGGGGGAAAACCTCCCTTTTTTATATATAAAAAAGAAAGCATTGCTTCCACACAAAGATGTAGATTCAAATCAGATGTCAGATCTGGCTGTCAGTAGGCATGTGAAGCCATACCTGCCCATTCACTACATGCCCATTAAATCTTTTTTCATATCTATCTACTTAGCGGAGAGTATCTTTTTGTACATGCAGGAAGAACTATTATAATGTAATTTTGGGATTTAAAGAACATTTTGTGTAAGTTGCAGTCACTGTGCTAGGTCATGATTTTTTTAATTCCGTTGTGTTGAATAGCAAAGATAGTCACCCATAAATACTGAACACATAATTGGTCACCCATTATGCTAATCCAAAACAAGCAACTTTATTATGGGTCATAAAATTACGTAAAACTTATCATTCATACATTTAATTGGTTACTTCTAGAAATTGACAAAATAAATTCCAGAATAAGTGTACAGAACTTATCTGATTCTGCATCTACCACTCAATAGACCTTGAAAGTTATTGCTGAGTATTATTCTAGGAATTTAGGCCTCCCCAAAGAATGCTTTGGTTATGCCAGTGGAATAACATTATAGATTATTAGTAATTGGACTTCTGCCATTATGTTTACTTTGGCCATAATGCAAACCAAGCCTCTTAAATTATTTAACAGGATGGTTGATTTTTTAAAAATTTATTTCTACAAAAATTTTGATAACCTAGGTTAATGTCTATGAATTCATATATAAAGGGGTTGATGTGTTAATGTTTCTCTCCAGTATTATAAGTCTGCATGCAAAGAGAGAACTGGGTTAGAAAAAAACATGGTAATAGCTAGAAAATAGTTGATTTGATAGTGTTATCTGGGTAACTAATTTTCTCATCTGATTTTATCCTACAATTTCCTCCTAATTTTCCAAAGGGAAATAAATGACTTTTGACGATACTGAGTGTAAAAGACCACTCTTTTTTTTGCCATACCTCTGTTAACCTTAACCTTTTTCTTGTTTTTTTACATGTTGAAAGAAGCTTTTGTTGTTGTTGTTATTTTTGACTTTTGTTGCAAGCCTTAGTTCATTTTGAGCCTTAGCTTTCCTCACTTCATGTTTGCAGGCTTGGGCTATTTGCTGATATTCTGCCTTAGTTATGTGCCCTTCTTTCCACTTTTTATACTTATCCTTTTTGTCTTTCAATTTATCTTTCAGTTTATCAGAGAGTTCTTTATGTAGCCATGTTGGTTTCATTTGAGAGCTGTTATTTTTCTTCTTCGTTGGTATTGTGCTAGACTGGGCTTTTATAATCTCACTTTTCAAAATTTCCCAAGCTTCTTGAGTTGTTTTCCCCTTGACGATTCTCGTCCATGGAATCCTTCTCAAGCTTTCTCTAAGTTTACTGAAATTAGCTCTCTTAAAGTCCAAGACTGTGTTGTATTGCTTGTGCTTGCATAATGTCTAATTCCAATATTGCATGATCACTCCCCACCAGGGTTCCTATGACTTCTACACCTTCTATCATTTCATCTCTGTTAGTGAGAATTAAGTCCAATATGGCTGATCCCCTAGTTCCCTTTTCTACTTTTTGGGAGACAAAAGTTGTTTGCTAGGTTTGTCAGGAATCTGTTTGATCTTCCACTTGATGCAGAGTTTGTCTCCCAGTTGACATCAGGGTAATTAAAGTCCCCCATTACTATTGTGATGCGCTTCCTACATTCCTTAGTTAGCTGACTAGCAAAAAGCTCATCTATTTCCTCTGATTGGGTGGCCTATAGTATACACCTATGGCAATGTCATTTTTTCCCCTTTTATATGGACCCAAGACAGTTTTCATCATTGTTGTGCTCTATTTCTGTAGAGTGTGGTTATTATATAGAGAACAACTCCACCTCCTCCTTTATTTGTTCTGTTTCTTGTAAATAATTTAAATCCCTCTAGCTGTGTGTTCCATTTGTGGGTTTCATCCCACCAAGTTTCCGTAATGGCAACAATATCATATCTGCCTTCATTTACCTGAATTTCTAATTCACCCTTTTGTTGCTCATACTCATTTCTGTTTGTACAAGCCGGCCTAGCCTGAGGGGGAGCGTTGGGGTTGTTTTATCTTTCGTTTTTTAATTTTTCTGGGGGTTTTTAGCGTTGTATTTATATTGTTTTTAACTAGGGCAATTGTTTAATCTTTTTTTAATGTTTGTATTTGCTATTTTATTCTGCCCTGTGAACCGCCCTGAGTCCTCAGGGAGAAGGGCGGTATATAAATGTTATTAAATTAAATTAAATTAAATTAAATTACTCTTAGAAACAAAACTCAATATCAATTTTAGGAGCATTAGAAATTATTAGATATATATTGAAGAGCTTTCAGAAAATTCAAATGTTTAAACACATTAAATGTATTTAAAAGTATTAAATGTAAATGTATTTGTTTATATAATGTACACTAAGGTTTTGAAAATCACTGTTCCAAGATGTAGTGATAGTTTTAAAAAGAGGTATGATAAATTTCCTCAATAAATTTGCTCTAAGATATGCCAAAGATATTTGAGGAATAGATTTTGGCCACCTGCTCTCTACTGTTTAATATTGACATTATCTTCTATATCTAAAACAGAAAAATAAGGTTTGGTGAATCATATAAGGAACATTTTCCGAAATATATTCAAATGTCATGAAACAAGCAGTCTCCCATAATGGTTATTATGTGGGTTTAATTTACAAAGCAAATTATTCAGAAACAAGTTCTACTGAGTTCCATTGAGCTTTCTCTGTTTAAGTGAGTATCAAATTGTCATCAGAGCTAGCAGTATTGGATTGCAGCCAGATATTTCTTGATTCTGAATAAGCACTCCAAGGCAAATATTTTGATATTTCATTACCCTGTAGCTTACTACGAAACCCTTATGTACTGTTTACTTGTGTTCTGCCCAGTATTGTGGTTTTAGCTCCATTCATTTCAATAGGTGTAATTTGAAACAGCATTTTAAATACCAGTCAAAGAGAATAATTACATAAATGGATGTTCAAAAACTAATCTGTAATAAGATGAATCCAATTCTGGTAGCATTAAACTTTTAATTCAAAAGATGAGCATGCTTCAGAAAGAGCATGGAGAGTTTTTTTTTTATGTGCTTCTTCTGTAATGCCTATCACCCAAAGGCCAGGTTTTAGGATGCCTTATTAGGGAATAAGATAGGCGATAGCGAAGACTAAGATCCTACTAGGAAAGCAACAAATATTTATGTAAAGAAAAAGAAAAAATTACTTTTTTATTAGTTGGAAAGTCGGCAACTGTTGGTCCTACAGATTGCCAGGAATTGTAATTCCTGGAACTGTTATATATTGGTATTTATCAGAGAATCTCTCCTGACAGATACTGGAAAAACAGTAGGCCTTCAAAGATTAACATGCTGAAAAGGGGAGGATATCCTGACATTTCTCTTTTTCTCTCCATGTTGTCTCTTTTAAGAAGTGCATAGGTTTTAGAGGTTTCCATACAGTATTGAAGAATTTTTGTTATTTTGTGAAGCCTTTGTGGTGGCTTTCGTACAGTATATGCCAGTGAGTGCTCAGGAATTAAATGTTGACATTCCAAGCAACCAAGGAAAAAGATAGTTATTTTGCTTGATATATCTATCATGTCAGCTTTACAAGTAGCACTTTACTTTGTAGTTTTGTAACGTTTTGATGGATGAATGCTGAGCTCACAGATATAATTAAAAGAATATTTTCCTGTTTTTACAGATTCTTTTAGGCAGTATATAGCATGCAAGGTTTTGAAGCAAGAGAAGTAATACATTTATCAGAACAGGAGATACTGATACAGGCATTAATTCTAGACAACTATGGTCTGAGTGTTAAAGAATTACCAGTGAACACAGTAGTGTTTATCAGAGAATCATGAACACAGATTACTAGTTTAACATTCATATTAAAGTTTTCTTTTTCTGTTTTGCTGAAGGGAGCCTGTTATCAACCTCCACAGCAGATTGCCAGACCCTTCTCTGTTCTGTAATCTCCATTCTTTACCCTCCTTTATCTTAATTCTGGGAGTCTGGATTCATCTATTTGAAATGAAAAAGTTCCACTCTGGGAGGTGTTCAAAGCTGCAGCCACCTACTCTTAAGTTTCTATCCCTCACAATCTGATTGGATCAAAACAGGAAATGCCCCTTCCCCAAAAGGAATCAAATTTTAAATGAATGGTTTCAGCTTTTCCTTTTCAACCAGGGTTGCCAGGCTCAAGCAGTTTTGGAATATTTGGTGCTAGATTATTGGAAAAATGAAGTTTTTGTTTTAATAAAACCAACAAAGTAAGGATTTCAGAACCCAGTGTAATTGTAACCAGCTAATAATGTTGACAAGGGATGCGGTGGCTCAGTGGGTTAGGACACTGAGCTTGTTGATCAGAAGGTTGGCAGTTTGGCAGGTTGAATCCCGAGTGCCATGTAACAGAGTGAGCGCCTGTTGCTCGTCCCAGCTTCTGCCAACCTAGCAGTTCGAAAGCACGTAAAAATGCAAGTAGAAAAATAGGGACCACTACAGTGGGAAGGTAACAGCGTTCCGTGTGCCTTTGGCGTCTAGTCATGCCGGCCACATGACCACCAAGATGTCCTTGGACAAGCGCTGGCTCTTCGGCTTTGAAACAGAGATGAGCACCAGCCCCTAAAGTCGGAAACGACTAGCACGCGTGTGCGGGGGAAGCTTTACCTTTACTTTTTTTAATAACATTGACATTTGCATTCAAAACCTAGTTACTCAGTTCTGTAAATAGTCTGAGCTAATGGAAGCAGATACTGTATATAACGTCACTTCAACAGAATAGTTTTTTTTACACAACTAAATTAAATGTTCCCTGCCAATGTTACTGGTTCCCATTCTTTCAGAGTTTTCTAGGCTTTTGGATTGACCTCTTAAGTCAAGTAGCTTCTTTAAATCTCTGCTTCCTGCAGGGCCCACAGCCAAATGTGTCTGAGAACAGAGAAACTTTTAACTTCCTCTCCCACTGAATTCGGCTTTTCTCACTGTCATTGGCAGGACAGGCTCTGTATTTCACAATATTTCAAAGTCTCCCAGATAGCCAGTAGTATAATTAAGAGCCCCCTTAATCCACTACAACAGCATATACAAATTTTCCATTTTTTCCCCATTATAGCCAACTGTGTTTTTGGTCATGAAGAAAACATTATTGTATTCATTTAATTGGTTTCCAAAATTCTAGAAAAGTATTTTGGAACTTTTTAGCATCATGAATAGGTATCCTTTTGGGAGAGGTCATACTCAGAATTTTGAGAAAATGTAATACCATAGTGGGCCAGTCTTAAAACTCCCATTTAAGAGAAGACAGGGTTTTTGTTCCTTTGTTGCTCACCTTAAAAAAAAATGCCTGCCAGTGACTTCTGTTATCAATATGGTAGAAGGTTATTGTCAAATGCATTCTACAAATGCATTCGTTTATTTGTATCCTGCCTTTATTATTTTTACAAATAACTCAAGACAGTGAACATATCCAACAGACCTGCCTCCCCTATTATTTTCCCCACCTCAAGAATCCTGTGAGGTGGATTGGGCTGAGAGAGAGTGACTGGTCTAGGGGTCACACAGCTGGCTTTCACCTGAGCAATGTTCATGTAACATTGATTAATAATTGTATTAAGTAATTATAATCGCTATTATATTTGTATTGTAATTATATTAATTGTATTAACAAATTTATTATTTCATTGCTTTTAATTACGGTATTTTGTGTTGGTGTTCATAGGGAATTTTGCAAATATACAAGTATATGGAGGATAGCATTTAGTTTTGAAGCAAGTGAGCTGCAAATGATTTTTAATGATTTTATTATTTAATGCTTTTATTGAAATAGTCTTTTAAAAAATCAGATGGGCAAGAGATCTGGTCAGCATTAAGACTGTTATCTGGATTCCATGTTGCTTATCCCTATTAAGTTGTCGTATTAACTAAAAGATATTTGGAAAAATATTTGTCATGTTTATATGCTATCCATCTCACAAAATGTGATAAATATTATATACTTACAGGTCCCTACTTCATGATTATTATTGAAAACAATACCTAATGACACAGTATAAATTATTTAAAGAATTGGACATTTCCTGTGCTTTCCATTTTGCATCATACATTTACTTATTTTAACATCTAGAGGAATAACAGGAAGTAATTTGTAATTAGCTTAATATTATTTCAAATTACGTGACAGGATTTTTTTTTCTTTTTTTAAGCTCATCTTGCCCTACATAATGTTTGATTTTCGGAGATGATGTTAGTATTTTTATAGTGATCCAAAAGATTAGGTTAACAGGTTATGAAATGGGAGAGCTTAAATTATACAGATTTTCAGGGTTAGTCTATATGGTATTTACTAGATGACAGTATACGGTAATTTGTTGAAGTTAGTTTGCAGCCTCCTTGTTTTAAGACAGAACTTGCAATTAGTATTTCCATTTTAAAAGTTATGGTTACTTTGAGTGCTTGGCTACAGTCTCACCTTTATGGCTGTCTGCAGTTCCCCACTGTTACCTGAATGTGATTTGTAATGTTGTTTTTGAATATGAATAGAATAGAGCTGGAAGGGACCTTGGAGGTCTTCTAGTCCAGCCCCCTGCTCAAGCAGGAGGACCTATAACATCTTAGACAAGTGACTGTCTAGCCTCTTCTTAAAAATCTCCAGTGATGGAGCATCAGTTTCCAGTTTAGTTCTGGTTTCTGGCAAAAAACAGTATTGGGGAAAATAGATGTACTTAATGATTGCTGCAAAAAATGTTCAGAAAAATCAGCTCTGGTCATGTGATGCTTTAACATACGACTGCAACAACCTATGACTGTAACTCTGGTCTCAGTTATGGTTATAAGTTAAGGACTACCGGTATAAACTCTTTCCAACTGTCCTTAGTTTGTCAAGGACACATGAAGACTGATCTTTTGATAATTTTTTTATTAATATATTCTAATGTATAATATGTCTTCATATCTATTATCGGGATTATAAATCAGGATCAGACATTCTTTTTATCCTGCACAATATGAAGATTTTTTTCTTCTATTTTATAAATCTTTTTATAAAAGAAAGAAAAATAATTGCTCATAAACACAGTACCTACTTCTCTGTATAGGTTCACAGAGATATTATCAGGAAGTTATTTATTTTGCATGAATGTGTTCTGAGTTTATTGTAGGCTGCATCATTATTGCCAGCATAGCTGTTTTTTATCTATAATAAGCTTGCTATTTTTACTGGCCTTTATGAAATCATCTGGGAGTTGAAGCAGATTAAGAGTTTAATAAAACTGTTGATGTGAAAATAATGATTAATATTTGCATTTGCACTGTTTAGTGTAATCAGAGTTGACTACATCATACCGAAGAATGGAAAGTTGCACTTCATATTTTAGCTGTTAAGATTTAGGGACATAAAGATTTTTTTAGCAGAAGGCAACACTGCTTAGGATTAATTTAATTAATGTACCATCTTGCTCCTTAAATAAAATTAATTTTATTTTGCCTGTTAACTGACTTTCATTTTATACATGTAAAATGGTTGAGCTAGTGCTAGTCCAAGTGACAGCTTCACTTTAATCAACATGTTGATTAATTGAGTAAGGAATTAAACGGCAGAAGTTTATGGGCTAAGTCCTTCCACTTTCTTCCTGATGATAAATACTAATTTTTTAAAAGTAATGTAATCTGAAAAACATGTGCATTCACTTTTAGAATCAAGCAAATCTTATAGTGCCCTACTGTGTGAATTGACAGCTCAGCTCTGTCCTTCTTCACAGTAAAATATGGTATGCATGAGTTATTTATGGTTCATTTCTAATGCTGGTTGATTTATAGCCCTCATCCTGCCTTCTGGTTTGCCAACCAACCTTATGTGGCCCACTGGCATTTTTTGAGAACAAACCCACTGCCACCAGACATTGTCACAATTCCCTAGCTCAGGGGTAGGCAGCCTTGGTTCTTTTATGACTCGTGGACTTCAGTTCCCAGAATTCCTGAGCCAGCCATGTTGGTTCAGGAATTCTGGGAGTTGAAGTCCACAAGTCATAAAAGAGCCAAAGTTGCCTACCTCTGGCCTAGTTTTTCATAGCCGTCTTGGCCCTGAAAGGCATGCTGCTGAGCACCTCCCACATATCCAGACATTACTGATACTGCCACTTCCTGTAATGCCACCATGCTGCTAGCTGCTGAAAAGCTGATCAGCACACTAGCTTTTTCTTTGAGGCCTGCCATTAACTTTCAAATATCAGTGCTCTCCTTCCCAGTGGTGGGATTCAAATATGTGAACAACCGGTTCTCTGTGTGCATGCTGCTTCTGGAAGTCCATTCTGGGCAACAAAAAATTAGCTACCGGTTCTGCCAAAGTGGTGCGAACTGGCTGAATCCCACCACTGCTCCTTCTTCTCTTTGAGTTCTGCAGGTCTAGCCTATGTTGTACAATATACAGATGCTGGCAAATACAGAGACCAACCTGAGATACTGTCTGTATGTGTTGTTATTCTCTGCCTGTATTTCCAGTGTTATTTAGATATATGCCATTTTTGAAGGTGTTGGGAGAAGAAACTCAAGAAAATACACAGAAGACTTTCGTCTGCTTTCCTGTACTGGCTTTCCGATTATTTTGCAAATGCACCATTTTGAATTTAAAATAATATTAAGTTCAAAAGAGATGTTTGGAGAGAGAAAATGTTGTTTTATATTTGAGGTAGGTTACTTTGAACAGAAATATTCTGAGTCTAAAATGCATCCAGAAGAACAAAGTATTTCATACCTAAAATAACTGTTTTTGAACTTGAAGTAATATAATTCAAGGTCAGAATGTTTTGCACACCACTATCTCCCAGCTTTTTAGTTCTAAAATAAGAGGTGGCCAAAAAGTGTATGTTGGTATTTATGTGTATGTAAATAAAGGTAAAGGTTCCCCCGCACATGCATGCTAGTCGTTTCCAACTCTACGGGCCGGTGCTCATCTCCATTTCAAAGCCGAAGAGCCAGTGCTTGTCCAAGGACGTCTCTATGGTCATGTGGCCAGCATGACTAGACGCCAAAGGCGCACGGAACGCTGTTACCTTCCCACCGTAGTGGTCCCTATTTTTCTACTTGCATTTTTACGTGCTTTCGAACTGCTAGGTTGGCAGAAGCTGGGACGAGTAACAGGCGCTCACTCTGTTACGTGGCACTCGGGATTCGACCTGCCAAACTGCAGACCTTCTGATCGACAAGCTCAGAATCCTAACCCACTGAGCCACCGCATTTATATAAATATAAATATAAAACACACATACATATATTATTTTATCTTCTCTGAATAAGTAGACAAGAACTGGGAAATATGAATTACAAATATGAGTTTCACCTAGAGATGGAAGAAAAAAGAGGGCAAGATTGGGCCTGTCCTCTGTAAGATTGTATCAAACCTGTTTCTTAAATTCTTTAGCAAGATTGTGCTTGGTAAGACTTTGATAAGGATCAAGTTATTCTTTAATCTTTCAGTATTGATTATATATAATGAATCTGAATAATTTGACAGTTTCCCTCTCTAACTTTCCAAAGATGATAGAGACTACAACCTCAAACATAATTGCTAGTTGAAAGGTTTTGAAAAAAGCTGAACTTAATTCAATAAAGACAGTGCTGGTAAGGTTTCAGATTTGTTAAATTTATTTACCATTTTTCTATCAGTTTATAGATATGTACTTGTTAGTGTACATGATTAGCCACCTTATGAGCAGCACGTTGGAGAAGTGTGTAACTTGATGTATCTGTAAGCCATTCCATTTCTGAAAATGAGATGGTGAAAAAATAGCCAAAGATGGCAATTTCTGAAACCTTTAGTGCCTTTCAACAATTTCATTTTCTTCTCCATACATCCATTTCATTTTCTGTTAAGACTGCCGCACGTCAAGCTCATTCTTCCCAATGGCCTCTAGAAGAGTTGGGCAGAAATTCTTATCCCTAATGCTTAGGATAATGGGAGTTGTAGTTATTTCCATCTGAAAGGCTTTTGGCTAGAGAGATTCATATAGCTAAGTGCACTCACATGGACTTCAGTTTATACTACTTTAAAAGAATCTGATGATTCTGGTTTTGTATTTAGACTTAAGTGCATTAAGCAAACCATTGTCTTTAATAGAATACAGGACCAAGTTTTAAAAATTAGATACAGCCTCTGTATCTGCTTAGAAGTAAGTCCTTCAGTGGGCTTCGGGGAGTATGTATAAATCTTCAGTTTAGTTGATTAGGTGGAGTGTCTGTTCAGTACTGTGCATTTTTAAAAATGTGGTTTAGAGACTGATGTCTTAGTAAAAAAATTAAACATACAATAAAAATAGTAATTCCATATTAATTGACAGACATTACCTGCACTTTAGCAAAAAAATAAACCATTTTAACCAGTCAACATTTTTTTTAGTAATGTTGCAATTGGAGCCAAATACAGTTCATATGTGAGCATTAGTTGAAATTGATAGAAACCTTATGCTCACCTGTACTACTGGTTTTATTCTGCTTGTAATTCAGACATTGTTCTCCTGACTGGATTTTTGTGTTAGTTGAATTTCTTAAAACCTATTGCTTCTTAAGTGTATCAAAATAAACACTTTTATATAAGTAATTATATAACTCCTGCTATATCAGGCTCTGAAATACACCTGATATGGAAGAAAGATATATTACTGGATGGCTGTTTAAATTATTTCATCCTCTCAAGCATAGGAGCTATTATTAGTATGCCTTTTTAAATAAATTATTTTTAACCAGCTTCTATTTTGCCCTTTAACATTCCAGCATAGAAACAGTGTACAGCTGTTTTAGAGTGAAGCTTAAAATCAATTATATGAAACTTCTACACTTCTTTAAACTATTTCCCATGTGAATTATGCTGGACAAAATTAAGATAATTTATAAAACAGTTACGTATTTGTACCGTATAAACTTGAGGGGTCATCTTATTTTTTTTTAAAGTAAAGATTATTATACTTTAAAAACTAAATTGAGATGGCTTTACTGTGCCTTTTGGATAAGATTTAAAGCAAAAGCAGGAAATGAAGTCACAGTGCTTAGCATTTGAAATATTAAAAACGAGCACGGATAGAGACTGATTTTTGAAGTACTGAATATCTTAAAAATGAATCATTGAAAATAATTATATCAAAGAACGGATTACTCTAAATAAAGCCACATTGTAATAAAATATTTTATACTCAGACTGCTTAGCAGAATACAAGCAGTATACTATTCTAGGTGAATATAAACTTTAATTTGTAATATAAATATACAGAAGGAAGATACAACTGACAAAAAGTACTGATGATGCCTACTTGCAATTCTTGGTTTATTCTATTATAAACTGTAATTCTAGAAGAAATGTAGCAGCCAATCTCGTTTAAGAAAGATAACTTGAAGAAAAAGGAAATAGTTTCATCAATTTTTGTTTGTCTAATAACACAAACTCAAAATTATTTTAAAAAACCCTCTTGAACCAATATTTCAAACAGTCCAGCACCTATACAGGACTGACCTACCTTCCTTCCTACCTACCTCTCTCCCCTGAGTGCATTTTTGGGGCATTCAGTGCACCTGACTATTTAATCCCTAGTTCTCAGAATCTTTCCAGTTACCTTTCTTCTGAGTGATCAAGGAACAGTTGAAAGCAGAGTTGCTTGAACATTTGAAATAAGATAAGATAAGATAAGATAAGATAACCTTTATTGTCATTTTTTTTATTGTGGGCACAATGGCACACATCAAAAATGAAATTTAGTTGCCCGCTCTAAATTTCATTTTTGATGTGTGCCGTTGTGCCCAGAGTAAAAAAAAATTACAATAAAGGTTATTGAAAGATATGATCAGACTCCTTCCTTGTAGTGTTGTAGTATGCTGAATTCTGGGTAACTCCTTGTCTTGGGAAAACATAAATGGGGACCTGTTTTGCCATCTGCAACATCTTTATACAAAGGCATTATCAGAATACCAAATAGCAGAGTTGGAAGAGATCTTGGTGGTCTTCTAATATAACCCTCCTCTCAAGCTACTATTCTAGACAAATAGTTGTCCAATGTCATCTTAAAAACCTCCAGAGCACCCACAATGTCTGAAGGCAAGCTGTTCCATTGATTAATTGTTCTTACTGTCAGGAATTTTCTCTTTAGTTCTAGGCTGGATTTTTCTTTGATATGTTTCCATCCATTGCTTCTTGTCTTGCCCTCAGGTGCTTTGGAGACTAGATTGACCCCATCTTCTTTGTAGCACAAGGGCAGGTTACTCATGGGATCACCTCTTCCTGAGAGCATCTGCCTGTTCTTCCAGACCAGAAGGGTCCAGGTTCTTTTCCTGAATCTAGTGGAATCTCGGAAGTATACAGATGCTGACAAACACAGAGATCAACCTGACACATGCCCCTACCTTATGGAACACCTTTACGCAGCAATCCAGCAATGCTTTTAACCTTCCAGAAGACCATTAAAACCTGCTCCTTTACCCAGGCAATGGGCGATGGGTGGCCTGTAGAGAGTTTTGAGGCATCTTGGAAGTTGATTGTTATTTGTTTATATGGGTTTCTTAGTTTTATCACCGTAAACCAACTAAAGTTGTCTTAAGATGGGAAGCCATACAAATCTTTTAAAAGAAATAATGAATGTAGTGTGAAACATGGGATCATCTATGGAAGAAGGAACTTTCCCACCACTATGAAAGAAAGAGCATAGGTTACGTTTCATGGAGCTGATGTTCTCTAATAAAGAACAATTTCAGTCCAATTAAAGAAGTTTGGCAAACTGATCAGTGGTGAAAGAGTTGATAACATTACCTAATTTGTTGCGATTATTTAGGAAAAATTTCTCATTATTTGTTTATCTTGTAGAATCCAGTATTCATTAGTTGAGCAACATTACTGAAAAAGAATTTTAGCAATGGTGAATGTATTTAATGCATTCCTGATGTGTGGAGGAATAAGGAATAACAAATTTGTCAAAATACTCCCCAGGAGGAAAATGATAATAATTTCATTAAAAAGGAATTGCAGTTACATTCAGTTGCTAGAGTTTTGTTCTCTCTTTTAACAATTCTTAATATATGAATAGTATCTCTTGATATAATCCATAAAGTTGTATACTTATTACAAAGATATATGTCACAGACAAATTTTAAAAATTATTTTAAAAATGTAATTCTATCACTGCCCACTAAGCCCATGACTTTGTGCTGGGACACTGGTAGCACTACAGCCAAACAAATTTGTTCTGGTTCCTTGTATACATCCATACAAAATCCTAAGAAATTTCATTTGTATTATCTTTTGCAATTGCATTATGCATTATTATGTTTCTCTGTTATAAAGAGCTTTTATCTTCCATGCATATTAAAACTCGTTTTACCTATCCAAAGTTTTTTATGCCTAAAACACTCTACTGAATAGCAGCTTTTATGATTTCTTTTGTTGCAAATATAGGCATTATGAAACTTGTGCATTGAATGTTGTAATAAGAAGGACCTTTGTGCTGATATCTTTAAGAAAATACATAGACTATGAAAAGTTTCTAATGAGAATCAAGTGTGCTTTGCCTTTATTTAAATAATATTCCCAAAGTTTCTGAATTGTAACTGACCTAAATTAATTTCATAGAACCAGTGGAAGAGATAAATTGTGGGAAAGAGATTTGCAATTGCTATTAAGAAAGTCTGTAAAGTTTGATATCTTTATATTTTCTAGGAATATGTATTTTGGGAGGTCTGGAAGTTAGTGTAGCATTTTGTGTGTAGGAAAGAAGTTTAGAATTGATGTTCATGAGCAAATGGTAGAAAGGAAAAGTTAGCCAGCCCATTCCCTCACTATTCTTCCTTTTTATTTTACAGTATCAAACATAAGCAGTCAGTGACTAATTTGCATTTCAAGTAACGGCTAATAAAATAAAAAATGCAATAAAGCCCATAGGTTGCATTTACATATTTTATGAACTACTGAGAATACAAGTTAATGATTTAAAGATCACTATATTTACAAAGTAAGGGACGTGGAGGCTCAGTGGGTTAGGACGCTGAGCTTGTCGATCAGAAGATCGGCAGTTTGGCGGGTCGAATCCCGAGTGCCGCGTAACAGAGTGAGCGCCTGTTACTCGTCCCAGCTTCTGCCAACCTAGCAGTTCGAAAGCACGTAAAAATGCAAGTAGAAAAATAGGGACCACTACGGTGGGAAGGTAACAGCGTTCCGTGCACCTTTGGCGTCTAGTCATGCCGGCCACGTAACCACGGAGACGTCTTCGGACAAGCGCTGGCTCTTCGGCTTTGAAACGGAGATGAGCACCAGCCCCTAGAGTTGGAAACGACTAGCACGCATGTGTGGGGAAACCTTTACCTTTACCTTATATTTACAAACCTGTAAGGTATAACACTTTTTTTTATTTCTTTAAAAAATTGAAAACCGCATCAAAGAACACAGTAGCAAAAAATAAACCAAAGCTTGAAACTTTGCAAAAGGTTACTGAAGCATACATGAAAGCTCCATCCATTCTCTAAACATTGTCTCTTCCAAGGTGAGGTTATCCTCTTCCAGAATGACCTTAAAATGTTTTTTTTTCCAGCAAGCCTGGAAATCCTCTGGTTATAAGAAGCCCACATGTGGCTGTATTATGTGTAATATTCTCCTACTTGTGGTCTTCTTTCTTTAATTGTTTTTAATGGCATTTGCTGTGGGTTTTAATAGTAGGTTTTATTGTATGCTACCCAGAGTCACTTTGTGTGAGATGTATATAAATTAATAAGCATTTATACAAATTTATATAAACTGTATCAATCTGATAAGTAAATGTGTTAGAATCATGTAACAAATCAGAAGCATAAATATATCAGAATAACATAACATATAACTTCTGTAGTTGCAGCAGTTTTATTTAAAATTCTCTCAATAATGCTACTTTTCTTCCTTGATATCTACCCTTTGAGTTCTCTAAAGTATTCTATGTTGTATGTTGTAAAGATTTGGAATTTTGTCCTGATTTACACTAATGGTTTTTTTCTGTCTCTTTGTAGATGTTACATCTCGGGACAAGTTGACAGTATCTCTCAGATGAACTTCTGCTTAAAAGAATGCCATTTGTACATGCTATTCAGTCTTCTTGAAACATGGGTGAAAAAGGCAATGATAAGTACAACCAAGCTAACCAAATATTTGAAAGCTTTGTTCAAGCCTCAACATGCAAAGGTTCGATTCAGGCTTTTAATATTCTCACTCGCCATCTTGAATTAGACCCTTTGGACAACAGGAACTTTTATGCCAAACTTAAATCAAAAGTGACCAGCTGGAAGGCCAAAGCTTTGTGGAATAAGCTAGATAAGAGGGCAAGCCATAAGGAATACAAACGTGGAAAATCTTGTACCAACACAAAGGTAAGGTGAATTTTGGACTTTATTTTGAATCTGATCCTGCTTGAATAAATCGGGTGACACTCTGCTTTTGTAGAAGATATTTTGGGATGCTTCTTTTGGTTTAATAATAATTCTGGACAGATTTCCTCTTATGGACAAAAGTGCTTTGCTGTTCATACATACTCTATCATGAGGCTAATGTAGATCTGCTTTTAGTATTGGAAAGTTGAGCATGTTATATACTTGTAAATTTCCAGTTACTTTAAACTCTACTGTAAATATAACCACAAAATCTTAATAAATTCACATGCTAATTTTAAAATATTACAATATATGTACTTGTTTGATGTATTTGAGGAAGACTATTGTCATATTTAATTTTATTGCATTCAAAGTCAAGAATGCAAAGAGTGCTGGGAACACTTAATTAATACAAAGCAAAAGAAGCTTTATAGTTTCCATTGTCAGCTTTCATAAGAACCTGTAAGTGAATGATCACTACCTAAGTGAAAGGGAAACACCTAGTTGAAAAATTGAATCCATTTGTATTGGATTAGCTCAGAGGTCTTCAAACCTAGCCCTTTTATGACTCGTGGACTTCAACTCCCAGAATTCCTCAGCCAGCATGCCTGGCTGAGGAATTCTGGGAGTTGAAGTCCACGAGTCATAAAAGGGCCATGTTTGAAGACCCCTGGATAATACAAGTAGTCTTCAGTTAATGACAATAACTAGGACTGGCACTCTGTTGCTAAACAAAGCAGTTGTGAAGTGCAATGCTACGTGACCACATCAACTTGACGATGGAAGTTTCCGTTGCGGCTGTTTTGTGAATTCTGCACAGATTTTTAGCTCAATATCATAAGATCACCATATGGGACCTCCTGCCACCTTCCCCATTGACTTTGCTTGTTGGGAGCAGGCAACGAAGGTCACAGATGGCGATAATATGACCCGCAGAATGCTGTAACTGTCATAATTGAGGGATCTTCCCTCATTGCCCGAGAGCTACTTGACTGCAACTCAAGGATGGCGGCGGCCGCAATCTAAGCTTCGGGCGCTCTACGACGGCTCCTAATGGACCAGCTCAGGGAGGCCCACGGTACGATGGGGCGACTCCGGGGGTCGGGGGATCTAAAAACAGTTGCTGGGCACTGTTCTCTGTGGCGCTGAGCCCCCCCCTCCGAATTAGCGGCGTTTGAAAATTTCCGGCCTGCCGACCTGCCGAGCACTGTTGCAACGCCGTGAAAGTTCAGGACGTCTTGGCCTGCCTTTCCTCTTCTGCCCGCTCGCCGTGGATACCCTCTGCTTGTACGGAGGGGCAGCGGCGACGATCCCACCGGCTGGAGACCTACCTACGACCATCAGCTGGCAGGCGCCGTTTTTGGTGGCGCAGAGCCTTCTTCTCCTCCCAGATGGCGACAGTGGACTGTGGGCCTGGTCATCAGCCTCGGCGGATGTGTCGGCGAATGCCCGGACTCAAGACAGCTGCTGGGAATGCCTCTCTCCGCCGCTGGAAGATCGTTTGGACTGGCGGACGGGCGTTGGGGAGAGAATGCTTTTGCCCTCCCCCCCCAGACTGGCGGCGTTGGCCGGCGACGCGAGGATCGACAGAGGCCTGGCCTGCCTGTTCTTTGCTTTCTCTGCTGACAGGCAGGCATTATGGCTAGCTCCATGCCTGACGGGAATTAAGACCCCCCTATTGACAGTCCAGTTTGGCTGGGACTTGACCGTGGTGGGAGGACGGTTTTGGACTGGTCAGCGACCACCTCACTGGTGTGAGAGACCAGCTGGGGTGGGCTTGGCTCAGGACCCCCCCTTTTCTCTCTACTCCAGATTGGACTCCTCAGCCGGAGTGAGAGGACGACTGAGGCTGTCCCTTGGATTGCCATCTCAGGTGAGAGCTGAGATGGCCTTGTGGACTAAGAGATATGCCTACTGGACTTCTTTTTCCATCTATATACCATCATTGAGCGACCCTTTGGACATATTTATAACATCTGCCCTAAGAGACTATCCTAGCGCTGTATGGTTTACCTTCGTTACTCCGAAGCGGACTTGTATGCCCTTAGGGGGTTCCTGCCTCCTGGGTGCGACCTTCCACCTGTTTCCATACTCCCCTTAATGACGAGCCCAAGCGTTGGGACTCCGAGAGGTGGCTGGGCTTAGATAGGGGCCTCGAGTTGAGACGTGCTAAGAGGCCCCTGATAAAATTTTTAGCCGGTTATTTTAAAAGGTTAGGGAGGGGGAGGGAGGGGGGGTAGGGAGGGAATCTTTAACCGGCACTCAGTCTGGACCTGTTAGGGGTCCTGACGGGATGGGGACGGGGTCGGGGGAGGTGGCTGCTGGTTCTGGGAATGTGGGGGTGGGGCTTCAAATCCCCACGGCGATAGGGAATGGCAGCAGGTGCTTGCGCAGAGGGCCATATCAACACCTGGGATCGCGCCCCCACTATCTCTGAGCGGTGGCGCGCTCCGACCCTCCGGTTAGCACACTCTTACCCGGGGATGAGGGTGATCAGGTCCCTGAGCTCAGGTTGGTCTATTTTAACACTAGATCTGTAGTTAACAAAGCTCCCCTCATCCATGATCTGATCGAGGAGGAATGTGCGGATCTAGCGTGCATCACAGAAACTTGGTTGGGTTCGGAGGGAGGGGTGCCTGTCACCGAGTTATGCCCGCCAGGTTTCCGGGTGCTGCACCAGCCACGGGCTCAGGGCAGGGGTGGTGGGGTGGCAGTGGTTATTCGGGAGACTTTGTGTCCCCGGGAGGCCACCATTGTCCAGATGGCCGGGAGTGAATCCCTCCTCTTGAGATGTGGTCCTCGGGCTCAGTTGGGCTTGTTGCTTACATACCTGGCACCCAGCTGTGTGGCAACAGCCCTGCCTGAGCTGCTCGACACTCTCTCAGGGTTGGCGGTGGAGTTCCCCAGGCTTATAGTCCTGGGTGACTTCAACCTGCCATCACTGGGAGGGTCGTCGGAGTTAGCTCGGGAGTTCATGGCCTCCATGATGGCCATGGGCCTGACCCAAGTTATTGAGGGCCCGACTCATGTGGGGGATCATACTCTCGACCTGGTGTTCCTATCTGGACAGTGGTTGGATGATCTGGGAGGGGGTTCCCCGTCCATCACCCCTCTGTCATGGTGAGATCACCACCTCCTGAGGCTGGTTTTCCGCTATGCCACCCCCCGCCGCTGGGCGGCGGAACTGACCAGGTGGTTCCGCCCCAGGCACCTAATGGACCCCGATCGGTTCCAGAGGGCGCTTGGGCCTATACCTATCACCCTTACCCACAGCCCAGTCGATGCTCTGGTGGAGGCCTGGGAAACGGCTGCCGCCAGGGCACTTGACTGCGTTGTACCCATGCGACCTCTGACCCGGCGCAGATCCCGTTGGGCCCCATGGTTCTCTGTGGAGCTCCGGGAGATGAAGTGTCGGAGACGAGGTCTAGAGAGCGGTTGGAGATCCAGCCGATCTGAATCCGACCGATTGCAGTTAAGAACCTTTATAAGGTCTTATCTTGCGGCGATAAGGACAGCGAAGTCTAACTACTTTGCCGCCCTTATCGCGTCCGCAGATAATCGCCCGGCCGCCCTGTTTAGGGTGACTCGCTCCCTCCTTAACCAGGAGGTGAGAGAGGATCCCTTGCGGGGACGAGCCGAGGAGTTTAGTCATCATCTGGCGGACAAAATCGCTCAGATCCGGACCGGCCTGGACTCTGACTGGGCAGAGTCTGATGTGGAGGAATCGGGCGGTCTTGAGCACGTTATCTGGACTGAGTTCGACCCTGTTTCCCCTGATGATGTGGACAGGATCATGGGGAGACTGAGCACCACCACCTGTTTGTTGGATCCGTGCCCCTCCTGGCTAGCTTATGCGGCTCGGGAGGGAACTCCCTGATGTGGAGTTAATTTGGGTTTTAAATATTTGTATATTTTATTGTTTTATTTTGGGCATTAATTTAATTCTATTTTAACTTTTGTATTTTTGTATTTTTATTATATGCCCTGTTCACCGCCCTGAGTCCTTCGGGAGAAGGGCAGTATAAAAATTTAATAAAACTAAACTAAACTAAACACGAGGCTGGTTCCATGCAGTAATAACTGCTTCTTTGAAGGAGGGTGTCTTCCCTGCCGCCTTGAAGGAGGCGGTGGTGAGACCCCTTCTCAAGAAGCCTGCTTTGGACCCGGCTGTTTTAAACAACTATCGTCCAGTCTCCAACCTTCGCTTTTTGGCGAAGGTTGTTGAGAGTGTGGTGGCGCATCAGCTCCCTCTGTTCCTGGAGGAAACTGATTATCTGGACCAGTACCAATCGGGTTTCAGGCCCGGACACAGCACGGAGACGGCATTGGTCGCGCTGGTGAATGATCTCTGGAGGGCAAGGGACAGGGGTTGCTCCTCTGTCCTGGTCCTATTAGATCTCTCAGCGGCTTTTGATACCATCGACCATGGTATCCTGCTGCGGCGTCTCAGGAGGTTGGGAGTGGGAGGCACTGTTTTACGGTGGTTCTCCTCCTACCTCCAGGGCCACTCGCAGTCGGTGTTGACGGGAGGGCAGAGATCCGCCCCGAGGCCTCTCATTTGTGGAGTCCCTCAGGGGTCGGTTCTCTCGCCTCTCCTGTTCAACATCTATATGAAGCCGCTGGGCGAGATCATTCGTGGTTTCGGGGTGGGGTATCATCAGTACGCTGATGATACCCAACTTTTTCTTTCCACCCCTAACCAACCCAGTGATGCCCTCGCCGTGATGTCCCGGTGCCTGGAGGCGGTTCAGGTCTGGATGGGGAGAAACAGGCTTCGTCTCAATCCCGCCAAGACTGAGTGGCTGTGCATATCGGCATCTCGGGCTAACCAGACTATTCCACCTCTAACGATGGGGGGTGAGGTGTTACCCCCCGTTGATAGGGCACGCAACTCGGGCGTCCTCCTGGATTCACGACTCAATTTTGAAGATCACATAGGAGCCGTGACCAGGGGGGCTTTTGCACAGGTTCGCCTGGTGCGCCAGTTGCGTCCCTATCTGGACCGAGATGCCCTACGCAGTTACTCATGTGCTCGTGACCTCCCGTTTGGACTACTGTAACACTCTCTACATGGGGCTGCCCTTGAAGACCACTCGGAGGCTTCAACTGGTGCAGAATGCGGCCGCGCGAGTTGTAATGGGGGTCTCCCGATACTCCCATGTAACACCTCTACTCCGCGAGCTGCATTGGCTTCCGGTTGCCCTCCGGGTGAAATTCAAGGTGCTGGTTATCACCTATAAAGCCCTACATGGCCTGGGTCCGGGGTATTTGAGGGAACACCTGCTGCCGGCATCAAATGCCCTTCGCCCAGTGCGCTCCCACAGGGAGGGTCTGCTCAGGGTCCCACCGGTAAGAGATTGCCGGCGGGTGACACCCAGGGATAGGGCCTTCTCAGTGGGGGTGCCTGCCCTCTGGAACCAGCTGCCAGTGGAGCTGAGGACTGCCCCCGACCTCCGATCATTCCGCCGGGGCCTGAAGACCTGGCTCTTCGAGCTCTCGGGCCCAGGCTGAGGAGAAATTTATTTTAATCGGGGTTTTTTAATTGCACAGGGTTAGTTTAATCTTTTTTAAATTGGTTTTTAATTTTTGTATTGCTGGTTTTTAACTCCCTGTAAACCGCCCTGAGTCCTCAGGGAAAGGGCGGTATATAAATGTAATAAAATAAATAAATAAATAAAAAATAAATAATTGTGAGCCAGTTGCCAAGTGCTCAATCGTGATCATGTGACTATGGAGATGCTGTGACAGCCTCAGCTTTGAGGACTGGCCATAAGTTTCCTCTTGCAGCAGTATCCTACCTGTGAACTAAATAATTAACTGAGGACTACCTGTAGCGTTGATGTGAACAGGATAATTTGACTTGCATGTTGAATATATGGAATATGACTTTATATGTGCAACTTAAGTACTTAGTGTTCTTCTGTAATTAGTGATTTTTAAAAATGTATTTTCTATCCCCAGGATAGAAAAGAAAGGGCAGTACCAAATTTTATTATTAACAATGGCTTTTTGTCATTTTTTAAAATTGGAATATTCCACAGAAACTAAAACAAAAATGAAATTTTAATAAAGGACAGTATCAATTAATAAATTTCAATTACTCCAAAATGATCCCAAATTGTTTTATATGCTATCAGAGTAACCAGACTGTATGTATGGAAACAATCTGAGGAATGCAATGAAAACACTGACTGGATTTCCAGCCAAATTTAACTATCAACCAAGCATTCTTTACTGATGATTCATTGTTTCCTGTCAAAAAATATCTATGATATAAATATGAGTGATAGGAAGTGCAGAAACAAGAACAACTCCCAAGTGATTACTTTGAGGCAGTACTGGCATTAAGATACCAAATATACTGGGTTTAGCACCTTAGAAGATTAAATTACATCACAGTATATAAATCAGTTGTGGAAGTAAAATCTTCCATACAATTAGCGAGAACAAATATACTTGGAACAAAGTATGATTCTCATGTTGAGCATTAATGGTCATAGAATTAAACTCTGTGAACGGTCTAGAATGTTTTGCTAAATGTTAGAAAATCATGTTGAAATTCTTGCATAGTCATAAATATCACAGCAGTCTTGCATCTTACTATCTTATTATTTCTAACCATCTATCTATCTATCCTATCTATCTATCATATAGTTTATATATATACATACATACATACATACATACATTGTATTATTTGTAATGAGGTGTGCATGTATAAAATACATAAAATAAAAATAAAATGTTAAGGCATTAGGTTACAAACTGGGAGATTCTAGTCTCACTTTAGGCACAAAGCCAGCTGGGTGACCTTGGGCCAGTCACTTTCAAAAGTGGCAAAAACCACTTTTGAAAACCTCACCAAGAAAAGTGCAGATTTGTCCAGGTAGTCTTTAAGAATCAGATAGATGATTGAATGGAAGTAAATACATACATACAGTAGTGAAAAATAATAAACAAAAATATCTGAAACAAAAACCAGAGGAAAAGCAACAGATTTATAAGAGATAAACAGTGACATTCAGTTTTAAATAAACATATATTTTCAGGTGTTGGATACAGCAATATTAGAATAGACAACATTTTAATGGTTGAGGGAGAATTTTGACAGATAAATCTCTGCTTTTGTGGGAAAAAGTAAGCATTGCCATTTCTACTTTGGTCTCTGATTTAATAGGGATGGCTGTAAAAAATCAATTTTGAATACCTGAGGAACACACAAAAAAATTGAAATTCCTGAGGAACACAAAATCTTAACCACATTTTTCATATTGATTAAATTGGAATCACTGTATATTTTCTAATGTTTCTTCTTTGAATTTCTACATATTTTTTACTAAACTTGATTGGTAGTCACAATTGGAAAATGGGCTATTGGGTAGAATAATCACGTGCTTCTGAAAAAGCTGAAATTAGTCTATTAAATACTGTGCAGAAAGGCCTGCAGAGCACTTAGACAGGATTATTTTTTTATGACCAAACCTTCAATAATTCATAATCTTGACAGTTAAAAAATCATTGTGCAATGTTGGCTCTTATATACTGTGGAGGAGTGTGTGTGTGTGTCAAACTAAACATTACTTCATTGTCATTACTAGTAAGTCAACTGTGCATTATTTTCTTATTCAGAAGGGAGGGATTCAATTGGATCCGAACTCTAACATGGAAGCGAGTGATTTACTACCTGCCTTAATATAGTTGTGATCTATAACACACACACCACCAACAACAACAACAACACATCATATTTCTGCTAGTGGGATACCAGCTGATCTGATATCAGTGGAAGCAATGAATGGCTTTTTCAGTGGAGCTGATATTTACAGAGAAGGTTGGGCAGGCCATTCCTGCTCTTTAAAAGTTCATGCGAATGGAACACCTTCAAGCAATCTGACGTAATCCTAATCACTTTTCCCAGTCAGTGCTTCAGAAGCAGACAGACTGGCTATAAGTACATTGCTTAATCTGTTTGTTTTTGCTTGATAATGTCTGGAATACAAACTGCCTTTTTTATGCAGTTCCACAATAAAATAGTTCACCATGCTGTTTTTGTATTTCCAGCTAGCTGAACCAAGGGTACATAAATGCTGTCTGTGGCAACTGTGCTCCTTGTTAAAGTTCAACTTTATTGTTCCTTAGCCGAGGCTTGAAATGATAATAGATTTTTCAGGAAATATGAAGCTAGTTAATATTTAAAATATTAATTATTACACATTATAATGGAAGGGGAAAAAATCAATTCAAGCTTCACTAAGCTAAGACTATCTTGATAGTAAAACAACATAAGGTATTCTGAGAATAACAGTAGCGATTGTTATCATATGTATTATAACAATTTCACCCCACCCCCATTTTCTATCAGTATGAATAGTTATAGGTCAGTCCTAGAGGAGATCAATCCTGACTGCTCTTTAGAAGGCCAGATCCTGAAGCTAAAACTCAAATACTTTGGCCACATAATGAGAAGGAAGGACTCACTGGAGAAGAGCCTAATGCTGGGAAAGATCGAGGGCAATAGAAGAAGGGGACGACAGAGAATGAGGTGGCTGGATGGAGTCACTGAAGCAGTAGGCGTGAGCTTAAATGGACTCCAGAAGATGGTAGAAGACAGGAAGGCCTGGAGGAATGTTGTCCATAGGGTCGCGATGAGTCGGACACGACTTCGCAGCTAACAACAACAAAATTTGGAACTTTTAAAAAACACATTTGATTTCAGTGTGTATTGGCCTTTTTTTTTTATTGAAAAGTTTTAAAATACAATTTTCCTTTAAAAAAAAACCCCCTTCCCCCTCCCTCCTCCCCCCTACCTCCCCCCCTCCCTCCCTCCCTCCTCCCCCCCTACCTCCCCCCCTCCCCCCCTCCCCCCCCGACTTCCCAGAGCTGAATACAAGGTATATATATATAAAAAGAAAAAAAAGAAAAGCAAACATAAGCAACCATGTACTAACAACTATAAATTCTAAAATCCATCACTCTCTAGCTTATATAGGATAAAACAAACCTTAGCAATATTAAATATATATAAAAAACTAAAATAAAAAAAATACTTTCTAGCTTATATATGATAAAACAAACCTTAATAATATTAAATATACATTAAAAACAAGAAAAAAGAAACCCCAAAATAGAAAGAGAAAAAAAAAACAGGGGAAAAAAAAAGGAAAAAAGAATTATTCAAATACTATATAATACTTCTCAACCCTATACTTGTCCTAAATAGACTCCATCCATTTTGTCCATTCCATGATATAACGTTCTTACAACTAATCTTTCAAATTAACCAAAATCTTCGCCACTTCAACCAAATCAGAAAACTTTAAAGTCCACTCTTCTGTAATCGGCCGTTCCTCTTCCAGTACCACATCTATAATTATTCCATACAATAAAAAAGATTGCGAACAAAACTTTAACCTCCATTTAGAAATCTTCTATATATTCCACCAAACTTTAATCCAAAAAAACTCACCCTTTCCACAAAACCACCACATATAAAAAATATATTGCGTCTACACCCAGATCTTTTCCCACCTCCCACACTTGACTATGAATACGTCGTAGAAATTCCATAGACTTCTGCAAATCCTGCTATTTTCTCTTCTTAGAACGTTTTGCAGCAGCACGCATCACCCTCTGTTCTATAGAATCATCCGACGAAGTTGTATCTTGATCTCCTCCAACACCGTTGTCTTCTATCTGACCACCTTCGACCTCTTGATGCACTCCTTCTCCAGATCCCTTTTCAGCTTCCAGAAGTGTTAATGGCGTTGCATTTAAAACATTATTATAGAAGTCACGCGCTTGCATCACAGTAACCAAACGGTACCTTTTACCTTCGTGCGTCACCATCAACCCAACTGGGATCTCCCATCTGAACCTTATATCTCGTTGCTTGAGCTCTTGCACAAGAAATGTAAAATCCTTCCTTCTCCTTAAAATCTTTGGAGGAATTTCTTTTAAGACCAAAACTTCTTGATTAGCAATCACAACTTTAGTATCATAAGCAGCTCGTATAACTTCATCTCTAGTTTCCCTTTTTGCAAAATATACCACCACATCTCTAGGCAACTTTCTCTGTCTAGCAATCCATGAATTCACACGAAACACTTTATCCATGCCTCCTTTTATTTCAGATGCTGGCTGTTTCAACACTACTTCAAAAGCCTCAGAAACTAGCTGCTTTAGATCTTCCTTGGTATTCTCCTTTAAACCTCTAACTCTAATGGCAAACTGCATCTGGTAATATTGAGCAAGACTCAGTTCTTTTTCCACTTTATCTTCATTCTCCAATACTTTTGCTTCTAATATAGCATTCTTTTGAGTCAAATCTTCTAGCTTTTCCTCCAATTCTTCCACACAGCGAGCCACTTTACACACTGAAGACAAGATGTCTGCCTTCATCACTCTGAACTTCTGTTCCATCCTCTCCTCCATTCTCTCCTCCAATTTCTCCAATTTCTCCTCCATCTGTACAAATCTATCATTAATTGAGTCCAAAATTACCTGGGTGTGTTTTTCAAGAGCATCTTGTAAGTCCTTTGATGTCAATACATCAGGAGGATGCAGCGCCTGCAGTAATGATTGTTGCACAGGAGAAGTTCCAGCACTCCGAAGAGTTTTAGGGGGTGGTTTAGCCGCCATCTTTTACCAAATGTGACGCACTTTCACTTCAGATTTATAATCCAAAAAAGTCCATCAAGCTGGAGAGTAAAATATAATAATCCTCTTCACCTTTTCCTCTTGTATCGCTCTGCCTGCTCCTTTAATCCATAGTCATTCCTTCAGGCAGGGGTGGTCGCAGACGCCTGGCTCTGCTCCAAGAAATCAGGAGCAGAGGCGCCGGCCAGCTGGGAGCAGCCCAGGCTACGGGGGAGTTCAATCCTTCAGCCGCCCAAGCCATAAGCTCAGGCGGCCCTGGAGAACTCTACCCCTACCTGGGAGCTCGCCCCCTCCTCTTCTCCCGAGGAGGGGGCTTCAAATTCGCCCGAACAGCTGATCGGCGCTGTTTCGGGCGAAAAAACAACAGCTGAGCCGCGGGCAGCCCGGGAAGGCTGTCTCCGTCGCCGCGGAGCCACCGGAAGCCACTGTATTGGCCTTTTTATATGGCTTTTAAATATATTTTCCCCTTCTCTTCTTTTATATATTCTCCTTCCTCCTTTTGAGAAATCTAGTACAGAGAGCAATAAAGTTATTGTTGTAGGTCGTGTTTCAAATAAATGTTTCTTGAACAGCACCCACTCTTCCCCTCTCTTCTCCAATTTTAATGCAAATTTAATGACTTTTGGCACTGAGGAGCTTCTAAGCAAATGGGGCTTGGAGGAAACTCTAAAGTAATGATGTACCATATCTTCTCCCCTATAGCTCCCTATATAGTCTTAATCTCAAATATTGGGGGTTCATGGGGGACTGTCAGAGGCAGTCTGGGATATTTTATCAGAAGAAAATGTTACACCAATAACTACCATGTCATAAATTCTGCTAATATGAGTTCCATATTTAACTCCATCTTTCACATCCTGGATACTATTTTGGTGGAGAATTTAGTATAAGACATTGCAAGAAAGGACGAACCATTTCTGTGAAGTGCAAAAAGAACAAATTTTGAATGGACTCTGCATTAAAATTCTATAGAGCTGTAATTATGGTCAAGGTTTTGGAATGGAATTGGATAACTTGATTATTTTTTATGTCTAACATGAGCTACTAGCTTTATTTAGTTCCTGATAGGATCAAGCAGGAATTGCAAAAGGTTGATGTGAAATTGAGTAAATAAGCTATGCATACCGTATACAGTAGTACTTTGCATTGTACTCAGAAGCTCCTTTGAAACTCTGATTTCTGCATATATTTTCAGAGCAACTTTTACCATTTCTAACAGTGAAAAAGTTTTTTTAAAAAATAAAATAAAAGCATCTATCAGAGTTGTTTGAAATGAGTATCTGTTTTATCTGGGTTAGGATGCTGAGCTTGTCGATCAGAAGGTCGGCAGTTTGGCGGGTCGAATCCCGATTTATTAGATTCAGCTAATAAAACCAGAGCCAAAAAACTCATTTAAAGTCAAAGGGCTTCTATCATCTAAAAAAAAAACCCAATTCTGGGACTCCCTCTGATTATTTATGCTTATTTAGCATTACCTGTTTTATTTCAAACCACAAGAACCGCAGATGATTTCTGTACTGTGCAAGCACACACTGTCCTGAAAAACAACGGCAATTATTACCAGATGACAGTAAGCACAATCTCTCAATAAAAATAAAGTACTGTAAGTAGAGAATTAGCATGCAATTTTATCACAAGAATTAGCTGTGAAGACAAGAAATTATATGGCCTACTAGAGATATTGCAGCAGTGTGCAGTGATAGCAGAGTGGATAAGATAAATGGGACAATGGAGACAATGGGATAGGAATCAGTTTTTAGACAGCATGGAAATAATCTGGCCTGCATTTTTTAGTTCAAGATCCTTTAAAATGACCAAATGATTTTGTGAGAAGAATAAATGGAAGAATACTAAGATTGTTCGATAGATGTATTTGGTGAGTTTCCAAAATTCAAATTTATAGTCACCTTAGAAGAAACTGGACTTGTTGAGAGTTGCTGACTTTACTAAATCCAATCCTTTAGGGCAGAGTTGTTCAAAATATTTTAACACCTTATTTTAACAGCATTAAATAGAAAAGTTGTTAAGTCATTTGGACAAAAATGCTTGAAGGAAGATAAAGTTTTATCATTTACATTATTTGCAAAATGATTTAGTTTACATATGTTCATGGTTTTTTTAAAAAGAAAATCATAGGAAGTAATTATTGTTCAAGCACTGGTGATGAAAGGAAACATAGACAATATCTGACTTCAGGAATAACTTGCTTGAAGAGTTTAATTTTGGTTTAATGCCGTCAGCACTAAGCACTGCTTTTTCTAGCACTTGATTGTTGCCTACAGAATGAACTTGGTACAGATACTTTTTAAGAATATAGCTTATAGTCTTCCAATAGTGCAATTGGAAGGGGTATTTAGCTATAGTTTTGACAGTTTAAGAGAGCTTTGCAGAATCAATGGAATTATTTATTTTAGAAAGCTATTGATAATTTTTTAATAGACACTATGCTAGGACATGCATGGGAAGCACAGTATTCCTAGGAGATGATGAAGGCAGGCCAGATGGTTAAATAGTAAGAGATGAGATATTTGTGGGTAATGTCATAGTGAAGTTATAGAAAACTTAAGGCAATGAGGTAAATGATGTGGGTCTTGATGAGTCATTGTGGGGAAGCTGTTCCAGACTATGAGAAAGCTATGATTAAAACCCAGTGATGAACAATAAGAGGAGATCAGTTCTTACACTACTAGCAAGAGTCAGAGTAATAAAAATGGCATGTGTATGTTTTCAGGAGAAAACAAGGAATATAATTTTCCTATTTTAAAAGTTACACCTAGTTTATTGGCTGCATTACATGCTTCCTTCTAAGTTAGTAACATTTAAATCAGCAGTACAACCCAGAATTAAGTTGAGGGTGAATTTTAAAAATCAGTTTAGTAATTCATATATGAAACAGAAAAGTATTGATCTACACAGCCTCAAAAGTATAAAATAGAATAGTATAAAGATTCTAATTAATACGAAGGATGAGATTTTTCTGGGGCCTAAATGCTATTCAAATGTGGATAGAAAAGGGGAAATAAAGATGAATAGCATAGGACAAGATAGTATAGGAACCTGTTTGATGCTTCAGAAAAAAGATAAATTAGCATTGCAAGTACAGTAAGCCTCGGGCTAATCTTCAAAGACATCCCTGCTTTCCAGCCATGATGTCTGCAGCCATTTCCTTCACTGGAAATCTGCATCTTTTCAACAGTCTCTTCTATTCTCATTGAACATAAACCAAAATGAAGATGAAAGGTTATTTATTCAGTCAATGACCAGCAACATTTGAAATGGAAGGTGATTTCCCACCCAGTTTGCTTGATAATTGGTTTCTTAATTATCTTTCAATACAGAAGGTTCCAAATATTACTTGGCACATCCAGTTCAAAATTATAAATTCATATCCACTTAATTACCCAAAGAGCTGGTACATGTAGATAGTACTACGTTAAATGGACAGGAGCTAAGTTGTCTTAATGCAGGACAAGCTGTTGTATTCCTCTGAAGTTTGGAGAATAATGTGAAAAAGAATGAGAAAGAAGATGAATCATATATAAGCATATGCATTTAAGAAGTGCATATGGGGATAAGCGCATAAGTGGGATGCCTGTTCTGCTTTGGGTTTAGTTGCTTCTCCCTTTGCTAGCACATGGCCTTCAATGTGCTTCTCTGGAGTCAGTATGGCTGTTATAAATGAAAAAGTTATGAAATAAAATGTTAAAAATATAACTAATGTGCATATCTGATAAAATCCAAATGCAGTTAGTAGCAAAAAATCTAATGAAATGAGATTTGTGAGTGTTATAATGGGTGGAAAGGTGGAAAGCAAAGAGGTTGGGAATAGAAAGAACCGTTTTGTAAACAAGGTGCAGATACAACCAATTGGCCATGTTGAGAAACCTTAAAATACATTACAAAAGAGCAAGAAAATGATTCTTCAGATTCAAACCTCGGAACATGCAGGCAACTAGAATTTAGACTGCCGGAAGCTGCTTTTCATATTAATGAAAGTTCTTATCTCTGAGGCAAGGATCTTATCTATTCAAGTCAAATGTTTGGCTTCTAGTGAGAGAAATCAGTTCTACTGAAGGATTATTGCAGGTGCTCAGGGCAACCTTGTGACAAGTTCAGGAAGAATGAAGTAGATTGCCAGTCACAAAGGTGAAAGGAAAATAAAACTTTTGCAGATTCTTACATCTAAATCAAAATACCCCAAAAGGAACAGAAAACAGATTTAATCCAAACCACAAAGAATAAAAAGTTGTCACTAATTATGGGCAGGGGGAGGGGGGGAGTTAACTATAGCATTGAATAAAAGAGGAACCAAACAACAAAAAAAAGTCAGAGAATTTAAGCTGGGTCAAAGAACCAAAGGCCGAGTAAAGTCACAGAGCTATATCAGTGAACCAGCAATAGAATGGGTGTGTTATCCTAAGGACAGATCAAAGTTCGAGCAAGCAAGCAAACTGTCATGCTCATCAGAAAATAGATTGTAACTGAAAGTCTCTAAGACAGGGGTCTTCAAACGTGACCCTTTTATGACTTGGGGACTTCAACTGCCTGGCTGAAGAATTCTGGGAGTTGAAGTCTACAAGTCATAAAAGGGCCACGTTTGAAGACCCCTGCTGTAAGACAAGGAATTTTTACTCCCCCATCTCTACTCATTTGACAATGCAGAGGACTGGGAAAATAAATTATAGCAATCACTTTTGCAATGCTTGTTGATCAGAAGGTCGACAGTTTGGCGGGTCGAATCCCGAGTGCTGCGTAACAGAGTGAGCGCCTGTTACTCGTCCCAGCTTCTGCCAACCTAGCAGTTTGAAAGCACGTAAAAATGCAAGTAGAAAAATAGGGACCACTACGGTGGGAAGGTAACAGCATTCCGTGCGCCTTTGGCGTCTAGTCATGCCGGCCACATGATCACGGAGATGTCCTCGGACAAGCGCTGGCTCTTCGGCTTTGAAACGGAGATGAGCACCGGCCCCTAGAGTCGGAAACGACTAGCACGCATGTCTGGGGGAACCTTTACCTTTACCTATGGTGAGGACATTCACCATAATTAATGTTGACCTTTGAAGGCCTTTATTGAAATAGAATCATGATTATGTATGTAGCAATAGGATTCACGTATTAAATTCTGCTGAAGTCTCAAGTGATGTTGCCTTTTGTTGATTTTAAATCAACCAGGCATAGGTCAATATATGAGGGAGGGGAAGGGGAAAGGGTAGATTTTGCTTAGGAGCAGAATTTATTTTACAGAAATGCCATAGAAACAAAATATTTGGCCAAACAATAGTTAAAATAGCTACAGTTTAGAAAAGATATATTAATTTTGCTGTATTAACATTTATTTAAAATATATAATGGATCAAGTTTGTTAAATTAGAATGTTTAACTTTTTAATGTAACAGGAAGCAAAACAGCCCTTTTATGAATACAAAATGACATTCAGAATTACTTAAAGGAAATGTTAATTCCCTGTGAGCAACATTTATAGCCATGCTTAATAAAACTCTTAAACTAGTTCGTCACTCTGATAAGTGGCATAGAATATCTGGTAGGGCTTAACTTAAACATATTTGACAAGGATTTTATTTTTTAGATTTAAAACTTTGTCTTAAAAAGGACCAAATTCTACATTAAACAAAAATTGTGGGGCATAGTGATAATCCTAGGTATAGTTCCTATTAAACTCAGGAGTACTGAATTCTGAGTGCTGCTTTCTTAACAGCTTTTAATAAGAAATGCACACAATTTTGCTTAATTCACTTGCCAAACCAAATACAATCAGTCCAGTGTCCCAGAGATGACTTTGTTCCTATCTCAAAAATAACTTGGAGGTATTCCTGCATGCCTGTGCACTAATATGAACAAAGGAGCTTTTTTCCTTAAGGATATTTGCATCTACAGTATTGCTTTATAACAATCCTCAGGAGTGAGATAAATTTATCTGATAACATCTGCTATATAAATTGGAACAAATTGGTGCTTACTTAAAGTGTTTCCTTAGATGTAAATATGTGGCATCAAATCTCTATGATACCAGATTATTTATTTATTTATTTATTTATTTATTTATTTATTTATTTATTTATTGGGACTTATATGCCACCCTATCTCCTGAAGGACTCAGGGCGGCTAACAACAATAACATACAATAATACAGAAGTTAAAAGAAAAATAAATTAATGGCCCCTGTAGAATAAATTAAAATTAAAATAAGTTAAAAATTAAAGTTAAAAATTAAAAACATAATTAAAATCCCTGTCAGTCCAGGTCAGCCTGGTGGAAAAGGAGTGTTTTGAGGCCACGGTGAAAGGACTGGAGATCTGGGGCCATCCGAAGCTCAGGGGGGAGCTGGTTCCATAGGGCTGGCGCTCCCACAGAGAAGGCCCTCCCCCTGGGGGTCGCCGGCCGACATTGTCTAGCCGACGGTACCCTGAGGAGACCTTCTCTGTGTGAGTGCACTGGGTGATGGGAAGTCGTTCCCTGCAGCAGATGGTCCTGCAAGTATCCCGGGCCTAAGCCATGTAGGGCTTTAAAGGTAAGTACCAGCACCTTAAATCTCACCCGGAGGACAACCAGTAACCAATGCAGCTCACGCAGGAGGGGTGTAATATGGGACTATCGGTGTGCTCCCATCACTACCCACGCGGCCGCACTCTGCACCAGCTGAAGCCTCCAGGTGGTCTTCAAGGGTAGCCCCATGTAGAGAGCATTGCAGTAATCTATACGGGAGGTAACGAGTGCGTGGGTGACTGTACGTAGGGCATCTTGGTCCAGAAAGGGGCGCAACTGGCGTACCAGGCGAACCTGGGCAAATGACCCCCTAGCCACGACTCCAATATGATCTTCAAAACTGAGTCGTGAATCCAGGAGGACGCCTAGATTGCGTGCTCTATCAACGGGAGGTAACATCTCTCCTCCTATAACCAAAGATGGAACCTCTTGGACTAAACGAGATGCCGGTACATAAAGCCACTCAGTCTTGGCCGGGTTGAGCCGGAGCCTGTTCTTCCCCATCCAAATCTGTACCGCTTCCAGGCAACGAGACATCACATCAAGGGCATCACTGGGTTGGTTCGGGGTGGATATGAAAAGCTGGGTATCATCAGCATATTGATGATACCTCACCCCAAAGCCACGGATGATCTCACCCAGCAGCCTCATATAGATGTTGAACAGGAGAGGTGAGAGTTCCAACCCCTGAGGCACCCCACAACTAAGGGGCCTAGGGGTTGACCTCTGCCCCCCTGCCAACACCGTCTGTGAACGGCCCGAGAGGTAGGAGGAGAACCACCGTAAAACAGTGCCTCCCACTCCTAACCCCTCAAGACATCGCAGCAAGATACCATGGTCAATGGTATCAAAAGCTGCTGAGAGATCTAATAGGACCAGGACAGAGGAATAACCCCTATCTTATGCATACTACATAAGGCAATTATGCTTCATATACCTGACTTTGGAGTGTTGGAGGTGGATTCTGACCTACAAAACAACTTTTTGCCTGGGAGCATGAATGAAGCACTTCTCTTCAAATCCTTAAAACAGCTGCATCTTTTTCTAGGATATTTTAGATTGGAAGGTGCTATCAGTTATCCCTGTATGTGGACAATCTCTTTGGTTTGCTTTCTTTTCAGCAAAACTATTGTATATTATGCTGGCTAAAAGATTAGAGTAGAAGTCTGAACATGTCTGACATTGTAATAAACTTTGAACTGGAGTGGAAACTAGACTTTAGATACACTAGAAATATATATGCAATGATTTTCTTTTTATCAGAGATGAAGTTTGTCTATAGAAAATATAATCAGCTGACACCCTATATTGAATTCTTCATACAATATCGTTCAAAAAAAACCTTCTGGATGAAAGAGAGATGGAAGTGGTTCCTTAATGCTAACCAAGGTCGAAATATTATCCATTTAAGTATCTAAAAGTAAGGTTCTAAATTTAGGCAAAACCCCCCAAATGCATGAATGAATAAATGAATGAACCTTTATTGTCAAAGTACAACCATGTATACATTGAGATTGGCTGAGCCTCCCTTCATGCCCCCCCCCACAACTCACAGTGACAACAAACCCACAGGTATAGTATAATGCACAGGTATAGTACAGGTGGTACCTTGCTCAGTTGTAGTAACTGTGAGAGGGATCTTGGAGTCCTAATGGATAATCACTTAAATATGAGCCATCAGTGCTCCAGCTGCCAAAAAAGCCAACACAGTGCTAGGCTGCATTAACAGAGGGATAGAAGTGTTAATACCACTTTACAATGCCTTGGCAATGCCACACTTGGAATACTGCATCCAGTTTTGGTCACCACAATGTAAAAATGATGTTGAGACTCTTATCTTTCTAGAAAGGTAGATAAGGTAGAAAAATGTGGGTTAGCATCACCACCAGATGGATTTGTGCTGGCTGACCGGCTGTACTCAGCGTGTGGTCCTCAATGGAACTGCATCTACATGGAAGGAAGTGTGTAGTGGGGTGCCCCAGGGCTCTGTTCTGGGCCCAGTGCTCTTCAACATCTTCATCAACGATTTGGACAAGGGGATAGATGGGGAACTCATCAAATTTGCAGATGACACCAAGCTGGCAGGAATAGCCAACCCTCCAGAAGACAGGCTTAAGATACAGGAGAATCTGGACAGAGTTGAGCCCTGGGTGCTATCTAACAAAATGAAATTCAGTGGTGAAAAAAGTAAAGTTCTACATTTAGGCAAGAAAAACCAAATGCACAGGTATAGTATAGGTGGTAGCTTGCTCAATAGTAGTAACTGAGAGGGATCTTGGAGTCATAATGGACAATCACTTAATTATGAGCAGCAGTGTGCTGCAGCTGCCAAAAAAGCCAACACAGTGCTAGGCTGCATTAACAGAGGGATAGAATCAAGATCACATGAAGTATTAATACCATTTTACAATGCCTTGGTAAGGCCACACCTGGAATACTGCATCCAGTTTTGGTCACCACAATGTAAAAAAGATGTTGAGACTCTAGAAAGAGTACAGAGAAGAGCAACAAAGATGATTAGGGGACTGAAGGCTAAAACATAAAGAATGGTTGCTGGAATCGGGTATGTCTAGTTTAATGAAGAGAAAGACAAGGGGGTGACTTGATAGCAGCATTGCAGTATTTCAGGGGCTGCCACTAAGAAGAGGGAGTCAAGCTATTCTCCAAAGTGCCTGAAGGCAAGACAAGAAGCAACGCATGGAAACTAATCAAGAAGAAAAGCAATCCAGAACTAAGGAGAAACTTCCTGACAATTAGAACAATTAACCAGTGGAACAACCTGCCTCCAGAAGCAATGAATGCTCCAATACTGGAAGTTTTTAAGAAGAGACTGGCCAGCCGTTTGTCTGAAATGGTATAGGGTTTCCTACCTGAGCAGGGGGTTGGACTAGATGACCTCCAAGGTCCCTTCCAACTACTTCTTCTTCTTCTTCTTCTTCTTCTTCTTCTTCTTATTATTATTATTATTATTATTATTATTATTATTATAATATTATAATTATATAAAACTTAAGAGGTTGCCACAAAAAAGAGGGATCCAAGCTGGGTTAGATGACCTCCAAGGGTCCTTTCACCATTATTATTATTATTATTATTATTATTATTATTATTATTATTATTATTATTATTATTAATCATCATCTACAGCAAATTCTGTCTGTGAACTCTTCTTTCACACTCTGAACTTTTTGCTGCAAATCAAACATCAGAGGTAACCTGATAATAGCCTTAAAGTTATTTGGCCTTTAAAAATCCAGTCAGACTTTAATTCTAAGAAGATAGAAATGGGGCACATCCAGAAAATCTTAAGATATATTGTACAACCCTTTTGTACAATGTAAATAATATGTCAGTGGCTTTGTTATCCTATTTCAATTGGTTATGTTTATGATTCAAAATTGCTAGACCTTAGAACTCTTGCAGTTAGGAACCAAGATGCAGAATTCTCAAGTACAACATTTTTCTACTTGGGAGATAAATAAAGTAAATAAAATGTAGAAGATAGCTTTTGAAATAATTCTCTCCTTTAGATTCCAGTTTTACAAACAGAAGAATGAGTTAAGCGGAAGGCATTTCATAAACCAGGCATAAATCCAGAACTCAAGCTAATATAAACTGTCAGTCTATGAGTCCAGAATGACGCTGATGGGGCTGTTTTTCTAACTGTTCTCCTTATTGAGTCTTTGCATAGCACTTTGTGTCTTATTTGCTCCCTTTCATCATAAATGGATTAACTAGATTAACTGGATTTGGAAATGGAGAAAAAGTCTGGAATCAGTCTGTAGTGCAAAGTTAGATGTCTGCACTGTATATTAAATGTTTTTTTTCTTTATGTATCTTCAGGTTTCAGTGTAATTGAGAAATAATTGTTCAATTTCATTCATAGTTTGATAAATACAAGAGTCTAACACCACTATGCTTAATGCAGTTAAGAAGTGTATTGTTTTTGTCCTCCAAATATTTTAGTATGAATGGCAAATAACAAGTGTACCGGTAGTTTAGTAGGAAATCTTGATAAACAAAACTACAAAGTAAGTAATTAATAGCAAATGTAAATATGTTAGATGGTATTCTCAGATTGTGGCATAATCCATGCCTCAGAGAAAAGTAGGTGGTGTTTACCATTGCTCAAAAGAATTATGTTTTAAATAATAAAAGAATATTCCTTGAAAACGTTTGAATGAGTCACTTTTTACAACTGGCATTGTTTGTATGTATCCACAAACACATATGCATATGTACATCTTTGCCTGGCAGGCCAGAATAGATTAAACCATTTATGTTGTGCATGTGTTGAGTACTGTTAAATTTTGTATATAACTCTTTAGCAATATTAATTAGAATTCAGAGTTCTCATGTTAACATAAAAATGTGCTGACAAATCATATAAACCTCTGCCAACTGTTTCCTCAGTCTTGACAACATCTGGACTAGATAATACTGGTCCATATAATTAGGTCAACTGAACCACGTTTTATTGTAGCAGCTGACACAACAAAGTACCTTTGTAGCTTTATCTCAGCCCTTCATGGTAGCTAGACTAGGAAATCAAAGTTATGAATGCTAATACTACTTTTATTATAAAGTTACAGTAACAGAATTTTTGAGGTCAGAATCACTTCTCCCCTCCCTCCCTTTATCTTTGTGAAGTGTGTCGTCTGAAACACTTTCTCAAATTACATTCCTGTTCCAGATTCAGATTTCTCTTATCTGAACTTAGTCTTGGTTGTGGCTCTTCCTCTTGTTTCTCGAGATTATTCCTTCTGCCTGTTATACTTTAGCACAGTTTTAACTTTATATGCTAAATCTAGCTGGGAAGACCAAAATTTACCTATGCAGAAATAGTTACCTGCAAAGAATGTGTTAGATTTCATAGAGGAAAATAAGCATAGTATGTTATACTAATACTTGGGGTTTTATTCTCCGTTTCTTCTGCCAGTGATCATAACAACTGTTTTAACAGTTTATCAGCACATTCTGTTTGTGTGTGTGTGTGTGTGTGTGTGTGTGTGTGTGTGTGTGAGAGAGAGAGAGAGAGAGAGAGAGAGAGAGAGAGAGAGAGAGAGAGAGAGCATGTATATACGATATATAAACAAATATGTCAAATCTATACTGAAGGACTAACTGGTTCTCAAAAGAACAATGATTTTTTAAATGTTGATTTTAGGTATTTGAATGTTTTTGTTTGCTTCTAAGGTTTTTTTAATACTTCTAAGCAAGTTTCCAGAACTATATAATTTGGTTAAAACTATATTCATGTCAGAACATTGTTTTTGACCTGACTACTTGCTTTGAAAGGAAAGTAGCTGAGGAAGGGCTTAGTTGTGAGTAATTTTCCACTTACATATCTGTGCTCAAAAGCGATGTTTACTATCTACAGTATAGCAATTTTGGAGCAAATAGCTTTAGAAAGAGGATTTTTCAGGAAGAAATTAGTGCCTGGATTAAGGATATATGCAACTATTTTAATAAAGGAGAACAACTAAGAACATCTAATTGGGCCATTGGTGGAAAGTCAACCATAAATGATCCATCTCTGAGTTAAACGTTTTTTTTTTAAGGGAGTATAGTTTGTGTGAAGTTATTATTTTGTTAGACTCAAGAAATTTGAGGCAGCAGGCATAAAATTTTGTCTTTGCAAGTTTGCACACAAACATTTTTGTGAAGTACATTGGGGTGAAAGTGATCGGCCCATAATCACTCTGGAAGCGTCTATGGCCAAGGGTGGCTTTGAACCAGGTTGCTGAGTCTAATATTTTTAATCCTATATCATACTATTAACTGATTTTTGTCTTGACATTTCCCAATTTAAGGGATGAGGGTGGGCTTCTCTCAAGGTTTTTGATGTGTTTTTCATTATTTGCTGGCAAAGTGGGGCAGTGCAAATTTTAATTTCCCTGTAGGCCCGAATATAATCAATTTTCCTCTTATTTGTTTTTCCAGTGTTTGATTGTTGGAGGTGGTCCTTGTGGCTTGCGAACTGCCATAGAACTTGCCTTTCTTGGAGCCAAAGTTGTTGTCGTAGAAAAGCGAGACACTTTTTCAAGAAACAATGTACTTCATCTCTGGCCATTTACGATTCATGATCTTCGAAGTCTGGGAGCTAAAAAATTTTGTGGGAAGTTTTGTGCCGGATCTATTGATCACATTAGTAAGTCATAATTACATCATTGTTTCTGAAAAGGAAAATGGAGGTCCATTTTACCCATGGTGAATATTTTTGTTTAGAAATATTAGCTGCAACGTAATACCAAGATGCGGATATGGGGGTGGGGGGTGGGTATTGAATAGTTGAGGGCTCTTCCTGATATGGTATAACATTTATTATAATGCATTCAAATGCTGAAGCCAAGAACCACTGCAGAAAAGGTCTTTGCCAGGTATTTTTGGAAGAAGATTAAATAAATGCTTTAATACCTAGAACATTGTAACTCTTTCAGAGTTTGTACCTCTTATCAATACTTTCAAGTGTGTTTTACCTGAATGTCAAAGTATTCCTTTAAATTTTCATCAATATCAATTGACAGAAATTATCTTTACATTTAGTGTTTATGTATAATTGCCAAGATTTTGTTTTAAAATTTGTTCATTTATTTATTTATTAAAGTTATGTGCCACCCATCTCATCTAGAGATTGTTTATGCTTGAAAATCCTTTTTCTCCTAAGCTTTCATTTGAGCTGTGCTGATAATTGGAAAGATATTTCATATGCTTCCTATTATATACTTATTGTATTGTAAGACTTAATGATTTAGTTTATAAAATGGTACCTAATGGGGTAAGTATGCTTCAAAAATATTCAGAAGAAGTACTCTAGAAAACATAAGAGCATGAGCATAATATTGCTTTAAAATAATTCAGAAGAAGTACTCTAGAAAACATAAGAGCATGAGCATAATATTGTTTTAAAATAATTCAGAAGAAGTACTCTAGAAAACATGAGAGCATGAGCATAATATTGCTTTAAAATAATTCAGAAGAAGTACTTTACAAAACATGAGAGCATGAGCATAATATTGCTTTAAACCACAGTGCCTTTTGTCAAACTACTAAACTCGTCACCTGGGCACTTACTGATGCTGGATAACCTAAATTGTATTTTTCAGTAGGACTTGATGTATATGTCAGAGTTGAAATACAGCCACCATTTACAATATGAATTATTCATTATAAAACACAGAAATGGGATTCCAATAAATAGCCATAGATCCTTTCTTGACATTACAAATACTGTAAAGAAACTTCTTCGTTATCTGATCTTCCAAAATGAAAATACATGGTAAATAATGCATAATCAAAAACATCACACATGACATTTCTCTTTCACAGGCATTAGACAACTTCAGCTTCTCCTCTTCAAGATTGCACTGCTGCTGGGAGTTGAAATCCATGTGAATTTAGAATTTGTGAAAGTTTTAGAACCTCCTGAAGATCAAGAAAATCAAAGTAAGTTGTGTTTCTTTGAAAGGCGGTATTACACAGAAAATAGGATGCTATTTTTGATGCAACAGATTACATCTGAGTAGAAGTGTGCAAAGTGTTCTATGTGGCTTGTCTGTCTCCAGACTATAATACGTATTTTTTATTTGTATCTGTGATGAAACTTTGTAGCTTGTCCAGGCACAGATGGAAATATGTGTTCTGGGAAGAAATGTTTGTGAAGAAAGCCAAAGTTATTGCTGTTACATGACTGCTAAGTAAAGAAAGGTGCTAGAAAAGTCAAGTGAATGAAAGAACTGGTTGGATAGCTCTCACACTGACTTCAAGCATAGAATACACAAACAGAACAGAAAAGAATAACAGAGTTGGAAGGGACCTTAGAGGTCTTTTAGTCCAACCCCCTGCTCAGGCAGGAAACCCTATACCATTTCAGATAAATAGTTGTCCAATCTCTTCTTTAAAATCTCCAGTGTTGGAGCACCAATAACTTCTGAAGGCACTGATTGTTTTAACTGTCAGAAAATTTCTCCTTAGTTCTAGGTTGAACTAAGCTTATCTGTCCCCATCTTTCCAAGGTTTTTTTTCCCCTTTCCCCTTTAGCTGCTAATGCTGATATCCTTGGCTTCAAAAGCAGCATAAAGGGAGAAAGAGAAGAAAGTTTTGGCTTCAGCTATGAGAAATAGAAGAAGCCTTAGTACTTTTCCAAAGTTTGTCTCAACCATATCCCCAAACGATGAAATCCTTCTGGATTTTTGTTGTTGGAACTACTGTCCATCCATGTTCAGCAGAACTTCTGAAACAGTATGTGTTTGTTTTGGTTTGAAACAAAATTAATTTTCCATGTTAGGTGCATCTCAATAAGTGACCTGAATAAATTCATATTTTTGTGTATTTTATTTATTTTGACTAATGTTCAAATTTTAGAGCAGATGTTGTACCACATGCCTTCTCTCAAACTGAAGGATTATCTGAAATTTTTCCCCAAGGAAATTAAGGATGAGATTGAGCACAGAAGCTAATTAAATTCTCAAGCATCCTTATTTTAAAGAGAGTTTGGTCACAGCAACTGATTAAGTTGTGGTTAATCCCAATTTTTTAGATTGTTTTAACTGTAAGAGAATTTGCAATAAATATATACTTTTTCCACAAATTATAAAGATAGCATTTCTCCCATAAAACACACTTCATCTGTATTTTCTATAATGTGTATTTTTAATAAATTGAATCTTTAAAAAGTTAACTAGAAGAAAGTAGGGAAGTTTTTCCAAACTTTTCTTAACACGATTTGCATTGTACATGTTATTGACATATGTTTGCTGGTTAATCTCTTGATTTCAGAAATAGGTTGGAGAGCTGAATTTCTCCCAATGGATCATCCCTTATCAGAATTTGAATTTGATGTCATAATTGGAGCTGATGGCCGAAGAAATAGTTTGGAAGGTATGTTATGTATAGTATCAAAATTCAATTGAACAGATATCTAAAATGGAAATAAAGAGCCTGCTCATTTCTTTCTTTACGATGAACAATAAAGTAGATCAGACTTTTAAAAATTATTACACTTTTATCTTTTAAAAATATAGATGGCTATATTATTAGCAAAGGAAAGAGACATGCACTTTTAAACTGCAAACTAATGCAGCATTCTCCAGGGGTTGAAAATGAATGTACACAATATTGCTTATATTTAATGAAAAATTACTTTAGGAAGCAGTAATCTGACTTAAAAGATAATCTTTGTGGATTTGACAGAGAATAACAAAATGGAAGGAAAGAAAGAACCTATTGTATTTGCTGCAAAAAAGGTTAAATATTTTAAACTTAATTTAATAATATTAATGATTTAATACTAATAAGTATCACAACTTTAAGTTGGCTTTTGTCAGTGACACATTAGTTAAATAGCCCATGCTATGCCATATGACTGAACATCTTTATGCAAATTCTTATTGGGACTTAATTAGATGCACATTTAATTCTTTGGAACTACCGCCTGAGTTCTTGGGTAAATGCCAAAATTTCTCATGGAAAAAAGTATTAATCAACTGATATGCATTGCTCTTGTTGCTTTTCCTTGTAAGGTTTTAAAAGGAAGGAATTTCGTGGAAAGCTAGCTATCGCCATTACTGCCAATTTTATAAACAAAAATACCACTGCAGAAGCCAAAGTGGAGGAGATTAGTGGTGTTGCTTTCATTTTCAATCAAAAATTCTTCCAAGATTTGAAAGAAGAAACAGGTGGGTATTCTTTTAAATGTGGCAGAATCCAGCAAGCTGGAAAACAAATTGGTGTAGATGTATTAAATTGGCGAAGAAAGTTTAATTCATTTTCTTTAAGATTTTGTTGTTCATTGATTTACAGAAAAATCTATAATATACAGATCCAGTCGTCATTCTAAATCAAAAGCAGTTTACCCACATTACATTTGTGCAGTAATGTGCATTTTTTTCTAGGTTGTGGGTCACCCCTTTCCTTTGGATGTAGGAATATGGAGGATTAAGAACAAACTGATTTAATTTAATTAATTTAATTTAATTAATTTAAATTGGAATTGAGTATGGATGCTGTCTAGTTAGGAATTTAATATCATTCCCTTTTTCTTACAATAAATACTACGATTTGGCAACATTTTCTGTAGGCCTATGTAAGCTGCATATCAGGGCCATAGATTATGGATTTCTAATCAAAGCATTAGGTATGAAATAAATCATAGTTATTTTCAAGGTGCTACTCGTTGCAATAAAACTAGAAAAATGTTTTATGTCTTTTTACAATGGAATGTTCTCAGTCTTTATTTTTTCCTATTATATTCTGTTCGAAAAAACACTTTGCATACATACAAGGAGAAATCTGATTCCCTGAAACATGCTGTTTGTTGACAAATTTAATGTGATATTTTTAACTAGGATAGGATTTTAGACTATGTATGAACATGTGTATTATACGATCCTGTTGTTTTTACTGTCATCGTCATGTTAGAATTTAATTAAATGTATAGTTGAGAATGTTACAGTATGAATGAACTTAAATTCAAAATTTAGGAGGTAGAAAATATTTTTTTTCCAAATTTGTTGACTATTAAAGTAGAAAAAAATTAAGAAATGTATACTGTTTTAGTGTATGAGTTTTCATCCAAAAACGTGTATTATTATTCTGTAGGAATTGACCTAGAAAATATTGTTTACTATAAAGATAGCACACATTACTTTGTGATGACTGCAAAGAAACAGAGCCTTTTGGAGAAGGGCGTCATCATCAATGTAGGTATCCAGTGTATATTTTTTTCTCTGTATAATAGTACACATTCTGATCTCTGAGCCTGAAAGAAATTTGAAACTTAGATTCTCTCCTTTTTTTAATCACTACTGTCCAGATTATTTGGGACAGATTAGTTCCAGAATTCCCAGCCAAATGAGCATTGTATTCCTAAAATACTGGAGGGAAATTCTAGGGGTTGCAGTCCCAACACATCTGAAGAACTACAACTTGACAAAAGCTGAACTGAATTTTCAAATTGAAATATAACAGGAAATTGCATTTAAGTGTTCAAGAACACTTCAGTGAAACTTGAGTGTTCAAGGGAGATGGAGAGAGGATATGCAGGTAGAGGACTCATTGTAGCACTAATAAACCAGGGCATGTCCTGGATTAAAAAAAAATAAACAAATGCATAGGTATAGAATAGACAGTAGTTACTTAAATAGGAGCCAGCAGTGTGCTGCAGCTGCCCAAAAAGCCAAGACAGTCCTAGACTGCATCAACCGAGGGAGAGCATCAAGATCATGAGAAGTGATAGTACCACTTTATACTGAACTAGTGAAGCCACACTTGGAATATTATGTCCAGTTCTGGTTTCCACAATACAAAAAAGGCCCTAAAAAGAATGCAGAGAAGAACAATAAAGATGATAAGTTGTCTGGAGCCTAACCATATGATGAATGGTTAAGGGAACTACATATCTCTAGCCCATTGAAGAGAAGGTTTAGGGGCGACATGATAGGTATCTTCCAATATTCTGGGGCTGTCACAGAGAAGAGGGGATCAACCTATTCTCCAAAATACCTGAGCTCAGGGCAGGCAGTAACAGGTGGAAGATCATTAAAGAGAGGTGCATGGTCTCTTCCAATCCTTTTATTTTATGTTCCACGTACTGTCTGAATTCATAATTTTTCAAAAGTAATCTCAGGTGTTTTTTTTAAAAAATCATCTTTTTAGTTAGGTACATATATATTTGATTTAGATGCAATCAATAGTCTAGAGCAGGGATCCCCAACCCCTGGGCGGTGGCCCAGTACCAGGCTGTGGCCTGTTCTGAACTGGGTTGTGCAAGCAGTGGGTGAATGCGTGGATGGGTAAAGCTTGAGGAGGGGATTGTATGAGCTGCAAATTGAGCGGCACATGTGTGTGTGCACTTGGCCGCCCCTTGTGCAGAACCATCCCCTCTCTCTCCCCTCCTCCAGTCCACAAAGCCAGATAGGTGGGAGACCGCAGGTCTACTCTAGAGCAAATTAAATTGCTAGAATATAGTGTGTATATAACTTCACCCTGTATTGTTATACTATATAATTATTTGTTTTATCTTGCATCCATTGGACTGATCAAGAATTCTAACAATAGACATCTGTGGTTTCATTTAGGATTTCATTGATACTGAAATGCTACTGTGCATGGAAAATGTAGACCAAAACAATCTATTGTCATATGCAAGAGAAGCTGCTGACTTTGCGACCGATTATCAATTGCCTGCCTTAGATTTTGCAATTAATCACTATGGGCAACCAGATGCGGCCATGTTTGATTTTACTTCTATGTATGCCTCGGAAAATGCTGCATTAGTACGTGAGAGGCATCGGCATCAACTGTTGGTAGCTCTTGTTGGAGACAGTTTAGTAGAGGTAGGATGAAATGCGCATTTGTTCCAAGATAGCTTTTAAAAGTGATTTGCTTTGTAACAATAATTTTGTGAATATCTAGTAAATATTGCAATTATGAATGCTATAATACTATTCTCTGACTTAAATGGTAGGAACTTCAGGAGCATTCACAATCCGTACCAAGAGTTTTTTTAAATTATTATTACTATTGTTTGACATTCCAGCTCTTAACTATTGTTTGTTTTTCCTCCACTTTCTCACCTTTTGTGTAAATTGCTTACCTTCCTATATTCTCTGCTTTCTCCCCGTAATATTGTGACTGGATGGGATCTAGATCTGGTCATTGACTTTAATAAAGAGTTTGAATTTTTCCCCAATGTGAATTATATTAGATGTTACCTAAAACAAAAATATGTTTCACAGCCATTCTGGCCAATGGGTACTGGTTGTGCAAGAGGATTCCTAGCTGCATTTGACACAGCATGGATGGTGAAAAGCTGGGCACAAGGAAAGCCCCCTCTTGATATCCTAGCAGAAAGGTAATTCTATATGTGTTTGCCTTTATATACTAGAGAAGTGAGTAAATTCCATTTTTCACAGAGGGATGAAGAATCCGTGGCCATCTAGATATCAAGCATTCCTTACTATTGACCTTGGGCACTTGATTGCTACAGTGTATTTCAGTAGCATCTAGGCGACCTAGTTCTACCATATTTGACAATGCTTCTATTATCTTATAGTTTTTATTTTGTTATCAATTTGTTTCTCCTTTGCTTCACTGCAATCTTTGCCCAATTACAAGGAGGAGAGGAGAGTTGTTGAGAAAGTTTTTAAGGATGTTATGTACGGTAATGATGAAGTCAAGTGTCTGTATTTGGAAATAGGTCATATAAGGGCTGAGAAAGCATGTTTGTGGAAAGCAAAAGACAGCACAGGCTGGAAACGGAAACCTGACTGACTAATAATGGCTGTGAAATCTATACCTACTGCTGTTTTGTGGCTAAAGGAGGAGTTGTTTCTTGTGCGAAAGGAAAATTAAAGCCAGATGATTTAGGATGATGCAATCTTACTTCTTCGTAGCTATTTTTCTGTTTTAGGAAGACCTGTTTTCTGTCTGAATTCTCATCATCAGCATTTTTCACACTATGGCAAATCTAAATTCATTGTCCGATTAGAGGTGGGTGCACATCAGGTAGGGACGAAAACTGCATGTCTCTTAGAAACAAACAAGCATATTTCTATTGCTATCTTTCAGGGAAAGTATTTATAGACTCTTACCTCAGACAACACCTGAAAATATCACTAAGAATTTTGACCAATACACTATTGACCCTGCCACACGATATCCAAATTTGAACTCAAGTTGTGTTCGGCCTCATCAGGTAAGCCAAGATATAAACCACAAAACTCTTTATATTCAGCAGTTTGGCGGGTCGAATCCCGAGTGCCGCATAACAGAGTGAGCGCCTGTTACTCGTCCCAGCTTCTGCCAACCTAGCAGTTCAAAAGCACATAAAAATGCAAGTAGAAAAATAGGGACCACTACAGTGGGAAGGTAACAGCGTTCCGTGCGCCTTTGGCATCTAGTCATGCCGGCCACATGACCACGGACACGTCCTTGGACAAGCGCTGGCTCTTCGGCTTTGAAACGGAGATGAACACTGGCCCCTAGAGTCGGAAACGACTAGCATGCATGTGCGGGGGAACCTTTACCTTTTACCTTACTAGGAAGGTTGGATATTTTTTTAGAACATTTCTGTTCAACTTTGACTGCCATGAGCATAGTGGTTGCATCGTTGACCTGTAAAATTTGAAAACAAACTCAGATGATTATGAAGAAAATGCAGACCTGCCTGTTTTTCATGCGTGTCTTTGATAGATTTATTTCCCCTGGATGCTTATTTGCAAGTTACCACAATGGTGTTTTATTGAGTTCTAATATTGGTAAATGCTTGGAATCTTGGAATAGGATGATAGCATATAAATATAATAATTAACATATAAACTGAGGTTAGGTGGACATTGCATATCCATTGTCAGTTTAGAAAATTGAATGATAAATTAGATTTGAGCAGTGACGTTTCTGAATTCAACTGATGATTATCTTCCCTTAGGTGAAACATTTATATATTACAAGTGAACTGCAGCCATGCCTATTAGAAAGAGCAAATACCATTAGAAGATCAATTGGCCTTTCAAAACATGGTATGAGAAGATTTCATTAGTATTCTTTTTTATACCATATACGGGAAGAGTTTGAAAGTTGTAAAGATTGTACCATTTTTTTTAAAAAAAAGAAAATTATTCTTTCAGAATATGACATAAGGCCCAACAAACTATTAACCTGGTGTCAGAAACAGACCGAAGGATACAAGAACGTGAATGTCACAGATCTCACTAGTTCGTGGAAAAGTGGCCTTGCCTTATGTGCAATTATGCATCACTTCAAACCTGACCTCATGTAAGTTTTTATATATGTATGTAATGCTTGCTAATTGCCAAGTTCCTTTTAAAATAGAGACTAGAATAAGGCCAATCAAAACAGTAAAGAAAGATTGTTTCTCTTTTTAACATCTATTTTGCCATTCTCTGCATCCTTTTGTTCAGATTCTGCCCCTTAGTGCCTTTGGCTGCATTCAGGTTTGCAGATTCAAAGAGCTCCTTGAGTTTCAACCGTACTGCTTTTGCTTGTGTTAGCAGAAGTTGATGTCTTTTATGCTTGTATTTCTTCCTGAATTCTTAGCATTTGTTATTTTACAGTCTTTTCTTTTAAATACTCTGTGCTGAGTAATATTCACATGCAAATGTGGGGAGAGGTTATTCAGAATTGAGGCCTGCGATTTGTATTGTTATAACAGTCTGGGGGAAAAAATACAAAAATAGCCCAAGACAAAAGAGCAATGATAGCAAAGAAAACAAACCTTGAAGGCAACCAAAAGGAAGAAAGGGGCATCAATTGTCCTTATCAAAAACTAGGCAAAGAACCAGGGCTCTCTGAAATGCCAATAGTGTGTGTGTGTGCGTGTGTGTCTTTGTGTCTATCTTAATGCATCTGTGGAAGGATATTGTTGTTGTTAGCTGCGAAGTCATGTCCACCACGAAGTCATGTCCACCACGTTCCTCCAAGTCTTCCTGTCCTCTACCATCTTCTGGAGTCCATTTAGGCTCACGCCTACTGCTTCAGTGACTCCATCCAGCCACCTCATTCTCTGTCGTCCCCTTCTTCTATTGCCCTCGATCCTTCCCAGCATTAGGCTCTTCTCCAGTGAGTCCTTCCTTCTCATTAGGTGGCCAAAGTATTTCTCTTAATAATAATAATAAGTTGGAAGGGACCTTGGAGGTCATCTAGTCCAACCCCCTGCTCAGGCAGGAAACCCTATACCATTTCAGACAAATGGCTGGCCAGTCTCTTCTTAAAAACTTCCAGTGTTGGAGCATTCACCACTTCTGGAGGCAGGTTGTTCCACTGGTTAATTGTTCTAACTGTCAGGAAGTTTCTCCTTAGTTCTAGGTTGCTTCTCTCCTTGACTAGTTTCCATCCGTTGCTTCTTGTCCTGCTTTCAGGTGCTTTGGAGAATAGCTTGACTCCCTCTTCTTTGTGGCAGCTTCTGAGATATTGGAACACTGCTATCATGTCATCCCTCACCCTTCTCTTCATTAAACTACACATACCCAATTCCAGCAACCGTTCCCTATATGTTTTAGCCTCCAGTCCCCCAATCATCTTTGTTGCTCTTCTCTGTACTCTTTCTAGAGTCTCGACATCTTTTTTACATAGTGGTGACCAAAACTGGATGCAGTATTCCAGGTGTGGCCTTACCAAGGCATTGTAAAGTGGTATTAGTACTTCACGTGATCTTGATTCTATCCCTCTGTTAATGCAGCCTAGCACTGTGTTTGGCTTTTTTGGCAGCTGCAGCACACTGCTGGCTCATATGTAAGTGATTGTCCACTAGGACTCCGAGATCTCTCTCACAGTTACTACTATTGAGCAAGGTACCACCTATACTATACCTGTGCATTTGATTTTTCCTGCCTAAATGTAGAACCTTACTTTTTTCACAATTGAATTTCATTTTGTTAGATAGTGCCCAGTGTTCGAGTCTGTCCAGATCCTCCTGTATCTTAAGCCTATCTTCTGGAGTATTGGCTATTCCTGCCAGCTTGGTGTCGTCTGCAAATTTGATGAGTTCCCCATCTATCCCCTCATCCAAATCATTGATGGAAGAAGTTGAAGAGCACTGGGCCCAGAACAGAGCCCTGGGGCACCCCACTACACACTTCCTTCCATGTAGATGCAGTTCCATTGAGGACCACACGCTGAGTACGGCCTGTCAGCCAGCTACAAATCCATCTGGTGGTGATGCTATCTAACCCACATTTTTCTATCTTATCAAGTAGTAGGTTGTGATCTACTTTATCAAATGCCTTACTGAAGTCCAAGTAAATTATATCTACAGCATTCCTCTGGTCCACTAGTTTTGTCACTTGGTCAAAGAATGTAATAAGATTTGTCTGGCATGATCTGTTTTTGACAAACCCATGTTGGCTTTTAGTGATAACTTTGTTCACATCAAGGTGTTCGCTGATTTGTTGTTTGATTATCTTTTCCAGAATCTTCCCAGGTATTGAGGTCAGGCTGATAGGTCTGTAGTTTCCTGGATCTATTTTTTTCCCTTTTTTGAAGATGGGAACTACATCAGCTCTCTTCCAGTCCTCTGGTAGTTCCCCAGTGCTCCAGGATCTTTGAAAAATATAGTTCAGTGGTTCTGAGATCACGTCTGCCAGTTCCTTGAGAACCTTGGGGTGTAATCCATCTGGTCCTGGTGATTTGAACTCGTCTAGGCTGTGTTGTGACTCAGGGCCAGCCTGTGGGTCCGACAGCCGGCTCCGATGTATCGGATGACTCAGATGAGGGGGAGGAGGAGGGTGTGGAAGACGAACCGGCTGATGATGGCTTGGAGGCTTTGCAGAGCCCTCAGCCGGGGACCTCTTCTCAGCTGCGTGAGCCCGATAGTGCGGAGGATGATGACCCACAGCTGGCCCTGTTCAAGGACGCCCGACGCAGGAGGCAGTCGAGCAGGAACAAACAAAGAAAGGCTGTGGGACTCCTCGGGAGGAGGCACAGGGAGACCACGCCCTGAACTCTAAATAAAAGGAGTGTTTGGGGAGGGGCTGGTTGCTGAAAGCAACCCTTCCGCTTGAGGATTCAAGTTCCTGTGTTTTTGTTTCTTGTTCTGTTAATTGACTAATAAATCTTGGCAGACGCTTTTCAGCCTTGGACGCTCTCCAGTCTCTTCTGTTAGAATAGGGGTTTGCCTTACTACAAGGCCGGAAGAGGGCTGGTTCAGAACAGGCTGGACAGGTGCTCGCTTACCATTTTCTTGCCTATCTTAGCTTGTGTTTCTATTCTGTTTTTTATGGCACTGGTTTTGATAGGTTGGACTATTTTTTCCCTTTGTGTAAAGTCAGATGCAAAAAACGAGTTAAATAGTTCTGCTTTCTCCCTGTTGCTTGTCACCTTCTTGCCACTTTCCCCCACTAATGGACCAATCATTTCCTTAACTTTTTTCTTGTTTCTTATATGTTGAAAGAAGCTTTTTTTGTTATTTTTGACTTTGGTCGCAAGCCTTAGTTCATTTTGAGCCTTAGCTTCCCTCACTTCACCTTTGCAGGCACGGGCTGTTTGCTGATATTCTGACTTAGTTATGTGCCCCTCTTTCCAATTCTTATACTTGTCCTTTTTATCTTTCAGTTTATCAGTGAGTTCTTTATGCAGCCATGCTGGTTTCTTTTGAAAGCTGTTATTTTTCTTCTTTGTTGGTATTGTGCTAGACTGGGCCTTTATTATCTCACTTTTCAAAATTTCCCAAGCTTCTTGAGTTGTTTTCCCCTTTAGGATTCTCATACATGGAATTCTTCCCAAGATCTCTCTAAGTTTATTGAAATTAGCTCTTTTAAAGTCCAAGATTCTAGTTTGGCTGTATTCTATTGCTTGTGCTTCCATAATGTTGAATTCCAATATTGCATGATCACTTCCCCCCAAGGTTCCTGTGGCTTTGACACTTTCTATCATTTCATCTCTGTTAGTGAGAATTAAATCCAATATGGCTAATCCCCTAGTTCCCTTCTCTACTTTTTGGGAGAGAAAGTTGTCTGCTAGGTTTGTCAGGAATCTGTTAGATCTTAGATTGTTGATATTTATTCCAGCAGTCTTAATTCCAATTTTTGATTCATCTAGCCCTGCCTTTGATATTATGGCAATTATTTGGGGAATACATTTTATGTTTTATCCATATGCCAGTTCCCCAAGAATTCTGGAGATGATGATGATTATATTTTTATCCTGCCTTTAATATATTTTGGTCAACTCAAGGCAGTTAACATACCTAATGCTCCCACCTGTAGTTTTCTCTACAGAAATAGTTCTGTGAAGTGGGTTGGGCTGAGTGTCTGGACCAAAGTCATTCAGCCAGTTTTTCATGCCTAAGAGAGACCTAGAACTCAGTCTCCTGGTTTCTAGGTCAGAACTTTAACCACCACACCAAATTGGCTCATACTAGAACTTTTAGCAACTACTTCATACTTATTTAGCAAACATCATTCTCTAGAATAAGGACATTATTATGCCAACAGATACTAAGTTTCTTCTTAATACCTAATGTCTTCCATATCTATGTACTTAACTTCCCACGATTTCTAGTTGCAGCTTCTAGGAAGTATTGAAATAACAGTTCAATACATCTATAAGATGCAAGATTGGAGACAATTGATTTTGAACATTTACATATTCTGGTTTGGTATATATATTATTCTATTATTTAGTCAGGATTTCTTTCATTAGTTGGTTGGTTGTCAGAGTTCCAAGGGATAATTATAGACTATTGTTTTGTACGTACAACCTTGACTGAAATGATGTAAGGAGATGGTGGTATTCCACTATGTGGAAGAGAGTAAATAGGTATGAATACTTACTAAATTGATTTTTTATCAAGGATACCAACACAGATTTCCCCCCCCCACTGTTTTAGAAAAACTTTTGAAAACAAAAATATTTAGTACAGAGAGAAAAATTTTGTAAAATACTGTAAGAGATGAGCAACAAGAAAATAAGTCCAGTTGCCATGACTCAGTTTTTAGACTGAGATATTTCTGTACTTACATGACTTTTCTTCCTAATTCTTAAGTGACTTTGATTCCCTGAATGAAGAAGACGCAGTCGAAAACAACCAGCTAGCATTTGATATTGCTGAACGTGAATTTGGAATTCCTCCTGTCACAACTGGGAAAGAAATGGTGTCTGCTGGAGAGCCTGATAAACTCAGTATGGTCATGTATCTCTCAAAGTTCTATGAGCTATTTAGGGGGACACCTCTCAGAGCAGTGGGTAAGTTAGCTCTGTTGCTTTTTACTCTCAGCAGAAAACAAGCTTTTGTTACTTTATCTTCAGGTTTGGCCTTAAACCTGACCCTAAGGTTTCTTGCAATTGTAACTGCTTTGGAATATCTAATTATATTTAGCTATGTTAACCAGGGACACGGTGGCTCAGTGGGTTAGGACGCTGAGCGTGTCGATCAGAAGGTCGGCAGTTTGGCGGGTCAAATCCCGAGTGCCGCATAACAGAGTGTTACTCGTCCCAGCTTCTGCCAACCTAGCAGTTCGAAAGCATGTAAAAATGCAAGTAGAAAAATAGGGACCACTATGGTGGGAAGGTAACAGCATTCCGTGCACCTTTGGCGTCTAGTCATGCCGGCCACATGACCATGGAGACGTCCTTGGACAAGCGCTGGCTCTTCAGCTTTGAAACGGAGATGAGCACCGGCCCCTAGAGTCGGAAACGACTAGCACGCATGTGCAGGGGAAACTTTACCTTTACCTATGTTAACCAGGTTTTATAACAAAATAGGGTGAATGGACAGTTTTATTCTTGAATGGTTTTGGAAAGCCAGAAGACACTGTTGCCATTACTTATTTTGGTTAATTGATCACATAAATTTCATGAAAGTTGCTGATTCTGCACTTGGTTTTCATATTTGTGTCAGTTTTATTACATTTTTTTTTAAAATTGAGAACCTTGTCTGCTAGATATATTGTTTTCCAAGTGCTATGATATGGATCGGTAATATTTAGAAATCTACGTAAGCCAGTATACTTTTGCACTTTTCACATAAGCAAAATGACAATGTGGGAAACAGGACGACTCTTGGCTCTGTTTGGCATTAAAATTTGCACAGTAGAAGAGCTTTTAGGCCTGCACTAGTATATTTTATTTGAAGTAATCATTACAACCTGCTGATTGCATATGGTTTACTCAGATATGCATCATGCTTAGACTCAGCTCTGCTCAATGTATTGTGTCAGCATTTGGCAGTGTTTGAGTGATTGAAGCCTTTAAATCCACCTCCCAACTTTCTAATCAGTCACAGAAAGACATCTGATGATACTGTGACTTCATTGGAAGGTACAAGGCCAAATTTTATGTCCCTTTCATGTTGTGGTTGTGGATAGAAATAGAAGTGGTAGACCTCTGACAGGCAAATCACTTCCATCCCCACCAATAAAACTTCCTAAAATCCAAGCAATGGCCTGATATCCATTTCTCAGGCACATCTTGGGTCTTTCTTCCAGATTTGTAGGAGGGACAGTTACAGAGGTTATTATAAAAATGTTCAACTTTTTAGAACTTCAAATTTTGGGGGTTATGGTGGGGAATAAAAATGGAACCAGGAACAGGAGACTTCTACTCTGAATTAAGTGCTGCTGAAATTCAGCAGTTTTGCTATTAATTTTAGGGTGTTGAGTGGGAACTGAATGTCTGTTTATTCTAAGTTCAGGACTGTACTATTTAGTTTGAAGAATGTTGCTTTTTCAATGTTTCTATTTTTTTTTGTAATGAAAAACTTTCTGAAGTTAACAATGAGTTACAAAGGCAGTTTTATAGGGAAAAATACTTGAAAGTATGAATAACTTGCTTTGCATGATTTCCAAATTAATACATGATGCCTTAATTTACTTTATTTATTTATGTTTGAACAGGTACTGTGACAAAGCAAAATGGAGAAAGAATTGATCCTTGTTCAACAAACTCATCCCATTTTGTCCATAATAATTACATAAACTTGACATTTCCAAGGAAGAGAATACCAAAAGTAAAATTATATATATGTTTTTTCTTCTTCCTCCTCCTTCAGAAAAAGGAATAAATGCATGCATAGTACAAAATAAACAGCAAGCTTATAAACTTACAAATACTGTGTAACTCATGATGGTTAAAATAGGACCATACTCAATTATGCTATCTACATTTTATTTAGATTCACACTGTGATCAGAGTATGGCTTTCCCTATCATGCAGAGTTTGTACATTTCCCTGGACTATTTGGTTGCCATTTGAAGTCAGTGTGAAATTGACCTTTGATCTCGTGAGGCTAAATTATTTCAATAGGACTATTGAAAAATGTTCTCCAGTAAATCTGCTCTTCCATTTACAGATGTCAAATTGACCTAATATTAAAGGAAACTACTTTACAGTTTTCAAAAGAGGGTTTACTTATCAGTGACAAGTATTCTCTGTTGATTTCTGAAAGAGATCACTATGTTTTTTTCCCCTCTGTTGATCATTCATTGGAACAGCTGTGGTATGACAGCATTGTTGTTAACTGCGAAGTCATGTCCAACCCATCGCAACCCCATGGACAACGTTCCTCCAGGCCTTCCTGTCCTCTACCATCTTCTGGAGTCCATTTAAGCTCACGCCTACTGCTTCAGTGACTCCATCCAGCCTCCTCATTCTCTGTCGTCCCCTTCTTCTATTGCCCTCCATCTTTCCCAGCATTAGGCTCTTCTCCAGTGAGTCCGTCCTTCTCATTAGGTGGCCAAAGTATTTGAGTTTTAGCTTCAGGATCTGGCCTCCTAAAGAGCAGTCAGGGTTGATCTCCTCTAGGACTGACCGGTAATCTATGAAGGGGATGACAGCATAGTAGCAGGAAAATAAAAGAGAGAGTGTGTGTGAGTTTGCAGGTATCGTTAATAATGAAAGAAAGAGTGTTACTTCCCACTACTAATTTTATATTTAGTGCAAGAAATACTCGGCTGAAGAACAGGAAGTAAGTTTCGTTTTATAGAGATACAACTTCAGAACATTAACCCGTATTAACAATTAAATAAAACATTGAATTAAATTTAAATTAAATTTAGAAAACTAAATTAAATTTCATCCTATGTATGAAAATAAGTGTGATCTTTGAGATGAAGCATCCTATCATATCTCTTTATATATCAGAAAAAGATACAGCTTTACATAATACTTCTTGTGTTCAAATATGAGCTTAAACTTTCCAGTATTTTTATAATGAAATTGCTGTATATTAGGTAATTCATCTATCAACTTCCATCCTATGACACTGTTTGATAGAGTGTATGTTGGTTAAAAATGCCATCTGACTTCACTTAGTTACTCTTGTGATGAGTGGAACTTACACCACCATAAGCTAGCTGCAATGGCTCACTCTAGTATGTGAGAAGAGAAGGTTTCACACATGCAATGTAACTCCCCCTTCTTTCCCCGCTACATTTTCTTCCTACATCTACTTACGTGTCCCTAGAATGCCTCCAGAGAATTCAGCATGCATGTATCATTTTACAGAGATCGTTTGATTAAATAAGAGAATAAACAGAAATATTTGGTCAGACCGCTTCAGTAACTAGCAACTAAAAACAATGAGTGCATTTTGTGCTTTTAAAGCTGTATCAGCTCTGCCTTCTGAAAGGCCAATGAATAAAGTTTAAGAGAGCCTCCCAAATACAAAATATAAAATTCTCCTTAGGCCAACCAGTCTATAAATAATACCATCAAATCATGTGAATATTAAGCTATCTACCAGGAGTCATATGCCCTTTTTAGGTAACAGCTTTTCTTTATTCAGCCATGCAAACAGAACTGGTGTGTTTATTCAATTGAAATCCAACTATCCAATTTGGCAGAAGTAGGAGAAAAATGCTCACCCTTCTAAACAAGTTTACAGTAGATTCATCTGCTAAAATATAGATATGGTGTATTTCACGATATAGCTTACTGTAACTTCTCCAGTCTTGTACATCGACATAAATTAGACATCTTAATTTTTTTCTTTTTTATTCTATACCGGCTTTCCTGCCCTCAACTATACAAACAACAGTGACTATGAAAATTAAAAAAAACATGCTCAGAAACTTAATTTTAAAAGATCTACGAATTAAATCTACAAATCTGTAATCAGAACTGTGCTTATAGTTCTGTCCCATTGATGGTTCTTTTACTTACTTCCGTGCTTCACTGGGAACGAAGATCACACAAATAGCTTGGCAGGGAGAGAATAAAAACAAATTTCCCCATTCTGCTTTCTATTAGTAGTAGGAATTTCTATTATAGCCTCTTCCAAGAGCAGAAGGGTAATTCTGGTTCATGTGACCCTTAGTGATGATTTTTATCTAGACAGAAAATAGTCTGATTTTAAAAAAAACTTTGAAAACTTTTAGGACCATTTTTAGAAACATACATCTGTCCATGTTTTGGAAAGGAGAGCTAAGAGTGGTTTTGTCCATCATTCAGAACATTACACATAGCTATAAAATAATTCCAAAAGAAATATACTTATGTGAAATAATGTGGCTTGCAAACTCAGCTAGAGTGTTGAATTTTATCAGCAGTGCCACTCACATTTGCATGAAATACTCTTGAAATGACATAATGTTGAAATATTCACAGGATACTTTCTACCTCTGCTAGAGGTAGAAAGCTATATAAATTAATTCATATCACCGATAACTTCTGTCTTCCTTCCATAAAGAACAACTGGTGATTTATCCAGGACCTGAATTGGGCAGCAGTATACACAATCTCCTGAGTGGTTTCATCAAAAAATGTGTAATGCTAGGACTTTTAGGCCCAAAATAATGCACACAGACCTTGAATTAGGGGAACCATATTATCTCCTCATGGATTTCTGAGCTAGTGTGACATTGGAATTGTGTGATCCCTGAGTTATTGTGAGATGTCAGATAAATACAATAAATGATTTTATATGTTTAATCCACAATCCAAATTCATTGTGTGTATGTATGTGTGTGTGTACTGCTTTTGCACCAAAAAAATAGAATATAGATAAGGATAATAAAAAAACTTTTGCTTTCCTTAAGTCCTTGAAATCTATCAATTTAGGTAATTTTTCTCTTCTCATTTTTTTTGGTGTTTTAGCTGGTTAATGAGAAAAGTGCTCCTGAAATAATACAAAGAAAAATGGCAGATGACAAAGTGGCTTTCATTTTCATCAGTCATATGTGGTTTTCACATAAAAATCAGATTGTACAAATTCCACAGCTTATGAATAGAATGGAGGAGACTGAACAAACATATTCTAGTTTGGACTATAGATAACAAAATTTGCCTAGAATAGGTTGGTGTTTGTAGAAAGAGAAACATTAATATCAACAGTCTTTATAATATATTAAAAGTGCCCTAAAATTAGTCCTCCAGTCAATTCTTCATAGAAAGATGCATAATGAAACCTTGAATTGTACCTAGTACATAATTTAATTGTAATCTTTGCCCTTCCTCCTTTTATAACTAATTTGACTTTTTAATGTACAGCATGTTCATTTTAACCAGTACCCTTTTATTAAATTGATATTTTTTATACAGTTACAGTTGTGAATGTTTTCTAACTTGATTTCATTGATTTTAGGTGGAAGAAAATGAAACCAGTAAAAGGCGACGCAAAAGTCTCATCTGTTTTGAAGAAGTTAGTAATAAATTTAATTATTAAATATGCTTTTATTGTATAATAAAATCTATTATTCACTAGAAAAAAGTAGACATTAGGGAGTTCACATTCAGCTTTTTAACTGATTAAAATTAATCATAACAAGTCAAGGGATAGATAACATTATTTTATTTATTTATTAAAAGAGTTAGACTGCCCCATAGTTGAAGCTATTAACAACTCCCATTTTGTCATCAGTTCAATGTCCACAAAAAGAAAAGTAACATTGTTTTGGAACCTGCTTTGAACAAACAGGACTTCACTTTAGCCTGTTTCAAGTAATAGTGGATTCTTCAAATCTGTGGTTGCAAATCTGTATGGCTACTGCCATTGACAATGGAAGCCAAACTTCTCTGAAGACTTGTAGTGTGACAAGTGTCAAATATCAAGGATAAAATTGACTTAACTTGTTTTATCTTAAAGGCATTTCTATGACTTTAGATACCGTCAACCAGGATCATTTGAGAGATTTGGGAATAGGTGGCATGGCTTTGTAATAGTTCCATTCCCATCTCTCAGGTAGGTTGCAAATGATGTTGCTTGGACACCGATCCTTAAAACAGGAGGTATAAGAAACTCTACAGATTTAATCTGTTCCCAGTAATATTTGATATCATCTTGAAACACTGGAGATATGCTGCTGGATTTATTTCTCTATAAACTTTTCAAGAAATTGTATGGTTCCACCTAATGGCCCGCAGTCTGTAGTGAGATAGATAAGGGATAATTCATTGCAAGTGAAACAGAACGTGCTCATTTGAAAGGCAACAATTCCAAAGAAGCATACATGAAGAGTACATAGGTAGTTTGGAGTATTTCTGGACTTGGATTTATCTCTTGTTTCTGAGACCAGATTGAAGAAATGGCCAGGAGCATGTTTTATCTATTTTAGTATTTGTACCCATTGGAAGACAATGTTTTTAGTACTGTGATACATATCCTAGTAACTTCAAGGCTCTATATAGGTCTACCTTTGTGTCTGTGAACATTTTATTTGGAACAAAACAAAGACAGTGAAGTTGGTCTCCTCAGAAGGACCATGAGCGCTCCATATTAAGTCTATACTTGAAGTATAGTAGTGGCTGCCGATTAATTTGTGCACAAAATACAGTTAAAAGTACTACTTAAAGCCTTACACAGTTCAGGTCCAGACTATTTGAAAGAAGACCAATTTCTATATGAATCTTTATGATTACTGAGAATTGGAATGCTTTTCAAGTTCACAAATGTAATGCAGAAAGAACAATTTGGTCTAGTTGTTAAGCTACTACTACAGATCAGTTGCTGTGAGGACAATAAGAGGAAGGAAGAGTAAGTATGTTTGTACCTTGAATTATTTATAAAAAATGTAGATTTTTTTATGTAGGTTAAAAAAAAATTTCCATCACAAAATCTGCATAAATGGCAGTCATTAAGGTTGTGGAATAAATACATATACTTATTTCCTTTATCTGCTTGCTTATAGTCTTCAAACCATTTAAACCAAGAAAGAAATTCTAGTAGTCAAGCAAGGGATTTGAAAGAAACAATAAATCGAAACAAAGTGAAATCAATGGCAACGCAGCTCTTAGCCAAGTTTGAAGAAAATGCACCCAGTGTTTCATTAAGGAGACAGGTGAGTGAACGACCAAATAAATAAATACAGATGAGAAGAAGGCAGAGCGACTGCAGGACAAAGCCCAGACCTTCCTGGGTTAGTTGAGAAATGGGGATAAGACTATACTGGCAGTGTTACCCCAAAACAGAGATGAGGTGGAGATGCTGAATTCTTCCAGCCTCTCTCTATGTGCTACAAAATGTGGAACGTGCAGTAAGGTGGATTACGTGCAGTTGAGTACATGCAGTAAGATGGAGTGAACATCTGAGGCATCAATCTTGTAAGATGAGGAATTCCTTCATAGTGCCAAGCAGTTAATAAAATCTGGACTCCTAATACCCTTTCTATAGCACTTAAGCCTACACCAGAAGTTCCATGTTTGGTTGTACAAAGTTCCTATGATGCTGTTGCCCACATATTCTGGATCTGCTCCTTGTGACCTTGGCTTGTTTTTGGATTTTCTGTGTACATCTTATGCTTGATAGATTAAATGAATCTACTGGCCTAGTTAGTTTGATCAGCTTTGATTTGACCAGTACTAGACTTTCCTTTGGCCTTGTTACTGCTTTGTTACTGCTCCCAGTACAAATAGTAACATTCACATTTGGAGCCAAATCTTTCTGAGGGATAACCAATTATTTTGAGCAATTGGCACATAGGCCCTTTGAAAATATGCATGACATTACTATTTAAGTGTGACATACGTTTATGATGCTTTTCTTCCCTGTTACTGAAAACTTTTGAAATAATATGATGACATGGGATCAGGCTGTCTTAGCATGTAACATAAATTAATAGAACAATATAAAAATTTTATATTCCTGTGCTTCTTAAGATAGTTGGCAATACTTTGGTTAAGATTACAAGATGGTAAAAATTCTGTTACACATTTTATTGCTACTTAAATAAATTGATTTTATACTCCATACCATTTGCTGCTTAAGTATGTGCAAATATTTCCAGTATAGGATTATGTGTAGGAAACAAGACAAAATTCTGAATCAGCTTGGGCTTTTTGGTCAGAACCTTAAATGTCCAGCGTAAAAACTTGTTTGAAGCATCCTACATAAATTCAGTGTATACAATTATGTAAAATAGTGCAGAGAAGAACAGTAAAGATGATTGAAGGACCAGAAGATAAAACATATGAAGAACAGTTGTAGGAGTTGAGGATGTCTATAATGAAAAGAACAGGGGTGACATGGTAGAAGTCTTCCAATATTTGAGGGGTTGTCACAGGAAAGAGGAGGACAATCTATTTTCCAAAGCACCTGAGGTCAAGACAAGAAGCAATAGATAGAAACTAATCAAGAAGAGATCCAACATAGAAATACCCAGAAGCTGTGAATGCTGCAACACTGGAAATTTTTAAGAAGAGACTGGCCAGCCATTTGTCTGAAATGGTGTAGGTCAGGGGTGTCAAACTCAATTTCATTGAGGGCCGCATCAGCATTGCAGTTGCCCTCAGGGGGCCGGGTGGGTATGGCCAGGGTGGGCGTGGCCTACTGGGTGGGCATGGCTAGAGTGCATATGGCCTACTGGGTGGGCGTGGCCAGCTCTACATCGTTGGCATCAAGGGTGCCTATGGGGGCCTGGGCAGGAGTGGGACAGATCTGGGGGTCTCTGGCAGAAGGAGGGTCTCTGGGCCAGGGCCAAGGCAGTGGGGGCCGTTCCCTCACTGTTTCCAGGATGGCTTCGCGGGCCACATGAAACCACTTCGCGGGCCAGATCCGGCCCCCGGGCCTTGTGTTTGACATGTCTGGTGTAGGTTTTCCTGCCTGAGCAGGGGGTTGGACTAGATGACCTCCAAGGTCACTTCCAACTTAAGTCTTCCTTTTTCTTCAAACTATGTTTTATGTTTCCGCACCAATTGAAAAGATCATATACTTGATAATTAACATGCTTGCCTGGTTATTTTACCATACACAGTAGTCTAGGATAATTTGAAAACTGAACTGGTGAATAGCTATCAGTGATACACTCAGTTGTGATTGTAGTTTGCTATACAAAAGTAACTAATGAATATTGTGGTTTTTAAAATTCTGAAAAATTTGTTCAAAAGGAGAAAGTGTATTGCTTGCTCCAACAATAAACTGGTTGCATATGGTAGAGAGAAATCATCAGATTTAAAACAGAGTTGGCTTGACTGTAGAGATAGCAATGATATTCCTAAGGGCCATCAGTGTGAAAAATCTGAAGAGGCAGTGCTTATTGTGTGTAGTTTACCAATATTATCCTCTCTCTTTTTAGAGGTTAAAACTTTTTTAAGTTTGCTGAGTTTAGATACTGTATTTGAATAGCACCTAACTCAGGAGACTCATGCCACAGGTCAGATTTTCCATCTGTTTGGGTGTCCCCTACGAAAAATATTGTTTAAAGCAAAACATTTAATATTACATTGCTTCGAAAACAGATTTGCTTCATTGTGCTTATGTAGACTTTTATCCTATTGGCTTTCTTATTGATGTGAATAGAGGCTTGGGGGAATGGTTTTAATTGGGACCAGTGTAGATAAGAAAGGTTAAACTTCTCCTTCCTAATTGACACTGTATAAATTTTAACGCTAACTACCAATCCAGTTTGTACCAATCTAACATTAGAGGATATTATTAAATTGGCAACTGAATAAACAGAAATTATAATTTCACAAATTTTAAAATGCTACTGCTGGTGGTTCTTCTTTTCTTCTTTACGCTAGCTTTCTGTTCTAATTCTAACATCTTCTTTTTTCGGGCTGTTCTCCACTTTTTTAATTTAAGGAGCCGGTAAAAAGATCAGGCTTGTTTCTTTCTTCTGAATCTCCTATAAATCCTCACTTTGCTAAACCCAAGGAGACAACTGATAATCTGCCATCTCCATCAAAGAAACAGGTAGGCATTCTTCGGGGGTGGGGGGGTGGGAAACTCCCTTGATTGCTGGAGACCATGATTGTTATGATGCTAGCAATAAGCTCATTAATATATTCCAAAACACTAGAAAGTCATTTTAACACAATGTTAAATATACCGAAGAAACAATATAGTACGCAGCAACCATTAACTCCCATCAAAATTCCACACCATTGTTCCCTATCCTGGATGAAGAGCAGAAAAAGCAAAATAATTTAAAGGATCATTTTGGTATAGAATTGGACAATGGAAATCTAATTTATAGTAATCAGATGTGTGCTGTTTGTGATTATTGAGTAAAAGGAACTTTCGTTCCAAATAAATTATTTGCCTTGTGTTTATGTGATTAAAAAGGGACGTGGTGGCTCAGTGGGTTAGGACGCTGAACTTGTCGATCAGAAGGTCGGCAGTTCGACAGGTCGAATCCCGAGTGCCGCGTAACAGAGTGAGCGCCTGTTACTCGTCCCAGCTTCTGCCAACCTAGCAGTTCGAAAGCACGTAAAAATGCAAGTAGAAAAATAGGAACCACTACGGTGGGAAGGTAACAGCATTCCGTGCGCCTTTGGCGTCTAGTCATGCCGGCCACATGACCACGGAGACGTCCTCGGACAAGCGCTGGCTCTTCGGCTTTGAAACGGAGATGAGCACCGGCCCCTAGAGTCGGAAACGACTAGCACGCATGTGCGGGGGAACCTTTACCTTTATGTGATTAAGTGCCCGTTTGCCTGGATACATTCTGATTATTTTAGCCAATTTCAATGCAGATACCTTTTGTTGGAAGAGAGGTCACTGGTTTCCTTTGCAGCGTTTCCCAGTCTCAGGCCATAGCTAAGATGGACTGCCCTGTCAGGAAACCCTTGCAGCCTTTGTCTGATGACCAACCACTGGCCAAGCCCTTGAGATGCATAGAACCAAGTCAGCCGAAGTCTAGAGTCTCTGAAACGCTTTCCTCTTCCTGTCCTGCTGCCCTTCCACTTTCTGGTGTGCTTCAGCGCCTTCAGGATGTGGAGGAAAAAATTAATCAGGTGACGTTCTTTCCTCTATTTCCCCTTTTTTTTCCCTTTCTGGTTTCTTCCTGTACTACTAAAACACATTCGGTCATATAGGACGGTTCTGAACCATGGAATCCCAGTTGCTCTAACCATGAAACCTATTTTTTGTTCCTTTGACAGGATCCCTCATTATTTTATTTTATTTTTCTACATTGCGCTGACATTGCACACACTTTAGATTGGTTAATGAAACTTGGGAAAAAACTGACTAGAAAGTTCCCTTTCTTCTTTTTTTTGGGGGGGTGGGGAGAGAACAATGGTAAGCTATTAAGCTAAATTGCTTATCCAAGTCTCCATTACTTCTTAAGTCCTGCATGGATATTTGTTAATTTTATTTATCGTACAAAGATTTGGCTCCCTTTTTTTAACCAACAGCCTTCAAGATATCTCAAAGCCGGGCTATAGAAACTGGGGATGCAGTCATGATATCTAAGAGATTGTTGTGCAAACACAGTTCATGGAATGTAATCCCTGGAAAAAAAGCTTTTTTAACAAAATCACATTACAGTTTTTCAAAGGAAGAGCAGCACAGCTTATCAACTGGTGAGATGCGCCAGAAAAAAATGCACACTGGGGTGACGTCAGGCCCAAAGCTTCCCATAAAGAATCTCTTTAAATGTCCCAGATAACTTCATGTATACACCAGCGTTTCCCAACCTTAGGAACTTGAAGATGCGTGGACTTCAACTCCCAGAATTCCCCAGCCAGCTATAGCTGGCTGGGGAATTCTGGGAGTTGCAGTCCACGCATCTTCAAGTTCCTAAGGTTGGGAAACGCTGGTATACTCAACAGTGCTTTGGATTTCTGTGCCCTCTTTGTTACTGAATCTTCTTTTCTCCAAACTGCTACCCTTTGTTCTATTGTTTCTACTTTTTCTCTCTAACTCAAAGTTTTCTTCTCTCCTTGCTGTTCCTGCCACAGAAAAAAGCTCAGTCCATAGCCCATAGAGAATTTCATAAAAAGAGCATTAAAGAGAAAGCAGCTCATCTGGCCTCCTTGTTTGGTTGTGTTGACATCCCCAAGGTGAATAAATATGCAGAGAATGCAAAGTTGGTGAGGAACTGTGTTGGTGGTTAAGAGGGCTAGCTCATGGCTAATAACTCTTTGCTTTTGTTTCATTAAATGTGATTTAAAAAAAAAAGAAATAAGTGGAAATTTGTTCATGGTCTGCCACAAAGTGATAAGGGCCAATGTCAACATGTCAATTTTTTCCAATATGTTTGTCTTAATTTATGGCTGTAGCAGAATGTTCTTTGGTAATTTAATGCACGTTGGCAAGTACCATAATTTTAACATGCATTTGCAGGTAAATAATTTGGGACCATTTTTCCTCTTTCTGCTTTACACAGAATCCACTTCCTACTAAAGGTCTCTCCCATTCTCAGCTCCCATCTCCCTCTTGTCTGCCATCTCATGATTCAGCTGCTTCCTCTTCATCTATAAACTCTGCTTCCTCTGCTATTCTTTCTGAAAAGGTATTCTTTAACAGGTTTCCTCTCAGCTTCATATTGTCACTAAAAAAAAGAGTCTAACATTGGCTTTCACTAACATTGCAGAGAACAGAGTTTTGTGTGTGTGCTATATTTCATTTGAAAAAAGGCTAAAGTAGTGGATAGTAAAGTCTTTTCAAACAGTACCAGAACTTGAATTTGGCTTATCCTGTTTAATAAACTATTTTAAAATATTGGACTGAAAAAATGGAAATTATGTAACTTTTCCCTCTAAACAGTGGGAGAAGGATGATTCTTTATTTGCTGTTCAGATACGTTTGTGCTTATTATCAGGTGAGCTTCAAGGCCACATGGGTTTCCAATTTCTTATTTGCAGTCCCCAGAATTTTCTCTGAAAGCAGTGGTCAGAAAGTAGCATGACAATTATGATTTTGAAGTAGCATAAACACAAAAATACTGTGGGAACATATTTTTTTATATAACAAAAATCCCTGGGGGGAAATAAAGTCCCAGCCTTAATCATTTCACAGTCCTGTTTTCCTATCTTCATCTCGACAGAATGAAATTACAGAAAGCCATAGTATAGTTTGCTTGTTTGGGGTTTAGCGTGATTCATGAACATAGTGCTTTGAAAACATGGTTTAATGCATGTGAGCATATGCATCCCACAGTTCACTTTCAGGAAGGCAAAATATAGAAAAGGAATAAGAAATAAGTAATCCAAGAAAGGGAAATTCAGATAAATCTAGTTTACATTGATACCATTTTCAATCTTTGCAAATCAACCTAGTTTCCATAATGTCCAAATCCTGTTTTATATACTAATCTTCTCACAGTGCTTGTTTTGATGAAAAAATGTTCAGTCATTGCTTTCCTAGTCTTCCTTTTACTTTCATCTATTCACTTTTCCTTATGGATCTTCATTAATTCTAATTATTATGTGGATCTTCATTAATTTTCTCTATATAACTAAATTACCTCTAACATTTCTATTGTACTGCTCAGTCAAATCTGCATTCAGACCACTTTCATTCAGAGCCCATTTATTTTTGATCCTATCTCTTTCTGGACCATACAGTTTCTTAAGTAACCCATTCCCACGGTGTTTATAATAGTTTCATGTTTTTCCTGACTTATTCAGCTCTCACTTCATGTAACAAAGCAGGCACTCTTATACCAACTATTCACTGATGATGGACATAGTGATAGAATAGAATAGAACAGAGGTGGAAGGGACCGTGGAGGTCTTCTAGTCCAGCCCCTTGCTCAAGCAGGAGAACCTATTCTGTCTCAGACAGGTGAATGTCTAGTCTCTTCTTAAAAATCTCCAGTGATGGAGCGCCCATGATTTTTGAGGGTAAGCTGTTCCACTGGTTGATTGTCCTCACTGTCAGGAATTACATTTTAAATATTTGATAATAACCTGTCTAAATATTTAAAAAACTGAGTAATGTTAATTTGAAGATTATTATTATTATTATTATTATTATTATTATTATTATTATTTATTATTCAAATTAACATTACTCAGTTTTTAAAATATTTAGATAAACAGCAAGTTATTTAAAATTATATCGACAAAAATAATTGTCTTTTTGCAAGACAATGCCATTTTTGGCAAGCTTATATCCTTTCTTAATAAAGATTATGTCTATATTGCTTTACCAGCTACCGTTATGACTGATGTCTGGTAAATTAAAGCATTGGTATGAACTGTGTCAGTAGACATAATTTGCTTCAAAGGATACAAAACTGGTGTTGTTAACTTACCCTTTATTTATAACTCGTGCATTTCTGAAAACATGCTTAAGCATATTCATCAGGAATGCCTCCCTTTACAAGATACTTTTTGTATTTTTATTTGGCATAAACAAAGGCAAATTATTTAAAGTCTTTATTCCCTTTTTGAGAAGTCAAAAGGAATATGTGTTGATAACTGTAATATTATTACTAACATTATTTTAATATTTTACCTTCATTATTTCAGAAGCAAACTTGCCATTTAACTAGTTGTCCAGAATTGAATGCAGCTCTCACTTAATTCTCTAGCCTTTTGTGTTAAGAAGAGTGTGCTTGAATATATATGCAAGCACACAACTCATCTGTTAAAGATATTCATACAATCTTAGATTTTTTTTAGTAAGGGATAAATGTTTAGGTTTTATGTGGGATTGGCATTCTTTAATTAAGCTCTGTTCTTTTTTTTATTTTAGGCTTGTTCATCTTTGCTTCACTGTGTTTCTTTGCTTTGCTTTTCCTTAAATTGTAATTTCGAAGGCAAGATTTCTTCATTTTCCATCTTTTCTCTTTCTTTTCCTCTTTGTGCCTTGTTAAATACTAGATGACAATAGGGAAGGTGTCTCATGGAATAGATGCTGTAGCACAAATCCTTGTTAATCTATACAGGAATGATCACAAGCCATTACCTGCATCTTTGCAATTGGTAAGCCTTAACCCACACATAATTGAGTGCAACTCGTTTTAATGAAGAGTGATTATGTTAATACCATACCTATAACATGTACCCACTACCACGTTGAAATGCAGAATGTAGAGATGGTGCATACTATCACTGATGAGCCTTTATTTGTAGATGCTTTTTAATATTTTTATGCAGTTAATATGCTGAATGATATTCCAATGCAGGGCTTTTGAGCCATATTTATTTGGATTATAAAAATAAAATAAAGGCTGCTATTCAAAATGTAGTGGAGGCAACCCTGTATACTGTATATTTAGAAGATTTTATTAAATAATTCACCTCATTAATTTAGTCTAGCGATTAAGGCAACAGGCTAGAAACCAGGAGACTGTGAATTCTAGTTCTACCTTAGACAGGAAAGCCAGCTGGGTCACTAAGTCAGTCACTCTCTGTCTCGACCCAACCCCTTTTAAAAGGTGGTTGTTAGATAGATAGAAATATTATGTACGTTCAACACCTTGAATTATTTATAAAAATAATAAAGGGAGTGATAAAAAAGATAAATATACATTGGAGTTAGAGTTAATTCAAAAATATTGTTGAACATAAGACATTGTCTTGCAATTAACTCTTTCTCAGATTTGTTGTATTGACTTCCAAAGGATATATACCCTTGCTATGGATATTCAATTGCATGAATATTATTTATATGAAGCTATATAGCTAGCTATTCTGTTGAGCCCATTAGAAACAAAGCCTTGTGGCACATTTACTGAGCTAATTTGAGGAGGTGCTGCATTAGAAATTTTGTATCGTCCTTTTCTCCCCATTCTATTATTTTGGAAAGAAGTGAAAAATATAGACCTTTTTTAAGATAACAGTCATTGTAGATGACACTCCACAAACAAGTGTAAAGAGCTTCAAATATTTGGGTTGCATCATCTCAAGCGATGGGTCTTTGGATAAAGAAATTGACTCCAAGATCAGCAAGGCCATTCAGGCTCTGGCTGAATGCATACCAGAATCATCAAGCAACACAATGTCTGTATCTCCACAAAGCTGAAAGTCTACAGAAGCTATCATTATTCTTTTTTCATATATGGATGTGAATCTTGGACTTGGTATTGACAATTAATCAGTTGGAGAAATTTCACATTTGTGCCCTCAGCTCCAGCCTTGGTATTTGTTGGCAAGACCATGTCTCAAACCTGGAGCTTTTGGATCATGGTGATCCATGAGCATTGACTCCCTAATTTATCAGAGTAGTAGGTGGACAAATTATCAAAATGGATGACCACTGAATGCCTTGTCATTTGTTCTATAGCAAATTGGAGACTGAAAAGAGACCTCGAGGTCATTCATTCCAGCACAACAAAGATGCTGTGAAGGCAACCTTACGTTGCTGTGTTGTTCAAGAGAATTAGAAAATGCAACTGAGGACAGAAACCGCACCCAAAATGAATATTTAAAAAACTTTTACCATACTAACTTACTAAAGCCATCTAACATCATGAACAAGCATCATAAACATTAAACCAGTAAGTAGCTGAAAATGCATAATAGATGGCACCAGCAATTAAAATTTTCTAGCAAATTACTGTGGAGAGGACGTGGGAACATAAAAGTATGTTTTAAGATTTCTCTTCACAGCATATCAAAGAGGCTGATTAGCCTGCTGATAGGAGCTAATTCCAGAGTTTTTGGCTCTTCTACTGCCAAGGTCTTATCTCTAGCTGTAGGTAGCTTCGCATGGGCGTTCACAGCACATATCACGGAAAGCCTGCCCCACCGTTTAGCCATAAGAGCTACTGAATTACTATTCCTTCTATTTGGTAACAGTCTAAACACAGCCCAATAAATACATGGTTTGCTATGACACAATGGGTAGTTCTCGATTTACAACTACAATTGAAAATTTCTGCTGTTAAATGAGGAGTTTTGCCCTATTTCTTGCCACAGATATTAAGTGAAACATTGCCATTGTTAAGTTAGTAACACGGTTGTTAAGTGCATCTGGCTTTGCTTGTCAGAAGATTGCAAAAAAGTCATCACGTGACCCCAGAACACTGAAACCATCATAAATATAAACAATTGCCAGGTGTCCAAATTTTGATCACGGGACCATGGGGATGTTGCAATAGTCATAAGTGTGAAAAATGGTCATAAGCAGGGCTTTTTTTCCTCATAGAATGTTCAGAACTGAGTTCCGGCATCTCTTTTGGATGTAACCTTGTAGGGTAGGCAAGGCGGGTTGTATGACATGTGTGAGTTCCGGCACCTTTTTCTTTTACAAAAAAAGCACTGGTCATAAGTCACTTTTTCCAGTACCCTTCTAATTTTAAATGGTCACTAAACAAATGGTTGTAAGTTGAGGACTACCTGTATACTATTTTAAGTATACAGTATATTGCCAGGATGCAGAATGTGGCTAACAGGCAAGAAAATGCAAAATGGCATAAAACAGTTCTGACTAAAAAAAAAAAATATGTAAGTAACAATATCCTGCTGTTGATTAAACTCTTAGTTTTCCTTTTTAAAGAACTTTTTTGTGGTGAAATTAATGAAACAGTTATACAAACGTTATTCAGATATTACCAATATATTTAAATTTTTTCAACAGGGATCTTTGAAAAGAGAATTTCCTCAGACAGTAGGTGGGAGTGATATCTGCTATTTTTGTAAAAGAAGAGTTTATATCATGGAACGATTAAGCGCGGAAGGCCACTTCTTCCACCGGGAATGCTTCAAATGTGTCATATGTGCAACCACTCTCCGCCTAGCAACATATACCTTTGATGCAGAAGAAGGTAATGCAGATCTAAAATAAACTATTTAAAAATATGTATCAATAAAGGAGAATATTTGTAGCTCAGGGTTGAAATGAAGGGTCCTTGATGCTCTCTGAGGTTGGTTGTTTTCTTGCAGACATTTCAATACTTAAATTATGTAACATCATCAGTGTTCGTCGCATTGATAGTAGGACGATATAATTGGATAGTAGGATTAGCACTGATGGTGCCGTCTAGTTTAGGTAATGAAACATCTTCAAGTAAACAACCAAGCTCAGAGAGCATCAAGGACCCCTCAGAAATATTTGGGTATTGATGCAAGTACAATGTACACTACCCATATTTTGATTGTATGTGTCTACTGTTCATAGATAAGATTAAACTAAATGGTAAAGGGTGGGCTATATGAAACCAAACAACATTATCAACAGCAAAAATACCACATGTGGGATTTTAGCCTCTTTGCCAAGGCTTTAGTATCCTAAGGTAAGACCATTCAAGTTGGTAGAATAAGAAAATAAATGTTCCTCATGTAAAGGACTTTTATTTAATGAAAGCACTGCTTTCCAAAAGGTTTTAGACAAAAGTCACTTAAAGTAACTTAAATTTGAAGGTTTACCCTCTTTACATTCCCCCATTCCATCTGTCAGGTCTACATGGGGGAAGAGACAAAACCTAAAGGCATTCCTTTTATTTTTCAGGTAATTTTTACTGCAAGCTTCATTTTGCACAATGTAAAACAAAGAATATGCAGAGAAAGAAGAGAGCGGAAATAAAGGTATATGTATATATATATAAATATATTTCTACCAGAGTATGACAGAGTAGCAAGATTATAAAGAGACAAATTCCAGCTCATTCGAAGCGGTACATAAAAGGGAAACGGTTCTCATCAAGTTACTCTAGCAGAGACTCCTTTGCACTTGAACTGCATGGGAGTGATCACTGGATATCCAAAATGTTGTCTCTCTTAGCAGAATTGGACTGATACATTCAGAGACATTTTCGCTCGTTCTGTGGGCTACTCTAGTTTTAAAACATTTATATCAAAGTATGTATTTGTGCCACATGCAGAAGAGGAGGAGCTGAAACATGTAAGAATTGCAAATGATTGTTCTTTGGACTTCAAAGCACCAATGAGATTTTTGATGGTTCATTATTTTAACAAGCCCAACTACATTATTTTCCTAGCCTAGTCATATCAAATACATTCTAATGTCTTTTCAGTTTTGACCGGAAAACATGATGCATATGATAAGCAAGAAAATAACCTTAATTGCATGTTTTCCTTCCCTGGGCTGCCATTTTTTCTAGTTATCAAAATGAGAAAGCATTAAATATCCTTTGCATTCTCATTTTCTCTTTCTTGCAGCCTCTCCAAGGCTTTTTATTAGTTTTTTGAAAGGACACACTAGGGGGAAAAAAAATAAGACATGACCTTTATGTCTACCTTGATCCTGAAAATTGATACGTGTTTATAACCTGAAGTCAATGGAAAATATTCCCTTGTTTGTTTTGGAGTTAGTTGACCATCAGGGTGACCCTCTTTCTAAGTTGAAGCACTGATACAAAGTAAATTGTATTTTGGAGATTACCCAAAACTCATTGCAAAGAAATATTTTGCAGTCTAGAGCAGGGGTGTCAAACTCAATTTCATTGAGGGCCGCATCAGCATTGCGGTTGCCCTCAGGGGGCCGGGTGGGTATGGTCTGGGTGGGCGTGGCCTACTGGGTGGGCGTGGCTAGAGTGTGTATATGGCCTACTGGGTGGGCATGGCCAGCTCTACATCATTGCATCAAGGGGGCCTATGGGGGCCTGGGCAGGAGTGGGACAGATCTGAGGGTCTCTGGCAGGAGGAGGGTCTCTGGGCCAGAGCCAAGGCAGTGGGGGCTGTTCCCTCAATGTTTCCAGGATGGCTTTGGGGGCCACATGAAACCACTTCGCGGGCCAGATCTGGCCCCCGGGCCTTGTGTTTGACATGTCTGGTCTAGAGAGTCTCTGAATTGTGGCAAGGTACAATTGTAGACAATAAATAAATAATGTTTAATATTTGAAATATTGAAGTTGAGCATCCTGTTAACCTATTTCTGTTTAAAGGAGGAAGCAGGATTTCAGAGGCATCAAGAACCCATGTGTCAAGAAACTAGCTCAGAAAGTGCTTTTGCTACTAGTAGCAGCTCAGAAGACCAGTCGTCAGGTATCCTGGCTTCATTCTTTGGGAAAACTCTATGCTGGCCTCTTAAGGTGACCAGGGATCTGCTTGATCTTCCAAGACGCCTCTCTAACTGGATGCATGGTTTCCTGCACGCAACCAGACTTCATTTCAGGGACAATGCATACAACTATATCTACTTGTATGAACTCCTAAGCTTTAGCATGCCATTCCTTTTTGTGCTTCAGGAGTTACTTGGCCATTTTTATGGGGAAGTGGAGTTGTCCTATGAGGATACGCTTGAATTGGTGAAGAATTTTTTCAAGCTTTAAAATTCTTCTGAATCTTGGTTGTGCCTTTCAGATTTCCAAAACAAACAGCTTTTGGGTTTTGCACAAATATAAATATTTCAGTTCAGTGGGTGCTTTAAATGAGCCCAAAGCTCCATGGTGCAATTGTAAAATCATTCTTTTTTTTTTATTGGATCATGAATATTAGTGTCCGAATTCATTTCCCAACCATGGAGACGCAATGAAGGATAATTTTATAGATTTTTTTAAAAAAAATGTATGGATCTATTTCTAGTTAAAAAAACAGATATTCCTTTATGTTTACATTTTTATATTCTTATTTTAATGACTGTGAAAGGAGAAACTTTCATACATAGGGCAATAGCAAATTTTTACTATGTGGGGTTTTTTTTGAAAACTGAAGGTGGCACATACTTTTTCTACCTTTTGCTTTATCTATGGGGCTACTGTCTGCATCATTTTTTAAAAAAAATCAAAGGTATACTTAGCCCATAATAATTCTATTGACATCTGTTTGATAAACCTTTTGTGAATTCTGGGCATTTTCTATAATATTTATGAGCGAATTCAAAGAGTAAATATTAGACATGAATTAATTAAAGTAAACCAAAGTACAGCAATAGCCTATATTTATTTTTTCTCAAATCAAGGGGCAATTTTGTTAATTTATATTAGAGATGACCTTGAGCTGATATGGAAGGTAAGACGTATCTATGTTAGAATACTTTTTCAATCTTTTGAAAGTTGAAAGGATCAGAATAATATAAAAATGGAATAATCTGAGAGAAAGAGGGACTGACTTCATAGAGTCTCATAGAAATTAGGTTATGGCTGACAATTATAATATATTAACTTGATATAAAAGCCACATTTGACTGAAAGAGAAAAAGTATAGGGCCTTAAATTTATTTTGCCATATAGAAATTTTACACAGGAGATATCTGTGGATAAATTTGAGATAATTAATAGGATCCTTTTAGTTGGCGGTCTTTTTGGCCTACTTTATTGTTGAAGAATACATACTTGTTCTTGGGAAATAGCTGTAAAAAACAAAATCCCACTATTAGAGGCTTGCACATTCTGTAAAAGGTTCAGATGATCACAGCTGTTGACTCCTGACTTTTGGCTGAGAGAAAAATAGCTCTCCTGGAATATATGACTGGTTCTCTATACCCTTCCTGTGGCTATTCAATTACATTAATATTATTTGTATAATGGAATGTTAACTTGTCATTAAACAGGATAAATACAACTTCATAAAACCCATCACTAAAGATTTAATTTAAAGCTAGCCTGTTAAAGGATTAACTGGTACATTGGAACCATTCTTAAATATACATGCTGTTCTGTTTTAACCTTTATTCTAATGAATTCTTACTTGGAAAATTGCCCTATTTATTTCATTGGAATGGAGAGATGTAGTATTAAGCACATTACATGACAGTAATCTTTAATTAAATGAACAATGATGAAAAGAGGCTTTTCACATTATTATTATTATTAAAAGAAAATTTATTTTTGCTCTGTTAAAGATTTGCTTACATGTAAGAATATGTGGTGGTCCTACCATGAGTTCTCAAATGCTGTGATATTGTGAACCCACTGAAACAGTAAAGGAATAAAACCAAATGAGTTCTTCCTTGCTATAACAGTAATTGTGCCATCAGGTGAACAGAAAGCCAGAACCCATTGAGAACTCAATTATGTTGCTAGCTTGTCTAGGCACAATGTTGCTTTTAGGTTCCCAAGAAGCATGCCCAGATGTGCATCATCTGACAGATGAGATGTCTGCACCATGGAGCAGGGGACTAGATCTAGGGAAGAACAGGGTGGAAAGGGAAGCTGAATTATCAGAAGCCAGTATGGACTGTGGAAATACAGTTACTGCTGTATCAATAAACAAGGCTTCTTTTAACAATGGAGAGACTTGATTCTCCATCCCCTATCCCAGGGGTAGGCAACCTTGGCTCAACTCCCAGAATTCCTGAGCCAGTCATGCTGGCTCAGGAATTCTGGGAGTTGAAGTCCATGAGTCATAAAAGAGCCAAGGTTGTCTACCCCTGCCCTATCCCTTGGACCTGGGACCTGAATTCCTTTCCCCCCGATTGCCATACATTTCTTGGTATTCTTCTAGAAGAGAGCAGTCTACCATGTAGACTTCTGGTCACATCTCTTCTGCAGTGATGAGTCCAGCAGAGGTAGGGAAGCTGTAAAGCGTGTTTCCTACTCTCACGTGACTAGTCCTTTGCGACTACTATGGCCACTCATCTTGCCATCCAATTGTACTGCCTATGGTTGGGCCACTGACTTGCCCAGGCAGAGGATCTGACAACCCGTTCAGGTTGGTCTTTGATTACAAATTTGACAAACCAGCAACAAACCATCCCTGAATTTCCTTTCCCCCGATTGCCATGCTTTTCTTGGTATTCTTCTAGAAGAAAGCAGCCTACCATATAGACTTGTAAAGGCAGGAGGGAAGCAGCAGCCTACGGAGGCACCCCATGGTTCCAGGCTGCTCTCCTGCAAAACCAGCTTCTGGGACTTTCCCACTCTAATATCTTCATCTCGCCCACCATGGCTTTGAGCCTGGCTCTGGGCAATCCTGCCAGTTTCCTCCTAGCTAGTACAGTCATGGCTCCCCACTCCTTACCCCCACTCTGGCTACCTGAGCATGATCTTCCAGCCTTGCCTTTCTGTTTGACCTTCCTCTGCTCCCCAGCCAGGTTTTCCCAGCTGTCTATTATTTCTCAACTAAACTTTTCCATAGTTATTTCAAGGACTCCCTGGCACATAGTTTCTGCTCATGCAACAGTTTCCAGTTTTCCTTCCCGCCTTACGGCTTTTTCAGAGTTTCCAATTCTCACTTAAGCTGTAAGGGAAGGGAAATTTGATCTAGCAGCATCTTGTGCTGGCTGATGGATACAACTCTCCAGTCCATATCATAAGCTGAACCTGAAAAATGACGGCTCTCTGCTTGTGACCAACTTACTATATCTATATCTGCCGCCATTCTTGCAATTCAGCTATTGCATATCTCAAACTCAGGGAATGAAGCATCAGAGTGGCCAATGTACACCCAAAATCTACGAATGATTTTAGGGCAACTTCAGGGTGAAGAAATAACAGAACACAAATATGTTTTGCACTGCTTGCTTCCCTGTATCTTACATTTTTTAAAAAATGCAAGGTACATTTAAACTTTACTAAATTATGTTCATATTTTATTTGCCTGTAGTTTGATTTTTTAGTTGCACAATCATTAGTTAATAATTACAACTTCAGCTGATTTGTGTATCAAAAATTTACCACAAATGAAACTCGTCAAGCACTTCTGCTATTATCTAATAGTTTGAATGCAATGCACAGAAAAGGAAATGGTCCATTTACACTGTTTGAAGCCACTGATAATCATTATACAGTACAATTTTGTCTATCCAGTTGTTTATCTCACTCTAAGGGGGAATATTTCTGAACCATTTTCCAAGGCGTGTTGGATCACTGTAAAAAGGCCAGAAATTTCTTTCGAATTCTGGCCAGTCACATGCACACAAATAACCATGTTCTATTTGGTTACTTTGTTACTTATCATTTGCACATTCAATGAAGGTTTCTTTGGAAAGCTTTAGAGGGGTCTTTGGGGTTAAAAAAAGAAGATGTGACCAACATATTGTACATGTAAGTCCAAATTCAGTCTCAAATAAATGCAGAATCATTTATTTTGGCTTAGTCATATTTGAAGTTGATTGTTTGAAGTCAGTTGCTATTTCAAAGAGTCTTTGATAACTACTATTATTTGATACTTGAAATTTAATAAATGCAGTTATGTAATATTTTTGGTTGATGAGAAAGAAGAGTTACTGTTCATTTGTTCTACCTTACAGTATCGGTGCAATGTATCTAGTGCTATGTAATCAAAGATTTGCAGTTAGCTTGTTCTGACTACTTTCTTTTTCCAATATTTTACGTTGTCTTTAGTTCATTTCAACATTCCAGTGCTACAGCCCCTCACTGGCTGAACAATTTCTGGTGTAAGATTATTATTCTCTATGCTTCTTTTTCTCCGTGTTGCAATGAATCCCTAATACTCCCTACTAGTGTTTAAACGTACTAGTGTGTGTGTGTGTGTGTGTGTGTGTGTGTGTGTGTTCTAAATACACAATAAGAATCTGCATGATTACTTTCCCTGCTTTGTAACTGACAGCCAAGTGCTTCTTTCCAAGTGCTCCTTCTCTGCCTTGTAGCTCTTATCTTTCTGCATGCATTCCAAACTTTTAAAAAAGAAATTATTTAAATTAAATCATAAGGCATTTCTATGGGTTGTTTATTCCTTCTTTGCATCTCCTTAAACTTTAGCTCTTGGTCTAATAAATATTAGGAAAAATTGATTAGGGGAATGGCCTTTTAGTTTTACAAATCACTTTAATAATAACTATATAGAAATCATTCTTAAAACGTGAATCCCTGATGGTTTCTAACATTCATTTGGTACAATACAAAGATTTAAGTAAAGTCTGGAAACTGAAAGATGCAGCTTTCATTCCTTAAGGAATTTTAATGCATTTATCTCAAATGCAGATTCATATTGCTGTGATATCAGCATAATACATATATTTTATGAGCTTCTGCTTACAAATATAAAGGCCTAGAGTAGGGGTTCCCAACCCCTGGTCCGTGGACCACTACCGGGCCACGGCATGCCAGCAACCGATCTGCACAAACAAAGCCCCATCCGCAGGATGCCGGCAGCACACAAAACCACGCCCCCTCCGGTCTGCAGAAAACCTCTCTCCACAGAACCGGTCCCTTGTGTCCAAAAGGTTGGGGATCTCTGGCCTAGAGGACAGAACAGCCCTCTTCCCATGTATCCCTCTCCCAATTCTGTTTCATCATCATTTTTTCCCTAAGAATTGAGAAAGCTATTATGAAACATATCTTAAGCGCTCAAGTGCTTAAAGTGATATATTACTTTACTTTTTCCAAAATGGTCTCTCAGAACTCTGAAATAGAAAGACATTCTATGAGGAATCATTACCATTCCTATCCTGAGGAGAAAGTATTCACAAGAGAAAGATGCTTGTTTTCCCTCTAGGAGACAAGGCTATTTTCATAAAAAAAGGAAGAATTCTCTCTTTTCCTAGTGGGTTTTCTTGTTTACAGTTGGCTTTTTTCTATCCTGCCAGCCTTATTAAGTCTGAAAGGATAGAACAGACCTGGATAATACCAGGTTTATTTATTGGTAGAGTTGAAAGTAGAAATAAGGATTTCTCTGCTTGTTCAGGAGGAGAATAATTCTAAATATTCTGGAATTGGAAGGAATTAGTCTGATTTTGTAATTCACAAAAGTAATGGATAATACAAAGAAGCTAGGGAAAAAAGTACTGCAGATGATTTAGTTGATACTTTCTGAATAGAGAATCCCAAACTCAGTCATATACTATTAAAATTCTTACTCATCCAACTATGTTTCTTGTTCCTATTTCCAAAGTAACAAACTGATTTTAGTCTCTCAAGTATGCTAAACAAAATCCATTTTTTCTTGGCTTTAGAAATTTATACCACTCTTCCTACTTACTTTGATGCTGAAGTACAATATTCAGCTTGGAGTTTGTTTAAAATGTTCAATTTTGCTGGTTTTTAATGGTCAGTATCTATTTAATGTTTTGTAACAAATACCCAAAGCTTAGCACATGCAGAACCCATAAACTCCCAAAGGAAAGATTAGGAAAGGGTGCAGGTGTCCTAACAGAATGGTATCTTTTTTACTTGATTAACAAAAATTCTCTGCATGTTTGAGGTACAGGGGACATCTGAATGAAATTTTTCTCTCTACTTTACTTATTTCTATTGCAGATCTACTCATCTCTTTAACAGTACCAGTGGGGATTCTCTTCCTCTACTCCTTGTCACTTAAAGTGTTTCTGGAACTTAATTAAGCATTTTTGTTAAGAGTGTTCATTTTTTAAAAAATGTATATAAAAATTTCACATGGAAATTTGTATTTTGCACAGATTTAATGTTTAACTTTCTAAATTGGCTGTTAAGAAATAAATTTAGTTCTCCTAAATACTGTTGCATCTTTTCTTCCTTTTTAACAAACTGCGTTGAATACACACACAGTTTCACCAGTGGTGGGATTCAAATATGTGAACAACCATTTCTCTGTGTGGATGCTGGTTCTGAAAGTCCATTCTGTGCCTGAGCAACAAAGAATTAGCTACCGGTTCTGCCGAAGTGGTGCGAACTGGCTGAATCCCACCACTGAGTTTCACCTTTGCTGCTTTTCTGGTTTTGGTACAATGCTTCTTAAGCACTCCGTATGGGCTTTCCTATGTTCCTGAAAGACATTTTAAATGTTGCCAAATGACTGCAAAATATGTGCTATAAAATTTTGCAACCACTAGATGGCAGCAAGAGGCCACTGAATCCTGCCATCTGGTGGGTGCCCTGATATTTTCAGACCTCATTGCTATATGAGTAGTAACATTTTACAATGTTGTGCTCAATCCTATATATGGCACTTCCTTCCTATCTGGAAATGGAAGCCTTTAGTGCTAATGTAGAATATATTCTGACAAATGATTAGTTTTTGCAGATTCTCATCTGAATTTTGAGAAATTGTGGCTTTGGTAACATTTTTATCTCTTCACTTTCAGTAAATGATTTTTTTCCCCTTTATTCAAAGTAAATATTTTTTTAAAAAAAAGTAATGAAAGCTTCAGACTGCCATTTTTAGCTATGAGAGAATTTGATTAACTTTAATTGCAGCTATTTGTGCTAATAAAGTTTTTACTGTGATTAAAGTTTTTACTGTGTTTAAGCCGCAGGAAATGTGTTTGGGAAACTAAGGCTCAAAGGGCTCAGATTCTCATGATCAGTTAAGCAAATGACCAACGATTCAGAAATCTAGTCTTCTGACTGTAGAACTAAAACAAAGGAGAACTTGGATATCAGGTTTTCATAATTTTAGTCAACATGATGCTAAACTTACTTCTGAATTGCAAGCTTGTAGCACAAACATAACAGTCCTTTCTTGCCAGAAAGAAGTGCTGAGATATTGTTCAGATACTGACCAATAATTGAGTGTCTCATTTTCAAATCAGCTAACAAAGTAAAAGAATTTACACTAAGAGTGTCTTATCTTCCCAATTTTTATTTTGAGGAGCAAAATGGCTGACCAGAGGATTCCTTTGTCTACAAAACGGTAATGTAGAGGAAAATTAAACATTAAGTTTACAGGAGCTGCTCGTCCCTTTAAATAAGTTCAACTCAGTCACTTGTTCACTGCAGGGGAGGAAGTGAACCTACCATCTCTTGCCCTGCACTTATTGGCTTACTAAAGTACTTAATGCAGTACCTATACAACAGTATTCATTAGAAGAGCTCCAGTTTCATACTTGCTCAGAGCCTTCCTTGTTTGCTCAAACCTATCGATAGCCTCCATTCCCAGGTCCCTATGCAGGACTACAAAGCTTTGCTAGGTGCAGTGTCAACCCTTTTATTTGAATAAGCCGTGCAAGGGCAATACTGTACATGGTGGTTAAACATCTGGAGAGCTTTAACTTTTTTATGCAATCAATTTTTTCTCAAAACATTCAAAGGTTTTGTCTCTTAGGTATTGTTTTTCCTGACTTAGACCACACTGTAGAGAAAATAATTCCGGTGTATATTGGATTTCTTTCCACAATGACTTTATTCCTCCTTTCCAACCCAACCCTAACATTTCCACCCTAAACCTTTGGTTATATAAACATACAACCATATTTTGCCTTGGATTGTCGGAAGTCACAATTTGGGAAGCATTCTTTTTACTTAAACTGTTAGTATGTTTAATCAGGATACCTGCCATTAGTATAATACTATTAAATGTTTAAAATCCTTATTTATTACTGTGTATATGCCCTGCTATTTGGCTTCAAAGAGTTGGAAAGGTAATCTTAATAGTTTATCATGAAACATTAAAAAAACCACTTCTTGACTTAAAGTAATAACTGCTTGCTATATTTGATTTGATAAAAGTAATTCTAACAAGCACTTTCTATTACATTTGTATTCTGCAGGTCCGTATTTATTCTTTGAAAACCATACAATGTTGTTCGCTTTCCCTCTCAGCAAGCCAGTTTGAGAATATTACTTGGAACACCCCAACCCTTTTATGCTGGAGTCTCATATTTTATTTTTTAATAAAAGGTCCTTCTAACACACTTGAGTTTGGGCATACTTCAAAAACAATTTGAGAACTAGAGCTAGAGATTAGAGAACTAGAATTCTGGCAAAAGTAGAAATCTCTGAGAGGAAACAAAATGAAAATTTGATTCAATGTACTTTCTGCATTTGTCACAAAGTTTAAGTTTATTGTAGTGTTTCCATTCATCTGAAAAGCTAACTAAAACATTGGTATTTATAACTTATTTATCACTAATGTCAGACCTGCCCCAGTTTGATCCCTTAGGGAAGTAAAACTCTCGATTCCAATTGAAGTGAAAAAGCACTTTTACTAAGGAATGCTGGTTGCAGTAGAGTCAAGCGGAATCTGAAATTCCCATGCAGCAATACAGAAAACCCTGGTTTCCCCTAACCAACCCCCCCCCGGTCCGTAGCATAGCCAATCCAGCATCACCATTATGAGAAATTCTGAGGTGTTTAGGCTGGTGAAATTCCATACCTAGGGCAAACAGCCTTGAGAATGCCAAGACACCAACTTGAACCAGATTCCAGGCTGTCAATTTCCCCCTCCCAATTTCCCATCATAAAAGTATACAGCAACCTGGCCATTCGTTCCGCCCCGCCCTTGTTCTCCTCCCTTCTCCCACTGATGGCAGAATGCCAGCAAGGCGCGAAGCCGAGGCTGGCGGTTCTGACGAAAGATATTTAAAACATGTCTTGTTAGAGGTCCAAAGCTAATATATATTAATTATTAACTACATGATAATGAAGTTCTAACTAGACCTCCACATTGTGTTAGGCTAGTGGTTGTGTCACTAAGTTGGCATAGATTTATAGAAAGTTGGACTAGAATGAGATTTCTCCATCAGACTTTTTTTTTACTGAAAATAGAAGGCTAGCATTAGTTGGATGGTTTCTACTATATTATCCATTAGTATGTATTCACATGACCTTGCTAAAATGAAGAACAGGATTTTTTTTTCTTAAATATATATTTTATACATAGTTCTCATACATTTTGTATTTTAATCATGAAAAACATAGTTCTATGTATTTTACAACTGGATTCTCTACAAAAATCTAACAGATAAGATCTAAGAAGGCAAGCATATCCAAGAGTATGTCTGGAAAGTAGTGACAAATTTCTAAAATGTGAACATTTAGGGGGGAAAAACAGGTTGTCTTTAGTAAGAAAAAAAATCTGATTTGGCCATTCTTATACGTAAGGTTGTATGGTTGTGCGCAGTTCTGTATGTGGAGAACTCATCCCAAAATGTTAATAGACAAAAGAATGAAAATCAAATGCTAAAGAGTTAATAAGGAGCAAGAAGTTTCCTCTATCAGGTGAGTTTTTTAAGGGGAGAGAGGCTATTTGATTTCTGGCATTTGTGGGAGGGAGCAAGAGAAGAAAAACAGCACTGTATCTTTAGAAAATTTGGAATTAGTTGAAGTAGAATCTTGAGAATTACACACTCAGTTGTAAAAATATGAGTTAAGTTTGGATACAGAGAATGAGCTGGAAAAGATCAAGATAAAACCAACAGTATGCAAATAATCTTGTCCACACCCCGTTAATAAGATGAACTTTGAATGGCAGGGTAGGGCAGGATTTTACACCATCCTCTTGATACTAATTGACTACTTGCATAAACACTTCTAATGTTTTAAACCTAATTTTATATTTGTTTGAAGTAGAAAAAAATGAAGCAGATGCTTCTCCAGCACTGTTTCTAGCTAGGAACCATTTCAAACGCGGTTAAAGACATTAAGCATTAAGTAGACAACATGCAAAAAGGGATGCGGTGGCTCAGAATGCTGAGCTTGTCGATCAGAAGGTCGGCAGTTTGGCGCGTTGAATCCCGAGTGCCGCGTAACAGTGAGCGTCTGTTACTCGTCCCAGCTTCTGCCAACCTAGCAGTTTGAAAGCACGTAAAAATGCAAGTAGAAAAATAGGGACCACTACGGTGGGAAGGTAACAGCGTTCCGTGCGCCTTTGGCGTCTAGTCATGCCGGCCACATGACCACGAAGACGTCCTCAGACAAGCGCTGGCTCTTCGGCTTTGAAATGCAGATGAGCACCGGCCCCTAGAGTCAGAAAAGACTAGCACGCATGTGTGGGGGAACCTTTACCTTTACCTTTTAGACAACATACAGCTTGGTTTCTGCAAATCATGAAGCAAGGAGAAGGGCAATATCGTAAGTACAAGAGGGCATGCAGAAACTATTCCCAAAGTTTTTCAAAAGAGACGCCAAGATGCACTTGAGGGAAGAGACCAAAGCTACCCAAACCAGCAGACCTAGTCTTCTATTTGTTTCCGTGGCTGCTAATTTAGCCCTAGCGAAGAGTTGGTGCTTCATTGGAATTTCAATTTCCAGGGGCGGTACTTACTTAATTTGTTGTTTAAAATAACAACAGATGATCACAACATCTTTAATTATGGACATTGAGATCTTCCTGACATGTCTCATATTTCAAGGTTTTTGCTTCCCAAATTTACACAATAGGAAATAAAGCCAGGCTCCAGAACAAAAGCCTTATGATAGATTATTTATTTCATAAGAAAAAGAAAGGAAATTGTGTTAGGAATGCAGAAGAAGAAATACTTATGGAAATAAATAATATATGGTCTATTCTAAAATTCTGTGAATGAGACAGTATGGCTAAGCAGGCTGGAAGAAGGATAATATCTGGTCCTCAAATGGTAGCTGTATCAAAATCCTGCATTTTGTAGGAATGCAATTTCATGTTAGCTTACATGGAAATACAGTAATTACTGATTGATTAACATGCAATCTTTTCTTTTGGAGTTACACAGCCAAAATCATCTTGTTTTTATTTAAAACACGGGATCTCCAAAGGATGAATAAAAAAGGAAAGATTATGGAAAATGCCACAAATGCATTTTAGGAGTTGTATATCTAGATTGACCCAAAAATGGAAGGTGGAGATATATTATCATTATGAACAATTGTTGTTCATAATCAGATATATTTATCCTGGTTGGTTGGTTTTAGATACAATTTTAATATTTAATAGGAATATTGACTAAATCCATTTCAATATTTTTTGTTCAAAGGTATATGCATGCATGCGATTCATAGATACATATTTTAAGTATTAGTGCTAAGTTAAGAGATGGAAAAAGGAGTGCTAGACTGAGTGTATCTTTGGAATGTTTAATTCCAGAAGAATTAAACGCAATTTAATTCTTCACAACCTGCCTACATTTTCCAGGGTCAATTAAACATTTGTCCCAAGAATTATTGCCTGTTCTTAATGTAATAGGTTCATTGACCAGAAAAGGAAAGGGAATTGATAATTTGTAGTGTAAATTAATTCCTTCATAGATAAGAGATGCTTTGAATAAGTGACTGAATATTTTAAATTTTCAGCAGAACTAAGCTTGTTTTCATCATTGTTGATGTTAATTTTCACTGGCAGATAAATCTTAGGAATTTTAGGCGTGGCATTCATTTCTCCATCTGGGCACTTTTTGCCTTGGCCTTTCATTTTTGCTTGTTCAGTGAGCAGATTGTGAAGTGAATCACACACATACATGCATAATTTGAAATATTGTTTTCAGCAGTTGGATGTAAGGGGAATCAGTGGCTATTGTCTAGCTAGGTTTATTTTGGTTGCAGCAAAAATATGGTTAATAATTAAGCCCAAGTATCACAAATGTTTAGAAGTTGGCTGCAAGGCAATGTTCACAGAAACCCAGCAACTACTTTGTCACTGCTTAGTTTTGATTCCAAGAAAGCTGGAAGTTTTCTTGGCTTGCCAGATACCTTGCTTGAATACTCTAGTTCTCTTTGCAATGTTAATTGAACAGAATGGACTATGCAATTGTTTTTTTAAAAAAACAACAATTTGCTTCTTAATGCATGCAAAGATTGATCAGATGAATGAATGGACTTTCAGACAGACAGGGCTGTTGGTAGCAATGACTCTGGACAGTTTATAAGAAAACTGTCTACATTTTTTACAAGTTTATAAAAAACAAGAAAAAATAACAATAAAGAGGCAATAATCCACATAAGTCCCAGGATCAAGAAAAATAACTCCAAATTTACCGGAGCAAGAAAATCAACCAGCCAATTCATAGCAAAACTCATTTAACCATCCAAATGCCTGGGGAAACAGCCAGGTTTTAATTTCCTTTATGAAAGTTAATAGGGTTGGGGCCATCTGGAGTTCTGGAGGGAGGCTGCTCCGTGGAGCAGACACCACCATTGGGAAGGCGTGACTCCTTCTCCAGCAAGATGACATTGCTTGATAGAAGTCACCTGGAGCATGACGTCCCTGACAGATCTGGTGAGGTTTTCCACAAAAAATGAAGACAAATATATCCTGGTTGGCCGTATGCCACAAAGGGCTTGAGAGATAACTATTTCCTGAATCTCACCCAGAGGCTCCCTGGGACCAGTTGTCTCACAGAGAAGAGTCTTTCTGGTATCCCTTTTCCAGATTTAAGGTATCACTGGGTGACAGGGTTTGGAACATTCAAGAGAGCAGACCTGCAATCTGTTTTTAATTCTAGAGTGAATTTAGGCTAAAGGAAATATGGAAAGGGCATTTTTAGAACATGTACAAATATTCTCCAATGTGTGGAATTTAATCCCCCTAATTGCTTAAGGTCACCTGTGGCTTCTCTCATGGTGTTCTCCTAGAAGAGTTTGGGTGATGGGAATGAACAACAGCTACATACATACACACACACACACCAATCAGAAACTTTCCCACCCCATATATGTGTCTTCATGCAGATGTTAGATCATTGTATACTGCTCAAAAAAATAAAGGGAACACTTAAACAACACAATGTACTGTATTTAATAGTAGGATGTCTTATCTTGTGTTCCCTTTATTTTTTTGAGCAGTATATAATTTCAAAGCAGTTCTGGGTGTGAGGACATTGTGCCCAGGAGGCTGCTTCAGATAACTTATGCTTTTTTGATGTCATAAGGACGTGACTTCCCCCTCAAGATCTCTTTCTTTCTCTGGTCCCTCCTCCACATGAGAAATGGTTTGCAAATTTGGGGGAATATAGCACCTTAATCTCTGTCATCCTTCATGGAACTAAGATGCCTTTATAGACGATAGATGAAGTTAACTTCTAGTGAAGTGAAATATAAACATGACTTTTTGATGAGAATAATATATAGGGCATGTTTTAATGTTTCCAAGTACAGTCTTCTGTATAAGGAAATGTTTTGCTATGATTTGTTATGGGTGAATATGCTTGGGTTTTATTTAACTATGCAAAGAGGATTTGTGTATTAGCAACAGAAATACAGTGGGGTTCCTATGAGCCCCTTTAGGGTAAACTGAGTTCTAAACATTCAAGGTGTACAGATACCACATTCCCTATGACACTCAATTATACACAAACCATTGCTTTCTCTTATCCCACACCAAGCCATGTAGGTCTGATGCAGCTGATGCTGTTAGTCAGAAAACTGCACAGATTTCAGAGTTTCCTTTAAAACGTTTTTTAGAAAGAATGAAGATTATTCAAGCAATAGGGAATAATGAAGGCTAAGACAGTCACAAGGAGAAGATTATGATACTTAATCAGTCCCTCCCTCACTTCCCGAGAATTAAATTATATAAACAAACAGGACAATTGCATAATGAACACCTAGCTTGGGGCACCCAAATGGTATCTCAAAGTTAGTGAACCACAAAAATATATTTCTCTTTGCTAGTCATAATGACTTACAAAAAAACTAAACTGCCTACAGCATTTGAATTAATCTTTTTGGGTTTGCTTTAATATGGAATGAGGGTCATTAGAAAAGGTGGTAATTGAGTTTTTTATGTTAATGATAAAAGATTGTGCCTAAGCAGTGACAAAGAGGAGGAAGGAAACTTTCTTCCTCATAAAGCATAGCAAGACAGGATAGAAAAAAAGAAAGGTGATGTGTTTATTGTACATCACTGGGCTTCCTTCCTGCTCACCAGATACTCAGTCATCTCCTTCCTTCCTTCCTTCCTTCCTTCCTTCCTTCCTTCCTTCCTTCCTTCCTTCCTTCCTTATCTTATTTTTGAAAAATTGTTTTCCAAATATCTTCCTTGGTCCCATAGTATCTAATGTTTTCATATTGATACAGTTTTTGAATGGTGGGCATCTCTGGAAGTTGATCTTGTAACAGAGTATATGTAAACATCCTGGAAGATTTCTAGCTATGCTGTAGTTCAGTTGGATTTCTTTTGTCTCTGTACATTATTAAATGAAAACTATTCTTAAAAAAATCTTTGCCCTTTAATATTTCTGCAGGATATTATGAGATCAACCCTTAGTCTGACCTCCAAAAAAGCTTAGCAAAGTTGAAACTGATTACTATAGGAAATCCCAAGGCTGCAGACTAAATTGGAAGTTGCAAAAAATATCCCAGGACAAAGCAGTGTTATACTAAGCCCATATTATGGCTAAAAACGTCTTATCAATGCAATGAACAGAATCTGAAGTTGACTTGTTGGAGTCTGTACTTATGTGATCTCCAGGCATAATTAGTCAAGTTCCAATTATTCTAGGAAGCTTTCTGCAGGCTGGTTGCCTCCCAGTGTGGGCTTAATTATCCTGCACAATTCATACTTGACCTGTCTGGGAATTCTAGTGTGTGAGGTTCCACACCCTTAGTAAGACACAAAGTTGGGGAAAGCTATTGTGCTCTATTTATATGCATATGTGCTGATGTATGCATGTGTGTGAGAGACAGATTGTGACTCACAGACTCTTTTTTTTTTGCCATTAAATGCAATGTCTGGGATAAGGGATGAGTAGGAAAGATTGTGACTCAGAGGCTTTCAGCCCATTTGATGTATGTTTTTTTTTACTAAGCAAGGCTGCATATAATTTATTCAATTTTTAAAAAATAATTATGCATCCTTTGTAAAGTAATTAACTATTTCCCCAGCATCTGAGTTTCTATCTTGCTGTGACCAAGTGGTTCACTGCTTTATGCTTTCTGTCTCCTTAGGGAATCATCCTCTAATTTATTTACAATGCTTATCAGGGATCCTGATATTCCTTTATATAGGCAATAAAGCCTATGTAAAGTTTCTAGCACAGGGATGTCAAACTGCCGGCCCACGGACCGGATGCGTCATGGCAAAACTGCACCCACCCCATTGCCGGCAATGGAAAAAAAGTCGCGATACGTCACGACACGTCACGTGATGTTGCGAGTTTGACATCCCTGTTCTAACAGAAAAACTCATCCCATTTTATAATAATTCTGCTCTCTGGAACGATTCATTGTATATTTGCTGGGGGACCTTTTTCTAGATTTGGTAAAATACAAAGTGTGTATGTGTGTGTGTGTGGGGGGGGGGTTGTTATCCTCTCCAAGACTGTTGGCATCAAAAGGCATTATGTCACAAATAATCTGATGTAGTGAGGTGCAGTTTTTTTGTGCTGCTGTGCCAGAAGCACCAGTCAGGTTTGCTGCTTGGGTATCATCCCCCTGCCATTTAATGGCATTTCTTCCATGGCTACTTAAGCTGATTTCTGGAATGGTGGGGGAGTTTCCCAGCCAGTAGTGTTGGGAGCATCAATCTACCTTCCTATAGCAAGTGGTCTAGAATGGTCCAAGAGTTCATAGCTAACATGACAGCGGTGAATCAAGGACCCAGAACACATTAAAGGCCACATACCAGATCTGGTTTTCATATCAGGGTAGTCAAAATGTGATTTGAAAGGGGAAGTGGCATTGAACTTTGTCCCTCATCATGGACAGATAATTCTTTGGTTGGTTTGGAATTTTGCACTGCAACATCCTCTCCCCAGAGGGGAAGGACCTATTAGATTGGGTCCTTCTCTTGCAGGTAACTAATGGATCCTGTGGGTTTTCAGATGGCTTTTGGGGAATTTCATGAGGATCTGGTAGGCAGTTTGGCTGACACTGTGGTCACTGGAATAAAGAAACATCCAGGGAGCAGGCCAGATTGTACCAGAATAGTATATTTAAATGGAGGGTAATGGAGCAGTTTAGACATAGAGTACTGTTAGAGAAAGATTTATCTGGAGTCTGAGTCACATTCAAACTTATACAGTGGATATTTGAATGCCCAAAAATAAATATTTTGTGGTCCTTATTGCATTGGCTTAATGCCACTCTATGGTCCATTTTAAGAAACTCGCTTCCTTTTAAGAAAAGTTACTTGTTTCCTTTTAGGAAAAGTTGCTTTAAAAAGACCATTGGCTGAATGCCACCCAATGATCTTTCTTAAGAAACTTGCTTCCTTTTCGGAAAATTTGCTCACATTTGAAAGGTATGAAGCATTCTTGCAGCATTTGGCAGACAAAACAAATTCAAGAGCAGTTGGACTCCAGTTGGACAATACAAACAGAAAAGATTGGTGCCACATCTTTGAAATAATCTGGGATAATTTTGAGCCTGTGAGTCTCAGGAACTGGATGGGTCCCTCTACAGTGTAGTTCTACCACGGATTTCTAGTCTTCATGGTTGGTTAAGACCTCCCATGAAATGGCAGGAGATTTCAGCTGAACAATAACCAATCCCTGTGAAGAAGAGTTTCTGTGATCCCTAAAGAAGGCCATAATGTATTCCATATTTAAAAAGTCTTTGTTCAGTCCAACTGTTTTGCACAACTTTAATATCATGGTCTAAATAGGATGCAATTAATTTAGCCCTGCACAAACTGTTCTCAGTACATCTGGAGGCACCACAAAAAAGTCTCATATGAAAAACAAAGTTCCATCAAAGTTTAATTAATCAAACTTTTGGAGGGGAAGAAATGAAAACTAGCTTAGTGATGAAAGCTAATGATACAAAGACAATGGTTTTCTCTTCTTCTGCTACTGTTCACAGACAATTGAAAGCCAGGGGATGTTGTCCTTGAATCTGAACATTTCCTTATGAACCATCCCTGAATTTGCCTATGGATTAAAACTATATTGTGGCAATGAATTTCACATGATGAAGCACTTTATTTCACTACTGTAGTGTTATGAACTGAGTCAATCAAATTATACTGGGTAAGAAAGGGACCAAGACTAAGAGATTGGCTGACTGACTGATTGATTGCATTATGCTTGATACTCCTCTATCTTGACTTTCTTGTTACTCAACTAAAATGCCTCCAACCATGTTATAATCTTTCTAGGGGAATAATTCAAATCCTCTTCCTCTTTTTTTTCCTCCCACCATTTCAGCTGCTTTTCCTACATTTCTAGCAGTACAATAGCCTTTTTGAAATCATATGAAATCTCTATGCATACTATCCAAGTGTGAGTGTATCTTCAATCGGTGAAAGAGTGTTACAGTATATTAGCTACACATCCAATTTACAACCTTCATTTGTTTTTTTAAAAAATTAAGGAAACAGATGTGGCTTTTACACCCAGCTTTGTGCATCTTCAGATTCATGAACTCTGCTACATATGCTCCATATTATGGAGCTTTTAGTAAGACAAGATTGGTGCTCAGGGACATGAGTTTGTAATGCTTTAATAGGCTTCCCAGACCAATTAGGTGATATTAACTACATTTGGGGACCAATGAATTAAATGAAGCTGAAGTGCACCGGTAACATTTAAATGAATCCATTCATGATGAGAACATCTTAATTGTTTCTGGTTTACAATCGTTCCATTTTACTGCTTGGCAATGGCGCTAAAGATGTGTAATTGTTATTGTAGGAGAAAGCTGTTGCTTTCTTGAAAAGCCCTTCTGTTGCTGCTGAGTTTTTGACTTTCAGGTTTGATCTGTTTCCCCAACACTTGTCTATTTTGGGGGAGTAACATAAAAATGCCAGTTGTTTAGGGTTTTCCTACCTGCTGTCTTTTTCAGTAACTGCAACAAGGAGGCTGTGTAAGATGACTGAAAATAAAGCTAGAATAACTGGGCTGCAGTCTGTTGTGATCACAGCCTATCCGTCAATAGAAGTTAGTCATCAGCATTAAGGGAGAACAATTGCAAGGATGAACTATGGTCAGAGCCCAGCCTGGATCTGCAGTATGACTGCAGTTCTTCATAGGTGGCCTTGCCACAAATTTCTTTTGGGAGCCGAGCATCTTTTTCCAAACCAAACTATCATATGCCAGCTGAAAGAATGGCAGTCATAGAGGTTATGAAGAAAGTACCAATGATAGGCTTGAACAACCACTCAAGTTGCTCCACATCTGTCTCGAGCTCCATTGTACAGCCTGTTGGTTTTCTGCTCTGGGTCTATCTTTGATGTACGGATTACATGTTCTGATACAAAGCTACGCACTTTAAAGCTTTGAGGCCACTAAAGCATTACTGAAGATGTTCTTAGTAGGTTGAGACTTTCAGCATGTTGCATCTTGCTCAGCTGATCTTGGAGAACTTTTCTGGCATGCACTCACGGCCACAGTGATAGATCCGCACCTGGGCTAACATCTCCCAAACTGTTTCAATTTTTGTAAAGTAGAAAATAGGGCTGGAGTTTAGGAGAATTTGGAAGGAGACTGTATTATTGGGATTAAAGTCTTTCAAGTAATAGAATATGAGGCGTGTCCACAGGGTGTAGTTACAAGAAAAAGAAAAAAGTCAAAATGGTGGCCACAATGGCACCATTGAAACTCTGCCTGTTTTGTTATATATGTCACACATAATAGGCAGAACTTTGATTGCACTGTTGTAATCAATCATCTTAATTTTTTTAACCATACCCTAAGGACATTCCTCGATATGGTAAGCCAGTATGTTAGATTATCTACAAGTAAATATTTTTAAAAAGCTAAAAAGTAATCTTTGATCCATACATAACAATCTTCTAACTAAACACTGTAACTCTGTGTGGTATCTGGCAGCGCAATGCTCGGCTTCAGATGCCTGTAATTATGGGAAAGGAAGTCCCTGAATCACAACCCCAGATGAGATCACGTCCCACTAGTGTGGTTGTGTGAGTGAGCCAAACTCAAAGATGAAATGCCTCCTTTCTCCTGTAAGAAGCCCCAGCACAAACCTGAATGTTTGCTTTAAACTCTTTGAACCCTCTTTGTTTTAGAGAACTCCCAGATAAAAGAAAACTATTAAAAAGTAAAAACAAAACAAAACACAACCAGAATAATATATTTGCAGATGAGAAGGAATTTGAGGTTTTTAAACAAACCAGCTTACCTGGGAAATAGAGATGAGGCATTACCCTCTGGAAATTCCTTGCTTTAAAAAAGCTCATCATTTTGTTACCCCCAGCTTGTCTTCAGAGAGCAGAAAGGTTTTTAACTGGCCTTCTAAAGCTGGGTATATGCTGATCACGATCTCTCAAATCAGGCTTCCCGGTAATTAAAATTTAGCCATTTAACTGGCCTCGATTGCTCTCATAAAGCTAAGGATTGTTATGCTGGCAAGTAACTGGATGGGAGACAATCAAGAAATCCTAGGACTAAGAGTAGACTGGAATATTGGGGGGAAAAAACCCTTTCTGGAAGGAGGCTACGGTAAATCACTTCCATATAATCACCAACATGGAATAAATTATAGATATTTATGATTATAGGATTTCCTTGATATTTTTTTTGGTATTTCATACTTAAACTTTCAAACATGTGGAAATCATATTTTGGTTGAAAAAAAGTTGTCCCTGAAATAAAAGAGAGCTTCTGGAACTGACATACAATTCCATGCAGAGATTCTACTAGTTAGTCTGCTTTAAGGTGCAGAAAACCCTGAATAAACGTGCTGAAGGAAGAGTAAATTGAAGAATTTGGACTTAATGCCGTTTTAGTTCCACTGATTTCAGTGGAAATAAACTCATCTAATTGTGTGATCCTCTACATTTTTCTTCTGTTAAAAAGCCCCCAAAGTCTGACTAATAGGAAAGTTACTCAAGAAGACTGCAAGACAATTGCTTTTTGTTTTGCTTAAAACAGTTTTACACAAAATAAAATGTTGCGTAGCACATTGCAGCAATGGTCATTCTTGGCATGTTTTGGACACTTGGCAAGTGGTTTTGTGTAAGCAGTACCAAATCTCCAGAGGGAAACATATCCATGGAGAATCTCTAAAGCCACAAAGCAGTTAGAGGCCCTCAGGGTTGATTATTACCATCAAAGGTTTTAGTTATTAATTCATGCAAAATTCAAGGTGTGGATGTATCAGGCAATAAAGTCCCTCCCCTTGGCAACACTGTAGGGCTAAAGGCAAGGGTCAGGACGAACTGCTTTTTCCTAAATTTTAATTTGTGGCATGTGATGGTTGTGAAGATCCAGGCAGAGCAGCAGACTATCAAAGGAGCATGAGCAAGTATAGGAGCCCTTCAAAAGGACCAGACCCCTGCCATGCCTTCTGCCACCACTGCAGGCACAATTGCAGGGATGGGACATAAGGAACTTCAGCATCCTTCAATGTCAAGGATATTCAAGTAGCTGTTTAGGCTTTTTCTAGTATCTTTTCCTTTTCTGGCAGCATCAGATACTGTACTGTAGTGGCGAGGCAGCTCTTTTCCTTGCAATGGGTCAAAGAGGCATCAGTTGGCATAGGGCTGTGGTGGCGAATCTATGGCCCTCTCTGTGGGCATGTGCGCTGTTGCCCCAGTCCTAGGCCTTCAGCTGGGTTTTATAAAACCTTTTCGCTTTAGGTCTCTGCCGCCGTGTGCAAACCCCCCCCAAAGGTTCAATCAATCAATCAATTTCAACCTCCCATGGGAAAAAAGATCTTGTAAAGTTGGAATTGATTGATTGAACTTTTTAGTCCCACCCAGTCTGCTATTACCACCTCAGCCATGCCCACCCAATGGGCCACGGCCACCCAGCACCTGACGATACATAAGTGGGTTTTGGGTTGCAGTTTGGGCACTTGGTCTCTAAAAGGTTCGCCATCACTGGCATAGAGCATACGTCTCAAAAAGATGAGATGTAACACGTGCTATCATGCAAGTGATAACTTTAGATAACCAGACATTCAGCTGGTGGAAAAGCTGGCATTTGGGGGCCTCTCCTGTCACTGCACGTTTTTTTTTTTTGTTCGTCAGAAAAGTTCATTTCTAACTGTACATTTCCCCTGTTCTCTGCACCTGTTGTGATAACTTATCTGGTAACCATAGTGAATCCCATATGACTAGCTATGTTATGGTTTCAGTCTGTTTAGTGCGCATGTCTAGAAGAAGTTCCCAGAGTTATTATCTGTATTGTTTTTCTTCACTTTGCTGTTACTGTCTGTTACGTTAGGATGAAGCTAGCTAGCTCTGTATAATATATATTTAGTTTTTACATTTTTGTAAGTAAAAGGTATTTAGTAAGATTATGCGTCGTGTTTTTCTTGCCTTCCTGCAAGTGTATCATGCATTCTCCGAAGCACGGTCCGTCGCCCTCTACAAAGGTGATTTTTACCTTGACATTTTGGTATCGAGGATGGTTTGATTTATGTTTTTGGAGAAGCATGTTTCTGCGGCTGTTATCTGTTAGTTAGTGCTTGTGGGGCAGCGGTGATTAACTGCTGAAACATGTCAGGAAGGAAGCCACGGCTGAAAAGGAGTCTTTCTGTGGGGCAGCTCCCTTTGACTTTAAAAACTCCGATAGCTTCGGCCACACGCCTTGGAGAAGACGCACCTGCTCCTGTCCACGATGCAAGGTCAGTCACTCTTTTTTCTACTTTTCCAAGCTCCCTGGCAGCTGCTTTTGAAAATGTTCACACTCCAGGGGCTCACGATGAATTTCAAAGGCTTGGAGTGAAACTTAAAGTCCAGCCGAAGAAAATTCCTTCTGCTCCTTCAAGCCCCAAGCAAACTATGCGAGATAGGGCTATGCAAGGCTACTGTGAACTAATTGGGGTTTTTGAAAGGCATTTGCAGCAGGCAAAGAAATATGTGTCAATGGTTCAGCAATATGAAAGGAATTATGAGCATGAACCGGCCATATTGCCACACCCACAAGGAGAAGCCATATTGCCTCCTTCTTCCCCAAAGCTAAAGTCACGCCCATCATTGAGTGTCATGCAAGACGAATGGGAACCGGAGGCTCCTATGTCACATGATTATGGGCTGTCTCAAAGGACATACAGAGCCACAGTGATGCCTGAAGCAAATGTTATAGCACCATCTACTGGTGAAGCTGCATTAAGACATAAATTGGAGCTCTCACTCTCGCAATTGTCTATGGAGGAGTCTTTGCTCAGAGATACAAGATTTCTGCCGTTATCTGAGGCTCCAGTCCCTGATGGTGCTAGGATTCCTGTTACTATTGCTTCTCCTGTTAATATTGCTTCTATGCAAGCCCCTCTACCTGGCAGAGCACAGCCATATGTAGCCCACATGCAATTGCCACCGGGTTCTTATATGCGAAGGCCAGAGTCATCTGCAGGTTATGCTAATGCACCAGTCCCAGCGCCAGCGCCTCCTGCTGGCCAGGGTGGAATAGCAGCTCAAAGACAGTCACAGCCAGCACCAAGACTACCGGCAGCTTCAATGCAACTGCCGCATGTCCAGGCACAGACGCCACTGGTGCCCCCTGCAGGTTATGGTCGGATTGCACAACCTGCACAGCCAGTACCTCAATTGTATTTTCCTCATCAAACACCTTCCATTGTACCACTGGCTGGTGATTCAAAATTAAAGAAGTCAGGACAGAATTACAGGGCATGGGTCAGTGAGGTTGGACTTTTGTTACGCAGAGAAGGTACTCACATGATGGTGTTTAATCCTCCTGCCCAGCCATGGACTCCTGACATATGGGACTTGGATAATAGAGCATGCACAACATTATTGATGTCAATGGACATTGAATTGCAGCTCACGTTTTCACAAGATGCAACTGCCCAACAAATTTGGACTCAGTTAGAGGCATGTTATCGGCCTACATCAATTGAGTCTACATGTTTGCTTTTGTCTGAGTTCCATGGTTCCAGATTAAAACCTGGTGAACATATTGGAGAACACTTGAATAGCCCCTGACTATTGGAACCTCCCATGCTCCATTCTCAATAGGGCAGCAGAGTTCTTTGCGCTATTTCCCCCACAACAATAACTTTGTAATTTGAGTTCAGCTGGGGTCCTATGCCTAAGGAGGACCAGACCTCATAGACCAGACATGTCAAACACAAGGCCCGGGAGCCGGAGCCGGCCCGCAAAGTGGTTTCATGTGGCCCGCGAAGCCATCCTGGAAACAGTGAGGGAACGGCCCCCACTGCCTTGGCCCTGGACCAGAGACTCTCCTTCTGCCAGAGACCCTCAGATCTGTCCTGCCCAGGCCCCCATAGGCACCCTTGATGAGAACAATGTAGAGCTGGCCACGCCCACCCAGTAGGCCATACACACTCTAGCCACACCCACCCAGTAGGCCACGCCCACCCTGGCCATACCCACCCGGCCCCCTGAGGGCAACCGCAATGCTGATGCAGCCCTCAATGAAATTGAGTTTGACACCCCTGTCATAGACTGTCAGTTTCTAGGTCATCACATGTTTACAATCCTTCATCTAAGGTACTTAATCCAGTCAAGGAGTAAGGAGTAAGTACTTCACATCTCTACTTCTAAGCGCCATGGTGCCACAGTGGTTAGAATGCAGTATTGCAGGCTGACTCTGCTCACTGCCAAAGGTTTGATCCTCACTGGCTCAAGGTTAACTCATCCTTCCATCCTTCCGAGGTCAGTAAAATGAGCACCCAGATTGTTGCTGACTCTGTTAACTGCTTAGAGAGGGCTGAAAAGCACTATGAAGTGGTGTATAAGTTTAATTGCTATTCATTATGGACTGCTGGTATTAGGGTGAAAATGAAGGGAAGCTGCTGCTATAGGCACCAACACATCCAATGATGAAGCACTCAAACATAGGTTGGTGTGGCTTCATGAGAAGTTGCTAAATGTGGTTCATTTTTTTTAAAAAAATTAATGTATCCATGAATTGTATGCTAGAGTGTTGACTGGGCATAAAAATCTCAGTGGAGGCTTGTAAGATTACATCTTGTAAGATTGCTAGCAGTTTCTCTCAAAATGTGAAGCTGAAGTGAATCTGGACCAGTGCCATCCATCCATCCTGATCCCTGTTGTTCCCATCAGGGACAAGAGATGGCCATGCATGTTGACCTTTTTGACTGCAGGGAGTGGAAATTCATGGCCAAGGCAACTTCTGAACTTAAACTGTTTTTATAGTGAACTCTTCTGGTTCAAAGACAGCCTTCCAGAGCCAAGTTCTATTTCTGGTTCTTTTCTTAGAAAAGTTGATGGGAGAACCATAAAAGAAACTAGAGTCAGATCTGTGTGAAACAAGGGGTATGTCTTTAGGTGAGAGACCTGGTTTGTTTGTTTGTTTTTGTATCACCACAATCCCAAGGGTCTCTTTGAGTCTTACATCATAAACTTTCAAAATACAACATAATGAAAGTGTAAAAATACTCATAATTAAAATCAATCTTGTTATTTTATTTTATTTATTTATTTATTTTTATTCCATTTATATCCCGCCCTATCTCATAATTAAGCAATTAGTTAATAATTGCATTGGGTATCTCCCAACTGAACATGCTATTGAAGGCTCTTCTAAATAGTTGTGTTTTTACTAACTTCTTAAATACTGGGAGGGAAGATATATGAAACATTTCAGAAGAAAGCTGTTCCTGAGTTTAAGGACCATAAGGGAGAAGTACTGATTTCTGGTTCTTCCTCCACAAATTTGCATGGGGGAAACCCTCAGCATCCACACGCAGAATATGCAAACTGGACAGGTAGAGTCTGTTTGAAGCAGATAATCCTGCAGGTCCTGGTAACAGAAGCAGCTCAAGTGGAGAACATTAGAAAAGGCTACAGTCAGGAAGAATGGAATGTTTGGTCATTGTTCCTGTTATGTATGGGGTTTAATAACACTGCAAGCAATGGCTCCACCGATACCACCAGGTGGCGCTGGGCCAAAACTGCTGCGGCTGGGAGCAGCATTTCGGCGGGAAAGCCAGGTTTAAATCTATTGGCTGGAAGAGTACCTGGACAGGTACAAATAGGGCACAGGTAACCCCTATTCCCCAGTCCAGTCTTCTTGTTGTTGTTAGCTGTGAAGTCGTGTCCGACCCATCGCGACCCTATGGACAACGTTCCTCCAGGCCTTCCTGTCCTCTACAATCTTCTGGAGTCCATTTAAGCTCACACCTACTGCTTCAGTGACTCCATCCAGCCACCTCATTCTCTGTCATCCCCTTCTTCTATTGCCCTCAATCTTTCCCAGCATTAGGCTCTTATCCAGTGAGTACTTCCTTCTCATTAGGTGGCCAAAGTGCTGTCTACCCTTCAATAAAGAACGTGTGCTGTATTCATTGCCTGGCGTCCTTCCTGTTCTCCAAGAATCCACTACACAATAGTGGCGACAAAGGTGGGATACGAACCCACACATGCAAAGCACAATGCAACAGCAGCAGGACCCAGAGCCCCAATTCAGGCATAGGTTGTCTACTGGTTGTTACCTTTCAGTTCTCTGCTACATGAGAAAATCAAAGAAAAGTGAGGACAGCTATTTTTCTCCAGTTACTCCAGCAAAATATTTATCGTTGGACATATACATCCTTCATATTGAAGGAAGGATATTTTTGAACAATGGACATAGAAGTTAATTTTGAGCATATCTTCATATATAGATAGATAAACTATGTTTAAAGGATGGGTTGGCTTGACTTTTCCACACTATAGGCATCCTGAATGAACAATGTTATTGTTCTAAATTGACATGGGGCAAGTTTTTATGTTCTTCGTTTTTTTCCCCCTAGAGTATTACAACGGTCCAGTAGATGAATCCATCTCTCCAAAGAAGTGCAAGAATATTCCCCATCTTGATTTGAGAAGCTCCTTGCCCTCTTCTGAATGGACATTGGTCAGATTTACCCCAGAAGAAGAGAAACCTCTGGCAGTCCAAGTCCTAGTAACCAGTGATGGAAGCAGGTATTGGTTACTGATGCAAATTTACTACCTTGAATGAGCCAGAGCCAGAAATGATAGAACTCACTTGTCAGAGTAAATAGAAATATGAGAAGGAAGAATGATGAACCGGGAACACTGAACTCCTGCAGCTTACACGAAGCTTTTGTGGGCATATGATTCACTGGCAGGAAATCTTTGCATCCCACACAGTCTGAGTAATGCAGGGTGGGGTGGGGGATTAAATCCAGATTCGTTTTGACGAGAACAATAAAAATTACAGTATGTAACAGCTATTGAAGTTTACAAGAAAGCAGCTTGTAGAATACAAATATACAGTATGTATTTCTTGGTTTCTTTTGCACTGAGTTTCCTCAACGTTTGTCCTTCCAGTTCCACCACTAGCAGTTCTTTCTGTTTGAAGAACTGTCAAGAGCTTGATAGGCTTTCAGTAATGTGACCTGAGGAGGTGTTATTTTCTTTCATTTTTGTTGGCTGAGAGTTATGGTGGTTGTAATCCAACACATCTGGAGGGCACATGTCCAGAAATAGAACACCTGTCAAAAGAAAAAAAAATGTAGCAAAGTCCACCAACGATGCTTATTGGTGCCTTGGTGGAGCAGTGGGCTAATGCCTCCTTAAGTAACACCAGCTGCCTGCAATTAGTGCAGGTTCGCATCCCACCAGGCTCAAGGTTGACTCAGCCTTCCATCCTTCCGAGGTAGGTAAAATGAGGACCCAGATTGTTGGGGTCAATTAAGCTGACTTTGTAATAATGCCGCTTGGGGGGAGGGGTGTGTGAAAGCCCTAATAAGCAGGCATATACATAGAATGAAGGCTACTGCTAAGTTTGTAAGCCGCCCTGAGTCTTCGGAGAAGGGCGGGATATAAATGGAATTAAAATAAAATAAAAATAAAAATAAAAAAATTATTACATAAGTGAGGGAAAGATACTTGTACCTATGTGAATGGTTGATTAGTCGTTTTGTACCACTTGCTGGCCGTGTTTAAGACAACCAGATTTCTCTACCCTTGGATTCCTAGCTCAGAACTGGAATGTGATCTTTCTGGCAATTCAGCCATTTCCGCATCCTCAGAAGAGATGCTGTCATTGCCTGAGCCCATTTGGAATTGCCTCCCGTCTTCAAAAAGATCTCCACTGTTTACCACAAATTTGGAGAAGGGAAATGATTGCCTTGAAAAATCCAAAGCTGCTAATGGTAAGTTTCTATAAGCACTACATCTCCCTGATTTCACCAAAAGGCACTGAAACAACCCAAGACGTGCCCATTGATTAAGTGTTGTGAGGTTCAGAAGAGGTGAATGCAGTTGAATTGAGCAGCACAGAGGCCTAGAGTTGAAGACACTCGCCTCCCGCTGGGAAGGTTGAGAATGCAATCCTGGGTAGAGACACATGGTTTTTTTTTATCAGGGTGCAAAGAGAAAATATCTGCTGTGAACTCTGCGTACGGACCAGGAAGGGCATCCGACCACTAAATGCTCAGCTCCATTCAGTCACCCTGACTCCATCCCCAATCAAGGGATTACAGGGTCGAAAAAGAAAAAAAATGCAGTTGAATTAAACAAATTCACTTGTGGATGCTGGGTTCTCTGTTTTCTCAAGTACTTCTTACCCATCATCGCTCGATTCACCTTAGCACTGGATAATTAAGCCAAAGGTAGACTCCAGGGCATGAATTTGTATGCAGAATAGCATCGTAAAATACCTCTTTACCACTGAATCCAATGTAACAATAATGCAGACAACCGAGTTGATATATTTATAAAATGTACCATTATATAAAATAATACTGGTGGAACTCTGAAAAGGAATGCTTTCCATACATCCAACTTTTGTTACATGCTTTCTCAAATAATAGAACTTTATTTTGTTTCAAGTTGCCTGGCCTTTTTAACTTGACCTGCTCTCTGCAGCTACAGGCTTCTCAAAAGAGTTTCCTGCAATGTGGACTTGCTCAGGGAGAAGAAATGGATTGTTTGTTCTGACCATTCCACAATCAGTACAACTGGAAAACCATAGCTTGATTAAATCTATGGTTTATATATTTCAATAGATATCGTAGCAAATATATTTTAATGCCCTCTTCTTTTAATCCTAGTACAGGTAGTCCTTGACTTAGACCACAGTTGAGCCCAAAATGTATGTTGCTGAGTGAGAAATTTGTTAAGTGGGTTTTGCCCCATTTTACGACTTTTCTTGCCACATTTGTTAACTCAGTCACTGAAGTTGTTAAACTAGTAACCTGGTTGTTAAGTGAATCTGGTTTCTCCACTGACTTTGCTTGTCAGAAAGTTGTAAAAGTTGAAAAATGGTCATGAGTCACTTTTTTCAGGGCCATTACAACTTCGGTCACTAAGCGAACTGTTGTAAGTTGAGGACAACCCATACTGCAGCCAAGAATCTATACAAATTAAATTTCTCTTTTTAAAGGAAAGCTTTGGAAATGCACAGCAATGAAATGCAAAGTATCTAACTGAAGTCACTCCCATGGAGTAACTGCCATATATCTTCCCTCTCTTACACATTGTGTTTTACACACACACACACACACACACACACACACGGAGGGAGGGAGGGAGGGAGGGAGAGAGAGAGAGAGAGAGAGAGAGTCATAATCCCCCCACCTCTTCAGCTTCCACACTGCTTTTTTCCAAAGTGATCCATAAGGTTCCCTGCTACATAACATACTTTCCCATTTGGGGGCCTCCCTTATACTTAGCTTTCTATCTCCCACATTGCTGTGTTTCGCACCGTCATTGTTTGCTTGATCAACAGGATTAACTTTTTCCCTGAAGTCAGTTGTGAGGATGATGTAACTTCACCAATGAAAAACAAATGTTTCATTTTCTCCCTTATTTTGGAGTGGAAAAAACAACTGCAGACAAGAGAAACAATGAAGATATAGAAATGGTTGGGCATAACTGAGTTCTTGTGCTATAAAGGTAAAGGTAAAGGTTCCCCCGCACATGCGTGCTAGTCGTTTCCGACTCTAGGGGCCAGTGCTCATCTCCGTTTCAAAGCCGAAGAGCCAGCGCTTGTCCGAGGACATCTCCGTGGTCATGTGGCCGGCATGACTAGACACCAAAGGCGCACGGAACGCTGTTACCTTCCCACCATAGTGGTCCCTATTTTTCTACTTGCATTTTTACGTGCTTTCGAACTGCTAGGTTGGCAGAAGCTGGGACGAGTAACAGGCGCTCCCTCTGCTACGCGGCACTCGGGATTCGACCCGCCAAACTGCCGACCTTCTGATCTTGTGCTATAACATTCTGCAAAAATGGAATAAATTGACAGTTAAAACAGCTGAGCCATGCATGCCCTTTCTAAGTGAAAAACAGATTGGAGAACGGTGCCATCTAGTGGCCTATATTTAAATATTTATCAGCCCACTTGAAATCGTTAGGTGTCATTGCCTTAGATTAGAAAAATTGTAAGTGCTGAATTCTTCTACTTGAAATATAAACTTCTTGAGCGAACTGTTCTGTGAAGATATCTGACTTTTTTATTGCTATGAACTGCAACTGTTTTTGTCAAATATGGATGATAAGGAGGGATAGGATGTCAAATTTTACTCTCCAGTTATATAATAACTTCAAAACAGATATCCAAGAAAAACAAATTCAAATTTAAAATCTCATTGTGCTTACTGTTAAGGTTTGGAACTTCCTGTGTTTTAACAAATGCCTTTTTCCCTATCTTTCCCCTTTAGCTTTACAACGAGCCTACAGTCTTCGTGACTCTTCTTCATCCAAAAAATACCAGAACTGGAAAAAGAAAATTCAGTCCAGTAAGATACAACCTGACTAAATCATCTAATGCAATTACTCATTTAGCTACATTCTTCCGTAAACAACTTCATTTATGTTCAACCTTCACTTATGCCAATTTTACAACCTTTGTGCTACGGAAGTTAAGCCAATCACTTCAAGTATTCAGTATTCAAGTATTCACACAAGTTGTTAACTGAATTCCTGAGCAAAGCTGGCTCAGGAATTCTGGGAGTTGAAGTCCATGAGTCATAAAAGAGCCGAGGTTGCCTACCCCTGACCTAGTCTCATGACTTGGTTATGATTACTTTTAAGGAAATTGCTTTGATATAAGAGAAGATGTGGGAAAGCCACTTAATCCTTTTTTTAAAAAATATTTTGCTTCCCTGTTTCTGTTGACTATTCCTAAAACAGTTTTCCCTCTTTAGAATTTCAAAGGTATGAGGGCCACATAGGATGGACTTTGTGATATTTGTAATATGAGTTTTGTAGTATTGTTGCACTGAATAACTAACATGGATTTTCCTGCATTTTAATTTGCATTATTTCTCTTCCTCTTTTAAGTGTATTGTTAATAATTGGCCACAAATCTAACCTAGCAAGAAGAATGTAAAAGCTTTATTGAAGAAACCAGGACCAACAGATTTTTTTATATATTATAAATACTTTCATTTTCAGCTGTTCCCAAGCCTCAATCAACAAAGCAAGCATTTGAGCCCATTCACAGTGCTGGGGAAAAATGTGAATGTATCTTTACATTTAAAGTATATTGTAGATTCATTTACATTACCCTCAGATAGGAGATTTCTTCATTTTCCTTCCTAGAACACAGCTTGGTCCACCTGGCCTGCAAATCACCTGCTTTGCAGCCTGATCCCTTTCAGCTCTTTTGAGTTCCATTCTTAGTGCTGAGACTCCATAATCTTTGGTATCTCAGGCCTCTCAGAAGAGGCTGACTGGAAACCTTGGTGGAGCAGTGGGCTAATGCCTCCTTAAGTAACACCAGCTGCCTGCAATTAGTGCAGGCTCACATCCCACCAGGCTCAAGGTTGACTCAGCCTTCCATCCTTCTGAGGTAGGTAAAATGAGGACCCAGATTGTTGGGGGCAATAAGCTGACTTTGTAATAATGCCGCTTGGGGGGTGTATGAAAGCCCTAATAAGCAGGCATATACATAGAATGAAGGCTACTGCTAAGCACATTGATTTGTGCTTTAAATTGTAAGCCGCCCTGAGTCTTCGGAGAAGGGCGGGATATAAATGGGATTTAAAAAAAAACATATTGTTGCTTGAGGTGAAGCTATTGCCTATTTCCCCTTCTGCAGAATGGTGTAGAAGCTTCTGGACTGGTTGTTGGATCTTTGAGACTGGCAAGGAGAGGAATATCTATCTCTGTATCTGAAAAGCAACCTAGCTTAGGCAGCCTAGTGCAGATAATCCGTGACTCATTACACTTGGAAGTTGTGACAGCAACTAAGTGAAGGAAGTCATTAACAGCTGATCACATTGTTAAACAAATCTGCAGGTCATTAAGTGGAGCATGGGTGCCTCAGCGGCTCCAGGGGAAGCCCTAGGTAGCCTAGCACAGGCCGTGTCCCCTGAGGTACCCTGTGCCTGCTTTCAACCCCACCAAGTCTCACCATCCCTCACCCCTGGGCATTCATTGCACACTTATTTTTTGAAGACCTCCGGAGCTCAGGTTAGGGAAGCATGCCACTCTATTCCTAGGTCACATGGTACAATACCAGAAGTGGCCACCATTTCTGAATTATTATCCTGCTTCATCCCCCCCCCCCCAAGATCATCAAGTGTTTGCCATAAGAAGCCACTGTCTCACTCTAGCTGGCGAGCCCTGCTCTGTCATCATACAAAATGTTCTGATATGCAGCATATTCCTGAATAACAATGCCTTTATGTATTACATTTAGATATAAAAAGTCAGATTTGCCCTAGTTGTCCAATTAGCACACAAACAGTTAACGAACAGTTTGCAAAAATCTTAATGCTTTCACAAAGGAGAGTTTGTTGTTGTTGTTAGCTGCGAAGTCGTGTCCGACTCATCGCGACCCTATGGACAACATTCCTCCAGGCCTTCCTGTCTTCTACCATCTTCTGGAGTCCATTTAAGCTCACGCCTACTGCTTCAGTGACTCCATCCAGCCACCTCATTCTCTGTTGTCCCCTTCTTCTATTGCCCTCAATCTTTCCCAGCATTAGGCTCTTCTCCAGTGAGTCCTTCCTTCTCATTAGGTGGCCAAAGTATTTGAGTTTTAGCTTCAGGATCTGGCCTTCTAAAGAGTAGTCAGGATTGATCTCCTCTAGGACTTACCGGTTTGATCGCCTTGCAGTCCAAGGGACTCACAGGAGTCTTCTCCAGCACCATAGTTCAAAGGCCTCAATTCTTTGGCGCTCAGCCTTTCTTATGGTCCAACTTTCACTGCCATACATTGCAACTGGGAAGACCATAGCCTTGACTATACGCACTTTTGTTGACAGGGTGATGTCTCTGCTTTTTAGTGTGCTGTCTAGATTTGCCATGGCTTTCCTTCCCAGGAGCAAGCGTCTTTTAATTTCTTGGCTACAGTCCCCATCTGCAGTGATCTTGGAGCCCAGGAAAACAAAATCTGTCACTACCTCCATTTCTTCCCCATCTATTTGCCAGGAATTGAGAGGGCCAGATGCCATGATCTTGGTTTTCTTAATGTTAAGTTTCAACCCAAGTTTTGCACTCTCCTTCTTCACCCGCAACAAGAGGCTCTTTAGTTCCTCTTCACTTTCTGCCATTAGAGTGGTATCATCTGTGTATCTTAGGTTGTTGATATTTCTTCCAGCAATCTTAATTCCAACTTTTGATTCATCTAGCCCTGCCTTTCTCATGATGTGCTCTGCATATAAGTTAAATAGGCAGGGTGACAGTATACAGCCTTGCCGGACTCCTTTCCCAATTTTGAACCAATCAGTGGTTCCGTGTCCAGTTCTCACTGTTGCTTCTTGACCTGCATATAGGTTTCTCAAGAGACAAATAAGATGGTCTGGTACTCCCATCTCTTTAAGAACTTGCCACAGTTTTTTTATTGAAAAGTTTTATCATACATTTTATCTTTAACAGTCCCCCCTACCCCTCCCCTATCCCTCCCTCCCTACCCCTCCCCCCTCCCCTCCCCCCCGACTTCCCAGAGCTAAGTACAAGGTATAAAAAACAAAAAAGACAATCATAAACATCCATATGCTAACAACCATAAACTCTAAAATCTATCACTCTCTAGCTCATATAGGATAACTACAAACACTATTAATATAAAATATATAAAAAAAGGAAAAAAAGAAAAAAGAAAAAAGAAAGGAAGACTTATTCAAATGCTACATGAAACTTTTTAGTCCCATATTTGTTCTGGATATACTCAATCCATTTTCTCCACTCCATAATATAGCGATCTTGCGAGTGATCTTTCAAATAAGCTGATATCTTTGCCATCTCTGCCAGGTCAGAAACCTTTAAAGTCCATTCTTCTATAGTCGGCAGTTCCTCCTTCTTCCAATACTGACCTATTAAGAGTCTTGCTGCCGTAATTAAATTCAGCATCAACTTAGTGTCCACAACTGTAGCATCTGTAATTATTCCCAACAAAAAAAAGTTGCGGACAAAACTTTATCCTTTGCTTAAAAATCTTCTGCATATTCCACCAAATTTTTATCCAAAAAGCCTTAACCTTTTTACAAGTCCACCATATGTGAAAATATGTTGTATCTTCGTCACCGCACCTCCAGCATTTAGGCTGATAATTCCACACAATCAAAGGCTTTAGCATAGTCAATGAAGCAGAAGTAGATGTCTTTCTGGAACTCCCTAGCTTTCTCCATGATCCAGCGTATGTTAGCAATTTGATCTCTAGTTCCTCTGCCTCTTCGAAAACCTGCATGTACTTCTGGTAGTTCTCGATCCACATACTGCTGAAGTCTAGCTTGTAGGATTTTAAGCATGACTTTACTAGCATGAGAAATGAGTGCAATGGTGCGATAGTTTGAACATTCTTTGGCACTGCCTTTCTTTGGAATTGGAATGTAAACTGATCTTTTCCAATCCTGTGGCCACTGTTGAGTTTTCCAAATTTGCTGGCAAATTGAGTGTAGCACTTTTACTGCACTGTCTTTTAAGATTTTGAATAGCTCAGCTGGAATACTGTCACCTCCACTAGCTTTGTTGTTGCTCAGCTTTTCTAAGGCCCACTTCACTTCACATTCTAGGATGTCTGGCTCGATGTCAGTGACCACCTCATTGTGATTATATGGGACGTTAAGCTCATTCTTGTATAGTTCATCTGTGTAATTTTGCCACCTCTTCTTAATCTCTTCTGCCTCTGTTAGGTCCCTGCCATTTTGGTCCTTTCTCATGGCCATTTTTGCATGAAACATTCCCTTCATCTCTCCAATTTTCTTGGAAAGATCTCTGGTCCTCCCTATTCTATTGTTTTCTTCTATTTTATGCACTGTTCATTTAAGAAGGCATTCTTATCTCTTCTAGCTATTCTCTGGAATTCTGCATTCAATTGGGCATATCTATGTTTTTCTCCCTTGCCTTTCGCTTTCCTCCTTTCCTCAGCTATTTGCAAAGCTTCCTCAGACAGCCATTTTGCTTTCTTGCATTTCTTTTTCTTTGGGATGGTTTTGGTTGCTACCTGTTGTACAATGTTGCGAACCTCTGTCCATAGTTCTTCAGGCACTCTGTCTATCAGATTTAATTCCTTAAATCTATTTGTCACCTCTACTGTATATTCAACAGGGATATGATTTAATTCATACCTGAGTGGCCTAGTGCTTTTCCCTACTTTCTTCAGTTTAAGCCTAAACTTTGCAAGGAGAAGCTCATGGTCTGAGCCACAGTCAGCTCCTGGTCTTGTTTTTACTGACTGTATAGAGCTTCTCCATCTTTGGCTGCAGAGCATATAGTCAATCTGATTTCTGTGTTGACCATCTGGTGATGTCCATGTGTATAGCCGTCTCTTGGGTTGTTGGAAAAGAGTGTTTGCTATGACCATCGTATTTTCTTGACAAAATTCTATCAGCCTGTGCCCTGCTTCATTTTGTACTCCAAGGCCAAACTTGCCTGTTATTCCAGTTATCTTTTGGCTTCCTACTTTAGCATTCCAATCCCCCATGACGATAAGGACATCATTTTGGGGTGTTAGTTCTATAAGGTGCTGTAGGGCTTCATAGAACCGGTCAATTTCATCCTCTTCAGCACCGGTGGTTGGGGCATAGACTTGGACTACTGTGATATTGAATGGTTTGACTTGGATTCGAACTGAGATCATTCTGTCATTTTGAGGATTGTATCCCAGTATTGATTTTCCTACTCTTTTATTGACTATGAAGGCTACTCCATTTCTTCTGAGGGATTCTTGCCCGCAGTAGTATACCTGATGGTCATCTGAATTAAATTCACCCATTCCTGTCCATTTTAGTTCGCTGATACCTAAGATGTCGATGTTCAGTCTTGTCATCTCTTGTTTGACCACGTCCAGCTTTCCTTGATTCATGGATCTTACATTCCAGGTTTCTATGGAGAAAAAATCTTTACAGCATCGGACTTTCCTTTCACCACCAGACACATCCACAGCTGAGCGTCCTTTCGGCTTTGGCCCAGTCGCTTCATTCTTTCTGGCGCTACTAGTACTAGCCCTCTGCTCTTCCCCAGTAGCATATTGGACGCCTTCCGACCTGAGGGGCTCATCTTCCAGCGTCATATCGTTTTGCCTTTTGGTACTGTCCATAGGGTTTTCATGGCAAAGATACTGGAGTGGGTTGCCATTTCCTTCTCCAGTGGATCACGTTTTGTCAGAACTCTCAGCTATGACCTATCCGTCTGGGGTGGCCCTGCACGGCATAGCTCATAGCTTCATTGAATTACGCAAGCCCCTTCGCCACGACAAGGCAGTAATCCATGAAGGGGAAAGGAGAGTTAGGCAGGTGGTAAAACTACTGCCACCTCATTTTAAATTTGTTCTTCTCAATTAAGCCCGTGTTTAAAATGCTGCTTATTAATTCTGCTGTCATTTTGTATTTTTTAAAAAATTTCCCCTGTGTGTTTGATGAGGCGTCTCCAGAGGGAGCTAAAAGCTTGTGGGAAGAAAGTATTGAATGTTAATGTGTTCAAGCTAATCTATTTACTGGAATGAATTATTACCTACAATTCAAGTATTCTGCCCACCTCAACAATTATATTTTATCTGGGTGAAAACCAGAAATCTTAACAGCTAACTTCCAGAATTTCAAAATACATCTTTGTTTTAATATTTGAATCCTGTTCTTTTAATTTTTAGAAATACAATCTCTATTATTCTCTTTAAATTGAGGTGAACTTGGGAACTGTCCTGAAAGCCCACAAAAAAGAAGTAAATTGTTAAATAAATGGCCTATTCACTATATGTAAGTTTAGTTATATTTAAATTAAATAACTAAGTTTGGCTTTCTCCTGGTCCTACTTGTGTTTTTATTCTGATTTTTTTTGTAATATGGCTCTCAATACACTAAGTGTTGACCCTCAGCTCAGAAAACCTTTAAAGATTTCAGATTTAGGTATGTTGCATAGACTATACAGTATGATGTTCATGGGTGGAGAACACAGGAGACACTTGGAAATGGAATCAGTGATGCACACCCTGCTGTTACATACTAGTTTGCATGGGGATACATGGACAGATCAATATTCATCATATTTAACCCCATTATCTTTTGACTTCTCCCAATAAGTATTCAATGTATTAAAGACACCTGGAATACTGAAGCTGGGGATATTCTTCGAATATCTCACAAGAAAAAAAAAGAGACAAAAGAGTGGATAAATAATTTGAACAGGCATCAGCTGAAATGATGTCACTTGCTTAAAAAGCAGTAGGAGCATTGAATGTATCCAAATCTGGACAAATATTTTTGGCATTTACTATTCCAGTAACAGAAAAGTATAAATCATACTACAGTATGTGAGCCAAGAATTCCTATTGAAAGGGTGAAGGGTCCTTTGCTTCCCATGTTGCAGCGAACAAAACATTTCCACCATTACTGGTGCATGGAGGGGGGGGACGACAACAAGTCTTTGACAGCTGCTGCTTGGGTCCCCCGCTGAGCTTAATTGGCACCACCAGGAGCTGAGCTGAGCCATTCAGTCAATAAAGAGAAGAGCTCCCTGGCCTTGAATTCCATTGTGAAGAAATCTGAAGGTTGGTGGGAAGTCGGCCAGCAGTGAAAATTCTGCTCCACAATTCTTAAGGCGGGGTTAGAGGAATATAGAGGAAGCTGTATAAATGCCTGCATGACAGGCTGTTGTAGATTTACAATAGGGGAGAATAATCTCCACCAGCCATTAGACTGTAGCTGGATGCTCTGCATATGACATCATGTTGGGGCTGTAGCAACCTAGTCGTTGGATTTTAAAGAAACAGGTACAGAGATAATACAAATTCTGGCCTTTTTTCCTCTTAGAGAGTACCTTTTCTGTCCACAAAATATCCATGTCTCCTAAAAGGCAATATGCATAGCCAATATGCACTCTGCTACACATTTCAGATCAGAAGGGCATCATCATAGAATCCTCAGAGGTCTTACAGGAACGTAGTACTCACAAGGTTAGGATGCTGGGTTGACAATTGGCAGGCTCATGTTTGAGAACCAGTTACTGCCGCAGAAGGGGTAAGCTCCCACCACACATTCCACCTCCTGCCAATCCAGCAGTTTGAAAGTGGATGATCACAAGTAAATAAATGGGTACCACTTCCATGGTCAACTTAATAGGAACATGAAAGGAGCCCCCAATTGGGCATCACACAGGCAACGGTGATGTCACCATTCAATCCTTTCAATCCAGAAGAACTAGAGGTCGTCTAGAGCAGTGTTTTTCAACCTTTTTTGGGCAAAGGCACACTTGTTTCATGAAAAAAATCACGAGGCACTCCACCGTTTTCCGCACCATTGGACCTCCCCATGGTCGCTACATGAACGGTCGTAAGTCGAGGATGGCCTGTGTTCTCAAGGGGTTGGACTAGATGATCTCCAAGGTCCCTTCCAACTTCTTCTTCTTCTTCTTCTTATTATTATTATTATTATTATTATTATTATTAATAATAATAATAATAATAATAATAATAATAATAATAATAATTTCTTTTTAATTTATCTTTCTGTATTTTCTTTTTTCTCTTCTTTTCTTTCTTCCTTCCTTTCTTCGCTCTCTTCCCTCCCTCTCTTTTGTTTCTTTATCTTCCTTCCTTCCTTTCTCTCTCCCACTTTCTTTCCCTCCCTCTCTCAATTTCTTGCTTTCTACTTGTTGTGGAAATTGGAAGCTACTTGCATTTCTTTTTAATTTTTCTTTCTGCATTTTTCTCCTTCATTTATTTTTCTTTCTCTTTCTTTCTTTTTTTCCTTCTTTCTTTCTTTTCTCTTTCTTTCTTTCTTTCTCTTTCTTTTCTCTTTCTTTCTTTCTATCTTTCTTCCTTTCTTTCCTGCCTTTCTCTCTCCCACTTTCTTTCCCTCCCTCTCTCAATTTCTTGCTTTCTACTTGTTGTGGAAACTGGAAGCTACTTGCATTTCTTTTTAATTTTTCTTCCTGCTTTTTTTCCTTCCTCCCTTCCTCCCTTCCTCTCTCTCTCTCTTTCTTTTCTATTCTCCTTTTTTTTCTTTCTCCCTCCCTTTTCCCCTTCCCCCTTTCTCCTTTTTTCCCTTCCTTTTTTCTTTCTTTCTCACCTTTACCATCAAAAGCACTTCACTCCAGAGGGGGGGGAAACCCCAAAGGTTTTATTATGCAACGTATCAAAAGGACAGGTTAAAAAAAAATCAGCCATGTAATTTTTCAGACGCAAGCGAAGCCTCCAAGAGCGAAGCGGTCAGATCCCTCTATTTCGGGCTGGGGTGAGGGGTCGCGGCGAGCAAAGAAAGCGGAGCCAGGCAGCCAACCAGGCGGGAGTCTCGCATCCTCAGCCGCGCGGGGAGTAAGGAGTAAATGGCGCGTGCTGGGGAAGAAGAACTTTTTCGAACGTTGCAGGCAACCAACCACGCGACAGCTCAGGCGAGCCGGGCTGGCCGCCCGTCCGTCCTCTTCCGATAAGCGAGCCAGTCGCCTCTCCCCAGCTTCTCTCTCTTCAGCAAGAGACCCTCAGAAGCCAGAGAAGGGGGTGGAGCTATGCTGCCGTGGAGCCCTGGTGCCTAGAGAGGTCGAGCCCACTTCTTTTCCCGGGCTTTTGCTTCCAGCGAAGTAGGGCCGTCAGCTTAGCCAAGGCTCCGGTGCCCAGTGCTCCCCGCCAGAGAGTCTTGCAGCGCTGCTCCGCCCGCGGCTGTTCCTCCTCCTCCTCCTCTCACCGCTGTCTCCTAGGTCAGTGTTTTTTCAATTTTTCCCACGGCACACCAGGCAACATCTCGCGGCACACTAGTGTGCCGCGGAACAGTGGTTGAAAAACACTGGTCTAGAGCAACCCATTGCCCAGGACAGGTATTCTCATCCTTTCCAAGACAAACTTTCACTCTTTGCTTAAAACCTTGGCAATGAAGCATCCATGACTGTTCCACTATTTAACAATTCTCACATGTGGAAGATTCTTTCTTCTTTTGAATGGGATCTCTTGTAAATCTTCCAGCCATCTATTTCATTTAGGGATCCATAAAGAATAAATCCATAATCATCCTTCTGACAACTCTTCAAGTCTTAGAAGGCTGCTATTATGTCTCCTGCTAGCTTTCTCTTCTTTAAACTAAGCATACTTAGTAGAAATGCTCACATTTTAACTGAACAACTCATTGTCCTTTCATAGATTTTCCTCTTTTGTACAACAAGAAAAGTGGATCATCTTCAAAGGATGCTTCTGCCAGTTTTCAACAAGAGTTTGAGGAGAGTTTCTTTAAGACAGAGGTAGGTGGCCAAGAGAGGGCAGCACATTGTTTTGAACCTGCTGTATCATATATTTTTTGTTAATATGTACTGCTTAATATTTAAGTGAACAATCCATTTAAAGCACAAAGAGATAGTGTTGTGTATGGGTTTGGGGGACAACATAGCAACAGTGCTACTTATACCACCAGGTGACGCTGTTACCTGGACTGATACGGATTGGGCTATGTCTCGGCGGGAATACCAGGTTCAAATGGATTGGCCAGGTGGATACCTGGCCAGGTATATATAAGGACTCAGGTAACCCCAAACCCTCAGTACAGTTCTACCATCAATAAAGAGCTTCTATGCTGTACTCATTGGTCTGGCGTCATTCCATGCGGTCTAGAACCCACTACATAATAGATAGAATTGGCATTCGGAAGGCTTCAGTCTATGTTACAACATCTGCCTTGTGCAACGAAGGGCATCAGTGCACTTGACATAAGATATTGGAGAGGGAAAATGACTATTCTTTGCAATATCATTTGGCATACATGGATTAGCAGACAATAAACATTTCAGTGGAGATGTTGGAAGTTGTCCTCTTACATCCCTGAGTTTTGTAATTGGCAGACAGGACACTTCATAAGTCAATCGGTCCCCCAGCACACATTTGTTTTAATTGGTTGTAGAGTGAATAATTAACTACTGCAGCTCTTCTGTTAATTTCTTGAAGGGTGCATCTGCTCATGGCCTTCAGGGTTCCTGTCTCTTCTTTCCTGAAAATTTAAAGTTTAGTTTAGTTTTATTTGATTTCTATACCGCCCTTCTCCCTAGGGACTCAGGGCGGTTCACAGGGCATATATAAATAACGATACAAAGTTAAAAAGAAATTAAACCAGTGCCCAGTTAAAAAACAATAATACATTACTAAAAACACCAATTTAAAAACCCATAATCCCCCATCAGCCCAGCCCAGCTAATTCAAATAAGTGAATTCAAATAAGCCTATTATCCTGCAAGAGCTTGAACTCTATTTTGAATTCCAGTGATGCAGAATGTCTCCCCAACCTCTATCCCTATCCCTGTCAGACAGGCAACACTTAATAACAGAATAACAGAGTTGGAAGGGACCTTGGAGGTCTTTTGTCCACCCTCTTGCTCAAGCAGGAAACCCCTATACTATTTCAGACCATTTTAATTGGTTGGACAACCAATAACTGGGCATTGGTTGCCCAATGTTAATATGTTCCTCCAAATACCTGAATATGAATTATAGAATCATAAAGTTGGAAGGGACTGAAGAGATGATCTAGTCCGTCTCCCTGTATAGTGCAGGATTTAGCACATCCCTGAGTCCATGCTGGACTCTGAGACAGAACAACAACAACAAAGGCTGATGGCCTTTGTGCTAATCTCATTGGAAAGTACTATTCTTAATCAGCAATGGAAAAAAAAACCCTCTGGTGCTGTCCTCAGAAATTTAAACTTAATGAATATGGGGGGGGGCAGTTTGGTCTAGTAGTTAAACAACCGCTAGAAACCCAAAGACTAAGACCTGAGAGTCGGGTGGGTGACTTTCAGCCAGTCACTCTCTCAGCCCATGGAGACAAGCTCAGGAGACAAGCCAGTTAACCAACTCTTGTCACAACTAATGGATCAACACTTGGTTGATTTGTAAAAGGCAAATCCTGCACTTGCAGGAAAATGCTAGGAAGGGCAAAAAAACAACTTAACGAAGATGTTAGTGTTTTTTTCTGGTGTTATCAACCACCACCCTTCCTAACGGAAGAAACAAGTTTTGACAGACAACTAAATCCAGGGCTGTAATCATCTGTTAAAACCTGTTCCCAATATATGACTAACAAATGTATAGTAGAGGAACTATTTCTGCTTAGTAAAGCAGTCAATGTCCTCGACCTTTATTAAGTAGCATTTATCCATCCCAGATACAGATGATTTACAGCAGTGTTTCCCAGCCTTGGCAGCTTGAAGAAGTCTGGACTTCAACTTCCAGAATTCCCCAGCCAGCACAGCTGGCTGGGGAATTCTGGGAGTTGAAGTCCAGACTTCTTCAAGCTGCCAAGGTTGAGAAACAGTGATCTACAGAGTCAGTAAAGTAGGAGATTTTTCTTCTCTTGCTTTTCCAGGAACTAATGGATGACCAGCAGTGTTCGATCTGTAGGACAGGTGGATGCTTCCCAGGAGATAGTAGATATTCTGCACAGACCCTGTTTTTAAACACAGATCTGTGGGACAGATCAAGGCTGTTTTTAAAAATACCTCCCTCCAGTTATTTTACCAACCCAAATGATAGGTGAGACATGTCTCTGGGTGCATGTGTCAAAGCAGGAACAGCTACATAGGCTGTCTCTCCGGTGGGCTGCGGATGATCCAAAAGCAATGTTCTCGTTGATGTGATGTATAAAGATAATTATCAGAGCATTTTCATGCCATGAGAGGCTAGCAGGATGCGAAGATGAAAACCATAGTCATTCTTTTTCATTCCATTTGCTTCCTTGTTCAATTTTCTTCTAAAGAGTTGCTTTCCTTCGCAGCTCCTATTAGGTTAGGATGCTGAGCTTGTCGATCAGAAGGTCGGCAGTTTGGCGGGTCGAATCCCGAGTGCCGTGTAACAGAGTGAGCGCCTGTTACTTGTCCCAGCTTCTGCCAACCTAGCAGTTCGAAAGCACGTAAAAATGCAAGTAGAAAAATAGGGACCACTATGGTGGGAAGGTAACAGCGTTCCGTGCGCCTTTGGCATTTAGTCATGCTGGCCACATGACCACGGAGACGTCCTTGGACAAGCGCTGGCTCTTTGGCTTTGAAATGGAGATGAGCACCAGCCCCTAGAGTCGGAAACGACTAGCACGCATGTGCGGGGAAACCTTTACCTTTTTACCTTATGTATCTGATACAGCTTCATCTTCTCTCATCAGTTGAAGTATGGCTATGCTTCTGTCCTCTGGCTTTTTTGTTTCAATTATGAGTTGCTGCAGATATATGCCAGGAATACAAACAAACCACAACTATGGCAGGTCACAACTGCAGATGCTTGCCCATCTGTCCTAAGGCTTGTTTTTAAAGACCATAGAAGCAGAAGGTTTTTTTTTGTCCCCATCTCATGTGGGATGAGAAAGTGTGGATTGAATTTAGACATAATGTTTTTTTTAAAAAAATAACTATCCCCTGAGCTTCCCTGTTGAACTTCACAGATGGCTTTCCCGGTTCACTTTGCTACACAGTTACCTGGCACAGAACTGCAGATGGTTAGATTCTTATGGTCCCTCATCCAATTATGGTCCCTCATCCAATGCCAGGGGTGTCCACAGGGGTATGGTTAAAAAAAATCAGGACGGCAACTGCAACAGCGCAGTTAAAGCATTGTCCATTTTTTTATTGATGCACATTAAAAGTGGGCAGAGCTTTATTGCACCTCTGTGATTGCCATCCTGAGAGGGTTTTTTTTAAAAAATTCTACCCTATGGACATCCTTGCTGCATTCACTTTCTATCTACCCCTCTCATTCACCCACTGTTCCACTTCCATTTTTTTCTCCATCACATTTTCAGCTGCTTTCTCTCAAATTCACCTCCCTTTTTGTCTGTCTGTCTTTCCAGTCCTACCTTTATTTCCCTTTCTCCTTCTCCAGTCTCCTGGCAATCCTTTGGTTCTTGGGCATTAATATCCTCTTTCTCCACTTTTCCTGTTTCCAGCTGCTCTCCTTCAAATATTTGCCACACTAGTTAATGGATTCTTCACACACACCCCTCCCAAAAAGTGAAAGCATTCCACTTCACTTTGGCACCTTTCCAACAAGGTTGGTGAAGAATGTTAGCCTAGCTAGCTTATCTTACAGAACAGCAGGATAACAAACCTGCTTTTGTTCTGTTTTGTTTTTACTCACATGGATGCACCCAGGTTGGGCAGGCTATGAAAAAGTACACAAAACCAGGATGACTTTGTCTTCTTCTGTGTCTCAACTCCAGGAAAGGCATCGTTATATTGTCTGATATTTTTTTCTAAGAATGATGACCTTTGAAAAATTCTGGACACTCTTAATAGCCTCTGACTTTGCCAACCAAGTTTTAACAAGCCAAGCTGTAGTGTCTATTTGAAAGACATTTTCTTTCATCACAGATAAAATTAAATATTAAACAAAAATTCATACAGAACATTTGCATGTTATTACCTGGAAATGGAACAATCCCTTTCCATACAATTTTCTGCAACTAGAATTCCTGGTAGCTGTTTCGGAATTTGTATAACAACTTTATTAGTAGAATAAATATACTGCAAATAGAATAACCACAAAAATGAATAAAATCGTCCTCTACATTTTTCAGTTAATAAGAAAATATATATCTTGTCTCAACAGTATGGTAACATGTGATATTTAACTTGTTTTTACAAGGATGTAACAATAAACTTTTTAGTTTCTTGAAAATGAGGCTCAAACAAGCATTGGCTTTAAGTGGGGCCACTGCCAATTGATGTCTCTTATCTAATTATAACTTAAATTCTTTAAATATTTCTATGTATTGCTTGCCTTACAAAACATACCCATGCAGGAAACAGCGTCCCTTATGTTTCCCTATAACCATTTATTATTTTATTTTATCAGATTTATTTTATTTTATTAGATTTATATACCGCCCTTTCCCGAAGGACTCAGGGCGGTTTACAGGGTATTTAAAACAAGAAATACAAAAGTTAAAAACAATTAAAAAAATTACATCAATCCCTGAAAAAAAAAGTAAAAACCCCAATTAAAATTAAAATTAAAATTAAAATTCTCAGCCTGGGCCAGAGAGCTCAAAGAGCCAGGTCTTCAGGTCCCGGCGGAATGAACGGAGGTCGGGGGCAGTTATCTATTATTATCTATTATTATTATCTGTTATCTATTATTAGAATAGATATAGGAACAGTTAATCACATTCAGGAGAGCCTGCATACAGCCATCCAATAAGATGACAAAAAAGAGAAATGCTGTATGTTAAAATATCTTTTCTTCCACCTGCTACAATTATTTTATTTTCATTTATTTATTTATATTTAAATTTATATACCGCCCTATTCCCGTAGGACTCAGGGCGGTTTACAGGGAAAATTAAAAGTTAAAATATTTATTTATTTATTTATTTATTTTATTTTATTGCATTTATATACCGCCCTTTCCCTGAGGACTCAGGGCGGTTTACAGGGAGTTAAAAATCAACCATACAAAAGTTAAAACCCAATTTAAAAAAAAAATACATCATATACAATTAAAAACGATTAAAACTAAGATTAAATTAATCCCTGAACTTAACTAAAACCCCATTAATTAAAAATTAAAACCCCTCAATTAGAGCCCATTAGGATGAGATGTGATAGAAGTTGACAATGGTTAGACAGACTTTGGGTATCATTGAGCTTTGTTTGAGAACTGCTTCAGGTTATGAGTGGTCCTATGAGTGGCTAGTCCAGAAATGAAAAAACAGAGTTGCATAGAGCAATATTCTTTGTCCATAGATGTCTAACTTGCTGTAGATTTTTTTATATCAGGAAGGAAACTATACATGTAGTCTCTTTTCTGTCACAGTTACGTTTGCAAGGCTGTATATCTTAGGGATCCTATTAAGAAAAGCCACAGAGTCCCCTTTGGAAGGAACTGTTGAGGAAATTGATGAAGATTCCTGTCAGGACCCACCTCAATCCACATCTTAAGAAATAAGAACTCTTGGATGCAAGTTTAGTCCAAAAGGAAAATGTTTACTAGGATGGAATCAATTGTGACAATACAAGACGGAATCTAACAAAGTTACACTTCAATCCTATATAAAACATTCCCATTTCAGCCCCCTCCCCTCATCCATTTGGTCAGGCTCCCATCATTTACTTAGGTGTCAGGCCCTTCCGTGGGAAAGGGAACTCTCCTTGTTTTTATTGTTATTGCTTCTTCCTTTTCAGTTGTAAATGAAGATGCGATCCAGATCTGTCTCTCCCCCTCCCTCCCCCAGTTCAAACGTTTCCCTGTTGTTTGAAGATCACCTTAAGTAACCATCCTCTCCCCCCCCCCTTGGAGAGATGGCAGAATCCCCAGAATAAGCACAATGTTCTACCTATACATTTATGAAATGTGATATAAATGGATTCTGACAATTCCTCTCTCTCCTCCATTTCACTGCTGGGTTTCATCTAGTCTAGTGGATCATATGTTTCCAAAGTTCAAAAAAGAACACCCTGCGTTTTTGAATCCAAATTATGGGGTTTAAAGCTAATCAATTTATAAAAATGAAAGTTGTGGGCTAAAATGCATCAGGGTGGCCAATAGTCCAGTCCAGTCAGGGTCAAAGAGATGCTATTGATTATTTGCAGCTAAGTGTAGCAGAAAATTGCTAAGGTCTAACCAGCCAGCCTATGTAGGCCAGCTTTTCACTTAGACAAGTTGTGTGTTTGCTGAACCATGCAGCTGAGGAATAAGCATCTCTTAATAATGAGGAATAGTTGGAAGACAGAATTAGGTTTGCTGCATGTTATCTAGCTATGGTGCACCCTATTGCAAATAAAGACTCCTACAATTACAACCCCACAAATATTTTAATTGCTCTCAGAGGAGCTTGGCTAACATCACCACCAACAGTCTTCCTTTTCCATTTGTATTGGAGTTGTTTTCATCTTTTCAATGGTTTTCAGCTCTGTTGCCTTGATATTTATATGTGCATTTGTAGAACTGATTTGTTCCAAAATCCTCCCCAGATAGAAGCATGAGTGAGGATCTACATTTTTCCTCTAAAAATAATCATTTTATGCATTCCTTACAGCTGACATATCCCAACAACATTCCAGAAACGAAAGCACATTTCCAACTTCACGGTGCAGAATTTCACTCCAAAGAAAAAGCCACCAATGAACCTGGACAAATTCCTTTCTATATTCCTCATCACTGCTGCATAGATAGTTATCCAGTGGCACATAGTGAATCCCTTTCTCATGCTGATTGGGCTACCATTCCCAGTTGTCTTAAACCTGGAATCAACCACTCTGGTACCAATGAGCAACATTTAGGAAATGAGGCAGTAAACAGTCAGCAACTGACTTCAAGATTGTTTACAAAAAACTCAGATAAATCCTCCATAAACCTTGATGAAGGAGATAAAATTGCTTCCCCGCCTGCCAAGGAACAGCAAGACAGACCCTTAAACAAAATTAAAGGTAAAATAATGAAGAAGTTAACTCTTTCAATGGAGCGGCAGGCCAGAGCCCAAGCTCTGCGGAATTCACAACCAGAAGGGGCAAGAATTGCTCACCAAGACCAAGGAATTCTGGGGCCAAAGAATCCGTATTTTACTAGAGATGAACACATTCCAAAGCAACCTAGTTATGTTAGGTCTCCTGAATTCTCAGATAATCTTTTGGCTGTTTGGGATCCTGAGCAGAAATGTCCTAAATTTGTTGATAAATGTCCAAAAAGATGCACTGCTGCTCAGCCTAAATTGTCACTGAAGTTAATGGCTAATGTCATTAGAAAATCCATAGTAGAAGGTCTGGAAAAAAGTCAGGATGTGCATACCAAACGTCCTCTGGAAAACACGTTTAATTTCTCTCATAACCTGGCTCATCTTGATAAATGGAAAAATACTAAGTATCAGGAAGACTCCAGTGCACATATGCAAGAGTTGAATACTACAGAACAGGGCCTTGAACCTAGGAATTCAGTTATCTCTAATTTTCCCAGTTCAATTGAAGATTTTCGGTTTGATGATAAAAGCTATTTTCCAAAATATGATATGCATCTGAGATCATCCAGCAATACTCACCATGGACATTCTTACTCTAATAAAGTTGATGTTCCCACACTTTTACAAAGATTTACCCTCAAAGAAAATGCTCGGAAGTCATATATTGACTGTAATCAAAAGAACACGCTGCATCCATCTTTAAGGCAAAAGAATAAAAGTGATAATTCTATACTAGATAATCCAGTTCAGAGGAACAAGGTGTGGAATCTACCCAGTAATTTGAGGAATAAAGAAGATGACAGCATTAGAAGCCCTTTGTTAATGCCAGCTGTGTCTCCCACTACCATCTTTGATGTTGATAAAGTACTAAGTAATTCTTCCAAAGGAGAATATTTGGGTAAGCATGCTATTTAAAAATATTTTAAATTAAGATGACATATTACTCATTTGAAACATGTACTGTATTTTATTATACTACCATACTGGGAATCCCTCCTCCAATTTTCCCTGTAAAAGAGATGCTGGATTTTTTGGTCAGGATGCTTTAGAACAGGCATGTCAAACTGTTGGCCCACGGGCCGGATGCGTCATCTTGAAACCGCACCCACCCCATTGCCGGCATTGGGGAAAAAGTCACGATATGTCATGCGACATCACGTGACATCGTGAGTTTGACATGCCTGCATTAGAATGTTCTTTAAAAGAGCCATGGTAGCACAGTGGTTAGAATGCAGTATTGCAGGCTATTTCTGCCGACTGCCAGCAGTTTGATTCTCATCGGCTCAAGGTTGACTCAGCCTTCCATCCTTCTGAGGTCGGTAAAATGAGAATCCAGATTGTTGGGAACAAAATGCTGACTCCGTAAACCCCTTAGAGAGAGCTGCAAAGCACTGTGGAGTGGTATATAAGTCTAAGTGTTATTGCTATTTTTTTTAAATCCTCTTTAGAATACTTTGGGACTTCAATTATTTTTGAAAGGGAGCAGAAGATTGGTTTGTGATCACGTTTTTTCAGCATTCCACAGTCTTCTTGGCTGCCCATCTGCTACACTGAAACTTTCTTCATAGAAAATGTTCTTTCTCTGATGTCTTCCTTTGAGATATAATTGAAATGTAGGAGAGGTTTGCAGATCCATTTTATAAAGAAAATAATCAAAAGTGGTAAAATTACATGTAGCAGGGCTGTCTGTCTAAAACTCTATGTTGAAAGTCAGGATAGTCAAATTTACCCATCAATTACATCACATTTAAATTAAATGCAAGAATTCCATACGGGACAATAAAAGATTTCCAGACGTTTTTCTCTTCTTTTATATTGTTCTGAAAGCACTTTCTTTTCTATGAAATTGAATGGGAATCATAAAAATATAGAATAATACAAAATAATGCAGAATAATATAGAAAAATCAGAGAGACACGAGAATTCCTAGCAATCTTTGTTAGGTAGAACATATACAGGGTAGTGCCAGATTGTTTTTTTTTCAGTACTGAAGAAGGCAAATAATTTAAATTCTTGCATTCCTTAACTACTAGGTAGGATACCATTTACATATCTATCTAGTAATCTCATGGAATCGCTAGGTTGGGCTTGGATCAGTTGTTTGTGTGTGAGGAGGAGGGGCTACTCATTCACAGGATATAGATGAAGGGACCTTTTGTATTTTAGGCTCAGCAGTGACTGTAGCATTATGTAGCCTGAGCAGGAGGTTGATGACCTCCAAGGTCCCTTCCAACTTTACTCTTATGATTATGTGGTAGGACTGTAGCTGTAGTGTAGTAGGAACTAATTCTTAATCTCTTCTGTTAGTATAACCTAACTCCTAGCCTAGAATTCTAGCATTGCTTGAAATTCTAAGGAAAGTCAAGTACTATAAAGTTGATTACTAAGTCAAACCTATTTTGAATGTACACGTAAAAAGACACTAACTACATCCTCTTTTTGGACTTTGCTCTGAAGTTTCTTTCTTTAAAGGCAAATGTGCCCCAATTTATTCTAATTTAAAATGATGATGATGATGATGATGATGATGATGATGATGAAAGGGATCTTGGACGTCATCTAGTCCAACCTCCTGCTCAGGCAGGAAACCCTATACCATTTCAGACAAATGGCTGTCCAGTCTCTTCTTAAAAACTTCCAGTATTAGAGCATTCACAGCTTCTGGAGGCAGGTTGTTCCACTGGTTAATTGTTCTAACTGTCAGGAAGTTTCTCCTTAGTTCTAGGTTGCTTCTCTCCTTGACTAGTTTCCATCCATTGCTTCTTGTCCTGCTTTCAGGTGCTTTGGAGAATAGCTTGACTCCCTCTTCTTTGTGGCAGCCCCTGAGATATTGGAACACTGCTATCATGTCACCCCTCATCCTTCTCTTCATTAGACTAGACATAACCAATTCCAGCAACTGTTCCTTATATGTTTTAGTCTCCACTCCCCTAATCATCTTTGTTGCTCTTCTCTGTAACCTTTCTAGAGTCTCATCATCTTTTTTATATTGTGGTGACCAAAACTGGATGCAGTATTCCAGGTGTGGCCTTACCAAGGCATTGTAAAGTGGTATTAACACTTCACGTGATCTTGATTCTATCGCTCTGTTAATGCAGCCTAGCACTGTGTTGGCTTTTTTGGCAGCTGAAGCACACTGCTGCTCATATTTAAGTGATTGTCCACTAGGAATCCGAGATCCCTGTCATAGTTACTACAACTGAGCAAGGTACCACCTATACCAGGCATGTCAAACTGCCGGCCCATGGGCCAGATGCATCACGCTAAAACTATGCCCACCCTATTGCCAGCAATGGGGAAAAAGTCATGATACGTTGTGCGACATCACATGACATTGCGAGTTTGACATGCCTGACCTATACTATACCTGTGCATTTGGTTTTTCTTGCCTAAATGTAGAACCTTACTTTTTTCACCATTGAATTTCATTTTGTTAGATAGCGCCCAATGTTCAAGTCTGTCAAGATCCTTCTATACTTTAAGCCTGTCTTCTGGAGCATTCGACTGTTTATGAACTTTAATTTCATTTCCACGATGGAATTCTTTCATGAAATTTATTTGAGTACATTTCAAAAATGGCATTGTTGCAGGGAATGTCTTTTCTGAAGGATTCCTCAGTTCTCCTTGCACATTTCGTAAGCCATAGGAATACAAAATATATTCTGCTACTATTTGGATAACTTATCCTTAAAGATTTCTGATTCAGGGTCCTATTTAATATAACCTGTTACATGGGACTTTGCTCTCCTTCTCAGTTGTTGTCTGGTATGTTTTTATGTGAATTACCAAGGCATTTTCTCTTGCTATAGCTCCTGGCACTAATGATAGGTACTGCTCTTTTATGCTCTTTTTGGCTTAAAAGGCATAGTAGCAGAATAACCTGTTGAGAGTAGGGCACTGAAAACCTTCCTGGATCATAATCTTCAATTGTGTGGCTAAACCCTCCCAAATGGTGTTTTGTCCCTCCAAAGCACAGCGACATCTCTGCATGCCTTTACAACATGCATTTCTGCCATCACTTATAGCATATTCACAGTTACTCATCTGATATTACTGTGAAGCAAGAAGCCCTCAATCATCTTAAACAATGTGTCCTTCTCACTCCTGCCCTGAACATAAGTGAATCCAGGTGTTAATCATTAATCTTGCAGAAAATTAAGTGCAGCAGCAGATGTTCCTTACGCTTCTGTTGTTTAATTTAACAGGAGGAGGGGTTATATGAATTAGACAAGTAAATTGTTAGAGAGCAGATTCAGTTCCTGTTAAAACATAATGCTGATGACCTGGGTAATAAGTAGAGTTAGGGCATAATATTGAAAATCAACTTGGTGTGCAAGTTATTCCCAGAAATCTTCCTTTCTTTCCCATTGAGCTTTCTGCAGAGTTGCAATGTGTGTGCTTACAAACAGCACCTATTATTTAATATCTATTGTGAGAGATTGGGAGACTGAAAGTACAAGTGACATTTATTTAGATCCCATTAATGAAATATTTATGCTGCAGAAGGCTGAGTGATAAAGCCTCCATCAAGACATCCATTTGCTTCTGATTATATTTGTGACTTCTTTAAAAATATGACCAGACATTCTGACGCCAGCTATTTTACACTGAGCAGATGTCACAGAAGAAAAATGGGTGCCAGATGCTATAAGCCACATAAGAGCAATTTGTTTAAGAGCTGGCTCAGTCTTGGTGCATTTATTTATGCCACACGGCATGATAACGTGGCTAACTTGTGATATGCATTTTAATAACAGGCCTAATTTTTTAAAATATGGTGAGCCATTGTTGCACATAAAATTTGATATACTCACATTGTGAGGATGAGAATAGGATTGCCAGGCAGTGAAGGCCTTGAACAGTAGCCAAAATTTAATTAATGTAATCAGATTTACGAACTGTTGTTCGGGTCTAGCTCTGAGAAGCTATGAGCAGGTGCAGCGTAAGCGGTTGCACTCGGATCCTAGGAAAAGAATAAAGGCTGTGTCATTGAGACTTTTGATTCTCTTTCAGGATCTGAAGGTCTAACAGCCAGGAAACAAGCAACAATTGGCTATTGCTCATCCTCTTCTGATGGTGAATGGGAATGTAAGCCTTCACCACAACTCTTGGTAAGTCACTAAAGGGCTTTTCCCCCTAGACATTTGCTGTTTTCATTTGATTACGAACATGATCAACATTTAATGCAACCACCTATTTGTCTGTTTAATAGCATGTTAAGGAATCTTAAGAGGGAAAGGGGATAATAGTTTAACCAATCTCCCACAGAGGCAGCATGAACGACCAGCTATTTTTCTAGAGGACTCCTTAAGATAACAGATAACAGAATAACAGAGTTGAAAGAGACCTTGGAGGTCTTCTAGTCCATCCCCCTGCCCTATACTGTTTCAGACAAATAAGTTTCGGTCACAGAGAAAGACTAAGACTGGCTAAATAGAGTCAATTAAGTGCAATAATAAAATAATAAATAAATTTAAATGATTAAATATGCAATAATAGTCTGTGATTTCAATTTCTTTGTAGCAGAGCTTATTTGGTGGACCTAAATCTTAAAAGTAACATTCCCTGGAGTACAATTTGAGTCTAGGGAACTACAAGGATGCATCCATGTAGTTTTCTAGGCAGCAGTATAGACCGTGGCTTGCCATGGGTCTTCTTCCAGGATGCATTTTAAATTTCTTTATCTAGTTCACACAACCCTGGGGTTTCTTCTTGGGGGTCTTCCATCTAAGTCCTAACCAGCTCCAACCTTGCTTAATGCATTTTGAAAGCCAAAGTCAATTGGTAATCATCTACTATGTATAGAAACAGTATTAAGCCACAAGTTTTAGCTACTTGGAAAATATTTATTTACTGAAGACTTTTTTCATGCAATCTTGACAATTATAAAAAAAGCAGTGGGAACTTTCACTTTCTTACCCTACAAACCTATGAATAGTCCAATATGAAGGTCAGCAATTTTTTCTTTTCCACTGGCACACCAAACATTTAAGGGGAATTAATGTCTATGTTGGCTGGGGGTGGGGAAGGCAGAGATAATGCAGGGTAAATAAGGTAGTGTGTCTCATGTGGACAAAGCCAAGTTTTTTTTATCCCTTTCCAGAGTTTTGGCAGGAAACAGTCCCATCAATTTCAGCTCCAAAGAGTTCTAAAAAGATAGGACAAGAGGCTGTTGCCAATGCTGTCCTAATATTACAGGTTGGCATTACCTTATATGGTGCTAAGCCTCAGTCCCAGTACTGGCCATGCTGGTGGGGAGTGCTGAAAACTGCAATCTGCGAAGTCAAAAGTTTTTGTGTGAATCCCAAAGCTCCCTTCACATTGCACACCCTTTCTCATGCTGGACACAGGAAAAATGCAAGCTAGAATAAGGACAAAGGGAAGGGGAACAGTAAAAGAAGAACATCAAGTACATGTTCAAGGCTTGGGCATTAATATTCTGTTATATAAAATTATATTAAACAGGAATAGTCTGCCTTCCGTACACTCTTGTTTGTGTGTGGGGGTGAGAGAGAGAGGGAGGAAGGGAGACGGCGTATGTATGTATGTATATACTTTCATTTCAGGGATGGTATATATTTATAAATACGAGAACGTGTGGCCTGCCTGCTGCTAAAGCTTTCTTACTATTTCTTGGAAGAATCTGGCTGGCTACTGCTTTTTGTCAACGTTTTTCATTTATCAAATATTTATGCCCAGCCCTTTTTACCTCCAGTTCTACCTACTTTTTCTCCAGGCTCTGCCAGTTATTTGAACTTGGCTTTTCAGCATACTGCACATGACTGAATATGGCACTTAGCCACCAAAAATACAGTTCACCCTTGTGGATTCTCCTTGTGGGTTGCTTTGAATGGCTGTAGGAAGTCTCTCTTTTTATTTAACTTAAATCAAAATAATTCCCGATAACCTGAACACAACACCTAATTTTGCAAATACTCTCCTACATCTTATTTTACATATTTAAAGTATGAATTTACTGGTGAACTGCTGAGTCGTACAAATTTAATAAATAAAGAAAAAGCTCAAGCCAGCAGAAAAATGAAGAGAACATGGCAAAGAAGATTATGTGAATATACAACAGATAAAGCAGGCAACAGATGGGATGCTATGGGATATTGAAAAGAGAAAGGTACAAAAAAGAAAATAAGTTAATATAATTATAAAAGAAAACATTGTATTAAAACATAGTAATGTTAGTCAGTAAAATAAATGTACTGCCAGAGGGGAAGTGAAGTTATCTATTTATTTATTTTTAAATAAATCTAAAGATTCAGTAAAGACTCAAGCAACTGGAGGAATTAAAAAACAGTACATTACAGTGATAAGAGCCTTGGTGGAGCAGTGGACTAATGCCTCCTTAAGTAACACCAGCTGCCTGCAATTAGTGCAGGTTCGCATCCCACCAGGCTCAAGGTTGACTCAGCCTTCCATCCTTCCATCCTTCCAAGGTAAGTAAAATGAGGACCCAGATTGTTGGGGGCAATTAAGCTGACTTTGTAATAATGCCGCTTGGGGTGTGTGTGAAAGCCCTAATAAGCAGGCATATACATAGAATGAAGGCTACTGCTAAGTTTGTAAAGCCGCCCTGAGTCTTCGAAGAAGGGCGGGATATAAATGGAATTAAAATAAAAAAATAAAATAAAATAAAATAATTTTTTTAAAAAAGTCCGGAGACATGTAGGTACCTCAGGGAAAGAAAAAAAAGGTATTTCTTTTTTATTTGTTCTAGGTTTTGAACCAGTAATCTTATGTTTGCAAGGCAAGTGTAATGACCACCACATCATTGATGCAGTACTTATAAAAGGTTGAGCTAGAAGACATTAGAGATCAGTATCAGAAAGGAAAATTTAAACTAGCACATATAACTGTACACGTACCTTGAAGCTTTGCCTTTTTATATATGCATCTAAGTTAGGGTTGTGTTAAATTATTTATGTATTATGTTTTTGTGTGCATGTGTAGAAGAGGGGTCCCCAACTCCTGGGCCATGGCCCATTAGGAACCAGCCGCACAAGCAGTGTCGCCCACTGCATGCGAAGTTTCATTTGTGCATGCAGGGGATTAGATTGCGCACGTGAAACCATAACCTCCCCCCACTGCCGGTGGTGGCGGTCTGTGCAGCCAGAAAGACTGGGGAAGGCTGATGGAGAAAGAAAATGAGAAACCAAGCACCATTTTAGTATAGTGATTAAAGGCACCAGACTAGAAACTGCCTTACAGTCTCAAAAGGCAGAATAGGAGTGCAATCAATATAACAGTAATAATAATAAGACAGAAGTTGGACACAAAATACCTGGCTGATCTTGTTTTGTTTCAGAAGCTGAGGATGGCCTGATGAATATTGAAATGAGAAACTAAGTACCAGGGTTGTAGGTTAGACTGGGAAGTTGAAAAAAAACCCACTGAAAATCATTTCCTTAATGTTGCCGAGAAGACAGCAAGATTGTCTCTATGAGGTTCCCAGGAACTGAGCTTGGTTCAAAGAAGACTTTATGTTATTTCACTACAGTCATAAGAACATCTATTTCAGCAACCGTCTCTCACCATTATCTGTCACAGTTGTCCATTAATTCTCTGGAGCCTGCAATCCATCCATCTTCCACTGATTAAGCTTGTATGAAATTGGGGCAATTATTACACCGTTTTACATAGGTTACCAAGGTTTTCTCTTGAGGTCAAGTTGAATCCCTTTTTTGTTTTTAATATGATCTGAACCTCTCCTTTTAAAATGCATCTATCTAAGGTTTTCCTACTTCTCTCTAGAATATGAGTAGCAACCAAGTCTGAAATAATTTTCTGGCTTGCTCTGTCTCTCTGATAGTACAAAATCTCAGCCGTTTCAGTCATTTGTGGCTGCTGTCCAGGCATCAGCTGTTTCACTAGTAGAACTCCATGAAAGACGAGCTCTTGAAGTTAGCCAAAGGCGGCTGTTGTTGTTGTTGTTGTTGTTGTTGTTGTTGTTGTTGTTGTTGTTGTTGTTGTTCTTCTTCTTCTTCTTCTTCTTCTTCTTCTTCTTCTTCTTCTTCTTCTTCTTCTTCTTCTTCTTCTTCTTCTTCTTCTTCTTCTTCTTCTTCTTCTTCTTCTTCTTCTCCTTCTCCTTCTCCTCCTTCTTGAGAGCAGATTCCACTTGCTCATTCCCTGCATCACCTCACAGATTCTACCGCTTTTGGCTAACTCTGAAGAAAGGAAGTGGGTGGTAGTAGAAAACAATTTGTATGGTGGATTTTCAGGGCAGAGTACAGGCTTTGCCAGAAATTGCTGCTTAGGGGAACAGCATGAAGGAGAAGCTAACTTTAGCTACATCAAGGAGGGCTGTCCCTCTGAGAAAACTCTGAGGCTGTGTTTCTCTGTGTGGATATGTGTCAGGTATTTACACAAAAGTGCTGTCTTTCTCCTTTCTCCTATGGTTATGGGCTGTGAGAGGGTACTTCCAGGCGTTTTCTAAATGTTGCGAATGTTTTGAGTTATTCCAGCTTAGATGAGAGCAGAATTTGAGGCATTAGGCTGCTTTAAGTCACACTGCATCATTGTAATAAATAAGCTTGGTATATGGTTTTTGCCCTTGCCATAGCTTTTTCTCTATGTTAATGTGGAAAATTGAATCTTTCCTGGGAACGGCATTGGTGGCCTCCAACTTTAGATAAACGCTGGTTAGAAATGAAGAATGACCAGGGGTAGAAAACACCTGAGGGCCAGAGGACATAGACTGCCGCAGGTCATCACCTGGTTTCTGTGGATTTAGCTTTATCTCTTATTCCCTGGTGATATTTGTTGTTAAGTGAAGTTCACAATGATACTTCACTTATTCATGATTTTATTGTGAATGAAGCAAATGATATGTGGCACGTATTACTGAAACCTGGATTGTGTGGGCTTGACGCAGCTTTGCCCATCTGTATTTTCAGTGTGGCCTTAGCCCAGCAGTGGGACTGTGAGGATGCATTCTCAGCGATCAATAAGAAATACCAACTCCTTTGCCAAAAAGCCTTTTCTAATTTGGCTGGTGTTAGATCAAGACGAGGGATATTATTTGGTTGCCTGATGTTCTCCTTGGCTGAGGAAGCTAAGCTGGTCTTTGATGCAAAGTTATAGAACTCTAGGATGAATTTTTTTTTCTTCAGGCTGGGTCAGCTGCATATTAAGGGTATTAAGACTATCCAATTGGCCAAGACAGATCACTACCTGGAGAATGTAGTCTCATTGCCTCAGTTGCTCCATAGGGTTTGCCTGGGAGGATTTTCCAGAAGCTAAAACTATGTTTCTGTACTGGAAAATAGAACAGACTGTTGACACAATCTTACCATTTTTGGTGCTTTAGAGTCCATGCTTTTTCCATGTTTTCTGGGGAATTCCAGGCAATGAAGCATGGCAGCAAACCACTACAGCAAAAGGAGTGTTAGACCCACTTGTAGTTGACATGCAGTATAATCTTTTAGAAAATACAATCATGCCTCTTGTAGGTCATGAAGGTTACAAAGAAGGTTTACTTACTCCATTGCATCTCAAGCAGTTGCCTATTAGAATGCTTTAGGCTGCTCTAACAAACTCAGTCTGCATAAGGTGTTTTAAGGATAAAATTCTTTACTATCCAACTTGAATGCTATAGATAATGCTGAGCTATTTGGCACAATTTGGTCTAAAAATATGGATCTGCTTTCCATTGTTAAGGCTTGGGGATATGGCAAGATGGTTACAGCTCTCTAGCCCATTACATGTTCTCTTGCTCCCTACCCCAGTGTGGTTTACTTATATTATAAAAGGGGAATGATTAAGTGGAACATCCATTCCTGAAGAAAAAGAAGATAACTAAATACAGACAGCTTTCATCAGCTACAGTCATGTTACCAAAACCCATTTACAGGCAAGGTACTTGAAAAGATATTGCCTGTAAAACTGCTGACATTCTTGGAAGAATCCTATTAACACAGTCCTTTTCAGTCTGGCTTCCAGCCTGATTTGGGAACAAACTCAGCTATGGTCACCCTGTTAAATGACCTCCTGCAGAAAAGACAAAGGGAATATGTTTCACAGCTTAATGAGATGCTAGCAGGGAGTTAAATAGAACTGCTATAAATCAATTATCTTACTAGCCATGCCAATGGTAAAACATCAGTCCACAGTCTTTCACTGGTATTATAAGGATGCAGAATTTGAGTTGGCTGTCCACTGTGAGAATTCCAAGGGATGAGATGTAGAATGTGGTCAAACCCATAGGATCTAAGAGTCAAGGGAACAGGTGATAGATTCTCAGCACCAAGAAGGGGATACCACCAAATGTTCAAGCAGGACATAATACTGCTGAGCAGTTTTAAATGCACTAGTCCCCTATATTCCTCACCAGATACAGTTGAAGGTCTGCAGCTTTTGTTTTGTTAGGTTTTGAGCCTGCAAATCCTCAACTTAATGGTTGTTAGGTGCAAAGGATCAGGACCATACGTTAAGTTGCAGCATAGAAACTTTATTTAAATCTATACTCAAGAATCCAATCAACTAATGGCAGCATTAAATTGGCGCTAGATAAGGGTAACAAAATTCAAGAGGAGTGATGTGGATAATTTGTGGTAATATAAGGACTCTAAGCTCTAAGGCAGGGGTCTTCAAACACGGCCCTTTTATGACTCGTGGACTTCAACTCCCAGAATTCCTCAGCCAGGCATGCTGGCTGAGGAATTCTGGGAGTTGAAGTCCACGAGTCATAAAAGGGCCGAGTTTGAAGACCTCTGCACTAAGGCCTCATTTAACTCCGCCCTCTCCACCCAGCTCTGCCTTCTCTTCTCTTGTGTGGGTTTCCTTGAGAGGCACCGAGTAGGAGGAAAGATGATGGAAGCATTGTGGCCAAATATCATCCCCTCTCCTACCCACCCATGACCTACTTTGACCGCCATTTTAGATTGGATGAGCCAATCTTTTAGAGAGGGACTTGGTTATGGGAACATTGAGGAAGAAGAACAAGGAAACAGAAAAGTTGGAAAGAAGATGGAAGAAACTGAAAGCTGAAGCCTTAAAGATGATAGGCAGAGCAGGAAAATGGTGGTTGATAGGGAAAGCAGCTGTGGAGAGAGGTGAACAGGAGATTGGTTAGTGGTAGCAGAATAAGAACCCCAGAGTGCTGGCTGGAAATTAAGCCCAATATCCTGGCAATTACACTGTAGATCAGGGGTGTCAAACTGCCGGCTTCATAATACCGAAGCCACGGCCACCCCATTGCCGGCAATGCAAAAAGAGTTGTGATACATCGCAACACATTACATGACATGGTGAGTTTGACACCCGTGCTGTAGATGTAAACACCAGCAGGAAACCAAGCCCTCAGCGCTAGCAATTACTCCAAGCAATGTAGAGCACAGGCACTAAATTTCATAGTGGCAAGGAGAGGCCCAGAGCATTGGCATGCCAGCTGACAAAGATGATAACAAACCCTTGAGCACTAGCTGCACTGCAAAAGGTGAAACAGTGTGACAGCTATTCCAAGAAGACCTAGAGCAGGGATCTTCAAACTTGGCCCTTTTATGACTTGTGGACTTCAGCTCCCAAAATTCCTCAGCCAGCATGTCTGGCTGAAGAATTCTGGGAGTTGAAGTCCACAAGTCATAAAAGGGCCAAGTTTGAAGACCCCTGACCTAGAGTGACAACACTAGACAAGAGCCTGTGAAATACCGTACTCTCAGTGCCAATGAGAGGTCCCAGTGCCAGGCTATACACAAAGAGCTGGGAGAAAGATTTAAAATAAGAAATAAGACACCCAATAAAACAATAAAGGAAAAGTAAAATGGATTACACTGCATGACATAACCTGCAGGATAAAACAGTGTTGACGTAGAAAATAGAATTATAGAAGATAAATTAAAAGGGTAGAAGATTGTGTGAAAACAAATGAGGCTGGAACCTGATTTGAATTTAAAAGCATTATTTGGTAAATATTTGTGTAAGAAAAAGACTTGGTTCCAGGAATTCTCAAATGCTACCTGAATCTGACATTGTTCCCAAACTGAACCCACAACACAGTTCTTTCACAAGGCCAGATCGAGCTTTCTAGCTGTGGTCTTCTAGGTACTCAAAGACTGGGTGGGTTTGCTTTTAATTCCAGGTTTAAATCCTCAGCATTGGAATCAAGCACTGTGTGTGGGGCTTGCTATCATCAAAATTCAAAGATGCTATTTAGCCTGCTCCTTTTCTGAGGAAATTGAGGTGTTTGGCTGAGCCCTGAAAGTATGCTTCATTGATGCCCTTTGATATCCCCATATACTATGTCATGTATTGAAGGATGAGAACACAGTAGATTGACTCCTATGTGTACGAACAGTACCAGAATAGTGTTGGGTGACCATATTTCTTCTGTGGTTGCTAGAAGACATTACTTTGCCTCCAGTAGTATTTATGAAGCTGCTGAGGATAGTCAGACATGGAAGAGGAAGAAGAAAGAAAAAGAAAGGAAGAAGGAATCAGAACAGGCATATTGGAAGGAGAAGGAGGAGGAGGAGGAGGAGGAGGAGAAGGAGAAGAAGAAGAAGAAGAAGAAGAAGAAGAAGAAGAAGAAGAAGAAGAAGAAGAAGAAGAAGAAGAAGAAGAAGAAGAAGAAGAAGAAGAAGAAGAAGAACATCATCATCATCTTATCCTGGTCAAATGGATGCTTGGGTGACCATGCAAAATCTCAGAGCAACTGTACCAACACCCTTTTAGTGGTTGCAGATCTTTTACAGTATCAAGGAGCAGATGAGGAGAGACACTTTGAACAAAGCCCCTTACAGAATGATCTCTATAGACCAGGGATGTCAAACTGCTGGCCCACGGGCTGGATGCCTCATGGCAAAACTGCGCCCACCCCACTGCCGGCAATGGAAAAAAGTCACAATACGTCACAACACATCACGTGATGTTGCAAGTTTCACACCCCTGCTATAGACCAACTATTAGAACAGGATAAGTTTTATGTTTTTCTTGTAAGTAGCTAGCATTGCATTTTATTGTATTTTTATTCTTCTAGTGTGTAATCAGAACAGGATAAGTAATAAACAACACATCTACATTGAAATTTTTAATATTAAATCTGCCTGCATTTTGTATGAAGGCACTCTATTTTTTCTTTTCATGGTAGAGTATATGATTTAATATTTTGCAACAGTAGTAAGTTAAGGAAGATTTGAATGTAATGCCAGATTCCCTAATGTTTACTTTAGAACCACCAGGATTATTAGCTTGGTTTTATAGATGTGCTGTTTTATCTTAACTGACAGAAGATTACCATTTCCATTATCGACAGAAAATGTTAATGCCCAACTAAAGACTGTGGTAAGGCCCTTATTGATCAGAAAAAATGGCTCAGATTGTGCCCAGCAAACAGAGTCAAAGGCTACTTAACATTCACATTAAAAGGAAAGTCTATGAAAATCTGTGGCTAAGTGCAAAGTATTGATTTCCTTTGGTATGTGTTATTGTTTATTTTTGCAGGTTAAAAGTACTCTTAGAAGAAATAAAAAGTTGGCAAAAGAAACAAAGCAACTGGTTAAACAAGAGGAACTAAAAAGACTTCACAAAGCACAGGTAATTAATTTCTTACTCTACATGTAATGTGTTCAACAGTAAAAATGTGGCCAGTTTGGATGCCATTGTCTTCTGCCATATTATTGGGAAAGTGCAAAAATATTCCTTTTCGTTAGTGCTTACGTCCTTATGGAGATGGCTCAGTGGAGCCATATGTTCCTTCACTGTTCTCTTTACAAGCTATCCGATATGATTTTTATTTATCCTATCCTGAAGACATTTCCTGGTTGGGAACATGACCTCTCTTTGTCATTTCTTCTGACTGTTCCATGTTTAGATTTATTTGATTTTTATCCCACCTTTATTATTGCTTATAAATACCTTAAGGTGGTAAAGATACCTAATATTCCTTCCTCCTCCTCTTTTCCTCACAACAATCGTATGAGGTGAGTTGGGCTAAGAGAGAATGGCTGGCCCAAAGTCACCCAGTTTTTCATGCCTGAGGATTAGAACTCACAGTCTCTTTGTTCCTAGGCTAGCACCTTAACCACTAAATCAAACTGGCATTCCAGGTTTCCCAGTTCTCTACCTCGATGCACTATCCACCTTTCCATGGGTCTCAAAATTTTATATTAATTTCCTTTCTTGTTAGTTTTATATGTTTTCAATTTTACCTGTTATTTTTTTTCTTGGACTGATGGCTTTATGTCCATCAATTCATTTTACTGACAAATTTTGTGGGCCTCTGAAGCTCTGCAACCAGACTCTTTTTTAATAAGCGTGTGCTATTATTGTGGGTAATCTTTTTGCGGATGGAATAGGTTTTAGCTATTATTACAGTTGCATGACTGCTAAAGCACAATTAGGCAGTTTTGTTGGCACTATTGTGGTTCCTGACAATACTTGACATCAGAAATATATATTTATTTTATTTTTATTTTAATCCCATTTATATCCCGCCCTTCTCCGAAGACTCAGGGCGGCTTACAATTTAAGCACAAATCAATGTGCTTAGCAATAGCCTTCATTCTGTGTATATGCCTGCTTATTAGGGCTTTCGCCCCCCCCCCAAGGCGGCATTATTACAAAGTCAGCTTATTGCCCCCAACAATCTGGGTCCTCATTTTACCTACCTTGGAAGGATGGAAGGCTGAGTCAACCTTGAGCCTGGTGGGACGCGAACCTGCACTAATTGCAGGCAGCTGGTGTTACTTAAGGAGGCATTAGCCCACTGCTCCACCAAGGCTCTTGTCTGTGTTTAAGTATATTTTTTGGGGATAGGGACATAGAAAAACACCCAAAGGGATATGTTACGTACAGTATGCTGAAAGATCTACATTTAGTTCCCAGTATCTCCATGTAACAGTTAGGAAAATAGCAGTATCATTATAATGAGTCACTGTCTAATTGAATAGAGAGCCATGAAGTAGATACAGGTGGTCCTCAACTTACAACGGTTCATTTAGTGATTGTTCAAAATTACAACAGGACTGAAAAAGGTGACTTATGACCGTTTTTCACACTTACAACCACTGCAGCATCCCCATAGTCACATGATCAAAATCCAGATCATATTTCTGACAGTTGCAGTGTCTGGGGTCATGTGATCACTTTTTGTGACCTTCTGACAAGCAAAGTCAATGGGGAAGTCAGATTCACTTAACAACTGTAGCTTTGCTTACTAACTTAACAACTGTAATGGTTCACTTAACAACTGTAGCAAGTAAGCTTGTAAAATGGGGCAAAACTCACTTAACCAACATCTCACTAAGCAACGGAAATTTGGGGGGTCAGTTGTGGTCATAAGCCGAGGACTTTCTCTATATCAAAGTAGCATCTTTGAAGATTTCATTTCTTAGATTTATTTATTCATTTGTCCAGGCTATCCAACGGTTATTGGAAGAAGTGGAAGAGCAACAGAGAGCTCTTGAGGTGTATGGCGTACAGCTGGAGAGGGAACTACGAGGGGAAGCAGGTAAGAATGGCAGAAAATCTGAGATCTGAAGAACATGCCAGCCCTCCTGAAGCTGTTTGAGAAGTTGTAAGAAAATTCAGTTGCACTTAAGTTTTTAATCCTCCGAAAATAGATTGGAATAGAATGGGATACAGGAAACTTTTCGGCTTGTGGGCATTTTTGATTATGTGAGAACTTTCCCCCTTGGTATCATATGACGATTGTTGGGGACAGCAAGGCTAATCTTGAGAAGTACAGGACAATGTTCAACCACCTAATAGAAGTGAACAGCCGGAGTAGAGGGCAGTTTAGTTAGTGTTTGAGAGGCCACAAGAAAATTCCAGCTCGTAGGCTAGACTGGGGAACTGAAAGAAAATGGCAATTACCTTCTATATAGTTGCCCAGATATCCACACAGATATGTCCAGGAAGTCATCCAGAATCAAGCTCAATTATCAGCATGTTTATTTAGCGATAAATTTAAAGCTGCCCAGAGTCACCTTATAAGTGAGATGGGTGGCACAAATACTATTAAATAAACAAACAAGCAAACTTGTGAATCCCAGTATTCCCCACCACCACCACCACCACCAAATGAAGGAAGGAAAGCAGGTCATTATTTAAACCCATTGAAACAAACAAGATACTGGAAAGGAAAAGGATTTTTTTGGTCTCATCTCAGAATAGTGTTACTAAAGATTAATAGAGGAGATTTAATTTTAATTTTTTTTAATTTTAATTCCATTTATATCCCGCCCTTCTCCGAAGACTCAGGGCGGCTTACAAGCTTAGCAGTAGCCTTCATTCTATGTATATGCCTGCTTATTAGGGCTTTCACACACACCCCCAAGCGGCATTATTACAAAGTCAGCTTAATTGCCCCCAACAATCTGGGTCCTCATTTTACCTACCTCGGAAGGATGGAAGGCTGAGTCAACCTTGAGCCTGGTGGGACTCGAACCTGCACTAATTGCAGGCAGCTGGTGTTACTTAAGGAGGCATTAGCCCTCTGCTCCAATATGTGTGTGCATGTATATAGACTGTGTATACGTGGGTCATGTACGCGTAAGGGTAGATATATACTTTGAAATAATAGAAAATGCTCGTGGCTCGGGTTTTAGATTTTTGGCAGTGGTTTGCTCTCCAAGCTTGTTTTAATTTAGCTTCTGAACATTTAGGTAGCCTTATCAGGATTTTCCTGTCCTATTTTCCTTAGCTTATAAATGTCTTGTGTGATAGACAGACAGACAGACAGACAGACATGGAAGATAGATAGATAGATAGATAGATAGATAGATAGATAGATAGATAGATAGATAGATAGATAGATAGATAGATAGATAGGTAGGTAGGTAGGTAGGTAGGTTTACTTGGTTCAGAAGTGACTAAATTTGTATTCTTATGGGCTATCTTAGCATATCTCACGTAACTACATATTTCTACCAGAAGAGGCAAAATTTAAAAGAGGATAGAATTTTAGCACTTTACACTTGTGATCAATTAATCAATTCAATTTATTGTAGTCAAAAAACAGTACGTTATATTTGTGTAACAAAAAGAATAAGAGAAAGATGGAGGAACTCTTCTCTTTTCCATTCAGTCACTCTCTCCCTCCCTCTTTCACTTTTGTTACTTTCACATCCTCCCTTTCTAAGAAGACACTTTTCTCTTCAGTGACACGAACACTGCATTATAGAAAGACTGGGAAGAGGAGGGGGTGAGGAGGAAGAGAGGCTCTGAGTAGGCACTGGAGACTATTTGCTTAGTGCAGGGATCTCCAAATTTGAAAGCTTTAAGACTTGTGGACTTCAACTCCCAGAATTCCCCAGCCAGAATGGCTGGCTGGGGAATTCTGGGAATTGAAGTCCACAGTTTTAAAAGTTGCCAAGGTTGGAGACCCCTGACTTAGCGGACAATGCAGAATGAGGTGCAGTGCCTGGAGGTATCCTAGTGTCTTTGGACATCACTGTGGGCAGCAGCACAACTAAAACATAAGTAATTTGAAGATGCCATAGGTGTTTTCTAGCATAAGTATGATAGCATACTGGTCTTCATTGCACAGCAATGGTACTCTTTTTTTAAGCTGGAAGAGCAAAGTTATTTAATTGCTCCAAAGTATGCCAAATTATTTTTCAGCCCACAACAGGTGGTACCTTTTAAAAACCATCATGCATTTTGTCTTGTGAGAGACTTTAGATTTGCCTGGTGCTCAGCATAAATTTCTTGCTGTGAGCTGGCCTCATTCTATGCTTCCCCCCGCCCCCCCCCCAAGAAGGCTGGTTGCTTGCTCCAAGTACCATTTTGGAGATGGAATAGTGCTGATCTTTCCAGCTCATACACAACCTTGGCAATTACACATGGGAGGGTGCTTGATCATCTCCATTCTCTCTGATCTGGAATCTCACTTCTCCATCTGTGCTAACTCAGTGGTAGTAACAGTTTCTTATAAAAGGGGCACAAAGAAAACAAACCATAGCAAATGATACTGATACGAGGACACTGATATTAAAAAAAAAATCTCCCACAAGAGTCTTTATCAAAAGCATCTCTCTCTAACAAAAAGCAAAACAAGGCTTCTCATATGGATGGAACAAATGGGTGAAACTGCCCCAAAGTGTTAAAAACTGAATATTTGTGGCATTCAACAATGTACAGACTTTTAGTTAGATCTGCTAAGTTGTTATGCCATTATTTACTTGGCATGACTTGGGAGATGGAAGATTTCTGCTCCATTCGCTGTTGTTAGTAATTTAATTCCTTTTATTAAGGTAGGTTTTTTTCTGTTCTCTATAGATTGATCGATAGAAGCTGGTGTTCTTAAAAAGGGAGTGATTATTTCTCATTTGTCAACCTTGCGTGTAGATTTGGCAAACAACCTTCGGAAAATTATTAATTTGGGGAAGTTGCTTATAACTATGTTTATGTTTTTAATGTATGGTTACCGCTCTTACAGTTCCATTCATTCAGCCTTGAGAAATATAGTACTTTATTGCTTAATAAATAACCAGGTCTTATTAGATTAAGCTGTATTTAGGCAGGGCTGTGCTTATGGAGTTCAAGTGATTTAATAGGTGTTATTACGGTAATTAGAAAATCATCACAGTTAAGCAATATTATTGAGCTGCAAAGGTTCTTAATAACCAAATTTAGAGACAGGCCTGCAAACAGTAGTCTTCCATGACATTAATGCAACTCCCCTCTAATAATTGTGTGAGAGTGAAATGAAAGGCTCTTTTGTTAGAGGGAATTACTCATTAGCTACTGGACTGAATAAGACTGTATGGGGCTGAAATAAAGTGCTCTAAAGGCGCTGAGTAAAATGTGTCTAAGAGGAACACAACTGGAGCAACAACCACGTATGCATTAGAAAAACCTCAAATAATCTTAGCCATATGAATAGCATTAATTAGTTATTACTGGGCCATAGACAAGGTTAATTGTGATCAGTCTTTCCTCTTTTTCTTTTCAAGTTCAGAGCATCTTCTGGAGCAGCCTCACATTTAAGCACTGATTTTAATTCTGTAGAGCTTAATTTTAGTACAGCTAGAACATCAGCTGAATTCTGAAATCACTGTTTCCCTTAAGCTTTTCTATACAGGTTCATATTCCACCACTAGCAATGGGATATCAAAAGAGAAATACTGATTATTTCGCTTTACTGTGTTTCCCATCTCTACTTTGTGTGAGTGCTACTGAAAGTACAGATTTTTCTAGTGTGATATACCAGTACAAGGTTGTCTTTTGGCTGTAAGGTACATCTCAAATTGGAAGTGTCCCAGGCTGAGGTGGGCCCTGTGACAAACCATTGCAATTTAGAACAATGCAAGGTCTGGTTGTGTGAACAACTAAGCACGTATAACATGTTCCAGAGAAAGAGATAATCTTTGAAATACAGATGTTGGAAACAAACAGTAGGAATACCCTCCGCCTTCATGCTACACATCAGAGTTTCTCGAAAATCTGATTTGAAAAGTCTTGGAAACTGTTTGATGAAAAAACATTTTAAATAAGTGAGAGTATGGGCTTATATACTGTATATGCTTGCTGAACATGAATATACGATATTATCCCCAACTTGTCTCTGCCTTACAGGCCCCCCCCCATGCCACCCCCGTTTCACTCCAAAAGTAACAGGTTTTGCCTTTGCAGCACAAGGTATGCTAGGTGGTCAGTCTTTGTCAAACTGTTTCTCCTGTCACGCATGGCAGAAAAAATGGGAAATACCTGCAGACAAGAACAGTGATGCCATTTGTCTAATTTCTTAGAGTTTCTCCCATACTTGGGAGAGATCAATGCTTTTCTTACCATTGGTGGCAGGAGAAGTGAAGGGAGAGGAGGAGGAGACCAGCTCCGTTGGCGTCAGTTCTCCAATCCCATATAGACATAGTCACAACTGGTCCTAAAGAAGACATTCTTCACTAGAGCTTTCAATTCTCCCTCTTTTCCGGTGCAGACAAGACCTCTATTCTGCTTCATTGCTGGGAATGAGATTAGCCCCTTGTTAAGCCAGCAATGTTTTCTGCTGGCTCCCATGCTGGATAACAGCACTTGCATGCTGCTACTGTATGTGGAACAACCCTGTGAGGTCAAAAATGGAATTTAACTTTTTAATAATATGTCTTCTAGCTTCTAGTTCAGCAAACTTTTGGATGTAATATTTGTAAATGCTTAGAAAATGCCACTGGAGTATTTTGGAAGAAGACATTTCCAACTACTTATTTATATTTGATGCAATTTTTGGGAGCGGGGGAAAACCTAATTCTGACATTTTTCAAACAGATTCAAGCACACAAGATGAATCTGAATTGTTACATGAATGGTTTGAACTAGTACTGGAAAAGAACAGATTAATGCGCTATGAAGCTGAGCTCTTGATCATGTAAGTCAGAATTGGCAGTTTGCATCAATGGTGAGAATATATGCACTGTATGTATGTATTTATGGATGTCAGAAGATTTTCTCTTTCCATCATGCACATGTTCCTTACTGAACTAAACTGCTGTGTTACCCCTTGCATATGTATTTTTATTTTGGTTTGAAGTTTGATGGTTATTCCTTTTTATGCTATCCTTACTGAAAGGCTTTGATGGAATATCTTCTAAGGATACTTTCATGCTGATTTGAAATCGAAGGAAGGAAGGAAGGAAGGAAGGAAGGAAGGAAGGAAAAGAGAAGGGAAGGGAAGGGAAGGGAGGCAGGGATTTTACATTTTTTTACCTTTGAATTGAGATAAAACAACCATAGTCAATCCTAATTTTAAACCATTTGTACATTTTAATGTTATGATATATTCATTCATGAGCTGTACAATATATTTCCTGCTTTGTTTCCTGATACTACCATATTTTTCCTTTAATATCTAATTTCTTATTATATCTGTTGCATTTATAAGACCATTCAGCCCTAATAATGTGGGTGGCATACAACAAATTTGTGAACAATCATCCTAAAAAAGAAAGACCTACATCATTAAAACACTCCAATGTATAAAATAGTGACCCAAACTTAATAATTAAACAACTAAAAGACTCCACTCATCTGGACCCCAATATCTGGCTAAAAAACTAGGTTTCAGTGGCTTTTCTCAAGGCAAGGAGAACAAGGGCTGTCATATACAGACCGTCCTTGGTTTATGATCACAGCTGGGATCAGAATTTCTACTGATAAGCAAGGGGTGGTGGTGGTGGTGGTGGTGAAGTGAGCCATGCCTGGTTTTACGACCTTGGTTTTTAAACAAATCACTGTGTTCTTAATGTGACCAGTAAGCACATATGGCTTCCCTTGTTGACCTTGCTCAGTAGAAGCTTGCCGGGAAGGTTGAAAATTGCAATCACATGGCCCCAGGATGCTGGTTGCCAAGTGGCTGAATTTTGATCACAAGACCATGGGTGTGCTGCAACAATTGTAAGTGTGAGGACCACTAGTAAAAAACTTTTCCAGTGCCATTGTAACTTTGAATGGTTGCTAAACAAAGAGTTGTAAGTTGAGGACTACCTATATCAGAGGGAAGAATCTTTCCAGAGGACATTATCCCATGCCTCAAAAACTAGTTTTTTGATAGCATTTTGTGTGTGTGTGTTTGTGTGTGTGTATGTGTGTGACTTCTATGCTCACCAAGAAAAGCAAGTTTCAATCTTATTGGAGACAGTGTTTTCAAAATTGGCCAAGTTAATGGGTGTGTGGGTTGAAAATGATGATAGAAATGTAAATAAACTTGAACACATTTTGTTGCATTGCTGGGGAAAAAATAAGGATCTTGATCAACTTTGTGTAGAATGATAAAAGTTATCAAAGGAACAATCCTCTTATTGGGACATTTTTTTTGTTCCAGGGCCAAAGATATAGAACTGGAAGATCATCAGAATGACTGGAGGAGGACTGAGACAGAAAGTAACTGTTGATGATAAAGTAGAGGTTTAAGGTATTGGTATAAGGTTTATTTAGTACACAAAATCAATATATGTCACCTGAAAATATGTACAGTTAGTGCTCATTTTCAAAACACATTGAAACTGGTAACTCTATCGCCAAGCAACAGTTGTAAGGGGTGAAAAATCACTCCATACTTACTAGTTTTTTTCATTTCCAGCTGTGGTTGTTAAGTGAATTACCATGGGTAATTAAGTGCAACATTACATTACTGTGACTTGCAACTTCCTGTCAGATTCCCCATTGACTTTACTTGTGGGAAAGTCTGAAAGTCTCAGATGACAATTGTATGACTGTGGGATGCTGTAACTGTCATAAATACGTGCTGGTTGCCAAGCACTTGAATTGTGATCGTGTGACCATGGGATTTGAGGATTGGTTATAAGTTTCCTTGTTCAGTGCTGTCATCACTCTGAATAGTAACTGAATGAATGGCCAATAAGTGAGGACATTACTACAAGCAAGCTTGTATGACTGCTGGCAATATGGAATTTGCTGAACTGACCTGTTATAATTCCTTTACATAGTACGAATGGATTATTTTGACATTTTAAGCTGGCCAAAGTCACCCTCTGGTAAGATAGGTGGCAAACAAATTTCATAAAATAAAATATTATTTATTGTTTCTTATGTGGTCAAGAATGAATGTAGTAATATGAAAGTGAGAAATTGGTATGAACAAAGTTGAGATGTTTCTGTTGGAACCTATGAGCTGACTCTCGAAGGAAATGTATAAAGGCAGCTTCTTGTATATTGCTCATTTAGCAAGTTTGTGTATAAACCTGATTGGACAGCATCCTTGATAGGGTAGAAAAGTCGACATGTACAGCAATACAGATGGGCAACCTGTTCACAAATGCTTGATGAGCATTTATATATACCATGTCTGATAGTATTCATGGACATAACAGCACAATAAGTAGACAGAACTGGTCCCGATTCAGGCTTCCCCACTTTTGTCACACTAACACCAAATATAATAAATCCAGTATGCTATTTAATGCAATAGAAAAATGGTATTAACTTTTAATTTTTGTATTCTTAACAGGGCCTAATTGATGAGCAAGGAACGTGAGAAAAGAAACAGAAGAATGCTAACAGTATTTTCTGGAAGGAACAGGAAATTTCAATAAGCCAAAGAACTATATTTTGATAAGTTTATACTGCTTGACAAATATAAATACAGAAGGATGCATTCAGTCCTCAGAAAACAATTGTCCTTCCAGTGTAGTAAACACAATTAAAGTATTATTACAATGTATGCTGTCCAGTCACTTGTGGAGATGGGGTTGGGGCTTATAGAAATCAAATAAATTGGGATCAAAATCTTATTGCACAGTGCAACTGTAGGAAGAAGGAATAATGTTCCAATTGGTAATGTAAAAATAGCATTGGCCATTGTGGAAATAGAATGACTGAATTTTAATAGGGCCTTATCTAGTACAGTTCCATTGAGGAAATAATACTAGAATGGTCTTTGTGTTCTACTTCCTGGATTTTTAATTCTGAGAATATTTGAGAGTTACAAAACTGCAACACTGTTTTAGTTTTCCTTAAAAGTAGGGTCCTTAGATCCATGTTTCTCATTTGTAAACATATCTTGTTGATGAATGATGAAAAGGCTTTCAGTGACTGAAATAAGTACTACTACATACCACTTAGCATTTTACATTAATTCTTGAGTTGGAGGATGGTATCCTTGTGATTAGAATGTCATTGTAACTATGAACAGTTACAATTAATTAGAAATTATACTCTATATGTATATTGTAAATAAATAACAGTGTGCTGTTGAGCAAATGCAAGTTATAAGATGTGTTTGCAAATTAAGATACTATACATATTAATCTTTAAAACTATGGTAAATATTTGTACTTTGTATATTGTAATTTAATATATAAGCATTTATTCTGAGCAAGATGTAGAGATTAAGTAGGCTATTTGTACTGAAACAAACAATAAAAATGGGTTTACTCTAAAGGTTATTTTTGTAGTTTGTTGTTTAAAACTTTCGTGACAGGTGTAGGACAACACAGTAGTTGTTTCTGAACATCTCCAAATAGAAATATTTTTTAAAAAACTGTTTATGTAAAATATGCAGGGAGGAACAGTTCAGGAAGAACCATGAATTAAGATACATCTGGGAAAATGCTATTGAAACCAAAGTGATTTGAACTTGCTAGATTCAAGCCTAAACCCAACTCTCCTCATTCAGACCTTCAGATGCCAGAAAAGGACCTCCACAGTATTTCTCCTTCAGCCAGGGACTGAAATCTAAAGCTGGGTACTATAATATCAACATAGCTATGATACCGGACCACATTTATGACCTTTTCCAGTGCTCTCCTGTAAACGTTGAATAAAAATTCATCATTTTATTGGGCAGATTTCTCCCACCTACCAACGTCTTGGAAATGGCCCAGTTGCTTAATACCAGCGGGCAGAAATACAGACTGTGCCATGTGAAGCAGAACCTCCCACGCAGGAAGAGTAATCTCCACTTTTATTCAGCTTTGTGTTCCGTTACTTCCTCACTAGTTCGCTTAGCCTTCAGAATCAAAGCATCAAACATCTCTTTTCAGCCCCTTTCAACACTCCTCTAACATTCAATTGACTTCTTCTTACTCGGCTGCGTGTAATCCTCAAGAACCAGCGGTGGCACATCTGTATCTTCGCCCGATCCAGCCTTTCCCCCCTCCCGAGTGGGGGGGGGAGGGTAAAGGATTAAAACGAGCCGTGGAGTGGAAAGAGGCGATACAGCTTCTTGAACGGGACAAAGACTTACTTTTGATGTTTCTATAGAGTACAGAAGCAATTTGCGTAACTGCAACTGGGCTAGGAAATGACGTCGCGGGAAATGTTTTCTGGGAGCACAAGCTCTGCTACTTTTTGAAATTGTCCCGGCCAATAATGCAGGTATGGCGAATGAATCTGCCCTGGGGAGCCTGGAACCCTCTCTCCCTTGTAATAAGCTCTGAAGTGCAACTAAAGGCACGAGTTTACTTATTCAGAACGGAGACTCGCAGGCTCTTCCCCAAACTCCCCCCCCCCTCCGCCCTTGCAAGTGAAACATTAGCTAGACCAGGGGTCTTCAAACTTGGCCCTTTTATGACTTGTGGACTTCAACTCCCAGAATTCCTCAGCCAGCAAAGCTGGCTGAGGAATTCTGGGAGTTGAAGTCCACAAGTCATAAAAGGGCCAAGTTTGAAGACCCCTGAGCTAGACGGTGAATCTCAAACTTAAGATTCAACTCCACAGACTTTTCCTGTCAAGTAACCTTTATGTAAAAAGACCGGGCTTGCAGACCTACGGCTCAGCAAGCAGGGGACACAGGGACGTTTTTTCCCCCCTGTACGTTTGCATAGGATCCAGGGCCGCAGCAGCAGCAGCATCTTTCCAAGAGGGTCCGTCTACTTGCGGATCCGCCGAAGAGGCAGGTGCAATTCGTGGGCCAAAGCCGCAAGCTCTGCGGACGGAGGAAGAGGAGCGGGGACCGGCGGCGGCGGCTCTCCACGGAGCCGAACAGACTCGGCGCGTGTTTGCCAGAGGGAGAAAACCTCCCTTCCCTGGCTGTGCGCGGGAGGGAGGGAAGGAGGACCGAGGGCGGGAGGGAAGGAGCAAGACCCAGAGCAGCCTCAGATGCTTGGAATAATTCCGCTTCCGTTGGGAATAGGGACGAGCCGCTGGTCGCTGAGTCGAGCGAAGCCTCTCCGCTTTCGCTTCCCCGACCAGGCTCGGGCGCCGTTTCGCGGGACCCGCCGCCATGGCGACCTCTCCTCAGAAATCGCCTTCTTCCCCCAAGTCTCCCACCCCCAAATCGCCCCGTACTCGGAAGAAAGACGACTCCTTCCTCGGAAAGCTCGGAGGCACCCTGGCCAGGAGGAAAAAAGCCAAAGAAGGTAAGCGAAATCGAGCGCCAAAGCTCCGCAGCGCGCGGCGCCTTTAATGGGGCGAGGGGAGGGGCGAGAGATGAGGTGTGTGTGTGTGTGTGTGTGTGTGTGTGTGTGTGTGTGTGTGTGAAAGAGGAGGCAAAAGTGGCCCCGCGCTGCCCTCCAACCCGGACCCGCGGGGCTTGGAGAGGCGCCTGGCGGGGCCGCCGGGCTGGGTGCGCCGCTGCGAGGAACGCGCGTCATGCTGGAAAAATGTTGTCCCCTGAAGCACTGCCGGGGAGTTGACGACGATGATGGGCTCTTCCGGCAATTCCTTTTGCTTTCTTGCACGGAGAAGTTTGCCGCCGTGACGTGCAAAGTTCTTCCCTCAGCCACCCAAGCGCTGGCGTAAAGTCCTGAGAGTGGCAGCAAAGCTTTATAGCGCTGGCTGGCTGGCTAGCTTAGCTGGCTCGGCAAGGTTGTTTTTTTTTTGCCCGCCTGGGCGCTCGCAGGCCCTGTGGAAAGGGCCTGAGTGAGACGTCAAACGTCCGTTGTTTACCGGAAAGGGCTTATTTTTCGGAATGCGGGGCTGGAAAGCGTGCGCCCGGTCGCGGGGAAGCGGAGGTTGGCAGCAGCGCGGCTCTCCGCTCTCCCGCACCCAGCTGGGCGCTGCCAAGTCAAAAAGGCTTTGTGTCTTTTCTGCTCGTGGTTTCTTTATTTTTATTTTATTTATTTTAATTCCATTTATATCCCGCCCTTCTCCGAAGACTCAGGGCGGCTTACAAACTTAGCAGTAGCCTTCATTCTATGTATATGCCTGCTTATTAGGGCTTTCACACACACCCCAAGCGGCATTATTACAAAGTCAGCTTATTGCCCCCAACAATCTGGGTCCTCATTTTAACTACCTGGGAAGGATGGAAGGCTGAGTCAACCTTGAGCCTGGTGGGATGTGAACCTGCACTAATTGCAGGCAGCTGGTGTTACTTAAGGAGGCATTAGCCCACTGCTCCACCAAGGCTCTTGTTCTTTTGGATGGAAAAAAAATCTAGTCAGAAGATGTTGATGGGACAGTGGGTTTCAGGCGGGACATCATCTGGGTCAAGATTATTATTAGTGGGGAGAGGGAAGAGTCTTCATTGAGAGCGCCCCGTAACTTGAGGAGTGGGGAAAATAAAGGAAGATATTGTATGTTTAAAATAGAAACGCTCAAATCAGGTGTCTAGGTTGGCAAGACACATAGTCCTATTAGTAAACTGCATGGATTTTGAATATGGTTTAATAATAAACTACAGTTAAGAGAGTTCACATTATGAAGAAATAAACCATGATGTACAAACCACAGTGTCTGAATTTGTGGAGTAGGCAATGGTTTGTTTGACTTTGATTCATGCTCTGTTCAAAGTTATACTAGTGAATTGCTTCTACAAAGATGCTCAGGTGTTTGATCTGGGTCTTCAGATCAGCCCATAGCATTGCAGCATTCCTCATGAATATTTGTATTGTACCAACATACATACATACATACATACATACATACATACATATATATATATATATATAGAGAGAGAGAGAGAGAGAGTAAAGCAGGTCAATGGTAGGCCCAGTATGTTGTCTGATTGCAAAATCCTGGTACTCTGTCTTCTATAGGAGGTAGAAATGAAAGTCTAGAAATTCCAACTACAGCTGTTCCAGTTATGTCATCTTTGTTTTTTCTCCAAAATGATTTTATTAAGGATTACAATTATGCAAATCAAAACTAGTACAACCCACAAATAATAAAAAGTTTAGAAAAGAATACACACACATAGACACAGAAGTATAAAAAGGAAAAATATATAGCAAAGGAAGTATAAAGAAGTTATTTTCCTCTGTGTCACAGCAAGTATAAACTTACCTTAAAACCTCACTGGTCAGTCTTATTCAAAAGTCTATTAAGGATTGCCAGAAATAACATCTTTTTTCACCTTGATCAAATAAAACAACTTTATATTCCTTCCCCTTACTTTTAACTATCTTGATCTTTATTTTCTTCAAATAATGTCCTAGAATGTGGTGTCTTTTTTCTCTCTCACCAAGTCTTTCAATACTTTAACAGATCTGCTTTGTAAATACAATAGAGGAAAATTATATAAGCCACTCTTACTATTTATTACATAATAATCACTTATTGTTTATCTATTATCACATTATTTGTCTCTTTTTTAGTTATTAAAACATCAGCTGGTTTCATTTGTATATCTAGTATATCATTTCCCCCATATTTTTGGAACCTGTCATTTTAAAATCTAAGTTGAAATCAATTTCAGTTTTGTCCAATAAAACTTGTTCCTTTTCCATGACCTCACACACACACACACACACACACACACACACACACACACACGACTGTGGACATAGATGGAATCTCTTCACTCCCACCCACTCCACTCATGGTCAACTGCAAAAATTCCTGTTTCTGCAGTCTACTCCTGGGTACCAGCTGTTTGCTGACCAGGCTCCAGCCACTGGCCACCAATTTTGGCCAATGTTATCCTGTCCCTGCTCCTTCTTCTAGCTCACCATGTCCTCAGTGAAAGTCACGTGATTTTTGATTCTGAAGCAGGATTATAGAAGGCAAACTCCAACATTTGGAGGGTTGCAAATTGCTTTTCCCCTTAATAACACATCCACAAAGGTAATGGCAGGCAGTCTAAAATAGTTGTTGGCTTCAGCAAATTCGGGCAACACAATCAAAGATAATAGGAATTCAAATCCAACAACATCTAGAGAACTGCAGATGATTCTTTCTGTAAAGTTTTTAAACTGAATGGTAAGCAAATAAATAAGTTGTAAAGAGCGCCAATCTGAAAATTACCCTTTAGTTCTGTTTTTTTCTTCAGATCTGGGATCTAGGGAACACTCATACTGCAGTAACTGATTATACATGCTGTAATCCATCCATTTCAGTTGAAGTAGTTTTCAAATTATATTGGAAACAAACCATTTCCTAAAAGACCTTTGGGGTAGATCAATAATCACAGACAAGACTCATTGACAGCCAGGTTGCCTACCACCAGTAAATCGCTTCTAAAATGGGCACTTGCAGCGGAATACTTACTACATTCTAGGGTTCAATTTTTGATGTTCTGTGATAGACTGTTTTGTGATTGGAATTTATTTAACATTTAACATTTTGGTGCATAAAAAGCATCTGATCCATTTTGAGGTTTGGATCAAGAGCTTTGTATATTCCCAGTCTGCTCCAGGAGGCCTTGGAGGTAATCAGAAGTAGTTAATATTTTTCCCTTTTATATTAGAATGAAAACAAATTTCTGGGTATGTTAAATTATCCTGGAACAATTAAGTGGGCCATATATTGCAGAAGTCTGTAAGAATTTTCAAGCTACTCCTTTGAAATTGAGTTGTTCAAAGAGCTTGTAAATATTTCCCCCACCAAAATAGGATGGAATTTTGCAGGTCTGTCTATAATTGTGTCTACTTTTCCTTTTAATCCAGAAGGAAAGGCACGCTATGGTTGCATCTAATAGGGAGGGTCATCTGGCAGTACCCAGGAAAAGAGCTTATTATGTTGTGACACCTCTGTCTGAAAGATCATTGCCCTGGAAATTAGATTTGCCTCAGTCCTTTTAGATTTTTATAAACATGGTTTTGTTGCTAAGCCTAGGGCTCTGACAAAGTAGTTGAACCTGTATCATGGTTATGTTATGTATTGGTTGCTGTATATGTTATTTGTAATTTTGTGAGGAAGTTTTAATCTTTTTATTCATTGTTAGATATCTTGTATTTGAGATGGGCAGCTGTATAAATTGAATGAATAAATGGATGCTAGACAGTTCTGAACAGTATTCATAGAAATTGGATCAGAGGCTTACAATGAATGGGAGAAACAGATATGGATACAATTTGCAGCAAAGCCAGTTTTTCTTAAGGAATAGCCAGAGCAAATTTTAGACAGGCTGATTTTTGTGTGTGGTATGATATTTTTTATTTATTTTATTTTACTTTATTAAATTTATTTGCAGCCTATCTCACCACAAGGTGACTTAATTGCAAATTTTACTCTGATTTGCATCCATTCATCATTGTGTCCAAGAAAGAAAGAAAGGAAGAAAAGAAAGGAAAGAAGAAAGGAAGGAAGGAAAGAAAGAAAGAAAGAAAGAAAGAAAGAAAGAAAGAAAGAAAGAAAGAAAGAGAAATGCAGCTGATTGAGCTTTACAGTATGTGCTCCAGAGACAGAGCTCTGGATAAATGTAATAAACCGGATCTTCATAGAAACTTTAGATCTGGAACGAAAGACTTAGATCCATATGCTCAAAGAGCAGGTGGCAGCTGTGGTCAAGATCTTTGCAAAGGTACATATGATGCACCAATTGTATCCATTCCTAGAATAGGATATTCTTCAGACAGGGCATCCTATTCATACCCTAATGACCTCGCAAATGGATTATTTCAGTGAACTCTATATGGGGATGTCCTCAGAGACCATTTGGAAGTTATAGCTGGTCCAGAATGCAACAACTTAGATAGTGGTGGGCATGCCTTCTTATATCCATGTGACACCACTGCTTCACAAGCTGCAGTGGTTGCCAGCTGGCTTCTATGGTGAATTCAAGTTATTGGTTATGACCCAGAAAGCCCTTAAGGACATGGGTATTTGAGGGACCAGCTATTTGTCCTCTCAGTAAGATTAGACTATAGCACTCCAAGTCCCTTCAGTTAAGCAACATCTCTTATTCAGACCTGGGGAGTATACTTTCTCTGTTTTGGCACCTGGCCTCTGGAACAGTATCCCTCTAGTTCTTCTAGATGCTCTGAAAACCTGGGTTCTGCTCCATGGCTAGGGTTAAGGTGATTGTCAAGCTCTGTTAGCTTTTTTTCCCCTGGTGTGTTGGAATGTTTTCTTTTTCCAGATATACCGTACCTTTCCCCCCTTCATTTGATTGTTTCATCTTTTTCACAGGTAAGTCACACAGAGTCATCTAAATCCAATAAAATACTAATAAATAATTAAATCTGTTCTGTCTTGGGTAAAATGAAAACATGATCTGACTTACTGCAGTCCCATTCTGAAATTAGGCTTCATAAGGATCTAATGCATATAGTTTATATTAACTGCATACAGATTATTGTGCCCTGGGCTAATAATGTATGCTTGCTTGTAAAGTGATATGATTGTTGGACCAGTGACTGATTAGAATTAACCCTGTACTAAATGAGAGAAGTCTATGTTAGAAGCAGCTACCAAGCTGTTTAAAGCAACATCTGAGAGGGGAATAGGATTAACCTAAACTGTAATGTGGGGCACATCTAATATGTAAAAAGAAAAAGGGTAATTCTTGACTAACAACCATTTGTTTAGCCATCGTTCAAAGTTACAATGGCACTGAAAAAAGTGACACATAACTGCTCCTCACACTTACGACCTTGATTGCAGCATCACATGATCAAAATTCGGACATTTGGCAATTGGTGTATTTACAATGGCTGGAGTGTCCCAGACGGTTTCTGACAAGCAAAGTCAATGGGGGAAAACTGGATTTGTTTAAGAACCACAACATTCACTTAACAACTGGAGAGATTTGCTTAATCACCGTGGCAAAAACATTGTAAAATTGGGCGTAACTCAATAACTACTTTGTTTAGGAATGGAAATTTTGGTCCCAGTTTTGGTCGTAATTCAATGATGTTGGCTGGGGAATTCAGAGAAGACCACACATCTTGAAGTTGCCAAGGGTGAGAAACACTGCCCTAACCACCAAACCTCAATGCCTCCTCTCACAGGTGGTTGGGGATAATCAGGTCATTTGTCCCGGAGACCTTAGTTCAGAAAATGGTTAAAACCACTTTGGATGAGATGGGTCTCTCTATAAATGTGGCTAGTTAATAAATAAATAAATGTTATGAGGGAACAAGAGAAAGTTTTTGAACACAGGGGTTCCTCCCCTTCTGCCCTAATTTTGGGAGTCCTTATTTGTACTCTGTGATAATGCAGTGATTTGGACAGGGCTTCACCTCACAGAGGCTCTTTGTGATTGCCCTGAAAATTGATGCAGGACCCATAGCACTGTGAAATTTTATTAACAAAATCAGTCAGTGCCTTTAATTCAGGGACCAGATATCTTTTTTCTTTCTTTGCTACCAGGGCTTTAAACAAGTATTTTCTTGGAAATGGAGCTCTGACATAATAACTAAAGGATCTGGTGCTGAAATTTTCCACCCTTTCTTATTTTTCAAGTTTTAATATAGCCATCTGAGGTGTAACATAGTTTTTAAAATTAATCTTCACGTTGCCTTATTTCTCTGGATCTTAGAGGTAGAGGTTGAAGACCAGGGGAAAAAAAGTTTTGGAGCTGTATCCATCCTAAAATATTCCTATTCAGTTTATTGAAATTGTTTTAAAATAATTGTTACATTGCATTCGATTCAAAGACCATCCATATTATCAGCCAGTCACATTTATAAACTGTGAGAGGCTGTTAAACTAAGCATCTACTTCCCAATTTCATAATGTTTCCTTCAGCAGTATAGTAGTTATATTTTGTGTACGGGCAAATACCTTTTTTTGCTATCCAGCATCCGGTATGTTGTTGTGTTAATTCTGTTCCAAATACTGAATCTGTTTTTATTACTGTGTTTTACATAATTACATTAAGTTTGATTGTACAGTATCCTAAAATCAAAACAGTATGAAAAGTAATGTATAAAATATTTTAAAAATAAATACATGAGGAGTCTATTTTTTCATTACTCAAACTAAACTCATTGGTCATCTCCACTTTATTATAAAACACCTTAAAGAACAGGACTACCTAAGTATCTATCTAATTTTAATTACAGTACAACCATTTTGGGAAGTCACCTCGGTAGTTTCATGAAGTATTCTCATTTACAAATACATACAGTAAGCAGGTATTGGGTGGAATACAACTGCAAACACTGATATTAGTTAATGGAGTTGCTATGTGAGTAGGATGATTATAGAAAGAGTTATTAATGCATTCATAACATATGATCAGCACATTCTCTATTCTCTTATGAAATGGATATAAATTATGAAACTATGATATTTGCAGATATTATTTGGGGTACTTAGAAGTACAGTTTACTTTAAATCTATTTATTGGAATCATTATCAAGGAAGTCTTATAGATAATAGTAGAAGAAAATAATTTTCCTCTACTCCTTTCCCCCTTTTTTGTAGTATTTCATTATCTTGTATTATGGATTGCCAGGGTAAGTAAAGCCATAATTCATTGTTCTCCTTCAGCATTTCTGAATTTGACCGGCAGACATCAAAAATTCACATCTTGTAATAACCTGCCTTAGAGGATCTTAACAATTGGAGCCTGACAGTCTTAGAAAGCTGTGATACATTTACCGAGGGAGAGCAAAGATCAAAATTGCTTAAATTGATGTAAGAACAGATGAAAACCAGACAATTTGGCTCTATAAATTATATGAAGGACAATTATGATGCAATATATGGCCTCAGACAGTATGCCCAATTGATATGACTTCAATTGAAATAATTTGCCCATTCTTATCATAGGCTTATTTGGTTCTGATAGTAGAAGAAAAATTACTCGGGGTCTAACTTTTGTAATATTTCCTATATCTTTTTGGCCTGGCTGCTTATTTTGTTGCTGCAGGTGAAAAATACTGTATTTTGCCCTAACCAATAGGCAAATCTGATGTTTGTAATCTGCAAAAGAATTGGTCTATAAATGATATCAGATAATCAGAAGGCTGAATAACTGGCTATTGTAGGGGCCACATGTTAAGTTCCAATTATATTGATTTATTGTTCATGCCCATGCACGGGAATCTAGTTAAGTAGCAGCGCTATTTTGGCGCTTGATAAGGATGAACAGAATTCAAAAAGAGATGAACTTAATCCATTTGTGGCAATGTAGAGACTCTAGGCAGATTCCCCTTTTGATTCCACAACCAGGCTCTGTCACTGTTTCTTTTACGGATATCCTACATCTTAATATTATATCGACATTAGTATAACTTGTTCTTAAAAAAAAATAGCTTCTCTAGAGTACCAGTACGTAAAGCATATGGCACAGGCCAGGTCATTGCCTATGACATCATTATCTATGTTTATTATTAGATTTAGACCTTGTCTCCAACCCTCAGTAGAGTTGTCATATTTAGACTGCAGTAATCTAGACAACCACTAAATTTATTTTATTTTTATTTTTATTCCATTTATATCCCGCCTTTCTCCGAAGACTCAGGGCGGCTTACAAGCTTAGCAGTAGCCTTCATTCTATGTATATGCCTGCTTGTTAGGGTTTTCACACACCCCAAGCGGCATTATTACAAAGTCAGCTTATTGCCCCCAACAATTTGGGTCCTCATTTTACCTACCTCGGAAGGATGGAAGGCTGAGTCAACCTTGAGCCTGGTGGGATGCGAACCTGCACTAATTGCAGGCAGCTGGTGTTACTTAAGGAGGCATTAGCCCACTGCTCCACCAAGGCTCTATAAATGCAAGGAAATAGTTAGTTTTCTGAATCTCATTGCTCCTATTTTTAGTTGTCCAGATTTTTGTAACACAGATTTGGTAGCTCTACTCATAGGATTAACAATGTAAAATAAAATATACCGTAATAAAAATAAATGAAAGCACTCTTTTGGTACAACATAAAAGCAACCAGAATAATTCTTGAAATGAGTCTGTTTATTTCTCTCGGCTTATCCTTGTATTATATTTACCCCAGCACTGTTCAATCCACTGACTATTTCTTGAGGCAGAAATGCACATTATGCTCTACCTTCATCTGCCCACCAGTAAGGCATCCTCCATCCATTTTTGTTCTGCTATGCACCTTTTCTGACTTATGCCAACGTAGGCAAAGCTGTCTGGTTGGTTCACCTTCTACTCTTCATTCAACTGTAGGCAAACACCTCTCCAAGAATACTCTGCCTGGGTAGAGTTAACTAACCTTCTTAGCCCTTATAGGTTGCCTTAGCCATGTAAACAATTTGGTGGGGGCTCAGCCCTTACAGTGGTGCAAACTATTAAAATTTAAAAGGGTACACAGTTCTTGCCTTCCATCAAAATAGCTTCAATGGGATTACAGTTGCAAGAAAAAGTATGTGAACCCTTTGGGATTACGTGGAGTTTTGCATGAATTGGCCATAAAATGCGCTCTAAACGTCATGTAAGTCACAACAATAGAAAAACACAGTCTGCTTAAAATAATACTACACAAACAGCTGTTGTCATGTTTTAATTGAACATAAGATGGAAACATTCACAGTGCAGGGTGGAAAAAGTATGTGAACCTTTGGACTTAATAACTGGTTGACCCTCCTTTGGTAGCAATAACCTCAACCAAAGGTTTCCTGTAGTTGCAGATCAGACCTGCACAACGATCTGGAGTAATTTTGGACCACTCCTCTTCACAAAACTGTTTCAGTGTAGCAATATTCTTGGGATGTCTGGTGTGAATCGCTCTCTTAAGGTCATGCCACAGCATTTCAATCGGGTTGAGGTCAGGACTCTGACTGGGCCACTCCAGAAGGCATATTCTATTCTGTTGAAGCCATCGTTTTGTTGAATTTCTTGTATGCTTTGGGTCATTGTCCTGTTGCATCACCCATCCTCTGCGGAGCTTCAGTTGGCATACAGATAGTCGTACGTTTTCCTGCAAAATGTCCTGATAAACTCTGGAATTCATTTTCCCATCAATGACAACAATCCGTCCAGGCACTGAGGCAGCAAAGCAGCCCCAAACCATGATGCTCCCTCCGCCATGTTTTACAGTGGGGGTGAGGTTTTGATGTTGGTGTGCTGTGCCTTTTTTTCTCTACACATAGTGTTGTGTGTTTTTCCCAAACAACTCAATTTTGGTTTCATCTGTCCACAGTATATTTTGCCAGTAGTGCTGTGGAACATCCAGGTGCTCTTTTGCAAACTTCAAACGTGCTGCAATATTTTTTTTGGACAGCAATGGCTTCCTCCGTGGTATCCTCCCATGTACTCCATTCTTGTTTAATGTTTTCCTTATTGTAGATGTGTCAACAAAAATGTTAGCATGTGCCAGAGATTTCTGTAGGTCTTTAGCTGATTCTCTAGGATTCTTCTTTACCTCATTAAGCATTATGCGCTGTGCTCTTGCAGTCATTTTTACAGGATGACCACACCTAGGGAGAGTAGCAACAGTGCTAAACTTTCTCCATTTGTAGACAGTCTGTCTTACGGTGGACACATGAACATCAAGGCTTTTGGAGATACTTTTGTAACCCTTTCCAGCTTCATGCAAGTCAACAATTCTTGATCGTAGGTCTTCTGAGAGCTCTTTTCTGCGAGGCATGGTTCACATCAGACAGTGCTTCTTGAGACCAGTAAACCCAAAACAGGTGTGTGTTTTTAAAGGGCAGGACGGCTGTCAGCAACACATCCAATATCATCACACTGATTGGAGTCAAGGTTGGCTCACTCCTGGCTCCAATTAGCTCTTGGAGAAGTCATTAGGCTAGGGGTTCACATACTTTTTCCACCCTGCGCTGTGAATGTTTCCAACTTATGTTCAATTAAAACATGACAACAGCTAATGTTTGTGTAGTATTATTTTAAGCAGACTGTGTTTTTCTATTGTTGTGACTTACATGACGTTTAGAGCGCATTTTATGGCCAATTCATGCAAAACTCCACGTAATCCCAAAGGGTTCACATACTTTTTCTTGCAACTGTAGGTGCTGTCTCAGCCTGGCTGCTTCTTTTATAACTATAGTTCCCACCAAGTTCCAAACTCTGCCTTTAAGCCAGGCTGCAATTGAGCACCTAAGCTGAATTCCAGGCAGGGATAAAACCATGGGCTCCTTACTACTGTGTTTCCATGAAAATATGACCCAGCTGGAAAATAAGCCCTAGCATGATTTTTCAGGACACTTGTAATATAAGCCCCACCCCCAAAATAAGCCCCAGTTAAGATTGTCAGCCAGACGGACGCATTTAGTACCGTATTTTCCCGAAACTAAGCCCCACCTGGAAAATAAGCCCTAACGTGTCCTTTGGAGCAAAAATTAATATAAGACCCAGTCTTATCTTCGGGGAAACACAGTATGTCCTGTGGTCTTGCCATTTGAATGTCTGCCTTCTTGTTTGCTCCCATTGCACTCATTCAGACGCTGCTTCCCATTTTAGATAAGAGCAACCAAGATGATAAAGGTTCTGGAGGCCAAATCGTATGATGAAAAGTTGAAGGTGCTAGATATGTCAAACACAAGGCCTGGGGGCTGGATCCGGCCCGCAATGTGGTTTCATGTGGCCTGCGAAGCAAATCCTGGAAACAGTGAGGGAACGGCCTCCACTGCCTTGGCCCTGGCCCAGAGACCCTCCTTCTGCCAGAGACCCTCAGATGTGTCCCACTCCTGCCCAGGCCCCCATAGGCACCCTTGATATTAACAATGTAGAGCTGGCCATGCCCACCCAGTAGGCCATATGCACTCTAGCCACGCCCACCCAGTAGGCCACGCCCACCCTGGCCATACCCACCCGGCCCCTTGAGGGCAACCGCAATGCTGATGCGGCCCTCAATGAAATTGAGTTTGACACCCCTTGTCTAGCCTATTGAATAGAAGGATTAGGGGGAACATGAGAAGAGGGGATTGACTTAGTCTCCAAAGCACCAGAGGGCAGGATAAAAAGTAATGGGTGGAAGCTTGTTGAAGAGATATCCAACCCAGAAGTAAGGAGAAATTTTCTGATAGTGAGAACAATTACTCAGCGAAATAGCTTGCCTCCCAGAGTTGTGGGTGCTCCATCACTGAGGTTTTCAAAAGTAGACTGGATAACCATTTGACTCCAATGGTGCAAGGCTCCTGCCTTGAGTAGGGGTTTGGACTAGACATTCTCTGAGGTGCCTTCCAGCCCTATGTTCTGTGTTTCCATGTCTACTTGTTGTCTCTTCCTTCCCTCTTCCTCTGCTTATCCACCCACACTGTGGGTTGGCTGAGGATGCTTTCGGCCTCGTTCCCTCATTGCCCCATTATTACAATTCAATAATGATCGCAATTCTAAGATTTGGATGCAGTCGATACATCTGGACCAAATTGTGAAATCAAAAGTTGTTTTCATTGAACATTTTGCCATTCACACAGTTTTAGATCATGTAATTTCCTCTTGAGGGGCACAATGGTTCAGCAGTTAAAGACCCTGAACCTGTCAGCTGGAAAACTGACAGCCTGGGTTTGAGACCCAGGTGCTGTGCAACAGGGTGAGCTCCTGTTCCTGCCCCAGCTCCTGCCAATCTGCCAAAACTTACAAATGCAAGTCGATAAAGTTCCACTTTGGTGGGAATGTGAGAGCAGTCCATGCCTCGCCATATAGTCATGCTGGCCACATGACCATGGAAGAGTCTTCAGACAACGCTGGCTCCCTTGGCTGAGAAATGGAGATGAGCACAGTCTCCTAGAGTCAGACATGACTGGAGAGGGGAAACCTTTACCTTTAATTTCCTCTTGCCATAGCTCAAGTAGTTTAAAATCATATAACTGATTATAAAGTAAATTTAAAATGTTAACGATCCTTTTGCCTCCTGACTTTAAAATACACCTAAGGTTCAAAATTTTATTTCTGTTCAACATTCTCCCAAATATGTAATAATAATGCGTTCAACTGCTTCCATTATGTTCAAAATGTCCTTGGACTGCCTGGTTAGACAGACCAGTGTGTGTGAAATTAAATATAAGAAGAAAAAAGCCTCTGCAACAATTTTGTGAGACATCTTGATAGGAAAATATAATTTGTTCCCCATTAAGGAGTCAGAATACCACTTTTTAAAAAATAAAAAAGGAAATTTATATTTGGCAAAACCATCTCTAAAACTGTGCCATATTAAAGACTTTCTGCATGCAATGAAACCAAATGCAACCAAAATACCCAGGCTGGATAATCGAAGGTAATACTATCTATAGTTTACATGCCAGGATTGCATCAAAATATTGGCATCAGTGTGTCAAGAAAATTGGATAATGGCTTGCTCAATTAATAGAAACTGAAAACAGTCTCATACTGGAAAGCATCATTATAAACCTTTAGTGCAGGGGTGTCAAACTCAATTTCATTGAGGGCCGCATCAGCATTGCGGTTGCCCTCAGGGGGCCGGGTGGGTGTGGCCTGAGTGGGCATGGCCTACTGGGTGGGCGTGGCTAGAGTGCGTATGGCCTACTGGGTGGGCGTGGCCAGCTCTACATCGTTCGCATCAAGGGTGCCTATGGGGGCCTGGGCAGGAGTGGGACAGATCTGAGGGTCTCTGGCAGAAGGAGGGTCTCTGGGCCAGGGCCAAGGCAGCAGGGGCCGTTCCCTCCCTGTTTCCAGGATGGCTTCGCGGGCCGCATGAAACCACTTCACGGGCCGGATCTGGCCCCCGGGCCTTGTGTTTGACATGTCTGCTTTAGTGTATACAGAAAAAAATGTATGTCCTATATTACTTCCTAGGATAGCCATCAAGACTGGGAGAGTTTCCAGCTTTTATAGATAAAATGGTAACTATTATTTCCTGAAGATAGAAAAGTACAGATTGATAAATAGCCTGGTCATGTGTGGTCATGTGTATTTTTGAAATAACTTATTTAAATATAATTATTTTTCCCAGTAACCTTTGATTCACTGTCATAAATGCCAAGTCCAAACATAAAAATCTTCACTTATTAAATCCAAGTCTTAAATAAAATTTGCCCTGAATATTTTTAATAGTATATAACCCTGGGTAAATAATATTTGGATTTATGTAATGTTGCTTGCATTTCAGTAGAGAAGAAAATGTTAGATTGAAATTTGTGGCAAATAAATTCAAAAGTATATTACTCATTCAGTATTTTTGTTTTCTGTAATTCAATAAATAATCTATATTAAGTGTACAAAGAATATTAAGTTTCAATTTAGCAGATATAAAAGCTTTACATAGCACAAGCATAGATTATCTCAAGATATGCAGTATGATGTGCAAGTAGTCCTTGATTTACAACCACAATTAAGCCCAATTTTTTCATTGCTTAACAAGGCAGTTGTTACACACCCCATTTTATGACCTTTTTTGCCATGTGAATGATGCAATTGTTAAGGGAGTCATGCGATTGTTAAGCAAATGTGGCTTCCCCATTGACTTTTGTTTGTCAGAAGCTCCCTAGGAAGTTTGCAAATGACAATCCCAGGGCACCATCATAAATACATGCCATTTGCCAGCTGCTCAGATTTTGTTTATGTGACCGTGTGGATGCTTGGTAAGGCCACACTTGCAATACTGCATCCAGTTTTGGTCACCATGATGTAAAAAAGATGCTGATGCTGAGAGTCTAGGAAGAGTACAGAGAATAGCAACAAAGATGATTAGGGGACTGGAGGCCAAAACATAGAAGGAACGGCTGCTGGAATTGGGTATGTCTAGTTTAATGAAGAGAAGGATGAGGGATGACATGATAGCAGTGTTCCAATATCTCCGGGGCTGCAACAAAGAAGAGGGAGTCAAGCTATTCTCCAAAGCCCCTGAAGGCAGGACAAGAAGCAATGCATGGAAACTAACCAAGGAGAGAAGCAACCTAGAACCAAGGAGAAACTTCCTGACAGAAAGAACAATTAACCAGTGGAAGAACCTGCCTCCAGAAGCAGTGAATGCTCCAACACTGGAATTTTTTAAGAAGAGACTGGACAGCCATTTGTCTGAAATGGTATAGGGTTTCCTGCCTGAGCAGGAGGTTGGACTAGATGATCTCCAAGGTCCCATCCAACTTTTATTGTTGTTGTTATTATTATTATTAATCATCTCATAGTCAGCCAGATGTTCAGACTGGATTTGGCATTTTTGTCTACCTATCGAGTCCTGGTGCTGGAGAAGACTCCTGCGAGTCCCTTGGACTGCAAGGCGATCAAACCGGTCAGTCCTAGAGGAGATCAACCCTGACTGCTCTTTAGAAGGCCAGATCCTGAAGCTAAAACTCAAATACTTTGGCCACCTAATGAGAAGGAAAGACTCACTGGAGAAGAGCCTAATGCTGGGAAAGATTGAGGGCAATAGAAGAATGGGACGACAGAGAATGAGGTGGCTGGATGGAGTCACTGAAGCAGTAGGCGTGAGCTTAAATGGACTCCAGAAGATGGTAGAGGACAGGAAGGCCTGGAGGAACATTGTCCATAGGGTCGCGATGGGTCGGACACGACTTCGCAACTAACAACAACAACAACAACAATCGTGTCCTTACCAAGGACGTGGGATAGGCAGATGTGGATATTTGCTGGTATTGTAGATATTGTCGCAGGATGGAAGTAGTTCCTAGTAAGGCCGCCTTTTGCAATTGACTAATGGCGAATTTGTCTATGCCAATGGTGTTCAAGTGGTGCTCCAGTTGTTTTGGAATTGCACCCAGGGTGCCTATTACTATTGGTACTACCCTTGCTTGCCTTTGCCACAGTCTTTCTATTTCTATTTGTGGCTCTTTGTATTTTGTTATCTTCTGCAGTTGTTTCTCATCTATTCTGCTGTCTCCAGGCACTGCCACGTCCACTATCCAGACTTTTTTGTCTTTCTTATCAACAATTGTTAAGTCCGGGGGGTTATGTTGCCAGTGCTTGTCTGTTTGAATTCTGAAGTCCCAGAGCAGTTTAACTTTATCATTTTCTATGACTTTCTCGATTTTATGATCCCACCAATTCTTGCTTTTAGGCAAATGATATTTCTTGCATATTGGAAGATCTTCCAATGCACCATTGTTGCTACTTTGTCATGCTGCTGCTTGAAGTCAGTCTGTGCGATCTTTTTGCAGCAGTGGTCCACTGTTTCTTCAGCTTCTTTGCATAGACGGCACTTACTGTCTGTTGCTGTTTTCTCAATTTTGACTTTGTATGCATTTGGCCTTAAGGCTTGGTCTTGTGCAGACAGAATTAGTCCCTTGATCTCTTATCTTCAACTTTCCTGCTCTTAGCCATTGCCAGGTCTTGTTATTATCTGCTTTCCCAGCTATTTTTTAATGTACTGGCCATGTAGTGCTTTGTCTTCCCATGCCTCTATTCTGTTCTTCATTTGGTCTTTCTTGTAGGCCAGTTTGGTCTCTCCAGTAGTCAGTAAGCCTTCCTGATATACTAATTTCAGTGCATCTTCATCATTGACCTTCAGATATTCTTCCATTTTTTTCTTCTTCAACCATCTGATGTACTTGCAGCATTCCACATCTACCTATTTGCCTTGGTAGATAGAGTCTGTCAGTCACTGTGTATTATTATTATTATTATTATTATTATTATTATTATTATTATTATTATTATTATTATTATTATTATCAAAAGCTAGCCCATTAAACTGGTGGACATGACCATTACAACTAGAAGTCACCGATTTATGTATCTGATTCCTGAATATCTTTTTGACTCAAGATGATTCTTAAGATTTTTTTATTGTGATAACTTTAAACTCACTGTGAGTGAATTTATGATTTGTAAGGTGAAGTATGGATTACAGAGATTTCTAAACTGAAATCTTTTTAATAAATAAATAAGTTAAGTTTATATTGCTGTATAGATATCTATTTAAGAATGATCTAATTCTAATTTTCAGTATATTAGTGGAAATTACTGTGTAAACTTAAACAAAACACAGGCAATCCATTGCACTGACTATGGATTAAAAAATGCTTTCTTCTTTTTTTGGGGGGGCTTATTGTGGGGTCTCTCTTTTTTCTTTATGTGTTCAAAGCTTAACTCAATCTCTGCAGTTTAACTGCATATCCTAAGGATTTTTTATATGAAAGGGAGCTTTTGATAGCCTTTGTTTAGCTTTACTTGTGTAAATCAAACAAGACAAGTATACAATTTACACCTATAATAAAAAGTAACTGTTGCTTTCTGAATATTCTGTTTGTCAGCCAGCAGATGCTGCTCCAAGGATACCTAAATTTGGAAGGATAGGAAAAGGTTTCATATTCTTAGCTGCAGTAAAGATTCTAGTGTAGCCAAGAGTTTAGCCAAGCTGTTAAGTGTGAAGTAAAACCACATGTTGTGATCATGTGATCTCTCTCTGATTTAATAACCAAATGACATCATCATTCTGATCATGTGATTTATCTGCTTAGTGACAGAATTGCTGGCCCCAACTGTGGTTGCTACGTGAGGACCATCTGTTTGGTAGAACTGTATACAATTTAGCGACCAGCTTTGTACCCCATAAATACCATTGAAAATAAAGGGATTTAAGTGATTGTAGTTGTTGCTGTGACTTCATTGTTACTGTGCTGTTGAAAATGGTGTCTAACTATGTCTGTAAAAAGGAAGGCATAATAGATGCTGCACCTAAAACAAACTTCAATAAACTTCCCCCCCCCCAAAAAAGGTTTATTTAGGGGGAATGTTCTGGGAAGTGATACTATTTTCAGCCAAATGGCTGGATGCCAGGGAAACTGGTAAGTGGTAAAAATCATTTTAGGTTTGTCAAATCTTAAAGCAAAATGTTTAGTGGTAAGCTGTACTGTACTAATTGTAAACTTCATTGAGTGAAGATAATATATGGAGTCAACAATTTAATTAGGTTAAAAACTGCCAATAGCTATAAGACAACTGAGATGCTGAGAATCTATACTTTTTTCTCCTTTTTAGAATACAGGAAATCTCTTTTCTAGTGGATACATTTTGATCTCTGAGCAATATCCTATTTTAAAAAGGAATGCTATAAAATAATTCATGTTGTAAATAGGCAATATGTTTCAAGTTGGTGCTCTTGAGATACTTTAAATTTCATTTTTTTGTAGATCCAAATTGGGAGTTACAGGCTTTGAAATTCAACATTCATCAATTTTGGAGTATACTAAGTTGCAGGAAGCTGAAGTCTAAACCTGAGAATTCTAGGGAGAGTCTGAAATACCTCTGGATAATATGTAGTAAATCGGCAAGGAGTTCTGCTATCATAGCATAGCTGTTGCAGAACTAAAAAAAAATGGTTGCAACTCTGGAAATTGCCTATCAGTCTAGTTTGGAGGCAGATATTAAAATGGGAATATGTTGCAAATAGGAAATTACGGTATAATTCAATTTCATGTGAATAGTAAGAGTGGGACCAGTAAAAGGCCAAGTGACTGCATGCTTCCAAAGGAGCGTGTGAGTTTAAGATTTGGTTGTTTAACAATTGAAAAAGAGTTATTTTGTACATATTTCTCTACATTCTGAAGCAATTCTTTAAAAGAATGTGTACAATCCCAATGTATCATATGATGAAACTTTGATACAGTGGATTATTATTCATGCATGCAACTGAATAATTTCCTCAGTGATTTGCATCTTTGGTAAAGACATCATTATACAAATTGATGCAAATGATATAATTGGCATTATTAGTGTAATGATGTCATTATGGAAATGATGCAAGTTGCTGCAATAATATGGTGTAGCATTTAATGGACATTTATGAATAACAGACACCCACGCCCCTGAATTAGTCCATTCCTATGACTGTACTATCATGTTTATGCTACATTCATTAGACAAAATAGACTATAATCCATAAAAACTCTGAATTTACTCAAGTGTTACTCTTTAAGATGGTCCTGATTGTTTTGTGGCTGCTTACTATGTATTTCTGTTGAATCGCTACATCCTCAGGACATATTATCTTGCAAGACTGAGATTTGAAGAGTGAATTTGCAGAAAATGAGGATCAAAATTGCTCATTTCTAGCATTAGATATTCGTATCATATGATAAGCAAATTAGACATTGACTGGATGTGCTTAATATAAATTTCTCAGTTATCAAACTTGCTCCAATAGAGTAGTTGCATTTGGATTGTTCTGTTCTTATATGATTCATTCTCAGAACTTATTGACCATGTTTTATTTAAAATAAATCCTAATTACAATTTCCTGCAAGTTTCTAGGAGGTGGAAATTTTGGTACTGCAGTGCCAAATCTATGGCAAATAAATTGTTAAATGTTTGTTCACAGGGACTTTCTCCCAAACCAAATTTCAATGCATGTTCATTAAAAAAAACTACAAATTAATTTGATGACTCTTTTTAAGAATAAAATTTCATTATGTAATATTCTATAGAGAAATACGCAATCCTAAAATCAGCAAGTTGACCCTAATAGTACATGCAATATGATTTTTCTAAAATATAACAAAATCTTTGTACATGAGTAAATTGTCCTCTGAAACCTTATTCCTAAAACTATGGGTATGGAGTCTGTAAAATGTGGAAATTTGTTTCACTTTTGTTGCCAACGTAGCCTGTCCTGCAGTAAATTTTCTAATTTCAAGATTTATAAGTTGCAGGTGCTCCTTAGGGCACCAGGTGGCTCCAGTAACCAGCACACAAGGTAAGTTTTGGTGAGAATAATGGAGGAACAGATTCTCTAAGAAATGATTAAATATGTATAGTCATGGATTGGTACACTTTTTAATAATTATTGAGGGAACTTCTGGAAAAACAGTATATTTGATTGTGATATGAATAAGAGAAAGTTCTACTTGTCAAATGCTTAATTTGGCAATTTACAGTGTACTTGCACTGTTGTTTCATGAGGTTGTTTTAGTTTTGAATTGTTTTAGTATTTTGTTGTATGTTGCCTTCAAATTCCTAATTTTATAAAAAAAATTACGGTAAGATGAAATTGCTAAAGCATGTGCATCTAATAACTAAATTATATCACCTGTATACAGTGCTTTTTTTGTAAAAGAAAAAGGTGCCGGAACTCACACATGTCATACAACCCGCCTTGCCTACCCTACAAGATTCCATCCAAAAAAGGTGCCGGAACTCCGTTCTGAGCGTTCAATGAGAAAAAAAGCCCTGCCTGTATAAACTCCTTCTTAAGTGGTGTATATATCTGGTATTTGTTCAAAAGCTCCATTTTGTTTAATGATACTTAATCCAAATTAGGAATCAGGAATGCTGTCCCCCGTCTCCGACCAGGAGGAAGAATAGACATTATACCTCAACACCATTCTCTGAAACGTACTGTCTAAAAAAACTGTTCCCTTCCACAATCCAGATTGTTGAATATCACAGGTGACAAAACTCCTGAGATAGGCTGCTGATAGATGGAACACACAGTATTTTCTCCTGTCCTTCTAAATCCAGTCACTGCTTGCAGAAAAGAAGCTAGATGCCTAGTGTGACAATCTTGGGATTGCTTTACCATTGTCTATCAGGAGAGAGGTCAACCTTTAGTGAACACACTGCCTTTGCTGTTATTTTGTTGGGAATCACCTCAGGGGCAACAAGAATGAGCCCTCCAATACATCCATTATCTCAATATCATTCTTCTTGCCCCTGGGTGCCATCACTGCATCCTCTGTCTGGAATACCAAGGTCAGACATCTTTGGATTGCTTTACCATTGTCTCTTAGGATGGAAGTCAACCTCTAGTGAACACACTGCCTCTGCTGTTATCTTGTTGGGAATCACCACAGCTCTGTAGCCGCACCTTTAGATATTTTAACAGTGGGCATCTCCAGCCCAGTGCCAGGCATCACCAAACAGCTGATCAGGAGCATTGCTTCTGTTACATTTTGATACCAGAATGAGCTGTTTGGTTGCACAATCTTTTCCAGCTCTTCGTTTACTACAGACCACCAATACATCATCCTGAAGATTGCCCATCTTGGTAACTCATGATTGCCCATCATGCTACTGCAAGCCCCCATAGCACCAGCTCACAGCTTGGGAGCTCCAAAACCCTTCTCCTGCCCTTTACAACGTGCTTTTGTACCTTGAATATTGAAGATCCAAAACCCTACAGCATTAATGACACACAATTGATAAAGCTACTTTTTGTGATCTGTTCACTGTTCTTTTATCTTATGCAACTCAGATATCTCCCGCACATATTTGTTACCTTTTCATTATTTGTTCAGCTATCAGATATTTCTGCTAGATGACTCACTATTGTATCAAACAGTTGCCAAGACCAATGTTTACATATACTTTCCCCAAAGTCTTTATTTCCCCCCTCATTTGTTTGTCTTATCTATTGACATCAGATCCACTCTGTTGAGCAGACTCAATAATTTTGCTTTGGGTTTTAATTCTTGTCTCTCTTTGACCAAACAATGTTGCTCCTTTTTTTCCCCATAAAATTTGAGAAGTATGCTTTTTTCTTCTTTTATTCCACAGTAATAATTGATCTTCTCTCACCTAACTGCCTCAGTTCTCTCACTTTAGTTTACTATTGGTTATATTGATTGCTTTATTTCTGCCTAGCTCTCCGCTGTCAATTTCTTTCTTTCTCTTGAATCATATAGCGCTTTTCAAATGCCTAGTTTTTTTTTCTTTTCTCTAACCTAAAAAGGATGCAGAGATCTATCATAAGATTCCACATTGCAATCTAATTTCTAAAACGAATGACTTTGCTTCTATTTTACATCATTCTTTTGCTATTTTAAGTGATAGTTATGGGTGCTTATAATTGTAAAAGAGAAATGTAGCGAAAAGAAGAACTTCCAGGAAAGCAGCACCTTTTTCTTTCCCATTCTTTTCTTGAATATTTTTCAGAAATAGTTGTCGTGTGTATCACCATCTCATGCCCATGCAGGAGTATAGTGGGTAGATCCAGCAAAGTAGCTGTACGAATTCTGAGTTAACTGTCATCATTTTGCTATAGTCTTGAGATTTTCAGTGTCCAAGCCCTAGAACGAAGGAGACAACCATTGTTTGAAAACTTTCTTGTCTTCCTAATTTCTAGTACGGCAGAAGTGGTTAGCATGTGGCCTCTATATGCCACGGCAAGCATGTAAACGTAAACTGGCACTATCAGACCTCTAAAATGAGCAAGGTTTCCTAACACCTTCACATTATCACTTGAGAACTCCAGAGAGAACACACACAAGATTTGGGGAGATTTCACTCATTTCTTTTGATTTTTCTTAAAAGGGGGGGGGAACAGGTAACTGTACATGAAATTACATGGGGGTGCTCACTACTACACCTGAAAACATTTGCTCTGCATGATGTGGCTAAATTCTTTTACCGACCATGCCTGCATTGTGCTACGGCACAGAAGAATTACCTAAGTTAGCACAATTTGGAGCTTCTGGCAGGAATCAAAATAGGAGATAGGCTTCTGGTTACATTAAAAAAAAGTCTGCATTTGTTTGATTTCAATAGCTGCCCATCTCTCGTATGTAGCAGTTTAAAATAAAATAGATAAAAACAAGTAATATAAAATAAAAATACATGACAGCTAACCTTTATAAAATAACTCTCAATGAAGCCAAGAGATGGGCTCTGTCACAGTTTTGGGCCTGCAGGCCCAGGCACTAAACCAGGTTTGTATTGCCTTGGGAAAGGCCAGCTAACCTAATCTCAGATGGAATGATGGTCTCTAGCATCAACCTCCAGTCCATGGACCAGTACCAGGCCGCAGCATGCCGGTCCGCACAAACAAGCAAAGCCCCATCTGCGAGATGCAGGCAGCACACACAACCGTGCACTCTCCGGTTCGTGGAAAAACCTCTCTCCACGGAACCGGTCCCTGGTGCCCAAAAGGTTGGGGACCTCTTCTCTAGAGGGTGGGCCCCCTGGCAGAAAAGACCTTTCACATTGGCCCTGCCAGCTGACATTCAGAGTATGCTCCTCCTGCCCAACTGGATTGGATAGATAGAAAGAATTGGGGAGAAATGGTCCTGTAATTAGCCAGGTACTAAGGCATGAAAAACTTTAAAACTACTAGCGCTTTGATTTGATTTGATTTGATTTGATTAAATTTATATGCCGCCCTTCTCCCTGAGGACTCAGCGGCTCACAACCATAAAAATTAAAAAAACCACAAAGTAAAATTTTTTAAAAAGAATTAAACAATAGATGCAATAAATACAAGACAATTTAACCCAGTAAAAAGCCTAATTAAAACCGTAGTCAGTCCAGGCCCGCTTGTTGGAACAACCAGGTCTTCAGGTCACGGCAGAAGGACCGAAGGTCAGGGGCTGTCCGCAGCTCCAGGGATAGTTCATTCCAGAGGGTCGGCGCGCCCACAGAGAAGGCTCTCCCCCTGGGGGTCGCCAGCCGGCATTGCAAGTATATTGGAAGCCAGTGCAACCTGTGGAACAGTGGTTATCAAGCATGCTGAAAAATGAACGCTGAACCCTTCTCAAAGACCTGGGATAGGCAGATGTCGTTTGATGGTGTTAAAGATATCATCGTAGGATGCAAGCTGTTCCCAACTAAAGTTGCCTTTTGCAGTTGACTGGTAGTGATTTTGTCAATGCCAATGGTATTCAAATAGTGCTCCAGATATTTTGTAATTTCATCCGGGGCACCTCTTAGTATTGGTACTATCTTTGCTTTCTTTTGCCACAGTCAGGCCGTTTGCAGGCTTGTAGGTCTTTCTATTTTGTGATTTTTCTCCGGTCCCTTCTCTTCTGCCATCTCCAGGTACTGCAGCGCCCGCTATTCAGGCTTTTTTTTGTTATTCTTATCAACAGTTCTCAAGTCTGGGGTGTTATATGGCAGGTGCTTGTCTGTTTGAATTCTAAAGTCCCATACCACTTTAATTTCTTCCTTTTCTATTACTTTGTCTATTTTGTAGTCTCACGAGTTGTTGCTTTCAGGCAAATGGTATTTTATTATTATTCTTAAAATTTTATGATTTATGAACTTGTCTTATTTTTTTTTATATCCAACTTGTTTGATACAATGATAGACAGCATGCTATAGTGAACTTGCTCTAAAGATCTTACAGGAATCAACTATTTGGGTGCCATTCTGGTTTATGTGTTTTATATTGTGCATCAGAATGATTGTAAGGAATCTGGCAGTTCATATTGGTTTCTTTTACTATTAATTAACATTCTTGGCCTGAGAAATCAAAAATGAAAGCATGTCTTCAAAACATTTTGCTGCTTTTGTGAATTAAAGAAAAAGATGCAAGTGATGATAAAAAGTGAATTGGAGTTTGACTAAAGCAGGGGTAGGAAACCTTGGCTCTTTTATGACTCGTGGACTTCAACTCTCAGAATTCCTGAGCCAGCTGCCTACCCCTGGACTAAACAGTGGATGTGGAAGAGCCATGTTCTAAATCTCTTGGGTAGATTTGGAACTTCAGTTAGTTTTAATTAGCTGGCTTCCGTCTCGATGGTCAAAGCTTTTTAAGTTGTCTTATAGCTAAGGGGTAGAGGGAGATACCGACTGGTTTGTCAGTAGAGCTACTTCTGCAAATTAAAGATCACTGTTATCTTTGAAAATGCTTAGACTATGTACTGAGCTCATGAGAATACAGGCCAGCAAGGGCACTGGCAAACTGGACTAGTCTAGACTATATTTAAACTTCATTTAACCTGAAGATAAAAGACCCTCAATCTCCCGCTTCAGTCATAAATCCAAAGCATTGCGAAAATCTGTAGATAAAATCTGAGGTCTGTGAGTCATGGGAAAAGGAACAGGGGAATGCTTTCCTTTCATAACCATATATTTTCGGTTGTAATTTTAACATACTTTTTGACATTCTTGTATTTTGTTTCATAAAAAGAATAAATCTTTTTGATTGCTATGCACTGGTCCACTAATGATGTCCTGTAGTTAAATGTTATTGTTCAGTAAATTTATGTGTAGTAGAAATGTATTAGTTGTATAAAAGATGGTTCATTTTGTTCTGTTATACCAGCTAAAGCAAACTACAGATTACCTACTGAGTTAATCTTAATCTAAATATTTCTTCTTCTCATGTTTTGAGTTCTTGGGATAAAGATAGTGATATGCATAAGCCACCCACTGATATTTCTTTCTTTATTAAATTTATATTGCTCAGTAATTCAGAATAACCTACATAGCATTCTTTCCTCCATTTTTTTCCCAGGACAGCTACCCTACACAAGATATTAAAGAAAAAGAAAGTCACTCAATAGGCTTCCATGGTGAACTTGATCTCTGTCTCTTTCTGGTCCTAATTTCTAACCCAGTACATCCCATTGTCTTAATGCTGGCATAGGATTTAAATTTGTATTGAAACACTATATTACACTACATTATAGTTGCTTGAAAGGGACGCGGTGGCTCAGTGGGTTAGGACGCTGAACTTGTCAATCGGAAGGTCGGCAGTTTGGCGGGTCGAATCCCGAGTGCCGCGTAGCAGAGTGAGCGCCTGTTACTCGTCCCAGCTTCTGCCCACCTAGCAGTTCGAAAGCACGTAAAAATGCAAGTAGAAAAATAGGGACCACTACGGTGGGAAGGTAACAGCGTTCTGTGCGCCTTTGGTGTCTAGTCATGCCGGCCACATGACCACGGAGACGTCCTCGGACAAGCGCTGGCTCTTCGGCTTTGAAACGGAGATGAGCACCGGCCCCTAGAGTCAGAAACGACTAGCACGCATGTGCGGGGAAACCTTTACCTTTACCTTTATAGTTGCTTGAAAGTAACATAATACAAGCATTATGCTTTCCTAATGAAGTTAAAATTCAAAACTATTTCATATTGATACAACAGAATGGAAAGTTTTTTACAGCACAGTCAAGCTAATTTTTATTCTGAAAGATTTTAATTGTTTAGGGCATACACTTGTTTTCAAGGTTTATAAATTGGCTTCAGGTTGTATTTGTTTTTCACTTTTTAAAATTTTGTTTGATAGATTCATAATAAAAATAAGAATTCCTAGAAGTCCTGGAAGGAGCCAACTAAAATATCTCCCTATCTTTATTTCACTCTCTATATTATGGATTGGAAGGACCAGAGTAATAGGACCTATCAATGTGGTTTTAAGTTCCAAATGCCCTCATACCATCTCTTTGGAACAGTAAGGAGCTACTTCTCCATAACTATGATCCTGCGAGGTTGTGGTATCTTTAGCACTACATGGACTGTTTTATTGTTTTTTACTAGCCACCAACTATTTATAGGAACTTCCACCTGGATAGGTAATTTATGTGTAGAAATATACATTAATTTGGTTCATCCATTTGATTCTGATATTCTCTTGTGTGCTATAACTACAGGGCTTAGGCTTCAGTGCTGTAATTCCCATGGATAAAGAAATATTCTAGGAGAAAATTATTAGTCTTAGTTCAGGTAGGTTTTGCTGGTCTATGGAAACACTGCTGATAAGCAAGTTGTTATTTGCACCATTATGCCATATTGAAAAGAGCAGAAAATTCACCAAGTAGGGAATTTTTATTATTGAATAGAACAGCTGTTATTGTGTTTTTTTACACTCCAGAAAATTAATATATGACATATTTCAATATGCATGTCCATAAACACATCATGTTTATAAGGACTGATTCCAATGCAATGTTTTGGCTTGCTCCTTGAAAAATTTGCCAAAAAAACATCTGTGTTGTAATGAAACTATATAGATTGTCTATAAAATGTGTTTGGGTTGGAGACTAAATTATGACCATCTTTGCCTCTCGTGTATATTTTGTATTTTGTTTTATAAATAATACTTTTGCATTTTGAAAAAGGTATTCCCTATCCAAAGAATAGTGTTACTTGCACATATGGTTTAAGAATTTGGTCATGCATGAATTTGTTTACCCCATTCTTTCTACCTATTTTCATATAATATTTTTGTAGTCTGATCAAAGTTTATTCTCTCTGGATGAGCAGAACATTCAAATATACTTACATCATAATGATCACTCCCTTTTTTTATTCAGTTCTTATTCACTCCCTTAATTTTTTCAATTCTCTTTCTTAAATCATCCACCATTCTTGACCCTCTAATTTCTGGTTTAAGTCCTCACTCCAAGTGCTTCATTCCCAGCACATTTACATATTTTTGTTTCTCCTGACATATCCACACATTTTAGCCAACAACATGATATCATCTGCATATCCCAATACACAATCATACAACATACAATTTAATATTTACTGAAAATCATTTGAATTTTTAGCCACCAACATGATATCATCTACATATCAAAATGTGCAAACACATTCCCAATCCTTCATATCACCACAACTTTTCCATATATAATTAGCTGTACATGCAACAAACTAAGGTAGCATCACCTAACCTTTTCTTACTCTGTCCTCAGTGGTAAACCATTCTTTAAGCATCTCATTTAACTGAACTCAGCAATCCACCTTCAATCCCATGCCATGCAAAACATTCCACAATTCAAGGCTATTCATTTTGTTATGTATCTTCCCTAAATGAAGCGATCTAGAAGAACTGTTAGAACTTTTAGGAAGAATGAAGAACAACATTGAAGAGACAGAAGAAATATGCACAGGAAGAAGCATGTAGTACTTTGATTTACAAAGAAAAGAATGATCCAAGGAAATCTCAAGTATATTATAGATCAATTTCTTAGTTTGAATGTCAGTTATATCAAAGAGTCAACGTTTCTTCACTTATGCCATCTATACCTGCAGCCTTACCGTTTCTTACTGCTCTCAGAGCATATATAACTTCGTTTTCATCCAACTTTTTTGATCACTAAAAATATTGTGTAGTGGGTCCGACGCAAGGAAGAGACGCCAGCCGGTGTGTGAGTTCAGCTCTTTATTGAAGGGGGGTAGTGAACTGAGGAGTGAGGGTTACCTGGCCTCCTTAAATACCTGACCAGGTAAGCGGACAGCCAATGGGGTTGGCCCTAGGTTTCCCACCGAAACTGGGTTTCCTGCCGAAACCATTCAGACCAACTCCCCCTGGTGGCTGTTGCTATGCAGGTGCCTGCATACATAACAAAAAATATAGAACATTTGTTTTATTTTCACTTTGACATAGGGTTGCATACAGGAATATTCCAAGAACTGCTAATCTATGTCTTTATTTGTGGAGCAATAGAAAACTTAAATGAGAGTCTTACAGAAATAGTCAAGATATAAATTTAGCCTGCAATCTTATTCTCATTGGACCCTACTGAATTCAGTAGTGATTATGGAATAAACATTTATAGAATTTCTAAATTTACATATGTTATTCTGATTACAGTAGAACAAAAGAAATAGAAGAGAAAACATAAGTTATTTCCCTTTTGATGGAGTATTATCCAACTTGTCTGGTGCCAAAAACTAATGGATTCTTTTACCGGAAATTGAAAATTAAAGAGGATGAATCAGTATAACGTTCAAGGTTTTATAATATGCATTTGACTTAAATAATGAATGTTAAATCCAGAGACAGCCAATCAGCTGCAATATTCTCTTGGCAATAATCTTTCTCACTCACACTCTTTTAATGACACTTTTTATGTCATTAAATAATTGGAAGGTCAAAATAGGGACAAGTAGTCTTTGAAAGAGGAAACAAATTAAAGCATCATACTAACAATGAGAATAAGTTTAAAATATGTACATTTCCAAAAAAATTACATTTGGAAAATGTAAAAAATGTATAACAAGAATGATCTATCCTGGGGAAAAGTCTAAGAAACATGCAGGAATGGAAAACTTTTGGCAAGACAAATTTTTTTTTATACAACTCCATTAAAGGAATATAACAGTGAAATACATAGTTGTTAGACCTGACAGTATTTCAGTAATCATATGTGATTTGTATACACTAGAATACAATGGGTTATTCCCAGGTGGTGTTAATCATATTTAGCTGACATAGAAATCAGTAGAACATTAGTCATGACAAATGCAAATTAATTTCAATGAAATTTAATGTTAGTACTTTAATTCAAGATGAACCCTAGATGGTTACATATAAAGTAAGAGTGTATCAATGGGGTTTTTTTTCATTTTCCAACTGGTATTTTACTAATTTCACTCTTGACAAATAAACATGTGATGTGATCTAAAATTCTAAATGTATAATGCACAGGTAGTCCTTGACTTATGATCACAATTGAGCCCAAAATTTCCGTTGCTAAGAAAGACAATTGTTAAGTGAGTTTTTGCCCCATTTCACAATCTTTCTTGCCACGGTTGTTCAGTGAAGCACTGCAGTTGTTAAGTTAGTAACACTGAAAAAGCAGAGGTCCCCAACCTTCGGTCTGTGGACTGGCACCAGTCCGCGGCATGCCAACAACCGGACCATGTAGACAAAGCCCTATCTGAGGGTTGCAGGTTGCACGCAAAACCACACAAACACACACTGGTCTGCGGAAAAAACTCTCTCCATGGAACCAGTCCCTGGTGCCAAAAAGGTTGGGGACCGCTGCTGTAAAGTGAATCTGGCTTCTCCATTGACTTTGCTTATCAGAAGTTTGCAAAAGGCGTTCACATGACCCTGGGTCACTGCAGCCGTCATAGCCAGTTGCCAAGCGTCCAAATTTTGATCACATGACCATGGGAATGCTACAGTGGTTCTAAGTGTAAGTGCCATAAGTCACTTTTTCAGTGCTGTTGTGACTTTGAACAAATTGAGGACTACCTGTAAATCTCCTCATACTTTCCATTAAATAAAAAAGTTCCTAATTGTGCCTTTTAAAATGTTAAATTAATTCAAATTTGAAAGTGAATAATAATAATAATAAGTAAAGGTTTGATGCAGCTACAATTTTTATTTATAATTGTAAAACATATATTCAGATGCAAATTGTTTATCCAGTCTGGAGGGGGACACAAACACAAATACAATTGTGTACATTCAGTTAACATCTGGGTAAGGGAATTAATATAAATATCATTTAGTTAAAAAAAAGGGGAGGACAAGGGCTAACATTAACACTGCAAAACTCAGTAGGTGGAAAAAGAGGCAGTTTAAGCTGAATGTTTATGTGGAAACCAGATATGGCCATGTTTGTGTTTAATGTAGCCATAGGGACCTAAAGCTAAATAAGCCCTATGAATGTGAAAAATTCCTTTTGCATTCCAGTTAATTTTCAGAGAAAATGTGTAAGATCAGATTTAACCCTTGCTTCTTTCCCCATTGAAACAAAATTTGAAAGCAAATAGGAAAAAGAGAAGTTATGAAACTGTCGTAGTAGGCTTTCTCATTTTCTTTAACAAAGTTATTAAATTGAGAAAAGGAGCCTTTGGAGCCAAATGCTCCTCTTTCGTCCAGGCAGCCAGAGTTTGTACAGCTGCGTGATTTGTGGAGATAACATTTAACTCTTTTCTTGCAAAATTAGCAAGGTCTTTTCAGATGGGGCTTATGTGTTTCTGAAACAAAGACTCCAGTGATCTATTTTATTTTAATTGTTCTGGAAAAGGTCTTGAGGCAGATTCAGATGTGACAACAAGCCACAGTTTGATCCTAGTTAGAAATGATATCCCACAGAGGAAAAAAGGTGAACCTGTCTGTGTGTGAGAGGGAGGGGGGGGGGGGGAGAGAGAGAGAAAAAAAATATTCATTCAGCTCCTCTTTTTACTCATTCAATTACTTAGAAAAATGTTTCCTCCTTTTAATTATAAAGCTGCAGTAATACACAGTACATTCCCTACAAAAGGAGCCAGGATAGTTCAAAAGAACTGAAGAAATATTTTCCAGCAGCTTATAGGGCGGTAGAGGAAATGAGGAATAAGGACAAAAGGTCCTGGTAAGCTATGCACTCTGGCTACCTGGAAATGATTGGAACAAGGAAAACATCTCTTATTGAAAGTGCATATTTTACTCCAAGGAGTTAAACGTTTGGAACAGGACTAGATGAGCCAGATGGTCTTTAGCTGTAACATTGTGCATATTGTTTAGATGACCGTGTTGCAAGTACAGCGCCTAATTTACCTTTTATGGGAAAAAGCGTGGAAAATTGACCACAGATGTACATAACCAGGAATGATGGCTGAGTAACACTTACCGAACCTCCCTAACAGACTTGATCCCACAGATAAAAGAGCGAATGCGGAAATGTTGGCCAATGCTGCAAGAAAATTCTCTAACATTGCCTATTTAAGTCCTTGCTTTAGAGCCCTGAACTTAAGTGTTAGGTCTGAAATAAACCAGATATGATTTGTTTCACTCTTACGCTTTCACATTTCATTCCTTTATGCATCATTGTGTGTGTGTGTATAGAACATGATTCATATAAACCTTGCATAAATTATTCCTCTCCCCTGCCCTTTTTAAAGTAGGCAGGCTGAGAAGCCAAGTGTATTGACTTCAAGAACAGCTCCTAATTAAAAAGAAAGGGGTATGGTGCGGGACTTTTTTTCTTTTTTCTTTCTTTTTGTGTTTGTGTGTGTGCTGCGGAACAGAAAGCATACACCTGCTATTAACGTAGCTTTGATTTCAATCAGAAGCTAAGCTTGTGCCAAACCAATTAGGCAGACTATTGCTTATTTTTAGTCATAGGTTTCTGGATTTGCACTATAAGTTCAAAAGCCCTATCTGAATAAAACTGTTTCCCCACTCCCTTCCCCGAGACGGGATCAAACCACGATTCCGAGATTTTAAAATGCGTGAATGAGAAATACAAATGAAAAGCTGTGCACTTTGTTTCGTAAAGTCCTTTTGTTTCTTATCATTTTCCTTTATATCCTTCATTTCCTTACTGATGGTTAATGTCAGGTCATTTACTTCTGGCTGGAGGTTTCCCTTTTGGACTGCATTTGCATGCAGGTGCTCCTCCAAGAGCCCAGCTGTTCAAACTTGCCTAACCCTTTGGGAGTTGCTCCGGCCAAATTTATCAACTTCTTTCAGAGGCGAGAGCCACCGAGGGTAAAAATCCTAAGGGAGCATGGGCAAATGGAAACTGAATGAGAATCTCTCAGCACAGGCTAAACAGATTGTTTGTATTTATCCAGGCATGAAGCACCATTCAGAAACCAAACCTTCATCTATGAACAAGGCAGATATCTCAAAAAAGTAAGCCAATCTGCATATTACAAATCAAGGCACATGTGATATATGAATCATTAGAGGATTAAATGAAAATTGTTCCAGAAGAAATGATTTCAAGATCAAAACTCAGTAGCAATGTCTGAAAGAAACCAAAATCTTTCCCACTTAACCTGTTTTTATTTCTTGCCTTATTTGTTTTAAAGCTGAGCTAATAAAAAGCTAATAAAAGCTGTTACAGAAATTAAAACAGCACAGCTTGGCAGTGCTTAAGAAGGACAAAAAGATGCTTCATAGTGAGGGTGTATGAAAATTTGGCCCCTGCCTTTAACCTCCTACTATAGTCACACCTTTTCCTGGGATTGCAACTAGCACATAACACCGGGGAAAATGTGCACCTAATTTAAAGAGATTCACAGTGCTTCAGCCATGGTTCATTTATTTTTTTTATCTGTAATACTGCATATCTTACTATTCTTTTTTCCTAATCATAATCATTTTAACATGCTGTATTTAACATAGCATACAGTGGATTTTTGTGAGTAAAACAATGCCAAGATAATAATATTAAAAATGATTAATCACACCTTTCCCCTAGAAGGTGAGTGTGAACCAGGAGCTAAAGGTACTAGAATCAAGTCAACAAATGTAGTTGGAAATCTGTTCCCCAACACACTCTTTTTAATATAATTTTATTGGTGCAACCTCCTTTTTTACAGTAGTCAAACCATCTGTTTATTATGTAGACCAACTCCCAAATAATTTTAATTTCAAAACATTGGCCTGACTACTTCTTTGCATACTAGATTGTACTAGGCCAGGGGTAGGCAACCTCGGCTCTTTTATGACTCATGGACTTCAACTCCCAGAATTCCTGAGTCAGCTATGCTGGCTCAGGAATTCTGGGAGTTGAAGTCCATGAGTCATAAAAGAGCCGAGGTTGCCTACCCCTGTACTAGGCCAACTCTGATTCAGTCATTCCCAGAGCACCTGTTCTTTTTAAACTCATCATTAAGAGGGAAATATTACCTCACCATTGTTTCACTTCCTATTAGCCATTTTAACTTGTTCTTTTGACTTTTTGCTGCCTTCTGTCTAAAACCCATCTCAGATGCAGGCTGCCTTAGTTTGCATCCATTATCATTCAGTTATTTTTTTTTGTCTCATTGCAGGTTCCTGTTGGGTTTTTTGTACCCTCTAGAGCAGGGGTGTCAAATTGCCGGCCCACGGGCCAAACACATCACGTGGAAGCCGCGCCCACCCCATTGCCGGAAATGGCAAAACCGTCCCAATACATTGCGCCACGTCATGTGACATCGTGAGTTTGACATGTCTGCTCTAAAGCATGGATGTGAAACTGCCAGCCCGTGGCCGGTTGCATCATACGGAGGCCATGCCCACCCCAGCTCCGGCAATGCAAAAAAAGTTGTGATACATCACGACACATGACGTGGCAAGTTTGACACCCGTGCTCTAGAAGGTCAGGGTTTGGCAAACACTATTTTAAGGTCGTCTGTCAGTGTTATTTTAACATAGTAGTTGTGTTCATTGGGTGATGACTTAAGCAGCTGGGAATGAAGATATTTTTAAAAAATGGTAGGCACTTTGCATTTTATCTATTTTACATTTTTTGTGAAACAATCTGGAAATAGTTATTTTTCCGCTCCATTGTAACAAAAGTTGCTTAATCTGAAAATGAAAGCAGATCTGTTCTTCCCAAATTCAAGGAAATGGAACCCATTAATATTAAACTACAACTCCCATCATGCTGGTTGATGTTACTAAAGTGGAGCCTTTGGTCCTCTCTTGAGCTTTGTTGTTTGCTTCCAGACATTTCATTACCAGACTAGGTAACATCATCAGTGCAAGCAAATAACCAAGCTCAGAGATCATCAAGAATTCCATAGCTCAACTCTGGGCTACATATTCTGTTGTTACTAAAGTATTGTGTAGCAGTATCTGGAAAGCCATCTGTGTAGGAGATCACTCGGTTGATCCTGGGGCTGGGATCAAATGTATCATCAGTTTGGAATTGTTGTGTACCCGTAAGAGACCTAAGTCCAGTTCCCCCCGTAAAGTCCACTTATTCCTATGTGGCATCAATTTACCTTGATCGTTAGTAGATCAGATTCTTGTGTATAGGTTGCATGGAGTAAACTCATAGTGCTTTTGAATTCTATCCTTATCTCTTGATTTCCTGCACCTGACAACCTGTTTCTGAGCCATAGGAAATTAAAGTTAGGAACTGAAGACCATATAATATCAGGCTTTAGTAATGACATTTAAAATTGTAAGGCCCTCACACGCTATCTGGCCAGCCCAAACAATGCAACAGTGACTGCTTTCACTGGTATCTACTGCCACCAACTCCTTTTTTCCCCCTTCTTAAATGAGAGATAACAGCAAGGCTTTGAATTATCCAGAATAAACAACATATACTCACATGGTATCTCTGCCTACTTAGTGCATGTAGATTATATTGTTAGAAGATTTTATTCCATGCTGAAATGTGTCTTCTCTGTGTTCCCCGTGCCACATTACTCCCGGGAAATCTCCCAAGAACAAAAGCATTTAGCAAGATCTTTTCTGCCTGTTTAGGAATAGCAATAGCACTTAGACTTATATACCGCTTCACTGTGCTTTACAGCCCTGTCTGAGCGGTTTACAGAGTCAGCCTTTTGCCCCCAACAATCTGGGTCCTCATTTTACCGACCTCGGAAGGATGGAAGGCTGAGTCAACCTTGAGCTTCTGAGAATCGAACTGCCGAACTGCAGTCAGTCAGCAGAAGTAGCTTGCAGTATTTCATTCTAACCACTGCGCCACCACAGCTCATAACTTCATAAGGAGGTGGAAATTGCATTTGAGAATTTGGTCAACTGTCCAAGAATAGTAGAAGATAGGAAAATAGGATTTTTTGGTTATATATATTCTAATGTAGAAGGTTGCCTGCTCAGAGTTGTTAGTTGTGAAGTTGTGTGACCCATCGCGACCCCATGGACAATGTTCCTCCAGGCCTTCCTCTTCCTCTACCATCTTCTGGTCTTCATGCCTACTGCTTCAGTGACTCCATCCAGCCACCTCATTCTCTGTCGTCCCATTCTTCTCTTGCCCTCAACCTTTCCCAGCATTAGGCTCTTCTCCAATGAGTCCTTCCTTCTCATTAGGTGGCCAAAGTATTTGAGTTTCAACTTCAGGATCTGGCCTTCTATAGAGCAGTCAGGGTTGATCTCCTCTAGGACTGACCGGTTTGATCGCCTTGCAGTCCAATGGACTCGCAGGAGTCTTCTCCAGCACCATAGTTCAAAGGTCTCAATTCTTTGGCGCTCAGCCTTTCTTATGGTCCAACTTTCACTGCCATACATTGCAACTGGGAAGACCATAGCCTTGACTATACGCACTTTTGTTGACAGGGTGATGTCTCTGCTTTTTAGTGTGCTGTCTAGATTTGCCATGGCTTTCCTCCCCAGGAGCAAGCGTCTTTTAATTTCTTGGCTACAGTCCCTGTCTGCAGTGATCTTGGAGCCCAGGAAAATAAAATCTGTCACTACCTCCATTTCTTCCCCATCTATTTGCCAGGAATTGAGAGGGCCGGATGCCATGATCTTGGTTTTCTTAATGTTAAGTTTCAACCCAACTTTTGCACTCTCCTTCTTCACCCGTAACAAGAGGCTCTTTAGTTCCTCTTCAGTTTCTGCCATTAGAGTGGTGTCATCTGCATATCTTAGATCAGTGGTGGCGAACCTTTTAGAGACCGAGTTCCCAAACTTCAACCCAAAACCCACTTATTTATTGCTGGGTACCAGGTGGGCATGGTACCCTATGGTGGTCATGGAAGATTGGGTGGGTGTGGCCAAGGTGGGTGTGGCCACTTCAATGTTGGGTGGGCAGGGTTGGGCAGGGTTGGGGGTGGACAGGGTTGGGGGAGCTCCAGGAGAAGCCTAGCAGGTGGGGTGGTAGGCAGGACTCATCCTGTGGGGTGAGGCGAGCCAGGGTGGGGGTGCCATTACCATGGGGCAAGGCAAGGGCTGGGGCAGCTGCTGCCTGACACCATCAGCCCCCGCACACAGAGGTCAGCGAGCTTATGGGGGCCAACAGTGTCTGTCAGTAGCCACAGCCTGCCGGCCCCTTGACAGGCGCACTCTGGGGCTCCGCAGCCCATCACCATCAGTTCAAAGAAGCCACCTCCAAGATGGATGGTCGGCCAACAGCTGAGGAGGTGATTCAGTGGGTCGTGCCTGGGAAAAGGGAGAGCATGCGAGGCCAGGAGGGACGGGACAGGGGGGAGGGAAACCAGCCGTGCCGGGATGCATTCAGCCACATGGGACCTCAGCGAATTAGCAGGCGGCTGGTTGAAGAGGGACAGTTGCCACTTCCGGGGCGTGGTGCGGATGCCCACAGAGAGGGCTCTGAGTGCCACCTCTGGCACCAGTGCCATAGGTTCTCCACCACTGTCTTAGGTTGTTGATATTTCTCCCAGCAATCTTAATTCCAACTTTTGATTCATCTAGCCCTGCCTTTCTCATGATGTGCTCTGCATATAAGTTAAACAGGCAGGGTGACAGTATACAGCCTTGCCGGACTCCTTTCCCAATTTTGAACCAATCAGTGGTTCCGTCTCCAGTTCTCACTGTTGCTTCTTGACCCGCATATAGGTTTCTCAAGAGACAAATAAGATGGTCTGGTACGCCCATCTCTTTAAGAACTTGCCACAGTTTGTTGTGATCCACACAATCAAAGGCTTTAGCATAGCCAATGAAGCAGAAGTAGATGTTTTCCTGGAACTCCCTAGCTTTCTCCATGATCCAACATATGTTGGCAATTTGATCTCTAGTTCCTCTGCCTCTTCGAATTTGATCTCTAGTTCCTCTGCCTCCTCTGCCTGCTCAGAGATGCTCATACAAAAAACTTTGATGCTTCTAACTAGTTTGAACCTAACAAAATATTATGGTCTGCAAACTGAGGTAGGGGAGAAATCTGCAGTGAACATTCTGACTTTGGAATGTTTCTTTCAGGAAGTTGCCAGGCATCAATACTGGTTTCATTTCAGTATCAGGAGAAACTTTGGGTATTATTTTTGCAATCAGAACTTAAAAGTTAGAGGACCCTATTATTCTTTGTAAAAAACTGTGTCTCTATTACTTTATTATAATTACTGACATTTAATTAAGTATTGTGATTTTCATTTCACTTCATTTTCTTACATACTTTATGTATTTTAATCCACCTTGGATTATTTGGAGTATGTGGAATTGTGGGCTCTGTACAAGTAGTCCGTTCAAAGTTAAAATGGAACTGAAAAAAGTAACTTAAGACCGTATTTCACACTTATGACCATTGCAGCATCCTTTTGGTCAAAATTCAGACTCTTGGCAATTGACTTATGACAGTTGCAGTATCCTGGACTCATGTGGTCACCTTTTGTGACCTTCCAAGCAAGTAAAGTCAGTGGGAAAGTCAGACTCAGTTAACAGCCATGTCACTAACATAACAACTGCATGATTCACTTAATAGCTTCGGCAAGAAAGGTCGTAAAATGTGGCAAAATTTAATTAACAAATGTCTTACTTAGCAACAGAGGTTTTGGGCTCAATTCTGGTTGTAAATTGAGGACTACCTGTATATATGTGTATATACACCTGTATATCAATATATCCATCTTCAAACAAAGTTAGAATGCATTCCATTATAAGTTTGTGTGTGTGTGTGTGTGTGTATGGATGGATAGATGGATGGACGGACAGACAGACATAGGCAGACAGATAAACAGACACAGTACATAGTAGTGCTGGATATAAAACAAAGAATAGCATAACCTAATTACAAAATTATATACAGTAAATAAAGATAGAGTTCCAAATCTATCTATTTACTACATGCATTATGCTGTTCTTTGTTTTATATCCAGCAGTTCAGAAACAACTAATTACATCCCAGAGTTCTGAAGGAGCTGGCAGATGTTATCTCAGAATCATTGCACCATATCTTTCAAAAATCCTGGAGCACCGGAGAAATACCTGAGGATTAGTAAAGGGCTAATGTGGTTCCCATCTTCAAGAAAGGGAAAAAACCCCAGGAAACTACAGACCGATCAGTCTAATATCAATACCTGGGAAGATCCTGAAAAAGATAATAAAAAACCCAGATCTGTGAACAATCAGAAGCAAACAAAGTCATAACTAGTAGCCAGCACAGGTTTGTCAAAAACAGATCATGCCAAACCAATCTTATTTCATTCTTCGATAAAATAACTAAACTAATAGACCAGCAAAATACTGTGGACGTAGTATACTTAGAGTTTAGTAAGCCATTTGATAAAGTAGACCACAACCTACTCCTTGGTAAGCTAGAAAAAGGTGAGATAGACAGCATCACCATCTGATGGATCTGTAGCTGGCTGGCAAACCGTACTCAATGAGTAGTCCTCAACGGCACTACTTCCACATGGAGAGAAGTAAGCAGCGGGGTACCACAAGGTTCCATCTTAGGCCCAGTACTCTTCAATGTCTTCATCAATGACTTAGATGAGGGAATTGAAGGGGAACTCATCAAATTTGCAGATGACACCAAACTGGCAGGAGTAGCTAACACCCCAGAAGACAAGCTCAGGATCTAAAATGTTCTTGACAAACTTGAACAATGGGCCGTGTCCAACAAAATGAGTTTCAGTGTGGAGAAAAGCAAAGTTTTACATTTAGGTAGGAAAAATCAAAGGTACAAGTACAGATTGGGCAAGACCTGGCTTAAAAAAAGTGACTGTGAGAGGGATCTTGGAGTCCTGGTGCACGATCACTTAACCATGAGTCAGCAGTGTGCAGCAGCAGCCAAGAAAGCTAATACAATCCTGGGTTGTATAAACAGAGGCATAGGATCAAGATCACATGAAGTTTTAGTACTGTTTTATAAAACCCTAGTAAGAATACTGGAATACTGCAGCCAATTTTGGTCACCATATCACAAAAAAGATGTTGAGAGTTTGGAAAAAATTCAGAGAAGAGCAACTAAAATGATCAAAGGCCTGGAGACTAAAACATACAAAAAACGGCTGCAGGACTTGGGTCTGGCTAGTCTAAAGAAAAGAACAAATAGGGGAGACGTGATAGCGGTATTCTAGTACTTGAGGGGCTGCCATAAAGATGAGAGTGTCATGTTATTCACCAAAGCATCAGAGGGCAGGACAAGAAACAATGGTTGAAACTGAACAAAGAGAGAAGCAACCTAGAATTAAGGAGAAACTTGCTGACAGTGAGGACAATTAACCAGTGGAACAGCTTGCCTCCAGAAATCGTGGGCGCTCCATCACTGGAGACTTTTTAAGAGGCTAGCCACTAGACAGTCACTTGTCTGAGATGGTATAGGTTCTCCTGCTTGAGCAGGGGACTGGACTAGAAGACCTCCAAGGTCCCTTCCAGCTCTATTCTAACTTAGATGTCTGAGAAACTATAATTCTTGGAGCTATTTCATATTTATTTATTTATTTATTTATTTATTTATTTATTTATTTATTTATTTATTTATTTATTTATTTATTTTTCCGGTTTATATACCGCCCTACTCCCAAAGGACTCAGGGCAGTTTACAAGGCAAAATTTAAAAACAATACAATATAAAAGTAAAATTAAATTAAATTAAGTCTAGCCACAAAAATTTAAAATCACAATTTAAAAACATTAAACCCCTCAGTCCAGACCAGATAGCTCAAAGAGCCAGGTTTTTAGGTCCCGGCGAAATGAACGAAGGTCGGGGGCAGTCCGGAGTTCTGTTGGCAGTTGATTCCATAGGGCAGGCGCACCCACAGAGAACGCCCTCCCCCTGGGGATGGCCCATCGGCAATCCTTGACCGGCGGTACCCTGAGGAGGCCCTCCCCGTGGGAGCACACATCCCTTGTGCCTTACTACCATGAGCAGACAGACACCAACAATGAAATTATTTTAAAAAAGCTCCTGGGAAAAGTCTACTTATATAATGGAAATTATGATGAGAGCATCTTCCTATATCAAGAATAACTTGCATGTGTAACCAGCTTGTGATTGCTGCCAAGATTAAAGGTTTGAACTAATGCACATAGTCTAACTAAAATTTTGACTCTTTTTCATTGCTGAGACAGCATGTTTATGTGTGCAGAGAGAAAACGTTAGGTGCGAACCATGAGGGAAAGCTTTTCTCCAATTCAACATTCATTGAACATGCTGAATTATTAATGCCACTTAGAATATTGATAAGTATTTATAAGATTGTTGCTAGAGGCAAGGTGAAAAATTTCCATTCCAGTTTTATGGTTTTCCCTCTCCTCCTGTTCATCATTTTTGTTGCAAAGATTTAGAAGGGTCTGACAACAGTGATGCACAAATATTTCTATATAAATCACAAAACTGTTTAGGAACAGAGATCAATAAATGGTTTGTGATCAGGTAAAAGAGTTAGATACTGGGCCATGACCATTTAGTCTGAATAAAGGAAAGAATGTGGGGTAAAGGCTGCAAAACATTTAATTAACAGGTAATTTGTTTGTTCATTTAAATGTCAACAGAAAAACTCTACTGTTTCTATATTTTTTGCATGTTCCACCTGGTAACATTTCATCATAAACAAAAGGAAACAAAGGAGAAAACAAAAGAATTTTTAAACCAGACAAGGGTTTGGTGGTGCTAACAGAATAAACCCTTTAGTTATCTCCTAGAGCAGGGGTCTTCAAACGTGGCCCTTTTATGACTTGTGGACTTCAAATCCCAGAATTCCTCACCCAGGCACGCTGGCTGAGGAATTCTGGGAGCTGAAGTGCACAAGTCATAAAAGGACCACGTTTGAAGACCCCTGTCCTGGAGTTATTGGAATTTCACTTGATTTGTGAAGAACAAAAAAGTAAGAAGCAAAACAGGCCCATAACAAGGAAGGTATGCAAAAGATAAATAATCCTTAGCAGACACGAAAAAAAATAGAATCTGTTGGAGTTGCCAATAGCTTAGAAAGTTCCAAATACAGTCTTAGAACAAGATTGGAAAATAGGCAGAATATGGTTTCTGGAATTATTTCCAACTTGTTTATCATCAGTGGATGTATTTTTGTCTATGTGTAATACAGTATGTATATGCCCTTGTAAGCGTGTGACAAAGAAGAGAAAGGGGACTTAAGAGTAGAAGAGCTTGCTGTCCTATATGAACGTATTGAGAGAAAAAAATAGGATTTTGTATTCTCTCCCAGATTCAGCCCATTTTCAAACCTTACATTTCTTTTGGTGGCTTCTCCAAATCTGGTCATACTCTGTTCTATTTTGGATGAGCTGTTCTGGAAACAGACAGAAACACATAGAGCCTGAAGTCTCTTTCTGTAATTTCTTTCCAACATTTGTTGGGTAGGTCTAACAATGGTGTCCCATACCCTACTCAAGTGTATTTCCTGGGTAAGATTACTAAACAAGTTACATTTTTTCATTTAATAAAAAAGATATCTCTTTATTACTTGCTGAAAAACCCACAAGTCATGTATTATTATTCTTCCATGACAAATTAAGAGAAAGAAGACGTGCCTGTTAACAGCATTTTAAATATATTCCAATACTCCTCTCTGCCCATTATCTGTGCCTCATTTATATTCTAGTTTGTTTGTTATAACCACTCATACAGCATACAGAATTGAAAATAAGATTACTTGTAAACTATATGACTAAACAGAGTTTGATGTGGCAATAAAAGTGATGAAGAATCTGGTTAAAATGGTACTTTTTATTATTAATTATAACAATTAATAATAATAATTATTAATTAAAAGGGTTTGTAGGGAAGACTGTGCTTGTAGGACTGTGCATATAGGACTGCAAAATTTGCAGGCAAGAGTCACTTGATAGAGGCCTTTGGAGAGGGTTTAAGGTGGCCATTTGCAAGTATACAAAAACCCAACCTTTTAACTTGGGTTGCAGGTATAACACCCAGAAATAAGGGCAGGGTTTCACTCATGAAGTTTCAATCATGAAATAAGAACCACCACCTTAACTTTTTTTAGCACTGTCCCCATGGGCATCTCTTAAATTGGGGAACGTTTTTCTAAGGGATAAGGAAGGTGAAGGCTGCTTGGTTATATGCAGGGGCCTAAGGTCACAAGTGTGTTAAGGGCCCAGTTTCCTGAGTGTATTAACATCATTTAGTGCCATATATAAACAACAACAACAATAACAACAACAACAATAAATAAATAAATAAATATTATAAAATAATATATGATAATAATATAAAAAATTGGAAGGGACCTTGGAGGTCATCTAGTCCAGAGGTCCCCTACCTTTTGGGAACTGCTGACTGGAGGGTGCGTGGTATTGTGTGCTACCTGCATCCTGCGGATGGGGCTTTGCTTATTTGTGCTTTGCTTATTTGCTGACATGCCGCGACCCAGTACTGTTCCATGGACTGGGGGTTGGGGACCCTGATCTAGCCCAACCTCCTGCTCAGGCAGGAAATGAAGACGAGGCGAGTGAGTTCAGCAATGAACATGTTTATTTGCTTGCAGGATCTGAATGGGGAACTGGGCTGCAGCTGCAGCAATTTATAGCCTGGCCCCTAGGTGGCAGTCAATGGGTTTAAAGCAACCTATTGCCACCTGTAAAGGTAAACGTTCCCCCGCACACGCGTGCTAGTCGTTTCCGACACTAGGGGCCGGTGCTCATCTCCGTTTCAAAGCCGAAGAGGCAGCGCTTGTCCAAGGACGTCTCCGTGGTCATGTGGCTGGCATGACTAGATGCCAAAGGCGCATGGAACGCTGTTACCTTCCCACCGTAGTGGTCCCTATTTTTCTACTTGCATTTTTACGTGCTTTCGAACTGCTAGGTTGGCAGAAGCTGGGATGAGTAACAGGTGCTCACTCTTTTACGCGGCACTTGGGATTCGACCCGCCAAACTGCCGACCTTCTGATCGACAAGCTCAGCGTCCTAACCCACTGAGCCACCGCGTCACCTAAGGGTAGCCAATAGCAGCACTGGAGACGGGGTGTCTGAGTTGCTGGGAGCCGTTAGCTAGCTCCAGCTTACCACGTGGTGTCACAATCAAGCCCAATACATTACAGGCAATTTCTCCTTAGTTCTAGGTTGCTTCTCTCAGATAACCAAAGAATAAAAGTCATGTATTCTAATAAATTTTATAAAAACTGAAGTGTAGAATATAAATGTGTGGATTAATAAATATGCATGAAATGTTTTAATTGAACAGGACTAGGGTCCAGTGTTCAGCATTGACAAACAATGATCCAACAAATGTTTCTGGGCAATATCATAAAATTATTAGGACATGTCATTGATAACCTGAATAAGAATCTGTCTTAGCCACTAACCCCTTCTACATCTTCTGACAATGAATTTCATGGTTTTATTATACTTTATTTAAAAAATTGCTTTGTTTTGTCTGTCACAAGGAAAAACAACTTCACTGAATGATTTCAACTACTTAATGTTAGATGAAATTATGAACACTTCAGTCCATTCTTTACAACTCTGCTTGAAGTTTACCTCTGTTAAATTAATTGTAAATCCCTATCTTCCTAATGAATTGTCATAGCTGCCCATTTCGGTACTCTTTCCAGGTTCCAAAACATTTTTGAATTGTACTGTATTTGAAACTATTTCAGATACGGCAACTTATAGATTTAGATTGAAGGGATGCCATCAAATTTGTATTTAATTTTTTTCTATTCATCTTAAATATAGCTAGTGTCCTGCTAAATTAACCACAGATTTTATCAGTACATACTCCTCATGGGCAATTAATATTTGCAACAAGGGGCAGGGTGCGGATGAAACAAGCCAAAAGATCTGATTTTAGAGACAAAATGCAGTGCATTACACATAAGAAGCAGCTTATTTATTAGCTGTGATAACTAAAAATAAAATTCATTTGCTCTGAAACATTAACTATATACAAGTATATCGATTAATTGATCATATTTCCAAAATGTAGATCTTAAATCTATTTTCAAGGTACATATTTTTATATTCTAAACTTTTAAAAAATGAAATGATTTTTACGAATAGAAAAAGAATAAAATTTACCAAAATGTTGTACTTACAGGAAATATTTATAAAGACAATTAAATCATTGCTTGTCAGAATTTTTCAGTAAATGCAGTTCTTCTAGTTATTACTTTTCCCTTTTCCAGGTGAAAATGTTTCATGGATTTATTGTTGTAGAATACTATTGATATTTCTCTTATTATGTTTAATATACAACACTATGTTTAAAATGAAAGATTGAGGGCAATAGAAGAAGGGGACGACAGAGAATGAGGTGGCTGGATGGACTCACTGAAGCAGTAGGCGTGAGCTTAAATGGACTCTAGAAGATGGTAGAGGACAGGAAGGCCTGGAGGAACGTTGTCCATGGGGTTGTGATGGGTCGGACACAACTTTGCAACTAACAACAACAAATGTTTAAAATGATAAGAGCAAGAAGGCCCTACCACTCTAGCTAATGTATGTATTCAAAACCATATTGGAAATTTGTTCTTTGAACAAGAGCATCACCTATATTGATGCATCATTTGACCCTAATCAAACTAGTGAAGAAATTATAAAAGATTATGCTTAACCATCTTCAGAATCCATTTCGGGAAGGGAAGGGAGGGAGGATTTTATGCCCTCCCTAAAATAATTTTTATTTTCACCATTTTATGGCTAAATACAATAGTGTGAATTTGATTTGTTGTGGTAAATTTCAAAGAGAGAATATTTGCCAGATTTCTTTAAAATAACCTTTATTTGCAAAATAATGAAAATGATACTAAATGGACATATTGCTGTATATAAATTGGAAGCTCATTGCTTCTTGTGCAATTAGTGCTCAAAAGTATGGAGTAATTCAATTGGGAAATACACAATTTGGGGGAAAATATATTTCTTTCCACCACTATCTGGATTTTCTCATGGCCTGGATAATTTTATCCTATTAACATCAAACATCTAGGTAACTTTAGAATCTTGCATCTGCATTATTTCTAGGAAAGCATAATGTAATTAGTAATGACAGTAATTGACTATATATGGTTTAATTAAATTTCCTCTTCAAGGAACAAAACCTTTTAACCAACCATTCCAGTCCTATTTCTATATTTATTTGTTATGTTACTAAAAGTGCTATACGGGAGATACTGTATTCATCAATTTTCACAAATTAACCAATTAGTATTATGTTACCTTTGAACTTCTGCCGAGCAAAACCATCTCACAAAGTTTTCACTCCTTACTGATAAAGTTTCAGTTTTTAAATAAGATGCTAATTGGATGAGAGAGAAAAACATGTAAGAAATGGAAAGAACAGACTTCAAGTAAGATTGAGAGCTGTTGTTGTTTTTTCTGCTTGACACAGGGATATCATCGGAACATCTTGTACCCTAAATAAATGCGATAGAGGAAATTGAAATGTTTTTCAAATATCATAAATGTAATTCTACTCTGAAATTTTAGGTGAGATCGTCTGGATGGTTCAGCTCTGGAACTGATTATATAATTGATTTGCGATGATATGGTTCGGAAGGTGGTGAAATCAGAATTTTAAGAAGCCTTCCTTATGGAGCTCTGCAATTTTAACTGAATTTTAGCACTTGTACTATTGTTATATATATTGAGTTTAATCCCTTAAAATATGAAGTGAAAATGAAATATATTAAGGCATTGGAAAAGACAGAACATAGAAACAGAGTTTTCTCTCACATTGGCCTCCTCCTGCTCCCATTCCTGCTTCCTTGCAGCACCTGGTAGACCAGCACTCCATCACACTGAGCCTGGATATACTGGATAGCCTCCACCATCCCAGAGAGCAGTCAATAATAAGTACTGCTATTAACACCAGACAAGTCCTCTCTACCACCACACTAGCACCTGGCAGCCCAGCACCTAGCAACTGATGGGAGGGAGGCTCAAGTCCAGCATATGCCACGGTCATTGATACCATTGCTATTGCTACGACCGAGAATTGGTTTCTGGATGTAGCCAATCAGCTCTCCAACTCTTGGACCATTTTTTATTCTGATTTTGAATGGTCTCACAGGACCATTCCTCATCCTCTTGCTAATTGCCACTGAAAGCTCTAGAAGCTTCAGAAGCTCCTCTGCTCCTTCCACAGCCTTCATCCCCCAACCGTCCCAAACATACTCAACCATTTAACTCCAGTGCCTGTTACCATCTCGCTTTGGCACCATGACAGAAAAAAGAAAAAAAGGGGACTCAGTTGACTCTATCACATGATAAGATAAGATGATAAGATAAGATAAGATAAGATAAGATAAGATAAGATAAGATAAGATAAGATAAGATAAGATAAGATGATAAGATAAGATAAGGTGAGATAATAGATAAAATAAGATAGGATAGGATAAGGTAAGATGAGGTGAGGTAAGGTAAGATAATAGGTAAGATAAGATAAGATAACCTTTATTGTCATTTTTACTGTGGGCACACTGGCACACATTAAAAATGAATTTCTGTTGCCTGCTCTCAAAAGTGTACACGTACATAACACACATATAAACTTAATACAACATATGTATTTACCTACACCCTTACATATAAATCTGTCCATTATTGAGAGTAATGTGTGACAAATAGAGAAATGCAGAAAAGAGGGGGAAATCTCAGAGTTGCTTGAAGCTGCTCAGATTTCTCATAAATGTGCTTTTCAGAGAGAGGTTGCTGTCTCTGAAAAGAGGAGAGAAAGACAGGGAAACCAAAGCAGGAAATTGTGCTATTAGTTTCCTCTTTCACTCTGCAGGTTTGTCCATTATTTGTCTTCGAGTGAATTAGAATTAGAATTAGAATTAGGATCAGGATTTCAGGATAGAGCCCAAATGTTACATTACAATCAAAGAACTCATTGCCTATGCAGGTTAAGATGTGAATCAGTTTTTTGAGCACCTCATAATTCATACATAATCTAAATCATCGGGGATGCTTGAAACATCACACTAAATCAAAGCACACGAATCAGTCACACATAGCATGTAGTTGTCTTATATTTTACCTGAATGTCAGTGTGAAGACCTGCAGATTGGTTTGAAGCTACGAAATAAGAGTGAGGTACTTTTAAACCTCTTCTTCTGAGCGAGGGCATAAATAGGAAACAGAGAGGAGAAAAGCAAAAGACGGGCAAGGGAAAAAAGCAGGCAATCCAGGAGAGAAGAAATGGATGGTTCTGATAGTTGTGTTATGAGGGCAGATATTGATCAAGCAATGAAAAGAGAACTGGAGGGGAAAGGAAGCTCCCTGGTTTATCATGATACGCACTCCCAGCCTTCATTGCTACTATAATAATATTCATCCTAATAAAATTTAATGATTGAAGAATTCCGCAAGCTATTTGGATAAATGAGGTTGCATAGTATGTCAAACGTTCAGCTTTCCAGAATGAAATTTTGCCAAAATGAAACTGGCAAACTTTGTTTGCTCTGCAGATGGTGTACGAGTCTCCTGTGGTATCATATTAAATTATATAGGCAGTCAGTCAGCTCTATAATGCATTGAGCTTAGAGGTGCAATATGCATTGAGTGTTCTGTCAAGAAATGGACTCGAAAGCTAATACAGCTATGCAAGGAAGCAAAAGAGAGAGCTGTTAAGAAGAGGACTTCTTAGTTAGCTGTTAAAATGATGACTTGGACAGCGTACAATGGGATGTGGAGCATTTTGCCTCAAAGGTAAGGGATGCTGCAGTGCTTGCTGAATTTTTTTTCCAGGCTTATTGCTGTGACTGATTATCTATCCAAAGGATTTGGATATTTTCCTTTGGTTGCTACATTTTAATTTTTCTGTTAGCTAATACTATTTTTATGTTGCATTACCTCACTGATATTGTGGTAGTAACAAATATTGAGGTCAAGAGTTTAATGAAATTACCTCAAATAAATGTGCTGAAAAATATGGGGTTTTTTTTCCTTTCCAAAGAAATATGGATTATTAAACCTAGCAATCCCAGATCAACAATAACTAAAATGCAAAGTTGTAGAAAAGAAACTTGGAAATATGCATTTTTCATAATGTAGCCCCCCCAAACTCTGTCAAAATTGCTTCGTGTTTTAGAATAACAACATCTTTTTTATCACCAAGCACTTTTTAAAATTTCAGCCCCTCTTTATTCTGGGAATAGCTGACCTCTCACAGTTGTGCGTTATTGTTTCTGAACGTGTTTGACGAGGTCTCCCAATACGAGGATCAGGAAGCCCTTTGAATGTGTTCAAGAGCTTCTATTGTGAACAGCTGCATGTGTCCTTCATGCTTTAATGCACACAAAAAAAATCAGAAAAATATATTGGATAAACTATCACTGTGCTTGCCTGTTTATGGTATTTAAAGCTGAAGTTTTTAAAGAGTGAATTTCATAGCTTGAAAGAGAACAGTTGACAGTGATAACAGTTCTGCAACTGGTGTTAAATGATAGGTGCTGAATGTGTACTCAGATAATTTCAGAATCAAAGTGGGTTGGATGCAAATCCTCATGAGCCGACTTCCCAAATGGGTCATTTTACTGAAAATGGGAAAGAGTAATTTTTGCCAATCCCAACTTCTTCCGATGCTGACCTGGAGAGCTATGTGGTTCTCTAGAGAATATGAGAACTGGTACCAGAGGCTGCAGAGTAAAAGGAAAATTGGTCAAATTCTTCTTTGCTTTAGCACGGCTCTTGTTCCTGCATTCCCATTCACAGAAAGACTACCCTGCATACGACCTAGTAGAACTGTCAGAGATTCAGACCGAAAGACAAAATGTGATTTGGAAGAAACACATGTGCACGTGTAACACTATCAGAACCACCTGAAAACCAGCTGTGTCTTTTCTTGGGCTCACACTTTCCACAGTTGAGGCACAACCCCAGGAAAAATTGTACTTGGATATTGGTTTTTATGTCAGGTGTTATCTATGTACCCATAAACAATCCAATCCATAGTTTGTCCTTTGGATCTGGCTCTCTCTTCAATCTTAATATTTAGAGCATTGAAACATAACCTGCACACTGTGGATTCAGGTTTTTTTGTTTAAAAGAAACACACATACCCATTATAAACCCAGCTTTTCTATTTTACTATCTAGGATTTCTTCTCTCTTCTTCCCAAAATTCACTCAAATTCACCCAGTTTTGCCATTTGAGAATCGAGTCATGAAAGGCAAGGATTGGGGCCTCAGACCCCTAAAGCTTTTTCTTTTTAAATGCTGGATTTCTTAGCCACTTTTGAAGACTGTGATTCCCCGAAGTGATTTATAATAATATAAAATAGACTGAGATCAGATAAAGTAGGGTGTAGGTGAGACAGCATATTAAAATAACTGGTTTAAATAAACACAAACAAAAGCAAATGCGTTTGAATCCTGTTTTCAAATAATTCCTTTCACCTCCTACTTTTTTGTTCGTCAGAGTGAAAGATGGATAAAGTAAATATCTTCATTCTGAGCAGTCCAGACAGGTAATCTAGTACAAGTTGAAAGCCCTCATCCTGCCCTATACTTGTATATTGTTCATGGTGGCATCACAGTTTTGCTTTTGTTTTTTGGTAAACTGTTTTCTGGTTTTACTGTTGTCACTCCACTGATTTGTTACACTCTTTCATTATTTTAATCTTTCCTCAAGGGGCTTTAAATCAGTTGGATTGAAGTGGGATATTTACCCCAATCAGTCAGTCAGTCAATCAACTATTCATGCTTTCTCTCCCCTTTCCCCCTCCCCAAAAGTTCTCATACCAATTTCAGGGTCCAAAATTTTTTGTTGGGCTTTTTCTCTGGGATGGTGAAAAGTTTCATTCAGCCTTTCCTACATAGTGTCTTCTTCTGGATATAGTGAACTTCAGCTTCAGCTTGGCTGTTTTAGCAGAAAACTGCGAGTTGAAATCCAGGACAACTGGGAGCTCCCAGAACGTGTAAAGACGGTTGAGGGATTTTCTAATTAATAGCATTTCTTTCATGGTTATAGCAACAGGCTGTCTTAGGTTATCTTTATAGGCAAGAATTTTTAAGGGTTTGGGATTTCAAAAACTGCCCTCTTCAAGCCTCTGGATCAGTACTTTATTGTGCAATCATACAGGAGTCATCCACTGTATGATTTCATTATATGCTGTAAATCACTTGGAGTTGCTTTTGAGTCCAGCAATATAGAAATATAATAAATATGATGACACAACTTGAGAAAGAAGGAAGGTTGCTGTACACAAGTCATATTTTGGTGGTTCCCCCCCCTTTTTCAGGTGAAGATATAAATAAAATATAAAACTAGTATTGAAATTGTAATGAGAACAAAGCTAATTGTCTAGGATATTTGGTCGGAAGAATAAATTATATAGTGGGCATGTACAGTTGTTACTCTTTCCTTTAATCAATATCTTTGTAACATTGATTGGCTCCATTTACGGTAATCAAAAGTAGAACAAAACAAGGACGTAGTAAAATAGTGAGCAGTTGAGAAAAATTCAAGGTGCTAGGCCTTAGTTTCATTATATGCCAAACAATTCTGTGCTGTTGTTTTTCTGACTTCTTATTAGTTATGTTTTATTTAAAAGAGAAATTGTGCCACCATGGAAAATGGGCATTTCGAGAATAAGTACTAATGCATCATCATCAGATTAATGCATGTTGTTTGCATACTGTATTCACTTTTAGAACTGATTGGCTTGGAGTCAGCAATTAATGGATGTGGGACTCAGCTCTGCTACAGATGGTTTTCTGAAAAATATTTTCAGTTGTAAACATATCTCTTCTTCCTTCCTTTATCAAGTCTTTTGAGAATCAATGGACATTTTTTGCTTAATGTATGGTTTACATTCTGAAGACAATGTTTTGAATGAACCTCATAAACAGCCATCTGTTTAATTGCAAATATATTTTTATGGGGGTTGTGAAATAAATATTTTGTTCGCAATAATACAGTTACACATTTAATTATCAGTTGTTATCATTTTGTTGCTAAGCTCAAAATAGTTTTTATATTGCATGCATATGACAGTATATTTTTTAAATTACACATTATGTATAACAAACTAAGTGAAATCTAATGTGTGCATACAAGTATTCATGCAAACTAAATATGTAGCATTTTCTTAGTATTTTTCTACTTATCTTCATTGCCACTTCCTTTTGATGTGGATCATGGCATTTCTCAAATTTTAATATCGAATTGCTTTCATTTTTTTAAAATATAAAATCAATAAAAATGAAAGGTGTGCTATATATTAACTTTCCTAATTTTAATATTTTTAGATGTGTTGGACTACTAATCCTATATTTCACAGTGAACATAATTTGGAGGGTGGCCTAAATGAATCTTCCTTTATAGGTTTATAATAATAATAAAATTACTATATAAAATGTTCATTATATATTTATTTTTGAAACTAGAAAGGTACAATGATTTCAATAAATATCAACATTTATTCATCCTATTTAAATTTTTAAATATGTATTAATAAACAATAATTGTAAAGCTTGATTAAAAAACAAAGCTGCACAGTCTTCTACCTATATGAAATAAAATACTGTCTTTGAATGTTTCTGAAAAACTGGGTAGGAAAATAGATAGTATGCTACACAGAGGGGGTGGTGAGAGAGAGAGGGGGAAAGAGAGAGAGAGAGAGAGAGAGAGAGGGAGGACTGGAGGCATATAAACACCTGGCTTCCTCTGTAACTAAGGAGTGATGATGCCATTTCTCTCCATTCACAGAGTTAGTCTGTGTACTCAATGGCTTTATCCATTTAGTCTGATTGTAACCAATCTGCAATGCTACTTTTAGACAGTATTACTCATATTCACGTTCAGATGCCCTGGCCAATAAAGGTCAATATTAAAGCAACTGGTATATTGTTTTCTATAGATGCTTTGAAACATGGCAGGTAAATGCATCCAGATCAGTAAAGAAATGTAATGTGCATTAAATAACCAATGCCCAATCCTTACTAACGGTCACCTTTAGAAATGCCTATCATTTATTCATAAGTATATTTATGAGCTAGAAAAGGGAAATGTCCCAACTCTTTACAATTTTGGAGCAAAGCATTTTACCTAGATCTCTCCAGTCTAGATTACTGTATATCCTGCTTTGGAGATGAAAGTAGACTTGTACGTCCTGATCAATAAATGTGGCTAGAATAATCATATATATTTTTTCCAGTATTGATCATGATGTTCCTTATCACAGCTTTCTGTCTTGGGTTTATCAGGCACATTATGAGTCTGGTCTTTCTAATATGGGGTGATTCTCTTCCACTCCACAGGCTGATAATCCTCAGAGGACGTGTTTATGGGCACACATGGAACAATGCAAACCACTGAAATAAACCATTTGTATAATGAATTTCATGGTATAGGGTTTCCTGCCTGAGCAGGGGGTTGGACTAGATGACCTCCAAGGTCCCTTCCAACTTTATATTATTATTATTATTATTATTATTATTATTATTATTATTATTATTGTTGTTGTTGTTGTTGTTGTTGTTATTATTATTATTATTATTATTATTATTATTATTATTATTATCAACAGTTTGCGAATTACAGACAACACTACCTTTATTTCCCATTAATTCTTAGCTTTGGAAGTTATGGAACAAGTAAATTGACACAGTTCTTGGGTAAGGGAGAGCAAACTTAATGCTGGGAAACTGATGCTTCTTTGGATTGGAAATTATATTATTTGAGTAATGAAATGCCATTGATGTTGAATGGAGTTACACAGTTCCCCAAAAAAACAATCTGCATTTTTGGGATGCTTCTGGATTCAATGCTCTTGTGTAGGTTGTAGGTGATCAGGTGTGCTTTTCACAAATTCCATCTTATATACCAATTAGAGATCATTAACTTCTCTTTGGAGCACCTGGAAGCCAAAACTATACATTAGTACAGATTTTGTGCTAAACGAATAGCGAGCCCCTTTTACCCAATGCCTAAACAACACAGATTATGTTTACAGAATTAAGAAAATAGATGTGGCTTCCTCTTTCATCTCTTTTTGCTAGTTAGGAAAGATCAGTAATTGCTTGCCAAAACATGCAAAGACTTTTTTTTACTTTCCCAGCCTTTAAAAACAATAACTGTAACTGTTGAGCAACACAATATGTTGTTAACCATTAGCGGCAGCTTCTCTTTTTTCTTCTTCTTCTTCTTTATAATCTGAAATAAACTAGTAGGAAGCCTTCAAGATGGAATGTTTGAAATCACTAATGGAAGGAAATATAAATAGGTATCAAAAGACATGAAAAAGTCTAATAAAGCACAGCATGGAGCACATGTCTGCATGTGCTAAAGAAATTAAGCTAATTTAAACCTTGCAGACACTGCTATTTACTGTATGCCTTCCAATAGACTCATCAGTCTCTGGAGGCTTTAAAGGGCCGCATTTATTTATATACTTTTATTTGGGGAAAGAAAGCTGCTTCTAGATTAGTGATGGACAAGAATGTTTTCTTCATTGTCTATTTTTGTGTCAGGTTCTTCAAATTGGGGATAGTTTTACTGCTGAATATGATTAGGCTATCCTTTCACTAATGCATAGATTAAATTCCATAAATATGAAGAGTTCCACAGGGGCAAGAGAACTGGTCCTTCTCCAAAATATTGCATATCTTACCTGGGCCCTATCCCCCAATGTCTACATAGCAGAAATCTACACATACATAAGAGTTGACACTCTTTTTGCAGTAATTCCTTCATCTTAGGTGTGCAACATTTAAGGAAGTCCTCACTTAACAAGGATAACTGGGACCTCAATTGCCATTGCTACGTGATGCAGCTAAATGATGATAAAATGAGATATCATGTGAACACATTGCTTAGCAGCTCTGGCCTGCTTGCAATCCCACACTCCCTGTTGCCGTTGTTAAGCAAAAATCATGGATCATTGAGGACCTGACATGACTGCAACTTTCTGCTGGCTTCCCACAAGCAATGTCAGTGAGGGTGGAAGTTGTAAGTCCTGGGCAACTTGCAAGCAAGCCAAAGGATTTGGGGTACTACAGAGTGAGGCAGAGGTTTGCTGTGGGGAGTGGTTTCGGGCTACAGAGAGTTGCTGCAGTGCCACATGAGTGGGTGTGGGTTGAAGAGGAAGCGTTGTGGTGCAGTTTCAGTTTTTAAAACACTCATATAGAAATTGTTTTGAATGATTTAATGGGTGTATGCAGTTTTTACGTGATTATTGCAATAGAACTGTTTTTTTGTGAGTGACCATTACCCACAAGTCCTCTGGCCTGCTTGAAAGCTGCTCAGGATCTACAACTTCCAGCCCCACAGACATTGCTTGTTGGAAGCCAGCAGAAAGTTGCCGTCATGTCAGGTCCTCAATGACCCTTGATTTTTCCTTGTTACTGTTATATCTCAGTTTTGCATTTTGTTTCCTGCTCACTTCACTTTACTATTATCTCTCATCATTGCATAAGAACATAAGGTGCATTCCTCATTGCTACCAAAAGGCATTGTAACAAAAAAAAATTTCACTAAACTTTTTTTCTTTCCTTTCAGTGTCTGAACTACAGGAAGAAGGAATAAATGCCATAAATTTACCACTCAGTCCAATTCCTTTTGAATTAGATCCGGAAGATACTATGTTAGGTAATTTGAAATACTTTTTTTCCCCTTTAAACTGGTCATAAGTATGCCTTTTTTATAATGAGGAATCTTCCTTCTTTATTTCTCTCCATTTTTTTTCAAAGAGGAAAATGAAGTCCGAACAATGATTGATCCCAATTCAAGAAGTGACCCAAAACTACAGGAGCTAATGAAGGTAATACTTTGAAAGTAGTTTTTGGAAACAAAATGAACCTGGAGTTTTACTTGGATTCTCGAGTAATCTATAAAATTCAGGCAAAATAAAGTAAGCTGTGTTTTTTGAATGTTATTTTGTGTGTGTGTGTGCATAAGGTCACTGGATTACATCCAGCCTTCTCCTACCATCATTTACTCAAGATTTTACTCATTGTAAAACATATTTCCTGTGTTTAAGACAAATGGCTTCTGAATCACTGGATTCTTTAGCAGAAAATAGTTTGTGGTTTATAGCTTTGACACTGTTTCCCCCCCTACTTTTTATTTTCTAAATAGGTTAGGTATTTATTTAAAATATTTTAAATCTTGCTATTTAATTCTGTTAGGCTTTCCAAGATATAAACAAAGAACTAATCTGAAATACAACAACAGATAATAGCCAAACAAAAATGGAATAATTCATATTTACAGCAGAACTAAAAATATATCCAGTGACTGAAAATCAACAATCTGCATTTTAAAATCTTAATCATAGGCATCAAAGAGTTGTGAAATTAATATTCTTTAGCATGTGGGAAGAAAAGAGTATTTTGGAGTTCCATTTCCTCAGAGATGAGGATTTTTGTCCCAGGTTTGAATGTCAACATATTTAAAACTAGGCATATTTGACGTTTTTAAGATAAACAGTGGGTAATTTTAAAATTTAATGGGAATGCCACAGTATAAACTGAAGTTGAAAGTAATATTCCATCAATAGAAGATCATTTCATTTTAATTCACTAAAAGAAGGTGGAGAAACAATTTTCACCAATTTCTCCTTCTGAACCCCTTTCCAGAGCTCCTGGGAACCCTCAAGTTTCTAGAACAGATTTTTGGAGGGTTACAAAAGATAGCTGGAATCCCCAAGAATTATTTTTCCCTCCAATTATCCGGTATGGAATGACCATTTTGTGAGCTGAAATGAGATTTAGTTGACCAAAGAGAGTTTTCACTATTATTTCTAAACTCTTAATTCATGTGATGAGTAGCAGGTTTTTCTTGGTGAGTTGAAAGCCTGATAGGGATTTAATAAAATCCGTGGACCACATACATTTCATCTAAATCTTTTGAAGATTAAAAACAGAAAGATCAGCTAAACTTCCAGTGCTGCTGAAATTAGAGATGATAGTTCTAATAGAATAGAGCTGGAAGGGACCGTGGAGGTCTTCTACTCCAGCCCCCCACTTAAGCAGGAGAACCTACACCATCTCAGGAGAACCTACACCATATCATAATAATTCTATGCAATTAATATTTTTCTAACAGTATGTTAAATAACGAAGTCAAACTATTCCAAAAGTTCTCATTACTGAGATTGAAATAATTTCGAAGACACTTACTTCCCTGTCCACTTTGCATAAAGTGGAAGAGAGTTCTTTCTGCTATTCAGAACTTACATATAGATTTTTAATAGTGAAAAGTGTATCTCCCTGAAAATTTAGAGTTTGAGTCCAGCGTTTTTTTCTTTGAACAAAAAAGGCTAAAAATAGAATTTACTGTAAGTGATTTATTTGCTGAGAGAGCAAATATTAGAATGTGAAGAACATTCTTTAAATTTTCATTGTTTACTTCATGTATATTAAGTATATTAATCTTCAGTACTGATTGGAGAAGTGAAAAAAATCGATATTATTTGTCCCTTCTGAATCATTGCCAAAAAACCCTTCATAATTGTGTTCATGTGGTTACTAGGAGCTGAAGACTCGAGGATGTCTTTATCTTTTACCTTTTACCTCATGCTTAAATACCATTGAATTTAACTACTGGATTGCAGTAATTATATTTTAAGTTCCATTGAATTTCACTATTGAATTGTAGTAATTTGTATTTTAAGTTTTATCCTGTAACTTCTCATCCAGCAATTATTGTTAATGTCTACTGATAGTTGGTTAGAAAAATAATTCTACTATAGAGTAACTTCTATATTTGTGAAGCTGAAAAATGAGTAGCTTTTTTTTTGAAACAATGGTGTAGCTTAACACATTTGATACAATATAACATACGCCAGTGATAAATATTAATATTTTGATATCAAGATTTTAATTCTTGTTATTAACTCTTGATACAGTGCATCTTTACATGCAATGCATTGTTTTGAACATCATTGTGTGTCTAATATAACATACATTTGCGATGATGCCATGTAATATAGCTAAATCTTGCTCTCTTAACAAAGGTATTAATAGACTGGATTAACGATGTGTTAGTAGGAGAAAGAATAATTGTAAAAGATCTGGCTGAAGACATGTATGATGGACAAGTACTGCAAAAACTCTTTGGTAAGAAGTAATTTTATTTTTATGCAGAGTGTGATGATATTTTGCCTTTGTATAGAGTGGCTTTTTAAAAACCCAAGAAATAAGAAAAGATTTTAGCCAATGAATGATCATGTCTAAAAAGCAAATAACCATTTCCTTTATGTTTGTATTATATTTTTGATTATTTTTACTTAGCATTTTAAATTAGACATCTCTTTGAAGTTTGATGCTTCAAACCTTCAGTTATATTCTGAAATTTGTCTTTCTGTAGTGCTACCATATTTAATGATAACATCCAAATTTAAAAGCCATTTTTGGGGGAAAAACTATACCATAAAGTTTTGAAAGTTTACTATAATTAACATTAGAAAAATAGATTGTTTTACACATGACCCTCATTAGTCAATACCATCAGATATAATAAAAGAAATAAATGTAAAATGTATTGAAATCACTGTACTTTATTAAAAGTGTTGACATTTGTAATAGAAGGAAAAATTTTCCTTACTGTACTTAATTTGCTTGGTGAATTGTCAGTGATTACTTTTGAAATTTTAAGTTACGTTCTCCATGGAAAATCCATTCTGGAATAGGTGGAACAGAATGTCTTCACATTGAACTTGATACATGGAGTTGAGGCGAAGACTTGTTTTTTTCTTTCATTATCACTTCAGAGAAGCTTGAGAGTGAGAAACTCAATGTGGCTGAAGTCACACAGTCTGAAATAGCTCAGAAACAGAAGTTGCAGACAGTCCTTGAAAAGATCAATGAAACCCTTAAGCTTCCTCCAAGGAGCATCAAATGGAATGTGGACTGTGAGTTATTTATTTACCGTAGAATTTGTGTATACAGTTTACATTAAAATTGTGTTAAATTTATGAAGTAAGAAAAGAGCCAGAAATGTTTTGTAACCAGAAGCCAATTTAGAGGGGTATGTGCATGAAGGCATGAATCTGTGCATGTTTATGAATGTTTTAGATATATTTAAAAGCGCATACATACACAGGCATACTGAGAGAGCAAAAGAAAGAAGCTTGTAATTCTTGGTGAATAATTGGCAATTAAAAGGTTGATAAGTTTAAATTCCTATTGTACATGCAGTGTAACACTTCACAAATGAAGACAGAGTGTTGCATTTGTCAAGGAATAATTTCTTCAAAACTGGAGAGGTCTTTTTTCTTGTTTCTGATATAACTTGCTATGGGGCTTTGTAGAACAATAAGTGTGAAAAGCACTTATGTACAAAAAAATCCAAAGGAGCTGATTCACAGGAAAATAATAAAAGTCTAATAGTAGTGTTGTTATTTTTCTGTATTGTCTCTTGCCCTGAGAATTGAGAGAATTTTCTCACAAATTTTGGAGCTAATCCTGTAATACATTTTCCTCTTTACATTCTGCAAAGAATTTACAACCATGTCCAAGAGATGCTTCTGTTTATTCCTTTCAGTTCCCAGTTAGCTGAGTTATGTTGAAAAAAAAGAGACTTTCCCAGAAGTATTCCTGGCTAATATTTATTTATTTATTTATTTATTTAGATTTATATACCGCCCTTTCCTGAAGGACTCAGGGCGGTTTACAGAGCATTTAAAAAACAGTCAATACAAACGTTAAAACAAATTAAAATAATAGCATATCTAACAATAGAATTCTTTCATCCAAATCAAATACAGGGTAATCTTCAATTTAGACCAGTCAGTTAATACCATTTGAAGTTATGATGCATTCCCCCCCCAAAAAAAAATACTTAAGACCCAGATCTGAAGTTCCAATGGCAGCCATTGCTTCCCCCCCCACCCCACAAACAGCCACTTGATTGCATTTTGGGCACTTCGCAACCAACCCACATTTATGGCCATTTGTAGCATCCCATAGTCATATGACCATGTTTTATGACTTTTTTGCCAGAAACCAGTGTTTCGTTCTGGTTTTTGGCCAAAAAAAAAATACTGTGGACAATGGTCTAGTTTAGCAACGGCCACATTTGCTTAATGATCACAATGTTCATTTAACAACTGCTGCAAAAAATATGTGGATGCCTCAATCATCATGATATATAACAGAGATTCGGGTTCATTATGGTTGTGAGTCAAGGACTTCCTGTATATGAGACAATACTCCATGCTTTATCCTAAACATTGGGCTGGATCATATTGCATAAAGACTGAAACACTTCTATATACATTAGGCTATTTTGCTTAAGCACGCTTGTCCTATAGGTAGCCTAAAAATGTATTGTTTAGAATGTATTTCATAATAGCTTGCAAACTATTTTTATACAAACCTAGACAAACAATACAGTTGAATAATTCATTTGTACTATTACAACGTTGTTCAATAATTTATTTTTATTTTTATTTTAATCCCATTTATATCCCGCCCTTCTCCGAAGACTCAGGGCGGCTTACAATTTAAGCACAAACCAATGTGCTTAGCAATAGCCTTCATTCTATGTATATGCCTGCTTATTAGGGCTTTCGGGGGCCCCCCAAGGGGCATTATTACAAAGTCAGCTTATTGCCCCCAACAATCTGGGTCATCTTAAATTGAAGCATGCTTAACATTTAACATGGTATTCATGGATACCACAAGTAAAGGGAAGAATAATAATGCTAGAATAGTTGTGAATTATTTCTTTTGATGGTTGCAGATTAGAAATTTCCTATAATGGATGTTTTCATACCTTGCAGCCTTGTTAGTGTTGAGTACATATACAAAGCCCTGCTGTGAAAGACCTCTTAACAAGTTTGTGAAGAATGTTTGAGTCATTCTGTTTAATAAGTTATTGCTCAAGGGTAGGGGCTAGATGGACTCATTCATCTTCCTGCAGGCACTACGATACTTAAAACTGAATTAAGTACATGTTTATGAATTTAAAAAATATCCTTCTCATATTTCATAAATCAACATTGTAATAGTGCAGATAAAGGAATGGCCCAGAGGTGTCCATAGATAGCACTTAGTACAGCTGCCCAAACCTCTTAAATCACAGGAAACATGCAACATCCAACCCACTGGAATAATGTTGATTTAGTTGTATTTATTTAATTGTATTCATCCACTGATTTATGGCAGAAAGAGAAACAGAGGAAAATACCCTTGGATTAATCTCTAATGGGCAAAGTGTTAAAGGATAAAATATTCTGCATACCGATAGTGGTTGGGAAGTAAATGTTTCATTTTCTCTTGCATAATTTTAAGTTTTTAATCTCTTTCAGCTGTCCATGCAAAAAGCCTGGTTGCAATACTGCATCTTTTGGTTGCATTGTCACAGTATTTTCGAGCCCCAATCAGGTTGCCAGATCACGTGTCTATTCAGGTTGTGGTTGTCCAGGTATGAATGAATGTATTCCGCATTTCTGTACACTTTTGAAATTAGAGAAAGTATAAGAAAGAAGGTATGTTTCAGGTTGATCTTTCTTCAATGAGAAAAACAGTCAAAAGCACAGCATTTCTTTTTTAGAGCTGAGTGTACTGTTGTCATTATTGATAGCATAGCAGCGGAACGGTAACATTAATATAGTAAAGGTTAAATCAGATTTTGGCAAAGTGTAACTCTGAGGTTGTCATGCAAGAGTCCTAAAGTTAATATTTTTCACCTTTCTGGTTGTCTTGCTCCATGTTGTTGCATTCTATTGGGACTACACAAATCTTCTGAACGAATATGCACACAAATTAAATTTTCAAACCATGAAAGAGTCTGCTCTGCCAATTTACAGGCTTACACTGCTGCTTCAGAAGCTGTTCCCAGCTCTCTCTACATACATGTGCACATGCATTTTGCTTTACTGAGGAAAATGTGAAACAAAGTGGTAACTTGTGCACACACGTGTGGAAAGAGTTGTAAGCAGCTTGTAAAGCCAGGAAACAGAGGCGGCTGCTTTGCAATTTAAAAAGAGATGCTTTGTACATGCTCCCCTGGGTTCAAAGCATTTCCCTCAAAGGATTTTCACGGCTCTGCTTTCTACTTCAAATATTTGTATTTGCTCACAAGTTTAATAAGTGCCTCTTTTGATATTACTTGTTCAACCTGGCAAATAATATAGACCTTTCCATCAGCTTGTGAATGCCTGCCAGTCATATGACCTACCAACAATTTCAAATTGACTTTTTAAAATTATTGTTATTTTTACTGAACTTGCTTTTGTCAATTCTTCAGAATTTTATCTGGAGAAAGAGCCTGGGAAAATTCTAGCTTCTGTGATAAATATTTCTAAGACCAGCTGTTTTATGTCTCCTTAAAATAACAGGCAGAACAAGCTTATATTTCATATAAGACAAATAAGATTGTGGTTTGTGGCTGTTTGGAAAACAAACACAACAATACCTGCTTGAAATTGATTCTCTGGGTTTTATTTGGGTATTACTTCAGGTGGAGGGGGAAAATACCTTTTGATTCTTGTAGTTAAGGCTTAAAAATTCAAGAATACATCACCAAATGAGTAGGATAATATGCCATATTTGTAGAATAGCACTAGGAGTAAATAGAAACAGCTTCCATTATTATCCTAATGCCATAGTGAATAATCACCCTACTTTGAAGTCCTTCTTTCCATAAAAGACAGGACAGTTTTGAAGCAATATGGAAGTAAATTGGGAATTTCAGACAAAACCCTGGTGATGGGGAGATTCCTGCCTGCTGTCAGGATCCTGATTTTGTCATGCATGAATAATCCTCCAGACCACCATCTTTAATGTTAAATAAAATACAGTGCCCCCTTGCTTGATATTTGGGGTGGAGGAAAAATCTCCTCAAATATTTCATTTTCTTCAAATCATGACTTAAGCATTTTACGGCAAAGATAATCTAAGATAAACGATTTCCACTTTATTGCAAGGCTACATTAACAGAATCTTGCAAATCTGAAAGTATTAACTTCCCACTGACCCATTAGGGCAGGTCCTTCCTAAATTTCTTTCTCTGACAGTTAAGTGACTGCAGCTTCCTCTCTCTTTTCTGATCATTTCCTTAGACAGTATGTCTTTCCCTTGCCTCCAAAGCCATCTTAATAAAGTATTGTAGTACCTTGGCTTTTGACTGTTTCCTTTTAAAAGCTGCGCATGTATTCAGATTAATTCAGTCAGGCTTAGAATCTCTCTTATTTAGGTGTTTAACTGGCTTTTCTTCTGAATTTTGCTTCTAGAGAATCTCCCTTTTCGCCACTGGCATCCTTACAAGGGTAGGGCAGAGTTTTCCAGTCTTAGCAACTTGCAGAGTTGTGGCATACAGTTCCAGAACTCTTGGCAATGAACCCTCTTGTGAACTGAAATGCACAGATCTGGAAAATGCCACATTTGGGAATAGGTGAAGCTTCTTGTCCATTTCCACAAGATCTGGACTGTACTTTCCAGGAAAACAATTGGAGAATAGAATGTCTGTTGGAGGTGGTTGTTCTTATTTCACAACTAAATCAAAATGAAATTAAGTATTCCTATTTTCATACCAATTTCCAATTATTATTTTGACATTTATTTGGAAATGCTTATTTTTACAGAAAGCATCTTAGAAATTCCAGGTTTTGAGGGGAAAAAATAAAGCTATTTAAACATGAATGTTTATGTAGAATTTTTTGTAATAAAAAACCATTTATTAATGTGGAAATGGAGGTGAGTTCTGAATGCATTCACAGTAAAGTGACCAGGTAAAAATAGCTGTCTATCCCTATTTTCCCCGAGGTTAAAATATATGTCTCCATCTAGTCTCTTTTGGGCCCATCTTGTATCTTGGATCTTCTGCTGCCTTCTGTTTCTAATTTAAAATGTCTGATCTTCCTTTAGAATGGGAATAACAGTAACATGAATATACAGCCATAGGAAATGCTTACCATTAACTTATAAAAATTCCTGTTCAGCTGCCCTTATATACACGAGTCAGGGTTCATACAGGAAGACTTCCATCTTAGAATGAATAGTTAATAAAAGTATAAATAAGGAAAGAAAATAAATATAGTCTATTCTATGGCTAATTGTTGCTATTTTTTCCAGAAGCGAGAAGGAATCCTCCAGTCCCGACAGATCCAAGAGGAAATAACTGGCAATACTGAGTAAGTCAAGTCAAGCTTTACCAAATCTTGCTGGTTCGACTAATGGAAATTTCAAACAGGCTTCATTCCAAATAATGAAGAATAGAAGTAATGTAAAGATGTGAACACGTTCCCAATATAGGAAGCTTTAAATTCAAGTAATTGTTTAAACAAGAAGGTGGTTTCCCCATATATGTTTTAAGGAGTTTTTGTGAGTGCCCACCTAGAGAGAGGTCCAATTAGAAACAATTCAGATAAGGGTTTTCTTAGTTGATGGCACCAGATTTATGGATCTCCTACTCCTTAGTCATTCCGTGACTTGTTTTAATGGTATTTTCTGCTTTGAATGCAATTAGCCAGGTGCATATTTATTTTGCTTTGTCTATTTCTGCATTAAACAAAATGTATTAAATGACTAAGAGTACTCATGCAAATAATTGCATTATTTCTTTTCTATAGGGCAATGTCAGGACGGCATGGTAAGCATGAATTGATTTTCAACATTATTTAGATGTGTGTAAATTATTATCCCACTAATAATTATATAATTCAAAGTCAGCTAGGTTCACTTTCTGATTTTTCTTAATTGAACTGTAAATATGCAGTATATTTCTTCCAAAGAAGAATACTTCCTTAATAATTAGAAAATAATTACATTTATTAAATCAATACTTTGTTATACTTTATAATCTGCATGGCTGGAGAACAATAGATTTCAAAATAGATTGATGTGAATGTGCATTTTGTAAATAAAGGCCAAGGATTATTTGGGTAGACCAAATATTCCTTGTTAAATGTAGATGGCAGTTGATGGCCTTCTGGTTTTTTGAATTCTTAATGTTTCAGTAATGTAGCATTTATACAGGTTGTTCTCATCAATTGTATTTCAGAACGAGATGCATTTGACACACTATTTGACCATGCCCCAGACAAACTCAATGTTGTGAAAAAGGTGAGGCAAAAATGGTTTTGATATGTGCCATTTGACTGCCTGAGAAACTCAATGAATGTAATTGGGACTAAACTGTGGTGTTGCCAATTAATTGCAAGTTCCTCAGCTTGAGGCCAAAAGGGTGGCCTCTTGAGCAACAATGCACATATACTTATACATATACATATACATACACACACACACACACACACATATACATATCTAGATATCTACATACACAAACACACATACACACACACACAATACCTTGAACCCAATCCCCAATTTGCACTAGCTAGGTGATGCAAGTGTCAATTCCACAGGTGAGAGATCTCTGTAACTAGAAACCCTGTCCACTTCCTTAATATTCATATTTTGAGTAAATCCTAGATAGAGGCATTATTTGTGAACATATTATCTCGTTGGATTCTATCCATGTAGCATCTAATTCCAAATAATTTGGGCTACAAAATATTTTTCAAAAATGTATACAGACGTTTTTCTGACCAAGCACTCTGCAAAAGGGAGTGGGTAACTACTATCTAGTAAGACTGCTAGATAGCAATCCACAGATCCATTAAGGGTGGAAAGTATTAACACTTCTCCAATCTTACTGCTACCATATAGAACTGAATCTGGATGCACCTTGTAATAACCCTTATTTTTTACAAGGATCATTACACAATGATGGTTCATGATTAACCAAAGAGCTCCTCTAATTCTAAATGAAATTCTTTCAAATTACAGCAGTTGAAATAATCTCTGCATTTTGTAGTAGTCAATTGACTAAGTACCTAGTTGAACTGCTCTCCAAACCTTTGAGAAAATTCACAGCAACTGCTGTTGCTCCATTAGTATCCATACCGTGTCTGTGGCTGACCATCTTAATCCATGGTGCCAACTGGCATCATCAGCCAGGAAATGAGTTGATTGTGGCAAAGTAACATTTTTGATTTTCAGATCACATTCCTACTTCTCTAAATAAAGACTAATTCAGTGGGCCACTAGAGTATGTGATTTGCAAAATACCCATACTTTATAGAAATCATGTAATTCCCAAACCTACCTTCAAGGCAGGGATATTAAAATCCCAGAGCCCCCAAAATCAAGGCAACTCAGCCATGAGTCATCCATGATGTCAAACAGCTTAAGCAGGGAGGGTGCTAAGCAATAGAATAGGCAATATAACTTATCCATGGTGCTAAGCTAAATAGATGTGCACTCTCATCCAGTTATCTGGGCAACACAGCACCTGGTCGCTATTAGATTGAAGGAATATTCCCATCCTTACTCCTAAAGTTTTAGAGTTTAGAATGGTGCAACAGCACCAAAATGTAGCCAGGCACATGTTCGACAAGGGCACTCTCCCCATCTGTGCCCAATTAGATCTCAGCAACACATTCCAGGTCTACTTTCTCCTTCCTATGTAAGGACACGATCATACTACACATGGATGTGCCATTCAGCAATGTCAGTTTGAGGTCAAGGCCACCTATATTGCGGTACCTACCGGTAGGATATAGGCTGAGCAAAGACTTGGCACCACTTTTCCAATCTCCCCTTGGAAACCACTGCCTCTTGCCTCCCATCATATCTCCCTCTATATAAGTACTTCAATTCTCTTTTTGCTTTCTGGCTTCCTATTGGTCCTTCTGAATCTGCACTGGAGGAACTGTATAGAAAATCACCATATGAAAGAGCCCCTTATTGAAATCTGAGATGTTTTACTAGTTTCCCCCTCTACTTAAAATAAATATTTCATACTATAAATGCAAATGATTTTTTGTATATTATTTCTTGTGAAAAGTGATATAGAAAAGGAGTGAAATGCCAAAATTGCCATTTCACACATTTGTATTATATGATCTCCAGTTGATCTAGATAAGCACAGCTTCCTTGAAGAGCAAACAGTGGCATTCCATTTTACAAGAGCTTATTTGTGGCTCAAATGTTATTTTCCTTTCTCAGTTATCCTGTTGCAACTGTGTGTATGTAGTCATTCTTTATATTGTATTTGGGATGGAGTTTCATAGCATTTTCCTCTTTCTCAAAACCCAGCAAATAAACAGATTTACTAAAAGCTAAATTATTTTAAAGCTCAGATTAGCATTTGCATGTTTTACTGAACTCTGTTTTTAAAAACTTCAAAGCTTAAATATGTTCTTAATTTCTAGACTCTCATTACTTTCGTGAATAAGCACCTCAATAAGCTGAATCTGGAAGTTACAGAACTAGAAACTCAGGTAGGATTATACAGATGTATTTAGAAGAGTAGAACGCTTTCATAACATTATTCCAAGGTGTACCATTTAATCAGTGAAGGCAAAAATGTATTGGAGCATTATCTTTTATTTTTCTTGTCCATCCCTCACTCTTTTACAGTTATATCATGGGGACAAATAAAAATCATGTTGACTAGTTGAAACTATGGCTATTGATAGCCACTTTTTTATGTATTAGATTTGTGGAAGGATACAATCAAATTGGGCTCTTGTTGGTTACAAACAAAGCAATGACATGATACATAATAGAATGACTAAAACATTTGTGGTAAGAATAGATTAAATGAAAGCTAAGCCATCCATATAAAAAAGTCAAGAAACTTGTGATATGTTTGCTGGCTAGGTCAGGGGTCCCCAACCAACGGGCCATGGCCCATTAGATGCCCATGAGATTCAAGGTGCTGGTAATGACCTATAAAGCCCTACATGGCATGGGTCCGGATTACCTACGGCAGCACCTGCTGCCAGCGTCAACCTCCCTCCTCCAGTGCGCTCCCACAGAGTGGGCCTCCTCAGGGTGCCTCCGATCAGAGAATGTTGATTGGTGGCCCCCAGGGGGAGGGCGTTCTCTGTGGGCACGCCAGACCTATGGAACCACTTGCCGGTTGAGCTCCGGATGGCCCCCGACCTTCGCTCTTTCCGATGCGATCTAAAAACCTATCTATTTGAACAATCCGGCCTGGTCTGATGGGTTTGGGGTTTGGATTTGGTTTTAACATAGTTTTAATTATTGTATTATATTGGGCATAATTATTTATTCTTTTTTAACTTTTGTATTTATATTTCGATATTTATTGCCCTGTACACCGGCCTGAGTCCTTCGGGAGAAGGGCGGTATAAAAATTTAATAAATAATAAATTACTGGGCTGTGGCCTATTTGGAACCAGGGTGTGCGAGTGGTAGGCTGATTTATGTATGCATGCGCAGCTCAACTTGTGCAAGTTGAGCTGTGCGTGCATGCGCTTGTGCGTTGACCTGCTTGCACAAGTCGAGCTGTACAGATGCATGCCAACCCGCTGCTTGCATGGTCTGGTTCCCCTCTCCACCCCACAGCCAGGCCACCAAACCGCAAAGGTTGGGGACCAGTGGGCTAGATGACAGAATCCATCTGACTAAGTATGGAACGGCTAAACTTGAACCCTTTGGTTGGATGTAGCAATAATGGACTGGGCTGTTTGATCCTCCATGTTCTATGCACATTCCAGGAGAAAATATGATGTGTGTTTGTATTCATATTCCATAATATAGAATACCTTCTTTTTCTTCACTCTGTCAAAAGGAAATTTCATAGAATCACAAGGATCTTATTTTGTTTGTGTTTGCTAGAAAAACCATTGAATGTGCACTTGATTTCTCCAAAAAAACAAAAAAAGTAAATAATTTTTGAAAGCTCCCATGGAAAAGGAAATGCCAATTTTTAACCAAAGCAAATTTTTCATGAATCAATGATGCCTAAATAGAGAGTATTATAGAGCTAATGTGCACTCTAAGTTTTTTTATGCCCTGTCCCTCTTCTAGAATACCCCAATGAAAAGCCCAGCAGCCATATTCTGCTTTGCACAGTGTTTCATTCTCTTCTTTGACACCCCCCCCCCCACGTTTTTCCCATGAAACCATCTGCGTGAAGGCTGGTGATAGGAAGGAAGTCTTGGCAGGAATTGCATTCCTTTTTCTGTGGAATATAAAGAAATTTGTATACATGTAGGAGGAGGAAAAAAATAAGATTCTGAGGAGGATTACAGTATTGCAGTATTCAATGGAAGAAGAATAACGTGTGTGTGTGTGTGTGTGTGTGTGTGTGTGTGTGTGTTTTGTTTTAGTGGCTTATAGGTCACATTGTTTACCCAGTTGTCATTTTCTGTCTCAAAATCTACCAGAAGTCCCCCCAAATATGCTATTGAAACTGGCATTCGCCAAATGGAGAGATGGATTGCGTTGCCAGAGGCTATAAGGGTCAATAACATCTGAAAGGCAGTGTTTCAAATAATGGGGATTTAAAATGAAAGGATTTGTGGCAAAGGAATGAAATAATTAGGGTCTGACTAAACTGCTGATGGTAAGCATTAGGAATAGTTAGATGATGCTAAGAGGAAAATTACTATGCTAATATAACACATAGTTTGAGCATTACCCTGAACCCTGGTTTATTATGTGACCCAAACCAATTCATTGTATGCTAACATACAACAGGTTTTTTTTTCTATTTCTGCTCCTTTTTAAATTAAAGGAAAGAGCCTCCTATCAGCTCTTTCATAAAATATAGAAAAAATAATGCATGTATTTTTAAAAAAAAATCCCTTGACTTTTGAATGGCAGTGAATTCAGTTTATAGTGAAAAAGGGAGCTTCACAGTAATGTTATTTTTCAATTTCAGGAAGTTTTAAATAGTTATAAACTATATTATGTTCACAGAATCCATGTGGATAGCCCCAAAACCTTATTACAATCCTAATTTTTGTAGCAATGAACTCAAAATGAAGATTAGTCTTTTAACATTTGAATAGACTTTGGACAAGATGGCCATTTTAGACTTTAAAAATACATGCAGAATAATATTTATTTTTTTATTTTGTTAAACTTGTGTGCCACCCATCTCGTCTAGAGGCTGGAAGATGGTATTTTCATCCAAACTGACAGCAAAATTCTCTTACAAGAAGAGAATGGGAAGTTTTAAGAATTTAAGCCTAAATTCATGAGTTGATTGATATGAGGAGCAATGCTGTAATTCAAACATTATTTGTATTTGTTCAAATACAGGTACATACCGTGTTCTAGTTTACATCCATTTTAGAATAATTTCTAGGATGGTAATTGCTGTCAAGCGCTTAGAATATGTATTTTATTTTATTTATTTATTTAATTAGTTTTATTCTTATATGCCCAATGCTTTCTTATAATTCATATTCAATTTGCTCTACATTTGCCCATAACCTTCAGTGAAAGTCTCATGAAAACATTTTTCTCACGTTGTATGTGCCATAGTTCCAGTATTGGAAAAAATAGCAAATCTTTCCCCTTATTCCCTAACATGGAAATACCTTAATATGGAGGTCAACCGATGAGATAATGTTACCTTTAAATTTCAACATTTTCACTTGTGCAAACTAAAACTATGAAAAATGAATTGGATTACCAATGAGATTTTTTTTTATCATTTTGGTAAAATGTTCCTTATGTTTCTTATCAGGATGGGGGGAAAAATTATTTTGAAGTTGGTACTTCATATATATTCTCCTTTAAAAGCTGAAAGGAATGTTTTCCAGGGATGAAAAGTAGATGGTTAGATATGAAAATGTTTATTATATTTTGAGAGCCTTAAGGATGGAGATTGATTGCATCATGAAGGCTTAATGCCTTTATTTTCACCTTTAATTTTGGTGGGAGAAAAGAAATAGATTACACGGCCAAATGGGGACCATGAAATTACTAGCCCTGGATTAGATTGTGCAGCAGAACAGGTAGAAATAGCCATTAAAGATAAATGCTTATTTAGACTTCAAGAGAGGTGGTATAGTTGTGAAGACACCAGGCTAGAAACCAGGAGAGCGTGAGTTTATTATTTATTTATTTGTCTATTTTTAAAAAAATCAAATTTATATCTCATCCCATCTCCACAAAGGCAACTCTGGGTGGCAAACAACTATCAGATAATAATCAGAATTCTGGTTCCACAAAAGCCTGCTGCATGACTTTGCGCCAGTCACAGTTTTTCAGCCCAGAGTTTCTGCTGTCAGAAAAAAATATGAGGGGGAAGGAATATTAGATATGTTTGCCACCTTGAGTTATTTATAAAAATAATAAAGGTGAGATAAAAACAGCCTAAAGCTTGCTAGCAAAACCGCAGTGACTTGTCTTGTACACTAAAATGCTTTCAGGTAGAATTGCTGTTTGCCAGCAAATGGGTAAAGCACTTGGTAATGGATCTAGGCTGATCTAGAAAGCAAGAGTGTTCCTGCTTCCTAATTTATAAGAGGTCTCCTGGGAGATCCAGGGCTAGTGACTAAACTGGCAAATTAAAACAAAAACGAAAAAAGGAGACGACAAACCATTTTTTACATCAAGCCAAGAGAATTGTATGGGTTTGCAGAAGTCATTTGAAATCAAATTCAGCTCAAAGGAAGCAGTTTTTTAAATCTTTTCCTAGAGATGCCACATATATTAATGCTTTTTATGTGACATGTGGACCACAGAAACTTGATTTGCTTGAAGTCACGTAGATCAGATATTTATAAAATATCATTGATCTTGCCTTGGTCAGTTGAGGTATCTCAGTTGCTCTGAACCACTTATCAGCACCTGAGTCCTACCATTCTTAAAGAAAGGAACTATTTATGCTGACAAAACTTTAAAATCAAGCAATTGCATTTATATCATGTCAAAGAGTGATCTTTATAAGATTAGATCTAAAAAAAGTGTTATTTTTAAAAGTTTGCAGATGGTGTATATCTGGTGCTCCTGATGGGTCTTCTTGAAGGTTATTTTGTGCCTCTTCACAGCTTCTTCCTAACTCCTGACAGTTTTGAACAAAAGGTAAACTTTTATGCATTTAAGGAAGAATTAATTTGGCTATTTATGTTTACACTGGTCGTCATCCTAAAAGAATTTATAGCACTGCACAAAAAAACTCCTCAATAACACTTGATTTAAATAAAGATTAAATAAATGTCACTCTTCTGTTTTTAATGTATTCTTCTGCTTCATTATGTTATGTACTATCGGTAAACAAGTCTAGAATTGTAATTGCTTTCTCTTAATTAACCCATCAGGTACTCAATGTCTCATTTGCATTTGAGTTAATGCAAGACGGAGGGCTGGAAAAACCAAAGCCAAGGCCAGAAGGTATTTGTTGAATGTCTTGAGGATACATTTTATTGGTAAAGCTACCTAAAAATGTAGGGAATGTTTCATAGGAAATAAATTGCTATTTTCATTTCATAATTTCCTAATTATGAGGATTAATTTATTTTCCACTGCTATTTGTTATGGTCTTAGAAACACAAACATATGAAATTCTAACATCTTAAGTAGATATAAATCTTAAAGTTTCTTTTTTTAGTCCAGAGGAAATTTGATTAATTTCCAAATGTGATCTTTTGAATAGCTTTGATGATTTACAGAAAGAGTATTAATGATCTTCTTTCTGTAATATAGAGATTTTATAAGATTGGAAAAGGACATTTACTTATCGTAATGCTACCATAATCACAAGATTTCCCATCAAAGTAACAGATATAGGTAGTCCTCAACTTACAATTGATTGCTTAGCAACCATTCAAAGTTCCAATGGACCTATCTGGGGTCTAATCCATATTCCATGTTCTGATGATCCCGTGACTACCCTTCAGGTGCTTGGCAACCAGGCCCCATTTATGGCCATTTGCAGCGTGCTACAATTAGGTGACCAAGTTTTATGACTGTTTTGCCAAAAGCAGCAGTTATTTCTGGTTTTTTTTTAGTAAAATTGGCACCAAAGGGTTGATTCACTTAACAACTGTGTCATTTGCTTAACAACAGCAGCTTTCACTTAATGACTTCACAACAAAGGTCATAAAATTGGGTTGGTCACATGACCAACCTGCTTTCCTGCCATCATGACTTACTGGGCAGACTCCATTATGGTAGTAACTTGAGAACGACCTGTACATTCAGAATATAGTTGGTTGAAATAATTATTTTCTTGAATTTAGCAAGAACTCATTTGATGAATTTGATGCCAAACCAATAGGTGGCAAGGGTAACTCCTGAAATCAGGGGGTATTTGGGGGGGGCTGTTCTCATCTCATCTCTATTGCCGGCAGACAATACCCAGGGGGCGGGCCTTTCTGTGGGGGTGCTGGCCCTTTGGAACCAGCTGCCTGTAGAGCTGAGGACTGCCCCTGACCTCCGCTCGTTCCGCCAGGACCTGAAGTCCTGGCTCTTTGAGCTTTCTGGCCTGGACTGAGGGTATTAATTGGGGTTTTAATTGGATTTTAATTAGGATTTTTATATTCAAGGTTAATATTATTTTAATTGTTTTAATTTTTGTAATTGTGGTATTGTTTTCTTTTAAAAAACCTTGTGAACCGCCCTGAGTCCTACAGGAGAAGGGCGGTATATAAGTCTAATAAACTAAACTAATAAACTAAAACCTCTCTACAGTAATATGAAATCACATTCAGGGTTGTGAGATACTATGAAGTTCAACATCAACTCAGCTTAGGATTTAGTGACTTTGTTGATAGCCATGGAAATGTTACAATTTGTCAGCAAGCCCGGACATAGAATAGGGCACACCCTAAATAAACTATTTCCCATCTAAGCATGGCTGTTTGTAGAAGAGGGGCAAGAAGGAACAAGTGCATCACTTGCATTACTCTATTTGCTCTAGTTTTTTTCTCTTAGGTATAACTTTCAAAAATTCATTCCATTTCCTTTGGCAAATACAATTATCTGTCATCTAGGGTTTGATATTTTAATACAGTACTCTTCACCTTAAATGTGGAACAACCTGCCTCCAGAAGCTGTGAATGCTCCTACACTGGATGTTTTTAAGAAGAGACTGGACAACCATTTGTCTGAAATAGTATAGTGTTTCCTGTCTGAGTAGGGGGTTGAACTAGAAGACCTCCAAGGTCCCTTCCAACTCTATTAAATAATAATAACAACAACAACAACAATAATAATAATAGGAACTGCTTCAATCCTGCAACAATATCTGTAATACCATAAATGCCTATCCCAGGTCCTTGGTAAGGACTTGATAGGTAGATAAAAATGCCAAATCCAGTCTGAACATCTGGCTGACTGAATAATAATAATAATAATAATAATAATAATAATAATAATAGAATAGTTTTCCTTTAAATGGCAGGGGGAAGGGGATTGGTAATGTTTTAAAATGCCCTAAAAACAACAAGTAATAGAAGAGCTGTGAGTTAACATTAGCAGGAGCTACTTTGTGTTATCTATCTACATATGGCTGGGCACGGGTAGGGGCCTCCAACGTAAACCTAACAAGAGGCCCCTGGTTTGTTTTTTTGTTGAAATTTTTTCGGGGGTTAGGGAGGAGGGAGGGTACTTCTTTTGGTTGTTTGGACGAGGGGGGCAGTCCAACAACCTCTGTTCAGGCCAGTGCCGAGGCGGATCGCGGGGCGGAGGAGCGGGGGTCGGTTGCTTCTGGGGCTCCAGGGCCAGTCGTGGGATTACCCATTCCCACGACGTTAGGGAATGGCAGCAGGTGTAGGAACAGAGGGCCGTATCGATCTCAGGGAAGGTCTCTCCGCTGCTTACAAGCGGTGAGGCACTCCGACCCTCTGGCTCCGCCCCAAGGTCCTGGGAGTGAGGATGTGCAGCCTCCTGAGCTCCGGCTGGTGTACTTGAATGCCAGGTCTGTCGTTAACAAAGCTCCTCTCGTCCGTGACTTGGTCGAGGGTGAGCAGGCGGACCTGGCTTGCATCACGGAAACTTGGTTGGGCCCAGAGGGCGGTATTCCTCTGGTTGATCTTTGCCCACCAGGTTTCCGGGTGCTGCACCGGCCTCGGGCTCAGGGTAGGGGTGGGGGAGTGGCTGTTGTTATAAGGGAGACCTTGTGCCCACGGGAGGCCACCGTTCCCCAGATAGTCGGGTGTGAGTCTCTCTTTTTGAGATGCGGCCCTGGTGCGCAGTTGGGCTTGCTGCTGGTGTACCTTTCACCTAGTCACGCAGCAGCAGCCCTGCCTGAGCTTCTCGATGTCCTCTCTGGGTTGGTGATTGAGTTCCCAAAACTTATAGTTTTGGGGGACTTCAATCTACCATCTCTGGGAGGATCATCTGAGTTGGCTTGGGAGTTCATGGCTTCCATGACGGCCATGGACCTGACGCAAGTAATTTCGGGACCGACTCATGAGGGAGGCCACACCCTTGACCTAGTTTTCTTATCTGGACGGTGGTTAGATGATCTTGGTGGGGGCTCCCCAATTGTTATGCCCCTGTCATGGACCGATCATCATCTCCTGCGGCTGGTCTTCCATTTTGCCACCCCCCGCCGTGGGTGTGTGGAACCTATCAAATGGTACCGCCCCAGACGCTTAATGGATCCCCAGAGGTTCCAGGCGGCGCTGGGGTCCCCACCTGCCTCCCTTGCTCACAGCTCGGCAGATGCCTTAGTGGAAGCCTGGGAAAGGGCAGCCACTGAGGCTCTTGACCGAGTTGTACCCCTGCGGCCCCTGACCCGGTGCAGATCCCGTCGAGCCCCATGGTTCTCCGTGGAGCTCTGGGAGATGAAGCGTCGGAGACGGGGCCTAGAGAGCGGTTGGAGATCCAGCCGATCCGAATCCGATCGATTGCGACTAAGAACCTATACTAGGTCTTATCTCGCTGCGATAAGGGAGGCGAGGTCTAATCACTTCGCCACCCTTATCGCGTCCGCAGATAATCGCCCGGCCGCCCTGTTTAGGGTGACTCGCTCCCTCCTGAATCAGGAGGTGAGGGAGGATCCCTTGCAGGGTCGTGCCGAGGAGTTTAACCAGCATCTGTTGGACAAAATCGCTCGGATTCAGACCGGTCTGGACTCTGACTGGGCAGAGTCTGTCGAGCAGGACACGGGTGGTCTTGTCGATATCACCTGGGAGGAGTTTGATTCTGTGACTCCGGAGGAAGTGGACAGGATCATGGGGAGGCTGAGCACCACCACATGTTTATTGGACCCGTGCCCTTCCTGGCTGGTCTATGCAGCCCGGGAGAGGACACGCAGCTGGTTCCAGGCAGTTATATCGGCTTCTTTGAGTGAGGGTAGCTTCCCCGCCGTCTTGAAAGAGGCGGTGGTGAGGCCTCTCCTCAAGAAGCCTGTCTTGGACCCAGCTGTATTGAACAACTTTCGTCCTGTCTCCAACCTTCGCTTTCTTGCGAAGGTTGTTGAGAGTGTGGTGGCACATCAGCTCCCTCTGGTCCTGGATGAAGCGGATTATCTAGACCCGTACCAATCGGGTTTCAGGCCCGGGTACAGCACGGAGACGGCATTGGTCGCGCTGGTGAATGATCTCTGGAGGGCTCGGGACAGGGGGCATTCCTCTGTTCTGGTCCTATTAGACCTCTCAGCAGCTTTCGATACCATCGACCATGGTATCTTGCTGCGGCGTCTCGGGGGATTGGGAGTGGGAGGCACGGTTTTACAATGGTTCTCCTCCTATCTCCAGGGACGCTCGCAGTCGGTGTTGGCAGGAGGGCAGAGGTCGACCGCGAGGTCTCTCATTTGTGGAGTTCCTCAGGGGTCGGTCCTCTCGCCTCTCCTGTTCAACATCTATATGAAACCGCTGGGTGAGATCATTCGTGGTTTTGGAGTTGGGTATCATCAGTATGCTGATGATACCCAGCTTTTCTTTTCGACCCCAAACCACCCCAGTGATGCCCTCACCGTGATGTCCCGTTGCCTGGAGGCGGTTCAGGTCTGGATGGGGAGGAACAGACTTCAACTCAACCCCGACAAGACCGAGTGGCTTTGCATACCTTCATCCCGGGTTTATTCGGACATTCCACCTCTCGCTATGGGGGGCGAATTATTACCCCCCGTAGATAGGGCTCGCAACTTGGGAGTCCTCCTAGATTCACGGCTCACCCTGGAAGACCACATAGGAGCTGTGACTAGGGGGGCTTTCGCCCAGGTTCGCCTGGTGCGCCAGTTGCGGCCCTAAGCCGGGATGATCTATGCACGGTCACTCACGCGCTCGTGACCTCTCGACTAGACTACTGCAACGCTCTCTACATGGGGCTGCCCTTGAGGACCACCCGGAAGCTCCAACTGGCACAGAATGCAGCCGCGAGAGTTGTGTTGGGAGTTTCCTGATACTCCCATGTCACACCTCTGCTCCGTGAGCTGCATTGGTTGCCAGTTGTCTTCCGGGTGAGATTCAAGGTACTAGTTATGGTATTTAAAGCCCTACATGGCAGGGGTCCGGAGTACCTTAGGGAACACCTGCTGCCGGCGTCAACTTCCCTCCGCCCTGTGCGTTCCCACAGAGAGGGACTCCTCAGGGTGCCACCGGTCAGAGAATGTAGATTGGTGGCCCCCAGGGGGAGATCTTTCTCTGTGGGCGCCCCGGAGCTTTGGAACCAGTTACCAGTTGAGCTCCGGACGGCGCCCGATCTTCGCTCCTTTCGCCGCGATCTGAAAACATACCTGTTCGAACAAGCCGGCCTGACCTGAGGGGGGATTGGTGGGGTTTTTTATTATCATTTTATTGGGGTTTTATTAATGTATTTATTGTTTTTATGGGCATGTATTTAATTACTTTTTAATTTTTGTAACTTTGTGTTTTATTCTTGCCCTGTACACCGCCCTGAGTCCTTCGGGAGAAGGGCGGTATAGAAATATTAATAAATTAAATTAAAATATAGAGTCAAATTTTACCTCGTGGCATCAGTCCAACTGAGTGAAGATAGAGTGGGAATTGTAGAGTTAGGCTGAAAATAGAGAAATATTATGATTCCCCATCCTTTATGACCCATTAATATTATTACAGCATTTCAGTTTTTCAGGTATTGACTACTTAGAGAAATGGTTGATTTTTTTTCTCTTGTACAAATCAAACCATCCAGACGTTTCAGCATTCATGTACAATTATTGACATGCTTAAGATGAAACTTCCTGCTCAATATGAATGGAAAACACATCTGTTTTATATGTTGTTACATCTGGCCACAATGTCCATACTTAAATTTTCTAGCAAGTACCCAGTACAGAGAAGCATTTTAATAATCACAATGTGAACATAAAATAGCTTTTAAATTTTTCCCTTGTTTTCCTGAATAAAAAATAGTTAGGAACAAGAACAGAATAAGAAATTGGGTGTCCGATCTTTTATCTATAAATAGAATGGGCAGCTTTGTCACCAATGAAATAAAATGTTCCTCTCCCAGCTTTCAAGTAGCTTTACTTTCATCTTAAAGAGAAAAATTCTGTAAGTTCAGCATAAGAGTATTTGCCTGGGTTCTTTTTTTTTTGCTGACTGCTGTGTAAAAATCATTTATTTTTTACTGCCCCCCAACATCTAGCAATAACTTTCCTCAAAGCTGTAATATTGTCCTTTCTACCAAGAATGACTGACAAAAGCAGAGCCCTTAGCCTTTTTGGACTGGTGGGACATTTAAGAGTGTGTTGGCCATTCTTATAAAATGTTTGCAGCAGGAGGGTTGCCCTTCACAAGTTGAAATTGTTGGCATAACCAGTTACAAAAAGAGTGTGTGTGAATATGTGTGCATGTGTGTGCGTGTGTCCAAACTATTAAATGCCTACCCTGTGCTCCTTTTTTTGCCTTACAAGTGTCCTTTTTAAGTCAGGCTAAGCCCAAGAATTGTTTGTTTGAAGAGCAATTCAGCCAGAATTTAGTTCTTTATTTGCCTACAACACAATAGACAGAATCTTGCCAGATTCTACTCTTGCCCTAACTGATACACCCCAGAAGATCTAGGCTAGGGAGTGGCTATCCTAACTCTCTTTCTCAGCCTCCTAACCAGCTCCAGGCTGTGCTGCCTCTTGTCTCATCCCCCTTTATGGAATGGGCTCCCCACTTCTTGGGAAACTGCTGCTTTATTGTAGTCCATTACACCAGCTCCCCCTTCATGGGCACCAATTCTCACAGATAGGCATTGCCTGTTCTTCAGATATTCATTCCTCATTTTTATGGGGAACAGAAATATTCAGAGGGAGGGGTGGAGGAATGCTGAAGGATTGCATTTTTGCTTTGGAGAATTTCATCCTACTATTTCTCTTGAAGAAAATGATGATTAAAAGAAAAAGATACATCTGATAATTCAAAAAGCCTGACAGGCATAACAAATGATAGGGGGGAGGGCACACTGAAGTCTACAGAAGCTGCATTTGGGGTCTCATTGTCAAGATTTTGAAACAACCAATATTTAAATAACCTGGAGCTATAAAGGTCATTTAACAAACTACTTTAAACATGCCTCCCACGTATTTACAACTGACAGAACAAATCAAATGTTATACTGTATTAATCTGTGTTCATTCTAAACACATAAGCGGTCTCAAAAGCAATCACAGGCAGCAGATCCAATCTCATGTTCAGTTCTTCTTAATATCTTAATATAGAATATATTTGCCAAAGACAACACACAATAAATTAGAATCTTTCCCTGGTACCTGTCGTATGCACAGTGTGAATATGTTGTAGCGTGCATGGAGCCTAAAAAGAGAAAAGGTATAACTGTGTCTTCAAAACAGCATTTTCTTTTCATGCTTGCCCAACAAGTGTCTGATGAAATTGGATTGTGAGTTCCAGAATACTCAGCTAGCCCTGGTCCATTCCTGGGAATTTTGGAAGTGGTCATCCCATTCATCATGAGGGTATAAGCCTGGAGTAAACCAGGCCAGACCGAAACCAAAAATAAAATAAATCCAGGTGCTATCCTTGAGGAGCCCTGGTAGCGCAGTGGTTAAAGTGCAGCATTGCAGGCAAACTCTGCCAACAGCCTGGAGTTTGATCCTTCCAGGGCTCAGGGTTAACTCAGCCTTCCATCCTTCTGAGGTCGCTAAAATGAGGACCCAGATTGTGGGGGCCAATATGCAAATAATGCTTCTGCATTGTAAACCACCAAGGAAGCGCTGTAAAGCATGGGCAGTATATAAGCCTAAATACTATTGCTATCCCACTCAAAATATCCGATTTTAAGTTTCCCTTGTTTGGTTTCTGATATATATTCAACCGTGTGTACTATAATTAGAATTATTACTGAATTTTTGTTTAAATGTTTAAAATATCTCTTGTTTTTGAGCAGCAAATCCAATTGAATTTAGTCTGTCTCAGAACTTGGGCAGACCTAGTTAGTCCTTGCTTGGGAGATCAATAACTAATCCCAGAGCTGTGGGTGAGACTAGCACTTTGAGACATTATCCTGAAAGAATGTAAACTATCTCTGTAGTTAGTTGCCAAAAGACTTACACTGAAGGAAGCTCTGAGATTTGCAGAGTCAGTGTTGCAAATTTGGATTCGAGGCTACTTGCTAGTCTTTTTAGAAATCCCATGTTCACTGTTGACATTCAGAATCAAATGGATATTCACTGAGATATGATAAGGCTTTTGAGACAAGTTGCATAGTAACAGGACTGACTCACATTCAGCATACCTCTCAGCCTCAGTGGGCAAACCAAGAATGAATGGCAGGTTGGAATTAGGCCCCACCCACAGTTCTCCAGACCCACTGCCAGGAACAACTAGCTCCATACGTATTTTAGTCTGAGGACTTTTCAGAGCAGCCTTTGGTGGCAACCTGTTCTCCAGTGAACAACTCTGAGAAATTCTTAGTAAGAAGTAACGAATCTGGTGGTCATTCCAGAGAGCCATGTCTGGCCAAAACCTCACATTGGAAGCTCAAAGAGTGAAATATCAGGCCTGGCAGATGCTCTAGAGGAGGGGTCTTCAAACTTGGCTACTTTAAGACTTGTGGACTTCAACTCCCAGAATTCCTCAGCCAGCCAGGGCTGGCTGAAGAATTCTGGGAGTTGAAGTCCACAAGTTTTAAAGTTGTCAAGTTTGAAGAGCCCTGCTCTAGAGGGCCCTGACAATGCCTTTTTTGCTATAGCAGCAAGAAAACAAATGACATGACTTATGGAAGGCATGTTAAGTTTAAACAACTTGTTTTGGTCAGTGGATGGTGGCAGACCATCAAGCACAGTTTTCTCATCTTAGTCAAAAAGTCCTCACAGGCCATGCAGAAGCTCGAGAAATGTTTTGGTTTCTAGGTTTTTCAGCTTCAGCTCTACTAACAAATTCAGAGCTACAGAACAACTTGACCAACTGAGTCTAATAACGTCTTTCTGAACCACTTGTTTTAGCCTGCCAAGTGCCTGAACACCCCATATGTTTTAATCCCACGTGAGCTGCAAAACCAGAAGGACTATCGCCTACTTAGTGAGCCATGATTAGATAGTGGGTGGGTTGCGTTTGGTTTCATGGGTCCAAAGCTGCACGGGCCTATTCCAAAGGAACGCACTTGTCACCTGTGGCCAGCTTTTATTATGACCCTGTAGATTGGCTGCTAAAACTCTATTAAAATCAAACAGCTTTCAGTAGTATTACTGCATAGAAATACCACAGTCTTGGCCTATAAATGCGAATGTGTGATTATGTTTTTTCCCAGTGTGGGCCTTTTAATTTGTTCACTGCAATTTCAGGTTATTTAAAAAGCTCACCTTTCCTTCCCTCCCCCACTTCTTCTATATAGACATTGTCAACTGTGACTTGAAGTCAACGCTGAGAGTGCTCTACAATCTGTTCACCAAATACAGAAACTTGGAATGAAGAAAAGCACATCAGGAAGCCACAGGTGGCCAAATTGGAACCAAACAAAAACGCTCACCTTTCTTTGCCGTCATTCTCAATTTACACTACACTTTCTTCAAAAGAAAGGGCACTGCTTCTTGGAATGTTCTTTGTTATTAAATTTCAATATTTTTATTAGGTCAATTTGAATTCAGAAATATTAGCAAGTGAAATCTGCTGGAAGGTAATGCGTTTGATTGGGGAGAAAAAGCAGGTTGCTATCTGAATTAACTCTTGGTTTTAACTGCCTTTTAGTTTCTTAGAGAATAAGCACCAGACACATATCCTGATCCACAACAAGCTAAGCTAAATTACTGCCAAACAAGAAATAAGAATCTGCTCCAATGAGCTGTTTGGAGGAAACCTCATGCACACTGCTTTTATATATCTGTGGAGGATCTGTTTCCTTGTGAACGACACTGTTTCATTTGCCTAAACTTCTCTAATGCTTCTCCGTCTTGTCACGGGGTTCCTCCCTGCCACACTAAGGACATAATTGGAAACCCAGACTTTGATTGCATTGGGCTTTTTCATCAGTACTGGAGCTGAAACAGAGTTCTAGTCTATGCTGTTTTTCCCTTATAGTCACAGAGGTCCTGACTGATAGGAACAATATCCCCCTTACTTATAGCAGCACTCAAAAACTTTTAGCATTCATGCTACAAATTGCTCTTTAAGGTATAGATGGTCCATGGAATGATATAAGTTGAAATGTGCCAGTTTAATTAAGTTATGGATTCTACTGCTTATTCTCTCTTCCCTCCCTTCCCCTCTGAATGTTAAATGTTTATTTGGGGCAAATGATCCATTTTATTTATGATCCAAAGGACATGAGGAAGGGAAAGAGGGAGGGGAAAGGAGAGAGAGAGAGAGAGAGACCACGTATATAATTTGATGATGCAAATAAAACAACTTGTGTCACTATATGGGGCCAACCTTTTGTTCCCATTATATACATTCCACATATTTTTTTCATTCCTATAAAGTCTGCATGAATATATGCAACTGTGCACTTAAGATAATACACATTATGGTATCTTTGGTAGTAAAGTAATCTTGTTTACTTGCAAAGACTGAGGTACGAAATATGCACATACTTTAAAAGTGTGGAAAATATACAGCAAGAAGGTCAATACAGTGCCATAAAAGTTGGAAATATAGCTGGGGTTTGTTCTGTCAGGGTACTGAAATAAAATAAAAATAAGCTTTGTTTACTTAATGATAATGAAAAGGAAAGAATATAATTGATAACAGTAAGATAGATTTAAAGAAATACAAAAGAAATAACAAAAACACAGAAAGAGAAGTGTTTATGTTTAACTTGTTTTCTGAATACCTCAGATGAATGAGAAATTCTAAACATTTACAGAAAACCAGACAACGATGTACTGTTGGTTTTGAGCAACAGAATTAGCTTGCATACAGAAAAGTATAAATTTTAGTATAATATATTTTTTATTCAACTTGATTTACACTTATTTTGTATTGAAATTTTAGAGCAGTCTAAAATGTATTCTCTATGGAAAATGATAAACTTAAATGTAAAATAATAATCTCTACCTATTTTATAAAGTTAGATTCTGATTTTAAATAAATCTTCCATTTAGTGTCTTTAGCTATTGCACAGTAAGCTTTTTTTGTAGTTCAAAGAAAACTGTTACGTGATACAAGGTCATCATACCTTTTGCTTTCCAGAAGTTGAGATGGTGCTATAAGTATTCAGTGGCCCAGATCCAATTTCATCCAAAACTTCACTGTAGTAAATTTGCCATGAAGTATTTTATAGGGTTTGTATATTGCTCAAATTACTATAAGAATTGTTTATGAGGGGTTTATGTGCCCAAGTAAAACCTTTGTTCATATATTCAAATGTGATTTGTTAGATGCCATTATTCCTTGTATGAGGATTGTGATATAGATGATATATAAAATATGTCTAAATTATTTTATAATATGTTCAAGGGGACTAATTCTCTGCCCATTGTCGGCAGACAGGTTAAGTTTAATGTTCAGAGATATTGAGTAGAGCCTAGCTAATATCTTTGGATATTGGATTCTGGATTTATGTTCAGTTTGATTTAATCTCCTTGAACAGCAACATATTTTGCCATGTGCAGAAGCTCCAGGAAAAAGCTGCACTGCTTACATTGCAAAATCAAAATTAACATGGTGAAGGGGAAAGATTGGAATATTTGGTGATTGCCAAGAAAAGCAACAATTCCTCATCAAGTCATTACTTAAGCTAAGTAAGGGGGAGGGGGAAGTTACATCATGCCAACCATTTATGACCCTTTTTTTTTTGAAAAAGAGAAAAAAGCACAACATTGACAAGCTTGAACTCTTGTGTAATGTAAACAAGCATTTTTTTTTTAAAAAAAAACAATTTTCTTATAATAGGATAATATATCCAATGTAACGGTGAAACAATAAGCATCCCTTGTTATTATTGGGTACAACTTAACTGTTTAATTTTATACATAAGGTTTGTGTTTTTTCCAGTAAAGGAATAAATTCTTGAAAAATGTTTAACTAGTCAACAAAAAGTAAAGCAAGCAAAACTGTACCAAAAAAAAGTATCTTTCCATTTCTAATCAGGTTACGTAGAAACCAATAGTTGATGTGTGTATGTGTGGAAACAGTATTATATTGTAATTTGAGTTTCTAAGTGAAAGCAGAGTTGCAGCAGCTTAATCTACACATACGTTAGATTAAGAAAGTGAAGTGGAATTTAACCCGCTCCATTCACTAGAGAGTTCTTTGTTTTCCCAGATATATTTCTGAAGACGTTTTTGTCAATTGTATCTCTGAAAGGAGAATACATAGCGCAAACACACTTTCTCATCAGGCAAGAGTTATGTTTTCCTCTTGATTCAGGATGACAGGATAGATTTATAGCTCTAAGTTCTTGGCAGATACGGGAGGAAGGAAGCCTATATATCCATAATATCCATGCTTGAACATCCCGAGGGCATTGCCTAACTTTAAAGTGCTTTCTGCAAATCGTGATTTTTGTTAATTGTGTTTTCTTATGAACTTGTCAAACCACAAAATGAAGTTTTTGAAGTGCATTTTGATCAAAATTGCAAGCTAGGTATTTGATCAGCAAATGACTCGTGAATACTGAGTTGCTTCCATTTTCAAATCTACAAGTGGTTGACAATTGAAGGTGCTTTCTGTGATTTTGCAAAATGGGTGGATATAGTTCTAGCAGCTTCTGTTTTAACTGAAGAGCTAGTTCTATATTATAAAAAATATATATTATGAACATGCAATTGTTTGATAATATTCATAGCCAAGCATTACATAGCTTGCATAAATTGAATCTTTCTTATATTTCTCATGGAGATATTTCATCGCTATGAAGCTAATGTGCAACAGAACCTATAGATTATATCTAATATTTATTGCATTTGCGAAAAAATATAAGAAAATATACTATTGTACTAGCAGCTTCATTTCTGTATCAAATATAGATTTCAAATTTATTAAAATTCATGTTTACGTAAATGCATAAATTTGCCACGTTTATTTGATAATTGAAGATATGTTTTATATGGAATCTGTCCCTCTGATAGTTGTTAAAGTTTAGGAAAGCTTTTGGGCCAACCCTGCCTAACCTATGATGTCAATTATTTTTCTTGCTGTTCAGAGAAATAAATATATTAAAAATAGCGTACTTATATGAAGGAATAGCAGAATCTCTGGATTTTGAAAACGACAGGCCTATCAGCTGAGGGGAAGAAAGAGAAGATTAAATAAAAACCACTGCAGTGTTGTAAATGGCGTGGACATATTTTTTTTGTTTGCACTTCTCTTTCCTACCTAGTGAACTCAGTGCCTATGGGACCATGTCTAGCGTATGTGGACTCATAGTTTATGAGGTACAGATTTTTGAACTGATGCCTCTGCACTGAAGGGGGAATCCACGAATGCTGCAGTTTGCACATTCCTTTCACCTTGAAAATGTAATTGCTCTTTGGTGCTCTCTGAGCTTGCTTGTTTTCTTGCAGACGTTTCATTTCCCAAACTAAGTAACCTAATCAGTGCTAGTAAGCTTGCTGTCAACTTTATATTCTGGTGGCTTGCCTGTCAGTATTGGTGGGGTTGGTGACAGGCAAGCCACCAGACAAGCTGATAGCAAATAGCGCTCCTTACCAGCACTGATGATGTTACCTGGTTTGTATAATGAAACGTCTGCAAGAAAACAAGAAAGCTCAGAGAGCACCAAGGACCCCTCATGTCAACCCTGTGCTACAAATATTCTCCTTTATTAATGTGATTGCTATTGTTCCACAGTTAATAATGGCCATGCATTTATTTACACACAATATTGGGAAGATCAGAATTTAAATCCTAAAAACCTAGAGTTACATTCGACGTGGTGTGAACAGGTTTCTGTTCACAAGATAGCCTCATCTCTCACTTTTTGCTTTTGTGATGAACCCTTGAAATCTGCTGCAGTGGTTTCAGAAATTCTTTGCTGCAGATTCTCAGGTTGTTTGGGGGTGGGAGGAATGTTTTCAGCCAATGATAATGGAAGTGAAGAGTCAAAAGATCAGAGAAACACTCTGAAAGCGCCCTGACACCCAAGGCTGAGAAATGAATGTCAAAAAGTCTGCTATCACCTAAGGGCAGAGGAAACTCAAGAACTGACATAATATAGCTAGATTCCTAGATTCTGCAGTAGCTGATCTTCACTATAAGGGCTTCCTTGGCATCTGCAGTAAAGTCATCTCATCTATTTGTGTCTTGGGCTTGAATCTGCTGCTATTTTAATTCATCTAAAGTTCATTATCTGAAAAATATAAATTTTGTAAGCAAGTTCAGTCAGGCCCAGTACTGAGGCAACATTGATTGATCTTCTTGATGATCTCTAGTAGGTTTGGAATAGGATGGTACATCCATCCTGGCCCTCCTTAATCTCAGTAGCCCTCAATGCTATCTCCAGCTCAGGGGATTGGTAATGAGAAGTACTGTATTACAGTGGTTCTCCTTTCAACAGGGCTGGTTCCAGTCAATGGTGAGAGGTGTAGAAGTTGACCTGAGACCTCTGCTCTGTGGCAGGCCTCAGAGTTCTTCTCTCCTCCCACTCCTGTTTAACATACACCTGAGGCTACTGGATGAGGTCATGCCAGTTTGAGGTTCATATTATCAGTATGCTAATGATACCTAATTATATCTTTCAACCTCAGGCCAACCAAATGATTCTGCTGTGATTCTTTCCCAGTCTCTGAAGGCTGTGGGGATCTGGATGGGGGAAATAGGCTTTGGCTCACCCCTGGCAAGACTAAGTGGCTACTGGATTTAAGTATCTAGCTCTGGAGATTTTCTGTCTTTAATTCTGCCTGGCAATGCATTTCCCCAGATGGAGCAGTTCAGAAAATTTGGACTCAGTTATAGCTAGGGAGATGTTTTCACAGTTTTGTCTTTAGGAACAGTTATCCCCATTCTTAGATCATAGTGACTCCTGCCTTAGTCACTTCCTATAACATGGTCTATATGGGACTGCCCTTGAAGAATTTTCAGCAGCTGCAGCTGATCCGGAATGCAGTGATGCAATTAATTTGATGTTTCTTATTACGCATGTATAACACTGCAGTGCAAGCTGCATTGGCTCTGAGAAGGCTACTGTATACCATGCTCGGTGCTTGCTATCACCTATAAAGCCCTGCATTTGCTATTTGCAGGATCACTTCTTGTTTCTGCACACCCCACCAGCTCTTACAGAGAGGATGGGCTCCAAGTCCTTTTCATCAAGCGGTGGCATCGTTTTGGACCCGGGAGCCATGCCTTCCATCTGATAGTGCCTGTCCTGTAGAACAGCAGAGGCCCAGATGGCTCCGACCCTGTTAGCTTTTTGTAAGGCACTGAAGACCAGGCTGTTTCCCCAGGCATTTGGGCTAGGTTAGACGAGCTCTACTGGTAATGCTGCTTTTATGACTTGGGTTTATTGTTTTAAGCTCAGGTGTCATGGCTGTATTGTTTCAACTTCGTTCGCTGTCCAGAGTTACCATTGAGATGGGCAGCCATATAAATCATATAACTAAAAAAAAACAAAAAAGTCAGATAGGCTAAAGAAACTGCCTGATAAGAATATTGTTCCAGTTTGAAAGCATTTCTGAACATCTGTGCTGCTATCATCTTGACTGGGCTTGAGAACTAAGCCAATTTATTTCTGCCTCAGCCAGAGTGTGTTTGAAACTGCTGTAAACCTAAAATTTTCTTTAAAATGCTACAGCTCTCTATTAGGCTTCTGCAGAGCCTCAAACCTCCTCCTTGAATAGCCTTTGCAGATCTTTTGAAGGGAAAGGTGACTTGATAGCTGTGCATCTCCCCCCTCAGAATATCCACTCAAGACTATTTTACAAGACAAATGTACCCAACCTGGGGAGGTTTATGTAAAGTCCATTTTATCGCTTTGTTGGAAAGAAGGTGAAAGACTGTTCACTCTGCCTCAGCCTTGTACAGTTGGCAGAACCTGCTTTTGAAGATTGGAGATAAAAAATTGGAACAGTATGGAAATGCCCTAAATTAGCTGAGTTACAGGCTTATGTATTTATCCTGTTTTCCAACTGTTGTTCTTCTACCACAAAAAGAAGAACTGTAAGTACTGTAAGTTCATCTTGTGATATAGAGAGATAGGTAGGTAGATAGGTAGGTAGGTAGGTTTAAGTAGATATAGATGAGAGAGTAAGGAACACACAAACACAATACACACACACATGCTGATGGGGATTTTAATACAGCAAGCTTATGAGCCTGATTGCATAGATATTAAAAGACACTTCATCAGTGTAATTGATCTTTGACTATTTTTAAAACAGATCTTTTTACTGACGTTCCAAATTATTATTCTTGATCCTTTTCAGTGTTTTATGTGTTCACTAACCTGCTACATACCATAGCAAAAGGATGTTTGTATTTCACTACAGTACAGTAGCCAGAATGTCATGTCTGTTTTGAAAACACATTATGGCAAACATTGGTTGTTGTTTCATTTGCTTTAGCTTCCTCACCAAAAGTGTTTGTTAAAATTGTAAGGAATAAAATCACATCTGTTTAACAAAGTCTCTTTCTGAATAGCAATATATAACGTTTGTATTATAAAAACTTTAAACACCTATAACATGTAACAGCTGTAATCGTGGGGTTTTTTTTTAATGGACGGTCCTTTCCTGTTACAGATAAACTAGCATACCTAAATGCTTCCATTCTTTCAGAAGTCATCTACAGTAATGAGGCTGAGAGGTTAGAATCAGGAATTTGAAGCAAGTACGTAATATCCCCTCCTGTGCACTAGATGGGATATAATCAATAAGCATTGAACCCACTGAACTAAACTAGCAAGCACTGTGTGGTAACTGCTGCTAATGTGTACGTGTGCTAATTTAATACTCATTTAAAGTCAATTACACATTGGCAAAATTCTTCGAACTCTAGATTTCAATACATTTTGAAATGTGTTTGATGTGGGGGAAAAATGGGCTGGTGTTGGAAATACATTCAGTAAATAACCTGAGAACTGCAGGAATTATTTTTCTATAATGTTAATGATCTTTGAACACCTGGTCCTGTGCGTTTTAATTTTAATACATTATTCTCTGTCATCTAGATAATTTAAAATGGTGCTCTTCAATTATTCTGTCTAATAAATCAGTTCACCTTCAACTGCTGCTTGAGTAACATTTTTTTAATAAATCTGTTATATAAACTGGGAAACAATAAATAATGTCTTTTGAAGGCTGTTTCATCATACATAATAATCTGTAGCTGTTGTTTTTTTCATTTGGATCTCCATTTTTTCTGTTATGGCTAATTAAATAATCAAATATCTGAATTAACTGTTGCTGAAGATATATGGCTACCTGGCTTTCAAATTGCAGACTGCAAATTGGCATTCATGATAGTTCTCCCATATCTAGATAAGTTTCCTAGTGAATGTTATACGTGCTTTTTACACTCTTTATGGAAATTGTATCTTCTGGGATGTCCAACAACAACTAAGCTAGTTACACACTGCTTTCTATTCTTTCTAGTTTGACTACAAACTTAGTTTGGAAGAAGACTGGTGACTATTGTAGGTAGAGATGCATATGCACAGCTTTGAGGGCAGGAAGTAAACAAGCATTTAAAATGATCAGAAGTGTATCAGTTAAAACATACCACCAAGAGTTCTTTACTGGGCCACTCACTACAAAGGGGCAAGACAAACACAAGTTGTCAAGGGAGGATATGAAAAGAATAGGAAGATAGCTCAAATGAACCATCGGCTGCTTTTCAGCTTAAAATGTCCCTAGGCCTATGGTATCTATTTATTCTCCTTGGAAAGCTTAGGATGAAGGTTCGCATTTCTGCATTCCTATATATGATGCCCCTTTTCAGAATAGGCCAACTTATATGTAAAATACAGAAAAGTGTTAATAAATAATAAGCGAAAGAATTTTGATGCATAAGATAGGAAAAGAGGAAAATGTAGCTAAATCTAGTTTCCACTAGCACAATTTCCAGTTCTTACATTTTCTGTCATTCCAACCACCCTTGCTTCCAGTGCTTTTTTTGTAAAAGTAAAAGGTGCCGGAACTCACACGTGTCATACAACCTGCCTTGCCTACCCTACAAGGTTCCATCCAAAAAAGGTGCCAGAACTCCGTTCTGAGCGTTCTATGAGGAAAAAAGCCCTGCTTGCTTCCATCATGTCCACACACCACTGCATAAATTGTTTTTAGTTCTTATCTGTAGATCGGAAAGGATGCTTGAGTAGTCCTTCTTTACTTCAATGAATTAGAGCCACAGAAGGCACATGGCCAGAGTTCAGTGGCAAAATACAAGCTTTGTAAGTAAAAGGTCAGAAGCAAGAGTTGGCAAGAGTCATTTAAGCACTCAATCCAAACCCACTGCTTAGGGCAGGGATCCAAATTAAAACATTCCCGGCAGATGGCTGTCCATCCTTTGCTTAAGAACATCCAGTGAAGGGAAGCCCACCACCTGCCTGGATAATTAGTTCTATTGTCAGATGGTTTGGGGAGATTTTTTCCCCCCTAACATTCAACTAGATCTATAGTCTTATCCATGATTGCATATTCTGTACTCTGGAATACTGAAGAACATCTTTTTTCCCCCCATGACATCTATTGATCAGTTCCACACATGATACTAAGATTATCAATCGGTTCATGTGGTATGTTAAGCTAAAACCAAACAAACCTCTTTACAGTTTGGTGTAATGATTGAACCAGGTCTATGTGATCAATTCTTGGACAGTAGGAATTTAAACCTTTCTCAGATACAATTTTAGTAATACCCTCCTTTCCTCATTCCCCTCTCCCCCATGCACCAGAAAGCTATGAAGAACAATGGGAGAAAAATATTCTGGTTGATACTTTTGAAAAATGGATGGTGTTTACAGAGAAGGTGATCTATGGGAGATCATCTTAAACTCCTCCTCTTTATGCTATAATATTCAGCATGACAGCTCTGTTTAATTTTTGAAAGCTGAATTCTGTTTATTAACCATACCATTAACATCCCTTTGAAGCTGAGGAAAAAGGGGACGTAAAAATTTCCAGATATAAAACTGTATGCTTCGGGCATGCAATGCAATCTGTCTTTAGCATTCTAGTAATAATTGACTTCTGATCTACATCTTAAGTTATGATGTCCAAATTGTTTGTCTCACACACACGTGTGTGTGTGTGTGCATGAACATACATACCACCCTACTTCACTAACTAATTTTAATTAACTTGGCCTGGACACAAGAGCTTTTTACAAACAAAAGCTATTAGACAAGGTGTAGCTTTCCAAGGAGTTTTATGAGCTCTTGTTGGAAACATACTGAAACAGAATTGAAAACATGAGGCCACAACAGTCATTGTTGCCATTTGATTCCATGACTCTGTCCCTAATCAAAACCAGCAGCATAAGTCTCCATTGTATTGATCAATTTGCCACCAACATATTTTCCCCTCAAATAGAAAACTGAATTGAAATGAAAAAAAGAAAAATATTTTCAGAACAATTATTTGTTTTATCCAGTTATATTATTCACATGTAATTTGCTGGGCACAAAAGAAAAAAGAAAAATGAGCAGTAGTTAAGGATAGAATTCAATGCCTTTTCTGGTGGCTTACATACTAACTGGTTAACTACTGAAGCTGGGCTGGAACAAAAAAGTTTTTGATTTAAATCAGGGAGACCATAGCTTGACACCCTTCTGTTGAAAATGTCCTTTCCATTACATCTCCAAATCAACATCTGCTTGTGTTGGTCTTGCATTTTTTTGCTTTAATGCTAAATAAAGAAACGAGGGATACTTTGGAAACCAGGAAACCTAAAGAAACCAGACAGTTAACTGTAGTTAAAGGTAAAGGTTCCCCCGCACATGTGTGCTAGTCGTTTCCAACTCTAGGGGCCGGTGCTCATCTCCGTTTCAAAGCCGAAGAGCTGGCACTTGTCCGAGGACATCTCCGTGGTCATGTGGCCGGCATGACTAGACGCCAAAGATGCACAGAACACTGTTACCTTCCCACCGTAGTGGTCCCTATTTTTCTACTTGCATTTTTATGTGCTTTCGAACTGCTAGGTTAGCAGAAGCTGGGACGAGTAACAGGCGCTCACTCTGTTACGCGGCACTCAGGATTCGAGCCGCCAAACTGCTGACCGTCTGATCGACAAGCTCAGCGTCCTAACCCACTGAGCCACCACGTCCCTTATAATTGTAGTAAGTAGTCATCAAAGTTCTGTTGATCTCCTTATGGCTAACTAAATACTTCAGCAGGTGTCTCTGCAATAAAGTCTGAATCTTCAGAAGGTAATATCTTGGAATCTAACTCTTGGAGAATTAAACCTAGTCGTAATTATGGCTCTGTTGGTGAAAGTTCTATCTGCTTTTTCACACACTTATCCATAGTGAAGTACAGTAAATCATCATCTAATGTCCTTCTAAATGATTATTCTCATGAAGCTTGTGGTAGAAAAGGAGTTGTAGTTGACACTTCTCTTCAGAATGTGATAGTACTTCAAGCTATTTCAGGATATTACAATTCAGGTGTTATACTGTGATGTCCTTGGGGGTCAGGATACATTAAGTACTACTTACTAAGTATGTTTTTTTTTAAATCTACCAGGCTTGAAGTTAAGGGTTTGGGGATTTTTTTTGTACAGTAAAAGCTAATGTATTAGCATACCTTCCTTGAAATGGATCTAAAACTAAATATTAGCTATGCTTTCCAACTGATAATATGTCACAAGAAGTGAAAGAAACTACTTTCCAAATGGTAGTTAAAGACTGCTAGCTATAGTAAAAAAAAGGAACTTCTTTTAGGCTGTCATTTTGGATATGTAAACATTTAGAAAACACTATTGTTGCCTCATCCCTCTTCTTCTAATTGTCCTATTGTGCGAACCATTTTTTAATAGCAGCATTGTGTCACTGATATTTAAGTAAAGCTCTCAGTTTAAATCAATGATTAAATGGCACCAAATGACTCACAGTATTGATTGCCTTTTGTTCAACTTGCATCAGATTTGGGGATGTTATTCACATCTACCTGAAAGAGAAATCTGATTCTTAGCTTTCAGATTCTGAGAATCTCAGGCTTTGTAAAAAGGAAAATCTGCTGGAGGGTGGAATATTTTGTAGCTTTTCTATCAGCCTCCAGTCCAAAATATCTGCTGCCTTAAAATAAGGACTGCTGTAAATTTTCATTCCTGGACCTGGGAACAGCCTTGAATTAAGTGAGATTTAAATCTCCGGGGGATATATTGTACTCAGGGTTACTGTTCTGTACTGTTACTGTAATATTATAGTATTAAAATTTTTGTCCATCCTAAGTGAAGAGAAAATATTTTCTTTAGCAAAAGAAAATCAAACATTTCCCCATGCTGATATTTTTTTAAATGTGAAAAGCAGGTTAAATGCTGTATAATTCTACAAAAGTCTCTTCAAAAAGATAAGTTATTTTAAAACATGTATCTCATCTCTGTCTTAGGACTGACCAAACCCCCAAACCTCTATTTTTCCTGATCCTCATCCAGTGTTTACAGCTGTGTAAAATGTTTTTGATCTTATGCAGATAGGATTTCTTTCAAGGATTGACTGCTCAGTGGCAAATATCTTTGGCTGCACATTTAAAATTAGGTTTTCAGGAAATACACTCGTGCTTAAACTCAACATATTCTCTATAAAAGAAACTATTCTGACCAATCAATCAAACCCAAAAGTTCAGCACAGTTGCTGCAGAGTAGGCTGTACTGATTATATTTACTTCTGCCTTCATGTATGTCCTTGCATCAATAGTGATATAAATAGCGCCTAAGGCCCAAGCCATTTTTTAAAAGATCATTTGATCTTTTAAAAAAGTGTATGCACAATCCCAGTACCAAATGGAAGTATCCCACTGAGTTTCAAAATATCAGCAACATTCAAGTTGTTTGAGATGGCAGACAATCAACACTTTCAATCAAAAACATTTTGTTACTTTACCACAGGAAAGGTAACGTTTCCTTGAGGAGGAATGTGAATCACGTTCCCAAAACTGGGCAGAGCCAGCACAAGGTTAAAGTGTGTAAATCTTCTTGCTCTAATTATGCCTGACATATTTAATGATTTTATTTCGTTGTTTTCAAAAGTATAGTGCGTTTTGGCAGCAACCTTGGGAACTTGGTAGGATTTTGTTGAAGACTTTGGGAGGAGGTGCATACAATTAGGGGGTTCTTGGTTAGTTTCAGGTCATGCTCCCCTACTCTAATAAAAGCTATTTTCTGAATTTAAGTAATGAAAATTGGGAGAGGGGAGGCAAAGGATAGAAAACTACATCTTTGCATATTTTCTGAGAGGGAAAAATGCTGCTGTTTCTTGTTTGTACTAGCGCCAAGGAGTTTAATGAACTGTTCATGAGAATACTTGGCAAGTGACCACTTTCTTATGGGAAAACTGTTATTGAGAGGTTGAACAGAGCACGGGATGCCCTGAAAATGATCCAAATCTTCTTTTAAAATGCCCAGTCTGTGGGTGGAAATCTCATTTTCTTTGGAAGTGCACTTAGAAGAAGAAAAAAAATGGCGGCTGCTGTCTTCCTGATATGTCTTCCTGATTCTTGTGCAAAGTTTCTCAACCTCAGCAATTTGAAGACTTGTGGACTTCAACTCCCAGAATTCTCCATTCAGTCATGCTGGCTGGGAAATTCTGGGAAATGAAGCCCACATGACTTAAGTTGCTAAGGCTGAAAAATGCTGCCCTCACATCTAAGGCTCCTTTTTTTCAAAATGAGACCAGATTGTGTACAAAAAGAGTGATGGTATACACTACTGTAAATTCTTTCCATTTCTTGTGTGCAAAGATGATATTTTTAAAGCTTCATAATGATTATGAAGTATACATTTTTCAATCTTTCAGACAAACCAAAGACATATTATCATTACATAGTTCTAGTCCAGTGACCATGATCAGCAGTATCTTCCTGAAATTAAATTGGCCCCATCCTTTTTGAGTTTTTACGAAGGCCCTCAAAACTTCATTATGCTGCCAGGCATGAAGTTCCCAGGGGGCTAGAGTTTTATCCCAATGATTTAATTGCTGAGGGATCCATTTTTATCCTCCTGCCATTTTTGTTTTATGCAATTTATTATTGTGATTTGTAGATTTTTATTGGTTCTGTATTGATTGTCTTATTTATTGTTGTATGCCACCCAGAATCCCCTGATACTTTTATGGGAGAGCTCAGTTACAAAGATAGGTGTCCTATTAAGATTTCACAAGCATCCCCATTGGATCCATCCCTTGTTGTTCAGGAAACTTACAACTCTTCTAAAAATGCATCTCAGGAACTCTCTGTGTGTATGTGCGCGCGCGCGCACAGACACACACACACACACACACACACACACATCTCTGGGTTACTTGCAGTCTGAACCCACAAAGTTTTATAACTTCAAACTATAAGCAAAAGCATTTTTCTTTTTAAAAAGTGACTTAAAATTTACATACCTGAAATGTAAGATACACACACATGCAGTTTCAAACATAGATAATATTGAAGATTTGGCAGTCAATTTTAATCTTTTTAAAAAGAGTACATATACCAATTGTCAAATATAATTGTCATTTGACACCCCCCCCCCTTCCAGCCTAGGTGGAAGATTCCCAACACTAATGCATTTTCAAACATCTGGGGATGATGGAAGTTGTGGTCTAACATATCTGAAACTCATCCAGTTGGGGAAGGATGATATTGTAGTTTTATGTATTGAAACATCTACCAATACTGCAGGTACAGTTTTGTTTAAGGAAAACTAACAAGGCGTGCAGATTTCCTTCACTCTGACAGCCGTTACACGAATGCTGTGTTGCATGAAGCAGAGACCTATGCTAGCATCAAGCATTGTTGTATGCATGTACTTACCGTACTTGAATTTACACAATTCACTTGAATGTGACTCTTGTGACACACACAGTTAAAACAAAAGTTAAACACTCAATATAATTTCTCCATTAAAACAATTAAAAAATCATGATAACAAGAATACAGGGAAGAGAACAATTAGCTTATATACCAACCAATTAACGGGCTCGACTCTTCCATGGGATCCCCAGATCCCATGGCAAAAACTAAGTTTGGACGGCCTTTGGGACCTCACCTCGGGGGGGGGGCTGAATGTCCTAAAGCACCGTGACAGAAAAGGCTGTCCTTCTGCCCTTCTCCCAATGAAATTTCTTGGCTGCAATATGCCCATCCTGCTGGACCTGATGGGACAGGTGGATGTAACTGAGGCAGGACAGTCCCTCGAGTAACCTGGCCCCATGCCATGTAGGGCTTTAAGGATCATCACCAGCACTTTGAACTGGACCTGGAAACAAACTGATAACCAAAGCAGTTCACATAGCAGAGCTGTAACGTGTGTAGAACTTGGAGCACACATAACTGCCTGCACCATTGCGTTTTGCACCAGCTGAAGTTTCCAGTTATTATTCAGGGCCAGTCCCCATGTAGAGTGCACTACTACAGTAGTGTGTTTAGGAGGAGATAAAGGCATGGGTGACAGAGAGTAGAGTCACATGATCCAGTTGAACGCCACAAGTCATAAAATGCCAAGTTTGAAGACCCCTGCCTTAAACTGAATCCTGTGGTGGGAGAGAAGAAATCTGACAAAAAAGCTGACATGACTTCACAACTTACAACAACAGTGGGATTGAGTACAGAGGGCTGGAATGCAAACTGGCATAAGACATCAAGATCACATCTTCTGATAGCAACTGTTTCTTACATAGGAGGGAGGCCATCTGCCATCCATGATACAGTCCTAATGCAATCTTCAGACTCTCCAGATGACAAAATCCATTTTAGCAAGGCCAAAATGACCCACACCTTCTCCTTCTCCTGCTTGTGACAGTGAGGAGGGCAAAATGTCCCTGGTGAAGCAATGCATGACAGCTTCCAGGCACAAGTGTCCCACTGCCACTAACTTTTCCCAGATTAGCCACCTCAAATCGTTCTCCACTGATTCCTGAAAATAGGCAGAATGGGCAGAGAAAGTCATCCAAGTCCCAAACAATCCAGTAACTGTAAGGCACAACAGAGTTGGGTGGCAAAGAATCAGATTAATTTCACAACCCATTCCCCAGGCTTATTTCTATTTTACATTATGTGAGGTTTGCCATTCCAAACCATTGGCAAATGACATTCCTGCCATTGTGCCAGTGAAGTCTGAGAGACTGCAAATGGCACGCTTTAAGAACAAGCAAGCAATGTGATTATCAGGGAATGCTTTAGGAAGCACGTTATCTCTTTTCAAGGAGGGGAAAAAAGTGGGAGTTGGCTGTAAGAAATTGTTAATATCAGGTCAAAATGCATATTTATTGAATTCTGAAGAGCGTGGAATTTGTTTTGGCCTAATGGCTCAGAACTCTTGTATTCTTAATTTACCTCTCCACTAGATGGCAATAGCAGATGCAACTGCATGTTTTTTAGACTGAATTTAGCTGTAGCAAGTCATAAAGAAGAAAATGTTATCCAAAACAATTGTACTCATATAATATGATTGATTGTGCTCTTTGTTTTCTTTGGTTCTCCATGATTTTTTAAAATGCAATAGGCACCATAAGCATGTGTTTTTATACTGAAATCAATTTTGAAGTGCTAAAGAACGGTGTCTCCAGGGTGTTTTGCAACGATTTGAGTGCTAGGAGGGCTGTTTGCAGCTTAAGTGAAACTAAACATTTGTCTCTGTTAAGTATGAAATGCCGTTTAAATAAAACAGCAAGATTTGGAATGACAAAGAAAAAAACTGGCATTTCCTTGAATCTCTGACTGTTTCGTATTAGGACTGAAAGTACGGAGGAAAGCAACAGCAACAAAAAACAGGTGAAAAGAAAAGAAAAGAAAAGAAGAAAAGAAGAAAAGAAAAGAAAAGAAAAGAAAAAATTCACATGGAAAATATCTAGACAATATATATTAATATGACATCAAATCTCTGGAGACAGAGGCGGTGGACCAGATTCTTTGCTTGTTGTTCCTATTTATAAGCAGGTATAAATAAAAAATGAACTCCTGCAAATAATGAGTGGGCACCATTCCACATGTTTGAAGTCTCATAATACCACTGGCCAGGGATATGACACTTCAAATAAGAGAGGATGGCAAAAATAGAGGATTGTGGATTGATTTATGTTTCTATTCCTTTGTTACAAATATGGCATCATACATGACATTTGGAGGTGGCATTCCTAGACCCCCTCCCCTATCACTGCTGGATTTGAAGGGCAATTCAACATATTTTGGATACAGTATAGCATTACATTTTTTTGCCTTGCTCAGAGATAATCAGCATCTGCTGCTTTCACATGTGCTGTTCAGAACAGTAATTCTGCATAAATTATTTTGCTGTTCATCCTTGGACTGATCTGAATTAATTCCTGCCCACTGTGAGCAATGGAGGGATTTTTTGCCAAATCGGAAGCTACATCAACATTATCTGTGTCACTAACACAGCATTGGATTCACCAGAATGCTCGGAATAAATAGGATTGTTCTATAAATAGATCCTTGAAGGATCAGTCTCTTAAGAGTTGTGGAAATATTGTAGTTTACCTGAATATATCCCAAATTTATCAACTTCATGTTGTTGTTTTGGGGAAAAATCAATGTACTCCCTGAACTGTCTTGAACAAAGGACACTATAAACATGAACATTTATAAACCAGATTACATAGAGATGCTTCAACCATAACAATATTAAATGTACACTTTAAAGTAACTTCAGTGTAAATGAGAAATTCAAAGGGCTGGGACTGTGCTGTATATACTGTACATTCAATGTATACAATATTTGCTACACATATGATCACTTAATTCTCTGACCTGTCCAAAGCATTATGCTAACTACAATTCGTTTAATGTAAATATTTGAACATTTCTAGGAAAGGAGAATATACCACCTCCAAAATAATCGGTTCTATTGTTGAGCAGCTTTATTTATCAAACATTGTTTGATGTCCAACAAAAATATCCTTGTCATTTCGACCCATTGTTTCTTTCCTGTTTTCTGGAAAAATACCAAACATTCCCCCCCACCCCAATTTCCATACGACAGTTTTCCAGATTCTTGAAGAGAGTTATTTTGGCTCCCTACAGTTTTTTCTTTAACAGGACAAAGACATTCAGTATCCAATCTCTCAAAAGTATTTTCCTCCCAGGCCCCTTATCATCTACTTAGCTCACCTCTGGAAATACTCCAGTTTATCAATGTATTTCCTAAAAACTGCCCCCACCCCAACCCCCGATGCAAGGTACTTGATGAGGTCTAGATAAGGTGAGGTCTGAGCAACATAGAACAATGACTTAAATATCTGGAAAAGCACAGAGCCTATAATGTGTTACTTATTTCCTGCTTAACATAGAGCCAGCAAAGCAAACTTGTCAGTTATGATTGTTAACCAGTTCTTTCTCTTTAATGGGAGCCTTCCGTATTAAGATTCTTAATTTTTCTTGTTAATGCCCATATTTTGTGTATTTGATGCTGGAATCCTTGAAAACTGTTAGATGTAGCTGGACATTAATGGGAAGTACCTAGGTTTTGACCCAGATAAACTCAAGACACAGATGCTTTGAGATATGGGTGGGTGAGTGGGAATTGAAGATGGGGTTAAATATTCTCTGGAAGATATGAACAAAGTATCACCATCTTGAATTAATTAATTAGCAATGGGGTTTTAAACACTTTGAGAGGTTATGCATAGAATGTAAGTCACTTGAATCACCTACCTTGTATTACTTACAATTAAAACATATACTGCCAGAACAATGTGGTTAAAATATTGTAGCAGACATCAAAATACTGTAACATTTAAGAGAAGTTGCATTTGAAGTAAAACTGATCTTTTATTTTTATAACAAATTTTAAAAATATATGAAACTTAATGTTGGTAATATTTAGATTTGTGGAACAAGGAATTGATATATCTGATTTTGGAAAATCAGGTCTAGGTTTTAAGAAATGTTAAATACACTTTTATCATTTAAAGATGATATCCTTAAGTATGTTAATATTCTTCATTAGAATTTGTTGTATGTTTTTTCCCTTTTAGTTTATTATGATCCTTGTTTTTGTACTGTATTATCACTGTTGTATTGTTTCTTATTTCTGCTATTTTTATGATATTATTATTATTATTATTATTATTATTATTATTATTATTATTATTATTATTATTATTATTAAAAACACCCTATCCGTGTAATTTGACCCATTTCTTATTGTATTTTATGTGCGAATTTTGGGATGTCTCCATGTCCTATCTGTCCCAGTATTGTTCCCAGTATTTGGTGTCATACTATTTTGTCAGCTTTCTTCTCTTCCACCACAGGATTCAGTTTAAGGCAGGGGTCTTCAAACTTGGCCTTTTATGACTTGTGGCATTCAACTCCCAGAATTCCTCAGCCAGCGTGCCTGGGTGAGGAATTCTGGGAGTTGAAGTCGACAAGTCATAAAAGGGCCAAGTTTGAAGACCCCTGGCTTAAGGCCTTCTGGATTAGATTTGCCAGGTTCCTTCCAAACAGATTCTTCTCAATTCTTATGAGTTACAACCCACTTCTTGCCAGAGTCCCTCATTTCAGAACTCCATTATCAAAACTTCTTAACTGTTCTCACTTGGCACCATCTGCATAGAGAACAGAACCCTTCCAGTTCTCTTCACTTTTTTCTTGGGCTATATACAGAAAGGAATTGTGCCACCAATTCCTTCATCCTCCTGTCAAGTGCTTCATAGTGCTTTGTGGCATTTTCAGGGTTGTATCTAGTGTAGCAATAGGAAGAAATTGTTATTGACCTAATAGAGTTAAGGGCCCTAATAGAGTTAAGGGGGTCTTTCTATCACATTCCACACCTTTTGGCAGACTGTCTGGAGAACAGGCTACTGCTTTGGTCCCTCTCAATAGAGAGGGTTAGATCATTGCTGTCTCCTTCTGATCCCCAATCCATGAGGCTTGTGCCAACTGCTTTTTATCCAGGAGTCCAGCAACATCATTGACAAGGAGCACATGGAATCAATTATGAAAGTCCAGGGAACAAAACTTTTCTTGACAGGCTTTCTTCATCATGTCATGTTCCTCAAACTCTTCATCCCTTCCATTTTCCTGTCTTCTATCTTCTGGGTGGCTTCTCTGCAAGAACACCCTGTGTTTGATCAAGGAATTCCTCGTCTTCTCTGAAAAGTTGGACGGTGAAACAGATTTGCCTCCAGTCCTTTAGCCTTCTTTAGGCAGCACGCATAGAATGAGTATTTCTTCTTGTCTTCAGGAAGGAAAAAGCATGTCACATCTGCAGTCACGACAGCAGTTTGTTCCACCTGCGTGTTCTTCCGATAATAAGCAACATCAATCATAACAGCAAATAGATGTCTCTTCCTTGAACTGCCATGAAAAACCCCTGCTCGTTTTCTCTGTTTGCGCACTCAGTGCGTTTGCTCTCTGAGGAACTGACTTCCTTATATATCCCCTGATGCAACTTCAAGGAAGTTAGGAATGTATGCTCCAGTAACACACAATAGTTAAACAGCAGCACTGAGAAGGAAGTCGGCAGCTCTAATCAGTCAATAGACTCTTCCTTTCCTCAGTCCTTTCTTCTAGCTACTTCTTCTGCATCTTCCCTATCCTCAGCTGATTTCCCAGGCAAATTTGTTTGTTTTCGCTGTTTGCTCACTGAGTGAGTTTAACAGAAATAAATGCAAGATTTTTTTTATTTGTTGTGATCTGAATATTAGTCAGAGCTGTGATTTGGCTGAGAAGAGTGCATTCTCAGAGTGCATCAATACAGATATTGTTTCTAAAGCACAGGAAGCAAGTAATTGATCCTTCCAATTTTGTATTGATCAGCTTTCCATCTCATGCATTGTGTCAAATGTTAGAAAGGATTCAGAAACTGGAACAGGAAGGAAGGGAGGATGATCTGGAGACTATTCCTGAATATGAACAGTCAGAATAACAGAATAACAGAGTTGGAAGGGACCTTGGAGATCTTCTGGTCTAATCCCCTGTTCAAATAGGAGACCCTATACCAGGGGTAGGCAACCTCGGTTCTTTTATGACTCATGGACTTCAACTCCCAGAATTCATGGACTTCAACTCCCAGCATAGCTGACTCAGGAATGCTGGGAGTTGAAGTCCATGAGTCATAAAAGAGCCGAGGTTGCCTACCCCTGCCCTATACCATTTCAGACAAATGATTGTGCAATTTCTTCTTAAAAACCTCCAGTGTTGGAGCACCCACAACCTCTGGAGGCAAGTCGTTCGGGTAGGCAACCTCGGTTCTTTTATGACTCATGGACTTCAACTCCCAGAATTCCTGAGTCAGCATAGCTGACTCAGGAATTCTGGGAGTTGAAGTCCATGAGTCATAAAAGAACCGAGGTTGCCTACCCCTGCCCTATACCATTTCAGACAAATGATTGTGTAATTTCTTCTTAAAAACCTCCAGTGTTGGAGCACCCACAACTTCTGGAGGCAAGTCGTTCCACTGATTAATTATTCTGTTAGGAAATTTCTCCTCAGTTACTTCTCTCCTTGATTAGTTTCCATCCATTATTTCCTGTCTTGTCTCCTGATCCTTTGGAGAATAGGTGCCTCTTCTTTGTGGCAACTCCTTAGATGCAATCATTCCACCCCTACTCCTTCTTTTCAATAGTCCCTACACTATTGGCCTTTCACACAATTATGAATACTAGGCTCTTCCCCTAGGCATTATGGGCCAAATATTAATTTGGGAACCATGGCGTAGGTGTATGTGTCCAGTGCTTTGTGTTTTTCTTAAGCCTTAATGCAGTTTTAGTTGGGTTTTTTATGTTTGCGTGTTTTAATGTATTTGTTTGTTGTTCACTGCCCAGAGTTTCTTGGATAGATTCATGGCCATATACACTGAGTATATAAAAATAAAGTTTAAATTACAAACAGGTTGATTCTAGATGAGTATTAGGAAAAATAGGACCATCTTAACAGTGGAAATAATTACCTGGGAAGTGGTGATTTCCCACTTCTAAACTGTATTCAAGCAGAGGCTGGACAGCCCATTTGTCTTGGATTTACGCATGAAGCAGAGGTTGGATCTGATGGCCTAAATGTCCCCTTGCAACTTTACAAATCTATGATTCTGTGACACCATTGCACGTCAATTAAAGTGCCTTAAGCTACATTGTGCCAAGCCTTCTTTAGCACTTACAGTATATAGCATAGCACTATTGCACTTAGACTTATGTATTGCCCCTTAGTGCTTTATAGCACTTTCTGGGTGGGTTTATTTATTTATTTATTACATTTGTATCCTGTCAAACTCCTAGCAGCTCATGGTGGTTTACAAAGTAAAAGGCAGAAAAAAACACACACAATAAAATTTTAAAAAAGGGGGGAAAGGCAAAAGTGGGAAATAATATAATACTGCTCAGAAGTGGCTTCAACCCCTCACCGACAGCCAAAAACCTTGGCAAAGCATCAATACTTCAAAGGCCCCTCCTAAACTTCAGTAGGGGGTAGCCACCTGGATCTTGGAAAGGACCCTTATTCCCAGTGGTGGGATTCAAATATGTGACCAACCGGTTCTCTGTGTGAATGCCACTCCCGGAAGTCCATTCTGGGCCTGGGCAACAAAAAATTAGCTACTGGTTCTGCCGAAATGGTGCGAACCGGCTGAATCCCACCACTGCTTATTCCATAAACTATGGCTGGATTCCCCCAATATTCTAAGAGAAAACCAAGCAAACCACTTATGGATGTGTCAAATTTCGAAACAAGACATGCTATGGTATTGATGGCAATACTTGTGCTACTCTCATGTATTTTGAAGGAAATGTTTGCAGGGATATGACAAGGTATCTGATATTACAGGGTGTGTTTCTTTCCATAAAGCATTTTTACATGATAAGAGTCTGGAGAATGAAGGAACAGTTTGACCAGAAGGTGGTTTTCCTTGTTCCTCCTTCTGTATCTCTAAACACAGATAAAATGTCTTTTTGTATAGATGTGTTTGCTGTGTGTCTCTGTGTGTAGCTAGCCAGCTAGATACACACATATATACATACATATACCCATGCTTGCAGCTATTATGTAACAGGAAGTAAAAGATGACAATAAATTATTTTCTACTTGTTCAGATTCTTGCAATGATGTTTGTACAAGGTTGAGAGTTGGGGGCTGCCTTCATGTTAACAACATTTTTCATTTCTGTCAGAAGTGATTTGATTTCTTTGTCTGCTCCCAGCTTTTGGATAAAATTACATTGCCTGGCATAGTTTTTAAAAGCCTGAAATTTCATGCTGTGTTTCAATTGAATAAGGGTTCCCAGAATTATTATTTCCATATTTATGTTGGTAAATGTTTAATCATCTAGGTAACGTACTGACAAATAAGCCCCTTTTCTCAACATTACATATGATGCTTCCAAAACAAATGTTACTGATGCCTTTGTGGCCATAGATATTAACACAGCTCATTCTTACTATAATTAAAGGGGAGAAAAAGAAATGCCCTGACATAATTTCTCGATTTGCTGTATCAAGAATGGCGTATTTATTAAATAAAGTTAAGAAGGATTATCTTTTTTTTATTCCTTTACACTTTCTTACTTCTAAGCATGGACATCCACAGTGGGAAAGCAGGGAGGAACAAATGGGATCACACCTATAATGATGTGGTTGTGCGTGTGATGTCATAAGGATATGGATCATGGATCCAAGGTTCTAATAATGAACTTGAGTAAGCCATGCTAGATCGGATGCTGGTCAGTTTACTCTAGCCTTCACCATCATCAGTGGTCAGCCAGAGATCTGACCCCTAGTACAAAATACACAATGGATGGCTTCTGTTTTGTTTTAACACAATATGTGAACGCAGACCCATTTCATATACAGCATTTTTAGGTATAGTTACCTGAGAGCAAACTCACGGATGCTTATTTCTTACTAGAGAGTTTGTCTTGTAGAGATAATTTAAATTCAACAAAAGAGACGCTTTTCTATTAGAGCAGCAGACAACCTTTCAACTTCCAGTGAAGCAAGCAGGGCATCAAAGAAAAAGAAATAAATATTCAGCCTCCATTTGACTGTTCTCCTCATTCTCTGATTTCCTGTGTGTGTGTTTTTTTCCCTGTCACAAAGGATAACAGCCTCATTATTATCTCAATCATTGGCAAGAGCAATGAAGGTTCATCAGTTACTGTGGCAGATTTTGCGATCACTCCAACTCTGAAACAAACAAGCCCACAAGCAAAAAGGGTTAGTCTATCCTCTTTACCAGAAGAGGGATCAAATTATTATTTTTTTAAATCTAGTGGTGGCCATTGCTTCTTCTACCTAGCAGCTTAATCCTTAAAGCTAATTAATAGGGCTGTTGGCTGAAGAACTCATACCTACTTGATAAAATGTATCAATTTTAGTGAAGGGATGAATAAATAATGAAGCATGTCCAATGTCCATAAATCTGCATAAATGCTCAAGTCAGGGTCCATAATTAATCATAATCAGCTTATGGTGTCCAGTATATTTTCTTTGCTAACAGGTCTCTCATTCAGGAGAGGAAACCAGGATTTGAATGTAGAGACTGACAGGTTCTGATCTGCTGTCTGAAATTTCCACACAGTGGATTAAGGTCTTGATTGTCTCCATGCCCAACTTTTGGCATTACTTCTACTTCTGAGTCCTTCGGGAGAAGGGCGGTATAAAAATATAATTAAATCAATAAAATAAATAAATACTTCTACTTTCTTTTGCCTGCTCCTTTTCACTCTTTTTCTGTGTTTTGTATAGTACTGCTTACCACAAGAGGAATGTCCTGATACGTGTATCAAGAGTTATATGGTATTCAGGAGTCTCTTTCCCAAACTCTAGCTCCCCTTTCAGTGTTTCTGGGGAACAAAATAGACTCTGACTACAAATACTGAATTCATTCTTTCCAATATGGTTCCCTCCACAAGCCACATGGATTCTAATTCCATAGCACTCAAGCAGCAAATGTTTTCCTACCGAGGCTTCTGTGAACGTGCCTAAATTATATCAGAAGGATATGGAGAGGAATATTTCCTACATGTATTTCCTACATGTATTTCCTACATTTCCTACAATATTTCAGAGAGGAAATATTGCCTACATCCATATATTATAATGTTATTATAAAAAGCACCTCCTAGTTGCTTCTTATAAGGAAACTGACCTTCCTTGGTTCCTTGAGTGGACAGCTATTTAAGAAAAACTAGTTTTGAACATCATGAAGTGTGTTTAAGAGATGTGGTAGCTCAGTGGTTAGAGTGCGGTATTGCAGTCTTATTCGATTCTGCCTGGCTCAGGGTTGACTCAGCCTTCCCTCCTTTTGAGGTCAGTAAAATGAAGACTCAGATTGTTGGGGGGCAATATGATGACTGCTTAGAGAGGGCTGTAAAGCACTATGAAGCAGTATATAGATCTAAGTGCTATTGCTATTATTTATTCATTTATATCTTGCTTTTCTTCTAAGAATTAAAGAGGGCGTGGATTGCTCTCCCTCTTCCTATTTCCCCACCCCCACAACAACTGTGTAAGATTTGTAAATTAAGTAATGCCATGAATATCTTATCCTCATATCTGAAGGTTGTGAGTGTCTGCGTGGGGAAAACAAACTTCAGTTGTAACCTGGCAAAACTCAGTGGTCTGCAAGACAGAGTGAAGGTTGCAAATAGTGATCACATAACCGTGAGATACTGCAACAATGTAATTGTGGGTTGGTCACTGAGCACCTGAATTGTGATCACATGACCACAAACATGCCAGGATGGCTACAACTACAAGGTTGTACCGTAACTATCTCTCTTTCAGTGCTGTGGTAACTTTAAACACTGAAAGAGTCACTGATAAGTAAGGAATATCTATATATCATATTGAAGGAGGAACATATACGAAGATGCCTCTAATCTTGTGTATAAAGTTGTTTTGGTCTATGATATGTTGTTGGTGTAAATGTGGACACAAAGTAGTCATCAGGTTTATTGCAGGGGCTGATTCCTATTATTGTACCACTATTTCTTGTCACTTGTGAGTATTGGTTTTAGGTTGTGTGATGGTCTGTGTATAAGATACCATGAGAAAGTCTGGTATTTTTGTCCAATATATATTGTACCTTTTTAATGGGATATGTGAATGACTTGAGTGATGAGCTATAAATGACAACCAGTTGTGTTCTGTAATTCTGGTTTTCAGCTACCTTTAAATTGGTCCTTACCAGAAATTGATCTGGCTGCTCTGAAAAATTAAAATTAATATAATGTATTTTTTCTACAAATATGATTTAAAAATATTGGTCTTAATCCTACACACTACAGTGATTTTTTTTCTAATGGCTGCTGTGTAGATGATCTCTTTCAGGACCTTGTGTTTCTACGTGTGCCTAAACAAAGAACAAAATTAGAGAACAAAAATGTTTATAGTCACTCTTTTGGATGTTGTTTTTCATTCATGTGTGTGGGTCTCCAACTGCTGTTTTATAGAAAAACCAGCTGGCCTTCCCACACTTCTGGCTCTCCATAATCTCTGCCCACATAGACTTTAAATGCCTGGTCCCTGAAATAATACACATTCAAACAACTTTTAGGATTAACTTGTTTGAGGGAGAACTATCACACACACACATACAAAAAGATTGTGCTGTCATATCTCATAGAATCCTCAACATGACAATTCGGGAAATATATTTCCAAAAATAGTAGGTTCTTTCAGTCCCAAGGAGTTTGGAGAAGAACTGTTTTAAATAATCATTTACACATATTTGCATTACCAATAGGACAGTTCTATTAATGTCCAATGAAGTCTTTATATGGAACAGGTGAGGGATGGATCCCATTGTTCATGCTTCCCTTGTTTAAAATGTTTATTATTTATGCCTAACAAAATCATGCATGCATACATACATTCATGCATACAAACAGTGACTATGTATGTATGTATGCATGTATGTATGCGTATGTAGTAATCCCATCTCCAGTAATATCCTCTTCTTCCACAGCTTTTCTCCAAAATGTATTGTGGATTACTGGAGCTCCAGTTTTTCCTCTCACTCTTTTTCATTAGCTGTCTTTTTTTCTGACTGCTTTATTTCCTGAGCATTGCTGGTTTATTTTTCTGTCAGATCTATGATCCATTTACATCATTTAAATTATAGACACACTTTTTCTTTTTGTAAAAATAAATTCTATAATGCCTACATAGAAAACCCATCCACGCTTATCTGTAGGATTTGCACTATGTCCTTCAAAGATCTCAGATGCTACAGGATTCCTCATGATTCTGAAAAACCTCAAAAAGGGATGTAAAGATGGGACAAGGAGGCCATGTGAACAAACAGGTTTTCAGTTTGAAATAACCTAATTCAACATTGTGCCAATGCCTCTGAAAGGATGAGCACCTAAAACTCCTAAGGCACAGAGAGCCCTCAAGCTCATTTCATGTGGCTTCAGCCTAATTACACAAAATCTTAGCAAGAAATTAGAAAGTCCCCTAGTGATGGCATTCTTCTTTCCCAACTCTTGCTGCAGGAAAAGAGAAGATGGAGGAGTCACAATGAATGAGAAATCAAAAAGAGGATCTGAAAGAGAAAAAAATGAGAGAAAGGAATGTGTCTCCTCTCACATCTACTGTAGGCCTTGGTCCCACCCATTCCTTGTCCTTGTCTTGCCTGCCATGTCCGCCTAATAGACAGAACATTTCTGATCAAACTTATCGATCCATTTCATAGTGGTCATGTTTATATTCTCTCCAAAGTCCAACTCTTTTCCCCAGAACAGATTGCAAGAATTAAAAAGTATTGCCTTCAAGCAAGCCCTAATTTTCACACAAATCATTTTTATTGTGCTGGCTATTTGTATACTAGAATGACCTTAAGGTAGTAATACCCAAAGGCCTGAAAGAAGATTCAAATAGTTATGTAGGCAACTTTAAATATCATGTTTACAATGTCCTTCAACAGGTATACCCAGGTACCATTTTTATAGCATCTTTCCCCACCCTGCAATTGCTTCCCCAAAGGATGTTAGGGGAGAAGATCCCACCCTGACTTTTCTTTCTACCAAATGATCTTCAGATTGATAGTTGGTGAAGTTGCACCACCAGCAACTTATCAGTTCAAGAAGGACATTTTTAGATTCTGGCATGCAATGATCTAACTCTTCTACCTCTGCGCCTGCTTAGTGAGAATAGGAGCAGGCAGCACAGCTCCTGTGAAGGAATGCAGAAAAATTAAAATGCGCTGGCAATTATAGTATCTCCCATTTTTTCCTGGTCCCTATGTAAATTGACAACAAGTGCATCTTATTAGAATTACCCATAACTCTGACTTGCCCTAGAGCAGGGGTGTTAAACTCACCACATCACGTGATGTGTCACGATGTACCACAATTTTTTTGCCATTGTTGGCAGCGGGGTGGGCGCAGTTTCACTATGATGCATCTGGCCCATGGGCCAGGAGTTTGACACCCTTGCCCTAGAGCAGGGGTAGGCAACCTCGGCTCTTTTATGACTCATGGACTTCAACTCCCAGAATTGCTGAGCCAGCTGGAGTTGAAGTCCATGAGTCATAAAAGAGCCGAGGTTGCCTACCCATGCCCTAGTAGATGAGAAAGGAGGAAAAACTCCAGCTTATGTATTGAATCAGGTTGTTCCTCTAAGTGTGGTTTTTCACTTTATATCCAGACCCAGCCATTTGCATGGATTTGAAGGAAAAGATACCATAAATGGATTAAAAGCCACAGAAGTTACTACCAAATGATTACATCTTTTAAAGGAATTTATCCAATATTTTAAATGATGTATACTCTTACCGACAAGCTATTAACATAGATGAAATGATGAATGCATTTGCATGACCTACTAAGTCAAAGCTACTTTCTTGTCCCCTGGCATATGTCAGATGATGGATCAAGTTGTGGTTTTTAGTGATATGCTAGTTTTCCTATACTTTGACTCATGTTCCAGCCATCTTCTGCATTGAGGTTTGCTTTTTAACATTAAAGGAATAACATGAGGATCAGATAAGGGTCAGAAGCATTATGAAGAATGTATGGGAATTAAGATTTCCCAGTCTGCTAATGTCACCATTTTATTTTCTACAAGACTGCTGGATTGGGTAATATAAACACTTATGAACAGGCAAGATACTGCAAAGGGATCAGTTCTCATTTTGTGCTCACTCCCGCCTCCCACTTTATGTCGAGAGACAAAAGGGAAAATTAATCACCAAATTCTTCCCATCATCTTGGTTGGACCATACTGGAGATGAGTAAACTATGGTAAAACAAATGGTTAAGGGGCTCTTCCTTACACCAAGACATCGATTGAGACTACACATTGTGCCTGGGGCAAATCCGATTGCTCCTTTATGAATGAACGGCCATTGTCAAAGCTGAAAGTCACAGGGGCAGTTTGAACTAGATACTATTTAGATATTAACATACAGAATAAGACTAGGAAGGATCACACTGCTAGATGGGTGCCTGTTTTTGGCCTAAAGCATATGTGCCTATTTCAAATGCACCCATCATTTATAGTCATTATACGTGCAAGGGGATGTGGTGGTGGTGGAGAGGCTTAATGATACTGCCAGCCAGAAACAGTCTGCACTCTAGCAGTTTGAGACAATGGTCTCTGGCAGAAGGAGATGGGACCGGGGCAAGTGCCAAGGCATGGTCCACTGCAGGAGCCTCACTGTTCCTCTCAGCCATGTGGGGAGGGGGCTGGACGGTGGCACAGAGGTCAAATACCCAGCCCAGTCCTCAAACACCCACGGCACCAAGCCCAGCCCCACTTCCCCAAGGAGGTGCCCAGCTGCACTTACCTCCTCCTCAAGGCTGCTGCTGCTGTGCTTGCTCTCTTTAGCCAGGTTGCTCATGATGGATATGAGGGCAAAGTCAAGAGGGAGGCCCACTCCCTCTCCATGTGCGGAGACCTGGCTTTGTATCCAAAGCTTCCTTAGCAATAGGATGGGAGGCCCCCCAGGATAGGCTAGGAGGTGAAAGGGCAGCAGGGCAGGACTAAGGCAGGACTTCCTTCCTTCCTTCCTTCCTTCCTTCCTTCCTTCCTTCCTTCCTTCCTTCCTTCCTTCCTTCCTTCCTTCCTTCACCATTGCCTGGAAGTGGCCAGCACATGGCCCTCACCTACTTCACATATCTGGCTTGGTGGGCTCTGGGGGAGGGGATGCCATGAGCAGCATGAGAGTCGATGTTACCTGTGCAATGCTGCCCAGCCCCCAGCCTGCCCGGTTTTGGCAGGCAGCGAGGTGCTTTCTTCACAGTGCCGAGAGGCTGAGCCGGGTGGCACGAATCTGAAGAGAAGCACAACGCTGCCCAGCCCCTAGCCTGCCCGAAGTAGGCAGGGCCATCTGCTGGCCACTTCCAGGCAATGGTGCATTTCTTCATTCCTCATGAAGGGTGGTACCTCCCCAGCACATGCCCAGGGGGCAGTGCCAACGTGGCAGGGGCCGGTCCCTCGCTGTTTCCATACAGCCTTGTGGAGCTAAGACTGAATGTATTTCAGCATAGATGACCACCACGAAATTGTACATTGGCTACCAGCCGGCCTGGGCCGGGGCCAAGGCAGTGGGGGCCGTTCCCTCACTGTTTCCAGGATGGCTTCGCGGGCCACATGAAACCATTTTGTGGGCCGGATCCGGTCCCCGGGCCTTGTGTTTGACATATCTGGGTTAGAATTAAATGCACAGAGATTCAGTTAGTGCAGAAAGCGAGACATTAAATGTTCTCAGTAGATAAAGCATTTCTGATCTAATATATTTATTATTCAATGGTCGTGTCGCTTTGCGGGCCACATGAAACCATTCTGCAGGCTGGATCTGGTCCCCGGGCCTTGTGTTTGACATGTCTGGTCTAGCATGTGTAGATTTCTCTGACATTGTATGCCATATGCCAAATAAATAAATAAATTGTACCTGGGAATGATGGGACATGTAGTCTTAAAAATCTGTAGGATATGAAGTTTGCAACAATGGAATTAGCTTCTAATTACATTTTGAAGTGATGCAGCATCACAACTAGTGACTAATGCCACAGATTGTGGTATACCATGGCTTGTTATAGATGTTGCAATTGTTTGGCATTGCAAGAGTACACTTTGCCACAAGCAAATAAGCCTTTTTATCTTGACCTGATAATATGAACCCAGCAATTATATTTACTAGCTGGTCTTTCAGGCATTTGTTAGTCTTAATACATCACAACACATCAACAAAAAAGGGCTTTTTGAAAAAATAGATGCAAATATAAAACACACATTGTGCTATCTGGACCTGGAGGATTTGACTTCAATTTTTTCAATCATAACACACAGATTTATACTAAGTTCTGTCACTGGATGGAATGAAGAAATTGAGAAATCAGATTTTTCTTTGGATCAAGACTGGTTATAGGACTTCACTAAAATCCTTGTTTTAAGACCAGTTCTTAATGTAATAATATATATAATAAAACTGTTTTGAAAATGTAATCCATGAAAAACTCAGATTATTTAATTTAGTTTAAAAATAATGGGTAAATCTTTTTTTGTGGGGGAGGGTAGTTTGGGTCTTCTACAATGTTCTTACGATGGATCAAGTGAAGAACCCAGTTTTTAAAACTTTTGCATGTTTAAAAAATGACTTTGATTTACCTCAGAGTGCTTCTTGGCAGATTGTTCCACTCCAGTATTTGTTGTTTGATATATTTGATCCAGATGCTTTTACTGCTTATATATTTCTCAGTAGTTAGAGGTTTGGGAGGAATTAATCTGACTTCTAAGCCAGTAACCCTTTTGTATAGAAATCTGAAGGAAGTGGACGACATTGATATTACTTACTTGTGCAACCTCTGGAATAATATGTTTGAATATCCTGTTTTGGTAAACAAGTGGCATCTCTTTTAATGATACGAATTGAGTTTCCTATAGTTTTAAAATAAGATTACATGGAAAAATATGGCTTATACATGAGTGATTGGGAGTTGCTTAGAGTTGAGCAGTGTTCAGATTTAATAAAATAATAGCAACAACGACAATAATCAGGGCTTTTTTCCTCATAGAACGCTCAGAACGGAGTTCCGGCACCTTTTTTGGATGGAACCTTGTAGAGTAGGCAAGACAGGATGTATGACATATGTGAGTTCCGGCACCTTTTTCTTTTACAAAAAAGCACTGATAATAATAATAATAATAATAATAATAATAATAATAATAATAATAATAATAATAATAATAATAGTAATAAAATAAAAATAAAAACATGTTGCATATCTTGGTGAATATTTAATATGGGTTAGTTTCAAGTATCTTGTTGGAAATTCCATTCAGGACTTGGATCATCATCATGGTTTAGGCTTAGCCAGCAAATGAGATTTCATTTTAATAGAGAAATATGCATTGTGACATGTTTTGTCACTTGCACTGTCCCTTGCGGTCCATATGCCTGTGACTTATTCTATTATTGTTATATTTGGAGCAGCAGGGTTGTTAATGTGACTCTGGATGGGACATACAATGATCATATAACAGTTTGGTCTAGTGATTAAGGCACCAGACTAGAAAGCAGGTGAAACATGAGTTCAAGTCCCATTTAGTCACGGAAACCAGCTGAGTGACTTTGGGCCAGTCACTCTTACTCAGCCCAGCTCACCTCACAGAGTTGTGGTGGTGGTGAAAGTAGGAAGAAGGTGTGATGGATATGTTTGCCACTTTCAGTTATTTATAAAAATAATAAAGATGGGATACAAATAAATATAATAATAATAGATAAAAATAATACAATCTATACAAAGGTGCATGTTCGTCTTTCCTGTTGCCCTAATATTTTGCATCCATGCAGACGTAAAGAATAGTGGATTTTTTAAGTCGGAGAAGTAGCTAAAATATACTTCAACACACAAAAGAAAAAATCTGTACCTGATCTGAATGCAATGAACCGTTTACATGTGTGTTGTCTGTTAATAATGGAATAAGGGTGTGGGGGGAGGTTTTGGCAACAAAGGGGCAAAGAAAATGTTTTTTGAGCAATAAGGTAATTCTTTATTGTAGTAGTTTTATTTCTAAGTTTCCAGACTTTTCTTTTTCAAAATATTATTCAGGGCAACATACTAATTCAATAAATTAGTAAATGGTTTCATTTTCATTATGTGTGTGTGTGTGTAGTTTTGGTTATTAATAAATCTACATCCCATGACAGAAATAAATAACAACCAGAGAAAAAGCACTAGCATTCCAGATAATCTGAGTAAAGTGGTAATCAGTGATGAGGTTTCTGAGATGGCTGTGTTCCACTGGACATTTAATTCCATTAAAATGCCCCCATCCAAAGCTCATTTAGCACCTGATATTCAGCACTGACCTCTGATAAATTGAGCTTGCAATTCTGTAACCACAATGAATTGAACAGTAATTTGCTGAGTGAATTAACAAGCTGTTAGACATCAGAAGCCACTGGCAGTACCTGTGGTTTATAGTGGACGAAATAATTTATGAACACAAAAATCGCACCCACAAAATTAGGGTTAATGGGAACTCAATGCCCATATGCAAAAGTCAATCCTGAAGCTAAGTTTTCCAGAAGCAGGATCGGCTCCATTTTAAGGAACAGCAAGCATCTTTTCCCTTTTGAGGGGCCACTAAATCTGGCAGAAATGCTCCACAGCTACCTGTAAAGATTAGAAACTGCTTATCTCATAACCTCTGTGGTAGGATTGGGGAAGAGGTCCACACACCATGGGGGAAAAATATCATTAAGATATCTGCAAGTAATCAATATTATACAGAAATAATTTGAATGAACTCTATCTTATTGAATTTTCCTAGAAGAACTTCAACTGAAAGATAAGACCGTGCTGTTAGTTTATTTTTTTCCTCTTTTTTAAAAAAAGTTTCATTCTGTTTGATAACAGTCTTCCAACCTCTTCCAAGGGTTGAGAGGGACTGACTCACCCAAAGTCACTCAGCTGACTTCATGCCTAAAGCAGGACTACAACTTACAGTCTTCCAGTACGTAGTTCATTCAGTGCCTTTAACCACTATATCAAGGGTAGGCAACCTCGGCTCTTTTATGACTCATGGACTTCAACTCCCAGAATTCCTGAGCCAGCTGGCTCAGGAATTCTGGGAGTTGAAGTCCATGAGTCATAAAAGAGCCGAAGTTGCCTACCCCTGCACTATATCAAATTGTCTTTAACCTTTTGTTTGCTTGTGATCAATTAAATGAAACATACTTGAGTAACTATTGTTATGGGTTAATTTTCTTAACATATCAGATTCTTATGCATTTTTAAACCAATTTGTATAGATCAATTTTGTGGGGTGTATCAATTTTTAGGTCTGTACCAAACCTAAAGTAACCTATCAGTTTCTTAAACTTACAGTGCAGTATAAAGATAGCAGTAAATCTTTGCATAACATGCAAAGCCATGGCTTTCTTTACTTCTTTTTACAAAATAAAGCACAATTCCTTGTGTACACATGAAATCATGATTACTACATCAAAGTGGATGCCAATAAGTACCAGAAGGCTATGCATTCTTGTGTGAACCAACCATAGTTTGACCTTTGTGTCCCATAACTAAGAGTTGAGAAGCATAAGTCCTTAACATAATACAAAGTGGAGCCATAGCCAAACAAGCAACATTTACACATTCATGAGTTATGTGGCTTAGTGTGTTAGGATCTCACTACTGAGAACTTTTAAAATATCCTTGCTTTCATCTAAACCAATCTTTGTATGAAAACAGTATTTCATGATTAGATTAATTTTCTGGTCTACACCCAGCACCTGGGAGTAAAATGATGCTCCAACATCAGGATTTTTTTTTTTGTATTCTCAGTGCTATTCACTCTGAAGTGAAATCATTTGAATCCAGGTGTACCCTTTTAACAAAAGGTAGTTTATAACAAGGTAGGTAGTTTATAACAGAGTTATCTGTTTTAGGGTTGTTTCTGCATGACATGGCTAGCCAACTGAACAAACAAGTCACCAATGAATAAATAAAATAATAAATGAAGTGTAGTCCCCTGTTCTGATTTTGCCACTGGTTCCTTCTGTGAGGGATACTCTTTGGTCCATATTTTATGTAGCTGATTATCTCTGATTTCCTTTTATATAAAGACCCAAAAGAAAGCCAGGATTTATATGTTTATCAAAAACATTTTAGAATACTCTTTGTTTTACAAGTATCAGGAAAGTGTCCGTATCCTTCGTCTTGCAATCTAAAATATACAAGACACAAGAAAAAGGGAGGGAGGATATTTCTACCCCTACTCCCCCATTCCCTTGCTATTGTTTGTTTCTCTAATTCAGACATGTCAAACACAAGGTCCAGGGGCCAGATCCGGCCCGCGAAGTGGTTTCAAGTGGCCCGCGAAGCCATGCTGGAAACAGTGAGGGAACGGCCCTCTCTGCCTTGGCCCTGGCCCAGAGACCCTCCTTCTGCCAGAGACCTTCAGATCTGTTCCACTCCTGCCCAGGCCCCCATAGGCACCCTTGATGCGAATGTTGTAGAGCTAGCCATGCCCACCCAGTAGGCCATACGCACTCTAGCCACGCCCACCCATTATTATTATTAAGATTTATATACCGCCCTTTCCCGAAGGACTCAGGGCAGTTTACAGGATATTTATTAGGCCATACGCACTCTAGCCACGCCCACCCATAGGCCATATGCACTCTGGCCACGCCCACCCTGGCCATACCCACCCGGCCCCTTGAGGGCAACCGCAATGCTGATGTGGCCCTCAATGAAATTGAGTTTGACACCCCTGCTCTAATTCTTATATGTTTCAAAAGAGCATTAGTACTGGGAGGAATCAGTGGGCATATTTCAAACAGCATATACTAGTATGCCACCTGCTTCTGGACAAGCCATAATTTGGCCTCTGGTATCATGTTAACTAGAAGAGATTTTGGGTAGCTCAAGTCACTTTGAGGAGTAGAGTTTAAAATGTTCTTAGGCAGGTCTGCACATTATGCTAAAATAAGGTTTGTTTTAACTAGTTTACTGAGTAAACCACACTTGACTGAGTATTATACTGTACCATATCAAACAAATAATAGTTTATCAGTGTCTGGGGTCATAAAGCAATACCCCCAATGGTTCTTTATGGCTTCATATGCACGAACCCAGCTAGGACTCCCTTATTAATTCTATCCATAATGACACACCCAGTAAGCTCCCCATGACATGCAATACTATAATATCCAGTTGATGAGCAGACATCTGCTGACATGTTACCCCAATGTTGGTCAGCTGGAACAATGCTGTAACTCTTAATAACCTTGCTTACCAGCTGCAGTTTTCTAAATGTGCAAAATGGTGTCTGTCTGGTGCACGTGTATAACATAGAAAAATGTTGCAGTCCTCTGGAGGAAATAATCTACAGTATCAATGTGCTTACGGTCAATTGAATATTTTGATTTCAAAAGTCAAGTAATGGGAGCTCATCCTGTTGTGCCGTCCTTGGGTCTCGAACCCATGCTGTCAACTTTCCAGCTGACAAGCTCAGCATCTTTAACTTCTGAGCCATTGCACCTGTTTATATGTCTATTGATAGCCAATTTGTCAGCATGCGATGCTTCCAGGCATTTTTGATTTGGTCTAGGATGGTCAGTTTCCCAGTTGACAACACAATTAAATCTGTCTATGTGTGTGAAATTAAAGGTTTCTTCATGTCTTCCGACTGCTGGTTGGTGTTCATGGATGTGTTCTGCTAGTCTTCTGCCTGTTGGTCTTACGTAGTGGCTGTTGCGGTCTTTACACTGTATGTTGTAGATCAGGGCTTTTCAACCTTTTCACCCATTGTATCACTTTTAGGATATGGCAACGTCCAAGTACCACCAGTCGCCTAGCAAGGTGTCAAAAACTTGATGACCAAAAAAAAAAAAGGTGGTGAAGTACAGGTAGTCCTCAACTTACAACAGTTTGCTTAGTGACTGTTCAAAGTTACAATGGCACTGAAAAAAGTGCCCCCCAAGCCACAGCCGAGCAAGACACCTGCCTGCCCGCCTGGCGGCACTCTTCCTCCTGTCCGAGGTTTTCATTGTTGTGAGCAATTTTGTTGAGGATTGGCAGCGGGGGTGGGGTGGGGGGTGAGGTGTTTGGTTTTTATTTCCCCCCCTCCTCTGCTGGGTGGTTGCAGCAGGTTTTGGCCACTTCACATGACCCTGGGACAGTGGGACCATCATAAATATGAATCAGTTGCCAAGCATCTAAACGTAAATCACAAGACCCTGGAGATGCTGCAACATTCCAGCTGATTGGCACTTCTTCTTGGCTAGAGCAGACTTGCTGGGATCAGTGCTGAGCTCCAGCTGGAACCTGGCACTGATCCTGGCGCTTCCGCTGAGCCCTGACAGCCCTGCAACTCCAGCCATCTCTCGCTCAGGCTTGTGCGGTGCTGCCACCGGTTCAGCTCATTCCCCTCTCCTGCTACCACTTCTCTAGGATGGTCGCATACCACCTGCCAGGTGCCAATGTACCACAGGTGGTACCTGTACCACTGGTTGAAAAGCCCTGTTGTAGACGACTGTATGTTTTTTTCTTCTGGGGTTGCTGGGTCTTTTGGTTTACTAAAGATGTTTTGGAGGGCTTTAGTCAATTTATATGCTATGCCAATTCCATGTGATTGTAATAATCTGTTGGTGGCTTCTGAGATGTTTTTGATGTATGGCAGTGTTATCCTGTTTACGACTTCTGTTGGTTGTGCTATATTGGATTTAGTGTTCAGGCACTTTTTGATGAAGTTGTATGGATATCCATTTTGTTGGAAAATGTTGTATAGAATCTGTTTCCTACTTACCTAACAAAATGGAGGGCAATGACAGCCTCAACCAGTGAATAGGTAATCACAAGATGCTGGCTCTTAACCAAAATGATGAATGCACTGTGGTATATCATGTGCATGCCAAGATAGAAATCTCTGCTATAAAATGAGAAGAGCTCAAGGTGAATTTTGGCTGCATTTGTGGGTGGGCTGGAGATGAGCCAAAGGCTGCAGCACAGGGCTGTGTCTTCTAAATATAACCAGCATATTCAGCATAGTATATGGCTAGGTGAATGTGAGAAAGAACCTTATGATGGCTAGATGACTTCAGTAATAAGTTACTACAGGGAAAAAAATCACAATTGGAAGAGCATTTTTTTTAAAAAAACACACCACCATGAGATTCCAGTGTCACATAAGATAGGCTTGTGTTTGCATGAACCCTAACTTATCCATAGCACCTTTGATTTATTTAACTATTTTCCTGCATTCTCAGGACACATAGAATCATAAGCTAAACTCAGGATTATGCCAAGTTTACATACAAATGGTTGCCTAGTTTGTGGTGAAGAGTGACTCCGGTGACCCATCCTTGCTCCGGTTCCCTTTCCCCAAATCCGGACCCCACCGCTGCCGATTTTACAAGGTGGCTTCCTTTGCGTCCAGATCTCAAACGGTTAAACGAGATAGTTCGTTCCCGAAAAATCCCTAAGGAGCCCATTTCTGCAAGGGGGAAATGACATCGATTTCACCCCGGGAAGAGAAACAAGCGATGTGGAATCGCACAACCGCAGCCGTTGAAACAAATTCGAAAGTTGGAGGAGTTGCCGCGCTTGAGATATATATATATATATATTAAAAAAGAATCACACCCTGAGCAAACCAACAAACGCCAACAAACTCTCGCCCATCCTACTTTCCCTAGCGCAGTTAAGGCATCCTTAACTACGATTTGTTCCCGAAGACACGCTTTCTTCCCCCCCCCCCCATCGACCCTTACAAGAGTTATGTCGTGCTTCACTGAAACTCGGCAGCATTTTTGTGTTGGTTTTTTTTTGCTTCTTTCCTCCTCCTCCTCGTCGCTGCGATTGATTGGAGGCAAATTCCACCTCTCGCCAGCGCGCACTCCAAGCGAGGAGCTCCAGAAAGTTTGCATCAGCCAGCCCTTTTTTTTTTCCCCCCCAAGGGCGCTGAAATCCCGCTCTCCGCCGCCTGTTACGGGGAGCCGCAGCTGGAGCGCTCCTGGCTCCGCGGTGCGGCCTCGGCTCCGCCCTCGCGCCTGTGCCTCGGCATGTGAGCTCAAGCTCCCATTTCGAGAGGCTCCTCGGCTGCGCCTGCGACTAAGGTGGCTCGCGAGGACACCTCTCTTCCTCTCCCCCCGCCCGCCCGCCCGCCGTTCGCTCCAACTTTTCCCCTCCCCCTGTGATCTGATTTCTCTCTCCCCCCCCCCTCGCCTCCTTTCCCCTCGCTCGCTCGCTCCCTCCCTCCCTCCTCCCCTGGACTTTCCTATGAGGTCACCAGCTGCTTCCTGGCTCCTCCCCCTCCGCATCCCCTGGCTGTTGCGGGCTGTGGCTCCGCCTCCCCTGTAGAGAGTCCGCTCCTCGCGTTCATTTCATTCCTCTTCTCATTCCGAACATTCTTAGCATCGCTCGCGCTGCACAAGCCCCATTCGAAAGCCCAGCCCGCCCTGCCGCCACCGGTTTGGGGGCAGTAACGAATCACTTGAAGGGCTTCAATAATCCCGCAAGCCAACAAGCTGTAGAGCCCAAAGACGCACACACACACCGTAATTTTTTTTTTTAAAGAGGGGGTGGAAAAAAATTTTTTTTTTAACATCCCAAAAAAAAAAAAGCAACAACAAGCAAAACACGGAAGGCTTAGAGAGACCATTAAAGCGAGCCAAAAGTCCCCAAGGGGAAGCTGGAAGAAGTTTGAAATTGATTTGCAAAAAACAAAAACAAAAAAAAAAGAGGCTGGTGGTGTTTGCAAAAGGTGGGGAGTGGAGTGGAGGTAAGTTTTGTGCGTGTGCGTGGAGGGGCGAGTGGAGGCTGGAGGGAGCAGCTTCTCTACGGTTCGCTTTGCTTTGTGTGGCAGGGAACGGTGGAGGGGGGGGGGAGGCGGTCCTCTGTTATTTACTTGGGAGAATCGTGTCGATTGCCCCCCCTCTTCACGCCCCCCCCTTTCTCAGTCTCCGCAGGTGAACAGTGGAGAGAGGAGTTGGGGGGGGAAAGCGAAAATCAGGGAAAGTAGCTTTGGGAGACAGGGGAGGGGGAAGGCAAAGCTGTTTCCAGCGGAGTTTAGTCTGATTTGGGTATTTAGCCAGAGCTGCAACAGGCGGCCGCCGTTCCTCTCGCCCTCTGCGCCTTATTGCTGTTGCTGCTTTAATTTAGTTGCCTGAGTCACTGCTTTGCAGCCTGGCGCGCGCGCCGGCGCGCGCACACTCTCGCTCACACTCAAGACGCGCGCGCGCGCGCGCACGCACACACAAATCTTTGGCATTTTTCACATTTTTCGTCGAGAAGAAATAACTTGGGAGCAGATCAGGCCTTGCATAGTAAAATGAACCCATCCCTTGAGTTCCTCTCTCCTAGCGCTGAGCTTTGTAAAGTGACTGGATCAGAGATTTAGCTGCCCGTTTAGAGCTTTGAGGGGTTTTTTTTTTCTTCTTCCTATTTTCGTTTCTCCCCTTTCTCCACCCCACCCCCCCTTTTTTTATCCCTTCTTAAAGATGAAAGAAGGAATGTTCTCTTTCGTTGCTTCTTTGCTTTCTCCAGAACTGCTGCTGCTTAATTGCACATTCAAGTGGAAAATTTTCCGGAGTCAGCAGAAACATTGTATCCCAAAAAGACAACAAAGTCACAGTTCCAACAAAGCGAAGAGATTGTCCCTGGAAAACTTCCTTCGGTAGGAGCCCAACGTTTATTTATTTTCCTCTAACCTTTTACAGGAACCTTGTGCATCCCCTCCCTCCACGTTAATAGTGCTAATGGCCAAAAGAGACTCTTTTGTTCCACAATTCACACTGTCAAAGAAAAGAAGTCCACTTACATGGGGAGGGGGGGGGAAGGGGGGAGAATTAAGTTTATCTAAAACAAAATATGGAAAGTGAGGGATAGTTCACTAGCCAAACTTGTTTTTTTATTCCAATCTCTTGGGGAAGATGGACGTACAAGAAATTTTTTATAATTGTGGATTGGTTTTCTTTTCTTTAAAGCACCCAACATTATTATCACTGTATTAAAATATTTTTGAAACACTGAGAAATCAGTGTCACCTGTGTTTCTTAGAGTAGTTAAGAGATTGGAAGTAACTACCTGCTCTGGATATGGGGATATGTTTCCATATCAAATGGCCTTCAATAAATGTCTCCAAAGTTGATGGGCACCTACCTTTCTTTGTTTCTAAATGTAAATGATTGTATGTTTTAATTTCAGGTGTGAAAATCTCTGTCTTGCTATATATTTCCTATTTTTAAAAAAGTCTGCTGTTTTTAACTGATTATGTGACTTCTGGCATGATGTATCTCTATTCTAATTTAAAATAGCCAATGAATACAATTAGCCCAGCTAAAACTATCAGGAACACTAAACAATCTAATCTGTAAGTTAATCAAGTTAAAGAAACATCCTTAGTTGTAGTTTTGCAAGACAAATCTAGATAAAGTATCAGTATTGAAAGCAGTTAAGTAAAAAATCACCTTTAGCTAAACTTGCATCTTATCTGGATGTAGAAATTGTACTGAAGGACAGAAGCTCACAAAAGGAAAAGAGCATTATTACAGTGCACTAGGAACACAAATTGTAAATAGAAATCTGGTCTTATTTCATACAAGATTTAAAGAAATGTGCTCCTAAATTTGGAACGGTTGTCCCGAGGTACATAGCGCATTGCCATCTCTATAAATAGTTGTGGAATACCACTGCAAGGACATTAGACTATACTGCCAGTGTTAAAAAGATTCCAGATAATTCAGAGGCTGTTTTACACTGCCTTACTTCTGTATCTCTGTATAGACAGCAGCTCCTGCCTAGGTATTTTTCAAATAGAATGCTGAGAATTCATATTTCTCTTCAAAAGGTCAGGAGAACAAACTTGAGGCCTAGCTGAGTTTTAGAAATGACTCCTGTGTTGGAGGGGTACTCTGTTAGTATTTTTCCCAGCTCTCCACAATCCATTTTAGATTTCTTCATATTTTATTTTAATTCATGTTTATACCGTGATGATTTGTTAATAAAGTTAGCCATAACTCTTAATTGCATTAAATATTTTCAACATTTATGGATGCATTTTTAGCAAAATAGTTCAGTCCTTTGATACCTTATTCTCCTCTTTTACTAAATGAAAGTAATGGAATGATACCTGAATAGATATATCATGGCTGTTAAAAATGATTATTGATGTTCAGTTCTGCTGAAAACATGTAAAGTTATCAAAAGCAACTGCACAGGCTGTTAGGATATATGATTAATATTATTTTTGGGTCCAAACTATATTTATTAAAGTTATCACAAGGAAGAAACTAGAGTGAAGTGTTGGTTTTGAAAGAAAGTTTTGTAAACAGTGGAAAAGAACAGTTTTAGCATAACTGAGAACTTGGCCCTCAGTGAATTTCAACTGGAAGTTTTTTAGTGTTGGAAGAATGTGGCTCTTTATGTGTGATGGTTGAAAAGCCACTTTAATAATTTGAAAGTAACATTTTTTTTCTTTTGCCTAGATGGTGAATAAATTTTTGAAAGAGGTAGCCATTTATGGTAGTTCTCCATTGCTAATGAAAGTTAAGATTAGAAACATGAGCACAGTAAGCCCTAACACGTTTGTAAAAAGTAGAAAACATTGCTAGAGTTCAGCAATTAAATTATATTTAAAAAAACTTTTTAAAATGGATATATCTAGAGGCATTAAAACAAGAAGGGGTGGAATTAGTATTCTAGTTGTTAACATGAAAGTGTTATGTAGAACTGCCCAAAGGTGTACCAGAACTAAATTGCAAAAACTTCTAAGCAATGGAAAGTTGAAGGAAATAAAATATAAATGTTTTAGTGTACGTGTATAATAAAATGTGGTAACTGGGTAGCCATTATCCTACTATAATTCTATATGATCTGTACTTTTTGTAAAAATAATGTATTTTATTTTAAAATAATTTGGCTTATTATGAAACTTAGTATGCAGTTTGTAACGTGTGGATATCTTATAAGGGTATTTTTAAGTTTTTAATCCAGCAGGTTTTCTGGCACAGTTATGAGTTTCATACTGTTTATCTGAAATGGCTTGATACCTTGTTTCCTAAAGCTGCTTCATTAGTTTAGGATTTAAATATTTGTTGCTTCAAAGCCCTCATATTAAGATAGGATGTGTGTTTATTTATGCTGTTATGCAATTAAATTTTTGCTGATTTGATCTTTATGTTTTGTGAATTTTGAGAATTGTAATCCAGACAGTAATCGAAAATGAGAATATTCTTAAACATACAATGTGGATATGAATTGTGAGCAAGGCTTATACTATATGGGTTTTTTCCTCATTATTCTGCATAGAGATAGAGAGATATTTAAACAGAAATTCATTCATACCTCAATGGTTTACTGTAGTGGACTTTTTTTTAAAAAAAAGTTACCTACTAAATATAAGTAAATAACTCTTAATATGGGTGGATTTCAATTGCAAATATGTTTGTGCTAGGAAAATTACAACACTTTATGCGGAAGCTATTGCTTTTTGTGGCTGCACATTATCTTCACTACATTTCTACAGGATAATGTAGAAATCAGAAACTTAGAAATGCAACAGTTAAATACTTTCTACTAAAGTCTTATGGTTTTGATAACAGTGTCCTGTTGTAACTCTACTTCTGTGTAATTACCAATTGATCCCCAAGTCTGTAAATATCCTTTCTGATATCAAAGACACATCAGGGTAAACGATCACTGGAATCTTCTTGATCAGAGGGTATGTGGGGGAGGGTAGATGGAAATAAGCTTGTTCAAAAGTGAATCTACTACATTAGTTGTGCATTCTGAAACTGGTTTCTCCTTGAAGTTCTTGCTTGAAAATGAGAAGAGATCTTAATACAATACATGCACCCACTCTTAGTTTAAAATATTCCTCAGCAAGGGCAAAGTGATCTCAAGCTGATGTTTTATGATAGTGAGAATTGGAATTGGAAACAAATGTACCTTTTTATTTTGAAGCTTCAAATTCACTTTGTAAGCCTTGCATGCCAGTTTGATAGACTAACATTCTTACATTACAACAGCAATATCGCAACTTGTAGTGTTGGCATCACAATTGGCTTGAAACCCTGGATTTGTGATTGGGCTCCCAGAATTCTATCTTATAATACTGCTTGGAGTGGAAAGACTTAATTGGGGATTTCTAGAGTAGATCATATTGTGTTTGACCCTTGCACAGTATTACAAAATCCTGATTAGTTGTTGTAGGAGGATTTTTAGATGATGAGTAGTCTGTGCTGGAAAATAATCTTCAGTGTTAAACAGATGCTTTCCTGGGAATGCTTACTCACAAATAACTGTCTCTAGGATCACAGACAGACTATATTGGAGTCCTTTTTCATAAGAAGCAGCTCCACATCCCCAAAGAAACTTGTTATTTTATAAAACCTGAAATGGAATTTTATTGAAAGCAAGTATCACTAATTTGAAGTTTAAAACAATTGAATGAAATGATGTGATTATGTTCTGTACAAGGTGTGGTATTTTTAGGTTTTGCTCTTAAGTAATTATAAGGTAAATTTCAACAGTAATGGGTAACCAGAATACTTGGGAGCAAAAGTATTTGTACCTCAGTTTTGCATTAATTGAAGAAAGGTATTAGGGTAAGACTGGAGCCCTCTAATACCTGCTTAATATAATACCAATAAGGCCTTCCAGCTTTAATGTAAAGAACAAGTTTTACAGGAAAGGTAGGGAGAATAATTTAAAGAAACGGAGAAAATCAAATATTGTGAAAATCACTGACTTCCCTTTACTTTCAAATTAGAAATTACAATAGGATTGTTTTAAAATGGCCTAATTCTTTATTATATTTAGCCAAATAAAATCTAAGGATGCTAATAGTTCTGAGTTTTCTTTTATTTCAGCAAAAGATACAAAGCAATCTAATGTTTTGGCAATTTGACAACAATTTCTTTTACCAAGACCAAAACTTAAAAATCTATTAGTCAAATGATTATAATTTCATTCCCATTGACCTCTAATATCAGTGCATTCTATTATTTTATCAGTACATAGACTGAAAGCTACTATTAACAATGGGAAATGTTAATTTTGTGAGAACATATTACATTCTCTTCAGCAAACTCTTTAGTGCATCTGTTGCATTGCTTCATCCACAGAATTTCCTAATTATCATAATTTGATGTGGTACTAGCTTTTGGAAGGAGTTTAAGATGGTATTTTAACTTAGTATAAACAGCATCCTAAAGATAATCCAAAGTGTTAATATATTCAGTTCAGTAAGAAATTCATTTTAAAAGTTCTGTTATTGGCAGATCAGATGGTAGCAGAAATTCTTTAACTCTCTTAATTCTTTTGTGTGTGTTGTATGCTCTCTCTTACCATCCAAACATAGCTAAATTGAATTTATTTGAAAATATGTGAAATCCAGCTCATAATGTCAAATTAAATACTATAAAGGACTGTTCCATATATTAATACATGTTTTGTGGTGAAGGCATTTGAACAGTTGAACGGCTGTCCTTAAAGCATACTTTTTAAGAACATTGTGAAAACAACAATAAATTACAGAATGGGGGAAAAAATCCTTATATTCCTTAATTGTAAATCAAATGTGAATCTGTGACTTCTACAGAAGGCCAGTTGTAATTCGCTTTTCTCTACTACTTCTGGCACCTTACCTTTATGACGTTGGTTAAGAGACTATAATTCTTATTTGCTGTTAATATTCTCAAAGTTCTTGCAGAACACAATAATGATTTCCGGTTTGCTAAACTAATATAATTTATTCACAGGATTTGTCAGCATTATATAAGGTCGGAGAATTAATTTCATTTACATAGGGGCTTTTGCAGTTGCAAATGAAGGCTTCCCCTCCCCCCCAAAAATGTTTTGTTCTTTGCTTACAGTGCACACGGTGTTGCTGAAATGCATAGAAAACCCCATTGCAACAAAATGACTTCATTGGAGTTGGCACGTAAAAGCAGGCAGAATCCACTTCGGCCATGCTGAAATAAAGGAAGCCAAGTGTTTTAAATAGCCACTCCCCTTGGCCAGAATGTTTTGAGAGAAGCTCATTGTCTCCCTCTGAGCTCTAGCAGTTTGTCTGCCTCTGTTAACTCTCCCAAACCAGACAGCTCGCTTTTGAAAGTTGACATCTGGTTTACTCTTTGTTCACCTGTTTTTTTTTTTTAAAAAAAATGCAAATAGATGTGTGTGCAATTGCCTTAGAGACTTTTTTTTTGTTTCTTTCTCTCTTGTGCCTGGGCTGGGAAGAATGCCACCGAGGGTTCTGTCAAATAATGCTTCCAGTAGAACTCTACTATACCCTGTTGTTACATTAATAGACAAAAAAAAAAGTTTTGGCACCATATGGCTAGTTTGTTTCAGATAGGTTATCAGTGAATTTAGCTGATCAATAGTAGTTTTACGCATTTCATGTTTGGATTTCCAAGGAGCTTGGCTATTCCAGGTGAAAATATTCCTTGAATGCTACAGGTTATCCTTTCATTGGAATAGTTTATTTGCTGAACTATTATGTAGTAGCAGGCATAGTACTCTACAGCAGGGGTGTCAAACTGCGCGTCCACAGGCTGGATGTGTCTTGTAGAAGCCACGCACACCCCATTTCTGGCAATGGCAAAACTGTCCCGATACATTGTTTGACATGTCTGCTCTACAGTGTAGATTTCAATTGTTGAACTAAGTTTGCAGAGTTATAGAACCCTGACATTTTTTTTTCTTATAGCAAAGGCTGGCTATGGCTTTGCTGATAACTATGGATTAATTGCAATGCTCAGATAACTTTGGGCTCTGTGGATTCTTTTGATTCTCCTGGGAAGAGACAACTTTCTTCTCAAGTCTTAGACCTAATCTGATCATCTTTCTCAAAGATCACCCCAGAGCAGACATGTCAAACTCGCAATGACACGTGACGTCATGCAACATATCGGGAGAGTTTTACTATTGCCAGCAATGGGGTGGGTGCGGCTTCCGGATGATGCATCTGGCCCGCGGGCTGGCAGTTTGACACCCCTGCCCCAGAGGAACTGTTTTTGAAATTGCATGGGTTACTTAGAAGTAAAGTACTTTAGATTCTAGATACTAAATTCATTACTGATGAATACGTCCTAAACTTGGAAATTGGATATAAAATCAATATGCTCCCTTTTCAGCCCAGCAAAACAATTTAAAAACTTTTGTCACCTGTAAGTTATTGGCAAAATACTAAAAGGATATTTAAAACTGGCCAAAGACCCACCTGCATGCAAGCAACTTAAAATATACAGTGTCTAAATGTTTCTGTTTAATAGATCAAAACAGTAAATATAATTTATAACACATTCTGAGAATTCTTATGACATAAAAAACTTTTATGGAGTCAATCTTAGAATATAACTGTAATAATTGAAAACAGTGCAGTGACGTGACTAATGCAACCCTTTAAAACATTGAGTTAATTATGTCATTAATTTGATTTGTTTCTAGACTTCTGAAGAATTGAGACATTTTAGAATAGGCACAGAATGCAATGGGATTTTTTTCTTTGCCTGTTCTGTGTTTTTGTTATAGAAGATATTGGCTGCAACAACCTTCCGTTTTTTTAATTGAATGATTTTAGACTAAGATCATCCTCCGTTGCCCTCTGACCCTGCCAAACATTAATTGTCCCTGGGATTCTCTTACTTGACCCATCATGTTTTTTTGTTTAAGATTATACACTGTACTCTTTTGTCTCTTTTCTATCCAATTTGCCTGTACTACTTTCTCAAGGGTATTTTTCTATTGTAGTTTTCTTCTTTTTTAGGAATCACTATTGTTTTGATACTTCCATTTTAATTTCCCCTTAGCAGTGAATGTGCCCTCTTCAACTTCCCTTTTCTAAGCTTTTTTTTTACTGTGTCACCTGTTGCTACCATTCTTGTTTTCAACAGATTTGTAATCCAAACATTAGTTTTTTATGCAAAATAGATTGTTTAGTATGAGCTCTTTTCTTTCTCATTTTATCAGTTGCATGGCAACATTTTCCAAATATTTAGTTTTATCTAAATAGTCCATTGAAGAAAACCTGGTTAGCTTAATGTCTCTATCCTTCCTAAAATCTTAATATCTTAGTATCTCTGTATTTAAGAAAAAGTTATAAAACTTTCGAACCATTTTTAGATCATTAATCTGAGAAAGAAATATTTAGAGAGACAACATGTTTGAGAAAGTTAATACGATGAATATAAATGATCTATTCGGTGCGTTGACTTTTTAGAAACTACCATTATTTTTTCTTACCTTGAAAATGATCAGAACAATATTTTTTAGGCATCTCTACAAAAACTGAGTTTTAAAAATAGCCAAATAATCTGGTTGGTTTTTTTGTGTGTTCTTGAAGCCCATACTTTCTGTACTTTAATCCCTGGAATATATATTTCTATAATCTTCCAATTTATATTCTTTTAAAAGAAGTCCAGCATTCTCTTGGGCTCAGTCTGATCCATGTGGTCAAATAATATTGGATATAAGTTTCTTATGTCAGAAGCTCTTCTATGTAGGGTTAACGAGTCTCACTAGAAAGTATAGTATTTGTAACCCAATGAAATGATATGAGATAATGCTCCTGATGGGTAAAAGTTGGTGTTCAAGGTCTTGGAAAATCTTCTTAGCATTTTAGAGAAAGTTTCTTAGAATACCATTAAGCTTTTAGGTGAAGCCACTCAAAAGATGCAAAGATGCTATTTATTCGGTATACTTGGTTATCAGAAGTGAGGATTTGGCACATTTGAAGCAGCTTTCACCTATTAATATAAGAACTGAGCATATCAAATCTTTAAAAGCACATGGGTATTTGTACAGTAAATGTTGATGGAAATTCCTCTCCTTTCTCTGATACAGTGACATTAAATTAATTTTATCTCTAAATATAGAGCAGGCATGTCAAACTTGCAACGTCACATGATGTTGCACGGCGTATTGTGACTTTTTCCCCATTGCAGGCAATGGGGTGGGCACAGTTTCAATATGATGCATTCGGCCCGTGGGCCGGCAGTTTGACATGCCTGATATAGAGTCATAGTTAGGAGGTCTCTTCTTCAGGCATTCAAAAACCCTAGGAAAAAACTAGCTTTTAATTACTTAGTCCTCTTCACTTACAGCTACCAGGGGTAGGTAACCTTGGCTCTTTTATGACTCATGGGCTTCAACTCCCAGAATTCCTGAGCATGGCTGACTCAGGAATTCTGGGAGTTGAGGTCCACGAGTCATAAAAGAGCCAAGGTTGCCTACCCCTGAGCTATATGAATAGGTGTTTTCAGTCTAACACTATAAAACAGCGGTCCCCAAACTTTCTGGCTCTGCTGGTGGTATTGGGGGAAGAGGAGAGGGAATGGTTCCATGCAAGTGATGTGCATGCAAGCTTGTGTGTGAAACTCTATTTGTACAAATGGCAGGCATGGGCACCCGTCAATTGCACAAATGGAGCTTTGTGCGTTCACCCAGTACATGTATTGGAAAGATTCTGCTACTAATCTTAACAATTTAATTAAACTAGTTCCAAGACTGAAGTCATATATACCAAGATTTTCTCATCTAACAGTGGCTCAGCATTGTGATATCTATATAGATTAACCCCCAGGTCTCTTCCTAATTTTTCTGCTATATGCAATATTGTCATTGTAAAGTCATTCCATCTCCTTCCCTGAATCTGTCATCTTCTCCATCAGAATCTAAAGCTAGTCAGGAAGATTGGGCTTATAGCAGGGGTCCCAAACCCCTGGTCCATGGACCAGTACCGGGCTGTGGCATACCAGCAACCGGTCCTCACAAACAAGCAAAACCTCATACATGGGATGCAGGTAGCACAGAAAAGCACACACTCTCAGTCTGAGGTAAAACCTTTCTCCACGGAACCGGTCCCTGGTGCCCAGACGGCAGCTCCGATCACGCTTTGCTCGCACAAGCATGAAGCTGAAGACACCGGCCTGAAGATGTCGAAACGTCACCAAGATACTCTCAATCTTACACGGGAAAAGACCCAAATACGCCAAGACCTACACATATATATGTGTGTGTGTGTGTATGTAGATCTTTGGTCATTCGGGTTTTTTCCCACGTAGAATTGGAGGTATCAGGGCAACGTTTTGACAAAATCTCATCCGTCATCCTCAGGCTGGTGACATCAGCTTTGTTCTTCTGGGAGAAGTGTGTGGTAGTGGCTGTTTTTTCTTTTTTAAACTGCCAGAGGGGGTGTGTTCTGTGGGTGGAGGCTTGGCTGTGTTCTGATGGGGTGGAGGTGTGCTCTGATTGGGTGGGGGGTTAGCTGTGTTCTGATTGGGTGGGAGTGTGTTTTGAATGGGGGCTGTGTTCTGATTGGGTGGGGATGTGTTTTGAGTGGATGGGCTGGTCTCAGCTGCCAGCCTTAGACCTGAACTGGAGAGTTGTGCTGCTTTTGTTCGGCTCCGTGTTTGTGGTGGTGCCATGTTTTTATAGTGGGTGTCAGTTTGCTTATTGTGTGGTTTGGAGGGGTTTAAAGTGGCTAATGTTGCAGCTGTAGTTAGGTTTCTGTTTTGTGGTTGTGTGTCGTTATCATTGTGGGTTCGGATTTGCTTTTTGAATGGTAGTGTGGTGGTGATGTCATGTGATGTTATCCTGAGTTTGGGTCTGGTATCATTCTTGGTGGTTGGGACTCGTCAATCAAGGCGGGTTTCCAAATGGCTGGTAGGCGAGATGTATCATCTCGTTTGTTCATGCTGTGGGGGCATTTTTCTATCTCGATGGCTTCTCTGACTATTCTGTTGTTAAAATTTTAACAACAGAATAATCAGAGAAGCCATCGATATATATATATATATATATATATATATATATATATATATATATATATATATATATATATATATATATAGGGGGGTATGTTCCTTCCCAGGTCATTCAGCCTCTAGAACTAAATATTCTAGATTGCTTCTCATGCACTCTTAAGTTCTCCCCACCACTACTGAGAAGGGAGGTATCAGGAAAGTTCACAATGGCATAGGGTTGTTCCAGACCAGGATGGAAAGATGGAAAGTTAAGAATCTTCACTACAGATAAAATCCATATGATTGATTGCAAATATAGGAAACAGTGCAATACTTTTAGTTTCCCACTTTTTAAATGGCCGTATGGAGGGTTGATATCTGGAAGAAAGCTTAACAGGGTGTCCAACAATAATGGAGGAGGCATGGTGTTGACAGGAAAGGATCAGTGGGAGACCTTGGCATAATTGGCTACTACAGAAAATGCCTGTCTTCTTGCCATGCCCTTCTTGAACATAAGCTATGTGAAGTAATCCAGTGCTATGCTATTTTATAGAAGATGTAAATCACTTTGAATTGAGCATTTGCCCTTTCTGTTTCATCATCTATAGCTAGATTATGCAGAACATAAGTGAAGCTACATATCTTAGTAGGTGAAATAGAGCTTTCTGGAAACGTGCCATGAATTGCCAACCTCTTTCAGAAATGAAATGATCCGGTGAACCACATTTCTGGAAATCTATTGAATAAACAGATGAATAATCTTAGGAATAGAGGAGAGGCTGTGACAGGAAGTGAAAATGTGCAATCATAGAGGAAAGATAAGTTATTGCTAGAATGGCATCCAGGACCTTGAGACAGTGTACCTCAGAAATAAAATGTGAAGCTAGAGAAGGGAAGGAGTATAACAGTTGAAACACATTGTTGAAAAGACTGTCTTAGCCGGGAGTACCCAATAAGAAGCACAGACCTTGATATCTGCTCTAAGGGAAGGCCATCAAAAGTCACAGAGAAGAAGAGTGATTTTAACTAATCCTAAATATCTACTTGACTGGCTATTGTGACACAGTTGTAAGACTTTTCTTAGAGAAGGAAGAAACTACAGCAGGGGTCTTCAAACTTGGCCCTTTTATGACTTGTGGACTTCAACTCCCAGAATTCCTCAGCCAGGCATGCTGGCTTAGGAATTCTGGGAGTTGAAGTCCACAAGTCATAAAAGGGCCAAGTTTGAAGACCCGTGAACTACAGTATGGTTAGTTATTGTGAAACAGTGCTTTCTGCTCCCAAGAAAAGATGATGGAGGGAAAACTAGGGATACTCTGAAAGTTATTTATGCAAGCCAATACATATGTGGGAAAAAGGTCAACTTCTCTTGTAACAAGAGAAACAATTTCTCTTGGGCTGGAAACAATTCTTTAAAGTCTCTCAGACCTCTGATTACTAATATTTATTAGACGCGAGTAGACTATTTTTAAATGAGAAACTTACATGCAGACAAGTTAAGATAGGAAGATTCTGATTCATTTTCTCACTGGGGACATGGCTTGTCTCTTTTTAAGGTGGGGTAGGTTGCACCTGTTGGTGGTTTTGGAAATAGCTGGTAGACTTCTTGTCATTGTGACAACCAGCTGTCATAGCAGGGCAGGTGCTGAGAGGGTGACAAAGATTTCCAGGTGCAGAATGAATGTGGTGGGAGGATCATACTACAAGAACTAATCCAGTTTACATGCTAAGTCATTGGAGTGCTTGTTCTGCAGGCTGGGAGATATAAGAGATAAGAATGTTAAAATGGGAAAAGAATTGTGCCCTTGTCACCTTCTGTGTAAGTCTGTGAGAAGTTGGAACTTTGTTGGTTGCTTGATACATTATGGAAGATGATGCTAATGTTTTAAAACATCTTTGATAGCCCAAAACTCTTCAGTAAAAATACCATAATTTAACTTTCCTAGTTGGTAGGTATTTTGGGGAAAGTACATAGGGGGAACAAGCTGTCATCAAACTCTGGAGGAGATTATGAAAACTAATGGCTAAAACATGTAAAGAATGGTTGCTGGAATTGTGTATATCTAGTTTAATGAAGAGAAGGACGAGGGGTGACATGATAGCAGTGTTCCAATATCTCAGAGGTTGCCACAAAGAAGAGGGAGTCAAGCTATTCTCCAAAGCACCTGAAGGCAGGACAACAAGCAATGGATGGAAACTAAGGAGAGAAGCAACCTAGAACTAAGAAGAAATTTCCTGATGGAACAATTAATCAGTGGAACAACTTGTCTCCAGAAGTTGTGAATGCTTCAACACTGGAAGTTGTTAAGAAGAGATTGGACAACTATTTGTATGGCATACATGTCACACTTGTGACGTCACATGACATCGCACAACGTATCGGGATGATTTTGCCATTGCCGGCAATTGGGTGGGCGCAACGTCTACATGACGCATCCAGCCCACGGGCCAGCAGTTTGACACCCCTGTTATAGGGTTTCCTGACTAAGCAGGGGGTTGGACTAGAACAGGGGTAGGCAACCTTGGCTCTTTTATGACTCGTGGACTTCAATTCCCAGAATTCCTGAGCCAGCCTTGCTGGCTCAGGAATTCTGGGAGTTGAAGTCCACGAGTCATAAAAGAGCCAAGGTTGCCTACCCCTGGACTAGAACACCTCCAAGGTCCTTTCCAACTCTGTTATTCTAAGAGATATTCTAATCAGAAACATCCTGATCCACAAAGGATAGCGAAGTTTGTGAAGTAAATGCTTGTTTGAGTAGAAAAAATCCTTTTGGGGTTTTGGAATCCTACCTTAAAAAGACCCTTTTCTTGATGAGTGAGCAGTACAATTGGTTGGAAGGTGATTCTCAGCAGGACATTTCACCTGTAAAGTGGCAGGTTTGTCCACAATATAAACACATCACGCCCTCCTTTGCAATCATTACTTTGTTGCAATTCTGTGAGTCTTCCATTGATAGCTATGGATTAGTGGGATTAACGACCAAAGTCTCTGAGATGACCTTTCAAATCAATCCTTTTTTAATGTATATTTTATTATGTTTTAAAGCAAACATAAAAATTAACAGAAACTAATACAGAGTAAGGAAAATAAAGTGAAAAAAAACCCAAACAAGTAGAAAGAAAGAAAAGAAATAGGAAGAAGTTCCAGTTAACTTTGCAACCAATAAGTATGATTACAAAGTTATCTCTTACTCTATGATTACAAAAAATCTTCAAAACCACTAATGATGTGTATATTTCCCATGCAAATAGTGTATACAGGGGTGCAATAAATTAGTTATGTATTTCATTTGATAGTTCTCTTCATATTAGTTAAGTTAAACTTTATTCATTATAAATAACAACTGAAAGTGTGTGTGTGGGGGTGTATATGTATGTATGTATGCATGTATGTGTACAATGTGCTTATCATACCTTAGGCCAGACATGTCAAACACAAGGCCCGGGGGCCGGATCCGGCCTGCGAAGTGGTTTCATGTGGCCCGCGAAGCCATCCTGGAAACAGTGAGGGAACGGCCCCCCACTGCCTTGGCCCTGGCCCAGAGACCCTCCTTCTGCCAGAGACCCTCAGATCTGTCCCACTCCTGCCCAGGCCCCCATAGGCACCCTTGATGCAAACGATGTAGAGCTGGCCATGCCCACCCAGTAGGCCATATGCACTCTAGCCACACCCACCCAGTAGGCCATACCCACCCAGCCCCCTGAGGGCAACTGCAATGCTGATGCGGCCCTCATTGAAATTGAGTTTGACACCCCTGCCTTAGGCTCTGTATTTTATGGTTGGCATATACTTGACCGGGTATTATTTGATCTATTTGGCTTTCTCAAATGCAACTTTCAGTAGCGTCACAAAATTACAGGGGGTTTTGTACCAAAAGCAAGCTTGCGCATTTTGCAGTTCCCTTGGTCAGATTGATTAAAATTACTACACAAAACTGGTGAGAAATTCCTTAGGTCTTGGTGAGATGCGTGATTTGAGCAATGAAATGACAAATCTGCCAAGGTGCCCATCGCATTTGTCAGCTTTGAAAGCCAGGGAGCTGCTGTTGGAGCAGTGACTGTGTAGCTTGAGTCTGATACTGGACCTGCTGTTTCTGTCCCACCTGCTGGTGTAAGAGTTGCTATTCAAACAGATAAAGATTGAAGTGATTGTGTAACTGCTAGCTGAAGACCTTCTCCATTATCTGTGAAGGTAGATGTTTGCTCTCCAGTGCACAGTAAGAGTGTATGAGAAAAAGTCTCAGAAGTTTCCAATCTCATCTATTCAGGGGCATATTGCTTCTAAATTGAAAATAATTAACTTGCTGCAATCCTTGTACTAGTACAGTACTCCATTAATCTTAATACATATTGCTAAACAGTACTCTTGAGATAATCATACTTGGAGAAGAATGGTTTTTGATTCAGGAAGTTGCCAAAGTTACCCCAGTGATATCCTCTGGGTTAAGAGGACATCTGGGCTGTAAGCCAAGCAAGACATTGGAATTGATCCAGTAACAGTGGAATTGCTAGAAATTCTGTAGATGCTGTTTAATCTAGAGATTTGAATACATGCTGCTTCCTCATGGTCTTGTGAGTACTATAAGTAGGCCAATGTGCTGCCAAAGATTCATACTGAACATGGTAATTAAGTCCCTCCAATCATCACCTTCTGAGATAGAGACAAGATTAGCTAAATAAATTTATTACAGAGAATTAGGAAGTTTTCGTCTCATGGCACCTGGGAATCCATCCTTCCTGATCCACTAGTTAACAGGGTTAAATCTAGGACCCCTTTCTCCGACCTTTGAGTTTGAGATCAGGAGCCTGCTCATTTCCTGGCCTTGAAGATCCTTGTCACCTGCCTCTTATTGACTCAACAGCTCTCTCTGATTGTGAGAATCAGAGAACTCTGCCATACAATTTCAGCTCAAATATTCTATGTGAGATATCAGTGTACAGTTTTAACTTATGGGAAATTGTTCTTGAGACTTTGGAAAAAGTGTCTGCTAATGGAAAGAAAAACATCTTGTGGAGGCAATCCAAAAATGTCATAATCTCATGTTCACATATTTTGCAGTCATCCTGAATGAAGTATTTCAGACTTGGCCTGTTTTTTTAAAATATGAAATTACAACTGTTGGATTTATCTGCTGATGACCTGGATGCAGTTGTAATACTAAAAAAGATCAGACTGAAAACCGTGTGGAAGTATAATTTCATAATTGTGTCTAATTCCTAGAACCGGTGCTACAGTGCTCATAATTTTCATGCAGTTTTCCAGCTGATGACCCATACTATAATTAAGAACAATGGGTATTGACGATAGGTCCATCTGGAGAATATCCTATTGTAGAAGACGCTTACAGCATATTTGGTCACTGTAAAGTTGTAGACCGTAGAAGACCAGATGGTGTTTTAAAGTTGCCCAGTGTTTTGTGCATAACACCAAGGTGACTTGATTCATCTTGAAAAATCTAACTTGGCTTGTCTGGTATAGGACAAGCTTGAATAGGAGCTTATCAGGAAATTTCAGAGATATAGATTAGATTGACAAATTAATTAAATAAATAAATAAAATGCCCCGGAATGCAATGAAAGAGACCCATTCCTTGGAGGAATAACTGTTATCTTCTTGTGCTTGAAAGTATCTCTAGAAATAGTTATGCTAATTGTGTCTGATTTAGTCATTTTAAAATATGGAGAGAAGGATATTTGACAGGTAAGTAGGCAGTATGGTCATTTACCCACCTATATGATAACTGTGTTTTATTTAGATGGACTGCAGATTGTGCCTATAGCAATGATGTGAGAAACGTACAGTCCTGAAAGCAAAGGTTAGGTTACTGCGATGTTAAATTATATGGAATCTGTTAATCTATGAAAAGCTCTAGATTTATTGTGAACTGAACAGAGCAAAAACAATTGTTTTACTGCAGTGGCGAGACTCATACTATTTTGAAGTCCTACCCAGCTTGTTGATGTGTTAATTCTCTACTTAAGATTTTTTTTTCTACCAACACAATGGAAGGACTGACCAGGATAATCTGTTATGTAAAAACTGCCTTATTTATGTTAGCATGTCTTCTAGTTCCCTCTCTCCTTCCTTCCTTCCTTCCTTCCTTCCTTCCTTCCTTCCTTCCTTCCTTCCTTCCTTCCTTCCTTCCTCTTTTCTCTATATGATAAAACAATAGAAATAAAGGTTAGACTGCAAAGTTGGAAGATAAATCTAGTACTTTCACATTTGTTTTCCCCAAAATACATCTTGTTTGATATGCAGATCAATCTTTGATCTGATCCAACAGCATTAAACTTCTTAGAGTAATGGCATCATTTTAAGTAAAATTTGTCCTTGCTTTTGCTGCCATTCCTCTTCATGCTTGGAAAATATATTTCAAAGCACAAAATGATCTTTATTCAAAAGTATTCAATGCTGCGTCTTCTTTAGTAAGCACATAAGGACATACCACACACTGCTTAATTTTGAAAGGTTCATAAGTTTGAACTGAAGCATTCTAGCTTATGTGGAGTCAGCATTATTCCTTTAGCTTCAGGAATAAATAATGTCCTCTTTAGAAGTTCTGATGATGACATTTATTAGTATGTGTATTGTGTAATTTATTGTAAACTGCTTGGATTCACTTTTGAATGAAAAGGCATAAAAATACTTGTAATCAATAAATTCTATGTCTGCCAAACCTTAAAGTGTTAAACATTTTACCCAAATGGTGTTCTTGAATATTTGACTGTGTAAGCAGAATTGTGTGTGAAAGCCAGGCCATCCGTATTCAATTCAGAGGCTTATGTGTGTGTGAAAAATGTGTTTATATTTATGTTCTAAATATAACATTATGTTTACATTTTATTTACGTCATTCCTACCTTGGGCACAAGTCAGATAAATCTGTTATTGCCAGTACCTTTTTGTTTTTAATGATGCATTTCCTTTTTCAGAACTGCGCAGGCGGCAGTCCATCATCTCTTGTTGAAGCATCTGCTCAAAGACCTTGGTACTAAAATATTGTCGAGGCTAATACCTGTTAATATATAAATAGAAGTTAGCCAGGTCACATTTTGGCCTATATTTTAGAGCTGCGTGTTTATGAGCATTTTCAGGTCTCAATGAGCCACTAGCCTGACTGGTGGATTGTCATGATATGTTTTGAAATATTAAGTAAAATCAGGCACGTGAGATTTTTAAGAACCAAATGAAAACATCTTTTTAAAATGTAGCAGGCTGCTTTTAATGTTTCTTCTGCACTGAGGAAAATTCAGTATTGTAGGCTATTTATTGCTAGGCACGAAGTACAGGTTGAAGAGCCTCCAATTCAGCCAGCTAGGCCTAAGTGCCCTGAGGTAAACTCTATTTCACAAAGGGAATTTTGATTATGGTCTTTGGTTCTATAGCACTGTGCAGGCTTCAAGAGGCAAGTGGGAAAAACTACTAAAAAAAAGAAAAGAAAAGAAAAGAAAAAAAGCAAGCTGGATTGGAGCCACTAACGTCATCTAAGTAAATCTGCTCTAGGACTGAAGCCATAAAATGACTGCCAGCTTCAAACTGCACTTTGGCCTTTTCTTGTCAATGGTTACTTTTTTTTCCAGCATGCTATCCTTTTGTCATTTTTTAAAAATGTGCTTGCAATATTGTGCAGAATCTAAAAGACCCAAGTTGTCCCCTTTTTCTATCTTCCTGGTCTCCCTGTAGCAGGGCCTGCAAATGGCTTCTGCCTTTGTTCTAGAAATATTTGGATCAAGTGGGGGAACAGCATTTTTCCTTCCCAATTGTGGAAGAAATTGGGAATTTTGTATCTGCACCTAGGCTCTCCCTGTGTTCAAGAGAGTAAGTTTCAAACTTCAGAAAGGGAATGTTGATGTGCTAAGTTTCTGTTGTCTCGCAGATTGTTGTGGAGCATAGAACTGAACAGACTGCAATTTGGTGTTGTCAATTGGTCTTTGATTAAATCAGAAAGTATAAATATTGCAGATTGACTTTAGCAAAAGAAGATTTGATTTAAAATATGGCTTTAGAGTGTATTTTTCTTTTAATTTATGGGAAGGGGGGGTTTCCATAAAATATTTGATACCTCACCTGTCTTTTTTTGTTTGTTTTGAAAGCTGCATGCATGCAACGAAAACAGCATCATGTTTCAATTGCAAAGTCTGAATGATTAATTGGCAATCTTTCTTAGGTCTCTGTATAAATCTTCAGAATGGTTTTAGATAATACAGCAGTGGGAACAAATATATCGAAAAAGAAGCAAATGTACATTGAAATGATGGGGTTTCCCCCATCCCAGTCATAACACAGATTTGTTCTGCTTTTAAACTATGAATTAAGCTTCATTTAAGCTTGATGTCAGGTTTTTGAATCTTGTGATTAGGAGCATATTAAAACCACTGTCTTGCTCATGAATCATTAGATGACTCAGTTCCTGAAACCACTCCACTACAAGTTTCTCAGTTTTTGGCTACAACCAAAAGCAGGAAATTCAGTGTTGAATAACTTCCTTTCCTAGTGCTGGCTACATCAGGGTCAGTGGTTAGTAGAGGCTGTTTTGGTAAGTAATAGGAAGATGTTCATCTTAGGAACAAAGGCCTTCAGCTCCATTTGCTAAAGCTGTTTATGATCTGTGGTCTTGATTTTGAATGTCTAGATACTGTGACATCTGCAAAAGTGAATAAGAACTATTATCTGGATTTTTCAAGAATAAACATTTAGGTGGTTTTTTTTTTTTAAAAAACATAGAACACTTTTTAACTCATACTTTTTTTTCCAAAAAGTTTTTTTTCTTTTTTAGAAAAAGCTTGACCAGAATCAGGCTAAAAGACACAAAAGGACAAAGAGTAGAGAAAAACCTTGGAAAAAAATAAGTGATTTGTCTTCCTATTACCCTTCTTTAGATAGCAAGCCTCAACCTAGCCTTGGTTGTGTTTACCTCAAATATCACCAAGGCCAGGATGAAGTCTGCTATCTAACTCAGCCTCAGGGGCTACTGAATCCATTTCTGTAGGTGAACAACAGATTGTACGGTGACTTGGGTTCAGCAAATGCAATTTTGTACTGGGATCTAATATTTTTTTCCTCATACATTCTGTACAATATATATATATACCGGTATATATATATATATATATATATATATATATATATGTATATGTATATGTATATGTATATATATATGTATATGTATATGTATATGTATATGTATATGTATATGTATATGTATATGTATATGTATATGTATATGTATATGTATATGTATACGTATACGTATACGTATACACACACACACACACACACACACATATATATATATATATATATATATATATACACACATATATACATATATACATATATATATATATACATACACTATATTAAGAGCTTTGCTTTTCTTCTTATTCCTTGCTGTATGTTTCCAAACCTGAAATTTTCTGAGCCAAAATAAATTTGACATTACAATGGTTTTCAGATTGATTAGAGACATTTAGATGCTGTGCCTTGTGTAATGGCCTGATAGTTGCCTGACTACCATAGAGTAATTGTAAAAGAATGCACCATGTGTGTTTATGTGTTGGGATTTAAAAACAACATTTGCTATTAGTGATACCCTGAGGCCAGTAGGCATGTATGTATGTACATATGTATATAAACTGGTTTTTGCCATTCTAAGTTCCAAAATAAAAGCTTTCAAATTACAATAGATTTATGGTGAGATCCCTTTCCTTCTTTTTGAGATTAGAGAAAATTATGTACATCTTGTGGTTTTGTAATCTTCAATAAAGTAAGAATTTGTGATATGCTGTGCTGTGTGAGTCTCATGTAGCTCCTTTGCCTCGGGTTTGATTCATGAAGCAGCACAGTTATTCAAATTTGGAAAAATAGTAGAGGAATTCCTGTTGTTTGAAGCATTTTTGAAAGGCAGGTTATTTTAACTATGAGTGTGGAAGAGATATCTAATGCAGTATATTGCTGATCCTCACACCTTGTTGTCCTTAATGAACATACTATGATTATTAGTGGTCATACATTTCATGAAGTCCATGAAATTTCCTACATTCCTCATCATCATTCACATTGTTTTGGAGGTTCTTCCAGGAAAAGCTTTTAAGAGGTTATTGAGTTCTATACCCACAAAGGGGAAAAAGTGAAGTCACAACTGTTGTGTCTGTAAATAGTTGCAAACATGGAAAATAGCTGGTTGCAAGAAGCAGGGTTTGAAGCGGGAGATTCAGGTGCAATCATTGGTTAAAAGTAACAAGAAGCGGGAAAATAGCGTCTAGTGATTGGTTACAGTTCAAATAGAGTTACTATAAAAGCTTGAAACATTTGACAGTTGTCAGTTGACTTTTGTGTATTCAATAAACTCGTTCATTGTAAAATCACTCTGAGTCCGCGTCTATCAGAACCAAACAATTGGCGACGAGGGTGGGATAGACGGAAGACCAGAGAAGATTCGGCGAAACAGCTGCGCAAAGGCGGCAAATTCGAAAAGGTGTCACAGTCAACCAAGCGGCCGCGGCGGAATAAAGAAAAATTCTCCGAATGGCGCAAATCGGGTCATTGAAGGAATTCGACCCTAACTTCCCAGAGGACTGGGAAGAATACATCGGACAGGTCGAAGGGTTCCTACTTGTGAACGGAATTACGGACGACCGGAAAAAGGCGGTAGCGTTATTGACAATTTGCGGCACACCAGTATATCGGATCGCTGTAGGACTGTGTCAACCACAGCCGGTCTCAAGTGTGCCGTATGCTGACCTGCTAGCCAAACTAAAGATACATTTCAAGCCGAGAAGATCCGAACTCTTTTGGCGTCGTATCTTTGAGAAAAGAAACCAGAGACCGGGAGAGTCAATTCAAAAATTCGTTGCTGCCGTCAGGGAAGCCGCAGTACGATGCAAATATGACAATTTGGACATACGAATTCGAGACCGAGTAGTACTGGGCTTGCGAGACGAACAGCTGCAAAATAGAATAATTGCCAAACCCACCGGCGATCTGCAAGAAGTGCTTGACGAACTTCTAACTTATGAATCCACCGGGTATCGCGACCCCCCCTGTAGTAGCATGGCCGTACCAGCCGAGATTAACCAAGAAGGCTTTGTGGACTGCGGGGAGGTGGACCAGCAATGGGAAGAAGACATTGCTGAAGTCTCCAGACGATTCGGGAAAATGGCGCCAAAACCATCCCGAAGTGAGTGGCCTGAATCAAACCGCCGTCACCAAACTGCTACACCGCAGCGACAACCGATCGGGGCCCAACGACCATGGAGGGACTCCACAATGAGACCGTGCGACAATGACAACAGGTGCGGCAGTTGTGGGGGCAACCATCCCCGCAACTCTTGCCGATTCCGTACCGCCAGATGTAGAGCGTGTGGGAAGACCAGCCACATCCAGGCCATCTGCAGGAGTCGTGCCCGCGACAACCGCCTTCATGAAGTCGATGTGTGGCCCGAAGGTAAGGTAACCCCTTATGATAGTGGCAAAGAGACCCCTAGACTGAGGGTTAAAATTCCAAACCGCGGGGAGGTGGCGCGTGTCAATCGCAGTAGGAAGGGGAAAAATAGCAATTTTCCAGAAGGAAAATTAAAAATCATAGTCCATTTGCAAGGGGTTCCTTGCAGAATGGAAATAGACTCAGGGGCTTCAGTGTCAATAATATCCAGTGAAACCCTTGAAAGGATTGAACAAATAAGTGGAAGGAAAATTCCACTTAGTTCAACAAAAATTCAATTAACCGATTTTCAAAAAACCCCAATAAAAATAAAAGGAAAGATTAGCCTTAGTGTTAAATTTAAGGGGTTTAAGGGGTTTTTAGATTTAATAGTCACTGAGGGACAAAGGACTAGTTTAATTGGCCTTAACTGGTTCCCAGCCCTGGGCATTTGGATTGGGGGAATAAATTCAGTTATTAAAAATAAGACCCTCGAATCAGTCTGCAATGAATTTGCAGACGTATTCGATGGGTCTCTTGGTAAATACAAAAGGCCCCCAATTAAATTTAATCTAGACCCCTCAGTTAAACCTATCAGGCTTAAGGCCCGAAGGGTGCCTTTCGCCCTGAAGGAAAAAATAGAGGCCGAGCTCGACAAACTTGTAGGCCAAGGCGTCTTAGAACCTGTTGAGGGTGGTTTGTGGGAAACGCCGATTGTCACACCCCTCAAACCCAACGGGGATGTGAGAATCTGCACTGACTACAAAGCCACCCTGAACATTGGAATGAAAAAAACATGCTTACCCGGTCCCGACGGTGAAGCAGGTCCTCGCCACGATCCAGGACAGCGCCATGTTTGCCAAGCTAGACTTGGCGCATGCGTACTTACAATTGACTGTTTCTGAAGAGGCTGCAGAAGCACAGACGATTGTTACCCACAAGGGGGCGTTCCGAGTCCACAGACTGCAATTTGGTATTGCAGCAGCTCCAGGCATCTTTCAAGAAGTGATGGAGAGGACCTTAAAGGGCATACCTGGTGTATGCCCTTACTTTGATGATGTCTTGATAGCTGGAAAAAATGAAGAAATGTTAGTAGAGCGGCTTGAACAGGTATTGGAAAGATTTAGGAGGGCTGGATTGAAATTAAAAAAGGAAAAATGTTGCATTGGGGTTAAGTCCACTGATTTCTTGGGGTTCAGGATAGACAAAAATGGAATTCATCCTACCCCTGATAAAATTAAAGCAATTAAATTGGCTCCTGAACCAAGGAACAAGGCTGAACTACAAGCCTTCCTTGGCTTAGTAAACTTCTATCATACATTTGTGCCACACAAAGCTGCCATCGCAGAACCCCTCCATAGACTCTTAGATAAAAAGACCCCTTGGCAGTGGCTGAATAAACATAGAGTTAGTTTCCAAACTTTAAAGGACATTCTTTCCAGCCAATCAACAGTAACCCATTTTATCGAAAATAAACCAATTTATTTAGCATGTGATGCTTCACCTTATGGTGTGGGGGCTGTTATCAGCCACTTAGACAACCAAGGTATACAAAGACCAATAGCATATTATTCCAGGACGCTAACCAAAGCAGAGCGGAATTATGCTCAGATAGACAGGGAAGCATTAGCAATCGTGGCAGGAGTAAAAAAGTTCCATGACTACCTTTATGGTAGGAACTTTACCATACTTACTGACCACAAACCCCTATTGGGACTGTTTACCACGGATAAACAGACACCCCAAATCATGTCACCCAGAATGCTGAGGTGGTCCATTTTCCTCTCGGCATATTCATTTTCTCTCCAATACAGACCGGGCAAGGACATGGGACATGCAGACGCCCTTAGCAGACTGCCATTAAATATCACCGAGGAAGACCCTGCCCCTGTGGGACAAATAATGTCCATCCTGGACATTCCTGAATGGCCTTTAACCACTAAAGATATAGCTGTGGCAACAAATAATGACCATACTCTAAAGAGAATTATGGCCTGGGTCCTGAGCAGGTGGCCAAATGCCAACCCTGATGCCAAGTACATTCCTTATTTTAGAAGGAAAGATGAACTGTCAGTTCATTTGGGATGCATACTGTGGGGAAACCGCGTGGTCATTCCAGAAATCCACAGACCCTCAATTTTATTAGAATTACATGAGGGGCACCTGGGAATCGTACGTATGAAGGCATTGGCTAGGAGCCACTTGTGGCCAGGATTAGACCAAGATATTGAAGAATGTGTTTCTAATTGCTATTTGTGCCAACGTTCTAGGCCTGAGCAGCAACACACACGTACGCATAAGTGGGAGTTAGCCAAAAATCCTTGGTCCAGGATTCATATTGATTTTGCTGGACCTTTTCAAGGGTTAACCTTCCTGGTAGTAGTGGATAGTTTCTCTAGATGGTTAGAGGTGGTACCTGTCAGTTCATTAACATCAGCTAAAACAATACAAGTATTAAGGGGCCTCTTTGCCACTCACGGGTTACCTGATGTAATTGTGTCAGACAATGGGCCCCAATTCACCTCTGTTGAATTCCAGGATTTCCTCAGGGCCAACTCGATTAAACACAAGACATCAGCACCCTTCCACCCGTCCACCAACGGCTTGGCTGAACGAAATGTGAGGACCACTAAAGACGCTTTAAAGAGAATCATCAGAGGCGACTGGCACCACAGACTGGCTGAATTCTTGCTGACCCAGCATACGACCCCATGTACGGCTACCGGTAAAAGCCCAGCCGAAATGAGGTGGGGAAAGAGACTAATCACCAAATTGGACAGATTACACCCTGATAGACTTCTACCAAGTGCGGAACTGGACATGCCAAACAGATCATTCAAAGTGGGGGATTTAATTTGGGCCAGGAATTACGCACAAGGGGACAAATGGGTCCCAGGGGTGGTCACGGAAATATTGGGTCCCTTGTCTTACATTATTGAGGGGGAAGGGAACTGGATCAGCAAAAGACATATAGATCAGCTAAGGAAGAGAGCTATGGGCTGTACGCCAGTTGTAGGGAATAAAAGTTTACCTGGGGGAGACTATGCATCAAGGCTTATTAATAACAACATGCCTGATAGTGGGGAAGCAGAAACACAAAATAACCCGTCCACTGATAACCAACAACAACATAGTCAAATTGACTGGGAAATGCCCCCTCAGAGTAGACCAGCAATAGCAGATCTGCATACACATCAACACTCTCAAAGTGTTAACAGTGAAGCGGCAGAGCCAGCTAGCCAAGAGTCCAGGTCCACCAGAGTAAGTCAGCCAAGCAAACAATCAGAGAGGAATGATTCTAACATCCATAGCAACAGGTACCCTTCAAGAGTCCATAGGCCACCCAAATATTTAAAGGATTATGTCCATAAGTAACATCAACTGGGGGGTAAGGGGTGTTGTGTCTGTAAATAGTTGCAAACATGGAAAATAGCTGGTTGCAAGAAGCAGGGTTTGAAGCGGGAGATTCAGGTGCAATCATTGGTTAAAAGTAACAAGAAGCGGGAAAATAGCGTCTAGTGATTGGTTACAGTTCAAATAGAGTTACTATAAAAGCTTGAAACATTTGACAGTTGTCAGTTGACTTTTGTGTATTCAATAAACTCGTTCATTGTAAAATCACTCTGAGTCCGCGTCTATCAGAACCAAACAACAACTGTCAAAAGAGCTCTCAGAGGTGAAGGCGAAGTCAAAGGAAGGACAGAGTAAATGATGGTCAGCAGGAATTCAGTCTTCAGGCACAACATCATGGTCAGGAAGTTCCAAGGTCATTAACAAGAGAAGTCAGAACTATAGGCAGGAAGTTGAACTGAAAACAGTGGGTTGGTAAAGCTGCTGTGGACATTATTTCAACACCTGTCTATTCCCTTCTGAAGGCTTCTATGCCTTGCTTGTAAGTCTCCATACTTTTGAAGGATAATCAGGTTAAAGTTCTCTTTGCCAAATGTAACTCCCAAATAGATTATCTGTTCCCAGATCACACGTTCCTTTTCCTTTCTGCCTTTGGGACCAACCTTTGAAATGCCCATATCCATGTTTATCTTCTGTCTACCTCGATCAGGACTGTGCTTTGGGCTCAACAATAAGGTCAGAGCATTAGGAGTTGTCATATGACCTTTCTCTAACTTTGGAATTTGAATATGCTGCCAAAAATTGTGACTGCTATCACCACATTTCAGGGACAGCGCACTTAACAGTTGGGTTTTGGCAGAAGAAACATTTGTCACGAAGATTGTCATTCTTTAAAAATAGCTGCATATGGCTTCCTCGAGTTGGTCCCTATGGGACCGTTCCATCCTCCACCTGCATTAATATTTAATGCAGAAGAATGAGCAAGAGGGAATATTTGTGCTCCTGAAAAGACCAATGGATTGGGAGCTGATGATTCAAGATAGACAGATAGATAGATAGATAGATAGATAGATAGATAGATAGATAGATAGATAGATATGGTAAATGTCAAATGTTGAAATAATTCATTTACAAAATTATACTAAAATTGATTGAATTGATAGATAAAATACTTGGAGATTAGCTTAACACTTCTTACTTCAGGATTTCATGTTGGAAATTAGTTTGCAATAAACTGTTTGCTAAGAATTGACTTATATAACCATGTTTTCCAACTGGTTCAACTAGGTAAGTATACTCTTCTGGCCATATCTTCCTCCCCTCCCCACTTAGGTAGTACTTGACATGTAGCAGAAGTTCACCCTTTATCCCGCCCCAAACATTCAGACACCTTAATGTCCTCAGTCACAATAACTAAATCACTATTTTTTTTTCTGTGACACAAGTTGTACACTGATGATAATGACTGAAAAGATGTACCCAAATCTTGAACTAGAACAGCTGAACATCTGGCAGATAGCATATGGAACACGACCCTATTGGAGGGTATAAGTTGGAGGTCAGCTACTATTGATTTATCTTTCAAATTAGAAACATTTAGATTCTGAAAACCAGCCTTTGTTATATAAATAGGAGCTCATCTGAAAATTTTGGGTGGGTAAGGGGAATGAAAATCCCCCAAGATACTTGACTGGAATGACTTGGTGCCACGATTGCATTCCATCTAAGTTGGAGGGAAGGAAAAACTACACAAACTTCAGTAAGGTATCTTTAATGCGAATCTGGGATAAATATAAAATCTTAGAAGCTATAAGGGGAATTTAAAAAGGTAAAGGTAAAGGTTCCCCCGCACATGCGTGCTAGTCGTTTCCAACTCTAGGGGTCGGTGCTCATCTCCGATTCAAAGCCGAAGAGCCAGCGCTTGTCCGAGGACGTCTCCGTGGTCATGTGGCCGGCATGACTAGACGCCAAAGGCGCACGGAACGCTGTTACCTTCCCACCCTAGTGGTCCCTATTTTTCTACTTGCATTTTTACGTGCTTTTGAATTGCTAGGTTGGCAGAAGCTGGGACGAGTAACACTCTGTTACGCGGCACTCGGGATTCGACCCGCCAAACTGCCGACTTTCTGATCGACAAGCTCAGCGTCCTAACCCACTGAGCCACCGTGTCCCTTAATTAAAGCAGAGTCTCTTTGAATAATTTGAAACTCTTTTTCATATGTTCTTGCCACCTGGGCTGAATTGCCATTCATTAGATTAATTGCCAACTGATTTGCGTTACATCCCTTATGGTTTATGTCAGTGTTTTTCAAACTTGGCAAGGGTAAGATCTGTGGACTCCCAGAATTCCCCAGTTAGCTGGTCTATGTCTATTGGATCTTCCTTTCTCAATCTCCTCACATTCCCTTTTGATTCCAACTAGAAAATGAAAACAGGTATAACGCTTGATATGTAAAAGAGAGATAGCAGAAATTAAATTTGGGGGGGGGGGTCTTTTAAAATATCTTACTAACAAATGAATGCAGAGATGCCTGAAATTGATTTGTGAAGATGAACAACTGTTATTTTTTGTATTTGGTTCTTAATGTGGTAAGAGTGAAACCTCCTTGCATACTGTAAAAGAGTGTGTGGTAGTATTTCATTTTATTTCTTATTTTATTTCCTTCTTTGCCAAAAGATTCCAGAACCGTTTACCCGAGAAGTAAATAAAACGGACTTCAATACAACCAAAAATTCTTTAAAACAAAATACAAGATGCATTCTTTTTGATCTTAAAAGGCAAGCCTTGTTTTGGCACAGCTCTAATTATATGTATAGTCAAATAATATACAAAGAACCCTGTATTTTAGAGCGCATAATAGACAATATTATCCCAAAGAAGATATTATAATTTTCAGAAATATACTGTTAATTGACTAACAATGTGTTTCATTCTTTACTGACAAATGCAAAGTTCTGTACAATTTGACATGTTTAAAATGTGTGCTTCCCAATGATACATGCATGACTTAACTTGGTAGAAGCAGCAAATTTGATGTCAGTTCAAGAGGCGACTTATCACTATAATGTGGATTTCAGATGGGAATTAGAAGCCTAAGGCCTGTAAGTTGTTCCTTGTCATCAGTGGCTAGTGATTGATTCATTAATTAAAATCAATTTAAATGGATTTGTAAGCTTTCTATAGCTGCTAATCTTATTAACACCACCAAAGCAGTGTGGTCTTCAAATATGTTTAGAGAAAATACAGCTAGCTTGAAGAAATGTTTGCTCACATTTACATAAAGAGAAACTTTCCTTTTTGAAAGTTTTTTGAAACATATACATATGCACACACATATACACACACACACACATGCTTTCTTTGAGTTTTCCCTCAAACCACAGTCCTTTTAATCTTTGTATGAATGTTTGTCAGAAGGCATTTTCTGCACTTGTTAGATATACAAATCTTAGGGGTGATTTTTTAAAACTTTTTTTTAAAAAGTTTAGATATCTTTGAATCATCAAGCCTCTAATACTTTACTGCTACCTTGGAGGAGCCCAAAACATTAATCAGAGCCATGTGGTATAGCAGTGAGATTTACTGCATTCAGAGGTAGGTGAGGTGCCTCTATTTTAAATGCATCTGTTGTCAAAAATTCCTTAAACATAGATCAGCAAGCCACAGATAAGGTTTCTATTACAGGTAGTCCTCAACTTACAACAGCTCATTTAGTGACCATTCAAAATTACAATGGCACTGTAAAAAGTGTGTAATGACGGTTTTTCACACTTTACGACGATGGCAGTAGCCCCACGGTCACATGATCAAAATTCGGAGGCTTGGCAACTGGTTCCTATTTCTGACAGTTGCAGTATCCGGGGTCGTGTGATCACCTTTTGTGACCTTCTGACAAGCAAAGTCAGAATGGGGAAGCCATCTTCACTTAGCAACCCTGTTACTAATTCAACAACCCCAATGATTCACTTAACAACTGTGGTGAGAATGGTCATCATAAAATGGAGCAAAACTCACTTAACAAATATCTCACTTAGCAACGTAAATTTTGGGCTCAGTGGTGGTTGTTAGTTGAGGACCCCCTGTACTTGCTTTTCTACTAAGACGTATGTTCTGTGTGTGAATATTATTATAGCTCCTTCAAATTGCCCCTTCTGATACAGTGAACAGGGCCACACCTATAACTTTTTTTAACAGATGGTTCAGTTGCAAGATGATTGGCAGAAAACAGCAATTTTGACAAATACATACATATAAACCTTTAATGTTTTTCCTTTCTGAAGAGATAAGTTGCAGAGTGTTCAAGCAAAACTGAAAGCTGAGTTCAGAAGAAAAGGCAACATTAGTTGCAACTTGTTTACACCAATCCCATTCACCAGATTAACAATGGTGAATTAATCATGGGATTAATAATGTTGCAAGACCAGTCATCTGAGTAACTAAAATGATGGGCAAGCTAATTTTGGACAGCTGGAAGGTTCAAAATTTGGATGGTGAGTGGTTTTCTGCTACTACTACAGGAACTGCACTCTCTGGCTGAACCTCTAATGTTTAAACAGAGAAGATTATATTACTACCAAAAGGAAGGCAAGGATCCTTGGGAAGGAAGTAACATAGAGTAGTTTTGATGAACAGCATTGATCTGTGGATGTGTGAAAGAATTGTGGAGGCTCTTTAATATTTCCCACCAAGGATGCTGAAGGCATTGCAGTCATTTTTGTTATCCAGCAGTGAATTCCAGCGTACAGAAAAACTGGACTTATTCTGCTTGCTGTTTTATTAAAACCACCAGAAATTACCATTAACTATGCTTAGTTCTTTGTGTGATTTTTTTTGTATATTGTTAAGGCTACAGGTAGTCCTTGACTTACAACCACAACTGGGACTGGAATTTCCATTGTAAGTTGTTGCAGTTGTAAGTGGAGTCAGACCCAATTTTATAATAATATGATAGGTTTTAAGTGAATGCATGGTCATAAAGTGAACCCAGATTCCCCACTAGGTGTTTTTGTCATTTTTTTTGCCAGAAATAATTTTAAAAAGGTGTCATATATCGATCATGTGACTGCAGGATGCTGTAACCGGTCATATATGCAAGCCGGTTGCCAAGCATCCAATTTGCAATCACACAACCACAGGGTGATGCAACAGTTGTAAGTGTGAGTACAGGTTGTCAGTCACTTTTTCCAAGGTAGTAACTTTGAACTCTAGTTAAACAAATGGTTGTAAATGGAAGATTACTTGCATTATAAATGGGTATGCATCAGTTAAATCTGTTGTGCAGTTAATGTTAGAATCCTTGCAATGGTAATCCTTTTCAGTATGGTGCCTGTCCTCTTCTCAATCAATGTTTGGTTCATAAAAAGGTTTTAAATACAGGTAGTCCTCAACTTACAACAGTTCAGTTAGTGACCGAAATTAGAACAGCACTGGAAAAAAAGTGACATATGACCATTTTTTTACATTTACAACTGTTGCAACATCCCCATGGTCACATGATCCAACTTTGGATGCTTGGCAACTGGTTCGTGTTTACGATGGTCACAACGTCCTGGGGCCATGTGATCTCCTTTTGTGACTTTCTGACAAGCAGAGTCAATGGGAAAGCCAGATTCACTTAACAACCATGTTATTAACAAGTACATCGATTCGCTAAAAACAACTGTGGCAAGAAAGGTTGTAAAATGGGGCAAAATTCACTTAATGTCTCACTTATCAACAGAAATTTTGGGCTCAATTGTAGTAATTAAGTTGAAGACCCACCCGTATTGCTTTCACAAGACAATAGGGGTAGGTTTCCATTGCAGTAGATTGAATAAGCCATACTGATATTGCTGACTTTTAGTTTTATTTGTTGGTGTGGGAGGGGTTGTGCACCAAGCAGTTTCAGTTGGAGGGCCATAAACTTTCTGTAAATGAATAAATTAATAAATAGTATTTTTTTAAAAAAATCTTAATTTAACTTCTGCAGTTATACTTGAGATTAATTCCCATCATACACTACTGGACTAATGTCAGGAATTACTGTAGTATCCAAAGCACCTAGGGGACAATAGGCTGTAGACATTTGCTGCAACACCCACTGAACTGTTTATGAACAGTCAAGACAGAATTATGAATTCTATGTAGAACAATGAGACTGTCTTTCATTGCTTGGTTCTGGGACCTTATTTTAGGCCAGTTTCAGATTCTTGCCCTGGCTGCTAAACTTGTTCCTCATGAAGAACTGGACAGGCATTTCTTTCCTATCAGGTGTATAAAGAAATATGTTAAAGGAGACAGTCTACAGGTGTATCTGTACCACATCTTTTTAGTGTTTATCTTTCTCCTGGGGTAAGAATTGCATAATTTGGAAAGTCCCTGTGGAACATTTGCATCACACAGTATGAATCAGGTTGGAAGGAGGTATATGCAGTGTGTGGCCACAGGGACAAGATTGGCAGTCAAGATAAGTCTCTTGCTGTTGTTTATCTCAGGGTGGATGGGGAACAGATAAGAAATCTGAAAACTAATTAAATAAAATGAGCCTTTATTCACAAAAGTCAGTTCAGAAGCATACTTCAGCTGAAGATCATGTTCTTGAGTTGCCAATATAGGACTGTCCACCTTTTTTTTTACCGTATTCATAATATAACTTATATTGAGACATAAAAGCACAGCAGCTCAAATTATGCAAAATGAAAAAGGGTAGGTGCTTTTTACATTTCACTCTGCTCCCTTCTGAATTTGGATTTCATGTTCATGAACTTATTGGATTGTTCTCTCTGCACTAAACAGAGGCCTTTTAACATCCAACTGAAACTTCCAGTGTTTTTATGACAGACTGTTGTCCTGCACCATTCCGTACGGTACAATTCAGACTGAAATAGTTGCAAACAAGCTTAGAAACAGAAAGATTCTAGAAGTGAGGATGACTAAATTAATAGCAATTTAGAGTAGAAATAGTTATTTGGTACTATTTAAGTGCTAGGAAGAACACTTGGAAGAATACTTGGATCCTCCCCCTTCCCCAACTTTTTTTTTAAAAAATGTTCTAATATCAAGGATTACTGTGGGAGCATTTCTTTTTCTTTTTCTTTTTTTGGGGCGGGCCAAATTTCCTCTGGTGGGTAGATCATGGTGTCCAACGAGTGGAGTTTTGGGGACAGGAAGATTGCTGGTTGCAAATATTGACTTCAAGCTTCCCTTTGGGAGCTAAGCTGTATTATGAGACCATCTAACCCTCAGGCTGTTAAAGACCACCCCTACCCGACTCCTGTTTAACACAATGAATGCTTTCAGTCTGATCTTGTATATATGCTCTTTCAGAAGTAAGCGTGCATTTAGATTTCAGTCTTGGAACGAAGAGGAAAGAATTGCAGTCAGATTTAACTTACAAATTTCCCCACTTTTTTGTCTTCATTTTATTAAAAAAAATCTGTTTTGGAACAACTGAAGAGACCAAATCTGTGCATTTCTTCCTCTGTCATAGTTAATGCAAATTCAATTTAATTTCATCATTTTTTTAAAAAAAAATGCAATCCCTTTCTACTTTTATTAAGGTGCTTTTTGTGTGTCTATAAGGGGAAAAGGGAAAACATAATGACTATGAGAGAGAGAAAAAATCCTTCTTCCCTGTTCATGGTTCAAGCCTCTGAAACAGGAAACTTACCTAAGGAATCATATTTAGACAAGCAGATTCATGGATTAGTGTGAAACTCAAGCAGGTAGTAAACTTCAGCAGGTGCAGGTACAATTTATAGAACTCTGAGACATTGATTGCATACTTTTTAACATGGATTTTGGGGGGGGAAACTCTAAAAATTTAGATATTCCTTTCTTTTTGCTTGTCCTCTTAATGTAAATTTGATTTCTCCCCATTTGTCTAACTCTAATCTGTAAAATTTGCTTTACAAAGTCTTAAGCATATGGGTGAGCTGATTCACAGACCTCAGATGTTCTGATGGAACTTTTAATCAGTATTGGAGACTAAAAGGGCTGTAACATGCTTTTGGAAATATTAAAAATTTCACTCACCCATGCTGTGTAGTTAGCCAGAAGGCTGGACTGCGTCCCATCTTAATCCAAGATAGTTAGACTTAACAGGAAATGGTTGGAACAGAAGAACAATGCTCCCAAGCACATAAAAAGGGGCTTATTTTCCTCTATGAGAAATCACAGCCTAGTTAAATGTACATAAGATCATGGAATGTTCCTTCTGGGTCAAAAAATTTGAATTTTGCCATTCAACTTGGAAGATTCAAGACTTGTTGCTTCCTCCAGTAAATGACTCAGTCTGTCACACTCTTCCCTAAGTTAGATTACCACAAGTTTCCTTCCTTCCTTCCTTCCTTCCTTCCTTCCTTCCTTCCTTCCTTCCTTCCTTCCTATCCTATCCTATCCTATCCTATCCTATCCTATCCTATCCTATCCTATCCTATCCTATCCTATGCAAGTTACTTTTTATCTTGTTTCAGGGCCAGTTTCTGCAGTTTGGTTTAGAAGTACAGAAAAGACAAAAACACATTGCTAATTATTTTATTTGTTTAGAAAAATCATATATGACAATTTGAAATTAATTAATCAACATTAATGGTTGATGCAATTATTTTCCCCAGTGGATCTTCCAATCTTACATTGGTTATCCCCAAGTTGGTTAATGTTTGGAAGGAATACAGGGGAAAAAAAGCTATTGCTGCTTCTACACAGGCTCCATGATTCAAACATGATAATGATTGTTCAGACCCACATATAAGCCACGTTGCTCATGATGCATACACAGCTTCCTACTGAGTGACACCAAAACTATTATAAAATGCTGCTTGAAATTTGCCTAGATCAAATATATTTTAGGTGTCAAGTTTTGAGAATATCTCCTCTGCTTTAAATTATAAATAAAACTCAGAGGAGCTGGGGTTTGGATTTAAAGATTAATCTGCACTGCCAGAGTCTTTCTGAATGTGTTGAACATAGAAATAGCGTGTTGCAAGGAGCGTGATGGGAAAATACGTTTTCCAGGATTATGCCTATGGATGTAAATAAACATTTGTGGGATTGCTTTTATGAAAACAACCCTGGGAAATAAATGTTTTCTGTTTTTCCCCAACTATCTCCACCTGGAATGTAAACCACATCAAAGGGGGAAAAATAACACTTTGAAGAAATTTTTGGAATTAAAACTACTCTCTGGGTATATGTAGAGCAAGTACATGGCATTTTTGTTGCTGACCCATTCTGCGCTTTGAATCAATCATGCCTGCTTTGTAATACGCAGGTCAGTTACTCTCATCAAAGCATTTCTTCAGCTGTGCAAGGATTCCCTACTAGCAGTGTTTCCATCAAGTGATGCTAGTTGAGGGCAGTGTTCAGAATTTGCAGCATTGTTAGTTCTCTGCACATGCCCATGCACAAAGTTTTTGTTTGAAATCATTTTGCATGCAAGCCCTAGAGCAGGGGTGTCAAACTCAATTTCATTGAGGGCCGCATCAGCATTGTGGTTGCCCTCAGGGGGCCGGGTGGGTGTGGCCAGGGTGGGCGTGGCCTACTGGGAGGGTGTGGCTAGAGTGCGTATGGCCTGCTGGGTGGGTGTGGCCAGCTCTACATCATTCGCATCAAGGGTGCCTATGGGGGCCTGGGCAGGAGTGGGACAGATCTGAGGGTCTCTGGCAGAAGGAGGGTCTCTGGGCCAGGGCCAAGGCAGTGGGGGCCGTTCCCTCACTGTTTCCAGGATGGCTTTGTGGGCCACATGCTGGCCCCCGGGCCTTGTGTTTGACATGTTTGCCCTAGAGGATAGTCAGCAGTCAAAAAAGTCATTTTCATGTAGAGATCAGCCTGTCAGGTGCCTTAAATGCTACATGGTTATCTGGGGAGGATTTTGTTTGAGATCCACATACCCTCTACTTTACTAAAACCTATCTACTATCTGGTGATCTTTCTGTATTAGGAGATCTGAAGGAAGATTATACTCTTTGTTTAACAACTGTAATCTGTTCCTTAAATCGGAAGTAAGATGATCACTAAGCAAACATGTAACTGAGAGAGAGAAATGTTGTGAAGATCACTGATTGATTACATCTCATTTAGAAAAACAATTCTCTTGTCCTGTGCCTGACCCATTCTCTCTCTCTCTCTCTCTCTCTCTCTCTCTCCCTCTCCCCCCCTTTTTTTTGCTCCATAGCAGGCAGAGAGATTGCTTAAATAAGCTATCTCTTCCTGAGCTGTTTTTCTCCATAGTGAAGCTCTTCCCTGGAAAGTGCTGGTTGCAAGTTAACAAGCTCAGCTCTGTGACCTTAATTAATTGATTAGAGCCCTCCCCACAGCTGGTGTTGCTACCTGAAACTGACCAGATCTCAGTCAGTTTCACACTAAAGACTATTGTTGTCAGGTGTGCGAAATTTGGTCATAAATGCATGCATTCTTTTAATTACTATTGTAGGTGAGTGGTTGCTGAATGAGATAACCATTAAACAAGGAGTGATTGTAAATGTGCTTTCCGGTGCTTTACTGAAACCATTGCAACAGCTCTAGGAGATGAGATGAGATGAGATAAGATAAGATAACCTTTATTGTCATTTTTTTTTTACTGTGGGCACAACGGCACACATAAGAAACGAAATTTAGTTGCCGTCTCTCAAAGTGAAACACATACATGACACACACCTAACCATATTATATACAACGTATGTATAGACCCACACCCCTACATATACATAACAAATAAGTATTAAATACTGTACATCTTGAATATATAACGGAAGGAGGCAGCTTGAGAGTTCACAAGGTTAATGCTGTATGGAATGAAGCTATGGCTGAATCTGGATGTTCTGCTACGGATACCACGAAGCCTCCTCCCAGAAGGTAACAGGGAAAACAGGGCATGAAGAGGATGTGTAGTGTCCCAGGCAATCTTGCAGACCCCGCTTAAGCAACGCTTCTGTGCTATGTCCTGGATGGGGGGAAGGGAACTGCCAATGATCTTTTCGGCCATCCTCACCACTCACTGCACCGCTTTCCTGTCTGAAGCAGTGATGCTTCCAAACCAGACTGTGAGGTTGTATGACAGGATGCTCTGTGTCAGAATATTCAGGAACTCATTGTAGTAGATGAGTGTCTTGCCATGAAGCTAGGATAATGCTTTGGATTATAATATGTCTCTACCACCTTGTTTACATCCTAACCACAAGGTGTACACTGGGAAGCTGAAGGCACTCACACTCACATTTTCCTTCAGGGACCTGTTCACCTTGGCCTGTAAGTGCATTCACAAACAGCTGTGTTCCTTTCAACGGACCAAGAAGGAAGTGCAAAAACAAGGCACCTACTGTAAACTAATCAGAGGTACATGCCTGTCCCCACTTTTAGCTCATCAGTTAAGAAAAAAAAGAAGAAAAGAATGGTCTGCACAAAGACTAGGCAAAACAATTCCTCTGTAGTGTTAAGTGTCCAGGAGAGCTGAGGAGCTGGGAGGAGGAACTAAGGAAGAATCCTGCTGGTGGAAAACTCTTCGCTTCGGGCCCTAGCTTTATCACTGCAAGTCTTTCTCAAGTACAGCTGTGTTGGAAGTTAATCAGAAATGCTATAAAAAGATAGAGCAGGACAGCAATCCTGAATTAACACCAAATGTTTGACTAGTTGTCCCTTAAGTTACTGGAGAGTGATTTCTGTATTGGAGCAGAAGTATAAGATGTTCCAGCTTGTGTTCCAGCTGTAGGCAGAATGAACATCTGTGCAATATTGGGAGATAAAGAAGACAGAGAGAGAAGCTATCAAAACCAAGAGGGTCGCTCCAAGATATACAAAACTACACAATCTTTCCCCAGTGGATTTGTTACTTTTACAGACCCATTAATAACGTGATTGTTTCCTGTGTCCCGTAATGCAAAGAGAGTCTAGGATCATAGGCATATAGCCCTCGACTTACAACGTCAGTTCAAAGTTACAACTGGAAAAAGTGACTTATGATCATTTTTCACACTCACAGCAGCATCCTCATGGTCACATGATCAAAATTCAGATGCTTGACAGGTGGTTCATATTTATGATAGTTGCCGTGTCCTGGGATCACGTGATCACCTTTTGTGACCTTCTGACCAGCAAAGTCAATGGGGAAGCCAGATTCACTTAGCAACTGTGTTACTAATTTAACAACTGCAGTGATTCACTTAATAAATGTGCCCAGAAAAGTCATAAAATGGGTCAAAACTCACTTAACTAATTTCTCACTTAGCAACATAAATTCTGGGCTCAATTGTCATAAGTTGAGGACTACCTGTATACTAACAGTGCCATCTTGCTTTCCCCCCCAAAAAAACCCCCAACCACCTTCAGTTTATCATTCACTCTTCTTCTCTTCATTTATTTATTGATCTATCAAATTTGTTGGCCACCCATCTTACCACGTACTTCTCTTTGAACTTAACTGTAGCTTTATTTCCCTGAAACTTCGGAGGTTGCTCCCTGAATTCCTTGCCCTGTGTCAAACTAGAAATGCTGGAGACACATTCTTTTTGCACCTTTAAAAATAGCATGTTTGTACGACAGCTGTAAGACTTGGTCACTCAACTTGAAATAGTAATCTTAAGCAGAGGTATTACCAAGCCCTCAAATAAAAGCACTGGGATGAAACTATTATTATCCATGCATGACTTCCTTGTATGGCGTAAGAAATTTAGATTTAATTGTGCTAATCCATTTTGAATCCTGTGGAGCAAATTCATTCTGACTGTAATTTCCGTAGCATATGCTAAGATGAAGTGCTTTTGTAATGAGCACACTGAGTCTAATATTTTGCTCCCATTTTACAGAGCAAAAAACTAAGGCTAAGAAGGGCTGATTTGCTTGTAGCTTCAGAAGTGAGTGAGGTCAGGACAAGGTTAGCACTTGTAGAATGAAAAAGGTGACTGAGGAGAAATATAATCTTGGTAGGTTGAACAACAGTTCCTCTCATTCCAAGACAGTCTGGTCAGTAATTCTGTCTGGACAGAGAATTATGGGAGTTGTAGTCTGACTGATGTGATGAAGCCTGCTCTAAACCTCTTAGTGTGTTAGAACTAGAGTCTCAGTTGAGATGTGGGTTGGTCCTCTGGCTTGCTAAGTGCCCACTGTCATCCAGACAATCTTGCAAGTATTATCCTGTTCTATTCAGTACTTGCAAATAGTGCTTAGGTTTTTTCCCCCCTCACTGTGTTAGCTTCTTCAGTTTATGTTTACAAAACTAGTATAGTGACATTTCACAATTTCAATTAATGGACCTTTTCCCCCAGTTGAATTTATATAGTAGGATTCTGGCTAAAAGGGAAAGACATTGTTGATAAATGGCTTTTAAATGACATCCTGAATAACCCCACCATTATGACTTCAGGGAATATTTTCAATTCTACGTTCATCTGTGTACACATTGTGACCTGCACTTCGTCTTGAGATGGCAGAAACTTGTTGCAAATGTTGTGAAACAGTTCAAGATTTGGAAAATTATAATAAGTGCAATTAGTTAGCTCCTCCTTTTACATAAACACATTTTTTTAAAGAAAAGGGAGTGGGAATTGCCATAGCTACAGTTCACTGTTTGTATAAAAGCAATTGGGTTTTGTAGTAACATTTCCATGATGCTTTTATAGAAAGGTCAGTGGTATGTAATTATGTGGCAGACTAGTGGCAGGTGCTGGGTTGAAGCAATTGCCACCCTACAAGTTAAATGTAATAATTATGCTTTGGAAAGTATAGGACAATATATTACTTGGACAAAAAATTAATGCAGTGCTTGTCACAACATCTAATTTAGTAATATGCATTAAGAATAAACCAGTGTTTTTAATTTTGCATAGAGTTTATGTTTATGAGCATAACATTTTGTTCAGTTGGATTGGCTACTATTCTTTTTAAAGGAAAATAGGTTTCCTATTACTTAAACTACCTGAACAATTTCCTCCTAGAATAAAGAAACAGCTAAGAACAAAATAAAAGAATCAGTTTTAAAATATTGAATCATAAAGAGTTTTTCTTTTCAGAGAAAGCAAAACTGATTCAAAAACAGGTGAGGACCCCCCCACCCCCAGGCCCTTATTGGATTTTGCATAGGCGTTCTTGTATCATTTTATAGTAGAAGTTCATTTTTGAAAAAAAACCAGAAGGTGAATCTTTGTTTTTATGAATTGATTGTAATAAAGACCAGGGTTTATTGTTTGCTGGTTTGCAAGTCTGCAAGAAAGAACCAAAATAAGCTTGAGACATCTGTAAACTTGTTAAGAGGGAGGGAGAAAAAGCAAGTGCAAATTTTCCTAGCTTGCACCTTGGAATTTATGGGTTGAGTTGTGAGTAAACACTCACAGGATTGTGTAGGAGGAGACTAGTTTTTTGACACATTGGGATGAAGAAACTCCCGCTTGCCTGGATAGAAGTGTAAATATTTACGTCTGCCATTTCCTACTACTGAAACACCATTCAAAGCAGGATAGTTCGTAACAAGCCACTAGTCAGAGTCAGATTGCCACTAAACCGCAGAACTCCTTGTGTTTGGGCCAGTTATTCTCTTTCTGTCTGTTCTACTTCACCAGGTTGTTGCTGTGAGGATAAAATTAGAGCAAACACCTATCTTGAGTTGTCAGAAAAAGTGTAGGATAAAAATGAAACAGTAGTGTTTAAAGAACCTGTAGGAATCTATTGATAATGGTAACAGTTTTCAAGGGTATTTACTCTTGCATAGTAAATACTATTCTTACATAGTATTGAAGGAGGGTACACATATCTTTCTTGTTCGTCAGTAAATTTTCACTTGCAGGGGTTTTTTTTTGCCAAGAAACAAATTTAATATGCTGAAAATAGCTCCCCCCTATAGAAAAATCAGGGACGCGGTGGCTCAGTGGGTTAGGACGCTGAGCTTGTCGATCAGAAGGTCGGCAGTTTGGCGTGTCGAATCCCGAGTGCCGAGTAACAGAGTGAGTGCCTGTTACTCGTCTCAGCTTCTGCCAACCTAGCAGTTCGAAAGCATGTAAAAATGCAAGTACAAAAATAGGGACCACTACAGTGGGAAGGTAACAGCGTTCCGTGCGCCTTTGGCGTCTAGTCATGCCGGCCACATGACCACGGAGACGTCCTCGGACAAGCGCTGGCTCTTCGGCTTTGAAACGGAGATGTGCACCGGCCCCTAGAGTTGGAAATGACTAGCACGCATGTGTGGGGGAACCTTTACCTTTACCTTTATAGAAAAATCAATAGGTAGCATCACTGTGTACAGTTCAAAATGTCAGTTGATAGAGTGAGGGCATCGGTCAGCTGTGGGAAATCTGAAGTGTGACCATGATGCAATGCAGGGGTTAATTCAAGGGTAAGAAACCTGAAATATTGCAGCTGGCCAATAAGTGCTGACTGGGAACTGAAGTCGAAAACATCTGGTTGACAAGATTACCTACCCCTAAACCAAATGGTGCCAGACGAAGACTATTTAGAGCAGGGGTGGGGGAACCAGAACATGGCTCATTCAGGAATTCTAGGAGTTGAAGTCCACAAGTCATAAAAGGGCCATGGTTCCTCACTCCTGATTTAGAGGAACGAAAAGCATAGATAGGACTGGAATAAAAGGCACAGGTTCCAAGGAGAGGAGCGCATAGAAAGAAGCACAAGCTGGGGGTTCTGTCTTCTTGCAAAACTAGGGGAAACACTATAGTTGTTGAAAGGGGCAGAAAAAGAACAAACCAATGGCATGCAGGTTGAGGTATTGTCACATTTGTTCTGTTTGTCTTCTTTTCTCATTCTTATGACCATTGCAGCATCCCCATGGTCATGTGATCAAAATTCAGACACTTGGCAACTGGCAAGTGTTAGTTGCACTGTGCCAAGGGTGATGTGATCACTATTTGTAAGCTCCCAAGCTGGCTTCCGACAAGCAAGTTAATGGGAAAATCCAGATTTGCTTAATGGTTCACAAGATTCATTTCACAGCGATTTGCTTAACAACTATGGCAAAAAGGTCATAAAATGGGACAAAATGTAGTGAACTGCTTGGCTTAGCAATGAAAATTTTAGGCTAGTTATGGCTATTAAGTCGAGGGTTACCTGTACAGGAGAGAAGACTGCAAATTTGAATGTGGTTTCACTGCATTTTAAATAAACTTTTACATTTTTTACTGTCTAACTCCATTGTGGACGTTTTTAATTAAGAAAGAGAAATACACTGTATAATTCCTTTTGGTACAATTATTTATATAAGTCTGTCTAAACACATTTTGCACTTGTGACTTAGATTTACTTTTCAGACATCTAAAAATTAGGAAGGTATTTACACAACTTTCTGATTTGGGGTTATTTCTCTATGGTTGAATTAGGACTTTCAGCTTCAATTTATGATACTTCCAAGAAATTCAGAATAGAATTATGCTGGATGAATGCTAGATAAAAAAAGTCAGGCACTAATTAATGACAGTTTTAAGAGGAAGGCTTACTCTATGGGCTCTATATAATATTTAAATTCATTTAAATAAGCTGCTAGATTAATCTATATAATATAAGAGAAAAATGGAGACAAATTGGTTATAAAGTTAATTATTGTCGACATGATGTGAAGATTCAAAATCTGAGGAATCAATATGCGATGGTTTAATTAAAGAACACTGGGTTTATTGACAGAGCTGGAATATATAAATAATGGTCAAGTAGCTATTAAAAACTTTTGAAATAGTTGAAGAAATGGGAAAACATCAGGATATAGCAGCAATTGAATTTCTTTTAAAATAACAAAAATATTGTTTCCATTTCTCTAATTCTCTTGTTGCAAACCAATGTCCAGAAGTGTTTTAAACAATATAAAAACAGTATTACAAGGTTAAAAGGCACCAACCCATTCAAAATGTAAGTATCAGGATCTTAGCAATTAATGAAAACTATTTTAAAAAGAAAGCTTCTGAAAAATTTCCTGATATGCACCAGCTTTGCTTCTCCTGCACTTTAGAAGGCAAATCATTCCACAGAACTAGTCACAAAAAAATTATCTTTAGTAACAAATTGACTTAAATTTACAGAATACAGCATAACAAAGTCAAAAGGGACCTTGGAGGTCTTCCAGTCCAACCCTCTGCTCAACCACAAGACCTTATACCCGTGGTGGTGAACCTATGGCATGCATGCCACAGGTGGCACGCAGAGCCCTCTCTGTGAGCATGCGTGCCGTCGCCCCAGTCCTAGGCCTTCAGCTGGGTTTTATAAAACCTTTTCGCTTTAGGCCTCCGCTGCCGTGTGCAAAAAAAAAGGTTCAATCAATTTCAACTTCTCGTGGGAAAATTTCAACTTCTCGTGGGGAAAAAAAATCTCATAAATTTGGAATTAATTAATTGAACTTTTTAGTCCCACCCAGTCTGCCGTTACTACCTCAGCCACAGCCACCCAATGGGCCACACCAACCCAATGGGCCACGCCCACCCAGTGGGCCACACCCACCCGGCACCCGTCAATACATAAGTGGGTTTGGGGTTGCAGTTTGGGCACTCGCTCTCTAAAGGTTCGTCATCACATACCATTCCAGAGAAATGGTTGTCCAATCTTTTCTTAAAAACCTCCATTGATGGAACATCCAAAACTTCTCAAGGCTAGCTGTCCCACTGATGAATTTCATTAAAGATAAGAAACAGTCATTAAGAAAAACATGGGAGAAAGATAAAATTAGAAGGGTAATGAATATGAGAAACAAATAGTGTGATGTCTAGAATTCTGATTATTTTTATTCACTTGAACTGAAGCCTAAGTTCATCCTTAAGTAATTTTAGAAATAAAATTAGAAATAAAAGCAGCAAAATAAACCCATAGATCCGTGGAAGATGGATATTGGTAAAAAGTGAATGTATTAAAATAAGAATAGAAAGGAGTTGGATAAAGTAGTGGGGAAAAATTTCTAGTGCTTTTTTGTTTTTTAAAGAGACATAATCCTATCATTTATAAAAATGAGCAGGGTAGAAACAGAGGTCTGCTTTGTACTGTTTGTTATTCACTAGAATCCTGTCTTGTTCCATATTATCTGCAGGCAACCAGCAATTGCGGCTTTATTTTGGAACTGGAGAGATCTCCATTGTACAGTAGAAACAGCATAAAGCAATCCTGCTTTTCTTTTTGCTTCATTCTTCTCTCTGGAGAAACAATTTCTTTTTGATGAAAGAAAAAACTGGGGAGGGGAAAAAAAGCTTGCTCTCTAGGATTATTGACCAAATACACCTAAAAGAGCCATGTTCTCCAGCCAATAGCTGATTAATAGGTAATGCTAATAGTGGTTAATAAAGGGAGAGTGTAAACGTCATTCTCTGTAACTATAAATTCCAGGAATCGGTATAAGAGAATGTAAATATAACACACTGCATTTATGTTTAATTCTCAGTGACTTCATAGACACAGGTAGTCCTTGATTTGCAACCACAATTGAGCCCAAAATTTCTGTTGTTAAGTGAGACATTTGTTAAGTGAGTTTTGCTCCATTTTACGATCTTTCTTGCCACAGTTGTTAAGCGAATCACTGCAGTTGTTAAGTTAGTAACCCGGTTGTTAAGTGAATCTGGATCTCCCATTACTTTGCTTGTTAGAGGGTCACAAAAGGGGATCACATGACCTTGGGACACAGCAACGGTCATAAATATGAACCAGTTGCCAAGCATCTAAATTTTGATCACATGATCATGGGGATGCTGTAAAGGTCGTAATTGTGAAAAATGGTCACTAAATGAACTGTTGTAAGTTGAGGACTACCTGTATATACTTCATATACCTATACATAAATATATGTATATGTATATTTAGCTTTCCAGTTTTATGTGTATGACCTAGATCAGGGGTAGGCAACCTTGGTTCTTTTATGACCCGTGGACTTCAACTCCCAGAATTCCTGAGCCAGCCAGCTCAGAAATTCTGGGAGTTGAAGTCCACGAGTCATAAAAGAGTCAAGGTTGCCTACCCCTGACCTAGATAGTATATAAAATTATTCTTTGGTCAAAAGTATTTTAGCATGAACTCCTGTACCACAAACATGATGTGGTATTTAAATGCTCTTGGAAGATTTTACACTGAAGTACTCTTCATTTTCTCTGAGAGGGAAATCCATCTGTTCACACCACCAAACTAATGCTAATAGAGAATTAATTTGAAACTCCTTACGTATTGGGAGGGAGCGAGGTGTGTCAGTTAAGACACCAGGCTGAAAACCAGGAGACTAAGTTCTAGTGCTGCGTTTGGCACAAAGCCAGATTGGTGACCTTGTGCCAGTCATTCATTCTCAGTCCTAGGAAAGACACAATGGCAAGCCACTTCTGAAAAATCTTGCCAAGAAAACTGCAGGGACTGTCTCTAGAATATATATAGCTCAGAGTTGATCTGTTGGGTTTTTGATGTTCTGTGAGCTTGTTTGTTTTCCTGCAGATATTTCATTATCAAGCTAGGTAGCTTCATCAGCCAACTGCACTCTCTTGTGCACTCATGATGTTACCTAGCATAGTAACAAAGCTCCTGATCAAAACCAATCAAGCTTAACGATCATCAGGAACCTAATAGTGGGAAACAGTATGCCCACAATCTGGGCTGAGATATGTGTGCTAACGCTTTAAGTCATCTTTCATATGAAAATGGTAATGATATTTGATAGATTGTTGTATCTGTATGGGCAGGAGATTAAGAACCTGGAAAATCAGGGTCCTTATTCATTAGGAGAGCTTCCATGTCTAGAAGCAGCTCTTCATTTCAGATGATTGCTGCAACATACACACATCCATTCATTTCTTTTATCAACATTGACATAAACTAGTAAGTAGAATAAATAGCTTTTATTGAACTTGGGAATGTCTACATAACATTCAGGAACAGCAGTTTGCATTCTCCAATCCTTTTTATGCCTGCTAAACAGCCAACCTGCATTATAATAAAGGTCTGGATCGGGCCACTCAAATATGTTTAGAGGAAGAGTACATATATCCAAGTTCATCCAATCCAGTGAAAGAAACTGAGGATTCAACTTAAAGCTGGTTTCCAGGAAGCTAGTGAAAAACTTCTTAATGGCTGCAGGAAGAAGTTTTTTTTAAGGATCAAAGCACAGGCCAGGGAATGATAAAATGTGGTGAGTTCCACAGGGGTTTGAATCAGTTGGGTGGGAGGTCAGGTATATCCATCCTGGCAAATCCTTTGTCTTGACGGTGTATTGACACTGAGACAAGCAAAGGCTTTTCATGCACAGATGGCTTGACAAAACAAAACACTCACATTTCACTCTCTGTGCAGGTGAACTGGCTTTTCACAGAAGAGAAGTGTTTACGTGGTTATGTATTTTCCTATCTACTCATCTGGATTCTTTCTCATTTCTCCCAAAGAGAAATTAATAAACTGACATGCTTTGATTTTGCCTGTCAAAGGGCTGGCTAATTAAGTGCATTAAAGCCACACATTGGATAAACTGGTGTGAAAGTGCAAGAACAACCTGCCTGCACTTTCAGGAGATGTGAGTTATGATTAAATTTGGAAAATTAAAACCTGATATTTTCTCAGACTTTCATAGCCTTTAGCCAACCTCAGGATATTCCTGCTCTAATAGATGTGAAAGAAAATTCTGCAGGACTCTTGTGTTCATTTTTGTTATACCATTTATTTGTTCCTCGGTTCTGGTGCTCTTTTTTCTTATATCAGTAATAATAATTCTCTGTGTTGGCTTTCATGTGTGTTAGGGAGAGAGCAATCGTAGAAGTCAAAAATTCCTGATGATATATGTCCACAATAACTTCACCTCTTTATTATTGGAAGCCACACATTTTTTCTGGAAGATAACTTGTTCTGCAATTTGATTGCTTAAGTTGTCAAGCCCTTATTTGTTGATGAAAGGTTCTGCCAGATGATTAAATAAAATCGGCTTTACACGATGTTCAAATTTATGAAATCCTCACTACACAAGTGGTCCTAGATTGCTCTGTATGATTCCTTTTCTGCAGCAGCTCATCCAGATCTGCCAGAGAACATCTCTTCAGCCTTGGTAAGATGGCGGGGAAGGAATAGGATTTGAATCTGATAGTGATAATCAATTTTACAAGAGAAAGGATACCATTGAATAGATCCCACAGGGAATTAGGGAAATGTGTAAAGCGTGAAGGTGAGGTAAACATCTGAAGATCAGGAGCCTTGGTGGAGCAGTGGGTTAACGCCTCCTTAAGTAACACCAGCTGCCTGCAATTAGTACAGGTTCGCATCCCACCAGGCTCAAGGTTGACTCAGCCTTCCATCCTTCCGAGGTAGGTAAAATGAGGACCCAGATTGTTGGGGGCAATTAAGCTGACTTTGTAATAATGCCGCTTGGGGGGGTGTGGGGTGTGAAAGCCCTAATAAGCAGGCATATACATAGAATGAAGGCTACTGCTAAGTTTGTAAGCCGCCCTGAGTCTTTGGAGAAGGGCGGGATATAAATGGAATTAAAATAAATTAAATAAATAAATCTAGTAGCCTCTTTTGCTGATGCCTTTTACTGAGATACATCTACTGATTGCTTTCATTGTTTTCAGTCCGCCATCATCTTTATCGTAAGAAGCACTGATAGGATTGTGCCAAAAATTATTGCTGCAAAAAATTAATATACTTCGGTTATGCTCCCTTCTTATGACCTTTTTTTATATAAATTTGTGATTATGAGTGGCTGGATTTTATACTTTTCTGTACTTGCATAGGGCACCTCACTGTATGTTACATTAAAGTTATAAAACATTACTTCCTCCCCTTTGTTTATGGAATCATATTTGTAACAAAATTCTAGTTTTTTTTTGTTTTCAAAGAAAATAGTAGAAGATTAAAACGAGAGAAAATATACAGATAGCCTCCACTTAACCATAATTGGGACTGACAACTCAGCTGTTGAGTGGAACGATTGTTAAACGAAACCACAAAAAATGAATGGTTGTTAAATGAGACAGTCACTAAATGAGGACTACTTGTATACAGCTTCAGTTTTTGATGGCCATCTTACTAATATAAAAGACAACCAGGATGTCTTAACCTGCTTATTTCACTGTAGCGCTCTGAATTTTCTTTTCCCCAGGAGTTCAGAATATACTGTATTGTTAAGATTTCGAAAAACAGCATGGCTGGATTCCCCTATTGTACTAAGCCACATGGTTCTGACTTGTAAACCATGACTTGTAGTATTATATGCAAATCGAACCAGTGCTGACTTATTAATAACATAGTTAATCACTCAAATATTGCCTATGATTTAATGCTGATTAAACCAGGTTTAGCACAAACAGCAGTGAATTCTAATAAGGCTAGTTTACATTTTTTTTCCTTCTGTGAAGCTAAAAGGAGAATGTTCTCAAGCATAAGAGTTAGAAACAACTGTATTTAAGCAAAGATTTTTAAAAGCTTTCTCCAAACTGTATAAGGGGAAAAATGAGCAGGGCAAGCCTGGACTGTGTCTGGCTTATTCCCATCATGCAAATCCATGTTTAACTGAGCCTGTGAACAAATGTGTTTAATGTGCATTCAGAGTGTTTATTTAGCATGGTAAACCCTTAGTTTAGTGGACTTTGGATACAATGGACAGATTTTCTGTTTGGATTTCACTGAGGGTTTGTCCATAATTGAGGTTTCACTGTGGATGCTGTCGTTTACACTAATTATATAATTATGTAAGCGATGTAAATTGATGCAAATTGAAATTTAATGAACATCCTTCCCCCCTTGCATTCACCCCTGTTAATCAAGGTTTCATTATCTGGGGAATATGCTATCTATATGAAATGTATGGCTGAACTCATTCTGAGTAAATGCTGGAATAGATATTTAGTAGAAAATCACACCGAAGATATTGGGATTTGGGTAGTTCCTTGTTAGAACATAGATCAGAATGACAAGTTCCTTTGAATATCGTGTGGAAGTTCCAGATGGTTCAGCTCCAGAAGAATGACCTCTTCTGAAATGTCGGATCCAGGAATATTTAGAATAGGTCTCAAGTAACATCTTTTTCCTTTCACTTGACAAGCAGTATTTCTATTCTGTGGATCTTTTAAGGCAGCAGCCTTCGACCTTTTGGGCACCAGGGACTGGTTCCATAGAGAGAAGGACGTGGTTTCCCATGCTACCTGGCTCCCTCCCGCTTGTTTGTGCGGGCTGATTTCTGTCATGTTGCCGCCCAGTGCCGGTCCACAGACTGGGGATTGGGGACCCCTGTTTTAAGGGACAACCCCCTCCCTGTCTGAAAGGGAACATTCAACTCTGTTCAAGGACACTGTGGCTTTACCTAGGTGTTTATATCTTAGCTGTAAAAGTTGATATATAGTCCAGTGTTGTTTCTTTTTCGTGATTTACAATTAAGAATTAAGGTGATTAAATCACAGCTCTGAAGAAATAGCTCATTCAGGTGAGCTGACCTCAATAGATTTTTGAAAAAAACCTAACCAGAGTGGAGCCATTAGCAAATATCGGACTGTAGCCTCGATTGGGAAATAAAAAGAAAATCTCGAAAAAAGTACCTTGTTGTTGCCAAGAAAAGTACATGGGTTTATCCATGTAGCCATCAAGAGTTTTGTTCCACTCAAATGAGTCTAGAGCTTTTTAGAAAGAGTGAGATGGTTAAGAAATTTACATGGCGGAAAGTTCATAAGTATATTAGTTTGAAAAACTATGATGGGGTAGGCAAAGCAGGCCACTTTCTAGACATACTAAATTATCATGAAATATAGAAAAGAAAATATACCCTTAATCAGTCTAGATGGGGAAGATGAAGCTTAAAAGGTGGTATGATTTTATCACTGGATTCCAAGAGAATAAGTAAAATTACAGGTGGATTTCCATTTCAAGCAGTAGAACAAGATATTGTGTGACTTTTCTATAGCAGAGAAACTGCGTGTTCTAAGGCCAAGTCTGAAATAAATGAATATGCTTTTGGTTTCTAATTATTCCTGAAACAGATAAAGCTAGCTTTATTTTATATGGATTCTTAGGAGCAAATTCTGTTTATATTTTCAGGGGAAAGATGACTGGACAAAAATGTTCTATTTCTGAGTAAATGTACGTAGGATTTCTCTCAGTAGGCCTTGTTAAAGATGTTTTGTACATTCTTTATACATACATGTGGAAATAGGTTGAAATGGAATTAGCAAGCTACGTAAGGAGCACTTTCAGTCAGGAATAGCAGAGGGCTATATACTACATGGTTTTTATACGTGTTATATATTAAGCATAGACATTCTTAATAGTTATTAATTTTAGAGAAACCTGTTATTGAAATATGCATTTCATATTCACATTTTTTTTGAGAGAGAGAGAGAGAGAGAGAGAGAGAGAGAGAGAGAGAGAGAGAGAGAAAGTATGATGATATTTTGATGAAGATTAGATTAAAATATCTAAATGAGAACTAAATAGTCAGTTGAAGTTGGCATGCTGTTGATTGACCTCTTAAATTATTTTGGATTTTTTCTTTCTGTGTTTTACTTTCCTTGAGAACTATTTATGTGATTAAAGACTATTTTATTTGTGACATAGAACAGTCTAGATTCTTTAAGACTTTACTTTGTCATAAAATTCATTTCTTAGACCATGAAACATACTGTGTTCAAGAAAAAACTCTGGGAAGGTGTATTGATGTGTTTGGTTGAATAATTCTGATTAAGTGGATTTGTATAAATATACTTCCTAAATTCCTGAAACATTCCCCCACCACCATCAAATTAAGAAATGAAAGTCTGTGCTGTTGGTTTTGTGAATGATTTTCAGGCAAGCATGCAATGGATGTGAATAAACAGCTTATCTTGCCAGATGGCATACAATATTCAATCCAAATAGGCACTTAAAAAAATAACAACAGAGAAATCAGATTAGTGTTTGACTTTGTGTGCAGATGGTGTACAGTGTGGAACAGAATTGAGGATTATGTGACATAACTTTCACTCTAAGGTAACCTGTCTGATAAGGCCATGGACATTATGACAGTGAAGCTCCTTTGACTCTTAGTGGATAGAGGAATTGTTTGTTCTCTTGTATGCTTTTTTCTTTGACCCAGAAAATTGACTTACAGGTATACTTCTGGCTTGCAATAAAGAAGAAATTGTTACTTTGTGAGTTGAGTAAATTAAACCTATAGTTTAATCGGTCAGCTACAGTTGGAAGATACAGTCTGAGAAGAGACATGTCTTTGAAAATGAACAAGTTAGATTTCTTCCTTTATGAGGAAGGATAGATGGGGGAAAATGTGTTTCTGTTTTGCTTTGTTCGAAAAACAGCTTAGGAAAGAATAGCAAAGTTATTCTTCTTAGCTCATCTGGGCAACATTAACACAACTGCTTGGCAGTTTAGAAAATTATGTGTAAAAATTAGGCTACATGCAGAAATAAGTGGATAAATACTTCCATTGTGGACATATCAGTTCACGTCTATCCCATGCTGTGATTGCCCAGCTCAAAACTGCTGATAGGGCTCATCTGCAGAAGCGTGTCATGCTGTTCCTTAGACTGGTAAGTTAAATGGGTTTATAAGTTGGGACCAGCAACTCAGTCGATAAGTGAAGCAGTTACTAAATGAAAATGCAACTGAGTTACAATCTTCAGCTTTCCTTTGCTTTACAGGCCTGCTAAGATTGTAAATGCAAGGACTGGTTGCGAAGTTACTTTTTCATCATCATTATAACTGTGATGGTCGCTAAACGAGCGAGGACTGTCTGTAATTCCAAAATGCATCACTACTACCCTTTTGGCATAGATCATTTAGTTTAGAAGTCCCCAACTTTTGGGACCTGGGGAGGAAGTCTTGCTGAACTAAAGCGCAGTTGCAATTGTGCATATGGTTAGCCAATGCAATAGTGCAAATGACCAGATGGTGGTAAACTATCTGGTAAATCAGGCTGATCCTGGGAATGATATGTAGCTGTTGAGGATTTCTGTCAAGCTTTGTGTTAGTTTTGTCTTTTCTTCTGAATAACTGGGCACACTTGGAAGCAAAGGTCTGGTCTGCAGCTACCCATTGTGTTGTTTAAAGAATGCTTTTATGGGCATTGTATAGAGTCCAATTTGCTTTTGGAAGTAATGGTGATTCTAGAGGTTTGGCGCTTTGCTCTTCAGCATGCCAGCTTCTTTTAAAGAATGTTTAAAAAATGTAAGTACCCTTTCAAAAGTTTTAAAAGCAAACTGGGGAAGGGAACCAAATGAGTACCAAGGGTGATGCTTCAAGTATTTATGCTAGAAAGCTGAATGGGGGGGGGGGAATTAGGCTAAATATCTTTTCATAAAAGAACAATCATTTATAGTAGAAAGATTTTTTTTGAATTTATATCCATAACAGCTTGTTTATTTTGAAAATTAAAAATAACAGGGTAACTTGATATTGTAAGCAACAAGCTTTATTCCTTGCAACAAGGCCCAAGGAAAGACTTTTCCTGTCTCTCTAAAATTTCTAGGAACAAATCATACTTCACAGTACATTAAAAATGGATCTTCTCAAAATGCTTGGTGCATAGTCTCTACTCTGTAGTAAGAGGCAAGGCTCTTTTCTCACTAAGACAAGTAGTAGTAATGTTCCAAGTGGGTATCTACAGACCCACTTTGGAAAAGCTGCAGAGACAGCATAATTTAAGTAGCAACATCCCTATAGGTACTGTAGAAGATGTAAAGATTTTTTTAAGGTGGCATATTGGTAAATCTTGGATAGCATTTTTACCAAATAGCAAGTGGCTGTTCAAAAGAAAGATTAAGATTAAGAAAGATTCTTAAGGCAACTAGTTATTTTAAAATTCAGTTTACATACTTCATTTTAAGAGCCTATACTGGATTGATTTGCTGTTTTGATCATCTTCCAGGATCCTTTTTATGACTTTTTACAGTCATTCGAGGCTCCCACCACATGTGATGATTCTCCTTTGGTAATGAATCTGCAGGATTATTCATGCAGGAAGCAAAGGGCCGTTTATATATGTCTAAACGGATGACTAAGCTGTAGTTCTACATGGCTTTCTTGTCTTAACTCATATGGCCATGATACGGAATAGGCATTTAAATAATTCAAAGAGGCAAATTAAGAGAGATGTGCGGTTTTAGCTAGTGGATCTTGCTGCTTTTAAGGGCAATCACATAACAAAAATCTTGCACAGTCACCCCCTTGGGGCAAGTGTTAACCCTGTGAAAGAAGGGAGAGCTGAGTTTACATATCAGGACATTACATATCAGCTCCCCCCCAAAAAAAAGGTGGTGGTTGGATCATGTTAAAGTTGGAGACCTATTTCTTGATGGTAGTGCTTGATATTTGTTCCTTTCAGGAAAGATAATCCATGCCATTTTAGCTGAAAAACTCTAAAAGAGTTGCAGAAGCTGATTATTATAGATTAATTATGCTGTGTTTGAAGTGAAATTTTAAAATCATGATCCATAGAAAGATGTTTATGAAAATAATAAAACAGGCAACCTTGTATTTTGATTCCTTAAGGTGTAAGAAAAGAAGTTGTATTTGTCTGATCTGATCTCCTCCCCAGAGAAATATTATTTAGGCTACTATTTCTATGCTTTTGTTTTTCTAGCTGAAAATAATCTGTTTGGGATTTGACTGATTTAAAATATCTATCCAGGTTATAACTTTGCATTTCTTATTATTTTAGGTAATTGGGATTGGTGCAGAGTTTTTCCAGTTTACAGCAACTGTATAGTAAAGATGAAGGGATCAGAAACTTGTTCTGATCCCATGTGTCTTGTCTGCTGCTTTTCACAATGAGAAATACGCAGCTGCTTGTATGCCTTCGAACCTGTAGTGCTGCATTTATTTTGCAAAGAAATCTGCAAAAGTTGCTAGTAGACAGGACTGTATATGCCTGCTCAGACATCTGCATTAATGCAGCTCACTAATAGCCTGAAAGAACCACTTCTTTCCCTCTGTATCAAAGTTTCCTTGTCTAGTCTTCTGCTGGCTGTTTCTTGCTGCAGGCTAATTACAAATCTTTCACAAGTATTCCATGGTGAAGTTATAGCCTGCATAATTGCAGTGTATACTTCCTTACCATTTGCGTGGGTAATTTATGGACAGCCTCTTCTTTGGAGTGGCACTAATTAGCGTCTTAAAAACAAAATATATTATTTGGACATGTCTCCTGACCCAGAGATCACCTGTCTGGGTATACAGTACAAGTGTTTTGGGCATACTTAACAGAGATAAATGTAGTCACTATGTTGTGTTAACTGAGAATGAAAGTACAAAATAATGTAATCATGACTATTTCCTCAAAGCGAAACATTGGCTAGACTGAAATAAAAGTCATGAAAAGATCCATGATGCTAACTCTTTGAGCTTTCACCAACTTGGCTGTGCCTGATTGGTCTTGAGTCTACATTTCCCAAGAACTTTGGATCAGCATGGGCAATAGAAATTCTGATACTTCAGGAAGGTGTCTGATTAGGGAAGTCTGCATTTTATATCTGAAATTTCTCATGATTTCTCATTCCACTTTTTTCTTTGAGGAAAAAAAGGGAAAATGTAGCAATACCGTAAATTCAGTAGACACCATCTTCAAATGTAGTTATGAAATTGCTTTATAACATTCAGTTGTAAATAATTGCCTAGAACTGGATTGCACAAGTTGTGTGCACAAAAGAAATTTTAGAAAGGTGTGTTGGAGAGTGTAATACTAGCTTGTGGGCAAGAGTTAAACTTGTTTTTCAAGTTGATCCTGCACAGCTTTGTCATTCCAGAAGAAGCCTACTTGGTTGCAGCATGTTGATTTGCTTTACTAGTAAAACAGATTTCCAGTTCTAGAACTCTCATTAGATCTCAGATTTATTTTGCCAGTGCAATTAATAGTTATACTAGCTGCAGTTATTTTACAAACATTCATAAACCTGTATCATGGTATCTGCTACAATTCCCTAATAATTATGCATGTGTGTGTAACAAGTGTTGCAGAAATTTATGATGTTATTTTTCTTACATTGTTATGCAAATAAGGCAGTATTTTAATCTAGTTAATTTATTAGGCAAGGCAAAGCGATTATATGTGATTCTACACGTTAAAGATCATATTCACCAGTCTATGTATTTAAATGATAGGAGTCTTTATAATCTATGATGGCAAAATTAGTTAAAACAAAGCTGAGGTTTTGCTGCATTTTTCCACTTGTTTGCATTCACATGGAAGTAATTTATTTGTACTATCTGTATAGTCATAGTCTAGTTAATATTTTTAAGAGCTTTAATGTTTATGTTCCTAATAAAGAGGAGTGGGTTTTCAGCAAACTCTCTGCTTGGAACCCCTAAATAACTGAACTCAAATAGGCATGCAGCTGATGATTCATGGATGAACAAGTATCTTTGGTACTAATGTGTGCTCTTCTAGTAGTAATGAATATTTCCTAAACATCCTGGAAATCAAGTTAATTTCCAGCTGTTTTCATTCATTGCCAAGGATTACAGGAAGTCATGTAATCACTACTTCCATTTTCAATTAGTATTTTGCTAGGTTACAATTGCTGATGTATATACAAAATCATACGTGTGCACATGCACGCCTATAAACATTGCAATATTTTGATCTAGGGCAGAGTTTGCATTTTTATTAGCAACTTGAGGCTGGCTAAATTATTGCCGTGCCAGAGTTGTCTAGGAATATCACTCCCTTTGAGATCCAGGTCTACTGTGGGACATACGGGAGAATGTTTTCTTATTGTCAGATTGATCTGGAAAGCGTTCTTGACATCCATTTGCCTAGTTGATTGTGATACTTTCTTGCCCTGAATTTAAGTGAAAACAACATGGCAACTTTAATTTTTGCTATTAGCCCAACCCTGGTAGTGCTGGGATAGAATTGATCTGCCTTTCTTTGGTCTTATTGTTGGATTGGATCCAATGAAAACAATCTTGACAATGAACTGTCCAGTTCCTTTCTGAACAAATTATCTGGAGAAGTGAAATATACCATTTGCTTACTCAACTGATGGCTAAATAGTTTCAGGGTTTTGCTTATGATACATGATGTCAAACAATTTGGGAGATGTATAGCTGCTTGCCTGTCCTTGCCATTGTAGACTGGTTGTTTTCTGAGATCATTGGAGAGATTCTTGTGAGTGGGCAAGGAGCTTCAAATGCCATCTGGTAGTAGTTCAGAGATGAATCTTCTCCATGATCTTCAACACACCATGCAATTTCTAAGGCACCAACTATTACATCTCTTCACCCAGATTTTCTGCATTTGGTGTTGGATGAATATGTGCACTGCTGTTGTTTTACTTCTATCTTTTCAATTTTTAACACTTTATACTGTTTTAATTTATTTTTCTTATGGCATTACCTATTTTGTGAGCTGCTTTGTGATGTTGTTTATATAGAACATGATATTTATATAATATGGTTATAAATCTTGTTATAACACAAATTCAAACATATCATATTGGTTTATCTTTGAACTGTTTGAGATTTCAGGATAAAACAGGCTGGATTGCTTTTGATGAGTTGTGCCAGGAAATGGTTGAGTAAAATAAATAGAGCCCTGTTAACTTTGGAGACTTTTTGGCAACATTTGATACTATGGGCTGTGCCTTAGTGACGTATTTTCAGTGATTCTCTTCTTATCTCATCATGGTAAATGGTGGTTCCAGGAAGACTGTTGCATAACCATGGCCATCCTATATGGTTTCTGACCTTATTCAAGATCTAGAGGAAATTTTTGGGAGAGCTTATCTAGAACTTTGGAGTGAAGTGTATCCAAAATGCTTAGAACATGCAATCATATTTCTACTTTTTCACTAAACTCTAAAAAGAGTCAGTATTTCCTTAGTTAATATTGAGTTACACAGGGATGAGTAAGCTGGAATTAAATCAAATTTCTTGGTCATTTGAAACCTTTGTTGAGTGAATGTAGTTTAATTTATATCGAGAATATCAGGTTATTAGTCCAACATTGTCCTTTATTCTGTTGTGTGTTGTCTAAATTTCCAGTGGACTGTAATGGAAGCAAGGTACACACATGCACAGCTATACTTTGTGTACTCCCTGAACTTCAGTAGTATTCAAGTTGTTCTATTTTGTATTATTTGGTGTTTTGGCCAACATATTCATCACACAGTTCCCTCTCAAGGCAAGCAGCATCATGCCAAGCACCGAAAAAGAGTAAGAAGTATCAAACAAAAGAAACTGAAGAAAGGAAGTAAGGTTTAGCTGGACTGCCTGAAATTTCTTGAATTAGAGAATCAGTGGAATCCTGAACTTAATGCATCTTCAAGGAGTTACCACTACTCCATCCACAGGTTTAGTAGTGTGTACCATTGATAACATGGCTTAGGCCTGGGATATTTGCAGGACCGTCTGCTGCCGGGAACGATCTCCCATCGCCCAGTGCACTCACACAGAGAGGGCCTCCTCAGGGTGCCGTCGGCTAGACAATGTCGGCTGGCGACCCCCAGGGGGAGGGCCTTCTCTGTGGGAGCGCCAGCCCTGTGGAACCAGCTTCCCCATGAGCTCTGCATGGCCCCGGATCTCCGGTCCTTTCTCCGCGGCCTTAAAACACTTCTTTTCCATCAGGCTGACCTGGACTGACGACAGGGATTTTAAAATGTTTTTTAATTTTTAACTTCAATTTTAATTTATTCTATTGGGGCTGTTAATTTAATTCTTTTTCACTTTTGTATCGTTGTATTTTATTGTTGTTAGCCGCCCTGAGTCCTTGGGGAGATAGGGCGGCATATAAGTCCCAATAATAAATAAATAAACTATTAGCCCTTGTGCTTACCTGAATTGAAGAAAAGGCTCCCTGTCTACTAAGTATTTTACTTTGGTAGGAAATGCAGGAGGTAGGTCACCTTACATTAGCTGAAAACAGGATAATAGACAAAGCTATTGTGGAAACTGAGGAACAGTCTTAGAGATGCACAGAAATGAAAGCAAGTGGCTAAAAGGTGGGGAGCTTTAGGTTTCATTGGTGTGGAAGCAAACACATTAGCTGAGAGATCTCTTCGGAATCCAGGTGATGGAGAATCTCAGTAGACAGAAAAGCTGTCTATTGTAGATGCACAACTTCTACAGATGGCAGGAAGCAAGAAGAGAATGAAGGTAGCACACTGATTGAACAAAAGCTAGAAGATCCAAGCATGTTCACCAGGGGAAAAAGTGGCAGACACAAATCGATTGAACCTCTATCAGCCAGGGTCTTGGTATCAATCAGGTTTGTATCCCAAGGATTTTTCCCCAGTTAACGTACTATGTGCTGCAGGCTGGCTAAAAATATACAGTACATTCCCTCGATAGCAGCAGTATATCCATGTTTTATTGAAATTTAGAGCCCATGTATCTAGTGGGTTTTACTAAAGAATACACCTGCTACAGAATAAGCACACAGAAACAAACGGTGCTTAGCCCAGGTTTCTGTTTTGTCTTTCTTATGTTTGTCCTTCTATATGCCATGGTTTGTGAGTATGTGTGTAAGCAAATTTACATTACAGATAGTCCTCGACTTATGACTATAATTGAGCCTGGAATACTGGTCATAAGTCATGCTGATGATTAAGACGACTGACCCAATTTTACAACATTTTTTTGCAGTAGTCATTAAACAAACCCATTGTCTGCAGTGTGCATTTTTTTTACTGGCAGTTAGAAGTAAATGCTGGGTTTCTGGCAAAAAAATGTAAATCATGGAGATGTGATCACGGGACTCTGCAAACGATTGTAAATGAGGGCCAGTTGCTGAGCATCCAAAATTCAATCATGGGACTGCAGGGGGAGAGCAGCCATTGAAACTCTGTATCAAAGTCATAAGTACCTTTTTGGGGGTTCATCATAACTTAGTAACAGTTACTAAGTGACTGGTCATAAGTTGAGGACTGTCTGTAATTATATAAATGGGCTGTTTTGTTTTATAGGGAATTTTAATTCTGTTAATATTAAATATTTTGTCTTGATCCTGTTTTTCCCCCTAATGTGGCCTATATAGAGATATGCATATTCATGTTTGCATGTAGGTATGAGGGGAAATATACAGATATACATATACAGTACACATATCTGTTGAGGGGAAATATTTGCAGCATTGGATTCAGTGTGGATTGGCAAGCCCAGGTGATAATCAAAGGAAGCTGGTAACGCAGAGATTTTTTTAATGGTGTTTATAGAGCTTTTTTGCTCCAACCTTGTTTGGCAGGTCAAGAATCCTGTTAAATCTTCCTTTTGGAACATTAAATTAGATTTGGGAAACTAGATATCTGTTAGTATAGTAAGAACTAAAACACTCTCATCCTCTGTCAGTCTGCCTTTCTTTTTTTTGTCTTTGCAGTAACCATTAACTTGCATATTCTTATAATTTCAAATATGATTTTTCCTGAATTTTACATTCTTTGTGATTATTCATATTGCAGCTATCACTTACCAAGCAAGCAACAAACAGACAAACAAATAAACCTCCCCTTAGAAAAAAAAAATATAGGAACATGACTGTCATTTGACTGTTGTTAGAATATCACAACTGTGCGCTGGCCAGTGTACAGAGCAAGGCAAACAATGTTTTGGCCTACTCCAAAGAAAATAAAATATGTAGAGGGAGCAAGAGTGAGCCTTTTCAATGTACATTTTATTATGCATAAAATATTAATGCAACGTTGAACAGGTAATTTATATCCTGCCAGTTGCCATTTTGGAGTGTATTCTGAAATGGTCAGCAACAATGAAAAAACCAACTGTGATTGATAATCACATTTAGACTACCTCAATTGTAGATCTGGGATTAATCTTGTTGAAAATTGAAGGTCAGCAGTAAAGTCTGTGCAGTGTGTGCTTCAAAGGGAGCATTCAAGTGCTGTCTGCTGTTATTATCCTTAAGAGGAATTTCAAAGTCTCTAGTCTAGGGTACCAAATAGGGGGATTACATTTAGAAGAACAAAGACATATGGCTAAAGCAGCAGCTTGTTTATGTTAAACAAAACCTCTTTTAATTGGCTTTTTTGTTGTTGCATTTCTCTTCTATGAACACTGCAGAAAGTTGCGTTGTATGATTTGTCATATAGTAGTGAAGATTTTTGTTGTCGGTACTTTAAAGGTTGTTGGTTCAGAGTGATTTAAAAAGATAAGATTTCACCCAGTTTATTTCTTAGGGTTTATGATTGAAGGAGACAAGTGCTCATATATGGCCTTAATTTTTCTCCCAACGGGTATTCAGGCATCGTACAGTTAGTCCTTGATTTACAACAGTTCATTTAGCAACCGTTCAAAGTTACAATGGCACTGAAAAAAGGGACTTATGACCATTTTTCACACTTAAACAACCGCTGTTGCAGCATCCCCCATGGTCATGTGATCAACACTCCAACTTTTGGCAACTGGTTCATATTTATAACTACTGCAGTATCCTGAGGTCATGTGATCACATTTTGTGACCTTCGGACAAGCAAAGTCAGTGGGGAAGCCAGATTTCACTTAATGACCATGTTACTAACTAAGTACGAGCTGCAGTGGTTCACTTAACAATGGTGGCAAGAAAGGTCGCAAAATGGGGCAAAATTCACTTGACTGTCTTGCTTAGCAGTAGAAATTTTGAGCTCAGTGGTGGTCGTAAGTAGAGGACTAACTGTATTGGTGTCTTATGAGGAATGAGAATCCTTTGCTCTTTATTCAAGAATTTTCTGTTTCCTGTTCCTTCTCCAGGTAGGCAAATATGAAAGATGGGCACTGTCCTTCTGAATGGTACAGGAGTATCCTCTGATAGTCCTGTGAATGAGAATGGGAGATAAAAGTGAGTTCTGTTCAGCTTGAGGAGTACCTTCTGCAACTGGATTCTGTACTTGCAGCAAGTCAAATGTAGATCTATATTTGTCTCTTGATCTCCTGAATCTGTCTCTAAGGAAGCTAGAATGTGCTATTTCCCCTCTACGCTCAGTTAACTTTTGTACATGAATGGTACAGGAGTATCCTCTGATAGTCCTGTGAATGAGAATGGGAGATAAAAGTGAGTTCTGTTCAGCTTGAGGAGTACCTTCTGCAACTGGATTCTGTACTTGCAGCAAGTCAAATGTAGATCTATATTTGTCTCTTGATCTCCTGAATCTGTCTCTAAGGAAGCTAGAATGTGCTATTTCCCCTCTACGCTCAGTTAACTTTTGTACATGAATGGTACAGGAGTATCCTCTGATAGTCCTGTGAATGAGAATGGGAGATAAAAGTGAGTTCTGTTCAGCTTGAGGAGTACCTTCTGCAACTGGATTCTGTACTTGCAGCAAGTCAAATGTAGATCTATATTTGTCTCTTGATCTCCTGAATCTGTCTCTAAGGAAGCTAGAATGTGCTATTTCCCCTCTACGCTCAGTTAACTTTTGTACATGGAATTTCTATTTCTAGTCTTATCATTACGCATCTTCACGTGTGGTTTGAGTGGAAGAAGAAATTGGGGAGGTAGGAGGAAGATTTGATTGATTTTGAACTGAAGCTGATAGTATGCCTGTGTAAGGCTACAACTTGTGCTTAGCTTGCATGGCTGCGCACATGCACAAAAGAACTTAGGAACTGAATAGGGTCCGCAAGATTATCTGGGACACTACACATCCTCTTCACAACCTGTTTTCCTTGTTACCTTCTGGGAGGAGGCTTCATGGTATCCGTAGCAGAACATCCAGATTGAGCCAGTTTCATTCCATACAGCATCAACCTTGTGAACTCTCAAGCTTCCTCCTTCCATTATATATTCAAGGTGGACAGTATTTAATATTTATTTGTTATGTATATGTAGGGGTGTGGGTTATGTTGTATGTAGTATGTAATATATGTTGTATGTAGTATGTTTAGGTGTGTGTCATGTATGTATTTCACTTTGAGAGTGGGCAACTAAATTTCGTTTTTGATGTGTGCTGTTGTGCCCACAGTAAACAAAATGACAATAAAGGTTATCTTATCTTATCTTATCTTATCTTATCTTATCTTATCTTATCTTATCTTATCTTATCTTATCTTATCGCAGGTAGTCCTGAATGTTTGTACGCGTAATCCTCGACTTACAACGGTGCCCCAAATTTCTGTTGTTAAATGAGAAATTTGTTAAGTTTTCCCCATTTTACCACTTTCCTTGCCACACTTGTTAAGTTGATATGTTAGTAACCTGATTGCTAAGTGAATCTGGCTTCCCCATTGACTTTGCTTGTCAGAAGGTTGCAAAAGGGGATCATGTGATCCCAAGTATCATAAATACGAACCAGTTGCCAAGCATCTGAATTTTGATCACATGATCATGAGTATACTGCAAAGGTCTTAACTATGAAAAATGGTCATTAGTCACATTTTTCAGTGCCGTTGTAACTTCAAACAGTCACTAACTGAACTTTTGTAAGTCGAGGACTGCCTGTATCTCACCTATAAAATATTATTGAGTGAAGGGTAATATTGATACAATACATATTCTACTAATCAAATAATGCTCATGCCAGTAATAAAATATATAAAAAATGTATAAACCACTTAGCACTGATGTTACCTAGTTTGGGTAATGAAATGTCTGCAAGAAACCTTGGCTCTTTTATGACTCGTGGACTTCAACTCCCAAAATTCCTGAGCCAACTGGCTCAGGGATTCTGGGAGTTGAAGTCCACGAGTCATAAAAGAGCCAAGGTTGCCTACCCCTGCCTTAGTGGATACAGTTAAACATTTGGCATAGCAAGCTATATCATATTAATATTTCCTAAAATAAAAAGCACAAGCCTTTTCAAATGATTAAGTAGCCACTTTGGTACAAGGAGGAAGGTGGTGGCCTAAAAAAACAGAAGACTCTGATTTCTTGGTCCCCTTAGGCATGAAAACCAGCTGGGTGACTTTAGATCAGTCACTCAGCCCAGCCCACCTCCAAGGAAGCAGGTGTATTAGACTTCTTAATAAAAAAATCTAATAATAATATTACAATATCTTCTATGCAGTTGAATAACAGTGCTGGAACTGTAATAGTTTTGTTCTTGCAAAAACCCAGTCCTGTGCTGAACAGAAACCTGAAAATGTTCAGTTAGAACAATATTTTGTTTAACAGCTTTATGCAACTCTTTGTTCCAGGCAACCAAATGTGGCAAAATAAAGTTTGCTAATTGGTAAATCAAATTTGCATACATATAGGAAATTCAAGTTATGCAAGGTAATAAACATGGTTTAACTTTTTTATGAGCAGTGGAAATAATAAGCATTATTTACTAGGCTCTTGAAAGATAAGACATTTTATTTTCCCTTTGAAGGACAATCTTGTTGAGAGGAGTTTTCTGAAAAGCAGCATTCCATACGTGTTTCATGAGACGAAAGAATTTCTGGAATTCACGTCTTCCACAGACTCTCAAATAAGCATACATAAATCATCCCCACCCTTTTGCAGAGAATACCCGCTGATCACTTCCAATCACTACCAAAAAGGGTTTCAGAATAGTATCGATATAAGTCATGTTATATATGTGTAACAAAAAATGTAGAAAGTATAGCACTTCTACTACAATCTAATGGAATTTTAAAAAGCTAATTGTTCCTTTACTCATGGCTATGCAAAAAGAAGCAGTAGGTGTGAGCTTAAATGGACTCCAGAAGATGGTAGAAGACAGGAAGGCCTGGAGGAATGTTGTCCATAGGGTCGCGATGGGTCGGACACGACTTCGCAGCTAACAACAACAATGCAAAAAGAAAAATAAAGTTTTGGCAACATGTTTAATTTACAGTTTTTCCTCATGGCTAATATGTCAGGATAGTGCTAAATGCAGAATATCCAATTTATACTTGATTTTTCTTCATTTATTTTCATTATTTTTAAAAAATTCGTTCCATTTAAACATGCAAGTGATTCTAGGCGAAGCTATAGTTATTCTGATCCTGTTTGTGCAAAACAATTCGAAGCACAGGATGAAAGTTTAAAGTTTCAATCAGGAAGCTTCAGAGTTCTGAGTAACAAGTCATATAGGTTCTAGTAGTTTGAGATGCATTTTTATCTTTCTCAAATCCATTCCCTCAGGCATTCTCAGCATCTAGAATTCAAAACCAATATGGCATGGTGGTGTCTGGAAATACTGGAGACTGCAACTTCCAATATATTTGGAATACTGGTAAGACCATTATTGGTGATACCGTAGGCCTTTCCATTCTCCCATGTGACACAGAGAGAAAAAAAATGTTACTCTTTGATCCATGAAAAGCAGTAAAGTCTGCAGCATGTATTTTTTTCTTATATTCCAACCACCTTTCATTTCCTTCTCTTAAGGAAGATGTTGTTTCTCATATTATTTCTAGCTACAGAAAAAAAAGTCCTCTTATTATTGTGCGGAAAGAAAGTGACATGTGTTGCAATGAAGAGACGTGAGCAGCTATATAGGAGCTGTGGTGGTGCAGTGGTTAGAATGCAGTACTGCAGGCTGATTCACTGCTGACCGCCAGGAGTTCGATCCTGACCAGCTCAAGGTTGACTCAGCTTCCATCCTTCCGAATTCGGTAAAACGAGGATCCAGATTGTTGGGGGGCAAATACGTTCACTCTGTAAACTGCTTAGAGAGGGCTGTAAAGCACTGGGAAATGATATATAAGTCTAAGTGCTATTGCTAGTACTAGTTCCCCATTACCATTGTGTGTTTTTTGGGGGGGGGAGGTGAGCGGAAGGCTTAAGTTGCTATTGCAGGTGGTCCTTGACTTAGAACTATTCATTTAGTGACCATTCAAAATTATTTGCACTTAACAACCAGTACAGCACGCTCATGGTCAACTAGCATGTATTTAGGACAGTTGCAGCATTCTAGGATCCTGCAGTCTCCATTTGTTTTATCTTTCGAGCCAGCTTTCGACAAGCAAAATCAATGGGGGAAGTTGGATTTGCTTAATGACTGCATGATTTAACTTAATGGCATTGATTCGCTGAACAACTGTGGCAAAAAGTTGTAAAGTTGAGCATGACTCACTTAACAACCACCTTGCTTTGTGATGGAAATTCTAGTTCCAATTATGGCCGTAAGTCGAGGACTACTTGTACTGCCTGTTTTTTATAATATTAAGTTCAGAGTAACAGAAGAGAAAGGAACTATAGGTAGTCCTCGACTTATATCCATTCATTTAGTGACTGTTCAAAGTTACAACACTAAAAAAAGTGCTTACGACCATTGCAGCATCCCCGTGGTCATGTGATCAAAATTCAGATTCTTGGCAACTGACTCATATTTATGATGGTTGTACAGTCCCAAGGTCATGTGACTACCTTTTGCGACCTTCTGACAATCAAAGTCAATGGGGGAACCAGATTCACTTAACAACCATGTTACTAACTTAACAACCGCAGTGATTCACTTAACAACTGTGGCAAGGATGTTCCTAAAATGGGGCAAAACTCACTTAATTGTCTTGCTTAGCAAAGTACATTTTGGACTTACGGTTGTAAATCGAGGCTTACCTGTATCAGATTTGCCTTAGTAAACCAGGGAGGAAAGACGCAAGTAAAATAAAGCAGGTTTATTATGGACTTAGATTAGTGTGTATGGAAGAAAGAAATACTGTAGTTTGCAATGAGCATGGATACAGTTTGCAGTAGAAAAAAATAGTAGAAATCTTTTCATGTCTCCTTGTATTATAGCAGATGCATTGCTTTCAGCTGTGTCTGCTTATTTTTTTCCTCAGAAATCAGGAATTTCTGGGATTTGGAAGGATTTTTCACATAAATTTCACTTTTAATTTTCTTAAAAGTGACAAGTAGCAGTACTTCTCACCCCCCTCCCGTAAACCTTACGAGTACAACTTAACCCATTCAAAGACTAGGTAAAACATAGAAATCTAGGTAGGGTGAACAGGCTAACATAGCTGTAAAGAAAGAATGAAATTAAAGTAGCAAAGAAAATAAAATCATATACATACTTTCTTCAGTCCAAGAACTGTAGTATTCGTAGACAAAATACTACCAATCCATTTTTAAACAACAAATTGAACCTTGACCACATAGAATTACATTACCCAGTCTTTCCTTTTTATTGATAAAAGAGCCGCTTCAAATCCTGAGAATTGATGTATTTTGTTAAGGCAACCTTTGAAGTCCTTCAAGGAATGCATATTCATTTTTTCTGCTGCAGTCCAGGCACGACATAATCAGAACTCTGAATAAATGAGGAAGGTTGTGTGTGTGTGTGTTGGGGGGGGGGGAAATGTACATATATGTGTGATCCAATCTCAAATTCACACAAATTAGGAAGAAAATTTTCATTCATGTATAACGTTCCATTTTTTTTCTTTAAAGTTCCAGGTTTGTTTTTTTTTACGATATCTAAAACATGAAGCACTGGTTCTTTTTGTGTCTGAGTAAGAGATAGATTTCCACATTTAGGGCAAGTTTAGTTCCCATTGGCAAATGTTGGCTGTCCTAACAGTAATTCCACTTAGAAGTGAAAATCCTGCCCAGTTAATTTTATGAGAAAGCTAATCATTGGGCTAAATCATGTATAAAGTGATCAGCCAGCACTGATCATTTAGCACCTGCAGGTTTGGCAGCAAAGTAAAGCACAAATGTTGCTTGCTTTTTTTTTTTTACAAAGAAGGAACGATGGGTCTGCATCTTACGTCCCCTCCCTTCCTCAGCACGTCCCCTTTAAACCAATTATATTTGTTTGGTATCTTCTTCCCTTTCTTTTCCACTACAGATGTATTGCCAGACTTCTTAAAAGGGATTCTCACATAATATTCAGAGTGACAACCAACGAAGAGGAGGCCATAGTACAACCAGAATTAAACTCTTGGGAATTGTCTTCTGTCATTGGTATAAGTTCAGGTCTAATGCTAATTTACTTCTCACATTGATGGTGGCTTCTCTGCTAAGAACAGAGATATATAAACAGGTGCCCATGTTGTTATTTGATAAAATGCTTGTTTGAAGCAGCACTTGACATTGTTTAGGCTGATTTTAACCTAAACAAGTCATTTGAAAAATGAGTTGAAAGTAGTATTAAATTAGGCACAGGCCTCAATCGGTGTTATGTACTATCCATTTCTGCAAAGGTATTTTATTTTATTCCCTCTAAATATATTCTGCTCTAGTAAAACATCTTAGTTATTTTCCTGGCAATATGTCTAAGACACTTTTAAAAGGCACTCTTTATGTTTCTGTTGGACAAGCTGAAGTTGACTTTATAAGGACATGACTTTATATCCTTGTTTTCTGTGATGAGGCACTCAAATTGGCAACTGTATAAACACGCAACATTTGCTTGCTTTTTACTTCATGCATTCAGAATTGTAACATAAAAGTGCCTGAATTTTCTCTTTCTAACTTATACTTTACAGGAGTAACTGTTTTGAATATAATACCTACATGTAAAATTCCCTGCTTCAGTCTTCCATCATAAGAGTCTTCTTTGGAAACAAACAAGAACATTTCTGTCATGTTTAACCTCTCTAGTGATGAAATGAGTAAAAACATAACTTCTTAAATTGATGAACTGAAATATTACTTAGTCTAACAAATTTAGAATATGGTTTCTGAAGAACTGTTAAGTTTCCTAAAATATAAAATGCATCCTATAATAATATCTCTATTTTTATATTATTGTTATGGTTGGTCTCATAGTCAGCCAGATGTTTAGACTAGTTTTGCATTTTTATCCATCAATTGAGTCCTTCCAAGGACTATGGATAGGCAGATGTTATCTGATGGTGTTAAAGATGTTGCAGATTAAGCTATTCTAAGTAAAGCTGCCTTTTGCAAACTGACTGATGGGAGTCATATTATTACATGTATTATTATTATTAGTAGTGTGATAATTACCACAATTTAATTTAATTTAATTTAATTTAATTTAATTTTGGGACTTATATGCCGCCCTATCTCCCGAAGGACTCAGGGCAGCTAACAACAATAAAACAACAATAAAACAATAAATACAAATATTAAAAGAGATTAAATTTACAAAGCCCCACTAAAAACCAATAAAAATTAAAACAAAATTAAAACCCCCGTCTTCAGTCCAGGTCAGCCAGTTGGAAAAGGTATGTCTTTAGGTCGCGATGAAAGGACCGGAGATCTGGGGCCATCCGAAGTTCTCGGGGGAGCTGATTACAAAGGGCAGGCACCCCAACAGAGAAGGCCCTCCCCCTGGGGGTCACCAGCCAACACTGTCTGGCTGATGGCACCCTGAGGAGACCCTCTCTGTGTGAGCGCACAGGGCGATGGGAGTCTTCTGACTCCAGTTGGTATTCCAAGCGTCAGTTTTGTGTAGTTTAATAAAATCCAAATTCAAGTACAATCACGATTTTCATTGATATGTGAAAGGACTTGCTGCAAGTTCCACACGTTTAGAGGCAAACTCAGGAAAGGTGAATTCTAAAAAACATGGGAATCATATATGACCTTTCAGATGTTAATGCAACATATACATTTTATTACTAATACTACTAATCTCCTGATTCCTCAACATTGATGCAGATGGGCACTGTAGTCCAGACACGTCAAACTCGCAATGTCATTGACATTGCGCGATGTATCAGGACTTTTTCCCCATTGCCGGCAATGGGGTAGGTGCGGTTTCCTCATGATGGGGGCCGGCAGTTTGACACCCCTTCGTGTAGTCAGTAACACTTGAAGATGTATATGTCCTCCACTCCTATTCTACTATTTTTTACAGACCTATAAGACAGCAGAATATTACCATGAGGGATCAGGCAACATGTTTTATGTTCTTATTTTAAACCTTCAAAAGAGCACATAATGTATTATAGTTTTAAACAGCAAGAGCAGAGACTTGTAATAGCTTTCAGAGAACCTTATTAATTCATACTAAACTATCAAAAACCTTTAGAAACATCCCATGGTTTCACTTTGTGTTGCCTTCTCCCAAGAATTGTGTTGAGCTATAATTTCACAAGATTCTAGTTGTTCTTATGCGCCAAGGTCACAACAAATTTTGGTGATTCCACCTTAGTTTTGTTGTTGTTGTCCTGTTGTACAATAAAAGTGTGAGTGAATACGATTTTATTTTGCTTTGATATGTAGAAATAAGGATTCTGTTAAATAAAAAAATCCAGGAGCTTGGGGTGTTTTTCAAAGCGTCCAAAAATATTCTCAAATCCTGTGCCAAAGTTACTTCAGCCAAAATCCCCATGAAAAAAAAAGTTAGCTGATGCAGTTTGGATCAAGTCTACATGCCTATTCTATTAACAGGACAAGTGAATGTTCTATATAATATAAAAAGGCAAGTTCCTCAAATGCTTTATTTAGAAGTTAAATAGCCTGGAGGAGGCTATAGGCCCGCCTTTCCACCTGGTGTTCTCCAGATGTCTTGAACTATAATTTCCATCATCTCTGTGCAACAGAGCATGTCTAGTTCCCTGTGTAGATTATTCATTAAGTAACCAAAGCGGTCTTTAACTGATAACTGATTTAGTCTCCTTTCGGGCTCAGATTCAAGTGAGTAAAATTTCATGATGGATAGCTGGAAGGATTAATTAAAATTCACATGACATAAAATGACAACAAAGTGGTAATGTTACCCAACTCACCAGCTTTAAGAGAGAGTCCTTGTTTAAAACAAGTATAGTGTAATGAATAGTTAATGGAATCTATAGTCAGTTTCCAGGGACAATTGTCTGTTTCAAATATGTAAAGCCTTTTAAGTAGATGTCATAGACTTTTAATGAAGCCCGTGTATTTCATATGTACAGAAGGGGAAATGGGGCATTTGTTTTACAGTTCCAGTTCTCTTGTATGTGTGTACTTTCTCCTAGACTGAATCATTTTTGAGCTTCTAGGAGTTGAAATGTTTATGTGTATGTACACGTGTGTGTGTGTGTGTGTGTGTGTGTGTGAGAGAGAGAGAGAGAGAGAGAGAGAGAGAGAGAGAGAGAGAGAGAGAGAGAGAGAGAGAGAGAGAGAGAGAGAGAGAGAAAATGGACATTTAGGAACTGTGGTGCTGTTTCTGTATCTATTTAGACTAACCTTTGGGAAAAATTCATGTGGAGTAATGCCGTATTTTTTCATTTTTATTTCATTGAGTTGAGTTATACATGGACCCAAAGATATCAGATAAAAGGACATTTGCTAACATTTCAGGGGGAAAAAAAAGAATGTAAATTTGGACGATTCTTTCATGTAAAGCCCTAAAGAACTCTTTGTGTATATGTAAATGACAGAGACTGTTTACATGAGAGAGAAAAAGCAAAAGAGTTTCTTGGATGGTTTGAGCCGAACAGAGCCCAAAGCTAAAGAAAAGCTGGGGTTTTTTTAAATGCAGATTGATTGATTTCAATATTTTATTAATTTTATTAATTAATAAATTTTAATTAAATTAATTAATAAAATTAATTAATTTTAATTAATTTTATTAATCACAAATCCTTAATTTTATCAGCAACATATTGTCTGGGTTCCAATGTTTAGCTTACTAGTACATGCTAAATTCCTTTTTCTCTAACTCAAAAAAACACAGATTGATTGATGGATTGATTGGTAGGGCTGTGAAAATAATTCAAAAGACGTACAAATTAAATTAGCATGTTACTTTAAAGCAGGAGTATCCATTTTGGCAAACTTTAAGACCTGTGGACTTCAACTCCCAGAATCCCAGAGTTTTGGAAGTTGAAGTCCACAAATCTTAAAATTGCAAATGTTGCCCCCCCCCCAGCTTTACAGCATGAAAGTAGTAATGTTTGCAAGGCTTTCACGGCTGCTGTAGAAGCTGCTTCTAGGAGTACTTGTGAGCATGCTCAGATTACCTGATGAGACTTCTGGCAAAGCAGTGGCAATATGGAAACTGCCAGGAATGGATTGTCCCTAATGCAGTCCATTTGAGCCCAGCACTTTTAATAATACAAAGAATGTAGCTTTGTTTGCAGTAATGTGTTTTGCATAGCATCTTTTAAACATGCTTTGTTATGGTACTCCTGCACTATCCTTCCCTATGGAAACCCACAAAATTTGTATCATTCATTTTATCTTCTGTCTTCCACTATAAGCCAGCATATAATAAACTTGCAAAGGGATTAAATGCAATTATGCCAGTCTAGTGCTATAAATATAAATAAATGTTAATTTAGTGAATGTTTTTCTGAAATCTTCAATTACAAAGCTTGCATTGATTGTCCTCGCTTCTCTCTCCCTCCCCACAACTTTATAGTCATGAAATGAAGATTTCCTTTTTTAATTGGACATTACTCTAAATCAGGATTCATTAATTCCATTTGCTTGCATTTGTGTCGGAAACCCCAAGGCACTTCAGTTTATATTTTGTATTTATATTTTATATTTATATTCCATTAATTCCATTTATACCTTACTATTGGCAGTGATGGGAGTTAGAATTATCTAACATCTGGATAGCCGCACATATCTGTACTGTAAACTGTAGTTGAGATTTTCCATGCTTTAACTTCAAATGCAGAAGCTGAAGTATTGATAAATGGCAAATAAGAGTCAACATACTTCCAACTTCATCCAGACCAGTGGCAGAAAATAAACCAGAACAGCATGCCAGTGTGTAAATGTTCCTTCCAATTGCTAATACTGGGTTAGTCTGTTCTCTTAGTTTTACGGTAATAAAACTCTGATAGTCAGTCAGTCAGTCAGTCAATACTACTACTACTACTACTACTACTACTACTACTACTACTACTACTACTAATAATAATAATAATGTTGGAAGGGACCTTCGAGGTTATCTGGGTCCAACCCCCTGCTCAGGCAGGAAACCCTATACCATTTCAGGCAAATGGCTGTCCAGTCTCTTCTTAAAAACTTCCAGTGTTGGAGCATTCACCACTTCTGGAGGCAGGTTGTTCCACTGGTTAATTGTTCTAACTGTCAGGAAGTTTCTCCTTAGTTCTAGGTTGCTTCTCTGCTTGACTAGTTTCCATCCATTGCTTCTTGTCCTGCTTTCAGGTGCTTTGGAGAATAGCTCGACTCCCTCTTCTTTGTGGCAGCCCCTGAGATATTGGAACACTGCTATCATGTCACACCTCACTCTTCTCTACGTTAAACTACACATACCCATTTCCAGCAACCGCTCCCTATATGTTTTAGCCTCCAGTAATCATCTTTGTTGCTCTTGTCTGTACTCTTTCTAGAGTCTCAACATCTTTTTTACATTGTGGTGACCAAAACTGGATGCAGTATTCCAGGTGTGGCCTTACCAAGGCATTGTAAAGTGGTATTAGTACTTCACTTGATCTTGATTCTATCCCTCTGTTAATGCAGCCTAGCACTGTGTTGGCTTTTTTGGCAGCTGCAGCACACTGCTGGCTCATATTGAAGTGATTGTCTACTAGGACTCCGAGATCCCTCTCACGGTTACTACTATTGAGCAAGGTACCACCTATACTATACCTATGCATTTGATTTTTCCTGCCTAAATGTAGAACCTTACTTTTTTCACCACTGAATTTTGTTAGATAGCGCCCAGTGTTCGAGTCTGTCCAGATCCTCCTGTATTTTAAGCCTATCTTCTGGAGTATTGGCTATTCCTGCCAGCTTGGTATCGTCTGCAAATTTGATGAGTATTTTTATTTGTTTTAAAAGCTTTACCTAGCCTGCCTCTTCTTCCCAGTTACAGTGGTTATAATTACTGGTCATCATAACAGAAATTCTGAAATCATAATTCCATAGCAAAATAAAACTACTGTATTTTCTCAGTAAAAAACCAATTTTGAATTCAAGATGATTGCACACCTGAAATGGTAATAGATGGAAGAAACTTGTGTACCTTTTCCTCAGCAAATCTAAGTTGGTGTTTGCATTTAAAAAAATAATTATTTGAGTGAAAATGCACCACTTTTTTCAGGGAATTAATTTTAAGGTAGCAACACAAAACAGATGGAAATGTGGGGGGATTTTTTGAAGAGGAAGTTATGAATTAAAGCTGGAGGAGTAGAAGATAAATCCTGAATCATCATTTATTGGAAAGTGGATTTTTGTGAAAAGTTTTGTTTTTATAAAACAAATACCTATATCAATTTAAAAAATGAACAAATGAGGAGGAAAATCAGTTGAAGCTTTGAGGAAATTCCCAGTTGGGTAATAGAGATGGAGGTTTGGTAACCTTTCCTCCCTTCTTAGCACTGATTGTAATTATTTGCAGAACTTGTGAGCTTAAGATGAACTTTGTTTGCATGTGTAAGAGGGGCAGGCTGCTGAAAAAGAGATTTATTCCATGGTTTTGTTGGACTGAGGCTTATTTTCAAAGATACAAATTTCATAGGATGTTTCACTTGAATTATAAAAATAATTTACACTGACGTATGCAGTTTCCAAACAGTTCTCTATCCTTGTATGGGATAAAGAAGACCAATAAAATTTCAGAAGGCCTTTTAAACCTCTTAAATCAGGGATGTCAAACTACCCGATGCGTCACGTGGAAGCCGCACCCACCCCATTGCCAGTATTGGCAAAACAGTGTTGATATGTTGCGCAATGTCATGTGACATCACGAATTTGACGTGTCTGTCTTAAATCATGCCTGGGAAACTTCCTGATGCAGATCAGTCAGTTGTAGCCCTGCTGAGCCAACTGTAGAAGCCAAAATTCCATGAAAATATTAAAGCAGCATTCTTGGAAGAAAATGCAGAAATTAAATATTTACTGGGCCATAGTGGATTTAAAACTATCAAGAAAAGAAAAGCACAATTCAGGTTGTAAAATCATGTTTCAATTCCCAGCAGAATTCACATATGTAAAATACAGTAACATTTCCATTAAGAGTTCCTATATAATACAAAGCAGTCTAATGGAAAAAAAAACAATCTCAATTTTGAAAGATTGTTGCTTGAGCATGATCATTTTGTAAAATTGGGTCTTAAGCAAGATTGAGAATGGCTTCTTTGTCTGGTATCAGCAGGTATGCACTTTTTACCACCAATTGATTTTTCTACCCTCCCATAAGATAGCTTAATTAAGTATATTCTACCTCTAATGGTTTACATCTTGTTTTATAATAATTTTATGAAAAATTACAATTAAAAAGATGAACATTAATACAAATTTAAAAAAGAAGAGAGAAAAAAATAACCATTCTTTTGCTCCTCACCCAAAGGGTGGCTTGTAATATAATTTTCTCCAGCTCATTTCTTCACCAACTCTGGCCAATTCCACCTCTAGTTTGACCAGTTTAACAAGCTTCATATTCTTTTTTTAATAGATGGTCTTGAACAGACTCATACTCAAGTGCCCTTCCCCTCCTCAGTCTTCGCCTCCCATTCTGTGGTTGTGGGTCTGTGAGCTGCCTCATAATAGTAGAACTCTTTCTAAGCTACTCTTTTTTACTCTCTGGGAATGGGCTTTCCTTTTGCAGCAGCTCCAACTCCAGCTGTTGGCAATGTTCTTGCTGCATAAGTTGACCTGCCATAGGCCAGCTTTGCTGGGCTTTTAACTCAGGGGTTTGGTCCTCTGTTCAGCACCAGCCTCTAGCAGTCACCATTAGACTGCCACCACCAGACTATCCCAATATTGTAGGTCACCATGAAGAGAAGGACTAGGAGTGACATGATAGCAGTGTTCCAGTATCTCAGAGGTTGCCACAAAGAAGAGGGAGTCAAGCTATTCTCCAAAGCACCTGAAGGCAGGACAAGAAGCAACGGATGGAGACTAATCAAAGAACTAAGGAGAAACTTCCTGACAGTCAGAACAATTAATCAGTGGAACAACCTGCCTCCAGAAGTTGTGAAGGTTCCAACACTCCAGCATTAAGAAGAGATTGGACAGCCATTTGTCTGAAATGGTATAGGGTTTCCTGCCTGAGCAGGGGGTTGGACTGGATGACCCCCAATGTCCCTTCCAACTACATTATTATTATTATTATTATTATTATTATTATTATTATTATTATTATTATTATTGTTTTATTCATAAAACATGAAACTCAGTCAACTGAACACTCAAACTGACTGGCACTAATGGTTGACACTGGTTGCTGCCAGCATCCTAGGTATCAACCAGGTATCTCCTTAAAATGTAAGATGTTCCAAATAGCGCAGTTTTTTGTAGCTTTGCTGGATTTATTGTAGGAAGCTGCAATTTCTTGATGTATTTTGCAGAGGTTTTGGACATAGTTCCCAGTGCTCCAATGTCAGTGGGTATCACAGTTACACGTTTCATCCATAATCGCACAGTTTCGATGGCCAGGTCACAGTATTTTGTAATTTTTTCCAATTCTTTTTCTTTGACTCTGGCATCTCCTGGTACAGCGATATCAATCAACTGTACACTTCGGTTCTCTATGACTGCGATATCTGGCGTGTTGTGTTCCAAATGGCGATCTGTCTGTATTCGGAACTCCCACAAGATCTTCACCCTCTCATTCTCAACAACTTTTCCACCCTATGTTCCCACGACTTTTCAGACACAGGCAAGTTGTATTTTTTACACAATGCCCAGTGGATTAGTTTAGCAACTCGGTCATGTCTAGCTTTGTAATCAGTTTGAGCAAATTTTGCTGCACTCACCTATTAAATGTGAAACAGTTTCAATTTTGTCGTTGTAAATTCGGCAGTTTGGTTTGTCAGTAGATTTTTGTATCTTCACTTTCATGGCATTAGTTTGTAGTGCTTGTTCTTGAGCAGCCAATATTAAGCCTTCTGTTATGGGAAGATACTTTCCATAGATACTTTCAGAACCATACCATAAGAAACGCCCTTCTATTAGAATGGGAAAAAATAAAGGAAAAAAACCTATATTAAGATACCTGAATGGCTTTCAACAAAGGAAGCTTTTGCTTACCCAAACTTAATTAATTATGATAAACTTGTAACATATAAGGACTTATTGGATAATGAAGGAAGACAAGACCTATATCAACAAGGTATTGATTTAGTATGGTGGCCATATTTACAAATTCAAACAAGATATGAAAAAGACTTGAAAACAACGGGGCTTTATAATGAACAGACAGAACTCAATCGTATATTGTTAAAAACAGATGAGAAGCTGATTAAAAAACTCTACGGGTTTCTGCTTAATCTAAAGATGGAGGAAGAACAAGTTAAAGAAACAATGATAATTTGGGCAAAAAATGTTGGCCACACTATAGAACTTGAAGAATGGGAAAAGTTATGGGATATAAATATTAGATTAACTAAAGCTGTATCATATAAAGAAAATTTGTATAAAATGTTTTATAGATGACACCAGTGAGACTTGCGAAAATGTTTAAAAATACTTCAAATGTTTGTTGGAAATGCAGCCAAAGACCAGGTACCTATTATCATCTCTGGTGGACATGTTCTAAAGCTAAAAGGTTTTGGATTAAGATACATTTATGGTTGGAGAAGATGGTTAAAAATCAAATAGAATTTAAACCTGAATTGTTTTTGTTAGGAATGATAGATCCCAATTATGATAAAGAGACTGGGTATTTAATACTACATGTATTAACAGCAGCGAGAATTATGTATGCCCAATACTGGAAAAATGAGAGTGTACCAACTGAAGAAATGCTTATCAAGAAAATACTAGATTGTGCAGAAATGGATAGATTAACTTTAGAGATTAAAGAAAAAGAGCATTTAGTTTATTATAGAACTTGGAATAAATTTTATCAATGGCTAGACAAACGAATTAGAGAGAAAGGAACGTGATACTTATTCTTTTGACCTTATTTTACTAAGAAAAATATTATAGATTGAAAATTTAACATTGTTTACTATAATTTGCTATGTCTATTATTGTTATCAATCATTATTCTTACAACTTTTATTGATGTATATCAACCCAGACAATATGCTGTTTGCTAAATATTGAATGTAATTGGGGGAAACCCCAACCCCTCCCTCACCTTTCCCTCTATCCCAACCCCGTACCCCATCACTGCATTTTCCTCCCCACCCTTATAAAAACCAATAAAATTTACATTAAAAAAGCCTTCTGTTTTTTTCTTGATGGTTCCCATCTTAAGCCATGCCCATATCAAGTTCTTATCACATTTTCCTTCAATATTTTTCAAATGCTGTCCATGCAAAGCTTTGGTTTTCCATCTATTTAATCTGTCATCCAGCCGTTTGTCCTTATATTCTGCCTTTGTTTCTGTTATTTTTATAATGCTCTCTGTTTTCACAGCCTGCAGCAATTTTTCTGCACTTACATAGTCATTCAAACTTCGTTTTTCTTCTTCTACAGTTTGGTGGATTTGCAGTAGCCCTCTGCCCCCTATTCTTCTTGGCAGGTACAACCTGTCGATGTCACTTCGTGGATGTAGAGCGTGGTGCATATTCAAAAGTTTACACGTTTTCTGGTCTAGGTGTTCCAATTCAGCCAAAGTCCAGTTGATAATTCCAGCTGGGTAGCGTATCACTGGGACTGCCCATGTATTAATGGCTTTAATTATATTTCCAGCATTCAACTTTGATTTTAGTATTTTGCGGACTCTCCTGATGTATTCCTTTTGTGTTGATTCTTTGACTTTTCCATTCAAGATGTTATCTACTTCCAATATGCCTAGGTATTTGTAACTGTCATCCTTTGCTAGTGCTTTCATAATACTTCCGTTTCCTAGTTCTATTCCTTCTATTTTCCCCATTTTTCCTCATTGCATGGATAATATAGCACATTTCCCAAGTCCAAAGTCCATTCTGATGTCGCTGCTAAACAGTTGAACTGCACTGAGTATTGATTCAAGTTCAGTGTGGCTTTTCACATACAGTTTTAAGTCATCCATGTATAGTAGATGGTTTATCTTGCCATGCTGGCTTGAGATGTGGCATCCCAGTTTTGTGTTTCATAATATTATTGTCAATGGAATTAATGCGATATTGAACAGTAGTGGTGAAAGTGAGTCCCCTTGGAAGATTCCTCATCTGATGTTGATTTCACCAATGTTCTCCCCATTTGCTGTTAGAACTGTTTTCCATTTTTGCATATTTGCTTTCAAAAATGTACAGATGTTTTTGCTGATTCCAAAGTTTTCCAAACACGCATTAATCTGGTTTGCTCGTAGATAGTTCTCCACTTGCGAGAGGTAAGACGGCCATTCTTCTGGATGTTTTACATCAAACTCTGAGTTTGCCAACCTTCGGCATCTTTGTAATCAATCCATGCCATATTTAAATTTGTTTTTCGTCGTTTTGCGTTTTTAAGTACCATTTTGTCAATGAGCAGCTGATCTTTTGTTCCTCTTGATTTTTTATAATTTCCTTTTTGTTCTTCCAGATACAAATTGTTTTCCATCAGACGATTGAATACTGAATTTGCCAGTATTCTTGTAAAAAGTTTGAACGTTGTTGGCAGACAAGTAATTGGGTGGCAGTTGCTTGGTTCTGTGCTCTTTTCAGGGTCTTTCATTATCAAGTACGTTCAACCAGCTGTTAACCATTCTTCACTTGTGGCATTTTGAAGCATTTCATGAAACTGAGAGACCATGCAGTGATGGAGGCTGGTGAGGTGTTTCAACCAGTATCCATGCAGCTCGTCCAGGCCAGGTGAACTCCAGTTCTTGACCTTCTTTACTCGTTTTGCAACCATATTGGTGGTTATTACAATATTCTCCATTTTGTTTTGTGTCGCTTGTTTTTGGATATCTTTGACCCAGGAGGCAGTTTTATTATGTTCCATTGGGTTTTCCCACAGTTCTTTCCAAAAGTTTAAGGTTTTTTCTTTACATGGTAGAACAGTAGTTTAGACTTTATTTTTGTCAAGTGACCAATTGAAGAGATGCTGGTTTCTTCTGAACTGGACATTTTCATGATATTGTTTTATTCATCCTTCATATCTCTCAATTTTCTTTGCTGTTGCTATTGCACGCTGTTTTAGGTTTTCCATGATTTCCGTTATTGTTTTTTCCTCCAAGTTATATTTTTTGTATAAACTATTTTTCAGCTTTTCGTTCTTTAGTTTTCCTTTTTTCAAGTATTTCAATTTGCTTACTCATAGTTTTTTTGTTTTATTTTCAAGTCAAATTTTCCACTTTGGTGTTCCAGTGGGTTTCTTTTTTGGCATTTTATAACCCAATTCTGCAGTTATAATGGCGGCTGTACTGTACATTAGTTGGTTTGTTTCATACAGTGTGCTGGATGGGATGGAAGTGAAAATGTTGTTCACAGCATTTAGTAGATCTTTCACTCATTTGCTATGCACTTCACGGATGGCTGGCAGTCTTTTTCTTTCTGTGTTTTCTTTGATGTGCTTTTCAATCTTTTCTTTCAGCATTTTTGCTAGATTACTTAGCTCTACACTTTCGAGTTGTTGCACAGAGGAGTCTTCATCCTGTGTGGTGGCTTCTTCTGTTGGTTGGTCAGTTTGTTGGTCAGTTCAGGTATTGGAACAATTTCTTCAGCCTGTTCATCACCATTGCTTGTTGTTTTCTTTTTAGCCAATGTTCCTAGATGTTGAATTTCCACATCTGTAAAAACTTTATTACGGATGATGAAATGTCTTTGATCCATTAATCGTTGTTCGGTTACGTCACTTTCCGGATGCTTTTCCTTCCACTGCTGCATCATTCTTTTTTGAAATCCCCTGGCTGTTGGTTCTGCCTGGTAGTAGCATTGGATGATTTCTCGATTTTCTTCGGCTGTCCAGGTTTTGCGCTTTTGTTCCAGTTGCTTTATAGTTGTACACTCTGGTTCCCCAGCAGTAACAACTGAGCCCTGTGGCCCATTTTTCAACAGATGTCCAGGAGCCATAGCATCTGATGCAGTCCTTGTTGACCAGGGTGACGACCGATCCGATATGGAATTTTTTTTTATTTCTTCTCATCATCATCTCATCATTGGCTAAGCCACTACCAATCCGAAGAACGGTAATCCCATAACCATAGGGACCGCACCCGATAGCTGTCCAGGCCCAGCCACAGGATGATGATGATGATGATGATGATGATTACTACTACTACTACTACTACTACTACTACTACTACTACTATTACTTCTCTCTGGTTGCCAGTGGCCATAATAGACCCCAAGCTCCTTTCTCCTCATTCTTATTGCAGCTTGGTTTTATCTCTTTCCCACTTTTCTCCTTTTTTCTACGTTCCTTCACAGTCAACAACCTTTCCTAAACCAAACATGGATTCCTAGTTCTCAAGTAAGACTTTCCTTCAGTCACTTTCTCTCAAGTTTAACCTTACCCAGATTGGAAACTTAATTTCTAGCAGATAATTATCAACCCTAACTTTTGATCAGAAATTCACTGTTTCTAGATTGAAACAAAAATCCCCTTCCCAAAGACTCCACCTCTATTTATAGAATTGCTGAAAATAGAATGTATCCTTTTCAGAATGTATTACTTCAAGCCCATATTAATAGAGCTATATTTAGCCTCAATTTCACTGTCACTGGATCAGCAGCTCCTTTTGTCTGGTCAAGTTGCATGCACAAAGTTCCACTTTCTCATCTAAACATTTATAAGTGTGTTCTACTGTTTCATCTCAATGATACCTGCAACTTTAAAAAAAATGAATAAAAATTGCAATTAGACATTTTCTCAAAACATACATTTTGAAATGGTTTTTTCACAGTAAATACTAGAAAATGTATAATTTTTGAGTTGAGACAGGTGCTTTATTTGGAGAAGTATGGCATTCAAGGGATAGCTGTATTCTGAACTATACAATAGTGTATGTGTCGGTATATTGCAATACTGTATTCTGGATTGTGCAAAGATGGAATTCCTCTTCCATTCCCAATTATTTGGTTAATCTGAAGGAAATTCACATTTTTTTAGAATGCCTTTTTTTCTTATTCTCCATAAGAAAATTCTCCATTCTCTGCTCCGCGAGCTGCATTGGCTGCCGGTTGCCCTCCGGGTGAGATTCAAGGTGCTGGTTATGACCTACAAAGCCCTACATGGCATGGGTCCGGATTACCTACGGCAGCACCTGCTGCCGACATCAACTTCCCTCTGTCCAGTGCGCTCCCACAGAGAGGGCCTCCTCAGGGTGCCTCCGATCAAAGAATGTCGATTGGTGGCCCCCAGGGGGAGGGCGTTCTCTGTGGGCGCGCCAGACCTGTGGAACCGCCTCCCGGTTGAGCTCCGGATGGCCCCCGACCTGCGCTCCTTCCGGCGTGATTTAAAAACTTATCTATTTGAACAATCTGGCCTGGTCTGATGGGTTTGGGGTTGGATTTAAATAAGTTTTAACACATTTTCAGTATTGTATTATTGGGCATAATTATTTAATTCTTTTTAATTTCTTTTTTAACTTTTGTATTTACATTTTGATATTTATTGCCCTGTACACCGCCCTGAGTCCTTCGGGAGAAGGGTGGTATAAAAATTTAATAAATAAATAAATAAATAAGTTACAGGAAAGGGACGTGGTAGCTCAGTGGGTTAGGACACTGAGCTTGTCGATCAGAAGGTTGGCAGTTTGGCGGGTTGAATCCCGAGTGCCGCGTAGCAGAGTGAGCGCCTGTTACTCGTCCCAGCTTCTGCCAACCTAGCAGTTCAAAAGTATGTAAAAATGCAAGTAGAAAAATAGGGATCACTACTGTGGGAAGGTAACAGCGTTCCGTGCACCTTTGGTGTCTATTCATGCCGGCCACATGACGACGAAGACGTCCTCGGACAAGCGCGGGCTCTTCAGCTTTGAAACGGAGATAATCACCGGCCCCTAGAGTCGGAAACGACTAGCACTCATGTGCCTGGGAACCTTTACTATAAGTTACAGGTCCCTGTTAAATTGTGTCTGCTTCTTGTGAACAGTTTACACATTGTTCAATCCGTTGCTTGTTAATTTTAATTTCTTCCCTTTTCTAATGATAGCTAAGCCCTCCTCTTAGAGGCCATATCCAGTCAGCCATATTTTCTTCCAATCTGTGAGTTGGCAGAAAAGTTTTATGCCAAATATGGTGTATTGCTTCTCATTCTGACAGATGATGCTCACCATCTTGATTTAATGCAAGACCATTAAGTAAAATAATTAGTGAGTTCCCCAGCTACAGTTCCTTTCCCCATCCAATGTCATGTTCAGATGGAAAAAATAACTGGTAAGCCAATTGCATTAACCTTTTTTTTTTACAATTTTATCTCTCTTGAAAAATTGTAAATGTTTGCATATAAGGAACCTGCAAAAAAACCCCTGGCAAGCAGTGAAGTAATTTCTGGTCAGATATTACAGTACGCAGAGAGATGACTCTATGGAAGCCAGCTTTCCAGTCTGTTTTGCAATCCAAACCAAAATTGCCACTGAGGGCAGTGCCCAGCAACTGGAATGGAGAAGGCATGCCCATAGAAGCATTAGGTGGCCATTAGGGATTGGATAGATCCCAACCCTTGTCCATATTACCAACCGCATTATTTTGAAATATGTCTTCATAGCAAAAATGGCATTGGGAGAAGAGGAAGAATGGTTCTTGAAAACTGAAACAGTTAAATACCACTTTTTAGTTGTTCTAGCTGTGTTCTAGAGACGAGAGGAAGGCAACGTCATGAGAATACAGAATGTAAAAAGGTTACTGGCATGCCCTGTGCTACATTTTAGAGGCTGTGAGGATGAAGTCTTGGAGTAGAACAGATTTACACATATTACTCCGACTGGCTTAGAACCTGTTTGAGGAAGAGATACTTTTAATATTTGGAAGGAGCTGCATAAACTATTGGATTACTGATGTTATACTGGTAAATATATTCAAGCCTTCTCCTCTCTCATTCATAATGTCAGAGAAACATCACTTGCCTCATCCAACATGGCTGTTACATGCTTGAGTGCTGTAGAATGACCTACGCAAATGATTGCAGGAGTTGCATTTGTGTCACAGCCATGTGGGCTGGTATTAGGAAAAAGCAACATCTGAGATAAATAAAATTAGATGAGTAGGCATTTAATCAAGAACCCTTTGGTTCTTAAGTCTTCAGCTGATTTTTGCAACCCTTTGGTCCTTTCCTTTGCTGTCTGGCTTATTTATTGCAACGCCTTTGTGTTGTCTCTTTTCTCCGAGTCGCCAAGGTTTCACAATCCTAACAAATGCCAACAGAGTTATTTTTATAGTAAGCCGATACCTTAAAAACAGAGCTAAACTGCATAAGCAATGAGGAGATGAAACAAGACTGCCTACATAAATCTGAGTTGGCAAGGGTGCTTCATTGACAAGTGATAACTGCAAGGGAAATGTAGGCTGAATACATAAACTATGATATTGGTTTTGGTGATTATCACTGTTGTATGTACAAAGATTGATTCTTAAAAATACCACTTACAAATCATAGAAAGTTTCTCTGTAAGGCAGTTGTTCAAATAAATCAATTTTCGTATTGCGGGTGTAATACTAGAATTTTCTCTATGATTATCCATGGTTAGAACATCTATGTGCGGAGGATACACGATTGTGGGAGATTTTGCTAATACGACACGTGATGTATTTGTGCCTTTGCCACTTTGTTCTCGATGAGTTCTTGCAGAAGAAAATGCAGGATAAAGTAAAAGAGAACAAGAGGCATAGAATTTAATACCGTAGCAGTGGATTTTTGGAGGCAATCTTTTTACTGCTGAAAGCATGAATTCACCCTCTCATCTCCTAGGAGCACATCATTAGTGGACCTGTACCTTGCAACTAATGAAGACTATGTTATTTCCCGATCGGTGAAAATCTCCCCTTCCCCCCTCTCTCACACACAGAGCTAACCAAGTAAAACCTAATTAAATTTGCTAGCTAATTACACTATAATAATGACTAATCTTTTAATTGTCTTTGTTCTCTAAATGTTTTAAGAGTCTCTTTGCCTATAAGATAACCTTACAAAAGACAAAATTCCAGATTACCAAAGCATTCAAGTGCTGCAGGATAGAAAACTATATTGAATCCATTTGCCATTCTTTCTTTCTGTATTTGTGTTGTTATGTACAACACAAAATGAACAAAATGGATACAACAGTACTATTCTGATATCTCATACAGTATGTATTTAATGTTTATTGTTGTTGTTGTTATTATTATTATTATTATTATTATTATTATTATTATTATTATTATTTATTATGTTAAGGGATTTCATTTTTACATACTTAGGTGTATCAAACTGGTCTAATTGCTCGTGTACCTTCCTCCCAGAGCAGGGAAGTTATTTATAAAAACCATGCCACTAATTATTAGCAGTATGATCCTACATTTCTAGGATCCTTAAAATTGGCTCTAGGTTCATGGTGAAATGCCTGGAGTTTTTCTATTGCTATTGACTTCGTATTATCTTCTGGAACAGCCCTGCAGCTCTTTGAAGAATTACCAGGAGGCCCTCAACTTGAAGATCAGTAATTGCCTGCAGATTTTTAGAAAGGAAATATCGTGATGGTGCAGCTTGTTTTGTTTTTGTCTGCAGTGGTTTTCCCCAAGTGGTATCCTCTAGGACGTCAAGTGCCAGATCTGGAAATTCCTGGAGTTTCAATCCCCACCCTACAGGAAGGTAGTAGCAATTTGAAATGGTGTCTTGAGCATGGTCTGGGGCAGCATTTCTCAACCATAGCAACTTTAAAATGTCTGGAATTCAAGATGCTGGTTAGGGACTCCAAGAGTTGAAGTCTAAATATCTTAAATTTGCTAAGATTGTGAAACACAGGTCTAGGGTATAGCAAATGTGGGCCAAAGAAAATCTATTATTAAAGTTTTAATATAAATTTAAGAGCTCCTATATGGCTTAGAACAGGGGTGTCAAACTCAATTTCATTGAGGGCCACATCAACATTGTGGTTGCCCTCAGCGGGCCGGAGGGCTGTGGCCAGGGTGGGCACAGCCTACTGGGTGGGCATGGCTGGAATGCGTGTGGCCTACTGGGTGGGTATGGCCAGCTCTACATCATTCGTGTCAAGGGTGCCTATGGGGGCCTGGGCAGGAGTGGGACAGATCTGAGAGTCTCTGGCAGAAGGAGATGGGACCGGGGCAAGTGCCAAGGCATGGTCCAGTGCAGGAGCCTCAATGTTCCTCTCAGGCCATGCGGGGAGGGAGGGGCTGGACGGTGGCACGGAGGTCAAATACCCATCCCAGTCCTCAAGCACACATGGCACCAAGCCCAGCCCCACTTCCCCAAGGAGGTGCCCAGCTGCACTTACCTCCTCCTCAAGGCTGCTGCTGCTGTGCTTGCTCTCCTTAGCTAGGTTGCTCATGATGTATATGAGGGCAAAGTCAAGGGGGAGGCCCACTCCCTCTCCATGTGCGGAGACCTGGCTTTGTATCCAAACCTTCCTTAGCAATAGGATGGGCGGTCCCCCAGGATAGGCTAGGAGGAGGGGACAACGGGATGGTGAAAGGGCAGCAGGGCAGGACTAAGGCAGGACTTCCCTCAGACCCTCCTTCTCCTTCCTTCCTTCCTTCCTTCCTTCCTTCCTTCCTTCCTTCCTTCCTTCCTTCCTTCCTTCCTTCCTTCACCATTGCCTGGAAGTGGCCAGCATTTGGCCCTCACCTGCTTCACATATCTGGCTTGGTGGGCTCTGGGGGAGGGGATGCCATGAGCAGCGTGAGAGTCGATGTTACCTGTGCAATGCTGCCCAGCCCCCAGCCTGCCCGGTTTTGGCAGGCAGTGAGGTGCTCTACTCACAGTGCCGAGAGGCTGAGCCGGGTGGCACGAATCTGAAGAGAAGCACAACACTGCCCAGCTCCTAGCCTGCCCGAAGTAGGCAGGGCCATCTGCTGGCCACTTCCAGGCGATGGTGCATTTCTTCATTCCTCATGAAGGGTGATACCTCCCCAGCACATGCCCAGGGGGCAGTGCCAATGTGGCAGGGGCCGGTCCCTCGCTGTTTCCATACAGCCTTGTGGAGCTAAGACTGAATGTATTTCAGCATAGATGACCACCATAAAATTGTACATTGGCTCCCAGCCGGCCTGGGCCGGGGCCAAGGCAGCAGGGGCCGTTCCCTCACTGTTTCCAGGATGGCTTCGCGGGCCACATGAAACCATTTTGCGGGCCGGATCCGGTCCCCGGGCCTTGTGTTTGACATATCTGGGTTAGAATTAAATGCACAGAGATTCAGTTAGTGCAGAAAGCGAGACATTAAATGTTCTCAGTAGATAAAGCATTTCTGATCTAATATATTTATTATTCAATGGTCGTATATCAATAGTTCTACCTGCAACAGCTGCATGATTGTGAAAAAAACAGACACGGCTCCCTTAATGAGACAAACGGATGCTCTATTTAAAGTCTTGTTCATTCCAAAACACTATGTCCAAACAATTTCAAAACATTGCATAGCTTTAACCCATATTACTTACTACGTTGCCAGTAGTGATCCGTAAACTGTTAAACATATGCACAATTTGTATAGTTTTCCTTAGCTTTACAAGAATGATACATTTAGTTTTCTTTGTATACCTCAAATCTCTGTTTTGGAGGGTGGGAATGAAAAGGAACGGGTTGAATCTATTCTGTTTTCTTTTAACTGTGTTTTTTTTTAATGAGGGTATGGAGAGGGTATGTAGAGGTCTGGCTTGTTATCCTATTGTTGTGGAAATAAATAACTTGCCGAAGGGCTGCTGTAGCAACCTGTTCTTGAAATATTGAATACAGCTGGCAGGTTCAAAGCACGGCTGACCCACTTGGTTGGCAGGCTGCCAGAAGGCTTATATAGCTATCAAGTGTAAGACTGAGCGTTTGCACCTCTTTGCACCTGCTGCTGGAAGGCTTTTCCCACCCATGTGCAAAGCGTAGATTGGGATTTGTGGACAGCTGCTTGCAGCACAATCTAGTTTTCTTCTCTTGCTGGGGAGATATAGCCCAGGGCACAGTGTGTGGGCGAGTTCAAAGATCTTATCTACTCATTTTGCAGCAATCAAATTTCAGCACTAAAACCATAGTTCGTGCTTTCAAATGCACAGGGAAGTGCTTGGTATGAACAGGATCACTTGTCACCATAACCTTCTTTTGTCAAATTGCTTTGCCTTTCCTCACTGCTGGTGAAGTGGTAGAGTCTTATCTGTGCCGTGAAGTTCTTCATTGCCTAGACATCTGGCAGTCTTCTTGTCTGTCATTTGGGTAGTGCCAGTAAAAATGACCCTTGATTATGTGGCAAAATCGTGTAAAATATTTTTAATTGTCCTTATATTGCTCTTTGTCCATCTCCTCTGGATTTGTGCGTAGCTGCACCTGCTCAGAGTGGACAGTGGTAGGTTCGACTGGCATTACACTTTCCAAAAACATTTCCTGGTCAAGTGCCCAATGCATGTATTTCAATGTATGTTACATGCAGCTGTTCTACACAGTTTTCTCTGACTCCACTGGGATAAGGATACTCTGTGGTCGTGATCACTTTTATAGTGCTTCTCCTGAATCTACATTTGCACAATGCCTAGTAATTAAGAAAACCATTCGCTCTGCATGCTTAAGAAAAAAATGACAAAAGTCAAACATTTCAGGAATGCGTGCATATATTTATTTATCCAATGTAGTATTTTCCTTTCAGCCTCCTTATGCAGTAACATCATCCCCATAGAATGGGAGGGCCTCAGTTGTGAGCCAAAACTGGTACGTTTGGGGTAACTTATATAAGGTTGTATTTTGTGTTCCTTATATGTCTGCCCTTTGGAATCTAAGACCCACAGGCAAAAGTGCATTCTTAATAAACCCATTTGTTCATTTTGATCACAAGGTGTTCATTATACAACTATAGGATCAAGTGTTATGTTTTGGCTTCACAGGAAGAAAGGCCCTTTGGGATTCTCTTTAATGCTTTGTCTAGTTGTGTTTTGTCTTTGTAATTTTTTTCTTTTTTTTTAAAGTTTGTATTTTAATTTTTTGAACAAAATAAAATTTGGAAATGAAAAAATGTAAATTTTATTCTTACAGCATAGTAGAGAATCACCATGAAGTGTTGGAGGAAAAAGTAAATCTCCAAACTACGCATTCTTTAACCATATGTACCAATAAAGGAGAATATTTGTAGCTCAAGGTTGACATGAGGTATCATTGGTGCCCTTTGAGCTTGGTTGTTTTTTTGCAGACATTTCATTACTCAAACTAGGTAACATCATCACTGCTACCTAGTTTGGGTAATGAAATGACTGCAAGAAAATAACCAAGCTCAGAGAGCACCAAGGACTCTTAATCTTATGTACTGAGATAAATCAATTCATCTCATTCTGCTATGTCAATTACCAACTGTAATAGAAGGGATCTTTATACAAGCTCATTTCCTTTCCAATGAAGAATGGGAAGAATTTTTCCCCCTTAACTCCTTCAGAAAAAAGATGTGATGGAAGAAGAAGAGTGTAGGGGTTTCTTTAATGGCCTTTGAGAGCCTAAAAGTTATCCTTGAAAAATGTAACAAAGTCTTTCAAATATACCTCACGTGAAATGATCTGCTTTACTTTTGTTCGTGTCATGAATTTCAAAGTACAGGAGTATGTTAGGGTTAGTGGAAAATATTTCCTAAATGCAAATCAAATCTGGAATTTTGCAACATGATTCTTTCCCCAAACTGGCACATTCCAGATGTTTTGGGCCTAGATTTTCCCAAATTCCTAACTAGTTGGCCATGTTGGAAATTATTTAAGCAAACAAGAAGGGGAAAAATTTGAAAAGAGCCCTTTTACGTTCTTTGGTATAGTAAAGGTAACTTTTTTAAAAAAAAATCCACACAATAGAAATGTATTAATACAAAAACTATTGGAAGAATTCTGTGAAAATTATATACTGTATAAGGAAAACACTATGTAGAATGTTCAATTTGATTCTTTATTATCATGTTTTAATTCTGTTGAGGAAGAAACTGTAAACTGGAATGCAGCGTCGATGTTTAAAATGATTTAATCACATTGACTAAAATTATCCTTGGAAGCAATTGACAGAACTGTGGGAACAAGATTTCAGTGTTCAGAAATACCCCTTGAGAGGATCAGAACTACAATCAGTGCTAATGATGTTTGCCATTTTCATATATAAGCTTTTGCGTGTTCTGGACTCGTCTGCTTCTTTCAGAATTGTAACAAGAACTCCATGTGCTTGAGTCGAATTAGCTCATATTACAGAAAAACAGAGGAGAGAGAAATAAATATGATTGTTATTCAATCCATGTCTCTATCAGTTATAGTTGATGATGAATTATGGGAGTCAACTGTGTTCCAAGTTGCTAGAATGAAGGGAGAAGTAAATGTTTCTTCTCTCTCTCTCTCTCTCTCTCTCTCTCTCTCTCTCTCTCTCTCTCTCTCTCTCTCTAACATAAAATACAGCTCTTAAGACAACCCTGCTTCAATGTTTAGGCAAAACACAGTTTTTAATTGCATAGGGTTTTTTTTCCTGTCTAATGATGCAAAAGGTATTTGTAAAGTAATTCCTTACGCCATGTGGTAAAAAGGCAGCCAACTTATTCTGGTTTGTTTCTCTGGACATTTAAAATAAAAGGTGTCTTGTGAAGTCATTTGCCTGAAATCTGACATCATTTCTGATGATACTGGGCAAGACTGAAAAAGCATTTTTTTATATTAAAAGTTCTACAAAGAACATAAAATCTTAACACAAACTAATAAAAAGAAAAAAAGCAAGAAAAGAAAAGACAAAAAGACAAAAATGCAGAAAGAAGAAAAAGAAATGGAAAAAAGATGCTTCTTATTTCCTTTGCAGAAAATATAGATAAGTACAATTACAAAGTTATATCTTGGTCTATGGTTACAAAAGAAAGCCTATCTTTTTTATTATCCACTGTTTGTCTAATCATGTTTTTCCCCCTTTTCCATAAGGGGTTTCCAGTCAGCCACACATGTAGATATTGTGGCTGACTGGAAACCCCTTATACATTTTAATAATAATCTTGCTGCAATTGTCATACATAAACATAAAATTCCATAATTTCTTTTAGTTGCTTATTCATTAATTCCCAAATAAAAGCCCATTGGTTTCAATTGTACCCCAGACTTCAAAATCCTCTGAATTTATGTATTTGTATCCACTTTTTAAAAGCTTTTTTACATGTCCATCAGACATAATAAAAATGTCTCTTAATATTGTTCACATTTCCAGCAAAGATTTGAAGTATCTTTATATAGAGAGAGCTGTGGTGGCGCAGTGGTTAGAATGCAATATTGCAGGCTGACTCTGCTGACTGCCAGTAGTTTGATCCTGACCAGCTCAAGGTTGACTCAGCCTTTTATCCTTCTGAGATTGGTAAAATGAGGAACCAGATTGTTGGGGGCAATATGTTGACTCTGTAAACCCCTTAGAGAGGGCTGTAAAGCACTGTGAAGTGGTATATAAGTCTAAGTGCTATAGTGCTGTACATTCTAGACCAGGGGTCTCCAACCTTTGCAGCTTGGTGGACTGGCAGAGGTGGCAGCGGGATGTGGGCGGAGAGGGGATGGGTTTGTGTGTGCGCGTGCATACTTCTGTTGCCCCATTCCAAATGGGGTGCAGCCTGGCACCGGGCCATGGAAAAGGGGGTGTGGATCCTTACTGTAGACAATTTCTCTGGTGGAAAAAGCCAATGATACATCATTTTATAAAAATTCTCTTTTTGAGAGTAGAACAAAATGTAAATTTCAGTCTTTTCAACCACATAATTTTTAGTCCATTTTATTATACATTCTTTATTTCATTTTTCTGACATATCTCAAAAATTGTTTATACATTTAACAATAACATGTTCATCATTAGTACATAACTCTTATTTTGTTAAAAACTATCAAATCATTTATCAATGTTAAACTTTTCCTTCTATTGTACATAAGAAATCTATTGACAAGTATATCCTTTTTTATCAAGTGTTCTCTTGATTTCATTTTATAATTTCCTTGAGATAATTCTAATACATCAAGGAACAAAAACAGATTTCCAACCTTTGGTTTTATTGAATCCTATGGGCTTCCATCCCAATGCAGAGAATAATAATAATAATAATAATAATAATAATAATAATAATAATAATAATAACCCCCCAATGATATAAATAGCAAACTTTATATTGAATATTGTTTTAATTTATTAATATTGCTTATAATTAATTATTGCCAAGGCTAATATTAATGATTTTTAATAAAGCAAGAATCAGGGTTTGGGTTCTGTTAAATCTTAACAAATCATATAATAATCTGTACTTGGTAGCTTTTATTAATTGGAAATAATTTTCTACATCAGGTTAAATATTGCTGAAAATCTTTGCCAAGTGTTTGTCGGGATGATTTGTAAATACTTTACAGACAAATTCTGTGTGTTTGATACAAATGTAGCATCATATATGTGGAACAGGTCATAAAACTCACCGATTTGTATATGTTGAATCTATAATTAGTTAAAGATATTTGTTTAAGTGAGAATGTAAGAAAATAGAACTTTTAGTTATTCTTTACTGGGCTTGCCTCTCTGCATTTGAAATGTAAGGAAATGTTACAGGAATACAATGTTCAGAACAACACAGCTTGCATAAATCTTTCAGCATTAAAAAAATAGAATTTTGCTTTTGTGAGAATGCCTCAATTTTGGCAATGATTTAAAAAGTTTTCAGTTATAGAGAAGTTGAACAAATTTTTCAGCAATATGATGGTCCTTGAAGTTCTGTCCCACCTAATCAGTTTTTCAAGGAATTGATGCAGATAAAAAAGGTATGTTATTTCCCTAGATAATAATGTACTGAAAACAACCCAAAAGTGAACTGGATGACAAAATGTTTTTCTGTCCTTTCTGATTGCAAACAATGGGAATTGCTCTATTTTTATCAGCTAGTTTGACCTGCCTGGCTAACAATAGGTTACATATCGACTAAGTCATGTTAAAATAAATAGGGTAAGTTAATTATTAGCAAGCCAAGCCTCAGCAATTTGCATGTAATTAAAGCATAGCTTATTAGTGATCTAGTCCAGGGATTGAACTGAATGTAGCAATGAGAGCCCAAATTCTCATAAAGGTTCAGTTTGCAACATATAAAAAAGAAATGATAGAGAATGGACTGGATCTGGATCTGTTTGCAAAAGGGAAGTGAACGTTTTGCAGTTCCAGAAGCAGCCTGCACATCTAGGAACCCAAATATTTCATGGACAATATTAGAAGTGTGGGGGGGGGGGACTATAGAGACAAAGACATAAGGCATTAAATGCTTTGGAAATACTTGGATTGCACAGTAAATGAAAACTAAATTGTTAACTTATTTTAAAGATAGTCAAGTTTCTGCTATGAGATCAAAAGCACTCTTCTGCAAATCAATTAGCTGAAGCTGTTTAGATCAATGTTTGAAGGGAGTTTTTTTTCCAGTTTTGGAAATTAAATTCAGTTAATATGTATGACATTCACCTGGATACATTAAGATCTTGCATGTTGGAAACTGACCAAAGAGAGAAGCAACTTGGAATTAAGGAGAAACTTCCTAACAGTGAGGACAATTAACCAGCTTGCCTCCAGAAATCGTGGGCGCTCCATCACTCAAGGTTTTTAAGAAGAGACTAGATATTCACTTGTCTGAAATGGTATACGTTCTCTTGCTTGAGCAGAGGGCTGGACTAGAAGACCTCCAAGGTCCCTTCCAGTTCTGTTCTATTCTTCTTGAAAATGTGTGAATTTGTATTAAAAATACTGAACTAAGTCACCCACCTGGTTTAAGCTGTAGTACACATAAGCAATTTAGTTATACTTTTAAGAAAAAACACTCTGAAATTTAACCTAGAAAGGTTTTAATATTGACTGTTCACTCACAAAAGCATAATTTAAACATTTGGATGATGAAAAGGTTACTTTTGCACAATACTGGTGATTCACTCCAGATTAAAATGCAACTAGCAGACTGGGCTCTTCATACATGAAGCTGAGCTTGAAGTGATTAATCACCAAGTTCTCTGGAAATAAACAGAAGCTGTTTATTTGTTGCAAAAGAGGATGTTTGGATCTGTACAATACCAGCATTTGCCAAAATGAGGACTTGGTTTAAAACTCTGTTCAGCTCTCAAGAACCTATTTGCACCCAATAGACTTGCTGTGGCCGGCAGCTCTCCTTTCGCCTACATAGGAGTTGGTTGCTGAGTTCTCACCCCCGGAGAAGTGCATGCTCTGCTTGCAACTTTTGCTTTGTTTTGCAGCCCCTCGCAGTTTAACTCCTCAAAACACACTCCACCTTCTTTGCTCTGCCCTTGCCACAGAGGTTTTGGGACAGGCACGTGGAAGCTGGCAGGTGGGGAATTGAAATGCCAAGAGAACACGAACACAAAGGGCTTCATTGGAGCAAATCAATTTATCCCTTCTTCAATGAGAATTATGTTTCTCCAGGGCACATCTCTTCATTGAGGCAAATCTAAATCACTTGTGGAGGGTTAACTCATAATATGCAGCGGTGTTATAAACAAATGATTTGCTTTATTTCCTGTATTTTCCTTTGCATTGTGAAAAAAGAGGAGGGAAAAAAAAACTTTACTACTTTTTCTTAGATCTTTCATCTGGATTTTGAAAAAAAAAGGATGTGAACATTTGAGCAAACGTTTCTAGAAGTTATCTTTTATATTAGTCTTAGTCTGCCCATGTATGCTTTGTCTCTAATAAGAATCAGCAATGCTTCAGCAGGTTGAGATAAATCCATTCCTGGTGCTTCTGCACTGCATTCTTCAGGCTTACCACTGTGAAGCCCTACTGGTAGAGCAGATTTTTGCCTAGAGCACACCTTTGTATCAGCAGTACATTTTCCACAAATACAAGAGAAGCAATGAAATGTCTGTGAGTCGAGTGGACATAGCAGGTGCTGTCGTATTAGATTATTTCATAATAAATTGATTGCACATCTGAGAGAAGAGCCATCTCTTGTTTTGTAGCTGATACAGATAAAAATCTGATCTAGTTATTCCTTGTCTGTATTATATGATTTATTTTCAATGGCTTAGTCACTTTCTTGTTTCTTCATTTGCAAACTCTGCCATTCAGAGGTAAAACAGAGAAAGTCCAGTATACTGGTTTTCCATCTGGGTCAAAATTCCTTGATCGTTTGAGATGAATTAAAATAACAAATTTCCCATTTTAAAACAGAAATATTTTCTTTTTCCAGCAGGAACTAGTTCTAAACTTCTAGAACCCATTATAGTTATTCAGTATATTCTAAAATATTATGTGTATTGATTACAGTTCTTACTAATTTCAGAAATAATGGATACTAGCCCCCAGAACGTGGACCAATTTTCTTTAGATCTCTGCATCCTTAAGTACAAGTTGTGCTTTTGTTCTATCGATTATTAAAACTAAACAAGAACATTTTACCTGAAACTGTTGTTTATTGTTTTATAGGTTAATTCTCTCAAAGTTTCCAGGCTAAGGCTTGGACCAACCAGCCATCACCATTGAGCCCAGCAGCTGGAGCGGCAGCGAGAGTCCTGCCGAAGACATTGAAAGAATGAGTGATTCTGCAGATAAACCTATTGACAACGACGCAGAAGGGGTCTGGAGTCCAGATATTGAACAGAGCTTTCAAGAGGCTCTAGCTATATATCCCCCTTGTGGGAGGAGGAAGATCATATTGTCTGACGAAGGCAAAATGTATGGTAAGTCATTACAAACCCAGACAGATTTGAAAACAGTGCCCTGAAGCTTCTTGTGTAGAGAGATGCAAAACACTTCAAAAGCGTTAGGTGTTCCTGAAATCAGAGGTCTTGTCTGTTGTTCATATCAGAACCTAAATGGCTCATTTGTGGCAGATCTACTGTACATGTACTCCAAAATCCCAGCTATTTTACTGCAGGGAAGTTGCTTTTTTAACAAATGAATTATGGCAACAAGGACAGCCTGCTGTTGATCGGTTCGTGCCTGTTGCATTGTTCAATTTCCCCCACTTCTTATTCCTCTGCAATTAGGTTTTTTTTTTTAAAAAAAAAACTTGCTGAACTGTGTGTTGTGTAGATAAGTAGAAAGTGATAAGTAGGAAGTGATAAGTAGGAAGACCTGAAGTCTTCCGCAACAGTTTTAAACATATTCCAAGAGTGTAACGTGATTAAGGCAAGCAAGCAAGCAAACATACTTACTAAATATGGAAAGCACTTTTTACAACTAAAATGCAACTTAGTGGTTGGCAATACATATCACAAAGAACAAAGGAGGTAGATAAAACCCCTTTTCTACTATCCCTATCCCAGTGAGTGACTGCAAAGTCTTCCCTTCCGGCTGGGGCTCCCATAAATTATCAGAAGTGCTGACAGTATTCATAAATATATTTGAAGTTTTTTTCCATCTAGGGATAAGTTGTTAGTTTTAGTTTTTTCCCCCCAAGTTGCTCCAGCTAATCTCTATCTTTGAAGGCTTAAGCTGCTTTTCTCCTCCCTTTCTCTCCCCCCCCCTTTTTTCAAAATTATTGCTGACTGTAGTTTTTCAATCCTGGCACTGTGGCAAGCAGATGGCAGGTTATGGCACCGGTCTTGTTTCTCTCGTAAGCATGGTGTGTGTTCAGCAGTTTTGTCTTTTGTGTGGCAGGCTCCTTTCCTGCGATCAGAAATCCTCACCTGATGCCTCCATTTCTGACCATTTAGTGGAAAAATCTCACTCCTCCACAATCTGCAAATATCTTCTTCTTCTTCTTTTTTTTTTTGCACAATGGGGCGTTTTGTGTTGAGATGCAGGCGTGCTTCCCCAGAAGAGATTCGGTAGGAATCTGCCAAGCAAACTAAAGCAGATGGTACTGCAGCTGCCACCAGCTGTGAATCTCTCCCTTCTCCCCTAGGACTGATTTGGATGATGTAATGGAAAAAAAAGGGGGGGAAGATTCTTTCTGTGGGGTTGGAGACTCTCATAGCCTGCCAGTGTCACCGAGAGGCAGAAACAGACTTGAAGGCATTAGTTTGCAGCTGTCATGTGACCCTTGAAGCCACATGAAACATAATGTCTGGAAAATAGGCTGGTGATGAAGCATCTCAGCTGCTGTTGGCAGAAACTTTCTAGACCGCTCTTTTTCCCTGGCTTGATTGGTTTTTCTCCCTTCCCCTCCCTTCCCAATTTATATCAAGCACTAGAGGTTTCCCGCCTCTTCTGGCTTCCTTGGATACAGTTCTACCTTTTTTCTTTTTTCGTTTTGAGTATTTTGTACTGGGGATTTCTGATAATTAGGGAACATTATTTTCCACTTCCCAAAGAAGCCCAGAGATAAGTATGTACAAAAGTGTGCATGTATAATTAAAGCAATGTTCAGTGCCTGGCTGTTACAAACTGACCTTTAGAAATATATCTTTTATACCTTATTGTCTTTGATGGATTAGTGATACATGCAGAATTCTTTTCTTAGTTTTCTGAGCACAGGCATACAAAGCATTTTTCCCTGTGCTACCATTTTTACTAGCACTTGGACCAGGAAACAGTTCTTGAAAATAAACAATGAAAGAAAAACCCACTGAAATAATAATAGTAATAGTAATAGTAGTAACAACAACAACAACAACAACAACAACAACAACAACAACAACAACAACAATAATAATAATAATAATAATAATAATAATAATAATAATAATAATAATAATAATAATATAATGATATGAAAGACAGCTGCAGATCGGTGCTGTGTGATAGTGATTGTCCTTTTAATCTAGAGATAATATGATTTCTAAAAGGCATTCTTACTGTCTGATATGTCATTTTATGATGTATGAAATATGTATCCAAGTTGTAGTGAATTTTGATTTTTTTAAGGTAGTAAAATTCTTCTAGGAAAGTAAAAATAATTATGTTACTAGAAAATATATCCTCTTTTTTACTGGATAAATTTCTTTAAAGTACTTGGAGAATTAGAGAATTTACAGTTTTATAACAGAGTTTTACTGTTCTAATAATATATTTTTATTTAAATATAACCTTAATAAGACTTTTAATGTAAATACATTGAATTCATTCCAGGTGCCATATGGAATAATAGTAATAAATAAATGTTATATTTATGGAAGAGATATGCCAGTATTTAACATTTTCAGAGTTGTGATTTCACAGTTGCAGATGAACTATTTAAAAAAATCTTCCCAGTAAATTTTTTTTAATTGAAACTGTGTTTGAGTGAGTTCCAGTCCGTAGCAAATTGTGAAGAATTAGGTAACATTTGGTTCTCCCATTGCCTGTTAGTGTGTGTTAATTTTGGAGAGTGAAGAACTCTAGAAAACTTTGGTTGGTCCTGGTGGAGTTGAGGATATTCCTATAAGTATCTGAATGACATTGCGTAGGACTTCATTCTGGGTTCTGGGTTGTTTAATATATTTATAAATATCTCTGATGAGGAATTGGGAAACATGATTATCAAAGTTGGCCACAGTATAAAAATGAACCAATAATAAACAACAGTATCAATATTCAGAGGAATCTTGACATTAAGAAACTGGAGGGCATCAGAGTAGAGATGATAAAAAAACTTGGAGGGGAATATGAATGTGGAATGGTTGGAGGCACTAAATGACTATGGAAATTCTCAATCATCCAGGTCAGAGTTGTCCCAAAGATGCTTTTTCCAAAAGGCAACTGGACATTCTTGGTTTTTTTCCTTTGAAAACATTTCGCTTCTCATCTAAGGAGCTTCTTGGATGAGAAGCAAAATGTTTTCAAAGAAAAAACACCAAGAAATTCCAGTTGCCTTTTGGGGAAAAAAAACATCTTTGGGATTGGAGGCACTAAGTAAGTTTAGCCTGGAGAAGATATAACAGAGGGATCATGGTGCAGGTAGACTTTGGACCAGTAACTCCATTGCTTAGTGATGCAGTTATGAACTGCAATATCATGTGACCGTTCCAACTTATGGCAGCAGTTCTCCAGTTCCATTTGTGGTTGTTTGTTACCTCCTGCCAGGTTTCCTTTTGACTTTGTTTATCTCCTCCAGAGCTGAAAATCTTCCCTATCAAAACCTAAGCCTCAGAGAGAAAGAGGAAAGAGTTGTCTGCAACAACCCCGTCCCCAATTTGTACATGGCCTGCAAGGGGTTTCGACTGTCTCAAGGTTGCTTTTTCAAAAGGCAACTGGAGTATGATTTTTCCTTGAGGAAGAAGATGTCAGAAGCTTCATCAGTTCTGACTGGATGGTGGGAGGGATGGAACTAATCCTTTTTTTAAAAAAAAATATGTTTTATTAATTTTTTGACACAATCACCTTAATATTCGGTAAACAGTGTGTTGTCTGGGTTTACATTTAAGAAACATTCACTAACAGTTGATTTCTATAATCTGTAATCCACATAATAACTTTACTTGATTTCCTCTTTTTACTATAATGTTCTCTTTTACCAACCTTAATACAATTCTTGTTATTTCAGTGAATGACGATTGAGTATAAAAGTTTTCTAATATTTCTACAGATAATAATCACATCAATATAATATTCCTTTTCTATCTAGTCTTTCTGGTTGTCTCATCGTAGATCCTGTTTACAGTTCCTGTTTACATTTGATTTTCCCACAATGTTCAAAACATTCTTACTGGTTAATATTTTCTCAAAGTTAATTACAATTAAATATTTAAGTCTTATTTTTTTCATGTAAGCCAACCCAATACTTTTACCTTTCTTAAAGAATAAATAAGTCTAAAAAAAGAAAAAAGAAGAATAAGAATAAAAAAAGAATAAAGAGATAGTATGCTACTTAAAATCCCTATTTCCTATAAGCTAATACATATTTATTTTAAAAAAAATTCATTCTTTTTTACCATAATTAAAAATATATTTAATCTTTAAATATTCCATTTAATAAATCTAGTCCTCTAGTCTTTTAACTCTTATTCAAAACCATTTTTAACCCATTATAGTTTTCTTAAAGTCAATCACCTTTAAACATCTAACACATTTCCTTTATATAAACCAGGGGTAGGCAACCTCGGCTCTTTTATGACTCGTGGACTTCAACTCCCAGACTTCCTGAGCCAGCCATGCTGGCTCAGGAATTCTGGGAGTTGAAGTCCACGAGTCATAAAAGAGCCGAGGTTGCCTACCCCTGATATAAACCATTCCAACTCTTATGTTACTGACATTCAAGAAATAAAATAAAAAGAAAGAGGAAAAAGAGAGTACTATGTTACTTGAGCGGCTCTTCTTCTCTCTTAAAATCAAATTCATATCTAACGTTTTTCTATTTCTTTAACCATATTCGAACAGGTGTTCCTTTTTTAAATATTCTCTCTGATAGGCCCCATTGTCTATTTTCTTAATTTTCACTTTAACATGCAGACCTCTAGCATTTTTTAAAAAAAGTCAATACATTCACTGCTCCTCCCCACTCCTCCGCAAAGAAGATGCACTGCTAAGTGCCTGTAAAACCGCCCCAAAATGTTTGGGATGCAAGGTATACATTTGCAGCCCGCAGTTTTTTTTTAATTTGTCAACTGCTTTGGAGGAAAGGTTCGTCATTTTTCCTGTATACAAGTTGTGCAGGCCTCCTCTACAGTGTTGTTTCATTTGGGAAACCTGATACAATAAGGAGTAGAGCAGAGAAAACGTTTACAATATAATCAAATTAGATGTTAGTATTCATGGGATTTTGGACCAATGCAATGTACTTTGTCTATGTGCGCTTTTGAGTCAATCTTGACAATTGCATGGACAAGTCCCTGCAGTTTTGTTAGCAGGATTTTTGGAAGCGATTTGCAAAGATTGGCTTCTTCTTTGGAATGAGAGGAAGTGATGGAACTCTGTTTCCTGGTTGCTATTCTGATACTTTATACCAGGGATTTTCAACCAGTGGTACGGGTACCACCTGTGGTACATTGGCACCTGGCAGGTGGTATGCAACCATCCTAGAAAAGTGGTAGTGGGGAAGGGGAATGAGCTGAAGCGGTAGCAGCACCGCACAAGCCTGAGCAAGATATGGCTGGAGCTGCAGGGCTGTCAGGGCTGAGCGAAAGCGCCAGGATCAGCGCTTCTTCAGGGCTGTCAGGGCTCAGCAGAAGCACCAGGATCAGCGCCAGGCTCCAGCTGGAGCTCGGCGCTAATCCCGACGTTTCAGCTGAGCCCAGAAGAAGCGCCGATCACCTGGAATGTTGCAGCTTCTCCAGGATCTTGTGATTTACATTCAGATGCTTGGCAACGGATTCATGTTTATGACAGTCACAGTGTCCCAGGGTCATGTGAAGTACCAAAACCTGCTGCAACCACCCAGCAGACAGGGGGAAATAAAAACCAAACACCCCCAACCCCACCCCCGCTGCCAATCCTCAACAGAAATGCTCACAACAATGAGAACCTCGGACAGGAGGAAGAGCGCCACCAGGTGGGCAGGCAGGTGTCTTGCTCAGCTGTGGCTTGGTGGACACTTTTTTCAGTGCCATTGTAACTTTGAACAGTTACTAAGTGAACTGTTGTAAGTCAAAGATTACCTGTACTTCATCATTTTTTTTCTTTTTTTCTTTGTTTTGGTCATCAAGTTTTTGACACCTTGCTAGGCGACAGGTGGTACTCGGATATTGCCATATCCTAAAAGTGATACAATGGGTGAAAAGGTTGAAAATAATAATAACAATAATAATAATAATAATAATAATAATAATAATAATAATAATAATAATAATAATAATGATGATGTTGGAAGGGACCTTGGAGGTCATCTAGTCCAACTCCCTGCTAAGGCAGGAAACCCTATACCATTTCAGACAAATGGCTGTCCAGTCTCTTCTTAAAAACTTCCAGTGTTGGAGCATTCACCACTTCTGGAGGCAGGTTGTTCCACTGGTTAGTTGTTCTAACTGTCAGGAAGTTTCTCCTTAGTTCTAGGTTGCTTCTCTCCTTGACTAGTTTCCATCCGTTGCTTCTTGTCCTGCTTTCAGGTGCTTTGGAGAATAGCTTGACTCCCTCTTCTTTGTGGCGGCCCCTGAGATATTGGAACACTGCTATCATGTCACCCCTCACCCTTCTCTTCATTAAACTACACATACCTAATTCCAGCAACCGTTCCCTATATCTTTTAGCCTCCAGTCCCCCAATCATCTTTGTTGCTCTTCTCTGTACCCTTTCTAGAGTCTCGACATCTTTTTTACATCGTGGTGACCAAAACTGGATGCAGTATTCCAGAAGTGGCCTCACCAAGGCATTGTAAAGTGGTATTAGTACTTCACGTGATCTTGATTCTATTCCTCTGTTAATGCAGCCTAGCACTGTGTTGGCTTTTTTGGCAGCTGCAGCACACTGCTGGCTCATATTTAAGTGATTGTCCACTAGGACGCCGAGATCCCTCTCACAGTTACTACTATCAAGCAAGGTACCACCTATACTATACCTGTGCATTTGATTTTTCCTGCCTAAATGCAGAACCTTACTTTTTTCACAATTGAATTTCATTTTGTTAGATAGTGCCCAGTGTTCGAGTCTGTCCAGATCCTCCTGTATCTTAAGCCTATCTTCTGGAGTATTGGCTATTCCTGTCAGCTTGGTGTCATCTGCAAATTTGATGAGTTCCCCATCTATCCCCTCATCCAAATCGTTGATGAAGATGTTGAAGAGCACTGGGCCCAGAACAGAGCCTTGGGGCACCCCACTACACACTTCCTTCCATGTAGATGCAGTTCCATTGATGACCACACGCTGAGTACTGCCTGTCAGCCAGCTACGAATCCATCTGGTGGTGATGCTATCTAACCCACATTTTTCTATCTTATCAAGTAGTAGGTTGTGATCTACTTTATCAAATGCCTTACTGAAATCCAAGTAAATTAAATCTACAGCATTCCTCTGGTCCTGCCTTATACCACTACACCAAACTTCCTCTCAATAGCTCCACATCTGCCCTGGGGAGAGGAAATAAATACATGGAAAAGCCCATGTACAACTTTTCCTTCTCATGTTAGATGCACAAATGGAAGTGTGTCAAAGACCGATTTTGGTAGATTGCAGTAATACCATGTTATATTTGAAGGATTGGCTCAGAATCTGTTTCCCCATCCTTCATGAGTTGATACACTGACATTTTTTAGGTCTGTTCATAATTGTAAAGCATTCTGCTCATTTGTAGTGTCAGAGGGCAGATCTATCGTGAGGTCACAATATCATGACAGGCTGAGAATGGTGGTCCCACCTTATTGTGTCACAAAACTGATTTACATATTGTAATATATGCATAGGATTTTTGATTGGAGAAATGTGATTCAGATTTCAACATGGGAGTCAAAAGATAAATGTATTATCATCCCCTAAAATGACTTGTGTATTGTAAGAGAGCAATTTGTAGATTGTAAAAGTAATTTCCCTCAGATTTGTCTGTGGTGAATTCCAATTGAAAGTAGAGACTGCTGACACAGTATGCTTTCCTCACCTGCCCAAACTCATCTGGTGCTCGTATCTGATATTTTTCATATTTCCTTTAAAAGGTGTGGCTTAGACCTCTATTTCTGAGGCAAAAGAGTACGGTAAATGGTGTTTTTTCATATTGTTATCCTTTGGAACTGTATATATATACTGAGACAAAACTGATCTTTGAATACTAGCAATTCATATGTAATGAATAAATGCAATTCACAATTTAAGAAAAGAATAACAGCTGTTTGTAAATAGAGCAATTAATAGAACCTTTATGAAGATTTTGTATATTGAAACTTTACTCACATTATTTTATATTCTGAGAAATATTTATTAAATGTTTTCTTTGAATGTAATTGTTTGACTTTTCTTCGGTATTATCTACAAAAGCTGATATTTTTTTAAAAAAATATATTTATTATACTTATGTACTGAAGATCAAAGATATTGGCTGGTCTGCATTTGTATTTAAATCAAAATGTTGGCCTACCTTTCTTGATAATGAACCTCTTCTAGGGAAGTAATTATGAAGTTACCTATTGCCAAAATACTTGCCTGTTCATGTTTTTGCTTTGGTATAGGTTATATTTGAGTACATTTGTACATATGTTTTTGATGTTGTCTGAGTGCAGCTGTCCCTTTAGAAAAAAGCTAACATAGTACAGAAAAGTAAAATGTTACTTTGTCATATTTTTGTCTTGTTGTTTATTTGATCTACAATTTGTATGCATTGAGAAATTATGAGTTGGGGATGCACTGAGATTCATATCAAAACCATGTAAAGATGCAGATTGTAGAGAGAGATTCATCAAAAATCACAAGAGGCATGGGTAAAACATTTGTAGGTGTTCTGATCATAAACGTTAATGACAATTATTGTTTGTCAAGAGAAAGGAAAGTAGCTATGTTAGAAATATATGCTTCTGTTCACTTTGTACAACTGGGAGTATGTTGGGAGAAATATAAAAGATGAATGCAGAGGCCCTGAGAAGCTTAAGTGTGTGTACTAAAATTAGAAGTGATTGATTCAAGAATTATGAATGTGGAAAGAATTTTGAATATAAAAGTAACCAGTAAAATACAACAAAAGTATGTTGTGAGGGTTTGGTCATATAGAGAGAATGATTGAAGATCATAATTACAAACCAATGATAGTTCTAGCAGAACTTTAGGTATCCCTGGAGAACAAAAGCTGACACAACTACATGGATATAAAGTTAGGTGTAATATCTGTGGGCAACTTTGAATGTGTATCCATTATTTATGAACAATTGTTTATAGCTTCAAAATAAGAAAATAATGAATATGGCAGGTTCACAAATTTGGATATCTTCTTGGCCAATGCGCAATCCTTTGGCAGAAGTTATGGCTTCCAAATGTTTCTTGGAGCCAGCCTAGCATCTTTCTATTCTTGCTTCTAGTATTTTTTTTTCTCACTCTTCCTTGCAGACTCCTTCAAGGTCAGAAAGATTCTTAGGTCCCCTGTATACCGCATGTTTGAAATCTCCCCACCCCCGCCCCCGAGTTTCAGTAATATTCAAGTCTGGAGACTGTTGGTCATTGCAAAAATTTTATCTTTCTTTCCTGTAAGTATTCATGGGTGATTTGAAGATTCGTTTCAGATCGTTGTCTTGCTAAAATCCCCAACCTATTTTCTTCTCCGATGGTGCATGCATGTGAGCATGTAGGCAATTGTTGCATGTGTGCATATGTCATCCCTCTAAGGAAGACAGACAAGGAAGCCAAAATCATGCATGCTAACGCTACTTTTATTAAGATTATAGTAATAGAATCTTGCAAATCTTAGTGTACTTTTCCCTTCTTCCTTTACTTTCGTGAGAACTAGGGAGGGTCTCTTCTGAGTTGCTTTCTCCATTTTACTAAAACCTATGATTGCAAACAAATGTTTCAATGAGTTGTTTTCACAGGTCACAATTCTTGCCCAGACTCAGATTTTTTTTTCATCTGACCATTGTCTTGGTTGCAGCTTTTCTTCCTATTCCACAAGGTTTCATTTCATTTCATTTCATTTATTCGATTTCTATACTGCCCTTCTCCCTAGGGACTCAGGGCGGTTCACAGGGCATATATAAATAGCTATACAAAAATTAAAAGAGAATTAAACCATGCCCAATTAAAATACAGCAATAATAAATAATAAAAACCAATTAAAAACCCATATTCCCCATCAGGCCAGACCAGCTAAATCAAACAAGTGGGTCTTCAACCCGCGACGGAAGGATCGGAGGTCAGATGCCATCCGGAGCTCAACCGGCAGTTGGTTCCATAATGCCGGAGCACCCACAGAGAAGGCCCTCCCCCTGGGGGCCACCAGTCGACATTCCCTGACCGGAGGCACCCTGAGGAGGCCCTCTCTGTGGGCACGCACAGGGCGGAGGGGAGTTGTCGCCGGCAGCAGGTGGTCCTCGAGGTATCCCGGACCCATGCCATGTAAGGACTTAAAGATCATAACCAAGACCTTGAACCTCACCCGGAAGACAACTGGTAACCAATGCAGCTCGCGGAGCAAAGGTGTAACATGGGAGTACTGGGAAACTCCCAAGACAACTCTCGCGGCCGCATTCTGTACTAGTTGGAGCCTCCGAGTGGTCTTCAAGGGAAGCCCCATGTAGAGAGCATTACAATAGTCTAGGCGAGAGGTCACGAGCGCATGAGTGACCGTACACAGGGCATCCCGGTCCAGATAGGGCCGCAACTGGCGCACTAGGCAAACCTGGGCGAAAGCCCCCCTAGTCACGGCCACTATATGGTCTTCCAGGGTAAGTCGTGAATCTAGGAGGACTCCCAAGTTGCAAGCCCTATCCACGGGGGGTAAGAGCTCACCCCCCATAGAAAGCGATGGAACATTTTGAATGTCCCGGGATGCCAGAATGTACAGCCACTCAGTCTTGTCTGTTCCTCCCCATCCAGACCCAAACCGCCTCCAGGCAACGGGACATCACAGCGAGGGCATCACTGGGGTGGTTTGGGGTCGAAATGAAAAGTTGGGTATCATCGGCATATTGATGATACCCAACTCCAAAACCACGAATGATCTCACCCAGCGGTTTCATGTAGATGTTGAACAGGAGAGGCGAGAGAACCGACCCCTGAGGAACTCCACAAACGAGAGACCTAGGGGCCGATCTCTGCCCCCCTGCCAACATCGACTGCGAGCGTCCCAGGAGATAGGAGGAGAACCACTGAAGAACTGTGCCTCCCACTCCCAATCCCCTGAGACGCCGCAGCAAGATACCATGGTCGATGGTATCGAAAGCCGCCGAGAGGTCTAATAGGACTAGGACAGAGGAATATCCCCTATCCCGAGCCCTCCAGAGATCATTCACCAAAGCGACCAATGCCGTCTCCGTGCTGTACCCGGGCCTGAAACCCGATTGGTAAGGGTCCAGATAATCCGCTTCATCCAGGACCAGAGGGAGCTGATGCGCCACCACACTCTCAACAACCTTCGCAAAAAAGCGAAGGTTGGAGACTGGACGAAAGTTGTTCAAGACAGCTGGGTCCAAGGCAGGCTTCTTGAGGAGAGGTCTCACCACCGCCTCCTTCAAGACGGTGGGGAAATAACCCTCACTCAAAGAAGCAGATATAACCGCCTGGAGCCAGCCTCGTGTCCTCTCCCTAGCTGCATAGACCAGCCAGGAAGGGCACGGATCCAATAAACATGTGGTGGAGCTCAGCCTCCCCATAATCCTGTCCACTTCATCAGGGGTCACAGAATCAAACTCCTCCCAAATAACATTGACAAGACCGCCCGTGTCCTGATCGCCAGACTCTGCCCAGTCGGAGTCCAAACCGGTCCGAATCCGAGCGATTTTATCCGACAGATGTTGACTAAATTCCTCGGCACGACCCTGCAAGGGATCCTCCCTCACCTCCTGATTAAGAAGGGAGCGAGTCACCCTAAACAGGGCGGCCGGGCGATTATCTGCGGACGCGATGAGGGTAGAGAAGTAATTACACCTCGCCACCCTCATCGCTGCGAGATAAGACCTAATATGGGTTCTTAACCGCAACCGGTCGGATTCAGATCAGCTAGACCTCCAGCAGCTCTCTAGGCCCCGTTTCCGGCGCTTCATCTCCCGGAGCTCCGCGGAGAACCATGGAGCTCGTTGGGATCTGCACCGGGTCAGGGGCCGCAAGGGTACAACCCGGTCAAGTGCCTCAGTGGCTGCCCTTTCCCAGGCTTCCACTAAGGCATCCGCCGAGTTGTGAGCAATGGAGGCAGGTGGGGACCCCAGCGCCGCTTGGAATCTATCAGGATCCATTAAGCGTCTGGGGCGGCACCATCTAATTGGCTCCGTACCCCCACGGCGGGGGGTGGCAAAACGGAAGACCAGCCGCAGGAGGTGATGATCGGTCCATGACAGGGGCATAATAAATGGAGAGCCCCCACCAAGATCATCCAACCACCGTCCAGATAAGAAAATCAGGTCAAGGGTATGGCCTCCCTCATGAGTTGGTTCAGAAATTACTTGCGTCAGGTCCATGGTCGTCATGGAAGAAGGTTGTTCCTTCTCCCATTACATATTCCCCATGTTCCTAGTATGGACAATTTATGTTGGCATGCCTGGAAGGGGACACAGCTTTAATAAGAGAAATTCTTCTTAAAGGTAATTATAGTGTGAATTTTTGTACCCTTGTAGCTTATTGCCTACAAATGCCATTCTCAAAAAAAAAAAGTAGGGAAAACATCGACAAAATGGCTGCTATAACATTTTCCAACTCCTTTGTCAATTGCAACCATAGGAAGAGTCATGGCAAGATAATATATAGAAGTAATATACAGGTAGTCCTCAGTTAATGACCACTCATTTACTGAGTGTTCAAAGTTATGAAGGTGCTAAATGAGTGGTCCTTGGAGTTTTGACTGTCCTAATACCCGCATGGTCACATGATCACCATTTGCATTCAATGCCAGCTTGTCATAAGCAAGGTCAACGGAGGAGCTAGGAGGGAAGGTCACAAGTCGTTCCTGCTCCTGCCACTTTTTCTTCTGAGAAGCCCACCCAAAGCACTCTTTACAGCTTGCACTCTTTAGTGCACACCTTCCCACCCAGCCATGCTTGTGTGGCACCACAGCAGTCACTGTTGCACCCTTACACACCTGGCAACAGCCACCCTTTCACCTAATCACTCTGTCGCAGCACTTACCAGCCTAACAGCCTGCTTGTGAGCTGTTCAAGACTTGTGAGTCCTGGGGCTTCCGGTGGCGTCGCGGCGCCGAAGACAGCCTTCCCGGGCTGCCCGCGGCTCAGCTGTTTGTTTTTTCGCCCGTAACAGCGCCGAACAGCTGTTCGGGCGAAATTGAAGCCCCCTCCTCGGGAGAAGAGGAGGGGGTGAGGCCCCAGGTAGGGGTTGAGTTCTCCGAGGCCGCCTGAGCTCGGAGCTTGGGCGGCTGAAGGATTGAACTCCCCCGAAGCCTGGGTTGCTCCCAGCTGGCCGGCGTGTCTGCTCTGAACTTTTTGGAGCAGAGCCAGGCGTCTGCGAACCATCCCTGCCTGAAGAAAGGACTATGATTTAAAGGAGCAGGCAGAGCGATACAAGAGATAAAGGTGAAGAGGCTTATTTTATTATACTCTCTAACTACTTGAACTTTTTAAACTCTAAGTGAAAGTGCGTCATATTTGAGGATTAAAAGATGGCGGCGAAACCTCCCCCTAAAACTCTTCGGAGTGGTGGATCCTCGCCAGTGCAACAATCATCTTTACAGGCGTTGCACCCTTCTGAAGCGCTGACAGCGAAGGAGTTTCGAGATGCTGTGGATAAACTTTTGGACTCAATTAATCAATCAATGGCTGACAAATTTGCGCAGATGGAGGAGAAATTGGAGAAACTGGAGGAGAGAATGGAAGAGAGGATGGAACAGAAGCTCAGCGTGATGAAGGTAGACATTTTGTCTTCAGTGCATAAAGTGGCGGAATGTGTGGAAGAATTAGATGAAAAGATGGATGATTTGGCTCAAAGGAATGCTATATTAGAAGTTAAAGTAAGAGAGAATGAAAATGTAAGAGACAAACTGGAGAAGGACTTAAGCTTAGCCCAATTTTACCAGATGCAGTTTGCTGTCAGAATCAGAGGCTTAAAAGAGGATACTAAAGAAGATTTGAAGCAGCTGATCTCTGAGGCTTTTGAAGAAGTATTAAACCTGCCAGCATCTGAAATAAGAGCAGCCATGGATAAAGTGTTTCGGGTGAATTCATGGATTGCCAGACAGAGGAAGTTGCCTAGAGATGTGGTGGTTTATTTTGCAAAAAGAGAGATCAGAGATCAAATTATACAAGCTGCCTATGATGTTAAAGTGGTGATTGCTGAACAAGAAGTTTTGGTTTTAAAAGAAATTCCTCCAAGGATTTTAAGGGGAAGGAAGGATTATACATTCCTCGTGCATGAGCTCAAGCAAAGAGATATAAGGTTCAGATGGGAGATTCCTCAGGGGCTGATGGTGATGCATGAAGGTAAAAGGTACCGGTTGATTACTGTGAAGCAAGCGCGTGATTTCTACAATAATGTCCTAAAAGCAACCCCATTAACGCTCCTGGAAGCTGGAAAAGGATCTGGAGAAGAAGAACAACAAGAGGAGGAAACAGAGGAAAGTGGCGTGGGAGGAGATCAAGTTACAACTTCTTTGGATGATCCTAGAGAGCAAAGAGTGACGCGTGCTGCTTTAAAACGAGCAAAGAAAATAATAGAACAAGATCAGCAAAAGTCTTCAGTTTCTTCGCAACGTACATACAGTCAAGCTGTGGGAGGGGCACGGCCTAAAGAAGTTAGTCCTATCAAGGCTGTGGTCCAAGGGCTTCTGGATGATATGCATGGCAACTAAATTTTTAACTTGGAATGTTAATGGACTAAATTCACCGCAGAAGAGGAAGAAAGTTTTTCAATATTTAAAGCAATTTAAGATAGATGTTATATGCTTGCAAGAAACGCATATTAGAGTTTTGGATCAAAAGTATTTACTGAACTCGAGACTGGGTACGCATTTTGTTGCCTCTGCAGAGAATAAGAAAAATGGAGTAGTTGTTTATGTTAAAAGTGCCTTAACAGCAGACTTAATTGAAGCAGATAAGCATGGAAGATATGTTATGATTGAGCTGCTCTTAGAAGGTAAAAAGATGCTTCTAGTTGGACTATATGCACCTAACCAACAACAAGCTGATTTTTTTAGCTTACTTCATACAAAGCTTACCCAGTTGGATTATAAATCTTTTATTATTATGGGAGATTGGAATGGTGTTCTGGATGTACACTTGGATAAAGCTGGAGCTTTTAAGCGTATTCCAAGCCACGCCAGACTGCCTAAAACTTTTTTTGAATTGAAGGATGATCTCGAATTGCGAGATATCTGGCGGGAGAGGCACCTGCAGGAGAAGGATTATACTTTTTACTCTGACAGACACCAATCTTTCTCAAGGATTGATTTTATTTTGTTGACTAATGATTTCTTTTTGAGAACTAAAAAAGTGAAGATATGTGCAAGAACTATTTCAGACCACAGTCCAGTTTGGTTGGAGATTGATAAGGAGAAAAGAGACAGGCGCTCGTGGCGCCTAAATGAGAACTTGTTTAGAGATCAGAGAAATGTGGAAGAATGTAAACAGCGGATGAAGGATTTTTTTGAGATTAATATGAATAAGGGTACCTCTATGGATATGGTTTGGGATGCTAGTAAGGCCTATATGAGAGGTGTGTTGATATATATGAATAATAGACGTAGACGTGTAGTGGAAACCAGAAGGAAAGAACTGGAGAATGAAATAAAGGAAAAAGAAAGGGCTTTGATTTTGAATCCAGGGGACGTGAAGATTAAAGAGGCTATTAGGCTGTTAAGAGGACAATTTGATAAATTAATGGCAGACCAAGTGGCAACCAATCTGCGGTTTGCTAGGCATAATACTTTTTGCAACGCTAATAAACCAGGCAGATGGTTAGCCTATAGACTGAGGAAGAAACAAAGGGCCTCTAATATAGACAAGATTGAATATAAAGGAAGGGTCGTGTTTCAACAGAATCTTATTAAGGATGCTTTTGTGGATTTTTATTCGAAACTATATACCAAAGAGGAAATTGAGGTAAAAGACATTGATAAATATTTGGAGAATGCTAATATTCCGGTCCTTACGCAAGCACAAAGAGAGGGGATTAACCAACTGATCACAGAAGAAGAAATCCTTACAGCAATTAAGGATTTGAAGGTTGATAAGGCGCCCGGTACAGATGGCTTGTCTGCGGCTTTTTATAAAAATTTACAATTTGAGATGATAAAACCGTTAAAGGAACTGTTCCAGACAATCCAGAGGGGGGGAAAGGTGCCACCGTCTTGGAGAACAGCTTTTATCTCATTGATTCCGAAGGAAGATCAGGATGCTACTCAAGTTAAAAATTACAGACCGATTTCGCTTTTAAATACAGATTATAAGATATTTGCTAAGGTTTTGGCTAATAGACTGATGAGGGTCCTGCAACAGGTGATTCATGGGGATCAAACGGGGTTTATTAGTGGTAGGCAAATGAAAAATAATGTTAGACATATAGTTGATGTGTTAGAGTATTTGGAAAGGCACAACCAGATCTCTGCAGCGCTAATCTTTTTAGATGCTGAAAAGGCTTTTGATCAATTGAATTGGCAATTTCTGTTGAGAATGTTAGATAAAATGGATTTTGGGGAAAATTTCTTACAGCCGATTAGGGCATTATATCAAAAGCAAACTGCCCGAATCATAGTTAACAATAGTCTGACGGCAGTATGTAATATTGAGAGGGGTACAAGGCAAGGATGTCCGTTATCGCCCTTGTTATTTGTATTAACTTTAGAGATATTATTGAACAAGATTCGGAATTCGGAAAAAATTAAGGGGATACAAGTTGGAGATCAGGACTATAGATTGAGAGCATTTGCAGATGATCTGGTTGTTACAGTGACCCAGCCAGAGAACTCTGTTGTGGACCTGATAGAGATAATAACACAATATGGGAAGGTTTCTGGATTTAAAGTAAACATACAGAAAACTAAAATTTTGGCTAGAAACATGACAGTGTCACAGAAGGCCTTCTTGGAAGGATTAACTGGATTTGAGATTGTTAAAAGGGTTAAATATTTGGGGGTAATTTTGTCGCCCTCGAATACAAAGCTATATAAAAATAATTATGAAAAATTGTGGGGGAAAACTCAAAAAGAATTGGAGAGTTGGCAAAAATTGCAATTGACTTTGTTGGGACGGATTGCAGCAGTGAAAATGAATGTCCTGCCCAAATTTTTATTTTTATTCCAAATGATACCGATTCTTAAGAAAGACTCTAATTTGGAGGAATGGCAGCGTGGTATCAATAAATTTGTGTGGGCAGGGAAAAAGCCACGAGTTAAACTTAAGATTATGCAGGATATTCGTGAGAGAGGTGGCCTTAAATTGCCTAATTTTAAATTATATTATGAAGCTGCTGCATTAGTAGGAATAAGTGATTGGATCAATTTGACGCAATCGAGGTTATTAAATCTTGAGGGCCATGATTTGTTGTTTGGCTGGCATGCATATTTGTTGTATGATAAGAAGGTAGGTACTGTGTTTAGGACGCATATTTTAAGACAGGCATTGCTGAGAGTTTGGAAGAAGTATAGACATAAGCTAAGTTGTAAGATACCATTGTGGGCAATTCCAAAACACGCAATAGAAAATATACATGCTGGTTTCAAACACGATGAGACTACCTACAAGGAAATTTTAAGTTTGGAAAGGAATGTTTGGTGCTTGAAATCATATAGCTTCTTGCGAGAAGAGAAGGTTGTTCAAACATGGTTTCAATATACTCAGTTACGGGCCAGGTGGAAAGAAGACCAGAAAATTGGATTTGCAACGATTGATGAAAATCTGATAAAGCAAATTAGAAATCAGGGACCTGCACATATTAAACGGATATATCTTGCATTGATAGAGATTGATTCAGAAACAGAGCTTGTTAAGGACTGTATGATAAAATGGGCCCAAAATATCCAGGAAGTTATTACAATGGACATGTGGGAGAAGATCTGGGTGAGGAATGTGAAATTTACTCAAGCTCAAAATTTAAGAGAGAATTTTTATAAGATGTTTTATAGATGGCATCTAGATCCTAAAAAGCTTGCAAGTATGTACCCGAATTATCAGCCTAAGTGTTGGAGGTGCGGGGTTGAAGATGCAACATATTTTCACATATGGTGGACATGTAAAAAGGTTAAGGCCTTTTGGATCAAAATTTGGTGGAATATACAGAAGATCTTTAAAAGGAGGATAAAGTTTTGTCCGCAATTTTTTTTGTTGGGAATAATTGTTGATGCTACAGTGGTGGACTCCAAGTTGATGCTGAATTTAGTCACGGCAGCAAGACTTTTGATAGGACAATATTGGAAGAAAGAGGAGCTGCCGACTATAGAAGAATGGACTTTAAAGGTTTCCGACCTGGCAGAGATGGCGAAGATATCGGCTTATTTGAAAGATCACTCGCAAGAACGTTATATTATGGAATGGAGAAAGTGGATTGAGTTTATCCAGAATAAGTATAGGGTTAAGAAGTTTTATCTAGCATTCGAATAAGTCTTCTTTCGTGTTTTTTCTTTTCTTTTCCTATTTTTTTTTATATATATTTAATAATGTTAAGTTTTGTTTGTTCTTATATAAGTTAGAGAGTGATGGATTTTAGAATTTATGGTTGTTAGTATATGGTTGCTTATGATTGCTTTTATATATATATACCTTGTATTTAGCTCTGGGAAGTCCGGGGGGGGGAGGGGGGTGGGGGGGAGGGAGGGGAGGGAAGAGGGAGGGGGGAAGGGGGGAGGTAAGGGGGGAGGGAAGAGGTAGGGGGGAGGTAGGGAGGGGAGGGTGGAGGGGGATGGGGGTTTTTAATGGAAAATTGTATTATAAAACTTTTCAATAAAAAAAAAAAAAAAAGACTTGTGAGTCCTGCAATTTCCTCATTGCTTGTTGGGAGCTGGCAGGAACTTACAAGGAGGTCCTTGCTTAATGCCCTGCAATTCTTGCTTTATGACAGCAACAGGGATTCCCAGAATTTTTGTGGCTAAGTGATTTGGTCGTGTGACATCATGCTTTACGATTGCCTAGCTTAGGGACAGAAATTCCAGTCCCAATTACTGCCAGACTCTCTGTATTGTCCCTGTATATTGGTTTCTACTTTCCTCTTAAGTTGCATGTGTGTGCTGTATTTTTAGATATGTGTAATGGGAAGCGTGTGATGGACTGCATACACTCCTCTCCAGCTCACAAGATCAGGACAAATTCTTATAATGGAGCAGTCACCAACTTTGCAAGTTGCTGCCTAGCTCCGCTTTCCATAAAGATGCATTAGGACAATTTTTCAGTAGTTTTTCTTTTCCCCTCCATAACCTTCTGATTGACCCAGCCTGTTTTCGAACTCCATATTTCTTTTGCTGGCTTCTCTCCCACCCCAAATGCAACTCTTATTTTGTCCAGTTTTTGGAGCATTATCTACTTGACAGATAGATGGAACAAGTTAGAACCCCCCTTCACATTATTTCTTGCCAACATTCCATTGGATTAGAAAAAAAATAACAACAACAAGAGGGAAAACCTGCAGAAAGTGACTTTGTAGAGTCCATTCCAACTCCTTAATAATAGCTCCACTCTGGGTTACGTGACCAGGAGTGATGGGGGGATGGTGAATGGGGTATACTGCAGTTGGCAGTATTCCAAGCCATTGCCCTTGTTTCTGCTGTGAGTATTTATTGGGGACTTTCCCCCAAGATATATTAAATCATTTTTAGAACTTTTTCCTTCTGCTGGTTTATCCCAGGCCATCAAACACAGTCCTTTTCTGTTCAGTTTTAACAGATGTTGCATTACACTGAGGAAACATCATTTTAACTTTCTTCATAGGCAGAATTCTTCAGATGATGTTTTATACCTGTCCTCTTTTGGATCTCACATTTAAATGGCTCTCAAATGCCTTGTTAAATATATGGGGGTTTCCCTGCTGATTTTAACTTAAAGGTGTTTTCTCTCTATTACTGCCGTTCCCACAATGTAAGTCATAAAGGTTGAAAGGACAAATGTATCTGAATGCAGCAATACTACTGAGAGAGCTGAAATATTGGGTTGCATGTTTATCCAACTGTTACTGCGATCATTGTACAAAGATATAGTCTTACAATTTCTGTTTCACAGCAACATACACAAAATATACTCCAGTGATGGGGCTTCTCCCATTATAGTTGATGGATCAGTTACAATATGCAAATTTCCGGAACATTTTTTTAAAAACTGGATGGGATTTTGTATATATGTTAATATGTTATGTATACAGTTTCTCTCTATTGAGTACATTTGACAGCTTCTTTCCTTTCTCTCATTCCCACCATTCCCCTGTGAGGTTGGGCAGCAGATAAATTTATCCATGGCTACTGGTGACATTACTAGCTACCTAAAGATTCAAACCCAACATATTATCTATTATATTCTGCTTGGAACTGGGTTTCTCAAACTTTTTGCAGTATGAACCACTAGGTAAACATTTGGAAAATACAGGGATCACCAAATTAAACAAAAACCCTTTCCCCACACTTTTATCTACAAAAGTAACAGGCTTCCTGTTTTTCAGAAAATAAGACTGCTAAGCTTGTAAGCCGCCCTGAGTCTTCGGAGAAGGGCGGGATATAAATGGAATTTTTTTAAAAAAGATCTTGATTGCACTTTGCATTAGTGTTTGCCATTTCATTCTCTCCATTTTTAAAATAAATTGTGCCCTCCAAAATTTAATCCAAAACAAAGTATTCATTTACCATTTGAATTCATTTTTTTTATCCCTTACTTTAGTAACAACTTTTAGCGTAAACATGATTTTCCAGAATATTTTTCAATAAAAGTCTCTGAGCACTAAGAAATTTGGGATGATGGTAACTTCAACCCTATGAAATCCATTTTCGGAGAGTCATTGTCCGATTTCTATTCACACTTTTCTTTATGGGTCATTTATACAGGATAACAGGCCCACTTAGAACAGATAAGTGGACTTACAGTTGATAATAGCCTTCAAGACTGCTGTTACTTTCCTGAACTTATTACTCATACTGCCACTCACATAATCACTATATCTTTGATGAATCCGTTTTCAACCACAGATTCATTTTTACAAACCAGTTGAGTGGTGATAAGAAATGGGGACTGGGAAAAAACAAAACAAAAAACCAACAACTGTCTGCTGGACCTTCAGAGACACAGATTGGAATCTTTGACATAGAGAATAGTAACTGTAATAATCTGTTGGCCAAAATTATATAACCCTATTTTCCCAAAAATAAGACACGGTCTTATATTAACTTTTGCTCCCAAAGACGCATTAGGGCCAATTTTCTGGTTAGGTCTTATTTTCAGGGAAATACGGTACTAAATGCATCCGTCTGGCTGACAATCTTAACTGGAACTTATTTTGGGGAATGGGGCTTATATTACAAGCATCCTGAAAAAAATCATGCTAGGGTTCATTTTCCAGTTAGGTCTTATTTTCGGGGAAACAGGGTACTTGGATAAAAATTTGATCGCTGTTTTAAATATTTGGATAAATGTTTATCTAGCTGATCCTGGTGGCTTTGTTTTCATTACAGTATTTTTATGTTTTTTTTTATTTTATTTTTTTATTGCATTTATATACCGCCCTTTCCCTGAGGACTCAGGGCGGTTTACAGGGAGTTAAAAATCAACCATACAAAAGTTAAAACCCAATTTAAAAAATATTAAATCAACCCTGTACTATTAAAAACCCCAATTAAAATGAATGTCTCCTCAGCCTGGGCCCGAGAGCTCAAAGAGCCAGGTCTTCAGGCCCCGGCGGAATGATCGGAGGTCGGGAGCAGTCCTCAGCTCCACCGGCAGCTGGTTCCAGAGGGCAGGCTGAGAAGGCCCTGTCCCTGGGTGTCACCCGCCGGCAATCTCTTACCGGCGGGACCCTGAGCAGACCCTCCCTGTGGGAGCGCACTGGGCGAAGGGCGTTTGATGCCGGCAGCAGGTGTTCCCTCAAATACCCCGGACCCAGGCCATGTAGGGCTTTATAGGTAATAACCAGCACCTTGAATTTCACCCGGAGGGCAACCGGAAGCCAATGCAGCTCACGGAGTAGAGGTGTTACATGGGAGTATCGGGAGACCCCCATTACAACTCGCGCGGCCGCATTCTGCACCAGTTGAAGCCTCCGAGTGGTCTTCAAGGGCAGCCCCATGTAGAGAGCGTTACAATTATAATTTTTCTTATAATTTTTCTTATAATTTTCTTATAATTTTATCCAGTTTTTCACAAGATGCATTTTTCTGGTGGGTTAACAATATGAATACCATTATGGATAATGTAAGTTATTTAATTATTTTTCTTATGAATTATCATTAAGCTTAATGTGTGCATGTGTAGGATTCACAGTTTCACTTGCTTCTGTTACTACCTTTCTCTGCAAATAGATTGAAGATTCTTCTTCAGCAGTCTGTTGGATCCTCCATGTAGAGATATATAGGTTCAGTCATACAGGGCAGTCAGCCAGATTTTGCCTTAGCACGTTGCATGGACCTAGTCATTGTGTTTTATCAACAATGAATGATAACTTAATAACAGAAGAGAAGTATAACCTAGCTTGTTGTATGGTTGATTCATCCATCTTTTCCTGGCCACGCATCATTCGCCATTGTGTGGATACTGGCAGATATCCAAAAAATTTGAAGAGCACCAGATGGTTGACTCCTGCCATAGAGGTTTTAAGGGAATCTGTTTGTTCATTTTAGCCACTTCAGCACTGCCTCTAATAACAGTAAATGGGCTGCATTGGAGTTTATTGTTTGAAAGTTATGAAAGAATATAAATGAAGGTAATACTGTTCTTGGCTTAGCTGGAAACTATCAACATTTAAAAGTCTGAAACATCTAAAACGTGTTTTAGAAAGCTGTTGAAATTAAGATTAAAATAATTCAGGCACCATTTCTTTTCCTCACTGAGATTGATTTCTCTGATTTAACTTGTTATTTTGTGGCAGCAATTGCAAAATTTTAAAAAATCTGAACATCCAAATATTACAGTTATGTGGCTTTAGGAGAGAAGAAAACTAATATTAAGATTTTGGAAATGTGTCCAGGAAAATTTATCAAACCAGAGTCAGCATTTAGGGAAATATATAAGTGATCTAGGGCTGGGGAAGGTGAGGGAATACCCAATTACTGTTTGTGGAATTTCTCTTGCAGTGCAAACAAGATACAATACAGGTGGTCCTCAACTTTTGACCAAACTTTTGTTACTAAGTGAGACCTTTTGTTAAGTGAGTTTTTCCCCATTTTACGACCTTTCTTGCCACAATTGTTAAGTGAGTCTGGCTTTCCCATTGACTTGACTTGTCAGAAGCTCACAAAACTTGATCATATGACCCCAGGACACGGCAACCGTCATAAATATGAACCAGTTGCCAAGCATCCAAATTCTGATCACTTGACCATGGGGATGCTACTACAGTTGTGTGAAAAATGGTCATAAGTCACTTTTTTCAGTGCTGTTGTAACTTTGAACGGTGACTAAATGAAGTGTTATAAGTCAAGGACTACCTGTACATCTAAAATAGTTTTCAAGCAGAAACTGAATACTCAGTTCAGTGGTGTCATTTCTGATCCAGCTCTCTGTGTAGTTAGTTTGAGGTGGGAAGAACAAGAAAGTCAACTATTCCTTCCTCTGTGTGCTCAATTTTTTAAAAAAGGTTTCTTAGTTGTTCCAACTAGTTTTCCTTGGTTTCCCAAACCCTTGTAGTTTTAAACTCTTCTTTCAAGGCCAGACTCCCCAATAAAGTTTGGTGTTACTGCTTAGGCCTACATAACACACCTAGGGCTTATTTAGCTTAGTCTCTCTAATTTACAAATATGGAATATGTGCTTGCATAGAGATACATTCAGCATTTTCTAGAGTTCAGAGAGTTATTTGTTGGGAGAGTCAGCCTCCAAGCAGATTGCAAGACAAATTCCCTCTGAATCCCTTCAATTAGCGTTCAACCATCACAGCCATCACATGTTTGTCTTAACTCTTGACCATCTTGGTTTTTAAACTTTTTATATTTTTAGTATTATTTCTTTTCTTCTGTCCTCTGACCTGTACTTTCCTCTAACTGTTAGGAAACTTCTCCTTAGTTCTAGGCTGGTTCTCTTCTTGAAAAGTTTCCATCCACTGCTTCTTGTTCTGCCTTCAGGTGCTTTGGAGAATTGGTTGAGCCTTCTCTTCTTTGTGGCCTTTTAGATATTGTAACACTGTTTTCATGGTCTAGACCAGGAGTGGGGAACCTTGGCTCTTTTATGACTTGTGGACTTCAACTCCCAGAATTCCTGAGCCAGCTAGATCCTGGTCTAGATCTTAGGAGTCCTATATACCACTGAGGTCATAATTCAATTCCATTTCCTTCCAAGGGTGATATCTCCGTAATTTTGCTTGGTGCTATATAGAAATATACTTCTTTTTCTGGACTATTAGACTGCATGGTATCCGCCTTCCCATGGTACTGATCAGCAGGCACATATCTCTTTAGACAGCCCAGGACCTATTGATACAGATTATTATACACATTTTTCTTACTATAATCTGGAACAACCGCATAATAGCATCTTCTATAGCAGTGTTTTTCAACCTTTTTTGGGCAAAGGCACACTTGTTTCATGAAAAAAAATCACGAGGCACTCCACCATTAGAAAATGTTAAAAAATTTAACTCTGTGCCTATATTGACTATATATAAAGTAATTCTCTTGAATAGGAATCAAATAAACACAAAGAAAGTATTTTATAATTACTTTTCAATTTTTCCCACGGCACACAAGGCAACATCTCGCGGCACACACAGTGGTTGAAAAACACTGTTCTATAGCTGGGATCCCCAACCCCAGTCCATGGACCGGCACTGTTCTGCGGTATGCCAGAAATGGGGCCGCGCAAGCAAGCAAAGCCCAATCTGTAGGATACAGGCAGCACTCGAAACCACTCCTCCTCCAGTCCATGGAAAAACCTCTCAGTAGAACTGTCCCTGATGCCCAAAAGGTTGGGGGCTGCTGTTCTTACAGCATCACATATCCAAGATTTTTCTCTTCTACCCCATTCAAGCAGCTCTCCCATGAGATTGTAACCCTGAATAATCACCATCTTCCATACAATCTGTGAGGCCTGCATCATTAGAAGACCCTTTTTCCAGTGCCTAACTAGATTCCTGCAGGGATTAACAGTCTAGTTGTAAATTTCTGTGACAGTTACTGTTGTACTTTCTTGTAGAGCTATAAATCAGACTTCAGCCTTGTGTCTAAACTGCTAGTGGCCCGGCAGTAATAATGTAGATAAGTCCGTCTGATAATCAAAAACTGAATAAAATGGTCAGGTTTCAAGAATAAGATATCTGGCCCAGTCTGTGGGTCATGAATTAGATACTTCTTCAAGGCAGAGCCAAACACAGGAAGAAAGAAAAATCACCCACTGAAAGAGTCTTTAATTGTCCAAAACTTATTGACTCTCATCCAGATGCAGCAAAAATGGAACAATCCATATCAAGCAATCATTCCTTTGCATTGTTATCATCCGATTCACTGCATGTTTTATCAGCATTTCGGTGGTTTCAGGGGTATGTCTATGAACCCAAATCATCTATGTTTGCATTGGAGTTTGATTCCATTAATTTTTGGGGGCTCTGAATCAGGCTGTTTTGGAAGAGTGGAGAGGAGTGAACTTTTTGACTGCTTCCCAGTGGAATAGGTAGAACAATTTCATATTTTTTTAATGTTTTGAAATTTCTTATAGGTAAGACAGCTTATTGAACATTTTTCATCAATAGCTGATTGACAAATATTTATGGAGTTTTAAAAAACACTAGAAATGTGCCATCCACTGTAAGTTTTAAACTGTAGAAATAATGTACAGGTGGATCCAAAGTATTGGAAGCATTTGGTCCTGGATTCAATGCACTGAGTTCTTATGTATCCCATGTATTGAACTTCTGTGATCTAGAAAGAGCTCAGCAGGAAAACACTATTCATGAAGAAAAATTAGGTGAGTTTTGCTTTCTAATTAGCTGCTAAGAGCTACTGACTTTCTGCTCCAAAAACTGAATCCTCAGCTCAAAAACATTTATGTTCCCATTTATGCTTCTTAATGTGATGAACAAATAGCTGTTCATTTTTTAAAATAAAACCATGAAAAGCAAGACTCCAGTGTTAAAAAAAATAGCAATCTGTGAACGTGAAATTAATTCTCCCAGGATGCCAAAAAGGCCATACATTTGTCTACTCTGTAGGAAAACTACATAAATGGTGCAAAACATGTACCAGTGAGGTAATTTGTCTTTTACATTAGTCTCTTGAGTTGTATTATATCTTGCCTTAAAAAAAAACCTCACACGTTTCATGGTTTTTCCTTAATACATATTATTTTTATATGCAAAGAAAAACTATAATTCCAAATCAGTAGAGTTTGAAAACATTTTCTACTCTCCAGCAACCAGCACACACTATCCCTGGTGCCAAGTCCCCTCTCTCCAAGATTTGTAACATCTTAGCAGTTACTGTTTTTGAAAATTGGTTCTGAATAGAAAAGATTGTCTTGGTACTGATTCTTTTAACCATAGATTTGAGCCATAAGGCAAGAGTAAGCAAAGTGTTACCTTCCATAATCCCTTGCCACTGGGTACGCTGACTGAAGTTTAAGGGAGTGGTAATTTAAAATACCCAGAGAATGCCACACTGCCTAACCCTGCCTTAAGGCTTGAATTAAAAATGTGGTTGAAAAATAAATTCATGATTGAACTTTAAGTAATTTCTAATCCAGACTGTTTCACTGTGAAAAATCCTACCAGGTTCTTGTGAAAGAAGGTTTGTGCAAAGAAAACTGAATGCTCTTTTCAATAAAAAAAAGTTGTGTTTACATGAATTGGACCAAGAAAGAGGACTACCTTAATGAGTAGCTTTCCCCTCATGCCTCTAACACAGTACGTTCAACTAACTCATTAAGAGAACTTGAGCTACTGGTTGTTGCAGATGTTCTGCAGAAGGTAGAAAAAGTTAAATGGATTGTTTTGCCTGCATTTCTCATAGTGGTAGAAGCATATTAAAACACCTAAATAAGAATGAGTAGAGTTGAAGGTACATTGGATTATCAGTGTATTGTCTACTGATTGGGCAGCTGTCTAAAGTCCTAGCTTCCCTGACAACACATACCACAGATGATCAGATGGCATGGCTAAGTGAATCAAAAATTTTGCATATCTGTGGAGTGATGTTTCAGCCCTTTGGGTTTCCAGAAATACTAATTTGACACCAGTGATTTTTATATAGTTTCTTGCTGGAATAAACTGAGGTCCATCTTGTTCAAATTTCAGGTGTGCCTTCAAGTTCAAAAGTAGAGTTCTCCTCTGCAATCCCCAGAACCATATTTCATCCAGCTGTATGGAGGTTTCACTTGGACTACCTGCTAATATGAAATGGATTCAATTGGAAAATTAGGGCTGATGGGAAAACCACTGGATGAGTGGGACAGGCAAAAATTATGTTGGATGGATCTCGCCACCCTCACTATTTAAGCATTCTTGCATGACTGAACTGAGATCTCAGCTAATTCTGACTTTTCTCTTCAGCAATTGGCAGGCAAGGTTTTTGCCCATTGGATTGCCTCTCTAGGTTTCAAATCTTTCTTTGTGCACTTACTTCATTGTTTCTTAATATATTTTACAAAGCCTTCATGGCTACTCTACCAAGTGCTAGTCATCAGTGTATTTCTTAACTACAGTTGCAAGAAAAAGTATGTGAACCCTTTGGGATTATGTGGTTTTTTGCATGAATTGGCCATAAAATGCGCTCTAAACGTCATGTAAGTCACAACAATAGAAAAACACAGTCTGCTTAAAATAATACTACACAAACATTAGCTGTTGTCATGTTTTAATTGAAGATAAAATGGAAACATTCACAGTGCAGGATGGAAAAAGTATGTGAACCTTTGGACTTAATAACTGGTTGACCCTCCTTTGGCAGCAATAACCTCAACCAAACGTTTCCTGTAGTTGCAGATCAGACCTGCACAATGATCTGGAGTAATTTTGGACCACTCCTCTGCACAAAACTGTTTCAGTGTAGCAATATTCTTGGGATGTCTGGTGTGAATCGCTCTCTTAAGGTCATGCCACAGCATTTCAATCGGGTTGAGGTCAGGACTCTGACTGGGCCACTCCAGAACGTGTATTCTGTTCTGTTGAAGCCATTGTTTTGTTGAATTACTTGTATGCTTTGGGTCATTGTCCTGTTGCATCACCCATCCTCTGCGGAGCTCCAGTGGCGGACAGATGGTCGTACGTTTTCCTGCAAAATGTCCTGATAAACTCTGGAATACATTTTCCCATCAATGACAATAATCCGCCCAGGCCCTGAGGCAGCAAAGCAGCCCCAAACCATGATGCTCCCTCCGCCATGTTTTACTTTGGGGATGAGGTTTTGATGTTGCTGTGCTGTGCCATTTTTTCTCCACACATAGTGTTGTGTGTTTTTCCCAGACAACTCAATTTTGGTTTCATCTGTCCACAGTATATTTTGCCAGTAATGCTGTGGAACATCCAGGTGCTCTTTTGCAAACTTCAAACATGGACAGATGAAACCAAAATTGAGTTGTCTGGGAAAAACACACAACACTATGTGTGGAGAAAAAATAGCACAGCACAGCAACATCAAAACCTCATCCCCAAAGTAAAACATGGCGGAGGGAGCATCATGGTTTGGGGCTGCTTTGCTGCCTCAGGGCCTGGGCGGATTGTTGTCATTGATGGGAAAATGTATTCCAGAGTTTATCAGGACATTTTGCAGGAAAACGTACGATCATCTGTCCGCCACTGGAGCTCCGCAGAGGATGGGTGATGCAACAGGACAATGACCCAAAGCATACAAGTAATTCAACAAAACAATGGCTTCAACAGAACAGAATACATGTTCTGGAGTGGCCCAGTCAGAGTCCTGACCTCAACCCGATTGAAATGCTGTGGCATGACCTTAAGAGAGCGATTCACACCAGACATCCCAAGAATATTGCTACACTGAAACAGTTTTGTGCAGAGGAGTGGTCCAAAATTACTCCAGATCGTTGTGCAGGTCTGATCTGCAACTACAGGAAACGTTTGTTTGAGGTTATTGCTGCCAAAGGAGGGTCAACCAGTTATTAAGTCCAAAGGTTCACATACTTTTTCCATCCTGCACTGTGAATGTTTCCATTTTATCTTCAATTAAAACATGACAACAGCTAATGTTTGTGTAGTATTATTTTAAGCAGACTGTGTTTTTCTATTGTTGTGACTTACATGACGTTTAGAGCGCATTTTATGGCCAATTCATGCAAAAAACCACATAATCCCAAAGGGTTCACATACTTTTTCTTGCAACTGTACTTGTTCCTTTATTGTTGATGGTTGATCCTAAATACCGCTGGGGGGGGGAAAGCCCTAATAAGCAGGCATATACATAGAATGAATGCTAAGCACATTGATTTGTGCTTAGATTGTAAGCCGCCCTGAGTCTTTGGAGAAGGGCGGGATATAAATGGGATTAAAATAAATAAATAAATAAATAAATAAATAAATAAATAAATAAATAAATAAATAAATAAATAAATAAATAAATAAATAAATGGCAGAAGCTACTCACCATTTTGATATCACCAGAAATAATCATTATTCTTTTTGTTAAAATCTAACCACTGTAAAAATATTTCCCCTGTACTAGGAAATAAACTTTTCACCATCAGAAGCTTAGAATAAAATGTTGTCTGAAACTGGATGTAAGACAGAAAGGGGAAGTTCACATTTAGTGAATATTCAAGGAGTGGTGGGGATAGTGTTGTTTATCTTCTCCAGTACCAATGTTTCACTGGTTGTGGTACTTAAAATAATGCTTTCCTGTATTTTCTAATTCACAAAAAAAAAAAAAACCACAGGCTCTATCAAACTTTACAAAACACCAAATCAAAACTCTTTTCTATGTTTCTATGTTTGCTTACATTATTCCTGTAAAGATTTTATAGCAGGATAGTGAGGGTTCATATCTTATTTAATTGCATAAAGTAAACTATGAAAAAGAGATATGACTAAGTTAACCTAAGTTTCATGGTTCACTAGGGATCTGAATCTACTCTTTTTGTGTACAAACGCAATAATCCATCCATTAGATCAACCTGGATCTAATAACATGTTTTATAGTTTCATGATTCAGTCCTCAGAATATAGATGGATTTCCTGTGTTTAGGCCCTTCCTCAATAAGAAGTCTAATAACATCCAAAATGTAATAAGTGCTGTTTATAGGGAGCAAGTTTGTTTAAAAAATGACTTGTTTCTCTGAAATTATATATTTTAATTTGCTCTCTAGCACATCAGTAGATGTAAAGATAGTGTCTTTAGTTTTCATATAAAAACAAGGAGTTGCTTAAATAAGCCTTAATGTTTACCTTGAGTGTTCTTGACCAACTGCATTTGTGTTCAGTGTTTATAATATTTTGATTAGTAATTGCTCCTGATGGACCAAATCTGATTAAACTCCAAGGAATGTGTTTCCTAAGATATTTTGTAAGTGAAACAAAGATTCAGGTATTTCAGATATGGAAAATGTGCAGATTGCTTAAGATGTACAGTACGACATTGCTTACTCTAAGATACAGAGTCCTGTCTGCCCTTAAAACCCTTTGTTCTCTTGGCTGAATGCGGTTAATTAGCAACTGTCTCCATAGCAACTGCCTCATAGTCCAAAAACATTGCCTAGTTTTTGCAGTTTAGCTTATCACACTGTTTACCTGAAGGGCTTTTCACCGCGCTGGGTCTCATTTGAGTTGGCCGCATGCCTGTCCACGGAAGTGAATTGTCAAGGCAGAGAAGAAAAAAAATAAATAAAACTCCATGGCAGCAAGATGCTGTAGGGGGAACTTTAAAAAAAAAGTTTCACAGAAACAGAAATTGGAGTTTTACTGTGCTTTACGTTAAGCTTTAAATTATTGGGCTTACTAAGATTGTGTTGCATTTTAATAGATTCTTATTCATCCCTTTCTGGATGCCAACTATAGTCTGACATATTGAAAGTTCCCTTGTTTTTAAGGACATGGAACAATTAGCAATCTTACTGCCCTGCTTTACTGCAATTAGAACACCTTCCATTCACTGAACAATAATAAACATTCCCACACAACACAACCAACTTAAAAAAACCCACATTATTTGAAGAACCCTACCATTTCAAAAGCTCCTTTCTTGAGTGCCAAAGAAGGCTAATTGTTAGCTATTTTTTTTCAAAATTGCATTCTTCATAAGCTTTTGTTTTATAAGGTTATACCTGAAACATATTGTAATAGTATTTTTTAAGTAATTCATTGGCATCTATCACTTTTCTTTCTTTTTTCCACAAGTACACTTACAGAGGTATCTCTGCCTTAATTATCTGAAGGACATAATGATTTATTCATTAGCAAATAAGATATGTAGATTTTATATTTTCATCTGAAAAGGACTCAACATTTTTGTTCTCTCTCTCTCTCTCTCTCTCTCTCTCTCTCTCTCTCTCTCTCTCTCTCTCTCTCTCTCTTATGAACCTTTGTGGAAAAAGGTATATGCTATTAGCTTTTTCAAGTTCTTCATTTTTAACTTTAAAGTGTCCTAAACTTATGATTTATTTGCTGTCAGTTTACTGAAATGGGCAAACCAGAACATGAAGAATATAAAATAATTGAGTCAACCATTAAAGCAGAGAAGTAATGCAGAGAATGTGGAGTTCCACCTTTTGGTCTACTCTGATGGTTGTTGGTAATAGTGTGAAGAATAACTGGGTTTTTGAAAATAAGATGGCTTTCACACAGTAGTAGCCAAATGGGTTCTAGATTGCAGAAAATTTGTCAATAAATAGTTCCGTTGTGTTTTGTTGCTAGCATGGCACATTTTTCTAGTTTGTGCAATCTGAAGGCTTCTACAAGGTTTTGGGAGCCTGAGGCATTTAGATCCACCTTGGTTCTTAAAAACTGCCAGGATAAGAGCTGTGATTTGGAGCTTCATAAATTATTTTTAGGGAAAAGAAATTATGTCTAGTCCTATAACAGATAATTATTTTTCAATTTCAGCATGCAAATCATTCTTGGTTATAGGGTTAATAACAGTTTTATTAATGAGATTTTTAACATTCTGAATCTAAACTGCCCTTAAAAAACATTAGTCAAGCAATTAAGAGATTATGATTAGGGTAATACAAAGAAATAAATGATGGTTAAAGCAATCCCCTGCTCAAATCCTCAACTCTAGTTCCTAAGGTAGCCAGAAATGGTTGTGTAGCTCTGGCTAGTGCCTCATTGGAGCCTTTTCTTTGTACAGATAGCCCTTGTTTAGTGATCGTTCGTTCCTTTCATAGGCAATGAAAAAGCAACTTTACGACCAATCCTCACATTTATGATCTTTACAGGTCCGTAAAGGAAATAAAGCTGAAGTAATATCGCAAGCACTGTCACAGTTCAGTTACTGACTGCTTCATTTAATGCCTGAGTTTCCAATCCCAATGTAATCTAAATAAGAACCACCTGTACACCTCCTTTATATATATTTTTGGACCAATGAATTATGTTCTTTCTTATTGGGATGAACAGTGGGTCGGTATTTTACTTCTGTCTTGAAACACTTCCTTTTTAAAAACCTAATGCCTTCTTTTGTGTGATGCTTGTATACCCATTCTTACATACCGATATGACATCCTCTTTTTTTTTTTTAAGATACTGTCCTTGTGTTAGGTGATGAAATTTGTTTTGCTCTTTCCTTATCATTATACAGTTACCGAATTGACATTTTGGCACTGTGTTAACTAAAGATCAAACTATTTTTGTCACTTTCTTGTTATATGACCCCGGTCCAATCACATAAGAATTGTTTGAATTGGCTTCTGCAACTAGGCAGAATGCTAAAGTTCTCTGTTCTAAAGGACAATAGAAATGTATTGCTCTGAGGCAATGTTTATTTATTTAGAGTATTAATGTTGGACTAAAATTTCATTTTCTCCACCCTGTAAAGCAGACTTGGCAAGTATCCTAGTCTTCCTAACTTAGAGCAAGGTTAGGTGTCTTTGGATAGACTGTAATTAATAAATAGGGCTTTAGTTTACTTCCCTAGGCTTTCTGTTAATCTGAATATCAGTATATAGGTAATCCTCGACTTACAACAGTTCATTTAGTGACTGTTCAATGTTATAACAACAGCACTGAAAATGACACTGACTTATGACCTTTTTTCACACTTATAACCATTGTGGCATCCCCCATGGTCACGTGATCAAAATTCAGATGCTTGACTCGTATTTATGACCGTTGCAATGTCCTGGGCTCATGTGATCACCTTTTTGCGATCTTTTGACAAGCAAAGTCAATGGAGCAACCAGATTCACTTGACAACCGTGTTACCAACTTAATAACTGTAGTGCTTCACTTAACAACTGTGGCAAGAAAGGTTGTAAAATGGGGCAAAATTCACTTAACAAATGTCTCACTTAACAACAGAAATTTTGGCTCAATTGTGGTCGTAAGTCGAGGATCCCTGTATAGTGTTTGTATATCAGCTCATCAGGGCAGACTAAGGATTTTGTCATCATGCGAACTGAGAGGCTGTTGTTCCAAAGTTAAGCTATGCGAGGCAGAGAAATACTTCAGTCTATGAAGGTAGTGTGGTTCACTGTCAAGAAATGATGGTCAGGTGAAGGACTTTCTCTGGTGCTTTTATTAGCTAAAATGGTCTTCTCCCCCCCCCCATATAGAATCCTGTAAGCCAGGGGTGTCAAACTGCTGGCCCTTAGGCCGGATGCGTCATGCTGAAACCATCATGCTGAAACCGTGCCCACCTCATTGCCGGCAATGAAAAAAAGCCACGATATGTCATGTCACGTGACGTGGCAAGTTTGACACCCGTGCTGTAAGTAAAAGCTTCTCTGAAGACTTAATGCTGCCCTACCCAAAACTTGTGCGGGTTCATCTTCTATTTTTTTAAGTGGTTCAGAGGAGGATGCGGGAGGGGGAAGGGATTGACTTTTAACATTTCAAATATTTGCCTTGACCAGATAATTTCCTATGGAGGTTTACAACTTCTTCTCTATAAGGATTGCGATCTATTTACCGTACTGTATATGGTCTTCCTTCAGAGGAAAATTAATAGGAAGAATGCTGATGCAGGGGGGAAAAACATTACCAAATTCAAACACAAGAATTGTTCTTTATTGGTCTATTTTGTGGCAGTGAGACTAGCTAAGAAAGCTCTCTTGTGCCCTAAATTAATACTCACAAATAACCAGCCTGCTCTCTTTTCTTTTATGAACCCATTTAAAAGACAGAGACTAGTTCTTTCTGATTCATCTTAAACTAAATTTGATAGAGACATCTAAGAAAAATAGTTGTATTAACTGGAACTGTCTTTTAATATTAAATTAAAGTGTTGACTGGTTGCTTAGTAATAAAAAAAGCACACAGCTTATTCTTAGAAACATTTCAGAGACTCCCAATACTAAATGTTCATTGCCTTACAGTTGTGTTGATGCAAACAAGTGCATTTTGCATGTATATGGAAGAAAATGTTTGATCTAATTTTCTCTAAACAGTTTCTGAAGTTGTATTTTCACACAGTTTTGGAGAGATGAGATATTTTTCTCCTGGATTGGGAAAACTGAACAACAATGATTATTTAAAAGACTAAAATAAATTTAATCTTCCTTCTCATGTTATGGAGTCCTGTGGCCATCTGCAGTACATAAATATGTGGATTTTCCTATTTGCTTAAAAATATTCTAAGTTATCATTAATATTTTTATTTCATAGAAAATGAGGAAAGCATTTGACAATGCAGAAACACATTTTAATTTATTCTGTTCTATGAAGCCATTTTGTATTTTGTTATACACCCTGTCCTCTGGTTTCTTTGAATTACAATTATTGTTTTAAAATATTACTAATAGTTTTTGTGTAATAAATACATATTAAGTCAGAGAAGAAAACAAGAAAATTGCTAGACTTTTGGCAAGTGGACGACATTCTTGTACAAAATTGTAGCAAAAAAAATATTCTAGAATTTGCCAGTTTTATAAATAAAATATCAAATAAAAGAAGAATATATTTATTGCACAGACACAAACCAAAAATAAAATCTCAATAAGTCTTAAATGAATTAAGATTCATCAAGTATAAGTTTAAGGTTAAATAACATTGTGAAATTCTAGCATTAAACATACATTTTAAGTCCATATTGCTGCCATCCTTATATTCAAATTCACTGTATAATTTCTGAAATACTGCTGGAATGTATCTGCTAGGGGTTTGTGCTTTTTGTCTAGAACTGATGAAAGTTTGAATCCAACAGTCTGTAAGGCATTGCATTTTTTTGTAATGTATTTTTTATGTTAACACTAATAACTAGGTTTTGTAATTCAAAAATAAATCAACATTTCCATATTTCTTTTACAAATTGAATATAAATATTGTTAAAACTCTGACTTTTTTTTAGAGAGAGAATGAGAATATTGTTCCATTTTAGTAAAATAATACCCAGTTAAGCAGAGTTGAACTGCTAAGCTCTGAGTTACAAGGTTAGGGTAAACATCAACTGTGCATACTTTGATTTGAATTAGACTATTTTTGAAACACTCAAAAGCTCCAGTAAACATGTCAATATTCTCTGGGGGTGTCCCTTCACTTTCGATGGAGGACAAATCTACCTGAAAGCAACTTTGTGTGTGCCTAGTTTTGACTTCAATTCAAATTATGTGTGTTGCGTACTAGGTTCTTTGCAAGCAGGAGACGAGGCGAGAGAGTTCAGGCAGGAAAAATTCTTCATTGAGTAACAGGAACTGAACTAGTAACCAAGGCTTCTACGCAACGACTTATACTGCTGGCCACTAGGCGACGGCCAATAGGTTTGAAAGAGTCAATTGCCGCCCTAGAGCCAACCAATGGTTGTCCTGGAGACTGCATGTCTAAGCAGCCTGCGACCGTTACACAGACTCCCTAATTAAGTAATTTCAAGCACCATTCAAAGACACGTGGAACAGTTCAAGTAAAACAGACCCAATACATTACAATGTATGCATTGGATTGCTTGGGGACCCAATAACACAGCAATCATCATTCTTTTTTTCAAGTTATAATAAGAGATAACAGCTGCATTTGCATAAAAAACCTTCTTCTAAATGTTATTTTTCTAGTGCAGCATAAGAAATATTTAAGAATGAACTCCATTCAGAGTGTTACTAAACATAGTTGTTTGGAATTGGGTGGCATCAAATCAAATCAATCAAATCACCTAAAAAAAGTTATACAGTATGTCTCCCACAGCATTTCAATGTTGCTGTTTGGCAGCAACCTGAGCAACTAGGCCCCTAGCAGTTAGAAAATCGAGCACTTGGATCTCACACCAGGTTTTCTTGCACTACACAACTTTGGCAAAACTGAAGCAGGGAATGGATTTATTTACAAGGAGAACACAGGTCTTCTCATATCAACTGAATTGTGAAATGGGACAAGCCTGTTTGAATATGGGAAACATAAACAGTCCCTAATATTTTCCATTTCACTACATTTTCCTTGCTTCCCTGGGCCAATAAACCATCCAGAGCCTGTTTACAGGAGTTCCAGCTCCTAAATCTAAATTAATCCGGAAGCATTCCTATTATTTTCAAATTTTCTTATTAAAACAATTCCTTATTTCTTTATTCAAATAAGTACATCTGGAAAGGAAATCTTGGAAGGGAAAGTTGAAACAAAGTGTCTTGTGAAATTTTGATATATGAATAATAGTCTAATTAAGAGACTTGGAGGAGAGTGAAAACATTTGAGTTACCTTTCTCAGTCTGGTTCTTAATCAGATCTTTGGCACTGTGAATAATTCAATCAATCAGCAAAAGTAACATGGGACTCTGCAATTATAATTTCCATGGGAATTATAGATGGTTCTACGTTTTGTTAAAATATGTGGTGAGTTTTCTTGACAGAAATATTGGGTTAATCTTATTTTTAATTGAACTGAATTGTTTAATTTACTGAAGTAGACAATATGTACTTATTAAATGCAGAAGTACTATGTAGCATCATTTTAAAGGACATTGTAATGGAAAACTTTTATAAAACCACATTGTATAATTTTCCCAATTAATATTACTTTGTATCATTTTTATGCATCACAATACTAGTATAAATTATATATTAGTATAAACTATAACACAGTGGAATATGATGATGCACTTGAAGTGAGACTACTGCACAAATACATCTGTAAATCTTGCACAGTCTAAGCTGATATATTTTCTTCATGGCACAAAGGACAGTTATTAATTAAAAAAAATGAATCTGTAAATACCCACATGTTACACATATCATCCTTTGGGGAGAGTGCAGTATATTCCAGAATAGGTTAAATACCATTCATTTGGACAGAAAAATTATCTGCTAATAGCACATCTGCCTTATCTGGATTGAACTGTAGCTCATTCACCCTCAGCCTGGTCCATACCGAGGCAGGGTCTGACTTGGAATGGTGTTCTTTGCCTCACTTGGTCCTCAAAAGTAAAACTCTGAGTCTTCAGATTAATGACAACATATCTCAGACTACTGTAACCTCAGTCACACCTTCATGTTAAACAAGTTAAACATCAAGGAAATGAGAATGGAACTTTGTGAAACTGTACAGAAAATTAGAATGGGTTTGACTCCATTTTCTCCTTGAAATGGCTATTCAGGTGCGAGCACAGACACAGAAACACTATTCCAGCTATAGCAAATTTGGATAACCACTCCAAAGGATGCTGAAAACTCTTGAGAGGTCCTAGAAAATTCATAGGATTGCATTCACAAGGTGAACGAGGCAGTTCAGTGCTAAAACCAGGTGTAGACTTTGAAATGGATCTAGAAAACCCATTTAAGATATTTAGATCTAATCAGCCACCATTGACATAGGAACCTTGCCCAGGAGTTTAATGTTAGGCACAGGTTTATAACTGTTTGGATCTTCTGGGTCCTACAACATCTTTCCTCAATGGAGATGGAATTTATAAGTGCCTCAACCTATTTAAGCATCCACTTCCTACTTGAGATAATAGGCTATAATGGTTAGGACTGAGTAAATATATGGTTGGGTGAACTCTACTGAGCACCTCTTCCGTGTCCATAAGCAGAAAACTCATCCAAAAGAATCTGATTAATGCTTAGGGCACTTCTATACATAGAACTGCATTTTATCCTCAAAGTTTATAGCCAATTTATCACAGGCTGCAATTGAGATCGCTGTGTTAAAGAATTTGTCGCACAACTTAACGTGCTCAGCATTCTCTGTACACAGAAGTGAAGTTCCAACATCGAATAATTGTCTCTCACAATTCTAGAAGGAATAAAATATATGTGGAATCTGCAAAGTGTTTTGCAGCCAGCTGATTTGATTCACAGCATTGACGGCAGTCTCTATTTCAGTTTGTCAATTTGTTTTGATGGGGTGATTTCTGCCAAAGGCTTTCTCAACCTGAAGTGCCAGTACAAAGCATAGCACAGTCCTATTTAACAACAGAGGAAACAAATTCTTTCACCCAATGGAGTTTTATGTTAGTTGAATGGGGGGGAGGGAGGGATTCTTCTGCATTTATCATTTTTCTTGTAACCCTCTTGCAGCTGCTTCAGAGAGTTGGGTGACTCTTTGCAACAGTGTAGGAGGCAGTGTGTTGAAGTGTGGGAGGCCAAAAGTGAGGGAATCATTGTCTTTTCCCGGTAAATGGTTCTTTATACTTTTTAAAATATCTTTTGACATTTTCTTCTAGCTTTCAAAAACTCTTAAGAATTTTTGGTAAGCATCAATATTCAAAGTATTATTGCATTTATTTTAACGAAACATACTTGCTAAATTACTTTAATCAATTTTGTTTTGAAAATTGGAGCTCCATGGTGTATTTTGTGCTGTGAACCTGACTTTTTTAAAAAAATGAAAAAACAACTTTGTATATTTGTAACAAGAAGAAATGGTAAGTTTTCTAGTTGTAAAGTGAACATTTAATTTAAAAACTAGATAAATTCAAAATCACTGTCATTTCTCTTGAATAAATATACCCTTTATAAGAAACTTTTTTTTATTTCTGACAGTGACAGAATTTACAGTCTTGTGAATACCATTTTTTAAAGGAAGAATAGTAAAGCAATTTAATTGTGAGGTATTTGAATATATGGTATATTTATTCAGAAGATCAGTATTCATAATTGCTTTGTTAATAGATTGTAAAATATTTATGACTGGAAAAATAATATATAAATTCACCCACAGAAATTCAAGGAAAACCAAATACTACATAAAGTTAGACTTATCTGCTATCATTATTTAGTAGAATATCCCTTCTAGTTTGTTATTTCTGATTCTCTTCCATTCTTGGAAGTAGAGGCAAGAATATAAATAGAATAGGCATCAAATGTAGAAATTAGAATATGCAACCGGCCATATCACTTTCCACCTTTGCACCTGGAAATAAGCTGAAATGTTGCAGTAATGCTATTAAGGCTGTGTAGTGCTTCACATCTGTAGAGGAAATGATGTTCATTAGGTGCAAACGAAGCTCCTGTCTGCCACTTCTTAAACCAGGATTGCAGTCCCACGTTTCCACTGTTTTTTGTCTCCAAGTCAAAAGCACTCCGTAGCTATTATAACTATTCTTTGCATAAGAGAAATTCTTATAAATGATGTAATTATAACAATTCTGAGCAAATGCTGTGACAGTAAAGAGGTAACATTGACTATGAAATGGTTAATCTCAGAGAGTGCAACTTTTTTTAAAAAGATGATAAATACACCTGTCATTGGCATGCAATAATAATGATAACAACAATAATAAAAATAAAGTTGGAAGGGATCTTGAAGGTCATCTAGTCCAACCCCCTGCTCAGGCAGGAAACCCTATACCATTTCAGACAAATGGCTGTCCAGTCTCTTCTTTGAAACTTCCAGTGCTGGAGCATTCACAACTTCTGGAGGCAGGTTGTTCCAATGATTAATTGTTCTAACTGTCTAATTGTTCTAAATGTAGGTGGCCATACTCCAAATGTAGGCAGGCTTTGAATAAAGTAGGTGGGGCCCAGGGAAAAATTAGTGTAATTTAAATTCAAGTTTAAATAAATAAAATAAAATACCATTAATGTGGTCTCTGTCAATCTATTTAAGAGCCAAGCCTGTATCTCTTGAAAAGTTGGACAGTCAGGGCCTTTCAGGGAATATATACTACTCTGAAAGGGACACGGTTGCTCAGTGGGTTAGGACGCTGAGCTTGTCGATCAGAAGGTCAGCAGTTTGGCGGGTCAAATCCCACGTGCCACATAACAGAATGAGTGCCTGTTACTCGTCCCAGCTTCTGCCAACCTAGCAGTTCGAAAGCACGTAAAAATGCAAGTATAAAAATAGGGACCACTACGGTGGGAAGGTAACCACGTTCCGTGTGCCTTTGGCGTCTAGTCATGCCGGCCACATGACCACAGAGACGTCCTCGGACAAGCGCTGGTTCTTCGGCTTTGAAACAGAGATGAGCACCGGCCCCTAGAGTTGGAAACGACTAGCACGCATGTGCGGGGGAACCTTTACCTTTACCTTACCTTATACTACTCTGAAACAACAGATGTAAACCAATGTTTTATAAACTCTCTCTCAGGAATTTAGTGTTTTTGTCTTCTTCTTTTTTTCAGTTGATGTTGTAGTTAGTACAGACTCCATTACTTTATGCTTTTTTGTGTGGTGAATGAAAGTAACCTTATATAGTTGCTGATTTCCTCCATATTTTGGAGCACATTCTCTCAAATCGCACTGCTAAGCACAAATCAGCTATTTTTTTACTAGTAAAAGCTGTACCATTAATTTAGAAGCTAGGATTGGAAGGGAGGTTTTAAGTCCTACAGACTGAAAAGTTTAAAGCAGAGGTGTCCAACCATGGCATCATTCAGACCTATGGATTTCAATTCCCAGAATTCCCTATCCAGGAATTGAAGTCCACAAGTCTTAAAATTGCCGAGTTTGGACACTCCTGGTTTAAAGGTTAACAGCTCTCATAAGCATGGGGTCTGCATGACTCTCTGTTTTCAAACTTTGTAACTTTCCTGATATCACCCATAATTCCCTCAAACTTCAAAAATAAATTTCAGTCTTCCTTCTGTTATGGAGAAAGGACACAGATTGGATGAAACGTCCATAAAGTTAAAATTAAGAAAAAAAATTCTAATGCCTTACTTGAAGCCCTCATACAGAAACCATAAACAAAATATTGTGAGATTGTATATGTAGAGCAATTTTAGCATTCTTTTAATCTCATTTGTTTTTTAAATATAAATTAAAAAATTCAGGCTCCTGATTTAATATCTAAGAAATGACTGTAATAATCACAAACAGTTAAAATGTAAAAATATTTTAGTGTATTTTCTTCCATTTTTTAAAAAAATCTACCACCAGTTGTTCTTAACATAAAATGAACTAATGACAAAATACTCCTTGTTTTAAGATGTTTTCTGTTTTCAATAAAGATTTCTTAGTTGGCTTCACAGTGTATTTTATGAACTGCTAGTATAGTAGACTATTTTTCACTGAAAAATAAACGCTGCCCCTTCCTATAGGCAGCCTGAAGGTTTGGTTTTTGTTCCATATATTTGAAAAGCTCTGCCCTCATTTCGCTCGCAATAAAACAGAGCTATTGCTTGACAACACTGTCTAATTTCATGTTGCAATAATTGTTTAATGATCACAATGAGGCTTTGTCCCCAGGGATTTTTTTTCCTGTCGCTGTTTCTTACCCACTCAGTGTAGTTATTAACAGCCAACAATGCTGTCATTTGTTGCAGTGACATAATGTATACCTGTCATCTTAATGAAAATGTCACAGATAGAAAAAGGGCATTGGGTGGCGAAATGCAGTCACTGTTAGAATGCTAGAGCCTGGTTTATACACAGTCACATATACACACGCACGACAAATGAAATATTTCAGGCGCATACTCAGTCATTTTAATTTTTTTGTTCAAGAATGGGAATTGAAATTCCATCTACATTTTCATCATCTGTCTTCACCATTTTGTGCATGAAATAGTTTAAATTACTTAAACATTTTTTAATGCTCATTTAATTAAACTGTCAAAAAGGACTTTAATTATACATTTCAACTTTATCTGGATTGAACTGAATTCACATGAGGATTTTGTTACTGCTTGTAGAATGACTGTGTCTGTTTTTCTAGTAGGATTAATCAGGTCTGTGGACTAGTATATCAACTAGGCATACTGTGCAGTGCAAATTCTAAATAAAGAATGCTTTGCATATCTCATCTGATGTTTTTTAAGTATTATTTAAAGTGTGTGATTTCAAATTGTAGCATTTTAGATCCTCAGCCAAAGAGGCATCATGAAACATTAAAAATGAAAGCATTGCAGCAAGATTTTTCATCTTCAATTTAGTGGAACAATGGCCTATCAGTATCATAAATATGGCTCTTTATGACCCTGTAGCTTGGGCTGAGCAAAGCTATACTGTTATATTTCATTTGAATTGAAATTTCATAATTAAAAGCTTACTTCACTATATTGAACGTGTGAGGGTCTCTGGAGGTGTAAGTGATCTAGTAGTAGCAAAAATAATAATTAATAACACATAACATATAGCTGTATTTTTATCCAGTACTATGTGCCAGCTCTATATGCTCTTCCATGGCATTGGTTGAGTGTCCCAGTAGTACTGCTATCCTGCATTTACTTGTTCTCCCAAGCCTACCTATAGCAAAGATGCTGCATATTGTAATAACAAGGACAGAGCTTTGCTTTGTGGTTCTTTTATTCTTGATAATGTAGTGCTACAAAACAGTCTAATAAAAATAAATATACAATCACCCTTAATCAGGTGTCAGAAGCAAAATGTCCCCTCTTCTCCTTTCTGGGCAGAGAAATGTTGACTGAGAAAGTAAACTTAGTTGCAATCAGGTTATTGTATTATAGATACTGATATGCAGCCTTTGTAGTACATCCACAAAAAAATACAGTGTTAAAGAGAGGGGGGGAAATATTTCATGGAAACAACTTTGCAGATATTAGGACTGGTTTGCATGGTACGTTTCCCCCTGGGTACTTGGAGTCCCAACATTGGAACTCATTTCAACTAATTGGACACACACTTATCCAGAGGTGACTGGAACCAAGGATAATACAGTGAGAGATTGTTGGACAGCCCAGGTTAGTTTGTGATTTGCAGACATGAATGTAAATCAGGGACATCTTCTGCTATTTGCATCTAAGAAATTCATTTGTTTACCTGTAATATTTTTTGGGGGAGGGAAGGGTGTGAATGGTCTAGATAAGTGGTTAAATGGTCTAACGTACATTGATTTAGTAAACTGTTTTGGAGGTAAGTATCTATTAAATTTGAGTCGATAACATTTCTGTCAATGTACTTCATCTGCATACTGATGCAGTTGACACATTCCTGTCATTTTGCAGTAAAGCCTTGGTTTAGTAGATATTAGTCGGTTCACTCCTAAAATTATTCTGTTAGATTAGTAAATTAAATTCATTTTCTCCATAAATAATTTTCTCTATAAGTGAAACAGCTTTAACATACCTTATTTTCTCCAAAAATAAGACCCAACTGGAAAATAAGCCCTAGCATGATTTTTCAGCACGCTCGTAATATAAGCCCCAGTTAAGATCGTCAGACAGACAAATACATTTAATACTGTATTTCCCCCAAAATAAGTCCTAACCTGAAAATAAGCCCTAATGCATCTTTTGGAGCAAAATAAGACCTGGTCTTATTTTCAGGGAAACATGATACTTCTTTCATAATGGTGACTCATTTTTATAGCTAATCATTCCTGACTATTTTTCTTCTTATTTAAGAGGAAGATTAATTCATTCTCAATGCTAAACAAAATGGCTAATTACTACTTTCTACCAACATTTGCATATCAACTTCTCCATCTGTATTTTCCATCTTTAATAATCATTAAACCAGAAGATTATTCAGTTACTTGATCTAGTTTTTATCATTTATATGTAACTTGCAACATTTTCCCTGTTGGTTTCCAGTTGAATACTCTTAGTTGCATCCTGTAATCTCTCTTAACATATTTGTGCAAAATTTCCATAATTTATACCTACTCATTTTATCTTTTACTTTTTCTAATTCAACAAACGTGTATTAAACTTCCTGACATGAAGGAGTCAAAATGTTGATCATATTATAGTAAATGCTGAATTAGATATTAATCATGATATATTCAGTGGCAAAAAGCATATGAATTTAAATCAGGAAAAAAAATCCCTGTCCATGCTATTAAATTCTCAATATAAGCATATTTAAATGTTTGCTTATTAAATTGTTATGCTGCTCATCTCCTCTATAAGGTGACTCTGGGTGGCTTAACATAAAATAACATATATCTATCATTCTAGTGGAAGCCCAGAATTGTTCTGTATTTTAGATTAGAGGTCCCCAACCTTTTGGTACCAAGGACTGGTTCCATGGAGAGAGGTTTTTCCGTGGACTGGAGGGTGCATGGTTTTGTGTACTGCCTACATCCCGTAGATGGAGCTTTGCTTGTTTGTGCGGACCGGTTGCTGGCGTGCCGCGTCCTGGTATGGTCCACGGACCGAGGGTTGTGGACCCCTGTTTTAGATGAAAGTGCCAAGGGACAGATTGATTGATTGATTATGTGGCATCAGGTTGGTGCTGATTCTTAGCAAGCTCATAGACAGACTTTCTCAAGACAGCAAAGGAAAGAAGAAAGGAAGTTCTGAAAAGGAAAACATATTTTAGCTCAGGAAAATGAAAGGATAGAATGGGCTGCTTCTCCAACCTAGAAGACAGGATTAAGGCCAATATTAAAAGGAATTCAACCATATGTCCACATTTTATTACCTGGTTGCCTACTGTATTTTTGATGAAACCCCCAAATTTCACTGCTTTGCTACTACATTGCATTATTATTGGTTGTTGGTTACTTCCTAGGGCCTTCCAAGTAAAACAGCTATTACATTGAGGACTGTTAGACTAAAACATTATGTTTACCTTATGCTTCTTAATTACTTTTCTCATATCCAGACTCACCTATTAGTATGCAAATTATGCATTCTTCTATCCACATGTTCCTCCTCTGCACCAAAGGCATGTTTTCAGACTGTGAGATCATACAATCCTCATCTGAAATTTCAGGAATCCTCTCTTTAAGGAAGGAAATTTTAAAAACAAAACATAGTTCTATCACGACATACCAATAAAGCAAACTGTGAGACTATTGTTTCTTAAAATATATCGATTCTCATAGGTTTATGGCAAAGCTAGTAAAAGTTAATGCCAATTTTCAAAGGTCACAACACACTTTATGTGATATTGAAATAAATTTTGTTCACTGTAGCACAGAGATGTCAAACACAAGGCCCGGGGGCCAGATGCGGCCCGCGAAGTGGTTTCATGTGGCCCGTGAAGCCATCCTGGAAACAGTGAGGGAACGGCCCCCACTGCCTTGGCCCTGGCCCAGAGACCCTCCTTCTGCCAGAGACCCTCAGATCTGTTCCACTCCTGCCCAGGCCCCCATAGGCACCCTTGATGCGAACAATGTAGAGCTGGCCACGCCCACCCAGTAGGCCATACGCACTTTAGCCACGCCCACCCAGTAGGCCACGCCCACCCTGGCCATACCCACCCTGCCCCCTGAGGGCAACCACAATGCTGATGCGGCCCTCAATGAAATTGAGTTTGACACCCCTGCTGTAGCAATACAAGAGAAGTATTTGAAAAAAATAATATGGGAACAATAGTGTAAGATATACTTAAAGCAGTCACATAAATCCTTCCTGAGAATATTTGTTTATATAGTTATATATGTTATGTATGTTTTTAGAAATTCTAATAAAGTTTGTATTTTTCCATGGTTTGATGTGCATACTAATAAAGGACAGTAAACAACAGGATTTTATAATTATGAGGAGCTGCAGGTCTGTTATCTTTACAGCTTTGGAGTATGTTCTAATAATGTATAGTATTTCTCTTATTTATTGTCTAACAATCTTTTCCATGAGTACATCATATATCAACTTTTATTGTTTGAAAGGAATAAAGAGAAAAAAACCAAGTATGGATTCTTTAAAGTAAACTTTGATTCACATCACCATATGGTTTTTGCAGGAAAAACTGCCACATCTCTGTGTCCAAACAATCCTTGCAAGTTTAGAATTAATTAAGCGCGTTTTTTTAACCTTGTTCACAGCATCCTGAAGCATAGGTTTGATTGTGAAAATTAAAAATCAATTTCATTTGATTCAAACCTCAGTAGCCCCCATCATTGTCCCATGTTGCAGGATCCAACCTGGGTTGGTCACCCAGATTGGATCTTGCAACATTATCCTGGGACATGTATATTCGCCTTCATTGTCCCATGTTCCTTATTTATAGAGAGCATCAAGAAATGGCCGGAAGGTTATTTGAAAATATGTTACTACTGATTTACTTTTCTTTCATTTCTAGTATTCCTAGGCAGTGCTTGTATATTCTTGAAAATAGAGAGGTAGAAGAGAGGCACTAGAATGATCCACAAGAAGCAATGCAAAGGTCAGAAGGTTTTCAGAGGTCAGGGTGCTCAGTCAGTGGCGGGATTCAAATATGCGAACAACCGGTTCTCTATGTGGATGCCGCTTCCAGAAGTCCATTCTGGGCCTGGGCAACAAAAAAATAGCTACCGGTTCGGGAGAACCGGTGCGAACTGGCTAAATCCCACCACTGTGCTGAGTCTAGGCCATAATTGAGCTCCAAATTCACGCTGCTAAGTGAGTTTTGCCCCATTTTACAACTTTTTTTGCCACAGTTGTTCAGTGAATCATTGCAGTTGTTCAGTTAATAACCCGATTGTTAAGTGAATCTGGCTTTCCCATTGACTTTACTTGTCAGAAGTTCACAAAAGATGTTCACATGATCTGGGGACACTGCAACCATCATAAATATGAATCCATTTCCAAGCATTTAAATTTTGGTCATGTGACCATGGGGATACTGCAATGGTTGTAAGTATGAAAAACGGTCATAAATTACTTTTTTCAGTGATTTTGTAACTTTGAATGGTCACTAAATGAACTGATGTAAGTCGAGGGCTACCTATATAGCAACTCTGGTAAGGGCCTCCTCACTTTTGGAGTGCTTCCAGCATTCATGAGTATTCTGAGTAAAATAAAACAAGATTTAACCCAATATTTTTATAGTAAGACTTGCTACTCCATGAGGTTTGCATTAAGAGAAGCCCACTCAAAAATATATAGTTTGCCATTGTGTCACTAAGAGCATTTGAGTGGCCCTCAGTTCCAGAGCCCTTTAGATTTCATGGTGCTTGTCAAAACACACGGTTAAAACGCTATAAACATTAGTTACCCTGTGTTTTAAAGAACACAGGTAAGCATGTAATTATTGCATGGACCTGTTTAATGTATGCCTTTAGAAGTATATTTGCGAAATCCTCAGAGCAAAAAGTGATTATATGCTGTGCAAACTGCATGGATATTATACCCCTGAGTGGCATTTTGATGTTACTGCTGAGCAATCTGTAGGATTTATTTTTAATGATGTTTAGAGTGCATTGATACTACAGCCAGATGATTATGGCTTATGCTAATTTTTATTGACATGTACACACATTTCAGAGGAGACCAAGGAAAAAAAATGCTAACAATTACAAATCAAATACTTGGAACCTAATTTCTCCCCAGTGTCTCTCCATCTCCTTCAGTTTAAGCTTTTCAAATTAGCAGTCTTCACTACTGAAGCCTTCCAGGTATGTTGGACTACAATTTTTAAATCTAAAGAACATCAGGTTGAGTGGAAGAGGATTGTCTCAGATAGTACACCAAATTTGTTCTTGAGCAGATGTTTAAGATTCCAATTTGTCATTCATCTAAATCAAAGGTAATCCTTTAAGAAGAAAACTATTCATTGAAGACTTCAAATGACTGTTGTATTTGTTCCCTGCTGCATCATTTTTTATTGGATATTTTTCTTCCTGATGATTTGGAACTCAAGATTTAGCTGTATGATGTCCAGAGAGATGTACAGCTAATAAATATGTTGTTTTGAACTCGTTTCCTTCTCTTTACCTCAGGATAAAAAATAGAGAGAGAGATGGCAACAATTCACTCTGACTGCTACCAGCAAGTCAGGTTGCAAAAAAATTGGCAGGAAAATATCATTCCCATTATGGAAGTATTTGCTCATCTTTACCTCATGCTACCTTATTTGAAAGGGGACACGGTGGCTCAGTGGGTTAGGACGCTGAGCTTGTCGATCAGAAGGTCGGCAGTTTGGCGGGTCGAATCCCGAGTGCCACGTAACAGAGTGAGCGCCTGTTACTCGTCCCAGCTTCTGCCAACCTAGCAGTTCAAAAGCACGTAAAAATGCAAGTAGAAAAATAGGGACCACTACAGTGGGAAGGCAACAGCGTTCCGTGCATCTTTGGTGTCTAGTCATGCCGGCCACATGACCACGGGGACGTCCTCTTTGGCTTTGAAATGGACATGAGCACCGTCCCCTAGAGTCGGAAACGACTAGCACACGTGTGGGGGAACCTTTACCTTTTACCTTTACCTTATTTGAATTCAAGTACAAGTGTATCCCTCTATCTTGGTCCTGAGGGCATGCTAAATGAAAGGAATGTGAAATACATTACTGTCTTTCTCTTTAAAGAAAGAAAAAGATCTTAATCTCCTACACATTCCTTTCAGATTAAGTACTAAAGGGCAGGAGGACATAGGGTAACATGAATTGCAATCACCATTAGCATCACTAAGATTTCCCTAGAAAAGTACTTTAAAATAAAACTCCACTTCATCTATGTGCACTTAAACCTAACCTTGCAAAGAAAAATATGGATTAATGCCCTTCATTCCAATATTAAAAGTTGACCTACAAATAAATTTGTCAGTCTGGTGCCAGAAAAAAGAATTCCACTTTCTGCCTAATAGGACAAGAACATTCATGGGGAAAAAAAGAGCAAACTGCCCAGGAGACAGGTCACACCCTAGAAAAGATTTTTTTTTAAAAAAAAATCTTTTCTAGCTGCAAGCACTTGCAAATTAGTAGCATATCAAATAAAGGAAGAATCATGAGTCTTCTGCTTATTTTTCACAGCAAAATAACTTTTTTAAAAAAAATACACTTGGTGAACCAACAAGTTCAACCATGCCTACATAGCAAAATGCAACATTGGTTGTGTTAACTCTGCACAAAAGTTGAGGGCACACACTTAGCTTAGCTTAGCAGGTTAACTAGATAAGGTATGGTGGCTTTGTGTTTCACATTGTTAACTGCACACTGAATTTTCCACCAACAAGTAGAGCAACACAAGAGAATGCTTCAGAATATAGTGATGTATTCCTAAAACTGAGCAGATTATTTCAAAATTTAAAAAAGTCAAGTTCAAAGCAGCTAACCAAATGAAAGTAAACCCAGCACAAGAAGTTTTTTTCTTTTTGGAAACAATATGTTTCATTGAAGGTTTGCTAAACTTAAATTACATTATGTGCACTCTAGGCATGCTCTTTTCTGCTGTTGAAAGTGAAACTTTTACTATGCTACCAAAGATGAAAACACAATGCATCCTGAATGTCAACATTAACCTGACCAAGAGGATCATTGAGTGCACCTGGGCAGGCTCTCATACCTGTTTCTAAGCTTATCAAGCTCATCAGAGCTATCCAACCCAATACAGCAATAGCACTCCCACCTGACCCCCTCAAGTAAAAATGTGGAGGTAAAATTTCACATTTGGTTATCTGTGGAGGAGCATCTTCCAACAGTCTCCTAGATGACTGTATCCTCTCCGTGAAATCCAGATGGGCACATTTCTGAGATGGACTTATCTCACTTAGACATGCCAAATCAGACCTCTCCAGAAGATTGGATTGAGAAGCCTTATTTCAAGCTGATTTGGCATTAAGCAGCAGCAGCAACCGTAACTGCACAGCAGCAAGAGACCAGATTTGCTGAGGGTCTAGGCATTGGGGTTGATTCCTGAGGACTTGAAGGCAAACTATGCTAAGCATTGAAGCGGCCATTTCCTTTTCTATCATATCTCCCTTGACCCACCATAAATGAGATGCTTTTGCCAGTCCTATCCTCTCCCCCTCAGACCTCTCTCATTCCCTATAATTCTTCTAGGCTCTTTTTGACAACTGAATATTAAACTCTCACCAATCTCAGCAGCAGGTATCCTCCAAGTTACTTCTGCCAAGCATTCAGCAACTTGTTGGTCTCAAACAGCCTATTTCAAGGGTGTCAAACTGCCAGCCTGCAAGCCGGTTGCATCATACGGAGGCTGCATCCACCTCAGCTCTGGCAATGCAAAAAAAGTCGCAATACATCGTGGCACGTCAGATGATGTGGCGAGTTTGACACCTGTAGTCTATTTGTTCATACAATCACCTGGAGTTGATACATACCTAGTTAAATACCATTGAGTCAGGACCTGGTATTTAACTAGGTATGTATCATGCAAACAGGCTAGCTTCCCCTTCTCATAACAACTCATTAAGATACCCAGTTTTGACATATGCTGTGGGAAGGGATTTAGAAATTCTTCCTCAGATTGTTTTTTGTAAGGAGAAATTGTAAAACCATAAAAATAACCTTGAATTCAATTATACTAGTTTCTGCCAGCAGATTAAGGTGTTCAAAAAGAGACCTGGTAGAAATTTAAGAACTGTGTTTGTGTAGCTTGGCTATTTCCTCCTTTCTCCCAAGTAAAGAAGGCAGCAGTTGGCTAACTCTCGTTGAATCTAATGACTTTATAAAATTTATGATTTTTGCATCTTTTTGTCTTAGATTATGAAGGTTTTGCTGTCGTGTACATGCATTTTTGTGGGCATATACATTATATACTTTATCTCTTCTAAACCACTTTTAGATATACATAAAAAAGCAGACACCAATTCATTATCTGTGATTGTATTCTGCAGTACATGTTAAAATACTTAGAAGAATAAAGAACTTACCAATCTGGCAAGCTGAACAGCTCTCTTTTGCAAAGAATCTGGCCCATCAAAATTGTACATTGATTTACGACTGAAAGACATGTGATAAAACCACCTTTAACAAATCAAACATCCACAGGGGATTTTCTACAAAATGCAAGCAGAAAAACTCAATGTTGTGTCGAGTATGAGAGATCTTTGCCTGTCATTATCTTATTTTCCTGAAGATGGTTTGCACAACTGCTGAGAGGTGGCAAAATTTCATCTGTCTTGATAATTAGAATATGCTTTGCTAGTGGGCTGCAATTGATCCGATTAGCTAAGTATACATGCTGTACATTTAAGGCTTCTAATTAAATTTCTTTGAGTTACTTTCTCTCCATGGTGTATATACCTTCCCTGAGGGTGAGCCTCATAGAAATCTAACACAGTAACATTGATTTCCAGTTAAATGAATCACACAAACTTCAAAGTAAGACATGTTGAAAAGAGGCCAGAAGGGGAACATATCTGTGCCTTGTGAATTATTAGACTTGCATCCTCATTCAGCCTCTGGAAGTCACTCAGCCAGAAATATTAAGGGTGACTGGCAGTTCAGTGTTAATTATGTTAACATTACATACCTATACACACAAACATGCCTTAAATATTACTCATTTAAATATAGTTTGACCGCTTGGTACTGTATTTGAGTGTCTTTCATTTTTATTTTTACAGAAGATCTTGAGTGAATCAGATCTCTGAGTGACATTGTTTGGAACGTGTTGATTTATTCTAAGCTATTGTTAGCTGCTTTGTGTCTGAGGTCACTGCTGTTGAACTTATATGCTTTCTCACTCTCTTAATATTTCTATAAAGCAAAATAATAGGAAGTTTTCATGCTGATATTGCTTTATAGGGAAAAAACCCCAGCATTCTTATATAGCCATTGTGTGTCAGGCAATTAGTAATTGCTGAGAAGCAACAATATACACTTCACTGGCAAAGAGGCATCTAAATAATTCTCAATAATGCAAACCTATAAACCTATTCAGTTTTTTTATTTTCCTTTTTACTGGTTGCTTGATTTCTAGATTTTTTTTTTACTATGCATTTATTTGAAATTTATACCCTGAAAAAATTATACTTATAGCATACATTTTATGGAATACTGAATGTGAAGTATATTGGCAAAAATGGATGGATAGGATCAAGAAGCTCAGCAAAATGAAAAAAATTCTACATCAGGGGTGTCAAACTGCTGGCCCACAGGCTGCTTGCATCATGCAGAAGCCGTGCCCATTCCAGCTCCGGCAACGCAAAAAAAGGCGTGATACGTCATGTGACATGGCGAGTTTGACCCCCGTATTCTAGATTGTCACTAGTGATCAGTAAGATGGAGTCTGTCTGTTCATACAATCACTTGGGGTTGGACCTGACTCAATGGTATTTAACTATGTATCATACAAATTGATTTATATCTATGATAGATTAAAAAAGAAGTTACCAAGAGGCTGCCAGGATGGTTAATGATCAGTGTCAGAGAAGAGCAAGAAAGATGACAGCTTGGCAAGGTGAAATCAAGCACACAATCAAGAAGGAGGTGAATTTTAGGAATATCTTACAAAGAAATTGAGTGATACACGAAATTAAGATGTAGTTAGCTTAAAACTATCATCCATATGGGGAAAAAAGGCTTTTTTTGAAAAACAGTTGAAATACTATAAATTCTATGAAGGACAAATTATTTATTTATTTATTTATTTATTTATTTATTTATTTATTTATTTATTTATTTATTTATTTGACTCAGGGCGGTGAACCTTTAAAAAGTCTTTATCAAAGTTCCTCACTAACCTCATTCAGAGAAACTTAAACTTAAAGCTCAGTTGCACTTTTCTTTACATAGTGGTATCACCTGGAATCCATTATTGATTTCCAGAGTTTCTTATTTTTTATCTGTGCAAAACAACTGATTACTTTTTAATATATTATTGTAATATTCTCAATTGCTAGCCCCTTCATTGTTCTGTTTTGAAATAATCTTTATTTATCATACAAATTGTTTCAAAAGTCAAAGTGGTAGCCTTAAATATACTTACTTTTACCCAGGTCTTGGTGAAGTCGATTTTCACTAAATCTGAATTGGGCTGTGACAAAGTGGAATTGTTTATTTGGCAGTTATAAAAAAAATAAAATATGTTTGTATTTCATTAAATCTTTAGTATAGTAGAGCCTAACATAAGCCAATTTATCATTTTACAAAAGATGCATTTTATGGCTGGACAGGCAGTTCTCAATTATGCATTCTTCCTAAGATGTGGCAACTGGAAGAAACAGTTGTTCCAATTGTTTCTTGGTTGGTACCATTGTTAAACAGTAAACTCTTGTGATGCTGTTAAAGAGCCGTATGTTCATATTATTCTCTGCGCCTTTGTTTAATAGCTTCTTATACAGTAGATAATTGAGTCAATTAATTCTTTGGCTTAGGAATAGAATATTGTGTGCTTTTCTAGGATAAAAACTGGGGTGTGTCTACTCAAAGTAAGAGACACAAGCTATTGATTTTTCTTGGTCAATGCGTGGACTAGTTTCAAATTTGACATTTTCCCCTGTTGGTTTTCTTTTTGTTGAACTTCAGTGCAAAAAAAATACAAGAGCCTGATAAACTAATAATTTTAAAGGTTAAGAGAATCTATATTATTGGATCCAAAGCAGGAAAAAAGGAAAATTATAACAGCAATATTATTCAGAAGTCTACTTCAGCTCAAAATGTAAATGTAAAAATAGCTGAGGATGCAATGTTGCAATCATTTTTATCTCCAAAAATGTAGTAAGTCCTGTTTAATAAGGGAAGTATTTTTCCCTTGTAAGATTATTGGAGAATCAAAAGTTTTAAATGTGATTTTTTAACAAGGTTGAACTTTATTAGTTTGTCTTTCATTAATCTTTAAAAATCCAGAGAAAGTAGTAAAATGTGGCGAGCTTTCGTTCTTAAGATAGTTAAGTAGTCTCATCTGGTCAGTATTTTGATGGGAGATCTCCAAGTCCTTCGGGAAAGGGCGGTATATAAATCCAATAAAATAAATAAATAAATATATTCAAGTTAGAAGTAAAAAAGAAAAAAATCTTAGAAGTACGTACGTAATTGTAAAACACTTTGACATACTTTCCTTCACATACTGAAGTAAACTATGCAGACATGCCTATGTAGTTCTCAGGAGTAGTGGAATTGAATCAAAGACAAAATCTTTGTTTAATTAGTGAAATGGGTGGCTGTCTTGCAGTTTAACAAGTAGAAAGGCAGAAAATATTTTGAAGGTTAGTGGAACACAGATTTTTTTTCTCTCCCTACCCTTCCCCTCCATTTTGTTCTTCTGGCTGCATTTCTTCCCTATTGGAATATCATATTTAAAGTTGATCACTTATATAATTGCCATTGATAGATTTTTGGTGCTGAGTGTGAATCAGCAGTTCTGCATCCAAAACTGCTCTATACAAATTTAAAACAGTTGTCCAGAAAACATGTGCATTCTCATGACACCAGTAGCAGGCTAGATGGACCAGTGATCTAACTTGACTTATAACACCTTCCCATGTCCCTCTGTATCTTCTTTGGATGGTCCTGAAGAAACATTATGAAAATGACCAATATTCTGAAACATCAATGCATAATCACTCTTGAGGCAATGTCCATGTTGCATTTTGTGTTTACTGGCTGAAACACCAATTATTTTAGTCAATTTTTTCAGTACCTGACAGATGACTGATTCTGGCAAAGGTAGAAATTATCAGGTCCAAATTACTCAGGGGAGTGTTTATTTAACTAAAGAAACACTATGTTTCACCATGCTTAAAGCTTGGAATTAAGCCTTATTTGCATGTCCATTAAAAAAAACCACTGTTGTTTTTTTTTAAAAAAAGGGTGGCTTTTCATGTTTCTTTACAACTAACATTTACAACCTTTGAATTTAATTGGGTTTTTTAAACAGAATTTTTGACAAATGTGAGACCTAGAGTTACCATCTATGAATGTAAACAATCTTTCCTTTAATGGATGGAAATTAGTTGCTATTAGTTGTTCTCACTTGGTCGATGATTACAGCATCAGTAACTTCCCATCATACTTACGGCGAAATTTCCCCAAACTTTTAGACCTTATATTGAAGGCAATTGGGCTGCAGCAAGGTAGGTAAATCAGCAGCAATTGCCATTTAAGTCCAACACAGTCAAAAGTGCCTTTGCAGTGTTCTATCATGTACAGTTCAAGATCCAACTTATTGCTTTTCATTTAAAAGAGACACATATTGATATTTGTCGACTGAGAATAATTCATTATGCACTTGAGAAGACAGACTCTAATTAATACAGCTTTGAGTTACATTGGGAACACCTGAACTCTTCATTTGTAATCACTTTAGTGCACAAAAATGCTTAATTTTGTTTATTTGTTTTTCCATGATGAAAGCCATGGTTCCTTTCATATATCTACTTTTGTCATTTTGTGTTTCCTAGCTGGAAAAACAGATGACTCCAAAAGAAGTGGGGGAAACCTCATTCTATAATGCATCATATTTAAAAGTTGCAGTAAATAATAATACATTTTATTTTCCTATACCTAATCAGATCTTGTTAGATCTTTGAAATGAAATGCAAAATCAAATGAAACGTTAATGAAATCATAAAGTGATGTATTCCCACTTTATAGAAAGTGAACTGTGCTAATGAGATTATTTCTGAATAGAGCTGTTTAGAATTTGTATTGGTTACCATTTATCAGAATGTGATCCTTATTTGTATTCTTGGGGTCAATTTTTAATTTAAAGCAAAATTAATTAACTGATTTCATAGCCTTTGGAACTACAGCTGTAAAAGTCCTTAAGGGATTATGTGAATGCATGGTCTTGCTTATAAAGTTTTACTGGTAAAGAAAGAAAACTTCTCTTATCTCAATTCCATTCCCTGTAGAAAAGTATTTAAGTTATTATGCTGTGTTCCTACTAGGATTCTTTTTTTTTCCTTTAAAGCAGACAGGCATTTCATTTTCTTGCTGGTTCTTGCACTAATCATTAATAACTGTTCTGTTGTCACACCTCAAAAACATTCCTATTGACACTTCAATCATTTTTTAAAGCTCTTGAATTGTCAACGTGTATACAACTAACCTTTTGCACTCTATTAAAATTTAAGAACTGCTTGATTCTCAGCGAATGCCCGAGCAAGTAGATCATGAAAGCATTACTTTGTGCCAAGGGCATGAAGCAGTGCACCCGTTCCCTTTTAACAAATAATAAGTTTGACTTTTCATTTACACATTCTGCCAATTGCTAACAAGTTTCCATCTTGTTCAAACACCAAATTGATCCAAAGAAATTGAAAATATTGATTTAACCCTCTTCCTGATTTGTGCTGAGGGCACCTGCTAGTGCAGGCTTAGCACATTACAATTGGCCGTAATTCCTCAGGGGACCACTAATAACTACCCCATTTGTCTTTTCATCTTCTGAAATTATGCTAGCAGTTGTCCAAGTCAATTGCGATTCATTTGATACTGCACTCCTCCAAGACGTATTGCAACCAAATAGACTTGCTCACTAGTAATATATCTGATGACATAGTTAGTTCTAGTTAATTGACAGAATGATTCAGGCTTTTATAGCTGGCATTAATTGGTCCCCAGCGTCCATGTTATAATTGACCAGACGGTGTAGATTACATTAGATTCTATCCAGTCAGAATAGTGGTAAGAGGAAGTAAATGGGGTACCAATGTGAAAATGATTATATTTTAAATGAAACATTTATAAGCTATGGAAATAGCAGCAGCAGTAGAGTTTAAATAATGGAACACATAAAAATGTCCACACACAGATTTTTCCCCCTCAGTTAACCTAAGTTGCAAATGGTAGTTTGTTATGGGGAAAATAGGAGGGGGAAGCTGTGTTAGATATGTTTGCCCCCATGAGCTATTTGTAAAAATATTAAAGGGGGGGGGAATACAAATAAATAAAATAAAAAATAAACATTAAGATGCTTAATATGGTGAAGATGATGTAATGTGTGAAGACAAAGGCTGAAAGACAGTTCTAGAAATTTTGATGCATCTATCAGTACAAAGATGTAATTAATTCATAATGTCAGTTCTTATTTATGCCTAAAAACTAAAACAAAGCTATTCACATATCAATTTTATTTTAACAATTTGAAAATATTTATGTATTTTTAGTATGCTTTAAAACTGTAGCAGGCATGTTACTGTAGCACCAGCAATGTTAGTGCTTGCCTTAAAAAAACATGATTTGATTAAAATCATGTTTAATGTGCTTGTATTTGCATTTCACCACTGCATGAACTTGACATGCAAAGTTAAGGAAGTAAAACTTGCTCAAGAGTACAAGTAACTTTAGGTAGATACTTTATAAAGAAATGTGATATTTCTCAGTGCTTAGCTTGATAGTAAAGCCACAGGCAAGATTTCAATTGACTCTCTTCAAATTGTCAAAGATTATTGATAAAAAGTGTTTGTGAATAAGTCAGATTTTTAATGTTCCACTACCTCCAGTTTCTGTTTATGTATTTCAATTTGACTGAGTGAAAAACTGGGCAGGCTTAAAAGGGAATAATTGAGTAATAGATTGCAAATAGTATAACTGCCTCTTATTGTATTAAAGCTTTTATTTGCTGATGCTTATTGGAATGATGTGTAGAAACATACTCACACATTATGCTTACTTCCTTATACTCCTTTAACTTCAAGTTAAACATCTTTGAAGTTTCAGCAGCAGTACAAGGAGGCCAGAAAGTATCTGCCTATGGTAATCTAAGGAACTTGATTCTCATCCAAATAAATTCTGCCAAATAACTGCAATCAAAGAGCAAACAGGGATGTTGGGGTATTCAGTATAATAGACTGAGTGCCATACATACGACTCTGTTCAGTCTGGAGCAATGAGCTCTTTGCTCTCAAGGAGCAAATTTACTCCTTTAAGGCTTTGATACTTGATTTGGAGGAATAGGAAGAAACAATGAATGGTGGCAAAGGCCTTTGAGGTGAGGTAGCAGCATCCCACTACAATTATGATGCCTCATTAAGTCATTAAGAATGAAACTGCTAGATCAGCTAGATACCGTGATGGCGAACCTATGGCACGTGTGCCACAAGTGGCACGCAGAGCCCTCTCTATGAGCACGCATCCCATCGCCCCAGCCTAGATCAACCTTGAGACCTCTCATTTGTGGAGTCCCTCAGGGATCGGTTCTCTCGCCTCTCCTGTTCAACATCTATATGAAGCCGCTGGGTGAGATCATTCGTGGTTTTGGAGTTGGGTATCACCAATATGCTGATGATACCCAGCTTTTTATTTCGACCCCAAACCACCCCAGCGATGCCCTCGACGTGATGTCCCGTTGCCTGGAGGGGGTCCAGGTCTGGATGGGGAGGAACAGGCTTCGACTCAACCCTGACAAGACTGAGCGGCTGTTCGTGCCGGCATCCCGGGAAATTCCGATTATTCCATCATTGGCCATGGGGGGTGAGCTATTACCCCCCATAGATAGGGCCCGCAACTTGGGGGTCCTTCTAGACTCACAGCTCTTTTTGGAAGAGCATATTGGAGCTGTGACTAGGGGGGCCTTTGCCCAGGTTCGCCTGGTGCGCCAGTTGCGGCCCTATCTAGACCGGGATGCCTTGCGCACAGTCACTCATGCGCTCGTGACCTCTCGTCTAGACTACTGTAATGCTCTCTACATGGGGCTGCCCTTGAGGTCTACCCGGAGACTCCAACTTGTGCAGAATGCAGCCGCGCGAGTTGTCTTGGGAGTTTCCCGATACTCCCATGTTACACCTTTGCTCCGCGAGCTGCATTGGCTACCGGTTGCTCTCCGGGTGAGGTTCAAGGTGTTAGTTATGACTTACAAAGCCCTTCATGGCATGGGTCCGGATTACCTACGGCAACACCTGCGGCCGGCGTCAACCTCCCTCCGTCCAGTGCGCTCCCACAGAGAGGGCCTCCTCAGGGTGCCGCCGATCAAAGAATGCCGATTGGTGACCCCCAGGGGGAGAGCGTTCTCTGTGGGCGCGCCAGACCTTTGGAACCGCTTACCGGTTGAGCTCCGGATGGCCCCCGACCTTCACTCCTTCCGGCGCGATCTCAAAACATTCTTTTTTGAACAAGTTGGCCTGGTCTGACGAGATGGGGTTGGGTTTTTAAAACTAGTTTTAACTTTAATATGTATTGATTTTATGGGCATGATGTTTAATGGCTTTTTAATTTTTGCATTCGATTTTTATTGTGTATTGCCCTGTTCACCGCCCTGAGTCCTTCGCTAGAAGGGCGGTATAGAAATCAAATTATTAAATTAAATTAATGTACAATCATCCTTGCTAGCTTTCCACAATCAAAGTCAATGGGGGAAGCCAGCAGGAAAAGACACAAGTTGCTCTGATAGGTCCCCTGCCTTCAGCAGTACACACTGTCCATCCTTCACTCATGCTACGACTTGCAGGTCTCTTGGGAACCCTCCTTCACCTGACAACAACCACCTTCAGCTCTGCTGTGCTTGCACCATGATTCGTGGGCTGCTCACGCATCCTTCCCTACTTTGCAACAATGACTGCAAGGCACCTGGAACTTGCTTAAGACGGAATTTATGCTAATATGTTTACAATGGAGATATTGGGAGAATGGTGAAAAACCTGGTAAAATTTTGGCTAATTGCTTAGAGCAGAAGAAAAAATAGGGCAGTGATTCCTAGTGTAAGACATGGAAGAGATGAAATATATACCACTTCAAAAGATATAAATTGACAATTTTTAGAATTCTGTTCAGAATTGAGCGAACTAAGGAATATATTGAATGATGATACAGACCTACAGTTCTACACTAGATGATATACAATAGCAACTTTTATTTTCTCCACTATCAGAGGTGAAGATGAAACAAGTAATTTTAAAAATATCAAGTGGTAAAATACGAGGATTGGATGGATTTCTTTTAGTGGAATATAAAGCATTTGTAGATATTTTGGTGCCAATTTGTACAATGAGATACTTGTTAACAAAATATTGTCAGAGGCATTTGACCAGGCTTGTATTGCAACATACCAAAATTAGGTAAAGATCATATTTAATGTGCTAATTGTTATCCAGTCTTACTGATTAATGTTGATACACAGATCTTAACAGCAGTGCTAGCAAATAGATTACAGCATGTGATACTGTTTGTTATTAAGAACGATCAAGCAGGGTTTAAAAAACTAGGCAAGCAGCAGTGAATATTAGATTAGCTGTAGATTTAATAGACTTTAATAAAAAGGACTTATTTGTAATTTTATTGTTAGATGCTAAAAAAGCTTTTGATGAAATATATAGGCAGGAAATGTTTGCTATACTAAACAGGCTTGGATTTACTTAGAAATTCATAAAATAGATCAAGATATTATATGAGCCACCCACATTTCAAGTAAAGATTAATGGTATGTTTTCTGCTACTTTCCCATTATTTAGAGGAACTAGGCAAGGGCATCCACTTTCACCCTTACTTTTTGATATTTGTGTGGAAGTTTTGGCTTGTGTTATTAGACAACATAGGGAGATTAATGGAGTAATACATAATTCAGTTGAACATTAACTGATATTATTTGCAGATGGCATTCTTCTGTTTACTTGTAAAGCTCACACTTCTGTTGCAGTGTGCAACATCTACACAAATTATAGATGCCTTTAATAAAATAGCAGCATATTCTGTTAACTAGGCCAAATCAGATGCCAATAAGTGAAAATTTGGTTACCCATCCATATAAGGAATATCAATTCCATATTTGTACTGAATCCATTGATATGTCCATACCAAATAGTTGATATGTGCTTACTGAAAGCTATAACCCAGTAATTGTAATACAAATAAAATATATAAAGTAGTTTCTTCAGATATTGATAGATGGGAGTCATTATATCCCACCATTTTGGCAAAGTGAATGCTCTCAAAATAAATATCTTTCCCAAATTAGTTTATATTCTGAGAGGAACTTCTGCTGAAATAACTGGAATACATTTTCAGCAAACCAGTTCTTTGTTTAGAAAATTTCAGTAGGGTTCTTCAATTCTAAAAATATCTTTACAATAATCAAATAATGGGGAAGAATTCATTTTCTGAATCTGAATCTGAATCATCAAATTTACCTGTTGTTAAGTATTAAATATTGTAAACCAATAATCTGGTATTAATTTTCTGATTCACGTAATTTTGGATTATATGTATATAGCATCTTTGGTTGGATGGACTGTATTAGGATCTAAATCCGTGGTGGGATTTAAATATGTGAACAACCCTTTCTCTGTGTGGATGCCGCTTCTGGAAGTTCATTCTGGGCCTGGGCAACAAAAAATTAGCTACTGGTTCTGCTGAACTGGTGCAAAGCTGATGAATCCCACCACTGATCTAAATACAGTAGAACTCTAGTGTCTCTGGAAACAGTTCTGTCAATTAGAAAGCTATGGAATGTAACATCTCATAAAAAATATTCAATCCTTTTCCCATACCAAAAAGATGGGAAAAAGAGGGTGTTGTGGGAAAAATAGATGAAAGTGGGGATATTGACTTTGGATCAATTGATAGATAATGGAGATGAAGTTTTAATATATGCTGTGTTAAGAGATAAATATAGTCTATCAGATGTAACCCAAGGGCAATATTTACACCTACCACACTTGCTAACCACATGGTTTGGACCAGCAACCTTTTCACCTTCTGAGACACTGGAACAACTATAAACTAAAAAAAAACCCCTATTATTCATTTTTATAGATATTTCTTAGGAATAAATTATTTTGATATGCAAATGGTGGCTAGAATAAAAAATAAGAGATTCCTATATTGCCTAGACCAGGTTTTTCCAAATTTAGTAACTTTAAGACTTGTGGGCTTCAACTGCCAGAATTCCCCAGCCAGCAATCCTGGTTGAGGAATTCTGGGAGTGATATGTATAAGGAAAAATGGGAATCAGTTATACAAAATACAGTAGGTTAGAAAAAGCATGACAGTTTATAAGTATAATATATACGGTATATGTATAATATTTACATTAGATAGTTATATATAAAACTGTAGCTGTTGACTTATAATGATATATTATACTTTAATTGTATTCTGTTATATTTTTCTCGCTTGTTTTTTAAGCACATGTATTTTGTTTTTACCATGAGTTTATCTTTGTGTTTTGCTGCTTTCAGTTTTTTTCTTTTTTTTTCTTATTTTAAAAGCAATAAAAAACCCCCAACCATCTGTGATCCTCATTTAACGATGGCAATGGGATTGCCATTGCTATGCAATGTGGTCACGTGACACCGCTTTATGGCCATATCACTTAGCAATGGAAATTCCAATTCTACCTACCATTATTAACCAAGGACTACTTATAATGAGAATTGAAGCGATAAGCCAAACTGGCAAGTTAAGAATAAATTCCTGGGTCTGCATCTCTAGTCACTAGAAGTTGTTGGTCTTTTCACTAAAATTGTACAACCTTTATTTGACTTTGGTATTTGTTTTGAAGATTTGGAAAATAGAGTCACTCTAATTTTTAATAAGAAATAAAGAGAAGTATAGGGCAGATAACATCTGTTCTGGAGGATTTGGTTGAAAGTATTATTAAAGGGAAATTAAGCACAGAGGAATGAGTTTGCTGAAAGGCAAACTTATGTGGTTTCTGTTAAGCTGTCTTGTCTCACTAACTTCCTGAAGTTTTGAAATGGAAAGTACATGAACAAGGGTATCCCAATAGATATTATATTTTTGAATTTTCAAAAAGCCTTTGAGATGGTCCCCACCCAATCTTCCTGATCTGATTCAGTTGCCCTGGGTTAAGAAAATGTGCTGTCAAGGATTGGTAACTCATTAAAAAACAGAAAATAGGAATAGTCAATATTCATGCTGGTAAGATAGGGCTCGCAACTTGGGCGTCCTCCTGGATTCACGACTCAATTTTGAAGACCACATAGGAGCCGTGACCAGGGGGGCTTTTGCACAGATTCGCCTGGTGCCCCAGTTGCGTCCCTATCTGGACCGAGATGCCCTACACACAGTTACTCATGCGCTCGTGACCTCCCGTTTGGACTACTGTAACGCTCTCTACATGGGGCTGCCCTTGAGGACCACTCGGAGGCTTCAACTGGTGCAGAATGCGGCCGCGCGAGTTGTAATGGGGGTCTCCCGATACTCCCACGTAATACCTCTACTCCGTGAGCTGCATTGGCTTCCGGTTGCCCTCCGGGTGAAATTCAAGGTGCTGGTTATTACCTATAAAGCCTTACATGGCTTGGGTCCGGGGTATTTGAGGGAACACCTGCTGTCGGCATCAAATGCCCTTCGTCCAGTGTGCTCCCACAGGGAGGGTCTGCTAAAGGTCCCACCGGTAAGAGATTGCCGGCGGGTGACACCCAGGGATAGGGCCTTCTCAGTGGGGGCGCCTGCCCTCTGGAACCAGCTGCCAGTGGAGCTGAGGACTGCCCCCGACCTCCGCTCATTCCGCCGGGGCCTGAAGACCTGGCTCTTCGAGCTCTCGGGCCCAGGCTGAGGAGTAACTTATTTTAATCGTGGTTTTAATTGCACAGGGTTAGTTTAATCTTTTTTAAATTGGTTTTAACTTTTGTATTGTTGGTTTTTAATTCCCTGTAAACCGCCCTGAGTCCTCAGGGAAAGGGCGGTATATAAATGTAATAAAAATAAATAAATAAAATATACCAAGTGTGGTTCACCAGAAATAGTGGTTAGGGCCAATAATTTTTCATTTGCACATAATTGAACTAGAGTTAAGAGTTGAATGTTGAGTGGCAATTTTTTTAATGGTACAGTACCAAACAGTTTAATATGGTAGAATCAAAAAGCGATTGTGATTTTTCTTAACAAAAATAATGGACTTCAAATGGCAAATGACATTCATTGTAAATAAATGCAAGGTGATGCCTCTTGGTACTAGGAATCCAAAGTTGACCTGTACATTAATGGGACTTGAGCTGTTTGTGATTGATAAGGAAAGGGATATTTGAATGACGGTAGAGAGCTCAATCAAAATGACAGCTCAGCATATAGCTGCCACTTTAAAAATGGAAGGGATGTGTGAGGAGAGGCAGGAAAAGGCAAAACACATCCTTAAAATTATTAGGATGGGGCTGAAAATAGAATTGCTTATATAGCAATAAAATATGTAGGGAAGCTATGCTTGGAATATTGTGAGATGCTTGTAGGCACCACAACTTAAGAAAGAACTAGCAAAGTCTAAAATGGGCAATCAAAATGATTGAGCGAAGTTTGAGCAGTTCCTCCAAAACAAAAGCAATTGAGATTCTTTAGCCTGGAATAAAAGGAGATAATGCCCGAACCATAGGAACTTGATTTAAATACTGATTTCTGGGAAATGACAGTATAAGAGAGGTATCCTAATACATTCCAGTGTGAGATTTTTCTGGCTATTCTTCAGTGAGGAATGCTTAATTTGTGGTCTGGACCAATATAGCTCTCCATATGTCAATCTTTAAATTATCAGTATGCTCACAAAAGTGGGTTTCTAATTAATCTTTTCATCATAGGTAGAGAGCAATAATACTACCTCAGTGTAACTATAGAATACAAGAAGCTTTATGTCTTCTCCTACTGTGATAACCACTAGAGTTTGATAGCAGCACCAACAGTGATATATTGCCACATACGTTTTACTCATATCTGTTCCTAATCACTTACACTAGGGGTCACCCTGGTCTGTGGATCAGCACCGGTCCACAGCATGCCAGAAACCGGTCCACCAAACACGCAAAGCCTGATCCACAGGATGCAGGCAGCATATGAAACTACGCCCCTTCCAGTCCACGGAAAAAACTGTGTCCATGGAACCAGTCCCTGGTGCCCAAAATGTTGGGGGCCATTGCCTTACCTGCTTTACCTTCCTTTTTCCCCCCATGTATGCAACATTAAAACAATAGCTTTGTTCAGTGTTGGCTATCAAAAAAGTACTTTTGAGGAATTCTTTGCCTTTGGCTGAAAATTATTTTTGGCGGATGTTGATAATAAGTTGTTTCTTAATTCTGCATTTCTGCATTCAATTCAAGAGATCCAGTTTGGTGTAGTGGTTAAGGCACCAGGCTAGAAATGAATAGGCTGTTTCCACATTAGGCATCAGGCCAACTAGATGGCCAATCACTTGGCCTCACTCCCAAGAAGACAGAAAGAAATCACTTCCAAAAATCTTGCCAAGAATTCTGCAAGGACTAATCCAGGCAGTCACCAGGAGTCAACACTGACTTGAAGGCACAAATAAATAAATAAATAAATCCATTCGTGTTCCAATTTTAATTGTTGATTTAATTCTTTATTATAAAATAATTTCACTAGGATAGGTCATACCTATTTGGTTTGCAATCCATTAAATATACTAATGAAAACCTGCTTCTAGGTCCTTTGGGCTGAACAGTGGTAGATTCAGTTGGTTCAGGCCATATCACAAATGATTTTATATTGGTTCAAAGCAATCTAGCTTGACAAAGGTGTCATTTGAAATCTTCTCTTTGTATTATCCAGAATAGCTTGTTTTCAATAAAAGATGTAGGGCAGAACACAATGTTACGAAGAAAGAGGGCTGGGCATTTGAAAGCAGTCGTCCCTTACTGCCTCTTCCAATTGTTCCCTAATAAGACAAAAGACGTGACACAAGGGCATTACATGATTCCCTTAAATCTGACAACAGTTATTTGGGAGAAGGATTGCTGAAATGTAGTGATACTGGCCTGATTTGGGGATAATGTTGTTGTTGTAGTTAGATGTGTTGATTTTAAGTGTGTCCATACCTTCTCCCTTCTCTTAGCACTACTCTTAGCATGATTAATAACTCTTGTTACTTTAAACTCCTTTGTTCCTCACAAACAACCGAGAGAAAACAGTGAAGGAGCTGATAAGCCAAAATCAGTGTACTGTATTATGTCCAAATTGAAGTGGTTGATTCAACTGGTAAAGTTAAAATTCAAATTATTTTTCTTATTTAATGTAATTGGTGTGGCTACCAGTATTTTGGTTAAAAAAGTAGGTGGATGTGTATATTTCAGTCACTAATTCCAACGTGAAATTATTAATAATTTATGCTCTGGAGATATTTGTTTCCTTTGATTCTGGGTGATTTTTCTGTTTCCCTTCAAAAACTAGGATGTTAGTTCTCAGCGTTTTAGATAAGTAGACAGCACTGAGAGTAGGCTAATATTGTATGCAAAGTAGGACAATGTGTTCTCAACAAGCGTTTCACAGTTTCTTTGGATGAAACCATTAGGAGATAGTGAAGCTATACTGTAAGAATTTTGAAATCTGAAACTTAATATATATTCTCTAACAAGGCTGAAGTACATCCTACTATAAGCAAGGTTTTAATATGTCTGTTTGATAGTAACGTGTGGCTTAACATTAGAGCAGATTAATAAGCAGATATATCAAATCATCAACTTGATTTCCCCCCAGAAAATAAACTATTATGTTTGTTATTTGTAAATATGACTATGGCCTGAAATTCGAAGATTTTATTAAAAGTGTTTTTTTAATGGAAGTTCCTAAAAAGAAGCTTAGAGTAGATTCTAATATTTAAATCAGTCTGCAATTAAAATAAAAAGCCTGTGCGGTAAGAAAACCAATTTTGAAAGAGACCCTTTTGTCTTTTATGTTTTATAAATATGATATGAATGGAATAAAGAATCAGAGCTTCCTAGACAATGGGACATTACTGCGGAAATTAAAATCTTTACAATAAAAATAATATTTAGAATGTTTAGAACTCTATTACATGTGTATAGAAGAGGACTATCAAAAATAGCATTTTGGTGGAGATGCAACAAGGGCAATGTTTTAAAGAAGCACAATCTCCTACACTTACTAAGTTTAGGGAGAAAGTAATGAATTATATAAATATGATTGTGCAACAAAAATTAAAATTTTCAGAGAATCTTATTCTGTTGAACTATATATCTAGCATTTGGAATTTGAGAATTGGACAGTGTAAGTGATTCCTTACAGGAAGGGAATAGAAACAATCAGTGGCTTATACACCACTTCGCAGCACTCTCTGAGCAGTTTGCAGAGTCCGCATATTGAAGACTTGAGTCAACCTTGAGCCAGTCAGGATCAAACTCTTGGCAATGGGAATGCAAAGTTAGCCTGCAATACCGCATTCTAACCATTGTGCCACTATGGCTTCTTTGCGGGTTTCCTCTCTTAACGAGATATACCTAGCAGAAGAATGGCCTTCTCCGTAGTGTCTCCCTCTCTTGGGAACATCATCCCTGCGGAGATTAGACTGCTTCCCATTTTAACACTCTTTTACAAGGCCCTGAAGACCTGGTTTTGCCAACAATTCTGGGGAACTGGGATGGAGTGGGATGGAGTCTGTCATGTGGCTTATATGATAGCTTGTTGTCTATGTATATTGGGTTTTTATTTTTTGTAAGACACCTCAAGTCACTGAAAGTGAGTGGGTGGTCATATAAATTTTCTAAATAAATAAATAAATATTGCAGCATTGGAAGGATAAATGTATAACCTCTTTCACTCAATGGATTGAAGACCTGATTGCACTTTTTTTAAATCCCATTTATATCCCGCTCTTCTCCGGCTTACAATTTAAAGCACAAATCAATGTGCTTAGCAATAGCCTTCATTCTATGTATATGCCTGCTTATTAGGGCTTTTGCCCCCCCCCCAAGCGGCATTATTACAAAGTCAGCTTATTGCCCCCAACAATCTGGGTCCTCATTTTACCTACCTCGGAAGGATGGAAGGCTGAGTCAACCTTGAGCCTGGTGGGATGCGAACCTGCACTAATTGCAGGCAGCTGGTGTTACTTAAGGAGGCATTAGCCCACTGCTCCACCAAGGCTCTTGGTACCTATGAGCAGATTGCCTATAGATCTTGTATGGATGTATAATGAAATATGGGACTCATTTATTAAAAACACAATAGGTTAAAAAAATACCCTTGTTGCTTTAAAATAAGAAGAGTGCATGAGCTATGGCGATAGTTATGGGACTTAAGTTGAGCTTGATTGCAGAACCCAAAGCAATAAAATGCCTGGCTGAAGATAATTCTGTGTTTGAGAAGTCAAGCTCGTTCAGCAAAAGAGCACATGGTTTGCAAGTTAGAATTCCAGGATCTGAGAAAAATAATAACTCCATCCTGCACTGTTGATCCAGTAGTCACTTCTATTCATGCAATAAATACTTTACAAAATGGAGCCTTGGTGGAGCAGTGGGCTAATGCCTCCTTAAGTAATACCAGCTGCCTGCAATTAGTGCAGGTTCGCATCCCACCAGGCTCAAGGTTGACTCAGCCTTCCATCCTTCCGAGGTAGGTAAAATGAGGACCCAGATTGTTGGGGGCAATAAGCTGACTTTGTAATAATACCACTTGCGGGGGGGGCGGGGGTGAAAGCCCTAATAAGCAGGCATATACATAGAATGAAGGCTGTTGCTAAGCACATTTGATTTGTGCTTAGATTGTAAGCCGCCCTGAGTCTTCGGAGAAGGGCGGGATATAAATGGGATTAAAATAAAATAAAAAAATAAAACTCTGTTTAAGGTTGCTCCCAATGTGACTTGATTACAAACATTTTCATAGTAACTTTCATAATGAATATATATCCTTGTTCTTGAAAAGGGTGAAAAGAATTTAGGATCTTGTCTTCATACATTTATCTTCTTAGACTCCTCTAGATAGAACCCCTTCACTTTTGAGGTTGCAGAGAAAGTCTGTTTCCTTTTTGTGAAAAGATAAAGTGGACAAAATGTTATTTCAGTTTTGACTGCATTGTTTCTGTTGATAAACCTGTTTGAGTTAATTTTAAAACACATGAGCAAGCTTGCGTGTTGCAACAGTTATCCAGTCTGTGAAGTAAAGGCAATTGAGAGTTGTGTCTTGGAACATTATAAAAACAACAACAAAACTTATAAAAGGAAAGGTGAGAGGAACTATATAACTGGATCCACAAATGTATCCATAAATGTCTGCTTAAAGGGTAGTTTGCATTTAATTCCAGTTTAGCTGTAGCAAACATGATTGCTATGGGCATTCCATTGTCTGTTCTTGATCCTTTCGCAGCTTTCGTCTCATCACCGTCACAGAGTTTTTCTAAATCTTTGAAATGGAATTATTTACTCATCTTGAAATATCAGTTGTTCTTGGCAAGATCTGAAGCTTAAAGCCAGGGCTTTGAGGGCTGTGTTGAAGAGAATGTGAGTGAAAGAGAGACACACCATATATGGAGTAACATTACTCTTGGTGCTCATTCAGTGAATTGTATCATGCCTTTGAGACATTTCTTGAGACACCACAAGAGTTATTGGACTCCTCTTTTTCTATGGTTCCTCATAAGTTTCCATCTACTGCTTCTTGTTCTGCCTTCATAAATTGGCTCCCTGCCCCCAAAATAGTAAAATATGGACTTGCACGCCAAGCTAGTTGTCAACCCTCTGGCTGGGGAATTCAACGTTCTCTACCAGACACCTGCATTGGATGACCTTGGTTCTCACAGTCCATGGATGGCTTCCTGAAACTCCCGTTTCTTTCCCAGACCCCCTCCCCCCTGTTTCTATGGCAAGTTGAGCAGCTATAGAGATTAGCCAGCATCTTAGCAGTTCAATCTTGACACTAGTAGTACAGTGTCACATTATGTTGAGATACAAACCACTCAACATGGAGGTTTATATCTCAAAATAAGATATATGTACTTTTTATACATTCATAGTTTATGTAAATAGAAGAAGGGCAATCTGGAGAGAAAGCTATGTCCATAGATGCATTGTCACATTGCTTGTTAGTATTAATGTGAGAAGTCAATAGAAAAACAGGCCAGCAGAAGGGCCTAGGTAATGATTTCACAAGCATGAGCTTACAAAAACATAAGGAAGTGGTTCCTGACAGAAAGTCTAAGCAGAAACAAAACCGGGCATCCTTCCCCTGCCCCCTTTGTATCTTCTCTTATTTGTATTAGATTCATTTAAATACGGAACTTTTATAGACTTCGTGCTTGAAAATTTGGGCCAGGATCACATGAGCTCAATGGAAAAAAACCAAATATGTATGTGTTCTGCCAAATGTGTTCAGGCAGAAAGTCTGAAAGAAAACCCTATAAAGTTTGCACATCTAGCTGTAAATTGGCCTTAATTAAGATTCTAGATCTGAGAGAACCTGAGAGAACTTTACTTGCCATCAAGCCAAGAAAGCTAGCAGTTGTCCAAATTTCTGCCTGAATATTAGAAATTGGGAAGAGGTAAATGTAGGCTGTGGAGGGGTGGAGGGAGGGAGAGGGGTGGAGGGGGTGGAGGGAGGGAGAACCTCATGATGAAGTAGCGATCCAAAATTATGAACTAAATTTGACAGTTTGTAAGATATCAGAAGGCTACTTTCTTCTCCTCTTTATTGGTGGCAAAAGGGAAATACAACTATCTTTCTGAAAACTAAACCAATGTGTATAGCCCTTTTTCAGTTGTTGTTTCAGAGTTGTATATAGAAGTAAAAGAAACCTCTTTATTTCACCCTTCTCTAATCTGGAGCCTTTGTAAGTGTTGCACCATCATGCCAAGACCTATTACTGTCAGGCTTCCAAGTGGGATTGAAGTATATCTGTGCTCAACTTCTTCTTATCTCATATATTGCATTTATCAACGTCCCCCAGTCAATCGTTTTCATCCCATTTTCCTTATTTCATAGTTAAACAAAGATTAAAGTTATCTTGCTTATCCACTGTAATGTCCTGAAATTTTTGTGGCATATTTTTTTTAAAAAAAATGGTATTGTCATTCACATTTCTCCAAATCCTTTGTATACAGGAAAATACCCAAGTGTCTTTATTCTAAACATATATTTCATATATATTTGCCTAAGCCAGGGATAGGTAACCTTGGCTCTTTTATGACTCGTGGACTTCAACTCCCAGAATTCCTGAGCCAGCTGTGCTTTCTAAAACCCTTTCTGGCCATTAGCAGTGTAAATGAAGTCTGTGTATGAATGGCAAAGCTGTATGCTGAACTGCTGTTATACCTTTGATTCACTGTATTACTGTTATACCCTTGAATCATCATTCCTGTATTTTTACAAAATTATGCACAGGTAATAGTCATAAAAGAAAAAAAAACAAGAAAAACCTTATAATTTTTAGACATTTATTTTAAGTATGTTGCTGCTTGGCTTGTTGGATTTAACAAAATGGAAGACATAAAACTGCTAAAAAAATAACTTACCTTAAGAAAGGTACATTTTATATCTGAATTGTATGGGAAAAGGAAGATGTGGTGAGAGGCATTTCTAATGAGAAGTAAGTCTCATTGAAAGCTAAAGGCCCAGCAGGCATATTGGATAGTAGCACTAATGTAATTAATGATTTCTGATATTATTAATTCACTTTAGTGTAGTGGGTAAGGCATCAGGCTATAAGTGAGAAAATGTGAGTTCTAGTTTCACCTTAGGCACAAAGCGAGCTTGTTGACCTTGAGCCAGTCACTCTTCCCCAGCACTACGAAGGTGGCAATGCAGGGATTAGTACAGGCAGTCTCAAAATTGAATCGAAGAAAAAAATAGCTTATATAAATATTTTCACATAAAAATTGTGTGATTGTTTTCTTAACATAATTTCTGTAGGTTTATCCTTCTGCAAAAAGATGTGCTAATTGTAATTCTTAAGCACAGAATTAATCTAAAATATATGTTCATCTGTTTGTATTTTACTGTATCTGTAGTTTACTATTTTATTGAATTTATGTTAGAGACTCCAAACATCCACTTCATAGTCTGTTTCTGTTGCTCCCCTCTGGGAGGAAGTTTTTAAGTACTTATAGCAGAACTACTAGATTCTGTAACAGCTTTGTTCCTTATGCCATCTGCCCATTCTTTTTTTTTTTGCCATGTATATGTATACATTCAAACTAGATTGTGATGTTTCTCTGTGTCATGTGTGTGGGGGAGTATATGCAAAATAGTATTTTTTTAGAGCTGAATGCAATGAAATTACATTTTAATGTATGCTGACTTAATGTATGCACATTTAAAGTGACAGTAAAGATTCTATTCTATTCTATTCTATTCTATTCTATGAAAATATTGAGTTCTCAGCTGTGTGACACGTGGACATGTATGTAGATAAGGTACAGTGCAAGTGAAATAAATTTGTTCATTTTCTAGATTATCATTTGTATGATAATCACTTCATCCTTTTAATATCTAATTATGAGAAATAATAAAATAGTTGAACAAACTTTGCAAATATCTTGCTTTCCAGATATATTTAACTCCCATGCCATTTTTGTTGCCCAGTGTGGCTATGGGAATTGGAATCCAGCACATCTGGAGAGGAACAGAGTAGGAAAGACTGATTTGGATAAGAATACTTTTATAACTGAAAATGATAGGCTAATAATAATTCTTCATAAAGAAGTGCCTCTGGTTTTTCCTTGTTGAATAATTAGAACTGAAGCTACCTACTATGAAATTGTGTTTTGCTAATTTTTATCTATTATGATGCAAATACTTACTTTAATCCCCTTAACTCATCCATCATGCATGACAGACAAACCTCAAGTCTATTGTATCCATTTTAAGGCTTTTCTGTCCAATATGAAATTTTTTCTCCTAATTCTTGAAAGGAGAGAACTTGCTTAAATTAAGTTGATGTTCTGTATAAAAAAACTTACTAAAAAGTAAAATACAGCTTATTATATGTTTTGCATTTTAGTAGTTACCATAGCAGTAAAAATGGTAGCTGTGGTCTTTCTAAAAGCAAATATAAACCGCATATACACACAAACACACCCACAGAGGGGAGATCTCTAGATGGGGTGCCAAATTGCTGTTTGCAGATTCTTAGTATTGTTGAGCATATAAATGCATTTTTCTTGTGAGAAAACACTAAATAGATATTCCTTTGCATGAATTTCTAAATAGAACAACATATATTTCTATTCCACAGATAGGTATATGTTTGATAGATTTGATTAATTTAAATTTAAAAACAAATACTATTACAAGTATTGAAAATCTATATCAGTGAATATAGAAGCTGAGATGCCCCTAAACCACAGTTTTATCTTATTCCTAAGAGTGGAGAGATTAAATTGAAATACAGGTTTGCAGAAGAACAATTCAGCCCCCCTTCCCCCGCCAAAGAATTCTTCCAGTGATTAGGATTAGGATTAAATACATCTAACCCTAAGTTGTATTTAAGTGAGAACAAAGTTTATCAAATGATAAAATCATGATGAATGACATTGTTAAGTTAGATAAGATAACCTTTATTGTCATTTTTTACTGTGGGCACACTGGCACACATTAAAAATGAAATTCTGTTGCCTGCTCTAAAAACGTACACATACATAACACACATATAAACATGCTACATTCAACATACTTATATATCTACACCCTTACATATAAATATTAATCACTGTCCATCTTGAATACATAGCAGAAAGAGGAAGCTTGAGATTTCACAAGGTTAATACTGTATGAAACAAAACTGTGACTGAATCTGGATGTTCTGCTTCGGATACCATGGAGCCTCCTCCCAGAAGGTAACAAGGAAGCCAAACACCATGAATTTGGGAATAAGTGAGTTCTAAATCTGTTCTGTGATGAGTTCCTTTATTTATGGTTTTCAAGCAATTTTCTCTTGAGGGGTAGAGCACAAAAAGTGAAAAAGCCAAGGGTTGCGATGGCTGGCCCTCCTAGTTTCAGAAACTGTTCTGTTAAAATGGTTTTTATTCCCAATACTATATGGTTTTCAAAAGGGACAGTAAGAATATATATCATTTGCATCAACTCAGGTGGTATCCTATTGAATAACCTTTCACGTTGTTGTTGTTAGTTGCGAAGTCGTGTCCGACCCATCGCGACCCTATGGACAACATTCCTCCAGGCCTTCCTGTCCTCTACCATATTCTGGAGTCCATTTAAGCTCACGCCTACTGCTTCAGTGACTCCATCCAGCCACCTCATTCTCTGTCGTCCCCTTCTTCTATTGCCCTCAATCTTTCCCAGCATTAGGCTCTTCTCCAGTGAGTCCTTCCTTCTCGTTAGGTGGCCAAAGTATTTGAGTTTCAACTTCAGGATCTGGCTTCTAAAGAGCAGTCAGGGTTGATCTCCTCTAGGACTGACCGGTTTGATCGCCTTGCAGTCAAGGGACTCGCAGGAGTTGTTCTGTACCAGCCTGCTACTGGCCCTGCAGCAAAAGCAGGGACAACCCCTTTACAAACGGCAAGAGGCTGGAATAAAGCCTGCCAAATTTATTAACATAAAACAGAGCAAGACAAGACACCAACCATGAAACAGGAGCTATGAAACAGGAACTATCCAAGCGGTTGCCTTCAGCAAACCAGCCCTCCCACACATTCCCCTTAAATACAGTTCAGGGCGTGGCCTCTCTCTGCCTCCTTCCGAGGTGCCCCATTGCCTTCCTCTGTTTACTCCTGATTGACTGCCTCCTGCATCGGGCGTCCTTGAACAGGGCCAGCTGTGGGTCATCTTCATCCACGCTGTCAGGCTCAACAGCTGGGTCTCCATCGTGACCACGTAGGAGGGGCCCGGCTGAGGGCTCTGCGGAGCCTCAAGGCCATCATCAGCAAGCTCTTCAACACCCCCCTCCTCCTCCTCTGAGTCGTCCGACCCAACTGCCGAACCCACAGGCTGACCCTGAATCACAACAGGAGTCTTCTCCAGCACCAGAGTTCAAAGGCCTCAATTCTTTGGCACTCAGCCTTTCTTATGATCCAACTTTCACAGCCATACATTGCAACTGGGAAGACCATCGCCTTGACTATACGCACTTTTGTTGACAGGGTGATGTCTCTGCTTTTTAGTGTGCTGTCTAGATTTGCCATGGCTTTCCTCCCGAGGAGCAAGCGTCTTTTAATTTCTTGGCTACAGTCCCCATCTGCAGTGATCTTGGAGCCCAGGAAAATAAAATCTGTCACTACCTCCATTACCTTTCACGTAGTAACTAATAAATTTTCATGACTTAAGTGGACAGTAAATGAAAACATTCTGGTTTAATATTAAAAAAACACTATAGTTGTTACTTAACATTACTTTTTTTATGCCAGAATGAAAAAGCTGACCATAATATATATTAAACATACATTTGACTATCGGACCAGTAGTGGTAAAAGAAACCTGCTTCTCCCAGTTCAACTAAGGAATGCAAATAAAAATTAAAATACATCCCGCCCCCCTTCAAAGACCAAACAGTATGGCAGAAAGATATAGTTAATTTAACTGTTCAAGAGTGACTCCTCAGTATTTCTCCAGGTATGCTAAGTCTCTTGTAGCTGCCAAATCCAATTTGCAGTTGAATGAAGCATCAGCTGTGGCTGGACAAGCCCATTTGCCCTTTGTAGGCAAGGCTTAGAAGACAATTGGTATGTTTTAGCACTTTTGGGATTATTGTGATTAAGAGGAAACCACTCCTAACGATAGGGGGAAAGGGTGTAAAAATACACAGCCCACAGCTGGTAAGCAGCATGTGTTTGCTAGGAGGGGAGGTCGTGACTAGCTGATCCTGCTGGTTTTAGGGTTGATTGACAGATAAGAAAACTTGATATAATGAAGCAAAGGATTGCCTGCTTTGGTAGCTCAGGGAAACAGTTGTCATAATTCAGTAAACATGATAAAGGCTGTTTAACGATGCTGTCTGGCAATTAAAATTATAGCTGCACAATTTTTTTTTAAAAAAGCCCCGGAAAAAGTCCGCAAAGGAGGAAAATGAAATGATCAATCTAGTCTTTTGAAGGTTGGCTCCAAGGGGATGGTTTGGTGATTGCCTTCCTGAATAATGGAGGTATTTATTTAAAGGCAGAGCTATAGAAACAAAATAAATGGATCTATCAAAATTAATTTTCTCCAGCGTGAAAATTGTTTGGCTCCAGGAAATGCAGTGTTTGTTTTGTTTTTATTTTTTATTTTTATTTTTTTGGTACACGTTCATTTATAAAGGAGAAAAACCCTTCAGGAAAAAGCTTTTCTTTAAACACCTGCCTCAGAAAGCAGTGTTGTTTTGTTATCTGCTTTCTTTCTCTTATTACTATGGTTGTTAGTTGAAATTGTACTTTATAATATATATACATACATACATACATACATACATACATACAAACAATAATAATAATAATAATAATAATAATAATAATAATGATGATGATGATGATGATGATGATGATGATGATGATGATGATGATGATAATAATAATAGTTGGAAGGGACCTTGGAGGTCATCTAGTCCAACCCCCCTGCTCAGGCAGGAAACCTTATACCATTTCAGACAAATGGCTGTCCAGTCTCTTCTTAAAAACTTCCAGTGTTGGAGCATTCACCACCTCTGGAGGCAGGTTGTTCCACTGGTTAATTGTTCTAACTGTCAGGAAGTTTCTCCTTAGTTCTAGGTTGCTTCTCTCCTTGACTAGTTTCCATCCGTTGCTTCTTCTCCTGCTTTCAGGTGCTTTGGAGAATAGCTTGACTCCCTCTTCTTTGGGGCAGCCCCTGAGATATTGGAACACTGCTATCATGTCACCCCTCACCCTTCTCTTCATTAAACTACACATACCCAATTCCAGCAACCGTTCCCCATATATGTTTTAGCCTCCAGCCCCCCAATCATCTTTGTTGCTCTTCTCTGTACCCTTTCTAGAGTCTCGACATCTTTTTTACAGTTTATAGTTGTCATATGTGCAAACACAACCATTTGCAAACGTGCGTGACATTTTTGAATATCCAGTTCCTTTTTCTTCTTCCTCTTTTTTTTAAAAAAAAAATGGGGTTGTACCTCTTTCAAAATGTGAGTTTAGCATACCGCACAGGAAAGAAGACAAGCTTGCCAAGTCCTGCTGAGCGTTTTTTCAAGCCTGTGAAAAGAATGAATTATTCAACAGTAAGCATGCTTACAGCTGGCCATTTGGGAGCTTTGATGTGCGAATCAGGCGGTTGCATGAATGCCCTTATTGTCATGTTATGTGTACACAGTGTGTGAATTATTGAAAATAGTGAGGCCTGAGCCTCATCTGGTAGAGATTACAGTGCAGGCATGCTGGGTGAAGGTCTGTAATTGAAAATCCCCAGATGCTGTTTATTTGGCCCGTGTCACGTGACCTTCTGCCGTAAGCTTGTCTGAACAAAACACAGCCTGTGCTGGGAAGGGCTGCCCAATCTCGCAGGCTTTTTGTCCCTGCTTTTCCATAAGGCTCAGAAAGGGGACGACTTTCAAAAACTCACTGTAGGGATGGCCTAACACCTGCCCATGCTGTACTCTTTTTGAAGGCATAAAATAGACTTTGCTCACTGCTTTTAAATAGCAAGCTTCTTACCTAGCAGAGGAAACTGTTTGAACCGTTGTTGACCTGTCTACAGTTATTTCTTTTTTGCCGATTTGGATTTAAAATGTCTTCCTCCCCCATCATGGCAACTCAATATGCACACATAAATGCTTGAAGGGGAGTATTTCTTTTTTCCTTCTCTGATGCTACACAGTTCAGTCGTCTTGGACTGAGGTGCTGAAATTTTTAAATGCTGTACTCTAATCTTAGTGGTTATCTTAAAATAACATTTCACGTGATCCCATTGAGAAGCATCTGTTAAATACCACCAGCCCAAACACTACTGGGATGCACACTAAAAATCTGCAAGCAGCTAGAATTAGGATTCGAAGGTAGAATTTTGTTGCTCTGCCATGCTCCCAAAGCCTTTCGAAAGAATTCTGATAAAATCCATGCTATTTAAAAATTAAAATTGTAAGAGATAAAAGGTCACCTGGAATGGCAATAGCAGCAGCTTGATTTAATTGAAAATAATCTTATAAAATTTCAACTTCATGAATAGAAAGAAACTGTGAAAAGAAAAACCCTAAATATGAATAAGATGCCTACAATATATTCCCCAAGACATGAATTCGAATCTTCTGTGATGCTAGAAATAATTTTTAGAAGAAGGAAGGAGTCCTGAGAGGAAGAAATTTAAGAAACACTGGATTGGGAAGACATGGGGAGATGGGCTTCAACAGGTAGTGCTCAACTTAGCTCAGTTGTAAGCTAAATCATGATCGGGACCAGAATTTCTGTTGCTAAGCAAGGCAGTTGTTAAGTGAGTTGCTTCCAAATTTATGACTTTTTCTGCCAGGGTTGTTAAGTGAATGACTGAGATCATTAAGTGAATCCAGTTTCCCCCCATTAACTTTGCTTCTTGGAAGCTGGCTGGGATGGTGGCAAATGGCAGTCACATGACCCTATGGTGCAGCAACCATTGTAAATACACACCAGTTGCCAAGTGCCTGAATTTTGATATATGACTGTGGGGTTGCGGCAACAATTGTAAGTGTGAATACTGGTTGTAAGTCACCTTTTATTGTTGCTGTAACTTCAAATGGTTGCTGAATAAATGTTGTAAGTCAAGGACTTCCTGTATATAATAAAACATCCTTCTGAGGGAAAGACGAAGAAGTGAAGTTAAACCAATGATATGGCCTGGAGGTTTGCTGTTTGCCTCCTTGTTAACTTGATTTACAGTGGATAATTGAATTTGCAGTAAAATGTAAGGCTTGCAGTAACCTTTCCTGCTAATCTTGATTGGAGTCAAATGTTTTCAGAATTCTCTTACTAAGAACCACATGCCAGCATAATCTGTAGTATCTATTCTAGCCCTTTGTTAGCAGACTATATAACCTCTTTTAGTGCTGAGGGACATCCTAGAACATGTGGTCAGAGCCAAGCCAAAAATGTGATTTAGTATTAATTGTAAGCTAAATTTAAATGTAGAGAGCCAGTTTGTGGTAGTGGTTAAAGTACAAGGCTAGAAACCAGGAGACCCTGAATTTTAGTCTCATATTGGACCCAAAGCCAGCTGGGTGACCTTGGGCCAGTCACCATCTCAGCCCTAGGAAGGAGGCACTGACAAACCACTTCTGAAATCTTGTAAAAAAAACAAACCGAAAAACTTGGAAGAGAGTGGTCAGGCAGTTGCCAGGAGTCAAGGCTGACCCAAAGGTAGGGGTGTGTGTGTGTAGTATTTTCAATACTCAGATTATGCTTAGTGACAGAATTTTGCTCCACTTTGTAACAGCTTTCGTCTGAATTTTTTCCAGCTTTTTGTCTGCAATTGTTCTCTTTTCTAATGGTAATTGGGACCAGAGTTGCTATTGCTAAGTGATGTGGCCTTAAACCATGATGTCATGTGACCATGCCTCTTAGCAATGGCAGTTCTGGTAAGCCCAGTTGCCATGGTTAAACAAGGACCATGTGAGTTGTTAAGTGAGGACCTCATCTGATTGTGACTTCCCTGTTGACTTTGCTTGTGGGAAACTAGAAGGGAGTGTACAAAATGTGTGATCATGCAACTGCTACTCATTCAATACTATAATCATGAACTGGGTACCAAGGGCTTGGATTATAATCACAGGACCACAGGGGCAGTGCAATAGTCAGAACTCTGAGGACCAGTCAAAACTATCACTCATTCAGTCCTATTGTAAGTTTAAATGGTTGCTGAACAAGTGGTCATTAAACAAAAGCTATCTGTGTAATAGTTTAAAATTAAAATAATTTCCCATATGCCAGAAATATTTTAGCTGAAGTACAATTTTTGGACAATACCAAGCGTAAAAATCAAATGATACCTAGGTATTCGCTTATTGGATTCTCCCATCGACTAATAACAAAGGAGTTTAAAAGATGGGGAAATGCCATTATGAAGGGAAAAAAATACTCAAACCTTTATTTTCAAAAATATCCCTGAACCATCTTTCCATTGCATCTATTTTATGTTTTGATGTGTATATATTAATGATGAATTGTTACTTTTAGTCTTCATTGTAAATTCATATTCATTTCAATGAACTGATAGCCAGATACATCAAACTTAGGACGGGAAAGACACGGACCAGGAAACAGGTAAGACAATCCCTGCAGGATAGAAGATGTGTGCCAATGAATGAGTGAATGCAGAAGATGCAGAATGGTGTTTATAAATTCTTGGGTTTGCTTTGGAAAATAGTGCTGTTTGCACCACTCACCACTTCCATATAAATTACTTAGGCACACAGTACACTTGCAGGATTAAAACTCCTATAGATCTTTAAAACTGTCCGGAACTATTAATCTATTAGTTTCAGAATAAATACTTTGCTGAGTTGGCATGATGGATCTGTGTTTTCTTAGACTCCTGGCTTGTTCCCAGCTTATTGTTCTCATCTCAGAAGAATTAGCACTTGTAAAAACTTTTTGCAGAAACACATAACTTAGTTCTTCCCTTTGACACAGTGCATTAGCTAGAACTTGTTGAAGACCTACATAAATATTTGGGCTTCAAGCTAATAGATCCAGTGATGGTTGTATTGAGAAACTTCAAGGCACAGAATCAGATTTAAAAAGTAAGATATATTTATTGATTGGAATCAGAGTTCACGTGATATTTAAGAGAAAAAGAAAGAGAATGGTTCAAAATTAGCAAAATTAAATGAATAACTAGTAAAATACTTGTTTTCTTTGGGATAGTTATCTGCTCAGTGTAAGCAAGGCTTTAAGTAGAATAGGACAAATTCTTTGTCTGAAACATTTCAAATAGAAAGAGCTACAAGATGTTCTCTAAGGACAAAATAAGAAAACAAGGAAGTTTATCCCATGATTAGCAAGTAGCCACTCAAATTTATACAAAGGATCCTCTGAGATCTATTGAAGAACTTTACTGATATATTAAGCATTTTCTCCAGGAATAGAAATATATTCAAACAGATTTTGAAAGAAGGACTAAGCAAACTGGTGACAGAATTGAAATACAATTTAAAGTTAGAAAAAATAAATGAAGGTTTTGTTCTTTTAATTTAATTTGTGCTTGACTCCACAAACTTACAATTAAAATTTTACAGTTTTACAATTATTGTAAAAAAAAGAAAACATATATTGAACAAAAACAATAAAACTGACCAGAAGACCAATCACATATTAAATAATCAAAATATACCAAAATCCAAAGAAGCTCAACCATCCTCCTTACCCAATCTTTTCTGGGGAAACAATCAGGTTTTTAGCTATTTTGCAAAAAAAAAAAAAGGTGAGGTGGGAGCAGTCCAGATGGTCATAAAGAAAATTATCTCTGGCTGACAAAGAATATCCAATTGATCATAGCCCTGTTATGGCATTGCACATAGAGCACTTATCTCCTTCACTTGAGTGCCAAGGATGACCCATGTTGCCAGTGACATCTAGACAAAAAGTGGATGGATCCTGCATTCCAGATGAATTCAAAATCTGTGCAATCAGGATTTGAGCTCATCAAATCACAGAGCTGGAATGGAGCTTTTAAGCTATTGAGTCCAACCTCCTGTTCAGTGTAGGAATCCAAATTAGAGGATCCTGGACAGATGGCTGTCTAAACTCTCCTTGAATTCATTCAGTGAAGAGGAGTCTACCATCTGTCTGGGTAATTGGATCTTATGAAATAAAATACCCATACAGTTCTATAGACAAACACCTTTTTGATGCAGATGACCTTTCTGTGGCATAAGTGCCTTGTCTGGCTATATATTCTCCAGCCTTTGGAAGGGAAAAGGCTGGTGAAAGTTTATCCCCATTGCTCATATGATGACTAAATGTCCAAAATATAATGTTTGAATAGGAGACTTATGATGTAGGAGTTTCTTTTCTCTTTTTTTGATTATATCTTTTTTTGAATATCGCTCTGTGTTCACTTCACGCCTGTATAGTTATCAGACATATTTATATTTTTAATGATAAAATAAATTCATGCAAATAAATTCATGCAAAGTCCAGGCAGATAACATTACAGGACAATTGTTCATGTTCCTTGTTCAATTGCTTGCAAATATTTCTTTACTCAGCTAGTAATACCATCTGTGTCAGGGAGTGTGGGGTTTGCTACCTATTTACATGCTACTGCTTGTCCTGCCAGTTTTGCAGTGGATATAGTTTTCTTTCTGGTGGTTTGTTGATTAGAGTATTGTTTTTTTTTGCCTAACTGTTTATCAAAAACATCTCAGAAACAACCAACAAACTGCTATAACAACATGATATTACTATAACACAAAAACCAAATAAAGTCCCCAAAACCTCTTAAGCAAACCAAAAGTAGTCCAAGAAAAGAAAACAGGAATTATCTACAATATACAACAGCCACCATGTAGTACAAACAGGTAGAAGAGTAGCAGAGTGCATCCATGAACAACCAACTATCTTTCAGAAGACATGATGAAAACTCATTAATGAACAGAGTCAACCACAGTTTCAACTGGGAAACTATTAGCATTCTAGACCAATCAAAATTAAACTTGGGGGTCCTTCTAGATTCACAGCTCTCTTTGGAAGAGCATATTGGAGCTGTGACTAGGGGGGCCTTTGCCCAGGTTGCGCCAGTTGCAGCCCTATCTAGACCGGGATGCCTTGCGCACAGTCACTCATGCGCTCGTGACCTCTCGTCTAGACTACTGTAATGCTCTCTACATGGGGCTGCCCTTGAGGTCCACCCGGAGCTCAAACTCCCAGTTGTCTTGGGAGTTTCCCGATACTCCCATGTTACACCTTTGCTCCGCGAGTTGCATTGGTTACCGGTTGCTCTCCGGGTGAGGTTCAAGGTGTTAGTGATGACTTACAAAGCCCTTCATGGCATGGGGCCGGATTACCTACGGCAACACCTGCGGCCGGTGTCAACTTCCCTCCGTCCAGTGCGCTCCCACAGAGAGGGCCTCCTCAGGGTGCCGCCGATCAAAGAATGCCGATTGGTGACCCCCAGGGGGAGGGCGTTCTCTGTGGGCACACCAGACCTTTGGAACCACTTACCGGTTGAGCTCCGGATGGCCCCCGACCTTCGCTCCTTCCGGCGTGATCTCAAAACTTTCTTTTTCGAACAAGCTGGCCTGGTCTGATGGGATGGGGCTGGGTTTTTATAAATAGTTTTAATTTTAATATGTATTAATTTTATGGGCATAATGTTTAATGGCTTTTTAATTTTTGTATTCTATTTTTATTGTGCATTGCCCTGTTCACCGCCCTGAGTCCTTCGGGAGAAGGGCGGTATACAAATTAAATTATTAAAATTAAATTAAATTATTAAAAAATGCTAAGGGATTCCTGGAACCTTGGCATTCAGACAAATCAGCCATCAATAGACATACAAATAAACCACATTTATACACCATTCAAGAGATAATTAAAAAAAATACCAAAACAAAAAGGAAAAAGAAACAAAAAAAACCTAGAACACATCCCTTCCAGCAGCCAACATGCAAATAAGCAGGGGTCAGCACCAGACAACAATTAGGAAGAAAACAATATTCAAGGAACTACCAAGGAGGAAATTCTACCTCTACCAACACTATCAGAGTAAGCTACTATATATAAACAGGCAACTCAAACCAATGGTGTTACCTAGTTGGGTAATGAAAACTCTGCAAGCAAATAATCAAACTCCCAGAACACTAAGGACTCAAAAATTAAATTCTCATTTCAGATTTTACCTTCCAGTCCCACTGGGAGCAACAGAAGTATGTATGCCCATCTGATAAATTTGCTTCCCATGTCGGCTTTTCCAGAAATAAATTGAGACTTTCGTTTTAAGAAAGACCCCCCCCCTTTTTTTTTTGTTCCATGTGCAAGAGACAATGGAAGGTGTTTGTGAGTGTTGTAGGCCTTCTGTCTTTGGACCAAAATGGCATTGAATATTTACAGAGAAAATTAAATATGCAGAAATCCTGAATGTATGTCTTGGTTAAATTGCAGATTATTTTACATGTATTGTTTATGGTACCATAAAACTAACACCAGTTTAGCCAAAAAAAAAAGAAAAACAGGGACATGGCCTAATGTCACTGATTCATAGTCATCTGCATTAAATATATTTTTCTGGCAATTTTTTTTCCCCGTGGAGAGAAATTAAATTGCAGTCACTCTTAAAGCTGAGGTCCAAATTGCAATTAAAAGTACATATACTGTAATTTCTGAAATTATTTTATGGCAGCATTTTAATTCCCATTAAGTTCTTTTGGCTATTCCAAAATAATATTGCAAAAATATTTTTTTTATTTACAGTATTTTTCCACACATGTTCCCCTGAAGGATTATTACAGGTTACAGTGCTTTTTCTCTCTCCAAATGTACCTAAATTTTAGAGTGCTACTAGGAAGAAAATAAAATTAATCAGCTGTGGATTACCTACACCTGAAATTGTACTTTGAAAGTATGTAGTTGCATAATTACACTTTTCAAGTACCTAAGAATGTTGCAAAGAAGACTCAGAAACACTCTCTTTAAATTTCAGGTCAAGTCATACAGCAGGGGTGTCAAACTCAATTTCACTGAGGGCCACATCAGCATTGTGGTTGCCCTTGGAGGGCCGGGTGTGTATGGCCAGGGTGGGCGTGGCCTACTGGGTGGGCGTAGCTGGAGTGCGTATGGCCTGCTGGGTGGGTGTGGCCAGCTCTACATCATTGGCATCAAGGGTGCCTATGGGGGCCTGGGCAGGAGTGGGACAGATCTGAGGGTCTCTGGCAGAAGAAGGGTCTCTGGGCCAGGGCCAAGGCAGCAGGGACCGTTCCCTCACTGTTTCCAGGATGGCTTCGGGGGCCACATGAAACCACTTTGCGGGCTGGATTCGGCCCCCGGGCCTTGTGTTTGACATGTCTGTCATACAGTAATGGATTACAATGACAAAAAGGCCGATTCTAGCTTACTGTTAGAACAATATTAAGGGGTAAAAATCCTTAATATCCCCACATCCTGTTCCTACATGAGCTCAGTGGGAGGCTAGAAAGTCTTAAACTATGGATGGTTTAATTTGGAAACAAGCATGGAGCAGGAGATTGGCCTTGATTACCTGAACTGCTCCTTTTGATTCTAAGATTTTAGATTCTCTAATGCAGACATGTCAAACTCGCGATGTCACGTGACATCGCGTGATGTATCGGGACGGTTTTGCCATTGCTGACAATGGGGTGGGTGCGGCTTCTGCATGATACATCCAGCCCAGGCGGCCAGCAGTTTGACACCCATGCTCTAATGTCTGAATTAGGATGTTTCTGAATCAAGGTAAAGGCACAGATGTCAAGGTCAGTTTTGAAGTGAAGAATTTTGAAGCTGAGTAAGGTTATTGATCCACCTAGTTTTGAATTCTTTCCAAATACAAAGTGTATCAAAAATAAAAAAGGTCATAGGCCTATCACAGTTTATTAACTTTTTATTCTTTTTCCAAAGAAAATGTTTCTGTAGTTACGACGTTCAAAAGCCATGTATCAAACAGTAAGGAGTTGTTTAGAAAAAAATAGCAATCAATTTGAACATTTAGTGTTCAGTAATTTGTACAGAAAAATGTGGGTTAGACAGCATCACCACCAGATGGATTTGTAGCTGGCTGACTGGCCGTACTCAGCGTGTGGTCCTCAATGGAACTGCATCTACATGGAGGGAAATAATAATAATAATAATAATAATAATAATAATAATAATAATAATAATAATAATAATAATAATAATAATAAACCTTTATTGTCAAAGTACAACATGTGTACATTGAGATTAGCTGAGCCTCTCCCTGTGCTCCCTCCCCCCAACACACAGTTACAACAAACCCTCCATCCTACCACACCATGTGAACCAACTACACCACACACCAGCCTCCCAAGTCAATTCTGCATAAATTCACAGAGATTATATCCCATTCAAAAGCCTAACAGCCCACAGATAAAAGCTGTTTTTCAGCCTGTTAGTACGGCTGGCTATATTCCTATATCTCCTACCTGATGGTAGGAGAGTAAAAAGATACCATCCAGGGTGTGAGTCATCCTTGAGAATTTTCCTCACTCTTCCAAGGCAATGAGCCCTGGCGATGTCATCCAGTGGTGTCAGGGGACAGCCCACAATGTCTTGTGCTGTGCTCACTACCCTCTGTAATACTTTCCTGTCCGCGGCTGTCAGACCAGCATACCAAACCACAATACCATACGAGAGGACGCTCTCTATAGTAGACCAGTAAAAGAGGGTCATCAGCCGTTGTTCTACCCTGTTCTTCCACAAGACCCTAAGAAAGTGAAGCCTCTGTTGGGCCTTTCTAGCCACCTGGGTTGTGTTAACTTTCCAGGTCAGATCTTCACAGAGGTAGACTCCCAGAAATTTAAAGGAGGAAACTCTCTCCACACAGTCCTCCCCGATGTAAAGTGGGGCAGGTTCCTCCTTTTTTCTCCGAAAATCTAACACCATCTCTTTCGTCTTGCTAATGTTTGGGTGCAAGTTGTTGTTACTACACCATATGGATAGTTTTTGTACCTCCACCCTGTATGCTGTCTCATCCCCACCTGTAATAAGACCCACCACAGTTGTATCATCTGTGAACTTGATTATCTCAGTGGATGGGTCGGATGATACACAATCATATGTGTATAAAGAGTACAGGTAAGGGCTAAGCACACAGCCCTGTGGCGTGCCGGTGCAAAGCTTCAGGGAGGTGGACAAAGCAGACCCGACCCTCACTGTTTGTAACCGGTCCCTAAGAAAGTCTTGAATCCAATCGCAGATGGCAGGGGAGAATTTCAAGTCAGTCAGCTTCTCAATGAGAATGCTCGGCAAAATGGTATTGAAAGCCAAGCTGTAGTCAACAAAAAGCATCCTGACATAACTTCCAGGTTTCTCGAGATGACTTGCTACAGAGTGTAAAGCAGTAGCTATGGCATCGTCTGTCAACCTATTTCCCCTGTAGGCAAATTGATCTTTATCAAAGTCCAGTGGGAGACATGTCCTAAGATGTTGGAGAATCAATCTTTCGAAGCATTTCATGACTACAGACATTAATGCAATAGGTCTGTAGTCATTCAGGCACTCAACTGCAGTTTTCTTGGGGACTGGGACAATGGTAGCTGCTTTCAAGCACGATGGTACACATGCTGTTTGCAAGGAGATGTTAAAAATCCTTGTCAGGACCCCTGCTAATTGGTCGGCACAATTCCTGACCACTATCCCCAGCACCCCATCTGGGCCTGCAGCTTTGCTGGGATTCACAGCCTTCAATACAGCTCTCACTTGGTTTTTGCACAGGGTGAGTGGCTGAGAGTCAGAAGGCCGGCCAGCAGAGGCTACGGGGTCTGGTCTTTTAACCTCGTAGTGGGCGAAGAAGATATTCAGCTCCTCAGCCAATGAGGCATCGGTGCTGCTCTTATAGTTGGTTAAGTGCTGCAGTCCCTGCCATACTTGCCTCGGATCGTTATCTGCTAAGTGGTTCTCCACCTTTTGTTTGTATTGTTGTTTTGCCATCCTAATGCCTCTTCTGAGATTTGCCCTGGCCTCTCTGTATGCGTCCCTGTCCCCTCCCTTAAAGGCAGAATCCTGGGCTCTCAGGAGTGTTTGTATCTCTGTAGTCATCCACGGTTTACAGTTCCCGTAAACTCTAATGCACTTATCCGTTGTTACACTATCAGTGCATGTTCTGATATAAGAGAGTACGGCATCTGTATATGAATTTAGATCTTGTTCTTCAAATACACTCCAGTCAGTGGTTTCAAAGCAGTCCTGCAACTGACTGAGAGCACCCACTGGCCAGGTTCTGACCCTTTTGTGACTGCCTGAGTCCTTTTCCTGAGAAGGACATACTTTGGGCACAACAGGAGTGAAAGATGGTCAGATGTATCCAGGTGGGGAAGAGGGAAAGCTCTGTATGCCTGTTTCAGATTGGAATACACATGGTCCAAAGTGTTCTTCCCTCTGGTGGAAACTTGCACATACTGTACAAACCTGGGGAGAACTGTCTTCAGACAAGCTTGATTGAAGTCCCCAGCCATGACAAAACTCTGGGCGAGTTTGCTGCTGCCTGGTGATGACGTCACCAGGCAGCAGCAAAGTGTGTAGTGGGGTGCCCCAGGGCTCTGTTCTAGGCCCGGTGCTCTTCAACATCTTCATCAGCGATTTGGATGAGGGGATAGATGGGGAACTCATCAAAACTGCAGACGACACCAAGCTGGCAGGAATAGCCAACACTCGAGAAGATAGGCTTAAGATACAGGAGGATCTGGACAGACTTGAACCCTGGGCACTATCTAACAAAATGAAATTCAGTGGTGAAAAAAGTAAGGTTCTACATTTAGGCAAGAAAAACCAAATGTACAGGTATAATATAGGTCAGGCATGTCAAACTGCGCTCACCCCATTGCCAACAATGGGAAAAAAGTCCCGATACATCGCACGGCATCACGTGACATCGCGAGTTTGACATGCCTGCTATAGGTGGTACCTTGCTCAATAGTAGCAACTGTGAGAGGGATCTTGGAATCCTAGTGGACAATCACTTAGATATGAGCCAGCAGTGTACTGCAGCTGCCAAAAAAGCCAACATAGTGTTAGGCTGCATTAACAGAGGGATAGAATCAAGTTCACATGAAGTATTAATACAACTTTAAAACGCCTTAGTAAGGCCACACTTGGAATACTGCATCCAGTTTTGGTCACCACGATGTAAAAAAGATGTTGAAACTCTAGAAAGAGTACAAAGAAGAGCAACAAAGATGACTAGAGGACTGGAGGCTAAAACATATAAGGAAGAGTTGCTAGAAATGGGGTATGTCTAGTTTAATGAAGAGAAGGACGAGGGGGGACATGATAGCAGTGTTCCAATATCTCAGGGGCTGCCACAAAGAAGAGGGAGTCAAGCTATTCTCCAAAGTGCGTAAAGGCAGGACAAGAAGCAATGGATGGAAACTAATCAAGGAGAGAAGCAACCTAGAACTAAGGAGAAACCTCCTGACAGTTAGAACAATTAACCAGCAGAACAACCTGCCTCCAGAAGCAGTGAATGCTCCAACACTGGAAGTTTTTAAAAAGAGACTGGACAGCCATTTGTCTGAAATGGTATGGGGTTTCCTGCCTGGAAACTAGATGACCTCCAAGGTCCCTTCCAACATCATCATCATCATCATCATCATCATCATCATCAATCACTGCACAGTCAGCCAGATGTTCAGACTGGATTTGGCATTTTTGTCTATCTATTGAGTCCTTACCAAGGACCTGGGATAGGCAGATGTGGATGTTTGATGGTACTATAAATATCCTTGCAGGATGGAAGCAGTTCCTAGTATGGCCGCCTTTTGCAATTGACTAATGGTGAATTTGTCAATGCCAATAGTGTTCAAGTGGTGCTCCAGTTGTTTTGGTATTGCACCCAAGGTGCCTATTACTATTGTTATTGCTTGCCTTTACCACAGTCTTTGTATTTCTATTTGTAGGTCTTTGTATTTTGTTATCTTCTCCAGTTCTTTCTCATCTATTCTGCTGTCTCCAGGCACTGCCATGTCCACTATCCAGACTTTTTTGTCTTTCTTATCGACAATTGCTAAGTTTGGGGTGTTATGTTTCAGGTGCTTGTCTGTTTGAATTCTGAAGTCCCAGAGCAGCTTAACTTTATCATTTTCTATGACTTTCTCTATTTTATGATACCACCAGTTCTTGCTTACAGGCAAATGATGTTTCTTGCAGATCTTCCAATGCACCATTGTTTCTACTTTGTCATGCTGCTGCTTGTAGTCAGTCTGTGCGATCTTCTTGCAGCAGCTTACCAGGTGGTCCACTGTTCCTTCAGCTTCTTTGCATAGGCGGCACTTACTGTCTGTTGCTGTTTTCTCAATTTTGACTTTGTATGCATTTGTCCTTAAAGCTTGGTCTTCTGCAGCCAGAATTAGTCCCTCAGTTTCTTTCTTCAACTTTCCTGCTCTTAGCCATTGCCAGGTCTTGTTATTATCTGCTTTCTCAGCTATTTTTTTTTAATGTACTGGCCATGTAGTGCTTTGTCTCCCCATGCCTCCATTCTGTTCTTTATTTGGTCTTTCTTGTAGGCCAGTTCGGTCTCTCCAGTAGTCAGTAAGCCTTCCTGATATACTAATTTCAGTGCATCTTCATCATTGTTCTTCAGATATTTTTCCATAGCCATTTTTTCTTCTTCAACCATCTGATGTACTTGCAGCATTCCACGCCCACCTATTTGCCTTGGTGGATAGAGTCTGTCAATGTCACTGCGTGGATGAAGGGCATGATTCATTGTCATTATTTTTCTGGTCTTCCTATCTATTGCTTTTAGTTCTGCTAGAGTCCAGTCCACTATTCCAGCTGTGTATCTAATGACTGGAATTGCCCAGATATTTATTGCCTTCACGGTATATCCTCCACTGAGTTTGGACTTTAAGACCTTCTTCACTCTCTTGATGTATTCACCTCTAATTTTTTTCTTGATTTCAGTGTGCTCGATGTTGTCAGCTTGAAGTATTTGTAGTAATCTTCCTCATCCAGACTCTTAATGTTATTTTCGTGGGGCATCTTTATTCCTTCAGTTTTCACTATTTTTCCTTGTTTGAGAGTAAGTGTGGCACATTTGTCCAAGCCAAACTACATTGCAATATCTTGGCTATATACAGGTGAAACTCAAAAAATTAGAATATCGTGCAAAAGTTCATTTATTTCAGTAATGCAACTTAAAAGGGGAAACTAATATATGAGATAGACCCATGACATGCAAAGCAAGATAGTTCAAGCCATGATTTGTCATAATTGTGATGATTATGGCGTACAGCTCATGAAAACCCCAAATCCACAATCTCAGAAAATTAGAATATTACATGCAGTCAATAAAACAAGGAGTGTACATAGAACAATATCGGACCTCTGAAAAGTATAAGCATGCTCAGTACTTGGTTTGGGCCCCTTTTGCAGCAATTACTGCCTCAATGCGGCGTGGCATGGAAGCTATCAGCCTGTGGCACTGCTGAGGTGTTATGGAAGACAAGGATGCTTCAATAGCAGCCTTCAGCTCTTCTGCATTTTTCGGTCTCATGTCTCTCATCTTTCTCTTGGCAATGGCCCATAGATTCTCTATGGGGTTCAGGTCAGGCGAGTTTGCTGGCCAATCAACCACAGTAACCCCATGGTCATTGAATCAGGTTTTGGTGCTTTTGGCAGTGTGGGCAGGTGCCAAGTCCTGCTGGAAAATGAAGTCAGCATCCCCATAAAGCTCGTCTGTGGAAGGAAGCATGAAGTGCTCCAAAATCTCCTAGTAGATGGCTGTGTTGACCCTGGACTTAATGAAGCACAGTGGACCAACACCAGCAGATGACATGGCTCCCCAAATCAACACAGACTGTGGAAACTTCACACTGGACTTCAAGCATCTTGCAGTGTGTGCCTCTCCATTCTTCCTCCAGACTCTGGGTCCTTGGTTTCTAGATGTGATGCAAAGGTTGCTCTCATCAGAAAAGAGGACTTTGGACCACTGAGCAACAGACCAGGTCTGTTTTTCTTTAGCCCAGGTAAGACACTTCTGACATTGTTTGTTGTTCAGGAGCAGCTTGACAAGAGGAATACGACATTTGAAGCCCATGTCCAGGATCCGTCTGTATGTGGTAGCTCTTGATGCACTGATTCCAGCCTCAGTCCACTCCTTGTGAAAGTCCCCAACACTTTTGAATGGCCTTTTCCTGACAATCCTCTCCAGGCTGCGGTCATCCCTGCTGCTTGTGCACCTTTTTCTTCCATACTTTTCCCTTCTACATAACTTTCTGTTAATGTGCTTTGATACAGCACTTTGGGAACATCCAACTTCTTCTGCAATTACTTTTTGAGGCTTTCCCTCCTTATGGAGGGTGTCAATGATGGTTTTCTGCACAACTGTCAGGTCAGCAGTCTCCCCCATGATTGTGATTCCTACTGAACCAGACTGAGAGACCATTTAAAGGCTCAGGAACCCTTTGCAGGTGTTATGGCTTAATTAGCTGATCAGAGTGGTACACTCTGAGCCTAGAATATTGCACCTAGAATATTGCACCTTTTCACAATATTCTAATTTACTGAGATTGTGGATTTGGGGTTTTCATGAGCTGTACGCCATAATCATCACAATTATCACAAATCACGGCTTAAACTATCTTGCTTTGCATGTAATGAATCTATATCATATATTAGTTTCCCCTTTTAAGTTGCATTACTGAAATAAATGAACTTTTGCACGATATTCTAATTTTTCAGGTTTCACCTGTATATGGACAGTGTTCAGCAGCAATTCTATTTCAGATGATGTTTTTCCATACAGCTTCAGATCACCCATGTAAAGGAGGTGGGATAGTCTGGCAGATGTTTTTGATGTTTGATAGCCATGTCCTGAGTTATTCAGTATTGTTGACAGAGGAAACAGTGCAATAACAAATAGTAGTGGTGAGAATAAATCTCCTTGAAATATTCCTCTCTTGATATTAACCTCTCCCAATCTTTCACCATTGACATGCAACTGTGTCTTCCACTGTGCCATCGATCTTTGCAAGGATTTTCTGATGTTTCTACTGACTCCTGTTATTTCTAGGCACTTGATTATCCAGTCATGTGGCAGAGAGTCAAATGCCTTTTTGTAGTCAATCCATGCCACATTCAGGTTGGTCTTTCTTTTCTTGCAGTTTTCCAAGATCATTTTGTCTATTAGGAGTTGATCTTTTGTTCCTCTCTTTTGGGGCAGTTTCCCTTCTGCTCAGGTGGAAAGAGATTGTTTTCAACTAGATGCTGTTGTCGGTTAGCAATTTGAAAGTTGTTGGTAAGCAGGTAATTGGCCTGGTGTTGCCTGGTGTTGCCCCCTTTGCTGGATTTTTCATTATTAGGTAGGTTTTCCCAGTTGTTAGCCACTTTTCAATTTCTCCTCCTTGTAGTATATTGTTGAACTGCTTGGCAATGAGTGGGTATACAACAGTTAGATGTTTCAACCAAAACCCATGCAGTTCATCTTCACCTGGTGCTGACCAATTTTTGATCTTCCTTGCTCTTTTTTCTACCATTTTTTGTTGTTATTACTAGTTCTTTCATTTCAACTTCTGTTTTATTTGCATCCACCTCTTTTAACCAAGCCGCATCCTTGTTGTGTTTCTTTGGGTTATACCATATCTGCTTCCAGAAACTGCACTGTTTCTTCCTTGTCAGGTACTGACTGATTCATTGTAGTTTTTCCATTGATGGATTGGTAGAAACATTTCTGACTGGATTGAAATTGGAGGTTGTGCCTATAATCTGCAATTCAAGCTTCGTATCTACTGATTTTCCTGGCTATAGCGGTTATTTGCTGCTTTATTATTTCCAGTGCTTGCTTGGTCTTCCTTGTTTCTAAGTGGTATTTCTTGATTAGGTATTCTTTGGTCTTCTTGTTCTTCAGTATCTTTTCTTTCATCTGTTCTACTTTGCTTGCATGTGATCTTAACTTGATCTTATTTTCTAGTCTAACCTTCCATTTTTGTGGTGCACTGTTTGTTTTTCTTCTTTGTTGATTTTGCATCCCAGGTATTCAGTTATAACTGCAGGTGTGCTATACATTAGTTGGTTTGTTTCTTGCAGTGAATTGGTGCTTATACTTTGATATTGCAGTATTTGCATCTTTTAATGCTTATGCTAGCTGTTTCTTTGGAACAAGCATCAATGCAGGGAGCCTTATTCTGTTGTTTTTGTGCTGTTCTAGATGCTCAATTATTTTTTGTTTCAATTCTTTTATTTCTTTAGTTAGAGGGCTTTGTTCTTCCTGAGGAAGAGGTGCCTGGTTTCCAAATGAGAACAGTTGTATATCTCTGCTGGATTCCTTCTCTGCCAACTCCCCCTGGCTTGCCTCTACATTCTGAATTACTTCTGGCAAGGCTTTGATTTCTTTGCCCTGGGTAAACCTTTGCAGTTCGTCCAATTCTGTTTCTGTGAATACTTTATTTCGTATTATAAATCAGCATTGATCTGCTAGTCTGTGTTCTGTTATTTCTGATTCTGGATGTTGTTCTTTCCAGAACTGGTGCATTCATTTTAGATATCCTCTTCTTGTTGGACTTGATCTGTAATAACAGATCATTATTTCTTTGTTTTCAATCACTGTGTATTTGCGACGGGTAAACACCTTTTCTTCCAGTAGTTCTGCAGCTGCTGGCCCTGGTTGCTCAGCCAACAGTCCTGAGTCCTGTAACCCACTTTTCACCAGATATCCAGGAACTCCAATATCTAGCACAGACCTTGTTAACCCGGGTGACATCCGAGCCAGTATGGCATTCTGAAATTTACATCTCACCATATTTTTTATGGGAGAAACACCCTTTGTCTGACTCCTGATGAGACCTGTCCAGTATGGTTGAACCTCTGGCATAGCTCTCATCTTCCTCAGAGTACACAAGCCTCACAACCACGTCAAAGTACTGTCTCACTGGGGTGTTGTTGTTGTTGTTGTTGTTGTTGTTGTTGTTGTTGTTGTTATTATTATTATTATTATTATTATTATTATTATTATTAAACATGAACCTTAGTCAACTGAACATTGAAATTGACTGGCACTAATGGGTAACACAGGTTGCTGCCAGCATCCTAGGTATCAACCAGGTATCTCCTTAAAATGTAAGATGTTCCAAGTAGCGCAGTTTTTTGTAGCTTTGCTGGAGTTATTGCAGGAAGCTGCAATTTCTTGATGTATTTTGCAAAGCCCCTTCATGGATTACTGCCTTGTCGTGGCGAAGGGGCTTGCGTAATTCAATGAAGCTATGAGCTATGCCGTGCAGGGCCACCCAAGACGGACAGGTCATAGCAGAGAGTTCTGACAAAACGTGATCCACTGGAGAAGGAAATGGCAACCCACTCCAGTATCTTTGCCATGAAAACCCCATGGAGAGTACCAAAAGGCAAAACGATATGACGCTGGAAGATGAGCCCCTCAGGTCAGAAGGTGTCCAATATGCTACTGGGGAAGAGCAGAGGCCTAGTACTAGTAGCGCCAGAAGGAATGAAGCGACTGGGCCAAAGACGAAAGGACGCTCAGCTGTGGATGTGTCTGGTGGTGAAAGGAAAGTCCGATGCTGTAAAGATTTTTTCTCCATAGGAACCTGGAATGTAAGATCCATGAATCAAAGAAAACTGGACGTGGTCAAACAAGAGATGACAAGACTGAACATCAACATCTTAGGTATCAGCGAACTAAAATGGACAGGAATGGGTGAATTTAATTCAGATGACCATCAGGTATACTACTGCGGGCAAGAATCCTTCAGAAGAAATGGAGTAGCCTTCTTAGTCAATAAAAGAGTAGGAAAAGCAATACTGGGATACAGTCCTCAAAATGACAGAATGATCTCAGTTCGAATCCAAGGCAAACCATTCAATATCACAGTAGTCCAAGTCTATGCCCCAACCACCAGTGCTGAAGAGGAAGAAATTGAGCAGTTCTATGAAGCCCTATAGTACCTTATAGAACTAGCACCAAAAATGATGTCCTTATCATCATGGGGGATTGGAATGCTAAAGTAGGAAGCCAAAAGATAACTGGAATAACAGGCAAGTTTGGCCTTGGAGTACAAAATGAAGTAGGGCACAGGCTGATAGAATTTTGTCAAGAGAATACGATGGTCATAGCAAACACTCTTTTCCAACAACCCAAGAGACGGCTCTACACATGGACATCACCAGACGGTCAACACAGAAATCAGATTGACTATATGCTCTGCAGCCAAAGATGGAGAAGCTCTATACAGTCAGTAAAAACAAGACCAGGAGGTGAAAGGCAAGGGAGAAAAAGAAAGATACGCCCAATTGAATGCAGAATTCCAGAGGATAGCTGGAAGAGATAAGAATGCCTTCTTAAATGAACAGTGCAAAGAAATAGAAGAAAACAATAGAATAGGGAGGACCAGAGATCTTTTCAAGAAAATTGGAGAGATGAAGGGAACGTTTAATGCAAAAATGGGCATGATAAAGGACCAAAATGGCAGGGACCTAACAGAGGCAGAAGAGATTAAGAAGAGGTGGCACAATTATACAGAAAAACTATACAAGAATGAGCTTAATGTCCCTGATAACCACGATGAGGTGGTCACTGACCTCGAGCCAGACATCCTAGAATGTGAAGTGAAGTGGGCCTTAGAAAAGCTGAGCAACAACAACAAAGCTAGTGGAGGTGACAGTATTCCAGCTGAGCTATTCAAAATCTTAAAAGACGATGCAGTAAAAGTGCTACACTCAATTTGCCAGCAAATTTTGAAAACTCAACAGTGGCCATAGGATTGGAAAAGATCAGTTTACATTCCAATTACAAAGAAAGGCAGTGCCAAAGAATGTTCAAACTATCGCACCATTGCACTCATTTCTCATGCTACTAAAGTTATGCTTAAAATTCTGCAAGCTAGACTCTAGCAGTATTTGGACCGAGAACTACCAGAGGTACAGGCAGGATTTCGAAAAGGCAGAGGAACTAGAGATCAAATTGCCAACATACGCTGGATCATGGAGAAAGCTAGAAAGTTCCAGAAAAACATCTACTTCTGCTTCATTGACTATGCTAAAGCCTTTGATTGTGTGGATCATAACAAACTGTGGCAAGTTCTTAAAGAGATGAGCGTACCAGACCATCTTATCTGTCTGTTGAGAAACCTATATGTGGGCCAAGAAGCAACAGTGAGAACTGGACACGCAACCACTGATTGGTTCAAAATTGGGAAAGGAGTCCAGCAAGGCTGTATACTGTCGCCTTGCCTATTTAACCTATATGCAGAGCACATCATGAGAAAGGCAGGGCTAGATGAATCAAAAGTTGGAATTAAAATTGCTGGAAGAAATATCAACAACCTAAGATATGCAGATGATACCACTCTAATGGCAGAAAGTGAAGAGGAACTGAAGAGTCTCTTGTTGTGAGTGAAGAAGGAGAGTGCAAAAGTTGGGTTGAAACTAAACATTAAGAAAACCAAGATCATGGCATCCGGCCCTCTCAATTCCTGGCAAATAGATGGGGAAGAAATGGAGGTAGTGACAGATTTTATTTTCTTGGGCTCCAAGATCACTGCAGATGGGGACTGTAGCCAAGAAATTAAAAGACACTTGCTCCTTGGGAGGAAAGTCATGGCAAATCTAGACAGCACACTAAAAAGCAGAGACATCACCCTGTCAACAAAAGTGCGTATAGTCAAAGCCATGGTCTTCCCAGTTGCAATGTACGGCAGTGAAAGTTGGACCATAAAAAAGGCTGAGCGCCAAAGAATTAAGGCGTTTGAACTGTGGTGCTGGAGAAGACTCCTGCGAGTCCCTTGGACTGCAAGGTGATCAAACCGGTCAGTCCTAGACGAGATCAACCCTGACTGCTCTTTAGAAGGCCAGATCCTGAAGCTAAAACTCAAATACTTTGGCCACCTAATGAGAAGGAAGGACTCACTGGAGAAGAGCCTAATGCTGGGAAAGATTGAGGGCAATAGAAGAATGGGACGACAGAGAATGAGGTGGCTAGATGGAGTCACTGAAGCAGTAGGCGTGAGCTTAAATGGACTCCAGAAGATGGTAGAGGACAGGAAGGCCTGGAGGAACGTTTTCCATAGGGTCGCGATGGGTCGGACACGACTTCGCAGCTAACAACAACAAAATTTTGCAAAGTTTTTGGATATAGTTCCCAGTGCGCTGATGATGATGGGTATCGCTGTTACACGTTTCATCCATAATCACAAAGTTTTGATGGCCAGGTTGTGGTATTTCATAATTTTTTCCAGTTCTTTTTCTTCGACTCTGGCATCTCCTGGTACAGCGATATCAATCAACTGTATGCTTCGGTTCTCTACGACTGCAATATCTAGAGTGTTGTGTTCCAAATGGTGATCTGTCTGTATTCAGAAGTCCCACAAGATCTTCACCCTCTCATTCTCGACCATTTTTTCCACCCTATGTTCCCATGACTTTTCAGACACAGGCAAGTCGTATTTTTTACACAATGCCCAGTGGATTAGTTTAGCAGCTTTGTAATCAGTTTGCATGATTTTGCTGCACTCACATATTAAATGTGAAACAGTTTCAACTTTGTCATTGCAAATTTGGCAATATGGATTGTCAGTAGATTTTTGTATCTTCGCTTTCATGGCATTAGTTTGTAGTGCTTGTTCTTGAGCAGCCAGTATTAAGCCTTCCGTTTCTTTCTTGATGGTTCCCATCTTAAGCCATGCCCATGTCTAGTTGTTATCACATTTTCCTTCAATGTTTTTCAAATGCTGTCCATACAAAGCTTTGGTTTTCCATCTATTTAATCTGTCATCCAGCCATTTTTCCTTATATTCTGCCTTTGTTTTTGTTATTTTTATAATGCTCTCTGTTTTCACAGCCTGCAGCAATTTTTCTGTACTTTGATTCACATAGTCATTCAAACTTTGTTTTTCTTCTTCCACACTTTGGTGGATTTGCAGTAGCCCTCTGCCCTCTATTCTTCTTGGCAGGTACAACCTGTCGATGTCACTTCATGGATGTAGAGTGTAGTGCATATTTAAAAGTTTATGCATTTTCTGATCTAGGTGTTCTAATTCAGCCAAAGTCCAGTTAATAATTCTAGCTGGGGCTGCCCATGTATGAATGGCTGTAATTATATTTCCAGTATTCAGCTTTGATTTTAGTATTTTGCTGACTCTCATGATGTATTCCTTTTGCGTTGACTCTTTGACTTTTCCAGTCAAGATGTTATCTGCTTCCAATATGCCTAGGTATTTTTAACCATCATCCTTTGGTAGTGCTTTCACAACACTTCCGTTTCCCAGTTCTATTCCTTCTATTTTCCCCATTTTTCCTCATTGCATGGATAATATAGCACATTTTCCATGTCCAAAGTTCATTCTGATGTTGCTGCTAAACAGTTGAACTGCATTGAGTATTGATTCAAGTTCAGTGTGGCTTTTCGCATACATTAGTGTTGCTTTTCTATCATTGTCGTCATCATCATCATCATCATCATCATCATCATCATCTATGGGCCCTGGAACTGTCAGAAAATACTGATCAGTGAATTTCAAACCTGTGTACAAGAAAGAGCTTTATCTTTCGATTATGTCCTAATTTCAGAAAAAAACAGTAGGACTTCCACAGAGTAATTGAAATCATGACACTGCTAATTGTAGGAATTAATATTTTTTTTATTTAATTATTTAAAAGAATTAAATATTTTATATTGAAAGGTACTATTTTGGATAATAAGTGACCTACCATTGTTTGTTCTCTTTATTGAGGTGTAACAACTATTCTTGTTATTTAGACTTTTTGTTTTGTTGTTTTGTTTTTCCTTTTGCTTTTTCCTTTTGCTTTTTTTCTTTTAGAATCAAATTGAGCCTCCTGGTTACACTTAACTTGCATCTGAGAAACCAGATAATCCATATTCTAGGGATTAGCTTTACACACATAATGGTTGCCATTGTTTTTCTTGACTATTCAGATGCATAGCAGTACTACTGAATATTTTAAGTTAGATACACAGCAGAAGAAAATTGAATAATCAGGAGCAGCCACAGAGCATGGTGTGCTGAAATTATGTATGTATCAAAATCTGCAAGGGGTGGTGGCGGTACAGTGTCAAAATTGAAGACCTACACACGTCATGTGTTGATGCCTCATGCACATCCAAAAGGGGCAGGGCTTGGATTGTGACACGTCTCCCACTAACTTCCTGATTTTAAGCCCTGCCCTCCTCAGTGAATGCCCATAATATAAGTTATTGTATTCTAAGATTATATTATGCTATAAGCTTAGCTGAACTATGATTGATCATTTAGAGTACGACTGGAGAACTATGCTCAAATTCCCATTTATTGGAAGACAGGGGCCAAGCATTATTTTTCACCCTAACTTGTCTGATTAGTTTGCTGTGATGAAAAAAAAAATAGTGTAGATCAAACAAGGAAAACTACAGTGAAGGAATTTAAATAATCCTCATATATCTGTATTAAAATCCTTGGATTAAATAAAAATAATTCATGGTATAACCAGCCTTGCAGTATGTTTATTATTTTTAATTTCCCATTATGATGGTGTCTATATCAGCTTTTTTGTGGGGGGGGGGGGAATAGCATTCTTCCCCAAACACAAACTTTTTTTCTTTAATATAGTGTGAAATAATGTCATAAAATGGGGTTAGATACAAGTTGGCTAAAATGATTGCCCTGCTGGTAGTATGTATGCAAATTAAAACAAAAAGTGTCATAGCAACAACTACAATAAGAATATACGTAAGTATGTGTTTATAAAAATGTTTAATTGAAGTGCTGTTGGGCCATTTAAGTGCTTTAAGCTATTTGTTTTGGGACAAAATATAATGCTTGCTTCCTAGTGTATGTGTGTGTGTGTGTGTATGTGTATGTATATCTAGTATTTCCATATAATTAAATTTTAATTTGTTTACTTTTGGAGAGCATCTGCAAATTTGAATATCATCAGATTACAGTTACACAGACTGTAGTCAGAACAATTTAAAGAAAAGAGCTCAAGATGTAATAGTCTAAAACTTTTTCTTCCTTTAAATCACTGTAGTGATGACCAGCATTGGTAAATGTTTGTGCTACGAAATATGGTGCATGGCTGGGAGATATGACCTCTTAATAGCAAAGTTTACTGATAATGCTTTACTGATACTTTCCCCAAAGAAACTTTCTGGTTTTTTTTTTCTTTCTTTCTTTTTTCCAGACATAAATTTGATTTCTCGTGTTCTTTTTTTTTATTTCTCTTCTCTCCTGTTCCCCTTTGTTCTCCCCCTTTTTTCCCCCTTAAAATTCCAAACAATGTAGGTGTCTAGTCACATACAGGTCTTAGCCAGGAAGAAAGTTCGAGAAATTCAAGCTGCCATTAAGGTACGTTTGGCTTGCCCAGTTGTAGGGGGCTTTTCATCTCCATGGTTACAGGCTTTTCCTTTGTTTTCCCTCCCTTCCCCTACCCTGCAGGTGTCTAGTCACATTCAGGTTCTTGCCAGAAGGAAATCTCGTGATTTTCATTCCAAGCTAAAGGTATGCGCTTTTCTGCTTTGGGGCTTGTGGTTGCTATGCGTTTTACTTCCTGTGTTCCCTGGTGATTGGAGGAATGCCTGGGGCTGTGATTCTTGTAACCTAGTTTCCTTGCATGTGGTGGCTGTTGACATTTCTTTGTTTTTAATCTCCTTCCCTCCCTCTGATTTCTGCAGTAGCATCTATATCAAACTATTTTAACACCTTGGAATGCTATTCACTGTTTGCATGCCAACTTTAATAGGGAAATATGTCCTCTTTTTTCCCTTTTAAAATATCATTAGTAGATAAGAGTTTATAATATGGAGGGGACGACGACAAAACACTGGTTAAATAAAAGAAGGTCTTCATATGTGCTCAAGCACATATTGTAAAAGCTGAGATTTAAATCAGTATAGCAGTTCTTCTGTATTGTTTTTAAAGATACATTTTCAGATGAGTGCTAAATTCACACTTTTCCTCCAGGGATGTTATCTTTATCTGCAATGTCCAGAGTTTACCTTTGGCAAATCGTTCTAGCCTCCACACTTTTTATATTGGCCAAATGAAACCACCTGATTGGCTTCTTCTCTAGAAAAGTTAGCCATGTGCTTAATCTGCACTCCCTGAAGATGTGGAAGTCTTTTTGCTCAGATCTGATAAACGTGGGCTTTGCAGAGGAAATCCTGCATTCTCCTCTTACACACCTAAGGTCCATAGAGCACAGTAAGACTGGCTTTTGTGTACACAGAACAGAGATTGGGCTGCACAATTTCAGTTTGGTAGTTTCTTAAAGAGTATGTTCTGGAGAAGCTGTGCCTCGCTTCACTTGCAATGAAGAAAGAGATGATCATTTGTTTCTCTTTCTAATTTCCAAGAACAAACAAACATAGCAAGGAAGGCTTCATTTTGTACATGTAAGAAGTGCAAATTTTGCATTGCAAGCTCCTGAATATTCTTTAATGGGAAAGGTATTGTGTGTGGGGGGGTTGAATGACAGGTTAAGTGGAGGGTTTTTTTTCCTTTTGTTTCTATCTTTTTTGTAATCAGTCCTTTAAAAAAAAGTCAAAATACCTTAACAATTCAAGTAAAAGAAACACATTTCAGCATGTGAATTCTGTGTACCAATCTTCTCAAGTCTGATGTGCTCCAACTATGATACACTACAAATGATATAATCCTGATTGGGACAGGAATTATGAGAATTGTACTCCAAAAACTTTGGAAGGCACCAGATTGGGCAAGGCTTCATTGTCTGAAATACTAAATACCATCAGTGGGATTTGCCCCAGTCCTAGAACAGGAAAAGGTCAACCACAGACTCACTTTATAAGTGTTCTGTCAGGAGCTTCTGGTTTGACTCTGCTGTGGGCAGCATGCTGGCAGGCTTGTGTGGCTGTTGGTGGCTGGCTTTTGAGCTGAACTGGCTGATAGTTGGGGTTGGTGAACAACTAAGTCAAGTTAAACATGTTGCTTGTTAACCCGGGTGCAAAGATAGAGAAGGCTGTAGCGTTTCAGACTAAAACTATCCAATCTAATGACTAAAAGAAAGTGTTTTAGCTCATGTTTGGACGATTAAAACAGTGTACTGACTTTAAGCGCACACCTAAATTAATACTGGGCACCTGCAGCCTCCTTTGTGGACGATAAATTCAGTACCGGTAATTTGTTTGTGTTATGCCTAGCAAATGGCCTATTCTTAAACTTTTGCATTTACATTGTCATGGTTCTGTTTTATGGAGAAACCATAAGATGTGTTGTTGTTTTTTACCCACACCTAAAATAGTAAAGTTTCCTTTTAGAAAATGTGCCTATTTCTTACTTATGCACTTCCTTTTGTTTAACGATTGTGATGGTAGTGGCAAAGATGCCTTTTTTTGCAGATCAAATACCAATTATGCTTACAAGTCCTCTTTCTCAGCAGGTACTTATTTGTTGCCTCTCTACTGTTTAAAGTTTAGGAATCCTTTGTCCTGAATGCCCTAGAACTGGTCTAAAGAATATTTTAAAGAAACCTTTGCTGCATTTTTAGAATTTTTGCCATTGTCACAATTTTAGGACATGCATCAGTGCAAAGAGAAAGGCTGCCACAATAAAATGAGCTCTGAGTGACGCGGGTAGTTATCTCCATCTGTGCAAAATTCATTTTTATGTGAGGTAAATGAAACAAAAATTGTTCTTATTAAGGAAAAGTTGGAGGACTAAATCAGATGGGATCCAGCCTTCAAGACTGGATCTATGTGAGGTTAGGGCTGGATATGGGTTTCTACATTAAGCCTATGGGTACTACAAAATTGGTAATGTAGGGTCACCTGAATTCTCTAGAATAAAACCTGCTTAGAGAAAATCAGGATGCTGCATCAAAATAAATATAAGATTATGATTCTGTTAAATCAATATATGCGTGGAGAGGCTAAAAAGATAGATGGGTAGAAAAAAAATGGCCACAAAGTTATGATAAGCCTTTTTAAAGAGTTGTTATTTGCTAAAAAAATAGTTTAAGTGCAAGATAGTAGGCAACCTATTCTCTGAGTGCTTCAGGGAGAATATAAAAATATATTATTTTAGCACAATCTGAGTCCTCTAAGAAATAAGGTACTTTTATATTCTTCACTTGCGACTATGTCCATTAAATTAAAAGAGGAGAGGAATGGATTTTTTTAAATTATTAACATCATATGAAAGACTTTATTTCACCTTAACTTTCTAAACATGAAGGAGGATTTGGACAGAGGATAAAAATGGGCAATAGGGGATAATCTTTTATATGTAGCATGCAAATTTTAAGATAAATGCATACTCTGCTCTGTAGCAGATTCTGATGAGTGCAATGCTACTTGCAGTTCTGTCCATCTATTGAGCTTGATTTACTGAGGGATGGTTTCTGAAAAAGCCATCTATCTAATCTGAAGACTGTAAATAATCACAGATCAGCTACTGCAATTTGGAACATTTTGCATAACATAACTTGTGTTGCAGTGTTTCTTAATGTTCTGCACAATACTAGTTAGTGTTCCATGAACAACTTCCACTGAATGTAAATAGTTTATATTTATATTTAGTACTGCTAAATATAATACACTTAAGCACACCTGAATGCTGCATTACTGAGCAACTGTTGCCTGCTCATATGGCTGAGGAAACCTTAAGTGAGATGTTCTGATGCTTCTCTTCAAAAGTACAGAGAAACTATGGTCCCCTTGCTGCAATTCCATGCGAAGTGCATTAGTGAAGCAGCTCAAAGGAGTACATCCAGCTAGTTCACTGTGGTGGAAATATCCTTTGCCCTTGCGGATCGTTCCATGTTCCAGATGCTGCAAAGCAAGGTGTTATTTTCCCAGGTGTGCTTTCAGGTTACCTGGAGGAAGATTTCTTCAGTGGTCATAATTTCATCAGGCTGAAATATCTGGTGAAGGAAGACAACGTATTTTTTGTGGCAGCAGATTTTAAAAGACACTGAAAAATTTAAAGCCATTAATGAGAATAAAAACAAAAACTTTTAAGCATTAAAAGAGGAGGGAGGACAGCCATAGCATCCAGTCTGCATTGTACTATTGATAACTACATTCAGTCATTAGAAATCAAAATCTGTGTTTCTGAATTATGAGTATTTCATAAGAGTTCACCTGTCAATGTTTAGGGGTTGATAGTGGGATTAAAAATACAGGCCCACCTCTGACTTTCACACATTGAGTAGATGAACTGAACAGCCTGCAGTTTATCTAGCAGCTCTCTTTATATGTATGACAGGTTAGTCATCCAAAAACTATGTAGTGAATAGGTACTAGAAGGAGTGCACTGAAAGGGCATGAGTAAGTATTGCTGAGTATTAGGAGCATACCACTGTTCTTTGCACTTTTGTCATTATTGTAGAAAACAATTATCCAGATCCAGGATTTTTATCTATACTATACAAATATACACAATATAGGCTATAGCATTTTGAACTCAGTTGGTAAAATCTTCAATGATCAATTTGGAAATGTGGATTGCTCCTTTTCACCCACCTAGGAAATGCTGCAGCTCCTCATTTTGCACTGGTCTACAGTAACATTTAATTAATATTTTTGCTTCGTTTTCAGTATCCATTAGGAACTCATTAAACAAAGTAAAAAAAAACATGCCTACAGTCCACATGTATGCAATGATTTTATATCCATTAGTGGGCATTCCATACTGTTTGCATGTAAAAATAAAATACTGTTGTCAGTTTTCTAAAGATAGCTCTGTGTAGCTTCTCTTTATTGAAATAGTAGTAGTAATAATAATAATAATAATAAAAGCCTTGAAAAATTCTCTTTGATGTGAATGGAGTCCTCTGCATTTTGAAATACAATAAGATGGATTAATTGCTCCTCATTAAGCAGCAAGTTGGGACAGGTTTTGAATGTGCTTTCTCTTTTCAGCACTGGCTATAGCTGGCTGAAATAGCCAGCTTTTGTCTCTTCCACTGCCTTCTCTGATAATAAGAAAATTGGAGATCATGGCTACAATTATTCTACTGTCCTTTGTTTAGAACAATTACGTACTTCCGTGGCACTTGTTTTCTTTCTCTTTCTCCTTCTCCTCCTTCTCCTCCTTCTTCCTCCCGTTCTTCCTCTTCCTCCTCCATTATTCAAATCAATACTATGTATAAACAGGAATACGATTTCTGAAATTATTTATTAGAAAATTATGCTCATATTTTCTGCTTCAATATAAAATCCATTTTTAATAAATTTCAGGTTTTTTCTTTTCTTTTTATCATACTTTTAAAATTCATATGTTTGTGTATGTCCATATATATTAGTATAATATTATACACCCACACCAATATATGCTTTGAAATTTTAAATTAAATATTCTTTTTATCTTACTGGAATACAAAATTAATGTCCTAAAGGCAGATTGGACTTATTAAATTCTTTAAGGGAAAAGAATAGTTTTACATTAAAAAAATGAGTTTCTTTTTATATAACATTCAGTAAACATTCCCATGGTTTTAAAAAATGGAATGACTTCTGATCATATTTTGTTTTTCTGGTACTTTTTTCAAAAGCAGTGGAAACTGAAATCTGAACTCTGATTCATTAAAAAATTATTTGATTATATTATGTATGAAATACATTGCATAAAGCAACCTCCTCCAACTTGGTCACATTAAACTACAATTCTCATCCCACATAGCATATCAAATTATCAAGCTGGGGATTATGTTGCTTTCAGTGGTTTCTCAATTTTTTTTTTACTCCTGACTCCAAATACCTTTATAAGTATTCAGTCCCTTTGCTAATTGAATGTTTCTAATCCCGATTTCTTCCAAATTTCTGTTTTTTATTCTCCAGTTTCTTTTATTACAATGTATAATGAAGGATTATAATTATGATTTCATCACCAGTTAATTACAAAACTGTTAAAATTCATACAATATTTATTGGTAAATAGTGCTATTTGTAATAAAAAGAAAAAAAAGAAAAATCCCACATGTATTCAGGTTCCCAGTTTCATAGGAGGATCTATACACGTGCAAATATAAGTTACAGGTAGTCCTTTGACTTACAACAATTCATTTAGTGATAGTTTGAAGCTACAAAGACACTGGAAAAAGCGACTTATGACTGATTTTCACACTTATGACCATTGCCATGATCATGTGATCAAAATTCAGAACCTTGGCAACTGACTCATATTTATGATGGTTGCAGTGTCCCAGGGTCATGTTATGACCTTTTGTGACCTTACGTCAATGGGGAACCTAGATTCACTTAACAATTGTGTTACTAATAGCAGAATAACAAGAGTTGGAAGAGACCTTGGAAGTCTTCTAGTCTAACCCCCTGCTCAAGCAGGAGACCCCTATACCATTTCAGACAAACAGTTATCCAATCTCTTCTTGAAAACCTCCAGTGTTCAAGCACCCACAACTTCTGGAGGCAAGTTGTTCCACTGATTAATAATTCTAACTGAGGAAATTTCTCCTCAGTTCTTGATTCTCTCCTTAATTAGTTTCCATCCGTTGCTTCTTGTCCTGCCTTCAGGTGCTTTGGAGAATAGCTTGACTCCCTCTTCTTTGTGGCAACCCCCTGAGATAGTGAAACACTGCTATCATGTAACCCCTAGTCCTTCTTTTCATTAAAAACACTAACTTAATAGTTGCAGTGATTCATTTAAGAACTGTGGCAAGAATGATCATAAAATGGGGCAAAATTCAATAGCAACAGAAACTTTGGGCTCAGTTGTAATCATAAATCCAGGACTATCTGTACATGGAAAAACCCATATCTCAATTTCACTCCATTACATGCATATTTTGAACTACAGCAGCTGTTTTGATTCTTTATTTTTACCGGTATTCACATTATGTGTGAATCTGAACTCAAGTAAAGAACTGTAGATAAATTGCAACAGTCTGAGTGGACAGGCAATCATAACCACCAACACTTTTTATTTTTATTTTATTTTTTGGACTACTGCTTTAATAAGATCAAGCTTAATACATTTGACCAAACTTAATCCTTTTTTTCCTGAAAAATGGGAGCCAACTGACAAGAGACCAGACCAGGAGAGTATGCTACTACATGTGGTTTCACTGGAGATATATTTTCTTTGGGAAATTTAGGGTATAGAATATTTGTCCATGTTTAATATTTTAGGAAGCATTGTGATTACTTTGGTCAAAGCAATTGTTTTAACAGAGCTTAAATATTTATGGATTTTTTTTAAAAAAAAAAAAGCAAAACAAAAAATATTTTCATGGCTATCCAAGGAAATGCTACCTTGTTCCAAGATTTTAAGGAAGATTAATTAATAATTTAATGATTTAATAATTTAATAATTCATGTCAAATTTCTATTCAAATTTACACTGGCAACTTCATAATTTTTACCTTATTCTAATTAAGCTGTTTCACATTAACTGCTGCATAAATGACAGCAAAAATAGATGCAGGCTTTCTTAAGAAGTCAAGGTCTTGATTACTTGAGTTCATTAAAGATCCCAGTGCACTCAGAGGTGGAGAATAAGGGTGTTAAGTCATGTATCTTGGCCAAATTCCAGTTTAGGTAATTACTGCTAATCTCCTTGCCTAAATTCCCCATCCAGTTTTAATTGGATGTAGACTTCTTCACTAGTTGTTCAAACGTCATATAGCATTTTAATGACTGATTTAATCAATTCTTAGGAGTTACGCCAGAACAGCAGATTAAGGCAGAAGGCCAAATCTTCTGTCTTCCTTACTTTCAAAGCTGGGAGGTCTGTTTAGTCCTGCAGATATCCCCAAATAGATAAAAATTATCTATCAGGAGAGAGAGAGTGGTGATCCTTATTGGTTCCAGAACAAACAACATTATCTGCTAGAGATAACGTTATGCTAGAAATCAAGCAGGCAAGCCAACAACCAGAGGCATTGCAACAAATATTACTTGGTAGTATATATCTTTTTTAAAAGGTACCAAATCTACTATTTTGCTCTTACATACTGATAAAGATATAGCAATGCTAGGCTTCTGGAATCTGAATCAGTGTAGTAAGTCTGAAAATGAAATGTTGCAAAGTAAGTTGCTTTGTTACTTGGTCACACAGGTAACCTTGTTATGACTTAATATTATGGCTTAATATTTTACCTGGAGCCCACCTGCTGCGTCTGAGAATTATAGTAGGATTATAGTTTAGTCAATACCCCAGATAACTCTGATTTATTGGTAAGCCAAGATTAAAAACATAATCTTAGTGCTTCAGATGAACCCAACCATTACATTCTCCAAATATGAAAAAGGAATATGCATATTTGACCTTGCTTCCCCAATTAATAATTGTTATGAATCCCTTTGACTGACTAGACAGGGTATAATAATATGAAAATAATAGAGATTGGTATAGTGGTTAAATGCTGGTGGTCTAGGAGCTCTCCCTTAGGCATGAAAGCCACTGGGTGGCTTTGGGCTAGTAGTCACTCTCTCACAGCCCAACCCACCTGATAAGGAGATTGTTGGGGGAAAATAGGGAGGTATTAGGTATTTGTGCTGCTTTATGTTACATATATAAAAAGTGGCATAGTAATAATAAAAAAACCCCATTATTTCTTTGGAGGCTTAGTTGCTGAGATGAATGTTCATAGCTCGACTCTGGCACTCAAAACTTTGTGGTTGTGATGTATTCTACAATAAGTGTACAGAAAATAAGACGTGATTTAGAACCAGGACTGTTTGTTTTTTATATTTAGAATTATAATAAGAGATGCAAAAGCTTAGGTAACAAAATCAAGAGTTGGTCAACCTTTGGAATAGGTACTTTCTCATCCCTACCAGTATATTTCCTGGTTCTTCTGCAGCCACACTGTTCTCAGTATCTCCCCTCTGACTACAAGAGCATCTTAGAGAAGGGTCCACAAGTGTCAGGGCCATTTCTGGAACATTAACACCTGATCAGATTTCGGTTTCATATTTTGTGCAGGATGGACGGAAGAACACGACTATAAGCAGCTGCTCTCCTGCCATCAATCCCCCCCCCACACACACCCTCCATCAGCTAGCTTAAAATAGGCAGCATCTCATTTTTGATACAGGAGCTTCCACCACCAGTGTTTAAGTCTAATGAAGACCTCACTGTTGCCAGAACGAGGTGTTCAGTTTTATTAAAGTTATCAGCATGACTATTCTTAAATCCCTTTTTTCCTCTTTTGATGAATCTGGTTCTTGGTAAAAATTTAACTTTCCTGTAAATATTGAATGAACTGCAATCCCCTTCTATTTTTTAATTTGCTGTAGCCTATTTTGCTAAGAAATTGCACTTATACAGAAAATTTTTAACAAACTTTTTGTTGTTACATCCAGGTAACAAGCATGGTAAGTATTGTCAGTAAAACAAATATATACTTTAGCTATGCTTGGCAGAGATATGTGTATACGTATATATGCACACATATATATGTATACATATATATATTTAGTAACTTTAACTATATTGTTAGCCTGTTCTGCTTCTAAAAGAGCTGTTCAAATTAAAAAGCTGCTCACTTCTCATTACTCTGTATGAGCTTTCAAGGGAATACTTGTGTGAATCTGTATTCCATATTGGATGGCATGCATTTCTAGCCAGCATGCTTGCAACTTTGCTTGTAATCATAGGTTTGCCTCTTAGTGCTTCTGTCCCTTCATTATTCGGTCTTACATCCAAAGCTGAGCAGTTCCTAAAACCATGATTTATCCCATGATTTTAAACTTTTGAAGTAAAATGTAAATTCCATTGAAATCACTTCCATTAAAATCAAATTTGCTGTTGTTTATACAGTAGTAGTCACAAATGATCTCTGAGAAAAATGTGAATGAATATAATATAATTTCTATTTGTCAATAAATCAGTCCCTGGATAGTATTTGTTTGGAATATTGCCCATTTCAGCCCATTCATGCACAGCTTGTAACTCCAAAGATGCTGCCGCTCAATGGGACAACCCCATACAGGTGGAATCTATGTGTGAATGGCACAAATGCATGGATGCTATCAATCAAATCAGTGGTGGGATTCAAATATGTGAACAACTGGTTCTCTGTGTGGTTGCCACTTCTGGAAGTCCATTCTGGGCCTGGACAACAAAAAATTAGCTACCGGTTCTGCTGAAGTGATGTGAACTGGCTGAATCCCACCACTGAATCAGATGCATCTCTCTGTAGCAGTTGGCTTTCTCCACATCATATGAACCCCCAATCTTTTATCTGTAGCCTCTTGGCAGCCATATATCCAAGCATGCACATTTTTTTTGTTTCTTATTTCAAGATTTATGTATTTATTTAGTAGAGGCTTAAAATCACAGTAAAAAAAGAGAGAAAAGGGATTATAAGCAGTATAAGAGTAAATTAAAAGCTGAACTAAGATTAATCCTCCCTGTTAAAATATTGTGCTTAACCCTTTAGAAGTTTTCTAAAATCTAATTATTAGTCAATAATAATCACTTTAATTTCAATGAGTCAGAACAATGAATTAATAAAAAATTCTGTCTAATTCAAGAATCCTGTCCTTATTTAATAAATCAAACAACAATGTAGATATTAAAAGTCTTAAGAGAAATATAAAATTCAAATGCAGTGTTAGTCCATATGTAGAATTATAATTCATAAATGGTTCTTTGTTTTTTACCTTGATGCATAATCCCATAGCTTGATTTGTTACTTTTCAGACATGCCGATTCCCCTGTGGGCTTGTATATAATACAGTATAGGGATCAGCCATGATGGCATTATTCCAGTCCTATACAGAACTTGCATGCCTTTGTTTAGCAATGACATTCCCTTTTAAAACAGTTATTCTGTCTTTCTGACATAGGAAGGAAAATGTTAAAACTAGCAATTCTTGCTGCGCAACAGCCACTGACATAATGTTAGAGATTGTTAAGCCAGAATCCAGACCTCTTGGTCCAAAGCTGGAACTTGGACTAGTTAAGTTCTATGACTCAAGAGTGGCCACCTATGGGAATATAAATGATTGCCTTTGTGTGATTAACAACGCAAGTCTTATATCTTAGGACATTAGGAAGTAAGAGACAACAAGTGGCTGTGTTCATAAATTCATTATTAAGCAAACTGGAAACAAACCAGCAAAATAATTGTGGCTTCATTAGCTAATTCCTAGCTTGTTTCTTCTCTTTTTAGCTGTTCTTTTCTTGCACCCTCTGGATTGATTAGAGGATTAGGCAAGGGACAAACCCCCAAAGTAAGACAAAATCCCACAAATCATGTATCCCTGTTTGCACATAGTGCTTGAGATAGAATTGGAGTCAGTAAGCCAATAACAAATTCTTATTTAAGTCTATAATTTATTATCCTAAAATAAACCATGCTTTATTCATTCAGATTTTTTATCCAAAGCTAAACCAACTACGTTATAATTTGCTACAATGTTTTCAGGTCCTGATTCTTGCTCTAGTTGCCCACAATTGCAGTATAGTCCTGAAGGAATCTAGCCATATCTCTCTATTTCTAGACGTCCTTCATTACTAGAGCCAGTTTGGTCTAGTGGTGAAGATACCAAGCTAGAAAGCAGGAGACTGTGAGTTTCAAGTCCTTCCTTAGCCTTGAAAGCTAGCTGGGTGATCTTGGGCCAGTCTCTCTCCCTCTCTCTCTCTCTCAGCCCAATCCACCTCACAGGGTTGTTGTGGAGAAAATGAGAGGAAGAAGGTGTTTGCCACTTTTGAGTTATTTGTAAAAATAACAAAGGCAGGATAAAAAAATAAGTAAAATAAATAATTTTAATTGAATGATGTTTGGAATAAAACCTTCCCCAGTGTCTGGATATTTATTCCATGATTCTTCCTGTATAGATCAACTTTTAAGGTAGAGTCCACCCTAAGTATTTAAACCAGGGGCGTCAAACTCGCAACGTCACGTGACGTGTCGTGACGTATTGCGACTTTTTTTCCATGGCCGCCGATGGGGTGGGCGCGGTTTCGCTATGATGCATCCAACCCACGGGCTGGCAGTTTAACACCCCTGATTTAAACCTTGTTCCTTAGGAAGATATTCAGTGCATGTGTATACTGTATATTCTTTAAATAAATAGGACGCGGTGGCTCAGTGGGTTAGGACTCTGAGCTTGTCGATCAGAAGGTCGGCAGTTTGGTGGGTCGAATCCCGAGTGCCGCGTAGCAGAGTGAGTGCCTGTTACTCGTCCCAGCTTCTGCCCACCTAGCAGTTCGAAAGCACGTAAAAATGCAAGTAGAAAAATAGGGACCACTCTAGTGGGAAGGTAACAGCGTTCTGTGCACCTTTGGCGTCTAGTCATGCCGGCCACATGACCACAGAGACGTCCTCGGACAAGCGCTGGCTCTTTGGCTTTGAAACGGAGATGAGCACTGGCCCCTAGAGTTGGAAACGACTAGCACGCATGTGTGGGGGAACCTTTACCTTTACTTTTTATAGGGACTTAACTATCACTGGATTCATTGAATTCTCTGCTACATTTTCAACCACTTCAGATAAGACTTACTCTAATTCTTGGAAACTCCTGCCATGCATTGTAGCGCTGCCCTATTTCTCCTTGCTGTTCAAATCATAGAACACACAGCAGCCTTTAAAATGACTTTCAGGCTTCTTGAGAGTAAAGAAGTTAGCCGAGGTCTAATGTGCAAAGGATTTGCATTTATTTTAGAGTTTACAGATGTGCATATTTAAACGAAGACTTTATTCTCAACTAGCAATGGGACTTTATTGCTGTTTCAGAGGTCCATTTTCAGCTCAGCAAAGGACCTTGCCTACTTGGTTGTGGCATCATCCCAGTTTTCAATTCTCATTCAGTCGACTTCCTACTTTTTTTTCAGTAGAGAATCTTTTTTAGAATTAAACATTATAATATTGAGCAAAAAACTTTGCCCTGATGCAGTTGGAATGTATTTTATTCCCCCCGCTCCCCAAGCTACATTTTTCTGCATGGTATGCTCTGTATTTTTCACATTTCCTGTGCTGTTTAATTTTAGCACACATGCTTTCTAACTGTGCTTGCTCAGTGTGCTTTGTTGGGTCTGGAGTATTAATGATTGCCTGTAATTGTCATGTTAAAGGATCAGACTGCAAAGGACAAAGCACTCCAGCACATGGCAGCCATGTCGTCCGCTCAAATTGTGTCTGCAACAGCGATTCACAATAAGTTGGGTTTGCCAGGAATTCCCCGTCCGACGTTCCCTGGAGCACCTGGAGTAAGTTAATTGGCTAAAATAAAAATATATTTTCCCCCAAAAGTGATTGACAGGTTATGCCTAAAATCAGTTAACTTATCCATAAAAGGTTCTTCCCCTTTTCCATTATAAATCTTTTGGCTTAAAAATGTGCTTAAATGAAAGCAACTTTTATTCTGTAAATCTGTGTTTCATTTTTCTCTTTCCTTTTGCCCTAATCTAGTTTTGGCCTGGGATGCTACAAACAGGACAGCCCGGATCTTCTCAGGAGTAAGTAGGAAATAAAGAAATCGGCATCTCTGGTTTCGTATGTATGTTTACATATGTGATAGTATGGAATATTTGCCTGATTTCACTTTCAGGTAGCAATTGCCTCATTTAATGACTGTTTGCACTTACAGCAGTGGTGAAAAAGTAACTTAGTGATCAGTTCTTGTATTTACAATCTTCACTAGTCTGTAAAGCAAAGAAAAGCTGAAGTAAGATCGTAATTACAGTCACAGTTTTATTTAATGACTACTTCACTGAACAATCGAGTGCCAACTGAGGTCTCTAAACAAGGACTACCTGTTATTGGAAATGTCCAATAGAATTTAGTCCCTTTCTCTATAAATGAAGAAAGTTTAACAAACTAACTGGTATATAGCATTTGCATGATCAAACTTTTCTGTAAAAATAGTAATTCCTGAAATTTAGAAAATGCCCCAAACATTTCTACCTCACAGATAGTCCTCAAGTTACAACCACTTGTTCAATGGCCATTCAAAGTTATGATGACACTGGGCAAAGGGAATTTATGACTAGTCTTTGAAGTTGTGACTGTCCCAGTGACCTCATGATTGTGATCTGGGCATTTGGAGACCAGCTCACATTTATAGTGTTGCAACTTTTCACAGTTACGTATTGCCATTTGCGATCTTCCTTTCTGGTTACTCGCAACTAATATTTTAATTATACACCACCCAGTGTCACTCTGTGAGTGAGAAGGGTGGTCTCTAAATTTGATCAATAAATAATGAAGTCAATGAGGAGGAGTTTGCAAGGTGCTCTGGTTAAGTCACTCTGTTCCCAATGCAGTTACATGATGTTGCTCATTATGACCAGACCATTTAGCGAAAGAAATTCTGCTCCCAATTATTGTTATTGAGCAAGCACTGCCTGTATTGTCATTAATTATAATCACAGTTTTGAGATTCAAGCCATTTTAATTACATAGTATTATTAGATAGGAAAATCGAGCTTTTGATAAATCGGTTTAGTTCCTTACTTCTATATATATTTAGTTAAGGAACACAGGTAAAATATGCATATTAGCCTAAGAAATAGTAGGATAGCAACTTCAGGAATAGCTGTAGTTCATAAGGTGATAGGAGCTTGGGGAAAAAGGGGGTACAAACGTCTCACATCCAGTTTCTCACTGCAGCAAAAATCAGGCTGAACAATATGATGGGTAAAAAACAACCACTCTCTCTTCTCAATCACATTATAGCTTTAATTGTTGTTAGTCCTGCTTATGCAGTCTGTAGAATGCTTGTTATACTTGATAATGTTTCCAGGTAAAACCATGTCCTACTTTATTTTATCTAGAACAAATGACATCAATCTGAAAGTTAAAATAATAATAACAACAACAACATTAATTGGGAAGAGTATTATTTTTAATTTAGAAGGCAACAATTTAAACAATAACCAGTGGAAAAAGGAAAGATAATATTTTTGGTCCAGAGGACTGATTTGCAATTTTGAGAGATACCTCAGGCATACCTATAAAATGGCTGCTATGAAGGTTGTATCCAGTCAGAAAAGAATAATTTATGAACATGCACCTATGTCCCCACTTTTATCTCCCAACATGCACCTAACTTCTGTTTCATCAAATGAAAGTGAATGAATCTTAGATACTACCAATGAATCTTAGATACTTTTTTTGCAAGCCCATAGAGTGTGTTGGTCCAAAAAGCATTTTTTGGAAATAAAGATGATACACAGCTGCTATTCCTAATTTTTTTGAAGGGGAGGAGAACGTCAGATGTGGCACAGAAGGGTCAAATTGTCTTCCGTTGCAAGTTAGAGCTAACACCACAACTACTTCTTGATTTTCTTTTGTACTACCATATTTCATTCTAGGCTCTACATTTAATAAACATCAAGTCACAGAATTAGGCTTGTCTTCTGCTCAACAGGAATGTCACCAACCCAATTTCCAGCCCTCTGTTAAATGCATACATATATTTAATGTGGTATCCAGCTTGCCTCTGTCAAATTCCACATGTTAACTGAAGGCAGTTTCTTCCTTTAGTATTTAGTGTCAAGGGAAGTACATGTGCAAAGGATTTGTGGCATATCCCTTGACATCTCTTGTGCAGGATGTCAAGGGTCACACTCAAAAATGGCAAAGGGAAGTTATTTAAATTTAATAAATAAATAAGGGATGGGTGGGTTTCAGAATGAGAGTAAAAAATGAGTACCTTAGACCAGGTGTCCCCAACCTATCTGGCCCAGGGTGGAGGCGGGATGGAGGCACCCTTTACACTTGTTAGCACATGCATGGGGCTGCATGTGCACAAACAGGCCTGTGATTGTGTGCACGATGCTCAAGTGACACTAGCACCCACACAATGCTGCAATGCTAATGTGAGTGGGGCAGTTGCACTTGCAGCAATGATAGCACTGTCATGATGTTGTGACACTACCACAAATGGAGTGCATGTGCTCATGGTGATGTTAACGCCCTCCTGATGCTCATGGCCTTGCTGGTGCTACGTGATGCCACAATGCTAGTGCGAGTGGGGTGTGTGAGACCTTTTCATTCATCATTCATTTCTTACAGTCACTATAATTTTAAAAATATAGCAAGAAAGGACAGAATTTTGACTCCTTCCATTTTAGTGAGGTCTGGGGGCTGCAAAGAGGTGATGGTGGACATATTTCAGTTTAGCTGTCTTGTACATATAACATGATTTTATATGACTTAATAGGCTGCTGTGAGTATCTTGTCTAAAAAGTAGGTACATTTTAAAAGAAAGCAAATAAAAATGTTGAAAGCTATTCAAGAAGAAACGTATAATCCAGAAGTCCACTCCCAGCCTAGCTGCATACTAAAATTTATTGAATGTCCAGGAAATCACCTAATCAATTACTAAAAAGATATGAGTATTTCTGGTTTATGTTTTGAGTAATTCGACTTTGTGCATGTGTTCGACTGATGAATCACAGTAGTGAACTTGGCACCCTAATTAAAGTAACTTGAGCAGCTGAAGGGATGGGTGGAGTACATGTCTCTTTAGTAGGCCCATAGGAGATAGTTTGTGTATGCCTTGGCAAGTCATTTTGCAGCCCAGAGGCAATGCAATTCCTTCTCCTCAAGACAAAAAGGTGCATTGGGAGAGGTTGTGCATTGCTCTAAGCCAGGGGTCCCTAACCTGTGGGCCATGGCCAGGTAAGTGGGCCATGGCCTGCTGGTCACCGGGTCGTGGGACAGGCTGGCCAGTGTGCACCCGTTTGCACGCACCCCCCCTCACTTGTGCTAGCACTGCAGCTTCAGGGTGCAAAAACAGGACATTGCACCATGGGGTGCAAAAACTGGCCACCTCGGCGTGAAAACAGGATACTGCTGCCACACCTCAGGGTGTGAAAATGGGCCGCTGCCATGCTGCAAGTCACAAAGATGGACACTGCAATACCTCTGGGCATGGAGACGGGCCACTGTCACGCTGCAGGGTGCAAAAAAGGGGTGCCACTGCACCACAAGGCACAAAAACAGTCTGTCGCCATACTGCAATGCACAAAAACAGGTCGCCTCCCCACCGCGGGACACAGAAACAAGGCGCCATGCAAGAATGGGGCAGGGCTAGTGAGTATCACTCGGGTGCTAGCCTTGCCCCGTTTGCAGCACATGCATGCTTGCAGCCCCATGTGCACGCACACGGATGCACGCATGTAAAATGCTTCCCCCTCCCTTTTCCTCCAGTCCGCCAACTTAACTGTAGCTGAAAGAGACTTCCGTACATGCACAATGGAGAAGTTTCTTCACTCTTACTGGGATCTGCCAGAGGAACCCTCAGAGTGAGATAGTGTGGCCAGTACACTTTGCAGTTAAAGGTAACAAGGGAATAATGAATTGCTTTGCTGTCATAGCAAAACACTCCGGCGAAGCTTATGCATGGCCCTTGTTTATTGTGCAAGAAAGAAGGAATCCTGCCACCTTAAATCTCCCAGAGTTAAAATCAGGTCCATATGTTACCCATAAAAAGGCAGGAACAATGGCAGATCTGTGATGCAGATGATAATCATGTTTCCCAGTAAGGATCCAAAGACTCTATTTGTGGTTATCTTGCAGATGAGTTAAAACTTATATCAAATGCTCCTTAACAGAATTTGCCCCTCCTCTTTTTTTAGTCAATAGTTTAGTAAATGCATTTATTAAGGTTCTATTTTTAATATAAAATAATACCTACAATAAATATTATTGCACTGGATTGAATTACAATGAGATGAAATATACTTATTTTTATTGATAATTATTCTAAGTAATGGTGTGTGATTTCATTGTCTATTGGTTTGTTTCAGCATAAAGCCATTTGTTCAGCAGGCCTATCCTATACAGCCCACAGTCACAAGTCCCATTTCAGGTAACATTTATTAATTTGTTTGTGGCGGGTGAGGGTGGATGGAACTCAGCCCATATTTAATGCTCAGCACAGGTTGTGGTTGTTAAACATGTATCAAAATACGTAGGAAGTTTGGTAGCCTCTTTATTTAGTTTACCAATAATGAATCTATATGTATGTGAACCTGTGCGCATAATTATTTGCACATTCATCAGTAGTTATAGAATATGCATGGGGCTTGGTTAACAATTGCTCCCGCTTCTGAGCACAGCGGTAGCTTGATGTGTATTCCAGAATTCTGCACAGTGGAAGCATTAATGAAGGAGCAACTCAGCTAAAATCGTTCAAACTGTCCTTGCTGGCAAAAAACAAACAGTGAAATCATTGCAGTGTCAAGTTGACCCTGTAAACAATTGCTGTTCTTAATTTTTAAATTTTATTCCATGCATTTATTTCATTCCACTCTTCCTCCCAAAGGAACTTTCAGAAACCATTCACAAGAACCCAGTAATTATAAAACAAACTCTCATGCAACAATAGGATAGCCCGATTGGAGTACCAGCATGAAAAATGCAGCTCAGTTCAAAGACAGCTGAGTAGGCAGCCTAGTCTTGGGACACTTGTCATTTTGCAAATAAATGTCTGAGCAAACAAATGTGCCTTCAATTGACCTTTAAAAGACAGCATGAAAGCCAACCTTAATTACATCAGAAAAGTGCTGTTTAGTAGCTCCTTCTGGCCACCATCTTGCAAACCACACCCACTGATCTTCATACTAATGTGAGAGGTGATGGGTCAAAATTACACTAGCCAATAAAGTTTTATAGGCTAAAGTCAGTAGTTTGAATTGGTGGTGCCAGGGAATGCTTAAAGTAGCGATCCCCAATCTTTCTGTCTTTGTGGACCAGCAGTGGTGATGGGGGAGGAGATGGTTCTGAGCAGCAGCAGGCAAGCACGCTCCCACATGCAGCTCCAATTGCCAAGCCGCGGGTGCGTACACCCGCCACTCATGCTAATATGGAGCTTCACACATGAGAGTGCAACACATGCAGCTCATTCCAAGTGGAGCTGTGCATACTCGTCTGCCCCTTGCATGGGCCGGTTCTGAATGCATTGTGCCTAGTACCGGGCCACAACCCAGGGGTTGAGGATTCCTGGCTTAAAAGGCCAGTTTCCCATTAGAAAACAGTCAGCAGCTGCTTTCTGCATCTGTGAAACTTCTAGAAAGTTTTCAGGAGTTAAATTTGATAGGTATAAATGGATTCTCTGTGCCGTTACATAGCTTAAAGTGATTTTGCAGCACTGAAAAGAAAAATGTATGACTCTTTCCACTCAGCGGATTAAAAGCTTGATTGCACTTGTGGATTGCATATAGATGTGGACTTTGTGTGGACAAATATAATGAAATATGGAATTCATTTATAGAAAATATACTAGGTTAACAAAAAAAAATCCCATGACAATTATAGAAATGTATTAGAAATTTATTTGCATTTGAATAACATTTGCAATATATAACTAAAATCATAACTAAAGGTAGTCCTCAACCTACGACTATTTTATTTATTTACTGTTAAATTTTTATCCTGCCAATCTCATTAATACAGTGATTCTGGGTGACTATAATAGAGCCTGCCTATTATGGTCACATGTCATTAACAGTGATCGCCTTGCTTAACAATCCCCGCAACTTGCTGTCCCTGTTGTTAAGTGGAACATGGAGTGTGTCAGATGGGGGAGGCTCTGGAAGGTCTAGCACAGGCCCACCTGGCCTGGGACTCCAAGGCCTCCACCACTTCCTGAGACACCCTGCGTTTTGTTTCCCAACCCTTGGGGTCCCCATAGCCCCATGCGCCTGTTTTTCCCCTCATCACTGTGAATTGTCTTTACAAAGACAGACGCGAGACCGTAGGCAAGGTTCAAAAGTTTATTCGGTTCAGCTCCCGGCAGCTGACTGTCAAACACTCTGGGTTTATATAGGGAACTGTCAAACGACACAACCAATCAGGTAACAGTATTTCCCCGCCGTTCGGAGAACGGCCAATTAACAAACGGAACTTTGACAGCTCGGCGGCTGTCAGGGAATTCCTCTCAGCTGAGCGCTTAGCTCAGTTCGGAGGACTGAGTTGAAGACTGCGGATTTGACAGTTCCGGGAACTGTCAAATCTGGCGCGTGCGCGTAGGCCCCCGGCCGCCCTTTTGACAGCTGTCAACGGGAATGGCGGCCGGCCGGGCGGTGCGCATGCGTCGTTGCTTCGGGCGGCCATTTGACAGCTGTCAACTGTCAAATGTCTGCCGGCCCGGCTTTTTCTTGCGGCTTGGAAACTCCCGGTTTCCAGATATGGTTCACCCCCTTTCCCCCCCCCTGAACAGGTATGTTATGCCTAACAACATTTGAACGTTTTAAAATAGTATGGTTAACAGATTTGTTGACAGATGGAGGGTTTCCCTTCCAATCAAAGTCTGCGAGGTATGCGGGGGGTCTTCTGGCTCGGCCGCAGCGTCGGGGACAGAGGGTGTTTCCTTCGGGTTGCGTAGCCGGAGGAGTTGTTTCTTGGTGGGGCTCGGCTGGTGGCTGTAGGTCCTGGGGGGGGAAGAGTTCATCCGGTTCGGGGGTGTCGGCTGGCGAAGGCTCACCCAGAGTCGGTTGTAGAGGGGGGTTGGGAAGTGACCTGGGTCGGAGTTGGTCTGTGTGTCTGCGTTGTGTGAGTCCTATCCCAGTGTCCACTGTGTAAGATAATGGTCCTGTTTGGTCCAGGATAACCCCCTGAACCCACTTATCCCTTCCCCCATAATCTCGGGACCAAACATTTTGTCCTTTGGAGAATGTTTTTGGCTGGGTGCTTGGTGTCATTTCGGCTGCCGGTCTGTCGGGGTGGAGTCTGTCGAGCCTTGTCACCAGGCGGCGGCCCCATCGTAGTTCGGCTGGGCTTTTGCCGGTGGAGGTGCATGGGGTCGAATGGTGGGCTAAGAGAAATTGTGTCAAGCGACGGTGCCAGTTCCCTGTGATGATTCTTTTGAGGGCGTCTTTGGTGGTCCTCACCATAACCTCCGCAAGGCCGTTAGACGATGGGTGGAAGGGAGCTGATGTCGAGTGCCTAATACAATTGCTCCTCGTGAAGATCTGAAAGTCATGAGAAGTGAATTGAGGGCCGTTGTCTGATATAATTACGTCGGGGAGACCATGTGTGGCGAAGATTCCCCTGAGGGCTTGGATGGTTGCGGCAGAGGTTGTGCTGTGAACCGGGAGAACCTCCAGCCACTTGGAATAACTGTCTACAACTATGAGGAAGACCTTCCCTTGGAAAGGTCCGGCATAATCAATGTGGATGCGGGACCAGGGGTTTTTTGTGAGTTCCCACTTGTGAATTGGGGCTCTGGGTTGGAGTGGGCGAGATTCTTGGCACAAATAGCAACCTGCAATGTGTTTTTCTATGTCTTGGTCTATTCCCGGCCACCAGACGTAGCTGCGGGCCAGGGCTTTTGTTTTTACGATTCCTGGGTGGCCCTCATGTAAAGTGTGCAATACTTTTGGTCTGTGTTTAAGTGGTACGATTACCCTGCACCCCCAGAGCAAACATCCCAGGTGTGACGTTAACTCATTTTGCCTAGAGAAATATGGCTGAAATTCTGTGTCTGGACAGGAGGTTTGCCAGCCAGTGTGTACCCAAGCTAACACTCTGCTAAGTGTTTTGTCTTGGGAAGTTGCGGCAGCGATATCCCTCACTGTCAGTGGGCATTCTTGGAGTTCTTGAATAGCTAGGATGTTGCTTGCTGGGGCCGGGTCTGGTTCTGTGTGGGGTAGGGGCAACCTGCTGAGGCCGTCAGCGTGACACATTTGGTGTCCTGGCTTGTATATTAGCTGGTAGGAATATGCTGCGAGGAATGTTGTCCAGCGCAACATCCTGGGCGATAAGATTTGGGGGGTTTGACGGTCCCAGGTGAATAGTCCTAACAGAGGCTTGTGATCTGTGTAGATCACAAAGGGGCGGCCATAAAGGTAATCGTGAAATTTTTTTATTCCTGCCACAATTGCCAGGGCTTCCTTATCTATCTGGGCATAATTTCTTTCCGTTTTGGAAAGAGTTCTGGAATAATATGCCACCGGGGCTTGGGTGCCGTTGCTGTCTAAATGGCTTAAAACTGCTCCAATCCCGTATGGGGATGCGTCGCAGGCTAGGCAGAGGGGTTTGTCTTCTTTATAGTGGGAAATAGTGGTGTTGCTGGAAAGCATTTGTTTTAGTGTTTTAAAACTGTTTTCATGGGCTGTTGTCCACTGCCAGGCTGCCCCTTTATCGAGCAGCCTGTGGAGGGGTTCTGCGATCGTTGCCTTCCCTGGCAGGAAGGCATGGTAAAAATTTAACAGTCCAAGGAAAGCTTGGAGCTCGGTTTTATTTTTTTGGGGTAGGGGCGGCTTTGATAGCAAGGATTTTTGAGTTCGTGGGGTGGATTCCTTGCGAGTCAATTTTGTAGCCTAAGAAATCTGCAGATGGGACGCCTATAGAACATTTTTCACGTTTGAGTTTTAGCCCCGCTTTCCTAAATCTCAATAATACTTCTTGTAGCCTGTCTGCTAAGTTGTTTTCTGATTCCCCTGCGATGAGTATGTCATCGAAATAGGGGCATACACCTGGGATTCCTTTTAACGTTTTTTCCATGACTTCCTGGAAGATGCCAGGAGCCACTGAGATGCCGAATTGGAGGCGGTTTACTTTGAAAGCGCCGCGGTGTGTGACAATGGTTTGTGCTTCAGCTGTCTCCCGGGTGACAGGTAGCTGGAGGAAGGCATGCGCTAGGTCGAGTTTGGCGAATATTGAGCCGGACCCTATTTCTGACAGCACGTCCCTGACAGCAGGCACTGGGTATGCATGGGGATTTAATGCGCGGTTTAGAGTCGCCTTATAGTCCGCGCATATTCTCACGTCCCCATTTGGTTTAACTGGTGTGACTATGGGAGTTTCCCAGGTTCCCCTGTCTGTTGGTTCCAGGACCCCAAGGCTGACTAAACGGTCTAATTCGGCCTCGATTTTTTGTTTCAGCACAAAGGGGACCCTTCTTGCCTTGATGCGGATGGGGCCTACCTCAGGTTTTAATTTGAGGTCTATAGGGGTGCCTGTGTATTTGCCAAGCGTTCCGTCGAAAACGTCCGCGAACGCCTGGCAAACCTGTTCTAATGTTCGGGATTGTATGCGGTTGGTGCCCTCTAGGTGGATGCCCAGAGCCTCGAACCAGTCTAACCCAATGAGGGTGGACCTGGGTGCCTCAGTGATCTGGATTGTTAAATGCCCAAGGAATTTTTTGTATTCTACTTTTACTTGTGCCTGCCCCTTTAATTGAATAGCGGCTCCCTGGAAATCTGCAAGGAGTATTTTGGAGGGCTGCAGGGGAATACGGCGTCTATTTTTAAACCCAATTTTTCTGAGAGTGTCCCAAGACATTATTGAAACTGAGGAACTGGAGTCGACCTCCATTTCGCAGGGCACCCCTTGAATTTTAACCCAGATTTTAATTTTGGGTTGTAACTGATGGATGGGCGAGATTTTTGTTTTGGCTCGAATGGACAAAACTGAGGGCTGGGGAATTTCTTTGGCGGGGGAAGGGACCTTGGTCCTACCTGCCGGAATTTCCTCAAGCTCGTGGAGGGTTTCCCGGTTCGAACTGCGGCACGCTGAGCGAATGTGCCCGGTCTTCCCGCATCCGTGGCATTTGGCGTTTCTGAAACGGCATGTGGCTCTGGCGTGAGCCCCGCCGCAGCTGGCACACTTTGGTTTTGGCCCTGTGGCGGTGGGTCTTGGACCCGGACCGGCTGGCCTGGATGGCCTGCGTTTTTTCCGTGGTCGGCACTCATTTTGCTGAAGCGGGACATGATGTCGTCGACGCCGGTGTAGGTCTCTGGTTGCTCGTCGTCCGGTTCCCTGGCATGGTGGACTGAACCGGCCGGGCTGCTTCTGTACACCGGAGAGCCCTCACGGTGGCTGTCTTCGTAGGCCATGATCTCTAACGTTAGTTGAGCGAGGTCCATCGTGGGTCTGGCTACCAGCTTCCGCTGGAGCCGCTCGTTAGAGAGACCGATGATAACCTGGTCTCTGATGCGGTCTTCCAGGTCGGGAAATTGGCACCTGCGGGCGGCGTGACGTACCCCAGCGATGAAGGCTGTGGTAGTTTCGCCCGGTTGCTGGCGGCGGCGGGCGAAATGGAGGCGCCAGTATAGCTCGGACCGACGGGGCATGAAGTGCTTGCTGAGGCGGTCAGTCAGCATGGCGTATGGGACGGTCGCGATGGGGTCAGGGCTGCACAGCCCTACGGCAATGTCGTAGACGGCGGGCCCGCTGAGACAGAGGAGGGCTGCAGCTTTGTGGCGGTCCTCTGTTATCTTGTTGACAACGAGGTAGCCTTCAATTTGTCCCCAGTGCGACTCCCATCCCTCGGGATGGCGGACGTCGAATTCTCTGACGTGACCTAAATTTGCCATGGTCTGGGTCCACAGTACTGTTCAAGCTGCGGAAAAGGGTTCCTTTGCCCTCCAAGTGGCTTCAGCAGTGACTTGTCAGCGGGAGGGATCGGAACTCCTTTGCGGTGTGACTCGGCTCAGTGGGCAGCTCTATAGTCACCAGGTGAATTGTCTTTACAAAGACAGACGCGAGACCGTAGGCAAGGTTCAAAAGTTTATTCGGTTCAGCTCCCGGCAGCTGACTGTCAAACACTCCGGGTTTATATAGGGAACTGTCAAACGACACAACCAATCAGGTAACAGTATTTCCCCGCCGTTTGGAGAACGGCCAATCAACAAACGGAACTTTGACAGCTCGGCGGCTGTCAGGGAATTCCTCTCAGCTGAGCGCTTAGCTCAGTTCGGAGGACTGAGTTGAAGACTGCGGATTTGACAGTTCCGGGAACTGTCAAATCTGGCGCGTGCGCGTAGGCCCCCGGCCGCCCTTTTGACAGCTGTCAACGGGAATGGCGGCCGGCCGGGCGGTGCGCATGCGTCGTTGCTTCGGGCGGCCATTTGACAGCTGTCAACTGTCAAATGTCTGCCGGCCCGGCTTTTTCTTGCGGCTTGGAAACTCCCGGTTTCCAGATATGGTTCACACTGGGTCTCCGCAGGCCTACTCCCCCCCCATGACCCTGCAAGGCTTGGGCCTCCTCCGCACCCCTGTTAGCCATCACCCACTTACATTTTGAAACACTCCAGATCTCCTGACCTTTCAGTGGGGAAAGAGGGCAGATTACTTCCTCCCTCAGCATTCCTGGACTGGTCACTGTTGTTCTGCACTTTGTAGCTTCCTTTGTATTTTGAGCTAGTTATTCTGTCAGAATTTGCTCCCTTGTTTGTCACAGGTCCCCCTTGCTCATTTCCATGGGCTCCCCAAGATGATAATGCTCTAGGAAATCTTAAATATTAGTCTTGCCTTAATATGTACATATGTGGCTGATCATGGATGGCTAGAATACACTCTGGGGCTGTAATATATCTGCGAAAAATGATTACGTGACATACCAGTATTTTAAAACTTACCGTTAACAAATGAAGGAATTATAAAGACCCTGAGCAACAAAATCTTGTAAAAGTTTCATTGGTTCACAAAGAAGAATTAAAATTTGGAACTAAAGTAGTACACATTTAAATGTTTGCTTTAAAATTAAAACGGATTCTACAACTATACTGTTTCTGTTTATCAGAACTAATAAAAGCAAGCTGGAAAATAATTTAGCTTGCAACCATTTACCATCTAGAACAACCAATAAATTGTTAATTTTGTAACTTTTTTTTTTTAGGATTTGAACCCACGTCAGCTCCAGCACCCTCTGTTCCAGCTTGGCAAGGTCGATCTATTGGAACAACTAAACTCAGGCTTGTAGAGTTTTCTGCTTTTCTAGAGCAACAAAGAGATCCAGATTCTGTAAGTGCTTCTCCAAAGTATTTGTTCGTTCATTCATTCACTCACAAGTAGTCCTTGACTTACCACCACAATTAAGTCCAAATTTCCAGTGCTAAACAAGACAATTGTTAAGTGTGTTTTGCCCCATTTTACAACCTCTTGCCATAGTTGTTAAGTGAAACACAGTTAGTAACACATTTATTCAGTGATTCTGCTTCCCTGTTGACTTTGCTTGTCAGAAGGTTGCAAAAGTTGATCACATGACCTGTCACACCTCAGCTGTCATAAAAACGTGTCAGTTACCAAACATCTGAATTTTGATCACTTGACTGTGGAGATACTGAATCAGTCGTAAGTGCGAAAGGTATCATGTGTCACTTTTTTCAGTGTAACTTTGAATGGTCACTGAATAAACGTTTGTAAATTGAGGACTACCTGTATTAATTTTTTCTGGATGTGTTCACATGTTTATTTTTTCATTTATTACACTTATGTGCCACCCGTTTCACCAAAGCCGACTCCGTATTTTAAACTATACTTTGAATAATGATTTGTCGAATAAATAACAAGGGCTGGGTTCATATATAGAGCAGTGCTTCCCAAATCTGTGTAAATTATCCAAAATTGGGTAAAAGTGGGGTTTTTTGGGGGTGTAACTGCACACAAACCACACACACAAAAATCAGTCACAATAGGGACATTTAAATAAGAACTTTCTGATGAGTGATTTTGGGTAATGATGGAAAACGTTTGAGAAGGACTGACTTAGACTAGCATAACTCATACTTTATGTGGCTGGATTTATATTATCTCACTAATGTGACTGGTTTGATCTGAGCTTAAAAGGACATGTGAATCCTCCCAATCACCCCCTTCTTTCCTCTTTATATCATTTTCTACCTGCTGGGATCTCTCAGGAACCTGCTGTTAGTCTCCTGTTATTCTTGATGATTATCTCCTGACTAACCTCATCAATACATCTCTGTTGGGATGATCACAGTGTAAAATCTCTCAACCTCTGTTCATCTCCTGCTGATATTCACTTATGTTTCTCATCACCTTCTCACAATCAGCATAACAGATTAAACAAATCTTTTCTCCTGAGTCATCTTGTTTTTGATTATTGTTCAGATTGTTCTTATCAAGAGATTTATCTACTTGACTCCCACCAAAAAGCTAATCAATTCTTTTTTGTTGTCCTTTTTTCTTTCAAATCATCCATTGTTAATTGGTATTCCCTACACCCCAAAAACAAACACACCCTAACATGCTGTGGTCATATTATGCTTTGATTATCAATACTTGTTCTCTCTGGGTCTCCTTCCTCATACTTGTATTTCTGTTGTTCTCTTCTGCCAGCATTCTTCTTTCTCTCATTGCTTAAATATTTTGGATCCCCAGCATAGGATGTGATCCTCCCAAATCTTAGATAGAATCTCTCAGTACCTACCCAAAATGTACCAATGACACAAGATCCAATCTGGGTCAGTCACCAGGACTAGAGGTTTTGACTTTCAACCTTTCAGATTCGTGCAGGACCCCATCCTCTTGAATTATGAATTTGCAGTTCTACATCGTGCAAGTGAGAAAATGTAGAAAAGATCTTACAAGTTTTTTCTGTCAGAAATCTTAAAAAAACAACATCAGCTTGAGTAGACAATATTGCAGTAAGTGAAGCAATAGCCAGTCTCACTCTCTGTATGGATTTCTTAAAATTGGAGATTAAGAAGTTAGAAATTATTCTGTAGAATTTTTATACTATAAAACTTGCAAAAAACCTGTAGCAATATTAAGAGATCTCACTTAATGACATTGTACATTGCCATAGGCCGCCCAACCAAGCAGAGGAAATAGATGAACTTTTTGCTAGTCAGCTAACTAAGGTATGTAAGAAGCACATCACGATAGTAATGGGGGACTTTAATTACCCTGATATCAACTGGGAGACAAACTCTGCACCAAGTGGAAGATCAAACAGATTCCTGACAAACCTAGCAGACAACTTTCTCTCCCAAAGAGTAGAGAAGGGAACTAGGGGATTAGCCATATTGGATTTAATTCTCACAAACAGAGATGAAATGATAGAAGGTGTCGAAGCCACAGGAACCTTGGGGGGAAGTGATCATGCAATATTGGAATTCTGGAGGCACAAGCAATAGAACACAGCCAAACTAGAGTCTTGAATTTTAAAAGAGCTAATTTCAATAAACTTAGAGAGACCATGGGAAGAATTCCATGGATGAGAATCCTAAAAGGGAAAACAACTCAAGAAGCTTGGGAAATTTTGAAAAGTGAGATAATAAAGGGCCAGTCTAGCACAATACCAACAAAGAAGAAAAATAACAGCTCTCAAAAGAAACCAGCATGGCTGCATAAAGAACTCTCTGATAAATTGAAAGATAAAAAGGACAAGTATAAGAACTGGAAAGAGGGGCACATAACTAAGGCAGAATATCAGCAAACAGCCCGTGCCTGCAAAGATGAAGTGAGGAAAGCTAAGGCTCAAAATGAACTAAGGCTTGCGACCAAAGTCAAAAATAACAAAAAATGCTTCTTTCAACATATAAAAAACAAGAAAAAAGTTAAGGAAATGATTGGTCCATTAGTGGGAGAAAGTGGCAAGAAGGTGACAAGCAATAGGGAGAAAGCAGAACTATTTAATTCGTTTTTTGCATCTGTCTTTACACAAAGGGAAAAAACAGTCCAACCTACCCAAACCAGTGCCATAAAAAACAGAATAGAAACGCAAGTTAAGATAGGCAAGAAAATGGTAAGTGAGCACCTGTCCAGCCTAGACGAGTTCAAATCACCAGGACCAGATGGATTACACCCCAAGGTTCACAAGGAACTGGCAGATGTGATCTCAGAACCACTGAACTATATTTTTCAAAGATCCTGGAGCACTGGGGAACTACCAGAGGACTGGAAGAGAGCTGATGTAGTTCCCATCTTCAAAAAAGGGGAAAAAAATAGATCAAGGAAACTACAGACCTATCAGCCTGACCTCAATATCTGGGAAGATTCTGGAAAAGATAATCAAACAACAAATCAGCGAACACCTTGATGCAAACAAAGTCATCACTAAAAGTCAACATGGGTTTGTCAAAAACAGATCATGCCAGACAAATCTTATTACATTCTTTGACCAAGTGACAAAACTAGTGGACCAGAGGAATGCTGTAGATATAATTTACTTGGACTACAGTAAGGCATTCGATAAAGTAGATCACAACCTACTACTTGATAAGATAGAAAAATGTGGGTTAGATAGCATCACCACCAGATGGATTCGTAGCTGGCTGACAGGCCGTACTCAGCGTGTGGTCCTCAATGGAACCGCATCTACATGGAAGGAAGTGTGTAGTGGGGTGCCCCAGGGCTCTGTTCTGGGCCCAGTGCTCTTCAATATCTTCATTAATGATTTGGATGAGGGGATAGATGGGGAACTCATCAAATTTGCAGACGACACAAAGCTGGCAGGAATAGCCAATACTCCAGAAGATAGGCTTAAGATACAGAAGGATCTGGACAGACTCGAACACTGGGCGCTATCTAACAAAATGAAATTCAATGGTGAAAAAAGTAAGGTTCTACACTTAGGCAGGAAAAATCAAATGAATAGGTATAGTATAGGTGGTACCTTGCTCAACAGTAGTAACTGTGAGAGGGATCTCGGAGTCTTAGTAGACAATCACTTCAATATGAGCCAGCAGTGTGCTGCAGCTGCCAAAAAAGCCAACACAGTGCTAGTCTGCATTAACAGAGGGATAGAATCAAGATCAAGTGAAATACTAATACCACTTTACAATGCTTTGGTAAGGCGACACCTGGAATACTGCATCCAGTTTTGGTCACCACAATGTAAAAAAGATGTCGAGACTCTAGAAAGGGTACAGAGAAGAGCAACAAAGATGATTAGGGGGCTGGAGGCTAAAACATATAGGGAACGGTTGCTGGAATTGGGTATGTGTTGTTTAATGAAGAGAAGGGTGAGGGGTGACATGATAGCAGTGTTCCAATATCTCAGGGGCTACCACAAAGAAGAGGGAGTCAAGCTATTCTCCAAAGTACCTGAAAGCAGGACAAGAAGCAACGGATGGAAACTAGTCAAGGAGAGAAGCAACCTAGAACTAAGGAGAAACTTCCTGACAGTTAGAACAATTAACCAGTGGAACAACCTGCCTCCAGAGGTGGTGAATGCTCCAACACTGGAGGTTTTTAAGAAGAGACTGGACAGCCATTTGCCTGAAATGGTATAAGGTTTCCTGCCTGAGCAGGGGGTTGGACTCAGATGACCTCCAAGGTCCCTTCCAACTTTATTATTATTATTGTTATTGTTATTGTTATTATTACATAATAATTATATTTATATAATTCCCTTTATATATGTTTTAAATTGGCTTCTCTATGGGATATCACAAAAGAGTAAAAATCAATTTATTTAGTTTGTTTTCCTATAGAGAAAACATATTCAACTGAACATTTTATAAAGATTCCCCCTTCCCCAAGGAGATTCCATGAACACATAGAATTTTCGATCTTAATTTTATTCAAAAGCTTGTGAACTACAATAGTGTGCAGAGGTATTTTGAGCTTTTTGTACATACTGTATATAACTCTTTTCCCTGAGACAGTGAGTATATGTGCAAGGAGATATTATCAAGAGTAGAATAACAGAATAATAGAGATCAGAACCTTGCCTAAGAGGAATCTTTACAACAATAAATATATGAATAAAAACTAACAGCACAATGGTAACAAATATTAAAGGAAACAATAATGTTTCATTTTTCAGTGCTACTTTTTGGAACACTGAACAAACGTTAACATTAGAAGTAAAGATGATTTATCTCTTATAAGCTAAGATATCGATGTCAAGTGAGCCTATTAATACTTTGGATCAGTGATGATACATGTTTTAAAGATTGAGATCCCGTTCTCATGTTCGCATTGTTCTGGTATTTGCTGGTAGATCAACCTGTATGGGTGATTGGTCATTACCTGATCATCAATTTTTCAGTCAAAACCCATTATTCCCTTCAGTCAGAGAATGTGGAATTAATTGAATTTAGCACAGTATTGCTGTGATTGCTTCTTTGGTTACTGATGACAGCCATACTGCAAATAAAAAGAATCTGAGTAAAGGGAATAACTAATTGGCTTGAAAAGTTCATGAACAGAAATAAGACTGACGTAAGGAAAGAGTAACAGTAAATATTTCTTCCCTGTGTAATTTAAGAGAGACTCAGCAGAAATGTTATGCCATAAATAAGAAGTGATTTTGTGTGTCGTGCTTGCACCAAAAGGCACCCTACAGGTAGTCTTGAACTTATGACAGCCTCTTAGTCTGTTTTACAAAGGTTTTGCCCAAAACGGGCACTTAACTTCTGGGTTTTGGCAAAACCATGCCCATAGCAAATTATTGGTTAACATCCTTAGTGTTGTTGTGATTCAGGGTCAGCCTGTGGGTTCAGCAGTTGGGTCGGATGACTCAGAGGAGGAGGAGGGGGGTGTTGAAGAGCTTGCTGATGATGGCCTTGAGGCTCCGCAGAGCCCTCAGCCGGGCCCCTCCCACCTGGTCACGACGGAGACCCAGCTGTGTGAGCCTGACAGCATGGATGAAGATGACCCACAGCTGGCCCTGTTCAAGGACGCCCAATGCAGGAGGCAGTCAATCAGGAGTAAAGAGAGGAAGGCAATGGGGCACCTTGGAAGGAGGCAGAGAGAGGCCACGCCCTGAACTGAATTTAAGGGGAATGTGTGGGAGGGCTGGTTTGCTGAAGGCAACCGCTTGGATAGTTCCTGTTTCATAGCTCCTGTTTCATGGTTGGTGTCTTGTCTTGCTCTGTTTTATGTTAATAAATTTGGCAGGCTTTATTCCAGCCTCTTGCCGTTTGTAAAGGGGTTGTCCCTGCTTTTGCTGCAGGGCCGGTAGCAAGCTGGTACAGAACAGGTGTTCACTTTACAACCACTACATTCATTTAACAACCACCACAAAAATGTTACAACAATTGACTGTAATGGGCATTACGATTGTATGTCAAACACTTCCTGAAATGAGAAGAACCTTCATGGAAGAACCACAGACAAATAGAAAGCCAATTCAATGCAATGTTGGCCTTTGCTGTCTGTTTAGATGCTCACTGGATTTGGGAATAGATTTGTCATAATTCTCCCACCCTGAAAATATTGGGATGCTTTGCAAGTCCAATGTGGATTTGTTTTCACAACAAAACTGTTAGCTGAAGTCTCTTTCTGTAATGGTAAAAAAATACATAGTATAAGTAGTCTTTCTAGAAATATTTTACAATATGTTTCTCACCATCTTTTATTTTAGCTGTCGTTTAATTGAACTAGGGAAGGGTGCTGGGGAAGGGGGGGGATGTGAATGAGACTCCAGCTTGACATAACAACACTGAACCTAGTGTGAATATCAAGGTTGTTGAAATCAGAGATGATAAAGAATTGGCTGGCTGGAGAGCTGTAAGGAAGCCGGCGCTTCAAGCTAATTGGGGAATGTGATTTATGACTGTAAATTGAAGGAAGGAATTGTGCTTTGATACTATGTGCCCAGGGGAGGGGAATTCAGTTTTTGGCTTCAATTATGTCCGTGCCGATGCCATGCTACTCAAATAAAGATTCTTTAAGGTAAACAATGCCTCAAAGTTCTTTGAAGAGTTTCATCTGCTGGAACCATGATATTTGGTTAATTTAGGCCACAACGATAATGAATCTTACATTCCTATTTTCCTCTGTAGAATGTTCTGAAACAAACACAATAGATAATCTTTTTTATAACTATAATAAACAAAGCTTGTAATGTTTATGGCTTCCCACTCTTCTTAGGTTTGGATTGTGGTAGTTCTTTAAAATCAATGCCATTTTTTAGTTGTATGTTGGTAAGTAAATCAAATGCATCACTAGATAACAAAGATTTGTCTTCCTTCCTTTGAATTCCTAAATGGGTTATATATGTTTTTATCCCAGTATTATTTCACAAGAGCCACTTTTCTGCATTCTTCAAATATAAGAATGTTTAGTAAGAAGCTGCCATCTCGAGGCTATATATGGGTTATTTTAAACTATGCATTCATGAAAGTACATTGTCGACCTCTTTATACTTCCTGTGCTCCCTAGTGCGACAATTTAACCTTCTTTTAAACAATGGCTACAACAGTAAAACAGCTTAGGATGTTATATTGAAAACAGTGAACACTGTCGTGGTCAAATATCTCTTTAGAAACAGATGTTATTTTATCAGAGATATTTGAGATTGAAAGAACTGTGACTGAAGGACATATATTCACGATCTTTTCAAATCCAGATATTTTTGACGGAAACTCAGTTGTAAGGGGTTTGTAACTGGAGTTTTTCCAGTAACAAACACTCTTCATGTTTCAGCTAACCAAGGCACACTATGTTATCTTGTTGGAAAATGTTGAATTCATAGTTTATGTGTCAAAAGTAAGAACGAGTGGAATCCTTCTGTGTCTTGACAATTTTGAACAAAAGCAAACCTAGATTTCTAACAGAAAGGATGAAAAAAGGAAGTTTGATTGAGCTTTCTTTCCCAGTTCCTCATCATCACTTTAAAGAATCCTTTTGGTGTAACCTTCTGTTATTGAACATCAATTTGGAAGGAATAGAGTAAGGAGTAATTTAGATGCTCTATTCCCTTTTTCAAATTTCCCAGCTTATATCTTCTACTTGTTAGTGTATGCAGATCTTCTAGGCTCTTCTCAACCATGTCAGTAATTTCTGAAGCATATGGACAGTTGCCTCCAAGTTGTTTATTGTTCGCTAGAAACATGTCATATGTAAAGGAGTAAGACATTCTGTAGAGTATAGCACTTACAGTAATGCAAGAAGAAAATAATCATTCATGTAATGTCAAAATAAAACAATGTTCTAAGAATATTGTCAGATGAGACCAGACCATCTGTTGCTTTAAAACATATTGGATTTTTTTTTTCTGCTGCTATAGCAGCATCTGGTATTTTCAGAAAGATCTGCAAACAACTGTCGTAGCTTTACAACTGTCTTCAACTTAAATTGCACTGCCTTCTGTAACAAATTATTTTAGTTTCTGAATTATGTTTTTCTAAACTGATTTTCCTGGACTTAAAAACAGAAGCAACCAAACTGAGACATGGAGTGGGTGAATTCCTCTGACCTAAAATCTCCTTTGGAGTCTGCTAACATACATGTTCCAAGCCAAACATGTCATAGCATGGCAATTATTTTCTGATGTTTTGTTGCTGCCACTGCTGCTTACTTAAACCCAGATGGAACAGTTTTATTCACTTACATTGATAAATAAAGTTTATGGGAAACTATTGTTACTATGTGCCTAAGAAATCTAAAGGGAAAGCTGTGCCAAAATGGCAGAATCAAAGTATGCTTGCATCTTTATCAGAAGGCATACATCTAATGTTCAAAACAAATCTATACCAGTCCAAGGTTACTTCTAAATTATGTTTGTAGTTTTACAGTTAATCAAGTTTTAATGCATGTAGAGCCCCAAATATTTTGAACAGAGGACATGGATATGTACAGGCAGCAGTTCAAAATGGACACAGCAGTGTCCTTCATATTATGTAACCTTGCAAGTTCCCCTTGTTTAGATGAGCTCTACCATCAAGGTAGAAAAAGAAGGTAGGGGATTTAAATATTTTGGAGACACTATTTATATGGATTAATGGTTCAATTGTGCTTACTATTTAGTATGAGTACATGGGATTACATCCCAAATCCTACACTGCACTGAAGTATTCAGATTATAATACCCCCAAAGTTATTTTTAACATATTAATCTGCATTTTCATACAGTATGTATGCAATGATTGTAACACAGCTGTGGGATTTTCTTCTCTTAAAGGAGCTAATTAGAAGTGGTAGAACTACTAAGAGTAGAAACTGAGCCAATAAATCCTGGGTTTTGATGTATCAGACCACATGGGACTTGCTAAGTCATGGTGGCCAAGTGTGGAATATTCACTATCAGTCTACAACTGGTAATTACTATAAATCCATACAGTTATCTTCCATGGGTACCAGAAGATTGGTAGGACCTTGTCATTAATGAATTGATTAATTCATTCTTTTGTGTGTGTGTGTGTGTGTGTGTGTGTGTGTGTGTGTGTGTGTGAGAGAGAGAGAGAGAGAGAGAGAGAGAGAGAGAGAGAGAGAGAGAGAGAGAGAGAGAGAGAGAGAGAGAGAGAATGAATTGGGGAGTTCAGATAACATGCTAAGCCAATATAAATTATATGGTTTAACATGGTTTATAGCCACATTGTTTTTGATAGAAGAAGGGTGGTGGGATCTAAATGGAATAAGTAAATTAAGATTTTCCCCTCAGGCTGAAAAGATTCTCACATAATATGTGAATAAATCTCTTCTTTCTTTGAAACAGCCTCTGTCTTAACCATGGGAGATTCTATGTAAGCCAAAACAAAAATGTTAAACTAAATTCCTAGCCATTTTTTAGAACTGATAAACAGTATGCATGCAACTTCATAATCCTGTGTTGGTTCAACATCCAATTAATCTGAAGTTCTTGAAGTGTGCTTAATGTAGCATCTTAATCCAGAATTCTAACGATACTGTAGAAAGAAGCCTGAGAAATAATCCAGCTAGCATCCCTATGGATATTTCAGTATAAGTGTTTGGAAACAAGGAATATGAAGCCTAACTTTGGAACTGACTTATTTTTATTAAAAAGATACAGCCTGGTACATATTGTAAGTCTTTTACATACATATAAAGTGAGCTTTTGAAATTAACATTAAAGAGCTTAAGGAAGCTTGTTGCTTCTGCATTGTCCCATATTTGCGAAGACGCTGTATGGTAATTACTTGGAGTTACAGAATAGGATGATAATTACTGTAATTCTTGTGTAACTGATCGGTATGCAAGTTAAGCCTGCCCTTTCAAAAGCTTTTGCTCATAAGCATTCATTCATTCATGCATTTGTTCATTCGTGCGTTAGCTTCTCCCATTCATTTGTTTACTTTTCTGACCTATATACTTTGTTCTTTAAAACAGAAATACAGTACCCTTTCTCTAGCTCTCTAATCTAGAAGATAGAAAAGTTTTCTTCTTGTGCTTGGTGGATAGGGTGATTTTAGCTATTAGGAAAGAAATATTTTTTTTGGTGGCAGGGGGAAATTCAGATGGTGAAAAAAAGAACTAGTTGAATTTAGATATTATAAAATGCTACTCTTGATTCTGAAATAAGAAACTATGATAATGCTGACTATAGATACACATTTACACTGTGCACTGCATGGGTCAGAAAGAGAGCTGAGAAAACATCAACAGAGCCGTCACATCCTGAACATAAATTGTTTCAATTCGTCTCCTCCTCAGGATGCTGCTATAGGGCATTTCATGCCAAAACAACTAGACACAAAGACAGATATTTTCCCTTGTGTCACCTAATTACCATAGCACTGTCTTACGTCTAAAGATGTAGTAGAGCTGTATTACTATTAACCTTCTCATCTTTTCTACTACCTTGTCCATTGGTATCTTATGATTATATACTTTATTGTTTGTATGTACACTGAGAGCTTATACACTGGAGACAAATTCCTTTATGTCCAATCACCCTTGGCCAATGAAATATTCTACTCTGTTCTGTTATTAAATGAAGGTTATTTAATAGTAAAGTTTCTTAGGAATATGAGAACTATACTGTATCAAACTTAAAGGCTAACTAGCTCAGATTGCACATGTAATAGTATACTGGCTATTTCCTTTAAAACAGAAAGATCATCTATGTACATCTAACTTTTACGAATATATTAACAATATAAATATATTTATTTATTTTTCCTTTGTAGTATAACAAACACCTCTTTGTGCACATTGGACATGCCAATCACTCTTATAGCGATCCATTGCTGGAATCAGTGGACATTCGTCAGATTTATGACAAATTCCCTGAAAAGAAGGGAGGCTTGAAGGAACTGTTTGGAAAAGGACCCCAGAATGCCTTCTTCCTAGTAAAATTTTGGGTAAGATATTAAGCAAACATTGCCTGCATTTTAGGCATGTGTGTCTTTAGTTTTGTGTTTTCTGAATGTTGAAATAATCTTGGCTGGTATACAAAAAGTCAATGGAAGCACTTTTCTCTCTCTCAAGGAATAATTCAGTCTTACCCACAGACATGATAATAGATTCCAAAAGACATAGAAGGCACTTCACTTGGATTGGCTACTCACAATGTGTTAAGGGCTCTAGCTGAAGTGGTTTCTAAAAGAACAGACATATGGAAGACAAGCCCACTACTATATTTTAATCATGATTGGAAGAAATGCCTGTTTCTAAGAAGCAATAATAGGAAAGGGGCTGTTATCTTTGGGCTCTGTCTGGGAACTTTTCAGAGGCATCTGGACGGCTAGAATGGAATATTAGTCTAGTAGGATTTCTGCTGTAATAAAGAGGCAGTGTTGTATAGTGGTTAGGGTATTAAGGCATTGAATTGGGGGGAGGTTCATATTTAGTATCAGCCATGATGCTCACTGCATTACTTTGGAAAAGCCGCTATTTCTCAGTGCAGCCTTCCCCTCAAAATATTGTGGTTGGGAAGAAAAATGGAGGAAGAGGTGCTATAGAGTTCTCATATTAAATTCCTGAAACCATTTATTACAATAATCCAATAATTATATTGTTACTATCGAGTCTTATCATAATTATCCAGTGCCACATATCATCCATTTAATTTAACACATTTTAAACTTTTGGGCCTGCTATATATTTACCAATGTTTTAAATATATATTTACCAAATGTTTTGAATATATACCAAAGTTTTACCAAATGTCGTTACAAAAAGTTAATTTATGATGCAAATCAATTATGCAGTATCCTGGTTTGAGAGCCTGTTTCAAAACTGAAATGGCATATATTACTTTTTGTCTTTGTTTCAGAATTATAGTATGAGCAATTTTCAGTTTCATAATCCCAACAGGTCCTGGAAACACACGGACAATTTGAAGCTATTTCTAGCATATTTGTTGGCAATATATTTTTAGAAGAATATTCTCTACATATACCAACAATATATATATGCAAATCCAGTTTAATACAATCACATTGGATGAGTGGAATAGATGGAATAGAGATAGTCAACTGCTAAGCAGGCCCCAATTTGAAAGAATCCACCATTGTCCAGTTTGTTCTCTCAGCAGAGAACAAATTTACAGTTTTGCTCACTTGTATTTTTTCAAATCATTTCTCCTACAGTCTTGTTCCTAAGAATTTTTGTCTTCTTCCCCATATAAATTGTAATTTACTGAAATTGACTATCTCTGAAAAGTATTTCTTTGGTAATATGCTTCAGTGATGTAAGGTGTCTACTTCAGGTTTTCATTATATTTTAGAAATGTGAAACCCTCTTTGGAAGGTGAATGTTATATCAGAAGGTGTTAATAGAGTGCAGCTATATTTCAGGGAAGAGACACTGTAGCCAAGAGGTTAGATTTAAAAAATAATAATTAAGCTAAGGAAAGTATTTGACACATCATATTAGCTGCTCAAAGCTTAGATTAACCTATTTGGCTAAGTACAGCCAGACACACATTAGCATCTCTACTATTAATGCATAATTAGATGATCATCAGAAAATTGAAAATGAAATTAATCAGCAGAATAACACAGCTATTCAATTACTCAAGTAGGGATGGCCAAGAAAGAACAATCCACAAGATTTGATAGTTGGCATGGTGTAGAAGTACGTGGAGAAATTTGGGTGTGGTATTTAAAGGTGATCCACATGGAGCTACAATTTCCAGAATGCCCAAGTACACTTCAGAAAGACACCAAATTAGTTTTTCTGTTTTCTCTTTTTAGAAATGTAAATAGTGTAACTATAACTGGACAGACCGGAGTCAGAAATGTAAGGGGTGCAAATAGTTGAAGGACCTCCATTTCTCATCTTCATTTCTGGGGAAACAAAAATAATGTAGCCCATCTTTAACCAACAAAGTAAAATGTGGCTTGAACTTAAAACTCATTGGCTTGAGAACACTAATTCAGAAGAGGTACAGTTTGTGTCTACTGACTAGTGTAAGTAAGTCAAACTGAAGCAATCAGCTATGATGTGATGTTATTTCTTACAAACTATTACAGACATGTCAAACTCGTGACGTCACATGATGTTGTGCGACGTATCAGAGGTTTTTCTTCATTGCTGGCAATGGAGTGGGTGTGGTTTCCTGATGATGCATCCGGCCCGTGGGCCGGCAGTTTGACACCCCTGGACTATTAGACCAGGGGCAGGTGTACAATGAAATAACACATGATGCCATTTTTGACTGTTTTAGATGACAGTGATAATTTTTAAAGTTTTCTAACTAGCTATGCTGATTGGGGAAGAAAATGATGTAAGATGAAGGCCAACAATAAGGTTGGAGAAGATGGTCCTGCTGTATTTAATGCACATGGAACTAGGCATATATAATTGTCTTTCTCTGATGGACTGTTTGTTTTTTTCATTAAAAACCTTCATATGGTTTAATGCCTCCAGATCTGGACAACTGATAATCCTTAGTTTAATCTGTGATAGGGGAAAACATAGTAAAAAAACCAAACCCCTAGAACACACATTAAAAAACAACAACAACCCAAAGTAGGGAAGGGATACGGAGCATGGCTGCTGGAATTCTTTCTCGTGAAAGCAGTGGCCATGTGCAGCCTTTATATTTTCTTCTGTGTGATGAAGCAATATGTGTTTTTGTTTTCTATTCATGTATCTATGTCTGTATGTGTGCACTAGGAAGGACAAGCTAAATACCTCTGTCCTGGATCACATAACCAGGAGTAAGGGTTAGAATGAAGTAAGTGACAGTGTCTCTTATCAGTGTCTTGATAAGGCCACAGTTGGAATACTGCATCCAGTTTTGGTCGCCATGATGTAAAAAAGATGTTGAGAATCTAGAAAGAGTACAGCAAAGAGCAACAAAGATGATTAGGGAACTGGAGGCTAAAACATATAAGGAACGGTTGATGGAATTGGGTATGTCTAGTTTAATGAAGAGAAGGACAAGGGGTGACATGATAGCAGTGTTCCAATATCTCAGGGGCTGCCACAAAGAAGAGGGAGTCAAGCTATTCTCCAAAGCACCTGAAAGCAGGACAAGAAGCAACAGATGGAAACTAGTCAAGGAGAGAAGCAACCTAAAACTAAGGAGAAACTTCCTGACAATTAGAACAATTAACCAGTGGAACAGCCTGCCTCCAGAAGCAGTGAATGCTCCAACATTGGAGGTTTTAAAGAAGAGATTGGACACCTATTTGTCAGAAATGGTATAGGGTTTCCTGCCTGAGGAAGGGGTTGGACTAGAAGACTTCCAAGGTCCCTTCCAACTCTTTTATTCTGTTATTCTGTAAATGTAGTGGCCATGTGATAAAAGGAGCTATCCTTTTAACCAATCTGATTGCTAAGCAGTTCAAAAGAACGGAAAGCAGAATATGAATAAATAGTTGCTTCTGAGATATTTTGGTGTATGTTATTGTCATCCTTTTCATAGCATCTGTTGGTTGAGCTGATGTGAGTTGAATGGTTCAAAGATGTTGTGTAGGCGGTCTGTTTCCTTTTTCTGGTGTTCTGGGTTGTTGTATTGTGTTTGTACTTATCTGAATAAAAATCTTACACAGATTCTCTTGCAGGAGGTTGGATTCTTACTTTGGTGGATGGAGCAATTGGTTAGTGTGGGGTTGTTTTCTTGCATTTCTAATTTGCCATCATTTCTTCTACTGATAAGAGTATCCCAGAAGGGTAGGTTGTTGTTGTTTTCTTCTTCCCTTGTATATTTTATTCCTTCAAACAAAGAAATAAAATGGTTTGAAGTAAAAAAAAATGTTCAGGAACAATCAAGCAGAAAACAATATCCTAGTCAAGAACCACCAAGGAGAAAAACACACCCTACCAAAACTAGCAGAGCAAGCTAGTGTATATAAACAGGGAGTAAACTCATACTCACTCACACTGATGATATTACTTAGTTAAGTAATGAAACATCTGCAAGCAATGAACCAAGCTCAGAGAATACGAAGGATTCCACAGTCTTACCGTTGAGAGGCAAATGTTTTTAATCCATTGTCTACTATTGAAATATTTAAACTATTATACAAACTGGTTTAATTTAATTTAATTTTTAATTTATTAATATTTCTATACCGCCCTTCTCCCGAAGGACTCAGGGCGGTGTACAGGGTGGTGTACAAGGGCGGTGTATCAGTTGTAAGGGTATTTGTTTTAATTTGATTGGGTTGCCAGTTATATCTTTTTATCAATAAGCTTTAATAGGATGTTTAATTTTATTCTGTTTCATTGTAATTCTGTTTTGTCTTTATTATTTTTAGATACAAGACAAAATAATAATTGGCAGTATCTGCCATTGAGCCACACCTAGTAAGTCCATTAGTAGTGGAAGTGAGAGATTGGGATATTTAAAAGAAAAGGATATATGCTTTGAACTGAGTGAAGCAGAACAGGACATAAACCTTGATCAGTTTTATATATCCACTAGTAACTGGCATAGATAGCTGACCCATTCATGTTTACAAAGGAACAAACTACACTGAACACGATAGATCTCGTTCCTGAGTAAATATACTCAGAATTATGCTATTACAGTGTTAAATTGCTGTGGTATTGCTTCAGAATAATGCAAACGTACGTGTCAGAGAATATATCAATAAGTAATATTGTAATATCAATAAGTATTTTAATGAAAACCTACTTTTCAAGAATCTGCATTGCAAAGAAGTATTCTAGAAAATAACACATGCTGCAATTAGCGGTTTTCTTTTGCTTTTTTTTCCTTTTAAAGATGCTTTGAAGTCCAAAGCATTTTTGAAATTCAAATGTAGAACAGAGATAAAGGAATCTGCACAATAAAAGGGCATTAAATCATGTCCAAAAATCTCTCCCATTTTATAGATGTAAATATATGCCATAATTAGTGGTAAAGTAACATGAGTTGGATGGTTAACTTTATTCCTTTTCTTATCATGTAAAATAGATGTGACCTGAAAAATATAATGCTGTTTCTTTGTCTCCCATTGTTAACAGTAATGAATTCAGTATATTTTGTGTTCAGAAAGAGCTCCGCCACATGGTCTCCTCCCACGTCCCTCATGTGTGTCTGCTGCCCTTTTTGGAGGCATGTCAATTCTTTGTCTCCATTCACAAAAAAGCCATTGTAATGTTTTCCCCTCCTAAAGATGTCATTTTTATTGCATAACTGAGTAAGGCTTGGCAAATCAACTGCCTTAGAGAGATGAGGTTAGTCATGCAGCCTGGTCATTTTGACCCAGTTTTGCAACCTCTTTGAGGTGAAAGGAAAGCTCTGCTGCTTGCCCTTTCCAGTCACCCGAGAGAAGATCATTCCTGCCCAGGGACCTTCAAGGACCTGAATACAAAATTCTTGATACAAGCGTGTTCATTCTTGTGAATGAATTAGAGAGCAGTTGGGAAGTGCAGTTGCTTGGCTTGGGCAGCAAAAGCTGAGCCGTGTGGCAATGCAAAGCCGGCAGCAAACAGAGCCAAACTTCCAGATGCTGCACTTGGGGGGGAAAATTTAGAGAAAAGAAAAGAAATTGGAATGAATCTCTCTCTGCCTTTGGTCCACTGTTCACTGGAAGGAGAGGAAGCATAATGTCCTCATGTGAATGACAACTCATTGCAGCTCAAGCTAATGGTAGGAATGCCATTTAGCAAATGGCCCTCTGTGTTCAGTTTTAACTACTGCATATTTTGTCTGTTACTTATGCTGCGCTTTCAGGAAATGCAGGATTTCCCCCATACACGCACACCTGTTCACAGCAAAAGAATTCCAGTCTCTTTGGGGGGAAAAAACTAAAGCATTAATTGTTTAAGTAGGCTGTTGTAAAACACACGCAGGCAAATGCCTTCTTTTCCCAGACTTTAGTCTTTTCTTCACTTAGAGTAGTCTTGTTTTGAGCCAGCTCTCTTTCAATGCCTGCTGTGGGCCTTCAGCAGGAGCTGTTTGCATGTATCATGTCAAGTGGTTGATAGGCTTGGTATGTAAAATTTCCAGCACTTCGTACTGACAAGCTGCATTATATTGATGGATGAATACATTATATGTATCAACAGGCACAGAGAACAAGTGTCTGGGAAATGGCCAGTTCTGTTTTTCAGGATGTTGCTGAAGTATTTGCATTAAAAGGAAACCTAACACTGAACCTCTTGTGTTGTGATTTTAGACTATAATTTGCTACTACTCTTGCCTTTAAAAGGTGCTGAAAGCAGGAAATAATCCAATTCTCTGTTTCCAGTTGGATTTAATCATACACTTCAAATCTTGGATTAGATTTAGATGTTAGATGTTTTTTCTTCCACCTTCACCTTTTTAATTTGAACAACATGCTTTTATAAATGTACTAGCCAACACAGAAGAAATAGAAAAAAGGTAGCATCCAAAACGTTCGTGAAGTACGCTGATGAAAATTTACTTTGTATATGGGGAGAAACAGGCTTCGTCTCAATCCTGACAAGACTGAGTGGCTGTTCATACCGGCATCTCGGGCTGACCAGCCTTCTCCATCATTAACAATAGGGGATGAGGTATTACCCCCCCCCCCCGTTGATAGGGCTCACAACTTGGGAGTCCTCCTGGATTCATGGCTCAGTTTGGAAGATCATATAGGAGCCGTGACCAGGGGGGCTTTTGCCCAGGTTTGCCTGGTGCGCCAGTTGCGTCCCTATCTGGACCGAGATGCTCTACGTACAGTCACTCATGCACTCGTGACCTCCCGGTTAGACTACTGCAATGCCCTCTACATGGGGCTGCCCTTGAGGACCACCCGAAGGCTTCAACTGGTGCAGAATTCAGCCGCACGGGTTTTGATGGGTGCTTCCCAATACTCCCATGTAACACCTCTTCTCCGTGAGCTGCATTGGTTTCCGGTTGCCCTCCGGGTGAGATTCAAGGTGCTGGTAATGACCTATAAAGCCCTAAATGGCTTGGGTCCGGACTATCTAAGGGAACACCTGCTGCCAGCATCATCTTCCCATCCTCCTGTGCGCCCCCAGAGGGAGGGTCTTCTCAGGGTACCGCCGGTTAATGAATGCCGGTGGGTTATTCCCAGAGGAAGGGTGTTCTCTGTGGGTGCGCCTGCCCTATGGAACCAACTACCCACAGAACTTAGGACTGCCCCCGACCTTCGCTCATTTCACCAGGACCTGAAAACTTGGCTCTTCGATCTGTTTGGTCTAGACTGTGGGGTTGTTAATTTAACTGGGTTTTAGATTTACTCTTGGGGCTTGAATTTAATTTAATTGTTTTAAATTGTTTTTAATTTTTTGTATTCATGGTTTTAACTGCCCTGTAAACCGCCCTGAGTCCTATGGGAATAGGGGAGTATACAAATCCAATAAAATAAAATAAAATAAATAAAATAAGCTTCAGTATTAGTATTCATGCAAACTCAGTACTAAATGGGCTAAATCAAGGAGCTGAGATGATTGAATGGGTCTCTACTGGTCCCAAAGAAACTCATCTCCTGGGTCATATAGAGAGCTTCAGCACCTTCAATTGTGCCTAGAAATCACCAATGTGGCTCCCATAGCAGTTGTATTACAGGGCAACAGTGAGACTGCCCAGTAGACATTTGGAGCATTGCACTTTGCGCTAACTGAAACCTAATCCTAATAATGTCATTAGATGTCCATTCCCGACATACTTTAAAAAAGTTAAAAAGTTAAAATCCGATGGTTTCCAAACAAGGAATTTTTTAAAAAAATTATAAATCCAAAAGTTTCTCAAATTATCCTTCTTTTATGCCTCAGTTATCTTCACAGTATTGTTATAAGTCAGTTTTAATTTCCCCAAAGCTTAAACTGCCGCTTCTAGTTCAGGAGGGAGGGGTAAAGAAAAAAGCCCCCTCCCCCCGAAAGCTTGGGGATTTCTTGCTTTTGAATGCTTTTTCTCAGAACCGGTATTTTCGCTTGTAGAGAGATAAGGAAAGTAGTCTAAACCCAGATCAGCTGTTTTGCTTTCCGTTTTTTAGAATTCATTGTCTCTGATGATCAGCTGCTTCTGACTGACTGCATGGGTGCAGTCAGCCTTTCTTCCTGCCAGTCCTGAGGACTGCTTTGGATCAAGCAAGTCAGCTACTGCTGGCCCACGATCTGCAAAGTTTCACCTTTTGGCCAGTTGCCTCTACGCAGCGACTTTCGGTCCTATTGGACTCCCCATGGGCTTGGGGAACGGAGCTTCATTCTGAAGCATCCATGTTGCAAGTGACGACACCGGAAACTCCCCTAAGCCTAATCCTAATAATGAAAGGCCTAACCCCAACTCTCCCCTCACAACAATTAACTGGAATCTTAAAATGATGCCTGCAACACCCTTAATTCTTAGCTAGTTCAGAGAATACTGTGATCAACAGTATTCCAGCAAAACAAGAGTAATCATCTCCCATCATCCATACCTTACCGCCAATGATCCCTGAGGGTGAACACTGCAGTTTTAGTCTTATGCCTAGGTCTGAATCCTGACTATCTTCGATCTAGAAAATGTTTTCCCTATCATTCTCTGAAGCTGTTTTCCATCACCACTTCTTCCACTGTTTTTTTCCAAAGAGAAAGCATATATGGGATAACAGTTGTCTAATACACTATACTTAAACTCAAGAGATGCCTCTTGAAGAGTGGACCTCCTGCTAGTATTTCCAGAATCCCACACATGATTTGGTTTTATGATCTTTACCTCAACATGAGGCCTCTAAGACAGCGGTCCCCAACCTTTACAGCTTGGCAGCTCGGCTGGGGGGGGGGAGACAGGGGAACTGGCCTACACAAGCAGCGGGCTGGCGCCACTCATGCAAGTAAAGCTGCATGTGCACTCTCTGGCCAGCCGCTCACACGGCCCAATTCCGAATAGGCCACAGCCCGGTAGTGGGCCTCAGCCCAGAGGTGGGGACCCCTGCTCTAAATTACGCATGTTGGAATGATGAAAACTGAAGTGGCTGGAACAGACCACTCAAGACAGCTGGTAACTTCAACTGATTTATTAAGACAGAGCAGAAAGGTACAGGAGCACTTGGCTATTTATAGTCTGGCGCCGGTCGTACGGTCCAATCATGAGCCGCCCTTCTTCCCGCTTTACTTCTCTTCCAATCAGCTCTGCGGCTCGTTTGACAGTTCTGCTCCTCGTGCGGCGGCTTGTGTTGTTTTGACAGCCGCGAGCTGTCAACTCGTGCGCATGCGCCAGTCCGGAGTTTTGACAGCTGTCAAAACTCCCTCGTGTTCCGCTGTCAACGATTTACCTCATGTTCCGCTGATAATGTTAAACCTTTATGAATCAATAATGTTAACACATAAACTGCAATAACTGAACTATACACATATAATACACCCCTTACCCCTCCCCTGGATGGTTTCCGCCCCCGTGTGTTTGTTTGTCGCTCCCTGCCCATTCATAGTCTTGCAAGTAAGTTGGTGGTTTCCTCGATCGGCTGGACCGTCGTGGGGGAGCCTCGTCTTCGAGAACTCCTTCCTCCTGCGGTTGTGGCTGTGCTTCTTCGGATGGCGGAACGCTAGGTATAAAGGGGGTTAAAAGGGGTTGTTGTGATGGTGGGGGTGTGTTTTGTGGTTTGCGGATTCTTATTTGATCTAGGTGTCGTCGTAGTTGGCCGTGTGTGTCAGAGTGGATTAAATATGAGACAGGTCCGGTTTGCTTTATTATGACGCCTTGGATCCATTTTTGGTTGTTGGTGTAATTCCTAGCCCAGATAGCTTGGCCTGGCAGAAAGGTTCGTGGCGCGGATGTAGGAGGTTGTGGGTCATTAGGAGTTCTATCTGGGTGCAGTCTGTCTAATCTTGTTATTAGCCTCCTGCCCCATCGAAGTTCAGCTGGTGATTTGCCAGTGGTGGTGCCGGGTGTCGTGTGTTGGGCTAGGAGGAATTGGCTAAGGCGTCGGTGCCAGTTTCCTTTTATGAATTTATTAAGTGCTTCTTTTGTTGACCTCACCATTATTTCTGCCATGCCATTTGTCGACGGGTGGAAGGGTGCTGACGTCACCAGTCTAATACAGTTCCTCGAAGCGAACATCTGAAATTCACGAGAGGTGAATTGTGGGCCGTTATCCGAAACTATGACGTCTGGGAGGCCATGTGTTGCAAAAACTTTTCTAAGTGCTTGTATAGTGGAGTATGTTGTTATTTTGTTTAGGGGTATCACCTCGAGCCATTTAGAAAAGCTATCCACAATTATTAAGAAATTCTGCCCTCGTATTGGTCCCGCAAAATCTAGGTGGATACGGGACCATGGGTTTTTTGTTGTTTCCCACTTATGGATTGGAGCCTGGGGTGGTTCGCTTCTTGTTAGTTGGCAAGTATAACATCCCCCTACATGTTGTTCTATGTCTTTATCAATTCCTGGCCACCATACATAGCTTCTTGCAAGTAACTTCATTTTTACCATTCCAGGGTGCCCTTCGTGTAATGTTTTTAATGTTTGTTGTATATTTGTGTGTGGTATCACTACTCTATTTCCCCATAGAAGACAGCCTAAATGAGAGGTTAGTTCTGCTTGTCTGGTGAAAAAAGGGCGAAATGTTTCTGCTGGGCTTTTGTGTGGCCATCCAGTTGTGACCCATTGCAGAACCCTGCTGAGAGTTGAATCCTTCGCGGTGTTATCAGCAATGATTTTTGCTGTGAGGGGGAATTCTGGTAATTCCTCGATGGCCATAATGTTGCTTGCAGGGGCTGGGTCTGGGTCGTGGCAACGTATAGGGAGTCTGCTTAGGCAATCTGCATGCCCTAGTTCCCTGCGTGGTTTGTATACTAGTTTGTAGGAGTAAGCTGATAGGAAGGTTGACCAGCGTAGGATTCTAGGGGACAATATTTGCGGGGTCGTTTTGTCCCAGGTAAATATGCCTAATAGGGGTTTGTGGTCCGTGAAGATAGTGAACTGTCTGCCATACAGATAGTCGTGAAATTTTTTAACTCCAGCAACGATGGCCAGGGCCTCTCTGTCAATTTGAGCGTAGTTCCTTTCTGTTTTAGTCAGAGTCCGAGAGTAAAATGCAATGGGTCTTTGGGTGTCGTCCTGGTCCAGGTGGCTCAAGACTGCCCCAATCCCGTATGGAGATGCATCGCAAGCGATGCAGACGGGGGTGTCCTCTTGGAATAGTGTGATAGTGGAACTTTTACAAATGATGTTCTTGAGTGACTGAAAACTGTTTTCATGCACTCTTGTCCAGGTCCAGGGTTTGCCCTTGTCTAATAGCCTATGAAGTGGCTCTGCAATAGTAGCCTTGTGGGGGAGGAAGGCGTGGTAAAAATTTAATAATCCCAAAAACGCCTGAAGTTCCTGTTTGTTTTTGGGGCTGGGGGCTGCTTGGATGGCTTTTAGTTTGTCGTTTGTCGGGTGAATGCCCTGGGCGTCAATCTTATACCCGAGGAATTCCGTAGAGGGAACTCCTATAGAGCACTTCTCTCTTTTTAGTTTAAATCCGGCCGTTCGGAATCGCTCTAGCACAGCTGACAGTCTGTCAGCTAGGATGGCTTCTGTTTCTCCGGCGATAAGTACATCGTCGAAGTAAGGGGAGACCCCGGGGATTCCCTTTAATGTTTTTTCCATAATACTTTGGAAAATGCCTGGGGCGGTCGAAATGCCAAATTGTAGTCTTGTCACTTTAAATGCTCCGCGGTGAGTGACGATTGTCTGGGCTGCCGCGGTGTCATCTGTCACCGGCAACTGCAAATACGCCTGCGTGAGATCTAATTTCGCAAAAATGGCGCCTGAGCGAATAGAAGCCAGGACGTCCCTAACTGCTGGAATGGGGTAAGAGTGGGCATTAAGTGCTAAGTTGAGTGTCCCCTTATAATCTGCGCATATTCTAATTTGGCCATTTGGTTTCAGTGGCGTTACTATGGGGGTTTCCCAACTGCCCCCGTCAGTAGGTTCTAAAACTCCAAGTTTGACAAGGCGTTCCAGTTCGTCCTCAATTTTTTGTTTGAGGGCGAAGGGGACCCGCCTGGCCCTGATTTTAATAGGCTGTATGGCGGGGTTTAAGTTAAGGGCGATGGGAGGTCCTGTGTATTTGCCTAAGGAACCATCAAAGACGTCTGCAAACTTCCTGCAGACAGTCTCAAGGGTTGATGTCTGAATGGCGTTGACGCCTGTGAGGGCAATTCCTAAAGGGCTAAACCAGTTTAACCCTATCAGATTAGTGCGATCCCCCTGGGTGACTAATACTTCTAGTGGTCCCTTGAACTTTTTGTATTCTACCCAGAGCTTAGCCCTCCCCTTGAGTTGAATTGGTGTCTTCTGGTAGTCAGCTAATTGAACTTGAGGGCTTTTTAACGGTATTGTTTTTTTACTGCGCTCACAAATTTCTCTAAACGTTCTAGACGAAATTAAGGTTACAGCAGAACCTGAATCCACCTCCATATCGCAATAGACTCCCTGTAATTTAGTTTTAATTTTTACCTTAGGGCTTAAGCTGTGTACTCCCTCCACTGTCTTCACTAACCCCACTGAGGGCTTTCCCTTACTGGCTCGGTGGGTGATCGTACCTGGGGAAGCAGCCTCTACTTCATGCAGGTTGTCGCGGGGATGGCCTCGGCAGACGGGTTTAATGTGGCCGGTCTTGCCACAATTATGACATTTAGCGCTCCGGAAACGGCAATTTGCCCGGGCATGGTTTCCGCCGCAGCTGGCACAGGCGTTTCGTTGTTCCCTTTGGGCTGAGGTGAAGTTTCTTGGACTGGGACGGTCGTTGTTGTCGCTCCGTCTACCTTGCCTTCTCTCCATTCGGCGTTGTAATGCATCGGTGTCTGTTAGATCGATGGACTCTTCGTCGCTGAGACACGCTTCGTCCTGATGGACGCTGCTTTGGGGTTCCATTGCCGTTCGGTTGGAGGGCTTCTTGTGGTTATCTTCATACGCCAAAATCTCACGGGAGACCTGGGCGAGGGTCATCTCCGGCTTTGACGTGATTTTCTTCTTGAGACGTTCGTCCCTCAGCCCGATGACCACCTGGTCCCGAATCCGGTCCTCTAAGTCGGGGAAGTTGCAGCTTCGCGCAGCGTGCCGGACTCCCGCGATGAAATCATTTGCTGGTTCATCCGGCCGCTGCCTTCGTTGGGCGAACTGTACCCGCCAGTACAGTTCTGAACGGGCCGGCATGTAGTGCTTGCTGAGCCGGTCAACGAGTTCTGAGTATGGAACTTCAGTGATCGGCACCGGGCTGAATAGTCCGACAGCAGCATCGTAGACGGGCGGACCGCTGATGTACAGTAGTGCGGCTGCCTTGGCTCTGTCATCTGTTATTTTGCTGACGAGGAGGAATCCCTCTACCTGCCCCAGATGCGACTCCCATCGCTCGGGGTGGTGAGTGTCAAACTCCCTCACTCGTCCGAAATTTGCCATGCTGTCAGGGCTCGGTGGTCCGCTTCGCTGGGGAGTTAAAACTCCCAGTGACTCGCTCTATTGGCCGAGGATTCCCCTGGCCGTGACTTCAGCTCTGGAAGCGGATCCCACCTTCGTCGCCAGTGAAGTGGCTGGAACAGACCACTCAAGACAGCTGGTAACTTCAACTGATTTATTAAGACAGAGCAGAAAGGTACAGGAGCACTTGGCTATTTATAGTCTGGCGCCGGTCGTACGGTCCAATCATGAGCCGCCCTTCTTCCCGCTTTACTTCTCTTCCAATCAGCTCTGCGGCTCGTTTGACAGTTCTGCTCCTCGTGCGGCGGCTTGTGTTGTTTTGACAGCCGCGAGCTGTCAACTCGTGCGCATGCGCCAGTCCGGAGTTTTGACAGCTGTCAAAACTCCCTCGTGTTCCGCTGTCAACGATTTACCTCATGTTCCGCTGATAATGTTAAACCTTTATGAATCAATAATGTTAACACATAAACTGCAATAACTGAACTATACACATATAATACAAAAACAGGATGATAATTTACCTCAAGAGCATTGCTACTTAAGACAGTTACTAAGGCCAATAATATTCTGACAATAAAAGCAGATCTGCCATTGTGACCAAAATGACTACTCCAGATAGAAAGATGATTCATACACCACAGAATAATTACATTTAATACAATGTTTTTAAAAAATTAGTAAGATGAGTTTGCCTGACAAAATAGCTGTCCTTATGTTCAGATATATCATTTAGTCAACTGTGACAGCAGATTGATGACAGATTGATTTCACTATTTCTTAGGAAGAGTCCCTAGCAAATTATTTGAGACTCTACCATATTAAAATTATACTTGTGGTAGAACTAGAAAAAAAAATGGTGGGGTCATGTGGCAGTAGGAAACAAAGATTATATTACATTACTTTTTCATACTTATTTTAATCTAATGTTCTTAATAAAAATTTGGTCCATCTGTAAAGCCTTTTCATCTGCTTTACAAGTCACATGTTGTTGCAGTCTAAACTAGGAATAGTTATTCAGATCTGAGTGTCTGGTCTTTGAATAACCAGTCCCATGAAGATTTGCAAAAAGATGCATTGCTGAGGAAATCTCAGTAATGGTACTTCTATTCCAGTTAGATGCAAATTCTTTCTCTTTGGACTTAACTAGTGACAGGAATACATGCAAAGCCACCCAAATCTTCAAACACCAATCTATTGGCCCCTGTACTCATGATTATTAAATTAATGTGGGAGCACAAACATTAATGAAGGCAGCATGATGGGTCAGTGATTAAAACACTGGGCTTGTTGGCTGGGAAGTCATCAGCCCAGGTTCAAGACTCAAGCACCACATTATGGAGTGATATCCCATTCTCACCCCAACTACTGCCAACCTAGCAGTTTGAAAGCATGTAAATGCTATTACATGAATAGGTACTACTTTGAGAGGGTAACAGCTCTCCATGATGTCATGCTGGCCACATGATCACAGATGTGTCTTTGGACAGTGCTGGCTCAATGGCCTAGAAATGAGGATGAACACCACCTCCTAAAATCAGCTATAGCTAGTGGAGTAAAATCTTCGGGGACCCCTTCTTTTATAAACATAACTACAAATTTCATACAAATAGGTTCAGGCTGATCTTATACTTTTTCCTTTACTTCACTTATGCCTGTTGATACAGTTAGGAAAAGGGAGGTAATGCTGTACCTTGGGCATCATTGCAATAGAAATATTTTTTCTTGAACTTGTGCTGATTTTATAATAAAGGTGTGTTACTGGGAGTGGTTCAACACAAAGCAGTCATTGTTTTTATTCTTCATAATTCCTCTGGGCCTCACATTCTTAAGAAGTCAAGATAAAAATGGCCAGAGGGCTGTTTTATTTTAATGTGCTCCTATTGCTTCTTTTCCTACGAAAGGAGGATATACACCAGTGGTGGGATTCAGCCAGTTCGCATCACTTCGGCACAACCGGTAGCAAATCTTTTGTTGCCCAGGCCCAGAATGGACTTCCGGAAGTGGCATCCACACAAAGAACCGTTTGTTCACATATTTGAATCCCACCACTGATATACACCAATAGCCAGTTAAAAGAGAAAGTCAGTAGAAATGGGACAGTTAGTGGGGTGAGGGTGGAGATTAGAAATAACTTATTTAAGGGAGAAGGAAAGTCCTCAGTTAACAATACTAAGTGGAAACTACATTGCCAGTCAACGCAGTTTTAAAGTGTGATGTCACATGAACACACTGACTTACAGCAAGAGTTCCTGCAGGTCTGGTTACAATCGTTAAGCAAATCCTCTGGGGTTGTTAAGTGAGAAGTCATGTGGTCACCCTTTGTGACCTCCTGCTGGCTTCCCCATTGACTTTGCTAGTTGGAAGCTGGCGATAAAGTCACAAATGGTGATCATGTGAGTGCAGGATGCTGCAACCATCATAATTACAAGTTGGTTGCCAAGTGACCAAATCACAATCATGTAACTGCCGGGGTGCTGCAACTGCCACAACTTTAAAGATCAGTTCAGTGTCCTAGCACCAGTCACTGAGAGGGGAGTTGCAGAATATACCTGGGAGTCTTGCATGTTAACAAAATTCAGGAGAAAGTTGGAAAGGAAAATATTTGAGTGCTGAGCCTAAAAGAGAACTATACGTTTCTGGAATGAATACATCACTTTTGTTTGAGAAATTTAAGGTGAAAAAGAAGAATCGAGGTGAGGGATAATCCTGAACTATAATAAGTACTCAAGATAAATTTCTAATTCCATGCAGTCAGTTTCTTTGTTTTTTAACCTCTGAAGTTTACTGTTCTCTGGGATGAGCTCCACCCATCACAAATGCTACCAATCATCTACGGAGCATCTTCCATTTTATGATTAAATCTCAGTTACTTTCTCCAAACAGTGCTGTCTGCAAAAAGTTTGGATAGTTATATTATAAAAACATTCCATCTTTGCTGTGTTTTATAAGTGTGGTGTTGGACGGGAGGATTTGAATAGGAGATGTTTCCTGCAAATGTTCACATACTTTCTCCAAGTATATGCTAGTGCAGGGGTGTCAAACTCAATTTCATTGAGGGCAGTTCATTGCATTGCAGTTCCCCTCAGGGGGCTGGGTGGGTATGGCCAGGGTGGGCGTGGCCTACTGGGTGGGCATGGCTAGAGTGCGTATGGCCTACTGGGTGGGCATGGCCAGCTCTACATCATTCGCATCAAGGGTGCCTATGGGGGCCTGGGCAGGAGTGGGACAGATCTGAGGGTCTCTGGCCGAAGGAGGGTCTCTGGGCCAGGGCCAAGGCAGCAGGGACCGTTCCCTCACTGTTTCCAGGATGGCTTCGGGGGCCACATGAAACCACTTTGCGGGCCGGATTCGGCCCCCGGGCCTTGTGTTTGACATGTCTGTGCTAGTGTGTCCTTATTCTTGTTTTGTGTAAGTATTTGCACTCTGCAACAGGTTGTCCAGTGTCCTCTTCCCTGTGAGCTGCTGAGAAGTTTTCGAACGGTTTGGTTTCAATTTTCAGTGGCTGTGTTGAAAGAATACTGGGCAATCTTCCTTACTCTTCAATGACATATGACATCTACAGTAGCTTTATTTTAATGCCTATGAATTTTTATCAGTAACCACTCCGAGCTGTTTTTACAAGTTGCTGTAATTAAATTAATTATAAGAAATTGGATTCCCAGTGATCTAAACTGTACCTGTGTCACCTGCGTTTGAGAAGTTATCATTAATTGTGATGGATTATAAATACAGTGTATGATATGATTCATTATTAGCATACGGAATTATTGAATGTTCTCTTTAAAATCTTATTTCCAAGCAAAATAAGGGGCTAACCGTATATATTTCTAGCTCTTTTAATTGCAAAGGATGGCTTATTTATTTATATGTATTCAGTTCAAGTTGGGGGGGGGGAAATGATATTTTTCCCATTGAATAGTTATATCCTCTTAATTCTTTAAATTAGAAACTGGATAGTTAAAATAGTCAAAACCTTTTATGGCCAGGCAATTTTGAATCCAAACCTTAAATGAAATAACCCTGCCTTTCAAAATTGCAGTGGAAAGTCACTTGGCAACAAACAAACCTGCAGTGAGAATCCAGGTGATATATTACTTTGAATATAACGGGACTGTTTGTGGTTCCAGAGTAGCCTGCATAAAGGGAGAATGCTAATTGCTTCTTATATAAATGCTGTTTTTCTTACAGGCGGATTTAAATTGCAACATCCAAGATGATACAGGAGCATTCTATGGTGTAACTAGTCAATATGAAAGTTCGGAAAACATGACAATCACCTGTTCCACCAAAGTCTGCTCATTTGGGAAGCAAGTGGTGGAAAAAGTAGAGGTAGGGATTATTGTTGCCATCTCATACTTCTCTGTGTTGTTGTTTTTAAACAAATGCCTTTTTTCCCCAAATTGTACATCTGAACCAGTGCATCTACAGTTGTGCTAATATAAAATTGTTGTGCTGGCCAAGAAATTAAAAGACGCTTGCTCATCGGGGAGGAAAGCCATGGCAAATCTAGACAGCACACTAAAAAGCAGAGACATCACCCTGTCAACAAAAGTGCGTATAGTCAAGGCTATGGTCTTCCCAGTTGCAATGTATGGCAGTGAAAGCTGGACCATAAGAAAGGCTGAGCGCCAAAGAATTGAGGCCTTTGAACTATGGTGCTGGAGAAGACTCCTGCGAGTCCCTTGGACTGCAAGGTGATCAAACCGGTCAGTCCTAGAGGAGATAAACCCTGACTGCTCAGGCCAGATCCTGAAGTTGAAACTCAAATACTTTGGCCACCTAATGAGAAGGAAGGACTCACTGGAGAAGAGCCTAATGCTGGGAAAGATTGAGGGCAAGAGAAGAAGGGGACGACAGAGAATGAGGTGGCTGGATGGAGTCACTGAAGCAGTAGGCATGAGCTTAAATGGACTCCAGAAGATGGTAGAGGACAGGAAGGCCTGGAGGAACGTTGTCCATAAGGTCGCGATGGGTCAGACACGACTTTGCAGCTAACAACAAATATTTTCTCCAGGTTCTTAGGTATGCTTTTGGGGGAAAAAACTGACTAGGGAAGTGGAATATGCTCCCTGCTATTCAACTTGGACTAATTTGCTAGAATTTTCTTTAGTGAGTACCCTTTAAAATGCTTAAAGCAGTCTGTCTATTTGACAACAGTAGTATTTTATACTGCAGCTTGATCATTATGAAATCTCTTTGTGTCTTGGACATGTAAGCATGCATCCCTGTAACAGCCTTTTTCACTATTTTTGGAGAAGTCTAAAATTCTGTTTTAGCCTACATATTTCCTCTGCTGAATCTTGTTATAGGGCTTAGCAATGACACCTAAACTTATATACTGCCCATAGTGCAGAGGTCTTCAAACTTTGCCCTTTTATGACTTGTGGACTTCAACTTCCTCTGTTCCTGGAGGAAACTGATTATCTGGACCCGTACCAATCGGGTTTCAGGCCCGGGTACAGGATGGAGACGGCATTGGTCGCGCTGGTGAATGATCTCTGGCGGGCTCGGGACAGGGGTTGCTCCTCTGTCCTAGTTCTATTAGATCTCTCAACGGCTTTTGATACCATCAATCATGGTATCCTATTGTGGCGTCTCAGGGGGTTGGGAGGCACTGTTTTGCAGTGGTTATCCTTCTATCTCCTGGGCCGCTCGCAATCGGTGTTGACGGGAGGGCAGAGGTCCACCCCGAGGCCTCTCATTTGTGGAGTTCCTCAGGGGTCGGTTCTCTCTCCCCTCCTGTTCAACATCTATATGAAGCCACTGGGCGAGATCATTCGTGGTTTCGGGGTGGGGTATCATCAGTACGCTGATGATACCCAACTTTTTTTCTCCACCCCGAACCAACCCAGTGATGCCCTCACCGTGATGTCCCATTGCCTGGAGACGGTCCGGGTCTGGATGGGAAGAAACAGGCTTCATCTCAATCTTGCCAAGACTGAGTGGCTATGCATACCGGCATCTCGGACTAACCAGCCTATTCCATCTTTCATGATGGGGGGGTGAGGTGTTGCCCCCCGTCAATAGGGCACGCAACTTGGGCATCCTCCTGGATTCGCAGCTCAGTTTTGAAGACCATATAGGAGCCGTGACCAGGGGGGCCTTTGCCCAGGTTCGCCTGGTGCACCAGTTGCGGCCCTACCTGGACCAAGATGCCCTACGCACAGTCACTCATGTGCTCGTGACCTCCCGATTGGACTACTGCAACACTCTCTACATGGGGCTGCCCTTGAGGACCATCCGGAGGCTTCAGCTGGCGCAGAATGCAGCCGCGCGGGTTGTGATGGGGGTTTCCCGATACTCCCACATAACACCTCTGCTCTGCGAGCTGCATTGGCTTCTGGTTGCCCTCCGGGTGAGATTCAAGGTGCTGGTGATGACCTATAAAGCCCTAAATGGCTTGGGTCCGGGATATTTGAGGGAGCACCTGCTGCCAGCATCAAGTTCCCTTCGTCCTGTGCGCTCCCACAGGGAGGGTCTTCTCAGGGTACCGCCGGTAAAAGATTGCTAGCGGACAATACCCAGGGGGAGGGGCTTCTCTGTGGGTGCGCCGGCCCTTTGGAACCAGCTGCCTGTAGAGCTTAGGACTGCCCCTGACCTCCGTTCATTCCGCCGGGACCTGAAGACCTGGCTCTTTGAGCTTTCTGGCCTGGACTGAGGGTATTAATTGGGGTTTTAATTGGTTTTTAATTAGGATTTTTATATTCAAGGTTTAATATAATCATTTTAATTGTTTTAAATTTTGTAATTGTGGTATTGTTTCTTTTAAAAAACCTTGTGAACCGCCCTGAGTCCTACGGGAGAAGGGCGGTATATAAGTCTAATAAACTAAACTAAACTAAACTCCCAGAATTCCTCAGCCAGTGTGCCTGACCTCGAAAGGATGGAAGATTAAGTCAACCTTGAGCTCCATCAGGACTGACCGCTGGGTCTGTGGGCAGAGTTTGCTTACAATACCACATTCTAACTGTTGTGCCAACAGGGCTCTGGATATACTTGTTTTTAGCTCAAGAATTAAGAACTCTTACCTAAATTCCTGGTATTATGGATGATCTGTTTTATAGATTTGAGGATTCGCCACATACCGAACAGGGAATATTTCAAAATCTTCCTTAATGTTCTCAACTGATAAAATATGGATAATGATATAGGTATCTACACCAAAGGCCTTCTGTTAAATACACTTTTCCATTGCACTGTATATGGAGCTTCATTTGGCAAGCAAACACACTATAACAGTGAGGCTTGTTGCTAAAAATGCATCTGTGGCTTGTAAAACTTAAAACTATTAAATTAAATTGGGATTGGCTTCTCAGTATATCTAGTGGGCATTAGAGTGTTGTGCTATTCTTATTTTGGCTTACTGCAATTATCCAAGATTAAGAGGATGGGTTAAACAATGTAGTATTTTCCAATATTTTTTATGACAAAGTAACATTTCAGCTCCATTGTGATGTTTAATTCATTAGAATTATATAATTAAGTAAGAGCCACAGTTGACAATATATGAATAACTTCATTTTATGCAAGTGGAGTTTCCCTTGCTCTCCTGATTTCTTATATTTTCTCCTGACACACACCCCTAGTCTCCAGATTTCTTCAGAGTGTCTTCCCAATCTATTTTAGACAATTGAACATTTGTATTGGGTTGCAGAGGGAGAGGAAGTGAATTCCATGGGTGGGTGCAGTCTAAATAAATACTCTTGACTTCTCATGCTATTGCAGTATTTAATTTATTATATCTAAACACTGGTTTAATTTAATGGGAAAATCAAATGATTTCTAAATAATTATTTGAAATACCTAGTTCAATTTTCAACTTTCTTTTTGTTTTTCTTCTTAGACTGAATATGCACGGTTCGAGAATGGCCGGTTTGTGTTTAGAATAAACCGCTCCCCAATGTGTGAATATATGATCAACTTCATCCACAAGCTCAAGCATTTACCAGAGAAATATATGATGAACAGTGTGTTGGAAAACTTTACAATTTTGTTGGTAATAATTTTCTTCCCTTTGCTCACTGTTCTCTGGAGTATGTTGGGAGGAGATAGATGTTTCCTACGATTTGTTTTAATGAGTTAGAAATGCCATGTCCTTCAGTTGAAATGTATGTCATTTCAAAAGAGGGTTCTGATTTTAATCTTGCCTAACAGGACAATATTTGAAACTTTTTTAAATAAAAATTTGTAGGAGGCAAAAACTGAATTCCATACAACACTAACCTAGGATTTTTAAACATGTTTTTTTTGAACAAGCCATTGTGCCTTCTCCAAATATGAAATCAAGGCACAACTGAATGGTTGCACAGTGCACTAAATGAAACAAAAAGCAAATTACAGCTTAATATTACATGTGAATTTAGGCCAATTTGTGCCTTTATGGTAGAAATTTGGTTGTGTTTATACTTGGAGCAACCTGTACTTCTTTCTCTTAGCCCTCATCTGTGAAGGCTAATGGGAACGAGATACCGACATTCACATAACCCTGTTATACACTTTCAGATCTAATGTGACTACTAATTATGTTAGCAATGGAGTTTACATGTTTTCCTTGGACTGGGTACCCAATGTGTTTATCTCATAGTATTCTGAGTGATGAAGTGGGATTCGGGGAAGAAGCTGGCACCTCTTTAGTACAAAGTGCAAGGAAGGTAATGTTTCCTTACGGCATTTGGCAGTTTACTCATTTCAAGCAATGTTCAGTGTTAGCTATCTATTTTCAATAGGCTGTATTTCAGAAGCTCCTGAAATTCTTGAGAACTTAGGAAGATTGGATACCAGGACATCTGATATAATTCAGATCCGTCTATGTAACTTACTATACCTTTGCTTTTCCTCTCTTCTCCAATACTTCTAAACCTACCCCCTTTCTGAGCACTTTAGAAATGTAGAGAAGCTCAAATAGCTCAAGCCGTCGGTTGAGCCTGCAGTAGAAGAGTTTCAGAGTAGCTGTGCGTATATTCTGTTGGGGCTTTAAAGCAAGATAGATAGAATGGAACTGATCCATAACAGTTCCAAAATCCTAAGTTTTAGTAGGTTTTCTTCTATTCAGAATGAGGTTGGAAATTCAGATTTCCAAATGTTAGGATGAAACAGGTCATTAAAAAGTTAGGCGGTTCTACAATTGCATTATTATATTCTCTCTTCTTTTAAGGGGCACGATAGCGTGACACTTAGAGACGCTGAGCTTTTCAGCTGGAAAGCTGACACCTTGGGTTTGAGCCCGGAGTGCCACATGATGGGAGGAGCTCCCCTTATTTTCTGCAGCTCCTACAAACCTAGCAGTTTAAAAGCATGCAAAAATGAGTACATAAACAGGTAGCATTTTGGTGGGAAGGTAACAGTGTTCCATGTGCCTCAGGATATAGTCAAGCTCGTCACATGACCACAGAAGTGTCCTTGGTCAACAGTGGCTTTCTTGACTAAGAAACGGAGATGAGTACTGCCTCCTAGAGTCAGTCACAACTGGAACAGGAAACTTTTATCTATATTCTCTTTTCAAAAAGTAGAAAATATCTGTGAACTATTTTTTTAATCTTTATGAAAGCTTCCATGCTATTAGCCCTCATGGTATTCCCAAAGATATCCCAAAACATCTGGAGCAAATTTTGGAGGAAGGTTGCAGAAGGAGAAGGAATTAGTTATGTTCACGGATGCTTCAGGTTTTTTTTTAACTAATTAAGGGACAAGGTTTAACAATTAGTATTTTCCTTAAGAAAATTCCAAAAATTTTCCTTCAGAATTTGACTTTGAACCAATTCCACTTTGTCTTGTTCTCATGTGCAAACTGTGTCAGAAAAGTAGAATTGAAAAAAAATCTAACTTATAAACTGCTTGTTTAACAGACTGGGTGAGTTTAGAAATATGTATTTGTTGATATACAAAATGAAAAAGGTGCCTGCTTTTGAAATTATATCCTTTACTTTTGTGTCTCTGTGACAATATACAGGTTTCTAACATGTCATCTTTTTTTTCTTTCTTTTCTTTTTTATGTAAAAAACCCAAACAGGTTGTAACAAACAGGGACACTCAAGAAACGCTCCTTTGCATGGCTTGTGTATTTGAAGTTTCAAACAGCGAACATGGTGCACAGCATCACATCTACAGGCTTGTAAAGGACTGAACAGTTATTTATATACACCTTTTCAATATGACTTCTTATGAAAACACAGACTGTCAACCTCAACACTAAGTGGCAGTTTTCTTTGGCTGAGCTGTCCCCAACATTTTTCTAAACCTCATTGGGAGTGTGTTGATAAATATTGTAGCTGTGAAATTCTGGTACAGTTGTACAAATTCTTTCTTAAAACAAAGTGTTCTTTAAATTTATAAAGCCACCCTTTTGGAGGGAGACTATATTTAAGAATTTGTGGAAGTTTTAATTTGTTGTGTTAGAAAAATGTAAGACAGAGCAATTGCCATGGAAAAGCTTAACAGCAGTAATAAGAATTTATGAGGTGTTTTGTCTAAATTAATAAAATCATGTTTATAAGGTGCAAGAATGAAATGAATTTTGACTAAGCATAAATTAGCACACAAATTCTTTTTTTTTAAAAAAAAGTATCTTCATAACTGATTACTGTGGAAAATGCAAACGAATGTAAATCACTAAATTATTTTATACTGCAACTCAATTTCTGTTTGAAGCCAAATGACAAACTTAGCCTTAAGAAATGCCTGATGGGAATGGACAGGTCCTTAAAGTAGGCAAAATATATTTTTTTCTTTCCCTCTATATTAAAACTAATATTCTAATTCACTGAAACTTTCAAGCAGGTATTGCAAAGCGAGAAGATTTCCTTTCTTTTACTAATTTTATCTAGTGCATTAAAAATATAAAATATTTGTACTAATAAGGTCATTTGATTATTTAATTAAAAGATGGCTCGTTTTGCAATAACTAGACAAATACTGAAAGATTAGACTTACAGTGTATGTAATCCTGTGTGCGTGATTATATATTATATGAAATGGTTTTGTTTTGTTTTTCTTAACAACTCAAGAAATTGCAACACCCAAATTACCAATTATATGGGAGGGGGATTTGAAAGTGCTATTTTTTTAATTACATTGTCAGATAAAAGCCACAACAATTATTGTAACTGGAAAAAAAACAATAGAAGGTCTAAAACAAAAGGTTCATCTGTTTTAATGTCTTTAAAATCCTAGAAATATCTGACATTGACAAAAGACTGATTGGTTTTCTTAAGCTAGTCTTGCTCAGTGTGATCCACCAGGCTACATATGTAAAATATCAGCTATTCGTGGAAGCCACATTAAGGGCTTAATATATTTCAGAACTGTTTTACACTGACTCACATCACTGTTTCACTTAGCTCAGGTTTGTCAGGAGGAATTGAAAGTTATTCTCTAGGATTGTACACTGGCTGGAGAATTCTGGGAGTTGAAGTGCACATATTGCCAACATTGAGAAACACTGCTCTAGGATATCAAGCTTTTTTAAAAGGATAGATATATAGATAGATAGATAGATAGATAGATAGATAGATAGATAGATAGATAGATAGATAGATAGATAGATAGATAGATAAAAATAAGAGTCAAGACTGGACCTTCTATATATAATGCCAGCACATGGCTATATTCTTTCACCTTCTCTGGAAATTTGGAATCAATCTGAGGGCTGTCAAGCACTTGGCTGCCCAGAATGCATATTTGGGGAGCTACAGGTAGCTTGGTAGACTCTGTCTTAATGAGATTGTGTCTTAAAATTGCCATGATGAATACAGCTTTCCCCAGCCTTATGTCTCTTCAGATGGGTTGGACTATAATTCTCTGAATATCCAACCAGCACTGATGGTTGAGTTTGTGACCAACTTTTCTTTTGTAGACTTCTCAAAGTATCTGGCTCTATGCTTCGTCTTGTTGATCATTATCCATGTTTTTCTTTTCCTGTCCACAATTCTCTTTGTCAGGAAAAGGAACACAGAGCTCATGCCAAAGGTTTGTACAGATTATTTGCATAGAGCTTTCTACACACAACCTACCCGTAATCTCATCATTTTGCTCCCGTACTACAATTTCCTTTCATCTGAGCTTCCCCCACATTTAGATATACACTATTTCATATTGCTTAGGCACACAATTTGATTCTACCTATGTGGGGTTTGTTTTTCCTTCAGTAACATATTATGTATAAAGTCTAGGTCTTCAGACATGAGCAAGGCTGAAATGTTGCTTAATCAACATTATATTAAGACATGCAATTTAGGAAGGATACATGCTCACAAGATGGTTAGATACATGCTTTAAGCAACTACTCTGATTCTAAGCCATCCCATTATGTGCCATAATTCAACCTGGTGGTTCGAAGTGCTGGCACATGAAAATATTAACTACAAATAACAAGTCAGTCTGTCTTTGTTTCTTCACTTGTGGAATCTGATTTACTTGAGAAGTTCCTAGAAGCGTGGCAATAGATAAATGTTAGAATGCAATTTCCATCCTCACATACTTGCATTCCAACATCTGAGACAAGGGACATAAGTTGTCATTTTTCCATTATGATGTCAATTTGCACTTTTTGTCACTATACCCCCCCCCCAGCCCTTTTTTGTGGGTGTTCTTGCACCTGGCAGTTCTGCTTCATAGTTCTGATTCTAAATATAGGTTTCTTTAATTTGGGTTTGGGGACTTTTTCAGGCATTTAGAAAGAAAGGTTAGCCTCCAGCTATCCAAAGCTGAAACTTGAGAAAAGTTCTGGAAAGAAATATGGACACTTTCCTCCTTTATACTGATTTTACATTCATGATAGAACAATAATTGCTCCTCTTAGAGTCACAATTCCCTACAGTTTTGAAATTTTGGAGTCACTCTTAGGGTAAATACTATTTATAACATTTTAGGCACTGTGTTAATAAAGCTTTCACAATTAAAAACATGTGCATTGAAGTCTGTGAGGATATATCAAGGTACAGTTCATCTGGAAGTTTGCATTTTACTTCATTTTTAAAGGAAGATTATGGTGCTTTAACATCTGGGAAGCTACATAACGCTGTGGCCTTCTGCCCATGATTACATTCATCTGTCTAGTGGATTGTTGCAGCACAGGGTTCCTCAAACATTTCTAACATTTGCGTTCACAAAGGTAGGAGGTTAGGCCAGCAGTAGAATGGAAGGCCAAGAAGAGCATTGGAAGGCTTGGTAAACTGAGCATCTTGGTAAACTGAGCAATAGATGTTAAGGCAGATGAACCTCTTGGGCTGCAATCCTGTACATGCTTAACTGGAGTAAATCCTGTTGAAATAAACAGGACTTACTTCCAGGTGGATATGCACAGGATTGTGCTGTCAGTCATTTTGTCTGAGAGCACTAGAACCAAACATTGATGGTTGAGTGTCTTCACCTGTTTTGTAACACTAGCAAAGTATCTAATAGAAGCACTGCATTTTACCTAGCAGGAGGAGCCCTTTCTTTGAAGCACTTGGTGTTAAAACAGGTCTAAAATTCTCTTTTTAACAGTCAAATATTATAAGGCTTTTGGTTTTTGATGGACAGATTTATTTTAGGGGGAAGAAAAAGTTTTAAAACATTAGGATCACTTTTCACATGTGAAACAGATCAGTTTGCCGCCTGCAACATAACGTATGTAATGACTATACAGTCTGAAGCATCCTGATGTTTCTTGATGTTCGCTTTTTTGTAAAAATGTATGGGGAACTGTTTGCCTTGTCAGTCACTTATTTGTGGATGTAAACGATTCATCCCCTGAGCATGTTTCTTCCTCAAGCCTTAAGTCTGTCAAAGGTTTTGTGTGGAATGTGTGGTCCCCAGCAGCTGCCTGGCAACTGTGAGCTCTTTTGTAAGCTGGAAGCATCTCTCTTGTTACTGTTATTTGTAGTAGGAACTTCTTAATTCCAAGCTGCCAAAGCATTACAGTATGCAGTGCCTTAGTGCTATAGTAGGAGTACCTTCTAGCCTATCATGCCAATCATATGTAGTCCATTAATTTGGTTTGTTTATGTATAAAAAGAATAATCTCCTCGAGGAAACCCTTTTGGTCAAAAGAAACCTTCCTAGATAAGTCAGTCCCCATTGCTACATAGTTGGAATCTTTATACCAAAATGAAACAAAACAGCTCTAGAATTTTCTGCAGAAACTGAATTGTATAAATAATGCTGCCTTTTCCAATTCTCATGACCAAATACTTAGTTTGTGACTCTGCACTCTTGCATGCAAGTGCCTTTGGTTTTGAAGTTCCAGCTTAGAAAAGTGCTGCCATAATAATGACAAATAGTAGAGACCAAAAATATTTAGAGATCACCATAATGCCTTTGGTTTATTGGACACAGTCAAAACTAACAGGCCTCCGTTCTCAAAAGAGTATCTTTTTATACTAGCATGCTTTTTTCAAATCACAGGAGTGCATAATTCTGGAAACTTAATTTCCCTCTTGTTTCTGAGGCTTTGATAACTAGCATTAAAAAGAAAAAAAATCAGTATTTCACCTTTGCCATGTCTTTCTCCATCCAATTTGACATTTCTCCATAATTAGCAGAAAATTAAGCAAAGGACAAATGTGATTTTATTAATGTACTAACTCGTTCTGTGAAGATGCCTGTCCTCTCCATCTTAAATTTGCACTTATTTTGTTTACAAACTTGAGCAATCAGATGTCTAAAATTGAAAAGCATGGATCAAAATGTTTCTGTCATTTAACCCATGCTTTTTGGCACCATTTCTTTTAGAAATGAGTAAGAAATATTGTTGGAAAATCCTTTAGACTGGTATCATTCAGTCTGATACTGTCACACTACTAGACAGGCAGCTTCTTTAAATAAAGGGTGCCATTTAACACATTTTGTGAATTTGAAGAATAACACTTATTTCAAGAGGCATTGACAACATTGATATTGATGTACTCATTCAAGAAGGCATGTGTGCATATGTGTGTTCATGCAGACGCGCACACATGAGAAAACTGATAGCAGTAAAACCAAAAGTTGGCAGAGGGAATTGTAACTATTCTGGTTTTAATAGATTTTTTTTAAAAAAATTAAAATTACTGTGCAGCACAAAGTGGTAACATTTGTGATTGTTCCCCCTCTCTCTTTCATTTGCATTCATATTAATTTTTTTTGTTCTTCAAAGATTTAAATCTCCCTCACTCTCTTCTTGCATCTAATCCACTAAGGATTGTTTGGCCTCAAAAGTAAACTATGTATATTTACAACTATTAAATATATCTGCTGAGACAGATATACGTAAGGAAGTGGGTGGAGTATATTTTATTGCAAAGGAATCATTTTTATTTATTGTCTTATGTATAAAATTGAGAAGAAAAAAAGAAATGGTACAAGTTGTTGCAGTTGAAACATAGCTTTTACAAATGTAATTTTATATTTACTTGAATTCTAGAATGGCTTATTTAGGTACTGTACCACTATGTTGTGTAATTTGCAAGTTTGATATCTATTTTCTCACTTACTACTACAGTCCATTCAGTTTGGCAACTGCCTTGAACTCAATCTTCCTGTTTTTATCACCTTCAAGTAACAGAGACAATTAAATGGAACAAAGGCAACCAAGAATATGAAGGTGATTTATAGAATTTCAAAAGCTGCAAAGTGGTATATTTTACAGCCTTGGCTCAACTCTTAGGGTATGCTTCATTTTTTTCTAGTTTAGACATCATGCCAAACCAGGAAGGAAATTTAATGATGTTCTGGACATGGTTCACACAAAAACTGATTTAAGTTTTTATTCGCTTAATCGTGATTGTCAGATAAGCCATATTTGGCTTGATTTATGTTACATGTTAAAGCGTAACACAGTTTATAAAACATGTTGGCTTGGATCCCACATTGAACTAAGTAAAAATGAATCATATTGTAGTGTATGAACCAGTTTTTAAGTAATACCAAATTTTATGAAATCTAATCACAATTTTCCAAGTACACAGTGGAGTCCTATATGAATCGATGTTTTATTCATTCTACACATGATAAAACATCTGCATTGATGGCCTTTTAGTAAAAATGTCCCTTATTCAGCCTGCAGAAGCTGTGCATCACAGAGTATGCTGTCAAATCTCTGAACAATTATATATAATAATCAAACACTCAGAATCATGATTTGCCTACTATATTTTATATCTCAAACCATTAATTAAGTTACCTAGAGTTGGCAGTACAGCATAGATGAGTATGAAGCAGTCATTATTAAACATCAGAATTAAACATGTTAAAATAAAAATAGGTGAAATCTCAGAATCCCACGAATCTCACAAGCTGTTAGTTGGGAAGGCCAAAACAATACAAACAATTGCTTGAAGCAAGACACAAGATTGATGGACATTTCATGTAATTTCATAAATTTTCCCTCCCGAAAGATTTTGTATTTCCAGAAGACTGCCTGAAAAAGTTGCTGTTCAATAATTTGGATTCTAGATTACAGGAAATGAAAACCATGGTTTGGCATGTTTTCTAAACCAAACTTGTCTTTTGACAGTGTAGGAAAATCAGTTACAAATCAATCGACTTTAACCCCACACAAACAATCAACATATATGTGGTTCCGCTACAGGAGCGGTCAACCTATGGGTTACAGCACCTCGTTTGCAATCTCTCATGGCTGGGCCTGAAATGCTGATCCAGTTCTTGAGGTAGTGGGCTGAAGGGTGAAGCCTTGTACCCATTTCACCCACTAAAAGTCCCTCCACCAAATGGGCTCATTCTTCCCATTTGGTGGAGGGAGTTTAAGGGCAGAAGAGGCGGTATGGGCTTCTGCCTAATACTGAAAAGCAAGGTTGAAAGGTGGGGCTTCACCCGCTCTGCCCCTACTTTCTACAGCCCCTGAGCATGATGCAGATACCAAGGACATCCACACAGGCTAAAAACTGGCCCATCCTTTTTCTGTAGGACAGATATATGTGGCACGTGTTGCCTTCTGCTGAAGCTGGGAAACTTCCCTGGATATGCTAATCCAGGGAAGAACACTCCACCTTCTACAGTACGTAGGGATCTAATTGCTTGCAATGCTCATACTCCAACTGTGTAAATAGGGACTGGAGTACCTGAGGAAGCACTGAAGCATCACTGCCTGCCCCTCTCCAAGTGGGATGTCCATAACAACACAAATTGGTTCCCATTTTTGTCTCCAGTTGATTGTTATTAATATTATCATTACTACATGGTGACTACATGGTAATCTTGTTTGGTTTTATTTCTCCCGCCATTCCCGTGAATAGAAAGACTGAAAAATTGAAAGTACAGTTTAAATTTGAATTTGTTGCTCTCCAGTTGAGTAGTTTACTATGGCTGTGAGTTTCCCCAAAAGTTGTTCTGCTGTATCGAAATGTTCTCGCTTCACAAAGGACATACGTCCCATTTACCTCCTCACACGGTGGTTTTCTTTCTGTTTCTCATCTTGTTTTCTTTCTTTTACACGGGCCTCTCAATCAAGGCTCATGACTGCAAAAGAAAAGCCTACAATATGTGCCTGAAAAAGACAAAATAATTTTATAACAGTTTTTAAAACCTGAATAGCCTTTAATTTTTTAATATCAGTACATTTTATGTAAAAAAAAGGTTTTCTTTCTGTTTCCTTTTTTGTTTTTATTTGACACATGCATTTGTTCACATTTGTAAATGACTTAATGGAATTCTCACTTTATTTGTGTAATGTGTATAAACTGGGTTTGTGACTTAAGCATATTCATATATGGTCAGTGGTTATTTTAATATTGTACTGCTGCTGGTTGCTTTGGGAATAGGGGTGTCAATCTGCCTTGGATGACAAAGTACCTCTTGCTTAGGCATTGAGGGAAAGCTCTATTTTAAAAGAAAAATGAACCTCGGCAAATTGTGTCTTAACATATTTTGAAGTTTTCAAAACAACTTTCTATCAAACCTTTGGCAGTACAGTATTCTTGTATTTGTTGTCTGTGTGTAGGTACTGGTACCTTCTTTGTTTTTAAAAACGTTTTAAGTGTTGGCTTTAAAGTGAATTTATCTTTAGTATGATAGTAATATGAAAATTATAGGGTTTGTGTGCAGAGAATTTTTTTATAAAAGTGCTTTGTAAAAAAAAATGTATTCTAGCTTTTGCGGTACATATGTGTGATACCTTTCATATCCATGACAGTTAAGTGCAATTATTTCATCACTCTAAAAATGCTATTTTTGTGTCGGTTACTGCAGGTGTTCATGTCTTTGCAAAGTGACACATTTTGATGCCTTCTTGATAAAGTGGTAGATTTTTTTGTAGCTTTCTAGAAAATTTGTATTCCTACAGTATTGATTGGAAATAAAGGAAATAAAATCATTGTCAATTTTGTTTTAATTTGCTTCAGTATTGACAGTTAGGCTTTGAGGGAGGGAATCTTTACACATCAGGTGTCACTGATGGGCATGCAGACAGAGTTTGGCTGGTCGGTTCTCAGATCTTACCTGATACTTTTATCTTCTCAAAAGGTGAATGTTAAATACATTCACAAAGGTGAATGTTAAACACATCATAATAAAGGATCTTCCTATTATACATTAAAGCAGGGGTCTTCAAACTTGGCCCTTTTATGACTTGTGGATTTCAACTCCCAGAATTCTTCAGCCAGGCACGCTGGCTGAGGAATTCTGGAAGTTGAAGTCCACAAGTCATAAAAGGGCCAAGTTTGAAGACCCCTGCATTAAACCCTTATGAACAACATCTTTTAAGAGCCACATTTTGGTAAAGAAGTTTAGAAGATCATTAATCCTATTAACATACTTTCTTTGATGGCAGTAAAGAGCAAGGCATACCAATTGTGTCTTACCTACATCATATCTGTTGAGCATCTCTGATGTGTGGTATTGTTGTTATCATCTTGTTGCTTGTATTGGCTTATACACAGCACAAAATTCCTCCAGGATAGAGATGAAAGAGTTGTGTAGAAGAGAACAGAGATGAAAATCAGACAGTGTTTCATAGAACTTGCAGAAGTTATAAGAAGACCATTAACAAAACATGAGCTTCATCTTGGAAAACAAAATAAGGGTGGAAAAGAATCTTAACAGTAGTCCCACCTTGTCTTTCTTTCATATAAGAGGGAGGAAAGGGGAAGGGGAAACACTGTCTGGTTTTCAATATGTTGTTATTATAAAGTTGGCTTCTAGTATTTTTTGTTGAGTTGTTTCCCAACCTGGGCTACCTTGAAGAACTGAAAAGAACTGGCTTATCTGAAGGATATCATTGAAACCAGTGTGCATACAGACTTCTCTAAGCAAAGGATCACATGGAGATATTTTCCATAGAGGTACGACAGCTCAACATACACAATGTCAAGAATAGAGCTAGATAGTTGGTTTTGTTCTTGTTCACATCTTTGGAAATGGTTGGGAACAATGAACAGGGTCGCCACAAGGGAAATTTATTTCTGAGAAAACATTTTGGGGATTAAAATGAAAGAGTTCCTAAAACTGAGCCAATTCTTAGTGAACATATTGACACATTGCCCATTTTTCTTGCAAGTATGGAGGTGTTTCACCATGCTGCCTTCTGGGAATTTTATTTAGGGTTGGACTACTTGAATACTTTAAGATGATTTCATCTTCAGTTCAATCTTTACTTTATGGCCACCCACTTTCAGCAATAGACTCTCTCTCTCTCTCTTTTTTTTAGATTCAGGTCTACTTTGCTGTTCCACAAATAACTGATGGGATCTTTTCAGCTGAAGTGACTTTCATCTGGGGAAGGTGGGATTCCGTCATCTATTCTATGACAACTCTTCCTAAGCCACCAAGTCTCCAGAGCAGATTTAAAAATGCTTTCAGGGGAAAAGCTTGCTTTGTCTCTCTTATCACTAGCAACATCCTGTGATCAGAGTTCTGTGCAGGATTTCGGAGTTCAGTCTGGCACGGAAGGATCAGGACCATAAAGTTCAACATTCTAAACTACCAGAATACAGTGTCTGGGTCTCAACCCACACATGCTGCAAATAAGTCTGTAAACTAGAGATGATGATGATGGTGATGATATGTTATATGATATAAAGTTCAGGAAATAACCAAAGAAGGTAAAATAATTGCATTAAGCATAACATGTGAATTCTTTTGAATAAAAATGTCACATTTTACAATAGCCTCTACTGGCCCCTGACAGATGGAAAAAGAATCGAGACAAGGCCATGCTAGAAAAGCTGAACACATCAGGGTATACAGGGTATGTTCACACAACACATTAAACAAGTCTGTATAGTTAATTTGACTGTATGTACCATCCCCAAACTCTGTCCTGAACAGAAGTTTCTCCATGGCTTACAGCTGTTTTCTGGCTATATCCATCATGCAATCATAATGGAGCAGTTTCCATTTTGGTTTAGTATTTTAGTATTTAGTATTTATTATATTTGTATACCGCCCTTCTCCCGAAGGACTCAAGGCGGTGAACAGGGCACATATAAAAATACAGAATACAAAAATTAAAAAAGAATTAAATAGGAGCCCGAGCTAAAACAATAGATGGTAATAAAAAATCCACAATAAAAACCCCAACACATCCCCCATCAGGCCAGGCGGGCTTGTTCAAATAGATAGGTCTTCAGACCGCGTCGGAAGGAGTGAAGGTCAGGTGCCATCCGGAGCTCAACTGACAGCTGATTCCATAAAGCTGGGGCGCCCACAGAGAAGGCCCTCCCCCTGGGGGCCACCAGCCGGCATTCTCTGACCGGTGGCACCCTGAGGAGGCCCTCTCTGTGGGAACACACAGGGCGGAGGGAAGTTGACGCCGGCAGGATTTGACCAGCATTAGAAGCCCAGTGTTTGCAAATTCTGGTGAACAACACCTGTTCCGCACTCATATGCATGCTTAACCATAGGGGAGCTATGCCAGACATGAGTAACAATGCATTACATATATGTGATTTAAAGTAACACATGAATAGAGCTGGTGAAATATCTCAGTAAAAATGGGCAGGCAGACTTAAAGCTTGAACTATACAGAAAAGAAACTGGAGATACCTAAAGTCTATAGTATGCTAAAATAATTTCAAAAGTAATTCTTCCAGAACAAAAACCCCTCAAAAGCTGGGGAAGCATCTAAATATGTGACTTTTCCCTAACTCCTGCTCAGCTCACTCTTCAAGCTGCGATAAGATGATAAAGCATCTCTTGGAGGTGTAAACAAGAGCCTATTAAAGAGATGAGGTTATCATGGACAGGGAGCATCAAAGGCTGTTTTTGTTTTGTTTTGTTTAAAAAACACTATTAAGGAAAGACACATTCCATAGATGCAGAGACCTTTAAAAAAATCTCTCTGCTTTGTAATATGAATCGATTTTCATTCAAATGTAAACTATACTGAAGAAATGAATTTAGACTATTGGGGCATCCCCAGGCAATATCTATAGTATTTGTGTCTAAGTAACATACCTATAGGGACGCGGTGGCTCAGTGGGTTAGGACGGTGAGCTTGTCGATCAGAAGGTCGGCAGTTTGGTGGGTCGAATCCCGAGTGCCGCGTAGCAGAGTGAGCGCCTGTTACTCGTCCCAGCTTCTGCCAACCTAGCAGTTCGAAAGCACGTAAAAATGCAAGTAGAAGAATAGGAACACTACGGTGGAAAGGTAACAGCGTTCCGTGCGCCTTTGGCGTCTAGTCATGCTGGCCACATGACCACAGAGATGTCCTCGGACAAACGCTGGCTCTTCGGCTTTGAAACAAAGATGAGCACTGGCCCCTAGAGTTGGAAACGACTAGCACGCATGTGCGGGGGAACCTATACCTTTACCTTTTAACATACCTATAAGAGTCAGCTTGGTGTAGTGGTTAAGGCATAAGGCTAGAAGCTGGGAGAGCGTGCATTCTAGTCCTGCCTTAGGCATAAAGACAGCTGAGTGATCTTGGGCCAGTCACTCTCTCAACCCTAGGAAGGAGGCAATGGGAAACCACTTCTGAAAAACCTCACCAAGAAAACTGCAGGGTCTTGACAGTCTCCAAGAATCAGACATGACTGAACAGAAGAATAAAAAAAATGAGATTGCACTGAAAAATATTTTGGCATAACAATATTGCTGTATTGCATCTCAGTTTCATCCTATTTTCATGTAGGAAAGGGCCATTATAAAAAATGTAATACTAACAATAATCAAAATCCTTTCATATTGCTCTCTGCTGTTTTCCTTTTAATTTCTAGAATCCTTTCTGCTGTTCTCCTTAGAATTTCTCTCCTATGCCAACTTCATATTTGTTCCTGCACAGGAGCCATCCAAGAGCCAAGCCAGACCAACATTTTGCTTCTCACAGAAGCCAACCAGATGTTTCAAATGTTCAGAAGTGGGAGGGGGAGATAACCCCCTCTTTCTGCCATTGTTTTCATGAATAAAGTATGCATCATTAAACTTCTGAGCTTTTTTTCCTCCCCGTAGCTTTTTTATTTGATTTTGTTTTGAGATTACTATTATATTTATTGCATAGCTTGTTAACAATTGGATGAGCCCATTCTTTCTCTTGAAATGTTGCATAGAGTTTCAACAAATACGCTTCACTAGAATAACTTACATTCCATGAGAAGCAATTGTGTTTCAAAGTAGTAAAGAACACTGGAAAATTTCAGAAATGCTGGCCTTGTCATATCTAACTATATAGTTCAAAGAAGATGATCTGGCTTTGTTCCAAAGTATTTCTGTATTTTTGTATTTCATTCGTATATTGACAGGATGATAAGAATTGGGAGAACCATGTTTTTAGAGGAATGTTGGAGAAATAATTACACTGACCTATGTGTGTATTGCATGTTTGTTTTGCTTTTCTGTTCAATGTTGTTGTTTTGTATTTGCTTTGTTTTCTTCTCCAGATCACTTTGGTTCATTCTGCCAAGAGATGCCAAGGGGAGACATCACAATGGACAGATCCAAGGCTTTCCTACCCAAGCTTTAAATACTATGTTTATTGTTTTCTTGGAGCACCTGATATTTGTCTTTTCTGTCATTCCTCTTAATTTTCCAGATAACTGTGAATACTCAAAGGAGAATGTCAGATTCTAGAAAGTCTCAACTCCATGTGGTCATTCTGCATGGAAAGCAGCAAATGTGAAGACCCACAGCAATCTAGAAGTTCTATGAAGGGCATTCAGTTATTTAAAAGCTTATGTCTCCTCCCTTGCTACCCCTCTTTAATCTGCTGAAACACCTTTAGGATTTCCTAATTGCCTATGATCAAATAATCATGTAACCAGTCAGGTATTTGAACCCTGGAATTAGTGGCTTAACCATTGCAAAATTTTTGCAGCAGGCATAGTGGAACAAAAGACCAATTAAGTTCTTTTTATGCAGGAGTACACAATGAGAGGCCCTAGGGCTATGTAACTTTCTGAAAACTTTGGACAGTGCCTCTGAAACAAACAAGCAAATAAAACCATCAGTATATCTGTGCAAGAAATGTGACATTGGGTCAACTTTGGATCATGTTCATAATGGAAAGACATTTGTTAGAATTGTCCAGTTGAGGGTCTTGACATGGCTGAACCATGAATACCTAAAGAATGCTGGTGCCTTTGAAGAACCTAGGCCACAGATGAGTAACTGTTAAATTTAGTTACCAAAGCAGAAGAATCATGTACAGAATGTGTATTGATTCATAATATCACACACCAAGATACTGCTGAAGAAAATGGCTGAGAAGGCAGCGGCGTAGCATAGATACCGCAAATGTGTCTTCCTTGTGTGACAGCAGCAAAGCCTGCCCTAAATCCACACAGCCTTTTCTGACTTGCCAGCATGTGCTTAATGTAAACTTTGTGTTAGCAAGGGGGAAATAATGCTTTCGTGGCAAAAAGAGCTTTTCATGACAAAATTCAGTTTATTTTACAGCAGGTGTCTCTCTTTCAGAAAGAGCTTTCCTTGAGCATGTGAGTGAACTATATGGGAAACTGGGGGAGAACAGAAGGCAGGATACTGAGGGAAATGATGTTTTACAGGTACCAGATAAGAAATAATAGTAGTTAATGTCTGCAAAAGGCCATTTGCTATGATTCTGGCTTCAAACAAACATGCAGAAAAGTACCTTCTGTACTATAAATACAGGGGCCATATTTTCTTGATACAAATAAAGGATAAACCTGAAAAGAGGGCTCATCTGAAATAGGTTCATCGGGATTAAAAAAATTGTCAGGTTTCCTTTACAAAGGAAAATTCAAGAGCAAAACCAAGAAAAGCTTTTAATAAACCATTTTCTAATAAAAATATCAAAAATCAAACAGTACAGTCACTGGACAGAGAGGTGGGTGGAGTGTATATGATATATATATATATATATATATATATATACAGTATATATATATATACAGTATATATATATATATATATATATATATATATATATATATATATATATATATATATATATGAATGAATGATATTTTTAAAAAGACAATTCAATTTCTGTATTTTCACAGGAACATGAAATCCTATGCACGTAGTACCATTCGTATAGTAAACGTTAAGTCAAAAGTGAATTTTTGAGAAAAAAAATTAAAAGAGGGTTCTGAAATAAAAAACTCTTTTGTAATAAAGGACGTATAGTTACTGTAGCTATACATGTACCTATTTGTAGGGTAATATTAGGTTCATTTTTAATTTGGTATGTTGCAAAAGCCCTGTATTGTGTGGTGGTGTTCGTTTTTTTTAATCTTTGCTCTTCAAAGAGCTTTAAGGATTTAGGGACAGAGTCGTAATTTTACTGCCTTTCTTTTTCATGTCTCGTTTTAAAATGCCACTTGTCTCTCTCCAGAAAGTCATGCAAATAAATGATAAAGGAATCCTCCGTGTGGAAAACAGACTTCCTTTACATAGATCTCTTATTTTCATAAACGTAGATCGTGATGAAAACTAAAGCTGGAAGCAACTTAACTATATATATTTGATTAAGCATTTCCTTTTAACCTTTTTACACTCCATGACAATGCAGGACAGAGCAGGAGCAATCTTTTTTTAACTTTTACTATTTTTTGTGACAATTGTATGTGGCTGTGAGGAGATCTTAGGGCATTTTGGTTTCATTTTTGTTAAAAAAATGTGCTATTTAAAAATATTTATAAAAATGCCTTTGCAAATATCTAATCAGATATCCATATGGGAAGTTTTGGAAACAAAAAGACACACACAAGGTTAAACAATATTAAAGAAAAGCAACTTCTCTGTGCTTGAAATGAGATCCTTTTTTTCTCTGACATTAGAAAGTACAATCAAAGTAGTTTCCAACAACAAAGTGCCCCCTTAGAAATCCTCCCCACCACATCAAATGAATGCCACTGCTACAACTGATGTCCATGAATGAAGTAAACTCTTGATTCATGAGCTGACTGATAATTAACTGAACTATAACATGAATCCAGGAATATTCCCCTAATGTCAGATGCTTACTTCAGCAGAATTTCACTCCTTATTATTGAGTACGTTATTCCCAGTTTATGGTAAGAGATATCCCAATTTACTGGAATCAAAGAGTGTGATGATTGCAAAAGTGAACAACACCAAATCTGAGGTGTCATCCTGTCAGGCACAAAGGCAGGATGGAATTACACGTAGCTGAAGACTTGGAAAGCGTAACATACTCACTTGAAGGAACTGGTCAAAACAACTCTGTTTCACCCTGCAATTTGTTTTCATACAACAGGCCAGTGTTGGCAGGAAGTGTATTTTCAACCCAGGCCTGGGAGACAGCTGCTCTCGGAAGAGCCACACTTCGAATGCCTGACACGGATAACAATGAAGAGCCTCCTTTTTTCACAGCTGAATTCCACTTTTCAAGAGCAACAGATTGCAAAGCATCCAGCACGGGACTCTTATGTGGCAAAATGTGCAGGGCTGCACCAAGCTGGGCTACATGTGGCAATATGGCCAAACAGACTGTGTAGCATTAGCACTGCTGACAAAGGGGCATTCATTATAAGGAACAACAGGGTCAGGGAAGAGTTTGACGGAACGTCATTGGCCAGGCTCGGCTTAGCATATGTAGATTAGAGTGACATATGGCAGCTAGCGACTCTCCTGTCACCGATATGAAAGCTTTTGTTTTGATAGAGTGCTTCACGGCCATCCAGTATATTTTTATTTTCCTGTTTCATAGCTGACCAAACCGAAAAAGTGCAAAGTTCACAATCTATGCTTCGGTTTGGATTACAGGAAATAAGTCTTTTTTTTTCTTCCCTCTGGCAATCTGTTCATCACTGCTGAAATTCTGCTCACTGTACCAACCTAATGGATAAGTAAACTGAGCTTCAAACATGTTGAAGCCAGCATCTTCGATGCCTCTTGAAAATCACAGATTTGATTTTTTTTATTTTCCCCTCAGAACTTATTAGACAGATGTTTGCAATGATTATGAAAGGCAGATTTTGTACAAAAAGGTGACAATAATGGTATCCCAAATGTCTCTTATTTGCCCTAGATAGATGATTAACAGATTAGTTACTCTGAGAATGTGGTATGTTAAAATGCATAAAATGTGAACTGTATTCATTTTTAAAAGAACAATATTTTTCATATGGGCAGTGATGAATTTCTAAGAAATCTTTTTAGAAGTATTGCTCATTGTAGTAATCGTCAATAGAAAAACATACTCACAAATTCTTGCTTTACATCTTACTAACCATTTCCAGAATGTTTCCATTTAAATATTTGCTAGATCCCTGTGTGTGAACAAAAGCCAGTAAAGTTCTCTTTAGTTACAAGTTGAGATCATAAACATAAACCTCGTAGTGCACCTGACAATATATTCCTTTTTTCCTGAAAGACCATCTGTAAGCAAGAAAGGATAATTTTTTTACTTCAGCCTTCTTGTGAACATTCACAAAAGTGCCTATTGTTAAAGACAAGTTATACTGTAATTCATAAAGCAAAACGTATTGTACTGTATCTTTTTCCCCCTTTTGATCAAAGCAAGAGACAAAACAGAAGTGGCTCTGATCAAGAATATAACTTTGTACTCTTGACTGAATATGATTTCAAAATAAACTTGATGATATACAGGACATTGCACAGCCCTGTTTGTCTCCTCCCCCCCCCTCTACTATGGAGGGTTTAACAGTTTCGGAGTGCCATCACATGAACTGTGAAAAGAAGCTGGCATGCATTAATAGTTAAAATTCCTAAGCTAGGGATTTGGATATCCCTGCTAAAGATAGTGCTTGCTTAACAGCGGTAATCCAGGGCAGAATTTCTGTCCCTAAGTGAAGTGTGATGTCACATGACTGCATTGTTTAGGAATGGCAATGCCGTATTCCCCATTGCTGCCATTACACAAAGATTGTGGTTTGTTAATCCAGTCCCAGAGTGGTTTTCAAGCTGCCTAGCCGGCACGTAAGGAGCTGCTGCTGCTGGGAGGGAGTGCAAGTAACTTGCAGGATCAACTTGTGATCTTCCCTCCCAGCTTCCCTATTGACTTTGCTTGTGGAAGAGAACAGGGAAGGTTGCAAGTGGAGATCAGATGACCATGGAATGTTGGAAACGTAAGTGCAAACCAGTTGCCAAGCGCCCAGATCATAATCATGTGAGCACCAGGTGCTGGGATGGCCAGAACTTTGAGGACTGGTCATAAATACCAGCCATTAAGCACAATGGTAACTTTGGTCACTGAACTCCATCTTACTATGAACTCCATCTTACTATGAACTCCATCTTACTATGATTCTCCTTAAATTGAGCCACCCTTGCCAGGCCTCCCATTTCTTCTATCATTTACAAAGGGAAGTTCAAACAGGGACATTGTAATTAGCACTGCTTCTAATGCTTGGAAACAATTTACAGATGTCACTGCTGTGCGCCCTTCAGAAATGGTTAGGGGGGAAAAATGCTTTGGACTTAGCACAGTTCTGTGCGTTTTTAGCAATGGGCCAAACTGATCTGGGATGTGTATAATCCCTGTAGACTTGTGTTGGCAGAGTTGCACTATAAACTTTGTGCCTTTTTTAAAAAGACATTATGCCGGGGGTGGGGGGAACAGGTTGAGAGGCAGGAAATAGCAGGGGGCCCTTTTAGAATCTTGCACATAAGGTCAACATCAGTTAAGGAGAATACTTGTTGTCAACAATAGCTTTGGTTATCTAAGGTTGAGCACAAACACCATCATGGTCTCCCTAGGAGACTCAGGATGCATCTAACTGGCTGTAATTCCAGAGACCCTGTTCATGCAAACTGATGAGGTTGTAAAACTTCCCAGAGTGCATCTTTTCATTACGGTTATGAGTGATTAAAACAGGGCAGGCCAATAGGCCAAATGAGACATCTGTTGCAAACAGCTGGTTTTAGTGTCCTTAAAAGGCAGCAAATAATTATTAGCTATTTACACAAGTGAGTAGTCTGAGATGCAAAAGACCATGATTAATATCATTGCTAGTTGAAAAACATTATCGATTGCATTAGAATTGCATCTGTATAATGAAGTGCCGGCTCACTGTGATTCAGCATACAGTAATTGTCTCCATATGTATTATTTAAGCTGTTGGGATATAGAGCATCAACCCTCAGCAATGAGCCGCTAGTGTCTTGAATGAATGACTTGCCGTGGAAATGGAGCCATCTAGTGGCTGTCAAGGTTACCTGACTTCAATTACTTCTAATTTCAAGTTTCCCAGGTCTTCAAAAGGGTGCAAAACTACAGTACTCCTGTAAACTGTAGCATTGTTATTGTTGTTAGCTGTGAAGTCGTGTCCGACCCATCGCGACCCTATGGACAATGTTCCTCCAGGCCTTCCTGTCCTCTACCATCTTCTGGAGTCCATTCAAGCTCACGTCTACTGCTTCATTCTCTGTCGTCCCCTTCTTCTCTTGCCCTCAATCTTTCCCAGCATTAGGCTCTTCTCCAGTGAGTCCTTCCTTCACATTAGGTGGCCAAAGTATTTGAGTTTCAACTTCAGGATCTGGCCTTCTAAAGAGCAGTCAGGGTTGATCTCCTCTAAAACTGACCGGTTTGATCGCTTTGCAGTCCAAGGGACTCGCAGGAGTCTTCTCCAGCACCAGAGTTGAAAGGCCTCAATTTTTTGGCACTCGGCCTTTCTTATGGTCCAACTTTCACTGCCATACATTGCAACTGGGAAGACCATAGCCTTGACTATACGCACCTTTGTTGACAGGGTGATGTCTCTGCTTTTTAGAAACTGGAGCATGGAACTCTCTGAAATCAGGAACTGGAGCTGGATCTACCTGAAACAAGGAGCGTGTTCCCAAGTGAGCTGTTTGAATTAATTCTCAAGAACCTATTCAACTAAAAAAAAGCTTACAATAAAGGGAAAGTTGGCATTAGAAGACAATGTGCCTCAACATGCTATTAGCAAATTCCAGGGAAATCATTTGTTCAATCTTTGGCTGCGTCAAATTTCTGCCAGAACTCAAAAGATGAAGAGAGGTTTGTGAAAAATAAACATACAACTGCTCCAGATTTTTAAACGTGTGTCTGGTTATCAATTGCGCTTGGCAACAGCTGAATAAACTCTTACCTGCAAAATAAATACACATTTAATGGTTTAGATTGTAGCCCAAGTTTATATAAAGAAGCATAGCTTCCAAAATGCTATGCTAACATGGAAATGATGACTTTCTGGCTACTAAAGTAGGACCAACCAGGTCTGGTCTCTATTAGTTTAATCCCTTTCTCATATTGGTTTGTTTGGTGCTCATTTGGTTCTGTTACTAGTTAGTTCATGTTGATGTCAACATCTTCATTCAAACCTTGTGTGACCACAGATCCTAAGAGTAGCCTTGACCATCTGTTGTGGTGGCCAAAAGAAAAGAACTGAATCAAAAGAAAAGAACTAAAACTTTTGTCGGCAATAATATCTTTTATTGTGGCATCAATTTCAGGGGGTGGGCATATTTGTTTATGTGTGTGTACATGTGGATGGATGGAGATAGATGAGAGAGAGAGAGAGAGAGAGGGAGAGGGAGAGGGAGAGAGGGAGAGGGAGATCACAACTGGCTTCCATGGCTACAGAAACAACTATTGTAGGGGAAGAATCTTCTTCAGGCACAGGTATATAATTCTTATTTGGAAATCAAATCAAATAGGAATATAGTATATTGTAAAGTTTACTTGAAGTCCACGAGAATTATAAAAGAGCCAAGGTTGCCTACCCCTGACTCTATGCCCACAATCAAGATTTGATTTATGTCTACATAATATGCTTATTCATGGTTGATTATAATTCATTTGATTAGTCCAGTTTCCAGAGTGAACACATTAGGCCATAAAAAAAATTCTGATTGTTTTTGGCGGGATCAGCAATCTACAGATCTCATCATGGAAGAACTCCAAAGGCCGGACTTTCTCTGTCACTGCCCCTGCAGCCCCTCGGCTCAGTCCTGAATTGGTGGTCCTTCAGGACAGTGACTGAGATGAGGAAAAAAACATACTGATATACATAACTCACTAGTCTAACTATGTGATTGACTAGTTTGTGGTTCAGTGTTCCTGTTGTGAACCCAGTGTTTGTCACTGTTGTGGGTTAAAAAACAAACAAACCTTGAAGTGCTAATTCAAAGCAGCAATAACCATGCTAACACCTTATGTAACAAGAAACTAAGGACTGAATTCTAGTATATTTTCCACTTCAAGGAAAATACACACAAACACAAGCATAAAATTAATCCTCAGAGTGCCATACTGTATATTCTTTGTTCTTACAACCAAAAAAAAAATAGATGGCTATCACTAAGTAGTTGCTCAAAAAAAACCTTCATTATCTGTGAGAGCCCTTTTTATTTATTAAAAATAATTTTAGTAATAAAAGTACATAAAATCCAAAGTCCACAACTGGATTTTTTTAAGAAAGAAAGAAAGAAAGAAAGAAAGAAAGAAAGAAAGAAAGAAAGAAAGAAAGAAAGAAAGAAAGAAAGAAAGAAAGAAAGAAAGAAAGAAAGAAAGAAAGAAAGAAAGAAAGAAAGAAAGAGAAATCTACAGGTTCAATCCTTTGAGATTGTTGTCCTCAGACTCAGGTCAAAAATGCAAAAGATAGGGAAGAAGCAGAAAATCCAAAATTTTGGGCTGATGCTGCAGTTCTGAATTCCTCTCTTTAGGCTCATTAGTCAGATGGTTTAGTGAAAACTGAACCAATTAGTCAGTTGGTGTGTATTCCAGAGATAATTACACATAGCTTCCTAAAACAGATAAGCAGTCACACACAAATAGCATTTCTGAAAATGTAACAGCCTGGAGATAACTCAACCCTTACCTTGGGTAAAACATGTAAAGTGAGTGTGCGGAACATGGTGGGATATGTTTATTGATCTGCAATTTCTTCAATAAATACAGGGATTCCGCATAATCATCTATCATCAGTTATGGACTGGTGGATTCCAGACCACAATGGTTAGAACACACATCATGTTAGGCCAAAAAACAGTTGCTGTATTTTGACTTAACATGCTGGGTGATCCCCCACATGTCCCAGGCTAGTTAATCATGACATTTATATGAATAAAATTGGAAGTTAATTTCAGATAGCATTCTAGCAAGGGAAAAGTCAGCTGAACCCAAATAACACAGAATATCTAGTGGTAGACAGCAGTTAGGCCCTCAAAATGCATAATGTGTTTTCAGATCTTGAGGACTCATATTTTTCTCATGGTTACATTGAAGACTAATTCATTCAAGTTACAGGGGAAAAAAACATTGTCAAAGAAAGGAAGCAAAGAATAGGCACAAAGCTGAAAGAATGTTATTCACGCATGTGGGGGAGAAAATAGCTTCTAACTGCAGATGGGACGAAATAGAAATGCCAGAAGGCCCGATGCTAGATGTTGTTTATAACCACAAAATTGCTGAGTGGCATCAGTTCTATTGTATGCATTTTACTCCCTTGTTCCCAAGGCAATGGAACAAGCTGTAGAAGCTACAGCAGGGGTCCTTATGAAACATTAAATCAATGAGCTGCATCTGCTGAAATCCTTGAAAATTTGGTGAGGCCAAATTTCAGATGGCAAACTCAACAGAAGCCATGTGGCAAACCTGTGCATTCAACACTGAAGTCTGGCTTATTAACAGCATTGGCTGACCACCATTTGGAGGGCCTTCAGTTGGAACCTGAAGAGCAGGTTTCAACTAAATAAAAGCCCAGTGATTTCTACACAAATAAGTAAAAAAAGAACTATAAGTGGGAAAGTGTTTTTGTGACGTGGCATTTAAAAGATTATTCTGAAGACTTCTTCACACAAATTACTTTTGATGTTGAAAGTCATAAATCTACTTCAATCAACAATAAAATTAAAATGTTTCAGGGAAGCGGGCCTTATGGGGGCCCTGTGGGGTACAGGAATGGAGCTTCCGGAAGATAGAAAGCTGTTCACACAAAAGACTCAGCTTTTAAATTACCATTTAAACCTATTTTCCTATTTAAATTGCTATTTAAACCTATTTTCCAAAGCACCAGAAGGCAAGACAAGAAACAATGGATGGAAACCATTCAAGGAGAGAAGCAACCTAGAATTAAGGAGAGATTTCCTAATAGTGAGAACAATTAACCAGTAGAATGGCTTGCCTTCAGAAGTTGTGGATGCTTTATCACTCAAAGCTTTGAAGAAGCGACTGGATACTACTTGTCTGAAATGGTATAGGGCAGGGGTGTCAAACTGCCAGCCTGCGGGCCAGTTGCATCATGCAGAGGCCGTGCCCACTCCAGCTCTGGCAATGCGAAAAAAGATGTGATACATTGTGACATGTCACGTGATGCGGCGAGTTTGACACCCGTGTATAGGGTCTCCTGATTGAGCCAAGGGGTTAGACTAGAAGACTTCCAACTCTGTTATTCTGTTATTATATGTAGAAAATCTGCATGGTTCCATAATGCCTCACTGTAGCTTGTCCTTTTTTAGTGATTGCCTTGTTTAACAACTGTTTGCAGTTGTGATGGTGTGAAAAAGTAACTTCGTGACCAATCCTTGAATTCACGTCCTTTGCAGATCTGAAAAGCAAAGGAAAGCTGAAGTAAGATCATAAGCACAGTCACAGTTTCACTTAGCAATCATTGCACTTATAATGTCCAAGTTGTCAATCCCAATTATGATCACTAAATGAAGACTACCTGTACTTTTCCATCTAGTGCCTAAGAAATTAATCAACCTAGCTGAATTATAGTAATGTAAAGTTGCAAGTGTTAAGAAAGAATCAAAACTGGGTAAGAAAGGAGGAGATGCAACGTATTTTAAGGGTGACTATCTTTTCTTAAAAGGGACGTGGTGGCTCAGTGGGTTAGGACACTGAACTTGTCGATCAGAAGGTCGGCAGTTTGGTGGGTCGAATCCGGAGTGCCGCGTAACAGAGTGAGCGCCTGTTACTCGTCCCAGCTTCTGCCAACCTAGCAGTTCGAAAGCACGTAAAAATGCAAGTAGATAAATAGGGACCACTTCGGTGGGAAGGTAACAGCGTTCTGTGCGCCTTTGGCGTCTAGTCATGCCGGCCACATGACCACGGAGACGTCCTCGGACAAGCGCTGGCTCTTCGGCTTTGAAACAGAGATGAGCACCAGCCCCTAGAGTCGGAAACGACTAGCACGCATGTGCGGGGGAACCTTTACCTTTACCTTTTATCTTTTCTGACATCTATCAAATGTATATAATGCTATATAAAAACTTGATCACTCCCTTAATAAAGTTTTTTTTTTACTTTGCCTGAAATATTTTTGATTCTTATTTTGGCAAGTGGTGGTGATGAAAAAAACCCACTTTACAAAACTATTGGGTGTCTCTTAAATTTAGGGACCAGGTACTTTCCACTTGGGTGTCTGAGTTTTATGGGTAGCACACTGAGTTTCCAGAAGATGCGGCTGCTTTAACTCTTCAAGGACATTGGACTTTGCTCATGCCAGGTTCTGTGAAGCAGTTATGTCAAATGACTGTTATTGCTAACCCTATGTTCTGCTTATTTTCAGGGTCTGCTTGTTTTGCACAGCTCTCACTGTAATTCTTATGGTGAAGCTATTAACATGTGATGCAAGGAGTTTAATTTTTCAGCCAGCTTGTCAAAGAAGCTAATTTAGACTGAGAGGGAGTAACTTGCCCAAAATTACCCAGATACTGTCTGTATCTAAAGTGGAACTAAAAATAGGGTTCCCCCACTCCTACTCCACCAGCATAATCACTACATCATTCTGTCTTTCTCCCATTTCAAATGGCTTGCCCTGTTAAGTTGACACAAGGCTGGCTTGGGTACTTTGGCATCAAAGAGCCAGCTATAAGCAATTCAAGCATCCCAACATTATAACTGTGATTATTAATATACAATATCCTTCCTATAGTTCCTTTCTCTGCAAGACATCCCCTCAAAACCCCCCAACATTTAAATGATGATGATGATGATGATGATAATAATAATAATAATAATAATAATAATAATAATAATAATAATAATAATAATAATAATAATAATAATAATAATAATAATTTAATTTGTATACCGCCCTTCTCCCAAAGGACTCAGGGCGGTGCACAGGGCAATACATAATAAAAAACAGGGTACAAAAATTAAAAAGTGATTAAACAACTATGCCCGTAGTAATTGATACATATTAAAAATTAAAACTAATTATAAAAAACCCAACCCCATCCCGTCAGACCAGGCCAGCTTGTTCAAAAAAGAAGGTTTTGAGATCGCGCCGGAAGGAGCGAAGGTCGGGGGCCATCCGGAGCTCGACCGGTAAGCGGTTCCATAGGTCTGGCATGCCCACAGAGAACGCTCTCCCCCTGGGGGCCACCAATCGGCATTCTTTGATCGGAGGCACCCTGAGGAGGCCCTCTCTGTGGGAGCGCACTGGACGGAGGGAAGTTGACGCCGGCTGCAGGTGTTGCCGTAGGTAATCCGGACCCATGCCATGAAGGGCTTTGTAAGTCATCACTAACACCTTGAACCTCACCCGGAGAGCAACCGGTAGCCAATGCAGCTCGCAGAGCAAAGGTGTAACATGGGAGTATCGGGAAACCCCCAAGACAACTTGTGCGGCTGCATTCTGCACCAGTTGAAGTCTCCGGGTGGACCTCAAGGGCAGCCCCATGTAGAGAGCATTACAGTAGTCTAGACGAGAAGTAAAAATGATCCCATAGGTCCAAATGTTATTATTTTGACAAGAATCTTAAAAGTTGTATAGAGATTCTCAGTCATCTAGATCATGGCTGTACCCAAAAGCACTTAAAAGTTGTCCTGTACTTGGTCTCAGTACAGATGGATGACATCGCCAGGGCTCGTTGCCTTGGAAGAGTGAGGAAGATTCTCAGGGATGACTCACACCCTGGACGGTATCTCTTTACTCTCCTACCATCCGGTAGGAGATATAGGAATATAGCCAGCCGTACCAACAGGCTGAAAAATAGCTTTTATCCGTGGGCTATTAGGCTTTTAAATGGGACGTAATCTTATGCAGAATTGACTTGGGAGGCCAGTGTGTGGTGTAGTTGTTTCACATGGTGTGGTAGGATGGAGGGTTTGTTGTCACTGTGTGTTGGGGGGAGAGAGCACGGGGGGGGGAGGCTCAGCTAATCTCAATGTACACATGTTGTACTTTGACAATAAAGGTTTATTATTATTATTAAGGTCTGTAGATGAGGCATAATATGAATCTACTTAGTGACAACAGGGACTGAGTAATTTTGACTCAGTAAGCATGAACTCAGCAAACTGTAACTTAAACAATTGTTTGCTGTGATCTGCAAAAGCCAATAAAAATTGTAGGCATTTTACTATTGAGGCCTACCCTCACTCTACAAAGAACCTATGTTGGGCATAATCCTCATTTGCAATAAACCTAGGCAGAGAAGCAGGGGGAGTGAGGGGAAGACTACTTTGCTTCAGATCCTTCGACTTTACAACAGTTTAGATGTGATTAGGGTTAGGATCTAGCAACTATGTAAAAGCAGCAGCAAAAGAAGAACTCAAGGGAAGGTTCTTGTCCTGTTGATTGGCAGATAAATTCTATGGCAGTTGGTGGCTTCTGGAGTGCAGTGACTGTTGAGCTCTGATGAAAATTGTTGCTGATTCAAAATCTGCATATAGAATAACCATTGGGTAATTACTTGGTGAGTGTGAGCCATTTGTGAAGTAAGATTTTTCTTGAGTTGGTGGAGGGGAATAAGGAAAAAAGACTGCTTAAAAAAATTATTCGCTGGCTATGAGAATTGCAGCCCGCCCCCAAAAGGATAGTAGGATGTGTAGCAGATCTGATCTTTGTAGTCTCCAATTCTCTATGCCAGCAAGAGGAACAATCTTTAACTTTTGTGTTGCAGCTGTCATCTCTCTCTCTCTCTCATCTCTGTCTGCTTATCATGCATCTATCAACTGTCTGTTGATCTATCATCTTTCTCATCTATATATGTCTATATGTTTATCATCTACCAGCTAACTCTATCTCTATTATCTATCATCTATCTTACAGTTTCTGTAATCCATATACTTATATTTATGTTGCTTTCATATTTCCCATACCAAGTGAAGGTATGAAGAAGGGCCCTCTCTCGACACAGCAGAGTAACCAGTAATTATAAAAATTAGATGATGATCTGGGTCAAGGGGAGAAAGAATTAGAGAAGCAAGATGTACACATAGCTGTACCATTCACCCAATTGCTCAATAGTCACCCTAACGGTACTAAGATACTATTGAGGAATCCCAGACATACAGATGTGTAATACATATACATGCATATTGTCATTTCGTGATGAGGCAGTTCAAAACTTTGTGGCTGCCATAACATATTTTGATCAGTATTGGATTTAAGATAGGCCCAATTTGTCAATATGGAGTTTATGACAGTTTTGCTGTAATGGACAAATCATTAATCAAGTTATATTTGGTTGCAAGTTGGCTCTACAATGGATGGAAAGGAATCCTGTGCTATTATTTATTTTCAATGACACACAGATCCAGAGGGTGTCCTTGTATCTTTATGGAGATTTAATTCAGAATTGATCAGAGGATCTGCCACCATCTTGCTAAATGTTCTCAGCAAACTGTTTACTCCTACATGCTCTTTCAGGTGACAGAGCAATAAGTTGGGAACTGAAACCTTTGGGGCCAAATTTGCATATACACTCTAGAGCAGATAAAATATTTGTACCTCCTCTGACTCACAAACTACTGTTTTGGCAAAATTTGAGATGGTTAAACTACACTATTATCTAACCCCTTGTCGCTATGGATAAGTTTGAGTTTATGTGACTGAAGATACTAACAATCTGCTAGAAAATTGTCAAAAAAAATTACACATTTTCTATACTCCTCCTGTTCCAGCTACTGATATTTTCTGGGACAAGGCTTATAGTACTGCCTCAAAATGATCAATTTCTCATAACAAAATAAGCTAGCTTTGGTGGTCCCGAGAGAGGCAGGGCTAAAACCAAGACAGAAGAACCCAGTCTTGATTGTTAGTCTTTGGCCAATTACTGTATCTAATTTTGCCCCTCCCATTTCTGACCATTCATTTTAGTCTATATTTGGGATTTAGTTGAGAACAGAGATTGAGAAGGTCTCTGAGAATGGGCTCTAATACGAGTCTGAAAGTTTAGAAAAACAAACCTCTGGTCTTGATGACCGACTCAGACTGGATCCTGCAGAATTCAGAATCTTAACCATGCTAAAAGATGATTTTGCAATTCCACTTGTGACCCGCTCCTCTTGGAATGGACACAAAGGGATAGAACAATATTTCTCAATTTTGGAACTTTTAAAATAGGTGGACATCAACTCCCAGAATTCTTAAAAGTTGCAAGGCTGAGAACCACCATAAACTAGAAAGAGATGCCTACAGAGTTTAATTCTTGGTTTCAAGATTCCTTCTTATCCCCATACTTGTCAATATCTACCTGAAACAGCTCTGACAAATTGTCCAGTGGTGTAGGCTAAGGTATCATCAAATATGTGGTTGACTGACCCAGTCATTCCATTATTTAATCTAAGGAAGCAAATGAAACCCTCGGGCCAGAACTGGCATGGAATGGAATAAATAGAGATCTCTGGGCTTCATGGCAAGCCACCAATCAATCAGAATAGAACTGGAAGTTACCTTGGAGGTCTTTTAGTTCAACCTCCTGCTCAAGAAGGAGACTCTGTACACTGTTACTGTCCAGTCTTTTCTTAAAAACCTCCAGTGATGAAACACCTACAATGTCTGAAGGCAAGCTGTTCCACTGGTTAATTGTCCCCACTGTTAGGAAGTTCTCCAATAAAAATAATATTCACCTTTATTACAGCCAGCGACCTAATTTAAACATAGTTCCATGTCTAGTGTTTGTTTTTTCTTCTGTTCAATTGCACCTGATTCTCTGAGATTACTTGGACAAGCCCTTGAAGATTCTTGATAAGGTTTCTCAGACATGGTTTGCCATTGTCTGTCATAAGACTATATATTCTGCAGTCTTTTAGATTGGCATCCTTTTCCATTTTAGCCTAATCACACTGCTAGCCTCAGCCTTTAAACACTAAATGGTTTGGGCTGCCAAATCAAAAGAATTAGCAACATGTAGCTGAGCTTATTCAAGGCTTCAAGAGAAGCCCAGTTCTCTGTTCTCAACCAAAAGGTTGGTTCCTGTCTACTTACAGGTGAAACTCGAAAAATTAGAATATCGTGCAAAAGTTCATTTATTTCAGTAATGCAGCTTAAAAGGGGAAACTAATATATGAGATAGACTCATTACATGCAAAGCAAGATAGTTCAAGCCGTGATTTGTCATAATTGTGATGATTATGGCATACAGCTCATGAAAACCCCAAATCCACAATCTCAGAAAATTAGAATATTGTGAAAAGGTGCAATATTCTAGGCTCAAAGTGTCCCACTCTAATCAGCTAATTAAGCCATAACACCTGCAAAGGATTCCTGAGCCTTTAAATGGTCTCTCAGTCTAGTTCAGTAGGAATCACAATCATGGGGAAGACTGCTGACCTGATAAGTTGTGCAGAAAACCATCATTGACACCCTCCATAAGGAGGGAAAGCCTCAAAAGGTAATTGCAAAATAAGTTGGATGTTCCCAAAGTGCTGTATCAAAGCACATTAATAGAAAGTTATGTGGAAGGGAAAAGTGTGGAAGAAAAAGGTGCGCAAGCAGCAGGGATGACCGCAGCCTGGAGAAGATTGTCAGGAAAAGGCCATTCAAAAGTGTTCGGGACTTTCACAAGGAGTGGACTGAGGCTGGAGTCAGTGCATCAAGAGCCACCACACACAGACGGATCCTGGACATGGGCTTCAAATGTCATATTCCTTTTGTCAAGCTGCTCCTGAACAATAAACAACGTCAGAAGTGTCTTACCTGGGCTAAAGAAAAACAAACCTGGTCTGTTGCTCAGTGGTCCAAAGTCCTCTTTTCTGATGAGAGTAGTTTTTGCATCTCATTTGGAAACCAAGGACCCAGAGTCTGGAGGAAGAATGGAGAGGCACACACTGCAAGATGCTTGAAGTCCAGTGTGAAGTTTCCACAGTCTGTGTTGATTTGGGGAGCCATGTCATCTGCTGGTGTTGGTCCACTGTGCTTCATTAAGTCCAGGGTCAACAAAGCCATCTACTAGGAGATTTTGGAGCACTTCATGCTTCCTTCCACAGACGAGCTTTTTGGGGATGCTGACTTCATTTTCCAGCAGGATTTGGCACCTGCCCACACTGCCAAAAGCACCAAAAACTGGTTCAATGACCCTGGGATTACTGTGCTCGCCTGACCTGAACCCCATACAGAATCTATGGGGCATTGCCAAGAGAAAGATGAGAGACACGAGACCGAACAATGCAGAATTGCTGAAGGCCGCTATTGAAGCATCCTGGTCTTCCATAACACCTCAGCAGTGCCACAGGCTGATAGCTTCCATGCCACGCCACATTGAGGCAGTAATTGCTGCAAAAGGGGCCCAAACCAGATACTGAGTACATATGCATGCTTATACTTTTCAGAGTTCCGATATTATAAAACTCCTTGTTTTATTGATTGCATGTAATATTCTAATTTTCTGAGATTGTGGATTTGGGGTTTTCATGAGCTGTATGCCATAATCATCACAATTATGACAAATCACGTCTTGAACTATCTTGCTTTGCATGTCATGAGTCTATCTCATATATTAGTTCCCCCTTTTAATTTGCATAAATAAATGAACTTTTGCACAATATTCTAATTTTTCGAGTTTCACCTGTACTTAGCTGAAGCTGTGTTTTTACGTCCCCTTTGTTTTAAATAGCAATTGCATTGTTGTATGCTTTGTAATCTTGAAGTTGTTATGTGTTCTGTTCCAGCCACTACCGGCCCTGCAGAAAAGGCAGGGACAACCCCTTTACAAAAGGCAAAAGGCTGGAAGTAAGCCTGCCAAATTTATTTACACAAAACAGATCCAAAACAGAGCAAACTGAGCAAAACAAAATATGAACCACTAAAACAGAAGCTATTCAAATGGTTGCCTTCAGCAACCAGCCCTCCCACACATTCCCCTTTTAAACAGTTTCAAGGCGTGGCTTTGCCTCCTTCCGAGGTGCCCCATTGCCTTCCTCTGTTTACTCCTGATTGACTGCCTCCTGTGTCGGGCATCCTTGAACAGGGCCAGCTGTGGGTCATCTTCATCCACGCTGACAGGCTCACACAGCTGGGTCTGAGTAGTAACCAGATGGGAGGGGCCTGGCTGAGAGCTCTACGATGCCTCAGAACTGTCCTCTGCAGGCTCTCCAAACCCCTCCTCCTCCTCCTCCTCTGAATCGTCCGACCCAACTGCCGAACCCACAGGCTGACCCTGAATCACAACATTATGTTAGAGGACAATGTACTAAACAAGTGGATTAAAGAAAAACCCTACTTCAAAATAAAGAAGCAAGCAAACATGCAACTAATGCCACCAAGAAATATCTTTTGTGCCAAATGAAAAAGGAGCATAGTAGCTTTCCCATTTACAGGTAATCACTTGGCTTTTATCTATTCTGTGTGGCTTATCCGCAGCAAGCCCAGTTCATCTGCTTGGTATAAGTTCCGATGTTGACCTATAGACTTGCTATTCGTTATCCATATGAGAAACTCTTGGCCTTTTTTTTTACAAGCTTTCTCTGAGCTAACACACTCCTAATAGAATAGATTATACTGTGGAGTCCTTGGTGCTCTCTGAACTTGTCTGTTTGCTTGCAAATGTTTCATTGCCCTGCTAGGTAACATCATCAGTTTGAGTAACTGAGGTTTCCTTCCTGTTTATATAAACAGCTTGCCCTGCCAGTGTGGCTGGGGCTGTGATTTTCTCCTTGGCAGGTCCTTGATTAGGATATTGTTTCCTGCTTCATTGTTTGCCTGGTGTTAATCCTTGCTTATCTGGGCTTTGGCTGCTGGAGAGAATGTGCTCTGGTCTTTTTATTTCCTCCTTAGCTTTTTGTCTTTTTTGAATGGTATGTAAATAAATATTGTACTATAAAACCAATCATCCTCTTTTGGCATCCTTAAGGCGGGGAATTGGGCGAAGTAGCCATCATCTCACTTCTCTAGTTTTAGAAAAGCAGATATGCATGATCAGTTCTTGAGAGCATAAATAAACATCTCCCTAAGGATTTTTTTTAAAAAAAATTGTATTGCTTTCAGAACTTCCTTCAGTAACAGCCACTAACATTTGTATTAAAATATAAAAATATCAATTAAAATGTAATTGTAGCTTTACAATTGCTGTAGAAGATCATTCAGGCTTGTTGTTTGCATTTAAAGGGAATAAAAACTACAATGAAATCTAAGAACGGACGGAACCCCCTAGCCTGCACTTGTGGAAAAATAATCAGACTATGGTTTATCTTAGGACTCTTTATATTATTAGCTATGATCTGGAAGCAAGACAAAAAGAGTTGCAAATGCTCCAGAATGACAACATCCATGGTAAGTATTTGAAAAATAAAAAGAAGTTGTGGACCCAATTCTGCATAGTGGTTTTTGTGAATTTTAAATGTTTATGTTCTTACTATTACAACCAAAAATGAAATAGTGTATTCTCATTTTAGGTGGTGTGGGTGGCTCAGTAGTTAAGACACTGGGCTTTGTCAGCTGGAAAGCCGACAGCCTAGGTTAAAGACCCAAGCAGCTCCTGTCAACCTAGCAGTTCGAAAGCACGCAAATGCAAGTAGATAAATAGGTACCTCTTCAATGGGAAAGGTTACTGTATTCTATAAATCTATACTGGCCACAGGATGATGGAAGTGCGTCTCAGACAGTGCAGGCTGCCTTGGCTGAGAATTGGAGATAAGCCTTGCTCCCCTGACACTCTCTCTCTCTCTCTCTCTCTCTCTCTCTCTCTCTCTCTCTCTCTCTCTCTCTCTCTCTCTCTCTCTCTCTCTCTGTGTGTGTGTGTGTGTGTGTGTATGTATGTATGTGGTACATGTGACAATATATGACATTGTATTACAATTATAGTAGCAGTGGAATTAACTGTGCTTTTTTTTTCTTCCATTCAATTGTGTCCAATTCTTGGAGACTGCCTAAACAAGTTCCTGCAGTTTTCTTGGCAAGGTTCTCAGAAGTTGCCATTGTCTCCCTCCTGGGCTTGACAGTGACTGGCTCAAGGTCACCCAGCTGGCTTTGTGTCCAAGGGAGGATTAGAACTCATGGTCTCCTAGTTTCTAACCCCATACTGTAACCACTACGTCAAACTGTATCTCATATATTAAATAAGTATTACTCTTGTGAAGTATTTCAATATAAAATGTAAGCTTAGAACAACTCTGCAGAATGTCTGTGGTTTGACAGCTGATGCATGGACTCATTTGACTGTAATTAGTAACAATGGGCAAACATTGGCATAGATGGAAACTTTCAGCTAAATGGAAGTTTAGAATACAGAAACTGGGAGGGAAAGGATTTTGCACTGCTATTCGTTTCTGACTCTAGGGGGCAATGCTCATCTCCGTTTCAAGGCCATTGAGACAGTGCTGTCCAAAGACATTTCCATGGTCATGTAGCCAGCATGACATCACAGAATGCTGTTACCTTCTCACTGAAGTGGTACCTATTTATCTACTCGCATTTGCTTGCTTTTGAACTGCTTTTGAACTGCTAGGTTGGCAGGAGCTGGGGCCTGGATGGGAGCTCACTCCGTTGCATGGCACTCAGATCAAACCTCTCGTCCAGCTGACAAGCCCAGCATCTTAACCACTGAACTACCACACTGCCCCAATATAGAAATTAGGTGGACAATATTTCCATGGGAGAGAGACTCTTCCTGATGTTTTCCTTTAGGATTTTATTATGGCTGGGAAGCCAAGGAGGCAGCAGATCAGGAAAGAGAGAGCTATGCAGTAAAAGACACTCCTTGGCCAGAACATAACTTTAAAACAGGCGTGTCAAACTGCTGGCCCGCGTGCCGGACACATCACCAGGAAACTGTGCTCACCCCATTGCCAGCAATGGGGAAAAAGCTCCGATATGTCACGCGACGTCATGTTGCAAGTTTGACATGTCTGCTTTAAAAGATTAAGAACACCATATTCTATCCTTAAGACTTTTTCTAATGTGAAACCCTTTTCCAATGTGAAATCATGTCTAAATCAGTTTTTCTTTCATCAAATTGGAGTTTGAAGAAAAAATACAGGGTTATTTTTCTCCCTGGTGCTACTATTGAGAAGCTAGCCTAATAGCATACATAACTCAGCTTCCCATAAGTTCCCAGACCAGAAAAATATAAATAACACATCACACCCCCATCTTACCTGATTTCCATCTACCCGCTAGAACAAAGTAATAGCAAACTGTGTTTACATAATGCCAGGAAAGCTATATGGTTATGTCTCTGTAAGTCACCAGGGGCTGAGTTTGACTTGACTTGAGGTGACTTTTTCAAGATGCATTAGCAATCAAAGACAGGAATAACGCTGAATTGAGAAATAAAGGGGAAATAATAATAATAAAATTAGGAAATAAAATGTATAAAATAGAAGTCAAAGAGGATGTAATAATGAAACAAGGAGAGCATAATAATGGAATTAGTGGTAAGAAATGAAGTAGGAAAATAATAACTGCAATTATAAATCAGTAAAGGAGAAAGCAAAGCAAGGCCTGTTTACTTTCCTGTTCTGGCTCACCAAAGTTTGATAGGAGGTCTTGTCGACCTCTGAAAAAAAAATCAAATAATGACCTCTGACAGCGGTTCTCAACTTTTTCTTCACCATGGACCCCCTTTAAATATCTTTTGTGGCCACGGACAAGGGCCACGGACCCCCAAGACCTAAGATTTAAATCATAAAATTTCTTCAAGCCTTCACGGACCCCCCCCCTCCAAGATGATATCACAGGCCCTCCCAGGGGTCTGGGACCAGAGGTAGAGAACCACTGACTTCTACTATTCCAGTATACAGAGACTGACATATTAACTTAAAGGTGATGATAACGCTCAGTCTTCTACAAATGCAGATAGGGGATGCCGGAAAACAAATATTCTTTTTTACATTTAAGGTTACAGGAAGAAAGAATATAATAATTCCAGAGCATTCTTTTTGGAAGAAACCAGAGAATCTAAACATCAGCGTACCGGAAAGCGCTTGGGGTCCTTTACCCATTACATATCAATACCTTGTTGGATCCCCTTCCTCTAAAAAGAGTAAGTATAAGCTGTTTCTCTGTAACGCTGTTATTAAATTCATCATTCTTTTCATGAATGCATTTCTGGAATGGTGCTTTGCCCAAACTTATTATTCATTTATTTTATTAAATTTATATCCCATCTCGCTGTCCTGAGACTCCTACAAATCTACTTCTAAGTACTCCACATAACTCTGAACCGTTGGTGGGCTATATTGTATAGTTTGATCTAAGCAATATACTGGCTAAATCAACTCACATTTAAGACTTGCCACAGAAATCCCTCTTCCTCTGCTTGCTTTATGATCAGCCATGTTGCTGTCTATATGTGAAATCATGTGTTCTATGAGTTCTTAAATCCATGGAAGCTTATGGCAAAGACTGACTGTAGTCAAAGGCCTCTCTGAAACTTTAGAATGGTATTTCTCAGCCTTGGCAAGTTTAAGATGCATGGTTTTCAACTCCTGGCTGGGAATTCTGGGAGTTGGAGTCTACACATCTTAAAAGTGTTAATGTTGAGAAACAGTGCTTGATACAGCAAGTATAACCCTAGAATAGCAATAGCACTTAGACTTATATACCAGTTCACAGTGCTTTGCAGCCCTCTCTAAGCAGTTTGCAAAGTCAGCATATTGCCCCTCCCACCCAAAAAAATCTGGACCTTCATTTTACCAACCTCAGAAGAATGGAAGGCTGAGTCAACCTTAAGCCGGTGAGGATTGAACCCCTGGCAGTCAGCAGAATTAGCCTGCAGTACTGCACCACTGCGCCACCATTGAAGAAGGAAGAACGGTTTCGTGCTGCAGGGCATTTTCACATTTCCCCAGGTTTTGATGGCTCTGTGAGGTCATAGAAAAGATTAGTCAGGAAAGCTGTGAGATGTTAACAGTCCATATATTCATGTTTTTCTAAATCCATCCATCCATCCAACTAAATCCATCCATTGTATATGAGTGCATACAAGATATGTACATTGAGGGGAAAAACACTTGAAGCTATCACTAGATATCAACAAGGGGCTACATTTCCTTATCTAATGATAATTTGGACTTTTGCAGCTCAGATATGGTATGCAATCCCAGCTGGAGGGGTCCAGGAGAACAGCCTCTGCCATGGCTCCCACCCTTTGAAAGATCTTGTCCCCCCACCTCACCCCGAGATAAGATCTGCTCCTACCCTCCTGGCCTTCTGCAAAATCCTGAAAACCCACCTTGGCCAGTTGGCTTGAGGTCACAAAGGGGAACTATCATGTTGATGATGGTTGATGGATTAATAGAAGATCCCATCTTCCCCCAACCCCACCCCCGAACATCCTGCTTCCTCCCTCCCTTTCTTTAATTGTCATTTTTTTCAATTGTTACTAGAAATATCTATTTTTCATGGTTTTATTGCTTTTAATGATGCAATAGTGGCAAGATGGGTGGCCAAGTAAATTTAATTAATAAGTAAAGTAAAAATAAAATAAAATAAAATAAAAAATAAAATCTATTCTTGTATCTCATCCACAATTTGAGATGGGAATCTATTCTTGTACTAAAGAGTAGCCTACCTAATAGAGGTTCCCAAAAATTCTACTGTTATAAGAAATACTTGTCACAAAAAAGATGCGCTATCTTTGCTATAGATGCTTGTTTTATCTCTTTTATTCCAGGGTTCTTGAGCATTGGAATCTCATCGATCTATAAAAAGAAGGAACAGCATTTATTGGGGACAATTGAGTCCATTTTCAGTCACTGCTCTGCAGAAGAACTGGAGAAGATCCTCCTAGTGATATACCTTGCCAATAATGATTCTGAGATAAATATCCAAACTGCCGAAGAAATTAAAGCAAAGTTTAGTGAACATGTCGCTGAAAAAAGATTACTTGTTATCCAAAGCTCTACAACAAGTTATCCTCCATTAGAGAATCTGAAAGGAGGACAGTGGGACAAGTGGGACATGAGCTCTACAGCCAAACAAAACGTGGACTATGCTTATTTACTTAATTTTTGTGCCAATGTGTCCCACTATTATTTGATGTTAGAAGATGATATTGTTTGTGCCCTCAATTTTGTATCCATCATACAAAGTCACTTACATGATACCAATGAACACTGGACCACAATATCATTTTCCACACTAGGCTCCATAGGGAAGCTCTATCATAACACCGATCTTACTAGGTTAGCCCGATTCCTCTTGATGTTCTACCGCAACATGCCTGGAAATTACCTCCTTGAACTGTTTCATAAATCAAGGGCGCAAGAAACTCTCATAACCTTCCGACCTTCCCTTTTTCAACACGTAGGGAGGGTTTCTTCATTTCACAATATTGAAACCGAAATCAAAGATTCAGAGTTTGAAGAAGATATCGGAGACTGGGGAGATATCTTTAGTGCTTCCTGTTTCACAAACATTCCCGTTGTTTTAAATTACACACCGGAAAATGTCTGCCCTCCTGGAAATGAGGTCTTTTGGGGCAAGGGTGTGACAGCAAATAGCTTTTTCACCATTGTTTTTGGGAATCCAATTGTTGCCCAGAAGATTCTGATTTACACAGGGTCAGCTGAATATAGTAAGGACATCCTCTATGCTGGTCACGTCGAAGAGGGAAGACTCAAAGTTTTTTCAGACGAGGGGCAAACGTGCCTGATTTTCAGACAAATAGGAAAATTTAAGGATGGACTTTTTCAGTTTGAAGATAAGCAAAGAAAGAAGGAGATAGAGTGTCTTCGAATTAAAGTCACAGCACCACAAAAGGAAAGGCTGAGAATAAGGAGAATTAATATTTGGGTGAATAAGTATTGAAATGCACATTCTCTCATTCAAGTGAGTTGCCTTCATTGTAACTGTAAGTTCTAACTCTTGATTTCTCTGATTGAAGAGCGGTTCTGTTTCTCCTTAATTAAAATAAAACATGGAAGGCAAATAAAGAAGAATAAAAGGAAAAGAAAAGCAACACTGTAGCGTGAGCAGAGTTTTTCACAAAGACTATAGCTTTGAATTTTTTTCCCTAAAAACATCTCATTTCTGATTATGGCAGAGCGTTTAAATATTCCTAAATGGGCTTTCCAACTTGATACTACGGTGCCATTGTGGCTGTAGACCTTTCCTTGGGTGTGTTAACGTTGCATGCCTTGCCAAAGTGTGTTTTAATAAAATGGTCAGGTAATATAGCACAAAACAAAGGGCCGCCCTCGGATGAAATCTTTGTTTCTAACAGTTTCTCCTGTGCTTTGCATCTGTGTAACAGGGGAGGGAGGATGCACGTTTGAAATGTTACTATAGTGGCTTCAGCCATGCAGTTGACAATCTTTGCTTCCTATTAAAAAGGGGGCAAAGGTTCAATTATTTATTTATTTTATTTATTTATTAGTTGAATTTATATACCGCCCTATTCCCGAAGGACTCAGGGCGATTCACAGGGCAAGTTAAAAACAATACAAAAGAGAGAATAAAATAAAATAAAATTAATACAAGCCCACAATTAAGATAACATTAAAAATTAAAATTAAAATTTAAAATTATTTAATTATTTAATTTAATTTAATAATTTAATTTAATTTAATTTAATTTAATTTAATTTAATTTAATTTAATTTAATTTAATTTAATTTAATTTAATTTAATTTAATTTATTTAATTTAATTAATTAATTTAATTTAATTTAATTTAATTTAATTTAATTTAATTAATTTAATTTAAAATTTAAAAATCCCTCAGTCCAGGCCAGACAATTCAAACAACCAGGTTTTTAAGTCCCGACAAAACGAGCGAAGGTTGGGGGCAGTCCGAAGCTCCATCGGCAGTTCGTTCCAAAGGGCGGGCGGACCCACAGAGAAAGCCCTCCCCCTGGGAATCACCCGCTGGCAGTCTCTAACTGGCGGAACCCTAAGGAGGCCCTCCATGTGGGCGTGCACAGGACGATGGGAAGTTGATGCTGGCAGCAGGTGCTCCCTAAGGTAATCTGGACCCATGCCATTTAGGACTTTATAGGTCATCACCAGCACCTTGAATTTCACCCAGAGGGCAACTGGCAGCCAAAGCCGCTCGCGGAGAAGAGGCGTTACATGAGAGTATCGGGAAACTCCCATTACTACTCGCGCAGCTGCATTCTGCACCAGCTGAAGCCTTCGAGTAGTCCTCAAGGGCAGCCCCATGTAGAGAGCATTGCAGTAGTCTAACTGGGAGGTCATGAGCACATGAGTGACTGTACACAAGGCATCCCAGTCCAGATAGGGCCGCAACTGGAGTACCAGGTGAACCTGGGCAAAAGCCCCCCTGGTCACGGCTCCTATATGATCTTCCAAACTGAGCCGTGAATCCAGGAGGACGCCCAAGTTACAAGCCCTATCAATGGGGGGGGGGGGGTAACACCTCACCCCCCCATCATTAAAGATGGAAAAGAATGGTTCACTCGAGATGCCAGTACGCACAGCCACTCAGTCTTGGAAGGATTGAGTCGGAGCCTGTTTCTCCCCATCCAAACCCGAACTGCCTCCAGGCAACAGGACATCACGTCGAGGGCATCACTGAGTTGGTTCAGGGTGGAAAGAAAAAGTTGGGTATCATCAGCATACTGATGATACCCCACCCCGAAACCGCGAATGATCTCACCCAGGGGCTTCATATAGATGTTGAACAGGAGGGGAGAGAGGACCGACCCGAGGAACTCCACGAATGAGAGGCCTCGGGGCGGACCTCTGCCCTCCTGTCAACACTGACTGCGAATGGCCCAGGAGGTAGGAGGAGAACCACCGTAAAACAGTGCCCCCCACTCCCAACCCCCTGAGACGTCGCAGCAGGATACCATGTTCGACGGTATCAAAAGTCGCTGAGAGATCTAATAGGACTAGGACAGAGGAGCAACCCCTGTCCCGAGCCCGCCAGAGATCATTCATCAGCGCGACCAATGCCGTCTCTGTGCTGTACCCGGGCCTGAAGCCCGATTGGTACGGGTCAAGATAATCAGTTTCCTCCAGGAACAGAGGAAGCTGATGCACCACCACACTCTCAACAAACATCGCCAAAAAGCGAAGGTTGGAGACCGGACTATAGTTATTCAAAATAGCTGGGTCCAGGGCATGAGAAGGGGTCTCACCACCTTCAAGGGGGCAGGGAAGACACCCTCACTCAAAGAAGCAGATATCACTGCCTGGAACCAGCCTCGTGTCTCCTCCCGAGCTGAATAAACCAGCCAGGAGGGGCACGGGTCCAATAAACAGGTGGTAGAGCTCAGCCTCCCCATAATCCTGTCCACCTCCTCGGGAGTCACAGGATCAAACTCAGTCCAGATAATACTACTCTCAAGACCGTTCGATTCCTCCCCATCAGACTCTGCCCAGTCAGAGAACCAAACCGGTCCAAATCTGAGCGATTTTGTCCGCCAGATGCTGGCTGAACTCCTCGGCCCGCCCCTGTAAGGGCTCTTCCCTCACCTCCTGATTAAGGAGGGAACAAGTTACCCTAAACAGGGCAGCCGGGCAATTATCTGCGGACGTGATGAGGGCCGCAAAGTAATTAGACTTCGCCGTCCTCATCGCTGCGAGATAAGACCTAGTAAAAGATCTTAGTTGCAATCGGTCAGATTCAGACCGGCTGGATCTCCAACAGCTCTCCAGACTCTGTCTCTGGTGCTTCATCTCCCGTAGCTCCACAGAAAACCATGGAGCCCATCGGGATCTGTGCCGGGTCAGGGGTCGCAAGGGTACAACACGGTCAAGTGCCTCGGTGGCAGCCATCTCCCAAGCCTCCACCAAGGCATCGGCTGGGCTGTGAGTGAGGGAGATAAGTATAGGCCCAAGCGCCATCTGGAACTATTTTGGATCCATTAGGCGCCTGGGCCGGAACCACCTGGTCGGCTCCGCAGCCCAGCAGCGAGGGGTAGCATATCGGAAGACCAGCTGTAGGAAGTGATGATCGGACCATGACAGGGGGCCAGTATTTGGCAAGCCCCCTCCCAGATCATCAAACCACTGCCCAGATAGGAAAACCAGGTCGAGAGTGTGACCCCCTCCATGGGTCGGGCCCTGAATTATCTGGGTCAGGTCCATGGCCGTCATGGAGGTCATGAACTCCCGAGCTAACTCTGATGACCCGCCCAGGGATGGAAGGTTGAAATCACCCAGAACCATAAGTCTGGGAAATTCAACCACCGGCCCTGAAAGGGTATCGAGAAGCCCGGGCAGGGCCGTTGCAACACAGCTGGGCACCAGGTATGTCAGCAACAAGCCCATCTGAACCCCAGAGCCACACCTCAGGAGGAGTGACTCTCTCCCACCAATCTGTACGACAGTGGGTATAAGGTCTCCCATATAACCACCGCCTCACCCCCGCCCCTACCCTGAACCCGAGGCCAGTGCAGCACACAGAAACCTGGAGGGCAGAGCTCAGTCAGAGGGACACCTCCCTCTGAGCCCAACCAGGTTTCTGTAATGCATGCCAGATCCGCACGTTCCTCCTGGATCAAATCTCGGATGAGGGGAGATTTGTTAAAATACACCAGCCTAAGCTCAGGGGCCCAATCTCCCTCACCCCCGGATAAACGGGTATCAACCGGAGGGTCGGAGCACGTCACCACTTGGAGACAGCAGGGGCATGATCCCAGAGGTTGGTATGGCCCTCCATGCAGCCGCCTGCTACCATTCCCAATCATCGTGGGGATTTGAAACCCCCACGACAATCATACAGTCCTGGCCACCATTTTGAGTTTTTCTAACCTCTTCCCTCTAAAGATGCCTGTGGTATCACATCTTATTTTAGAAAATAAAAATGATAAATGAGTTGCAAAGAGATGCCCTGTTTCAAAGTATACCCACTTACCTGGAATAGAGTAACTGATTGTGGGACAAAAAAAAATTAAAGGCTGAGAAGTCGTCCCATAACACAGTTGGAACCAGCAACTTTGTCACTAAGAGACGCAGTCACTAAGTGAAACATTAAGTGACCAGTGGAATGTCACATGACTGTGACTGTGGTCACAAATGGTGACTGCATGACTGCAGGATGTTTGGACTGTCATAAATGCATGCCAGTTGCCAGGCACCCGAATCACCACCATGATGGCTGTCAGTTTGAGGGTTAATCACAAATCCATTTTCAGCACTGCTGTAAGTTTGAGTGGTCACTGAATTAGGCAGTCATTAACTGAGGGCAGTCTTAATTTGTTTGCTAATAAATGTGCTCTATGACGGTGCCCAATATGGCATATATTTTTGAAAATATTAATAATACACTCTCAAAGCTGTGGTATGCCTAATACCTGCCCAATAACATATACTTTTGGGGGCAACACTACAGAAGTGGCTTGCTGTAACTTCCGGGTCCCCCCCTTTTTTTCCCTTTGTAATCTAACCCAGAGACCCCCAATGTTTTGGGCACCAGAGACCAGTTCTGTGGAGAGAGGTTTTTCCGTGGACTGGAGGGGACATGGTTTTGTGTGCTGCCTGCATCCCATGGATGTGGCTTTGCTTGTTTGTGCAGACCGGTTGCTGGCATGCTGCAGCCCGGTACCAGTCCATGGACTGGGGGTTGGGGACCCTTGATCTAAGCTAAAGCCCTGGCATTTCCTTGAAGCCTTGCTTAGTTGTTTAGTTTCTAAGCCTAGCCAAGGTCAGCCAGGGGCTGCAACCTGCTGAGACATTAAATAAGGGTCTTGTTATAAGGAATCAGTAGGGGGGGGGGAAAATCTACATGGGCAGAAAATAAAAGATGTGCCTTGTGAGTAAAGATAAGATGTTGATATTTATCTCCTAGACATAAATGACATACCTCCTTGGTGAAGCATTATTTATTTATCTTATTTAAGAAAATTTGTTTGGCCTCCCACTCAATCTCAGTGTTTTACAAAAATAAAAAACCTATATAGAAACAATAAAAACAATAACCCCCACGCCCCTGGCTACAACAATCAATCAAACAAGCTCCGACCCACTCTGGGTTCTCCAGGCCCATTGGCAAAACCAAATCTTCAGGGCCTTGTGAAAGAGTGACAAAGTAGAGAGCAATCTAATTTACCCAGGGATAATGTTCCAAAGGGAAGAGGCCACCACGGAGAAGGCCCTTCTTCTGGGTCCTGCCAGATGTACTTCCTTAGGAGAGGGGACCCACACACATTTCCTGCCTCCCCACTCTGGTGCATCAGGTAGATTTGACCAGGAAAAGATGGTCCTTCAGATAACCTGGTCTCAATCCATATAGGGCTTTGAAGGTGACAACCAGTACTTTGAATTGTGCCCAGAATCAGATCAGCAGCCAGTGCAGCTCCCACAGGAGAGATGACACCTGTGCACATCAACACCTGCACAAAACCACGCAGGCCGCTGCATTTTGAACCAATTGGAGCTTCTGGATACTTTTCAAGGGCAGCCCCACGTAGAGCACGCTACAACACTGTGTGAAGGGCAGCCCTGTGATCCCATAGACTAGTGTTTCTCAACCTGGAGAATTTTTAAGATGTGTGGACTCATGAATTCTGGAGCAGAATTGCCAGAAAAATCAACTGTCTAGTGTGCAGGAGAGGGCCTCTTCTCCAGAATGGTTCCCAAGCTATGGAGAGCTCTCCCATGGGAGTTGCATTTGACCTCTACTCGTCCAGTATTTAATGAAGGGAAAAATGCATCTCTCGTCTCCTGTGTTCTCCTACACTGTTTTATTGTTGTAATCATAGGATCGTGTCCTGCTTTACTGGCCATGCCTACAGTAAATTACTGAATAAAACACTCTCTTAGCCCATTTTCAGGGTAGTCAGAATTCTAAGTACAGATTCTTTGGGCAAATAAAGATGCTGTTGCAAGAAAACCTTGTATTTTCACCTGCCGCGCTGTTGCTAGCAAAGTAGCCTAAGCACAATTATAGACCTTTGTAATCAATTGTATGTACCTTATACTTTGTTTTATACACAGCATTTTCTTTATGACGTCTGCATCTGTGACTCATCCTCAAGTTTGATCTGACATATCTCTACCCAAAGTTTAACTGGCAATTCTGCTTTGTGTGCGCGAGGGAGTAAGGATTCATTTTAGGGTGCTGTGAGGCACCCGGTAAAAAAGTGGACGTTGTATATTTCCTAGCAGGATGAGCTGGAACTCATTAAGCAGCCATAAACAAATTTAAATACTCCCTCAGTCTAAGTAATTCACCGTAGGAAAATTAAGACATCCATTCAGAAGAATCCCAACAACTGCTCTATATCAAATGTGAGGTGTTTTTATAATAATAATAATAATAATAATAATAATAATAATAATAATAATAATAATAATAATAATAATAATAATAATAATAATAATAATAATAATGTCATTCACCCAACAAGAGTTAGAATTAGACATTCTTTCCTTTGGGGTGTGATACAATTTCCATATAACCCTTTGTGTTGATGAGGGCCTAATCAGAACTAACCTCCCTACCCATCTCTCTGGGACTGCATCTATTTTCCATTTTAATGGAATGAATGGGAGGATGACCTAAAGCTACAGAAGACACTACACTGAGAAAAGTTGGACAGGGAATAGGGAAATGTGTTTCCTTTCCCTTCCCTCTGTGTGATGAACTCCAGCAAGTTTTGGGAGTTGATAATTTGATAATATGTTGATAACATTCTTCTCCAGTGGTTTGCTCTGTTATTCTTCCATTTGAAACCATGCCTGTAGGCAATATTCCAGGTCTAGGTCTTTAACATGACACTTCTCTGAATCCAAATGAAACAATTCTTTGAGCGGGCCGACGGAAGATGAGCAGAATCAAGTGTGAAACACTTGAGGAAAGCAAACCACACTCGCCCTAGCCACAAGGCTGAAAAGCTTTAAGCAAAATTTCCTTTTCTCTCTCTTTACTGTGATTCACTAGAGGGCAGCAAATGTACATCAGAGAACTTCCTGAGGCTAACCTCTCTTTTTTTCCCCACTACTTCAATAGCTTCATTCTGGGAAGGTACCTTTTTTCAAATCCACAATTCAAGGCAACCTAAAATGTTTAACAGCAGCACGAGGTAAGGGTGGTAAGAATTGTGGGAGTTGTTAGATGAATAAATTTCTTCTTAAATGCAGAATACTTTAGGCATCTGCATATCCTCAACACACACACACACACACACACACAATTCTTTTTTCTTCATCAGTGCAGGTAACTAAGGAAAATAGATGTATGTATATGCAGTATATCAAACAGTAGCTTTTTGCTTTATATTAATTATCTTCAACCCAATATAATATTTCACAGTATAGGTCCTTAGGCATTAAGTGTTATTCTGGGTATTAGACTGTGGTTACTGATTTTAAATCTTCAGTCTGTTTCTAGTAGAGGCATCTGCCAGTGGGGAGGAAAAAGGCATGAAAATCACAACAAAAACCATGATGTTATAATACAAACAATCTCTTACAAACCTGCATCTACATTGTAAAGTATGTACAAGAGTCTAGGATGTAGTACAATCCTTCCTTCCTTCCTTCCTTCCTTTCCTCCCTCCCTGATGGTGTGTGTAACCTGTACCATAGTATGGTCTCTTTCATTTTAACTGTTGCTTTAACTAAGCCTGTGTAATTTATACTGGTGGCTCATAGCTTATTATCTATTAATTGAAAAAGAATACTGGCTTTCACTATGTGCTTTATAAGTCCTTTGTACTGTCATACATTCCAACTTGGGCAGCTACAATTCCAAAGTACACTCACATCTTTAATCCACATTACTATTTACAAAAGTTTATTAATAAGTTCGTGAATGTCAAATCACACAAACATGGCTATGTAAATGACCTTTCCTTCATTATACACTTCCAACATAATTGTTATTTTTTATTTATTAAATTTTTATGAAAGTAAATTTTTATGCCACCCATCTCTCCTATAAGACAACTTCAGGGCAGTTTGTAGATTATAAAAAACCCAAAAAAATAATTAGAACTATGCAAATTAAAAATTTAGAACTATACAAAAACCAGGACTAAGAGAGGGTCAGCATGGAGACAAAGTCTTCATACCCCATCAACAGCTTCTGGTGATGAGCATCTCCTCAGGACCTCAAGTTTTAATACCCTTCTGGAAGGCCAAAAGGGTGAGAACAGTTCTCAGCTCCAGTGGTAGAATGGTCCACAGGACTGGGCCACAGCAAGAAAAGGCTCTTCTCCTTGACCCTGCCCACCAGAATTCCTTAACAGACGGGATCCGTAGCATACCTCCTCCCACTGGCATGAGTGGGGCAGGTCTAATAATGATGTTAGAACCTGAAGTACTGTATGGGCAGCATTCAACATTTAAAAACAGCACAGAAAAGTGTAACATTTTTTTAAAAAAAAAGAAAAAGAAAAAAATGCACGTCCAGAAGAGAAAAGACTCAACATGCAGAAGTCTATAAGAGGCTCACTACCAATTCTATTGCTAAGCACATTGATTTGTGCTTAGATTGTAAGCCGCCCTGAGTCTTCAGAGAAGGGCGGGATATAAATGGGATTAAAATAAATAAATAAATAAATAAAATAAATAAAAATAAATTCTAGTGCAAGGCTGAGATAAAGCTCGGTTTTTAATTACCCTTTAAATGTGATCAAAGCAACATCCACATGGGTTTTGCAAGGAATGTTGCTTCAGAGGGTAGGGCCACTTCCTGGATCCCAACAGGCTGAATGGCTTAATTGATGAAACACGGACATGCTGACTATGTCAGAGTATGTTTTATGTGAAGAGAAGAAACTACTGGAGGTAGGGAATCCCTCAGATAGCCAGGCCCCATGATACATAAGGTTTTATAGATGACATAACTAGCAGCTTGAATTGTACCCGGAAGCCAAATGATACAGATGTTACAATGAGTATACCATGGCATGTCCACTACTGCCATGCTGCTGTATTTTGGACCAGCTATAGCTTCTGAGTGGTCTTCAAGGACAGCCCCATGTGCAGCATCTACAGATGAGGTGACTATTTGAAGGGTAGGCTAATCCTTCAGACTCTTTATAACTGATTTGTTAATATAAGACTTTTAGAATTCTTTGTTCCAAAACTCTTGCAAGTAACCAACATTTATTTTAACAATACTTAACAATCATCCAACATATTTTTAATCCATTAATAATTATGTGGTTCTGAAGCCACTAGTGTGTCTGGACAATTTTGTGAACTCAAAAGATACTTCAATTGGACTTAATGCCAATCCCCAATTTTGGGCTATGCAAATTGCTCTTACAACAATTCAGGTGGTTTTGAGAGTTGATCAGAAATAAGGTAGTATAACATCTTAATGCTCCTATTAGCTCATACATATCTAAGAATCTTTGCCTACAATTTTCAGGTATAAGCCAATAGAGGGTATAAGAGAAAATTAGAGGCTTTTTCAGCAGCAAAAAGGCACATATCTGAAAAATAAATAATCAACTTCAAAATATACCTTGTGGTCTTAGTGTTAGAAACACAATGAGATCATGACTGAAGAGAGAACCAAATACCAAGGGGGTTATGTAATAACTATTTGTGCTCAGAGAGATTTTTGGACTTGATCCATTAAAATATATATATATAAGCCCCAAAAGTAAAGCTGAAGATTTGAAATTCAGTTATCCCATAAGTTTATTATAATTTGATAAAGAAAATCAAAGGGTTGTCTTTCCCCTAAAACCTCCTTAATTACCTGTTTCAAACTCGGTAAGGACTTGAGATGTTTTAGATACCTCTAAATATACCTTAAAAATATTCTCTATAATTCATGTGCCAAAATTTCGGTCAACAATAGTGGACCAGAGGAATGCTGTGGATGTAATTTGCTTGGGCTTCAGTAAGGCATTTGATGAAGTAGACCACAACCTACTACCTGATAAGATAGAAAAATGTGGGTTAGACAGCATCACCACCAGATGGATTCGTAGCTGGCTGACTGACTGTATTCAGTGTGTGGTCCTCAATGGAACTGCATCTACATGGAGGGAAGTGTGTAGTGGAGCCCAGTGCTCTTCAACATCTTCATCAATTATTTGGATGAGGGGATAGATAGAGAACTCATCAAATTTGCAGATGACACCCAGCTGGTAGGAATAGCCAACACTCCAGAAGATAGGCTTAAGATGCAGAAGGATCTTGACAGACTTGAACATTGGGCACTATCTAACAAAATGAAATTCAATGGTGAAAAAAGTAAAGTTCTACATTTAGGCAAGAAAAACCAAATGCACAGGTACAGTATAGGTGGTACTTTGCTCAATTGTAGTAACTGTGAGAGGGATCTCAGAGTGCTAGTGGATTATCACTTAAATAGGAGCCAGCAATGTGCTGCAGCTGCCAAAAAAGCCAACACAGTGCTAGGCTGCATTAACAGAGGGATAGAATCAAGATCATGTGAAGTGTTAATACCACTTTATAACACCTTGGTAAGGCCACACTTTGAATGCTGCATCCATTTTTGGTCACCATGATGTAAAAAAAGATGTTGAGACTCTAGAAAGAGTGCAAAGAAGAGCAACAAAGATGATTACGGGACTGGAGGCTAAAACATACAAAGAATGGTTGCTGGAATTGGGTATGTCTAGCTTAATGAAGAGAAGGACTAGGGGTGACATGGTAATAGTGTTCCAATATCTCAGGGGTTGCCACAAAGAAGAGGGAGTCAACCTTTTTTCCAAAGCACCTGAAGGCAGGACAAGAAGCAATGGATGGAAACTAATCAAAGAGAGAAGCAACCTAGAACTAAGGAGAATTTTCCTGTCAGCTAGAACAATTAATCAGTAGAACAACCTACTTCCAGAAGTTGTGAATGCTCCAACACTGGAAGTTTTTAAGACGAGACTGGACAACCATTTGTCTGAAATGATATAGGGTTTCCTGCCTGAGCAGGGGGTTGGACTAGAAGACCTCCAAGGTCCCTTCCAACTCTAATATTATTATTATTGACCATTGCACAGTCAGCTAGATGTTGAGACTGGATTTGGCATTTTTGCCTATCTATCAAGTCTTTACCAAGGACCTGGAATAGGCAGATGTGAATGTTTGATGGTATTATAGATATCGTCGCAGGATGAAAGCTGTTCCTAATAAGGCCACCTTTTGCAATTGACTGATAGTGAAATTGTCAATGTCAATGGTGTTCAAGTGGTGCTCCCAAGGCATCTATTATATTGGTGCTACCCTTGCTTGACTTTGCTACATTCGTTCTATTTCTATTTGTAAGTCTTTGTATTTTGTTATCTTCTCCAGTTCTTTCTCTTCTAGTCTGCTGACTCCATGTAGTGCCACATCCACTATTCAGACTTTTTTGTCTTTCTTATTGACAATTGTTAACTCTGGGGTGTTATGTGGAAGGTGCTTGTCTGTTTGAATTCTAAAGTCCCAGAGCAATTTAACATTTTCATTTTCTATGACTTTCTCTATTTTATGGTCTCACCAGTTCTTGCTTGCAGGGAAATGATATTTCTTGCAGATCTTCCAATGCACTATTATTGCTACTTTGTCATGCTACTGCTTGTAGTCAGTCTGTGCAATCTTCTTGCAGCAGCTTGCCAGATGGTCCACTATTTCTTTAACTTCTTTGCATAGGCGGCACTTACTGTCGGTTGCTGTCTTCTCAATTTTGACTTTGTATGCATTTGTCTTTAAGGTTTGGTCTTGTGCAGCCAGAATTAGTCCCTCAGTCTCTTTCTTCAACTTTCCTGCTTGTAGCTATTGCAGGTCTTGTTATTATCTCCTTTCTCAGCTATTTGTTTTTTAATGTACTGACCATTTAATGCTTTGTCTTCCCATGCCTCCATTCTTTTCTTCATTTGATCTTTCTTATAGGCCAGTTTGGTCTCTCCAATAGTCAGTAAGCCTTCCTGATGTACTAACTTCAGTGCATCTTCATCATTGACTTTCAGATATTCTTCCAAAGCCATTTCTTCTTTTTCAACCATCTGATGTACTTGCAACATTCCATGCCCATCTATTTGCCTTGGTACATAGAGTCTGTCAACTTCACTGTGTGGATGAAGGGCATGATTCATTGTCATTATTTTTCTGGTCTTCCTATCCATTGCTTTTAGTTCTGCTTGAGTCCAGTCCACTATTCCAGCTGTGTATCTAATGACTGGAATTGCTCAGTTGTTGATTGCCTTCATTGAGTTTTCACTTTAAGATCTTCTTCACTCTCTTGATGTATTCACCTCTAATCTTTTTCTTGACTACAATATGCTTGATGTTGTCAGCTTGAAGGATACCCAAGTATTTCTAGTAATCTTCCTCATCCAGACTCAATGTTATTTTTGTGGGGCATCTTGATTCCTTCAGTTTTCACTATTTTTTTTGATAGTAAGTGTGGCACATTTGTCACAGCCAAACTCCATTGCAATATCTTGGCAATATATACAGTGTTGAACAGCGATTCTATTTCAGATGATGCTTTTCCATTCAGCTTCAGATCATCCATTTAAGGGAGATGGGATAGTCTGGCAGATGTTTTTGATGTTTGATAGCCATGGCCTGAGTTATTCAGTATTATTGACAGAGGAAACAGTGCAATAACAAATAGTGAATGGTGACAGTGAATCTCCTTGAAATATTCCTCTCTTGATATTAACCTCTCCCAGTCTCTCACCATTGACCTGCAACTGTGTCTTCCATTGTGCAATCAATTTTTGTACAAACTTTCTGATATTTCTACTGACTCCTGTTATTTCTAGGCATTTGATTATCCAGTCACCTGGCAGAGAGTCAAATGCCTTTTTGTAGTCAATCCATGATATGTTTAGGTTGGTCTTCCTTCTCTTGCAGTTTTCCAAGACCATTTTGTCTATTAGGAGTTGATATTTTGTTCCTCTGCTTTTGGGGCGGTTTCCCTTCTGCTCAGGTGGAAAGAGATTGTTTTCAGCTAGATGTTGTTGTACTGCATCAGCTACCACACCAGTTAGCAATTTGAAAGTTGTTGGTAAGCAGGTAATTGGCCTGTAGTTGACTGGTGCTGCCCCTTTTGCTGGATATTTCATTATCAGGTAGGTTTTCCCAGTTGTTAGCCACTTTTCAATTTCTCCTTGTAATATGTTGTTGAACTGCTTGGCAATGAGTGAGTATAGAACAGTTAGATATTTCAACCAAAAACCATGCAGTTTATCTTCACCTGGTGCTGACTAATTCTTGATCTTCCTTGCTCTTTTCTCTACCATTTCTGCTATTATTATTAGTTCTTCCATTTCAATTTCTGTTCTATTTGCATCCACCTCTTTTAACCAAGCTGCGTCCTTGTTGTATTTCTTTGGGTTATCCATATCTGCGTCCAGAATTGCACTGTTTCTTCCTTGTCAGGTACTGATTGATTCATTGCAGTTTCTCCATTGATGGATTGGTAGAAATGTTTCTGATTGGATTGAAATTGGGGGTTCTGTCTATAATTTGCTAGTCGAGCTTCGTATCTGCTGATCTTCCTGGCTATAGCTATTATTTCCTGCTTTATATTTCCAGTGCTTCCTCGATCTTCCTTGTTTCTAAGTGCTATTTCTTGATTAGGTATTCTTTGATCTTCTTGTTCTTCAGCTTCTTTTCTTTCATCTGTTCTAGCTTGCTTTCATCTGATCTTAACTTGCTGATCTTATTTTCCAGTCTAACCTTCCATTTTTGTGGTGTACTGTTTGATTTATTTTCTTCTTTGTTGATTTTGCATCCCAGGTATTCAGTTATAACTGCAGCCGTGCTGTACATTAGTGGTTTCTTACAATGAACTGGTGCTTATACTTGATATTGCAGTATTTGCATCTTTTAATGCTTGTGCTAGCTGTTTCTTTGGAACAAGCTTCAATGCAGTCAGCTTTATTCTGTTGTTCATGTGCTGTTCTAGATGCTCAGTTATTCTTTGTTTCTATTCTTTTATTTCTTTAGTTAGAGGGCTTTGTTCTTCCTAAGGAAGAGGTGCCTGGTTTCCAAATGAAAACAGTTGTATATCTCTGCTGGATTCCTCTACTGCCAACTCCTCCTGGTTTGCCTCTACATTCTGAGTTACATCTGGCAAGGCTTTGATTTCTTTGCCCTGGGTAAACCTTTGCAATTTGTCCAATTCTGTTTCTGTGAATACTTAATTTCGTATTATAAATCGACATTGATCTGCTAGTCTCTGTTCCGTTATTTCTGATTCTGGATGTTGTTCTTTCCAGAACTGGTGTATTCATTTCAGACATCCCCTTCTTGTTGGACTTGATCTGTAATAACAGATCATTATTTCTTTGTTTTCAATCACTGTGTATTTGCAATGGGTAAACATCTTTTCTTCCAGTAATTCTGCAACTGCTGACCCTGGTTGCTCAGCCAACAGTCCTGAGTCCTGTAGCCCATTTTTCATTAGATATCCAGGGACTACAACATCTAGCATGGACCTTGTTAATCCAGGCAACATCCAAGCCAGTATGGCTTTCTGAAATTTACATCTCACCATATTTTTTTATGGGAGAGACCCTCTTTGTCTGACTCCTCTGATGAGACCTGTCCAGTATGGTTGAAACTCTGGCATAGCTCTCATCTTCCTCAGAGTACACAAGCCCAACAACCACGTCAAGGTAGTGCCTCACTAGAGTTGTTGTTATTATTATTATTATTATTTCATTAACATTTAACCAAAATTTTGTTATTATAAACCATTCATTGAAAGAGCTAAAACAGAAAAACCAGTCAGAATCCAGAGATTTCCTATTTTCATGGATAATAGCATCTATTATTCCTGAAGAATGCAGCTACAGGACTGCCTGTTTATGTATAATATTTCAAGATCTATACAAATCAAAATAGTATCTTAAATCATATAATTATTAAATTATATACCGTACCATTCTTGAAAGTGGGAATAACATTCTTAGGTGTTTCAGTTAACAGGCCAATAGTCCTTCTCTTTGCTACCAATACTTTTGTTTAATATGACACTGATATTTCATATTAAATGCATATGGAGGCTTAGATTTAGCAGACAGGAAAGCTTTGTGTAAATCCTGTGTTTATTGTCTTATATATTGACAAATAATTTTATCTTCTTGTTTAGTTCTTTAAAATCCTACTATGGATTTTATACAATAATATGACCACAAAAATATGCCTTAACTACATGGCAAGTGGCCATCAGATTTCCAAATCTAATTACAGCAAAATATTATGCAAAATCTTGATTGTTCCATTTTATATAAAAAAAGTTATTTAAAAATAAGGTAGGAATATCTTCATGAAAAAAATAGAAAGAGGTTTATTTATAGTAGTTGATTCAGCTATTAGGTTATGACCAAATATTGCAACTGGAGTTGTATCATATTTATGCAATTATTCAATGGAAGTTTAAAAAATGCTGTGATCTGGCAAAAGTTGTAAAGCTTGGTTAAACTCTCCAGCCATAATTATCTGATTAATGCTGTACCTCAACTAAAAAGATTTTCAAAACTCCTACATAATAATATGGATTATTTTTAGTAGGATCATCATAATCAACATAAGCAGTATAATTATCAGGATATTTAATTGTCTATGTTTTAAAAAGTACATCTAGATTACTTATTTCTTGCATAACTGTGAATCTTAAAAATTGTTAATTATGCTTCCTACAATATATCTCTACTAGATTCTGATTTTCCACTAAAGTAGAATTGACAAACCCATCTTCTGAAATGTTCTTTTTGATATTGGATAATATTGGTTGCTTTTTAAAACAGCTGTTCCAATTTTTAAATTGTCCAAATTGGTACCTGTATTCTTTTAGAAAAACAATTAAGGCTATTCACTCCATAAGACAAAGATTTAACGGGTAAAATAATTTTAAAAAAGAAATCATTAAGTCAAAGATAAAGGTACAAACTATAAGATGAATGTACGTTTAGTTGCGCCTAACTTAAAAAAATAATCTGAAAAGTAAATTGTACTGAAGAAAAGGAAACAAAGACATAAAATGAAAACTAAAAATGAATGTTAAAAAGTAAAAAAAAAACACAACCCACCTACCAGAACTAAGACTACCAGATGATATGTTCTGATACTACAGTATCAAAGAAAGTAAGAAGTTAGCAGAAGTAAGTTCTTCTCCTAAAGTAAGAAACAAAATAAGGCTATTTATTAGTGTGTATGCCACACATTTGATTTGATTTAATATGGAAGATAGAAATATATTGTCCAGACTTTTTTCTTTTTCTTTCTTTCTTTCTTTCTTTCTTTCTTTCTTTCTTTCTTTCTTTCTTTCTTTCTTTCTTTCTTTCTTTCTTTCTTTCTTTCTTTCTTTCTTTTCCCCTGCCCTTCTCTGCCCTTCCCCTCAGTGTTAACTCTTGGTGAATGCCTGGAATAGTATCTGCAGTTTTCTTGGTAAAACATTTTAAGTGGATTCACACTGCCTTCTTCTTAGGCCTCAGAAGGACTGACTGGCCCAAAGTCATACAGCTGGACTAAAACACACAGTCCCAGTTTCTACCTTGTCTCTTTAACCATTACACCAAACTGGCTCTGCTGCCCAGTACATAGAGCAGTATAAATATTGAAAGATCCACAATAACTGTAAAACAATAAAACATTCACCATGAACGGTGAAAATTTAAAATGTCTACAGCAAACAGTATAACCAGGGGTTTTTTTTCTCATAGAACGCTCAGAACGGAGTTCCGGCACCTTTTTTGGATGGAACCTTGTAGGGTAGGCAAGGCGGGTTGTATGATGTGTGAGTTCCGGCACCTTTTTCTTTTAGAAAAAAAGCACTGAGTATAACAGTCATTAGACCGAGTGCTGCTCTGCTAAGGCTGAAGAACTTTGCAATCTGAAGGGCAACTATGCACATCAGTGCATTAGTTTGTGGAGACCAGAGGAAGATCACCTTCAAAACAAAAACATAATAAAATCAACCCACTCCATCCCTGGCGGATGAAATGGATCTGAACAAAAGGTGGGCAAACTACTTTGAGAGAAAGAACATTTGGAAGAGACAGAAAAGCTTCCTGTGACTAAAACCCAGTGTTTTGCAGTTCTCTGCATCTATGACACAGGAGCACATTTCTCTTTTCCCAAAAAAGGTAGTTTCGTTCAGGCCTGAAGCAAAATGACAGGTCAACAACATCCCAAGATGAACAGTCTGTTTTGTTTTGTTATGCTATCCCTGCACGTCATGGGAAACCATTTGCTCTCCTCTCCCTTCAGGGCAAACTTTCAAAGCCAAGAGTTCTTGCTTACACTCCTACATCCTCTGATTCCTGGGGAGAATCTGTTTGTACCAGTGATGTACCTCCTTTGCTTTGAAAACTCATCCTTTAATGCAGGAACAGAAAGGCTCGATTAAAAGTCTGCCACAGGCACTGGGAACCAAACATTCATCAATTTACAAGATTATCTTCCTTCAGAAGAAATTTCCAGCCCTGATGAAAAGGAAGAAAAAGTTAGGTAATTCTAATTGGAGCTGGAACTGATGTATGACTTGACAGGAAATAGATACAGGTAGTCCTCGACTTACATCCACTTGTTTAGTGACCGTTTGAAGTTACAACCGCCTGGAAAAAAGTGACATGACCATTTTTCACATTTATGACCACTGGAACATCACGTGATCAAAATTCAGATGCTTGGCAACTGGTCCATGTTTATGATGGTTGCAGTGTTCTGGGGACATGTGATCTTCATTTGCAACCTTCTGACAAGCAAAGTCAAAGGGGAAGCCAGATTCACTTTAACAACCATGTTACTAATTTAACAACTGCAGTGATTCACCTAACTGTGACAAGAAAAGACATAAAATGGAATAAAACTCACTTAACAACTATCTATCTATCTTGCTCCTGGGGAGGAAAGCCATGGCAAATCTAGACAGCACACTAAAAAGCAGAGACATCACCCTGCCAACAAAAGTGCGCATAGTCAAGGCTATGGTCTTCCCAGTTGCAATGTATGGCTGTGAAAGTTGGACCATAAGAAAGGCTGAGCGCCAAAGAATTGAGGCCTTTGAACTATGGTGCTGGAGAAGACTCCTGCGAGTCCCTTGGACTGCAAGGCGATCAAACAGGTCAGTCCTAGAGGAGATCAATCCTGACTGCTCTTTAGAAGGCCAGATCCTAAAGCTAAAACTCAAATACTTTGGCCACCTAATGAGAAGGAAGGATTCACTGGAGAAGAGCCTAATGCTGGGAAAGATGGAGGGCAATAGAAGAAGGGGAAGACAGAGAATGAGGTGGCTGGATGGAGTCACTGAAGCATTAGGCGTGAGCTTAAATGGACTCCAGAAGATGGTAGAGGACAGGAAGGCCTGGAGGAATGTTGTCCATGGGGTTGCGATGGGTTGGACACGACTTCGCAACTAACAACAACAACAACTATCTAACTTAACAACAGACATTTTGGGCTCAATTGTGGTCATAAGTCAAGGATTAGCTGCATTTAATTCTCTGTTTCCTCTTTCAGGCTTTGTCCTCCTTCCCTTGTCTTCTCCTAAGGATCCAATTTCTTTTTTGAAATAGTCCAGTCTTCCTGTTGACCAGATCAAGCATGTATCATGAGGGTTTGAATCTATGAACAACACCACAGTGTTCTTCAGAGGCTCTATGGCACCCTGCACATGTTAGTGTCCTTCCTTTTGAACTCTATCATACAGCTAAATGTGTGTCTTCCAGAATACAAGTAGGGCACTGATTGAATTTGGCCAGTCTTGAAGCAACAAACATCTTAGAATTAACTCCTTGGATCATTTTTTATTTATTCTTTATTATTTTTCTATTGTTACATTTTCTATTGTTATATTGTGCTTAATAAACATCCTGTTATCTGGGTTACTTTTTCTTTTGGTTAATAATACAAATTATATTCCTAGACTCTACACTGTTTTTCCAGCCATTGATAAAATAAATTCCATATTTGAAAATATTTTGTATCTTTTTCTTTTTAATCCTCAGCGTGAGTCTGTCCATTTCAGCACAGTCCAATATCTTCTTAATTATCTCTTCATCTGATGGATCCTTGGATGATTTGCTCTTGATCAGCTGAGGGTTTTTTTTTCTCAATTTCTAAAAGCTGCCTTCAACAAAAATGCTTCCCTTTTCCAAACAATTGGTATTAGAAAAATAATGCTTGGGGGAAAAAATCAGGAGTAGATATCTGTGTGAAAGAATTTATGGATTGATCTTCATTGGCTGCGTGGGCTCACGACTCTGTCATTGTTTAATGCTTAGCCTCTATCTATTCATCTTCACACACTAACTACTCTAATTCTACGCAGAAAAACTAAGTAAAAAGCCACGTCAGATGTTTTCTAGTTTTGTAGCTAATTCAAAACCAATAAATACTTTTGTTTCAAAATATTTCAGAAAAAAACCAAGATCGTTATGTTGTAGGGGAAAAGTCTGCATACAAAGTTGTCTTGGAACATTTTTTTTCTGGGTTGTGAGACAGAGTCTATTAAGAAGTAAACGTACTGGGAAGTAAACGTACTTGCAAATGTGCATACACTCCTCCACTCAACCACTCTGCAATCACTGCATGCAGTTTTGTGAACATCTGTGTCTTCAAATCATCTCCCAGTCAATTTTTCCATGCAGGAATGGACAGCATTAAATATTTTTCATCAGAAGAGCCTGCTTTGCACTTCCCTCCATTGCAATCATCTTCTAGGCAGAAGTTGAAACATATGGTCTAAAAGGAGAAAAGTTCCGATTGAACATTTCAGATGTTCAAGACTGATACCCAGGAAGCTTTTTGCGCTGTCCAAAATGTAGGGAAGAGTTTTATCAAAACAAAACTCAATTAGAGGAAAACACACAAAAAATGGAAACAAGAGAAAAAGAGCTTAGGAATTCAAAGAATACACACAGTGGATTGTATCTTATAGATGCTGAATTTGTGAAATGAAAGTAAAGCAATGACATATTTAAAAACTGATTTAATAAGCAACCAGATGGGATGTATTATGATCCACTAAATCAGAAACTATACATTATCATGGAAATGGATATTGTTTGAGTGATAACTTTGTTATGCAAATGACACAAATTGCATCATTTTGTATCATTTCCATGATGGTATTATTATGCAAATTCTGTAAAATTGTAGCAAAAATTTGATCAGTTGCATGTAAAGTTCATTCTACCGAGCTTGAATTACACATAACTTTGGCTTCAACAGTTTCTTTTTGTTAATTTCAACTCACAATTTTCTTAGTTTGTATTATTATCAAAGCCCGATAATATCTTTTTGCTGTTTCTGATACAACATGGGTGAATGTGGGGTGGAAAGGGGGGCCAAGGAAGGCAAAATGATGCTTGCAGCAGCACAACTGAACTCTGCCCTTTTTGTATGTGCTTCAGTGTCAGGCTTTGATATCCAGCTCGGGCTAATCTCATTCCTGAACTTATAAAGTTAGAACTTTCATTATCTTTGCCTTAAAACTTCAACTATGAGGCACTGCTAGCTTTATGAGAGTCACAGAAGCTAAAATATTCAGCGCTTTGGAAGAAGTGGATTGAACTATAAAGCTTCTTGCTTCAGCTTTAAAAACTCTTTCTAACTTTTGAATGGGAATTTCACATTTTCATTTATCTTACTCTTTGTAGATCTCTTTTGGCCAGCAATTTTTTTTTAAAAAAATAGCTGTTGTACCTTATAACCTTCCTGTCAAGGTCAAAGAATACCTATGCTGTCGCATCCATTATTGCTTCTTAGTTTGCCTACAGATTTAGGGGAGAGGGAAGAATGGAATGCAGGTTTTGGACATGGGACTGCCAAGCTGTGAGAACCAAGGTCGCTCAAGAGTTGTTTACTGAGAACTAAAACACTCTCTCATAATAATTGTCTGAAGCTTCACTGGACAATGTGACTTGCACTATTAGGAGGGAGTGAGACTCTATACTTTTTAATATATTGATTTTGGCACCAATTAATCAGAGCTGGTTTTCCTTTCACCTGTGCCAAAATGATTTACCCAATAAAGTTTTGCATTAGAAATCAGTTTATCTCAGCTGTGCTTACTTCGTTGGGTTTGTTAGTCAGAACCACGACACTCGCCTCCAATCCTTTCGGAGTAGGCCAATGCCACTTCACTACCCAATGATTTTCCTGGTATTCTAGCCCAGGAAAATCATTCTTTTTACTTCTACTATTTTAGAGCAATGCTGTTGGAGATCTTACTGCCACAAGGTTTAAGAAGACAAAAAGCTCACAGAAGGAATAGCATTTGATCTGGAAGGATCTGGAAAGGTCTGGGAGGTTTTGCCTTGAATCAAATTCTTAGGTCAAAGAAGGTAAAAAGACCTCAAATGCTTGCAATACTGCCCCTAAAGGCAACTCCTTGCCAACTTCCCATGATTGCGGTTTCCAAAAGTATGGGCTGCATCATCATCATCATTATTATTGAATGGCCATTTTAACTAGTTCAAACTTTTTGAGAAATATGCCGCTATACATGCTATTTTAAGTTTTGATTGGGAGCTGCCCCGAGTTGACTATATAAAGAGATAAATACAGGTAGTTCTCAACAGTTCATTTAGTAACCATTTGAAGTTACCATGGCACTGAAAAAAGTGAATAATGTGTGTGACCATTTTTCACACTTAACAACCATAGCAGCATCCCCACAGGTCACATGATCAAAATTCAGACGCTTGGCAACTGACTCATATTTATGACGGCTGCAGTGTTCCAAGGCCATGTAATCATCTTTTGTTATCTTTTGACAAGCAAAGTCAATGGGGAAGCAAGATTCACTTACTAACTTAACAACTGCAGTGATTCACTTAACAAATGTGGCAAGAAAGTTCATAAAATGGGGCAAAACTCACTTAAATGTTTCACTTAGCAACAGAAATTTTGGGCTCAGTTGTGGTCGTTAAGTCAAGGACTATCTGTAAATCATTTGCCTGTCCCAATAAAAGTCTTAGGGGACAAAAGAAGTAATGGATCTAGAATTGTTACCCACACTGGCCAGAATCTATAAACCAAACGCACAATTACTCAAATCCCCTTCACCCCCACCGCTCCAGGCCCTCATTGAGCAGCACGTAGCTAAATCACCACAAGATGTTGCTCATCATTAAAAGCTCCATTTCCTTTTAACTTCTTGCCAGAGGGCTTTCTAAAACAAATATCTTAGGCTAATAATGCTGCAACAGTTTTTGTGCATCTGTTAATCCTAAGAGGTGAGCTCTCCTCTGTGTCAAGGAAGCCTTGGAGGCTGTGCCATTTTGCTCACAGGTGTTTCAGCTCGATATGAACATATGGCAGGGGGCCCAAACAACTGTTCATTTAAAATCCATAGTCGTTAAAAGGTAATTACTTAAAGGCTCAATAAAGTCTTGGTTTCACTTCTGGACCATGAAAAATTAATGGTTCCCAACTTTCCTCTTTATCTCCTACTTCCAATAGCCCAGATACTTCCTTCGTCTTAAAATACTAGATACAAGACTGAATGGTAGAAAAGAATTTTTTTAAAAAAATCATTAGATTTTTTTTTTTTGGTCTACGGACAGCCTGAGATAGCTTTAGCCTATTAGTGAAGTGTTATGACAAGCAAGGTTTATGTGGAAAGGCTGAAGGAATTGGGCTTATTTAGGCTAAAGGATAATTGATAGGAAATATCTGAAGGGTTATCATACAGTAGATGGCTGAGGTTGGTAGTCTTCTCCCTCAGAGAGACTAGATTGAATGGTCTAATAGTTGCTTTGTTTGAAATTCTTAATTGTAAGACTAGTTTGACAATGAAACCATTACATTTTTAATAGTGCCTGATGAGTAAATCCACCACTAAATATTATATTCTTTGGTTTGTTCATTTAGGGAGCTGGTGTAAGATGGAACTAGAGGGTTAGTACTGGAATGTGCAGGGATGAGGACAGAATAAATGTAGAGGAGAACTAGATTTGATTAGGCTGGAGGAGAACTGAAGAGAAAGAGATCATGAGAAGTGGAAGTACCTAAAATTGGAAAAGCATAAAGGAATTGGAAAGTGCAGTGGCATTCAGTACCATTGACTGTGGTTCTTTAGGATTACCTGTATGGTTGTGGGTTGTTTGTTTGATTGATTCATTAATTGACTGGCTATGTCCTATAAAATTGCTGTTGACTCTTACGAACCACATGGAGAAATTTTCTCCAAGATGATCTGTCTACAGCTCAGTCCTTCAGATCCTCCAAAGGGGCATCCATTGCCACTGTAACTCAGTTCATCCACTTGGCTGCTGATTAAATTCTACTTCCTCCCATCTTTCTCAGCAAGCAGCTGGGTCTCCATATATATATAGTGGCCAAAATGTGACAATTTGAGCCTGCTCATTTTTGCCTTGAATGAGAACTCTATTGATTTGTTCTGATTCATGTATTTCTTGGCTCTCTATGGTATTGTCAGGAGACTTCCCCAACACCAACATTGAAATATGACAATATTCCCTTCTATATGACTTTTCCAAGATCCAATGATCATTTCCACAGGAAAAAAAACATTGCCAGGATCCATGTGTAGGCATAAAAATCTTTGGAGTATTTTGTGACCATTGTTCTTTTACTCTTGATAGCCAATCCTAAAGTGACAGAAACTATCCAGTACTTCAATAATTCATTGCTAACTTTAAGACTGGTTGCCTTACCATGAGTTAATTTCTTATATTTAATCCATTCTCTCACTGTGCTCTTTGACTGTCATTGCAGGTTGTTCTCATTTAGCAACTGTCCATTTGCAGACATGGCAGTGAGGAAAAAAGTAACTTTATGGCCATTCCTCACATTTACAATCTTTGCAAGTTTGTAAAGCAGCAGGTCCCAATCTTTTCTATACCCCGCACCCCTAAAACACTTCTGATATATTCTCATACCCCTTACAAAAGTTCAAAATAATGGCAATGAATTATGCATATACAGGTTTTTGCACCCCCTGGAAAATTGTCTCACACCCCTGGTTGGGAATCCCTGTTGTAAAGCAAAACAAAGTCAGTTCATAATCATGGTCGCAGTTTTACTAAGTGATCACTTTGCTTAGTAACCAAGTTGCTGTCCCAGTTGTGGTTGCTGAATTAGGGCTACCTGTTGCAGATCATTTGCATTTTTAGCTATTATAGCACTGTTGTCAAGAAAGCATAGGCTTATGATGTTTCTTCCTCCTATTTTAAAACCACACTCGTTTTCTTCCAATATAGCTTTCCATATCTTCAACATACAGCTTGAATAAATATGAGAAAAGTCATGACATCATAGGTGAGGGACAGAGTTTGCATCACAATTCACATTCCTTCATTTATTTATTTATTTATTTATTTATTTATTTATTTTATTTTATTAAATTTCTATACCGCCCTTCTCCCTAAGGACTCAGGGCGGTGTACAGGGCAATAAAATGCAGCATACAAAAGTTAAAAAGAAAATTAAATTAATTAGCCCTAACAATAAATAGTTAAAATAAACTCAAACCCTTAGTCCAGGCCGGCCTGTTCAAACAACCAAGTCTTCAGGTCATGGCGGAAAGAGCAAAGGTCGGGAGCTGTCCGGAGCTCAACAGGCAATTGATTCCAAAGGGCTGGTGCGCCCACAGAGAATGGTCTCCCCCTGGGGGCCACCAGCCGGCAATCCCTGACCAACGGCACCCTGAGGAGGCCCTCTCTGTGGGAGCTCACAGGACGAAGGGAAGTTGACGCCGGCAACAGGTGCTCCCGTAGGTAATCCGGACCCATGCCATTTAGGGCTTTATAGGTCATCACCAGCACCTTGATTTGCCCTTCTTTGTCTGTCCATGGATTAAGTCACAGCTTTATACAGCGTCCTTTTTTATTTTATGGAAGATAGAAAGGTGGCTGAGGCTTTTTCTTGTTAATTATTGTTGTGCTGTTTTATTCTGAGAAAATAAGGATTAAACTCCCTTGGTCGGTGTGATTTGCCAAGACAGAAGCATAGAATTGGTTGGACTCTTCCTTGTGGGGAGTTTTTAAGCAAAGGCCATCTGCTGGGAATCCTGTAACAGGGATTGGCTTCCATGTTCTGTAAGACACCCCAAACTTCCAGTTTGGGAGTCCAGCTCCTCAGCATTTCATTCATTTCATAAGCCCTGGTGGTGCAGTGGTTAAATGCAGTATTGCAGGCAAACTGTGCCCATAGCCTGGAGTTCGATCCTCATGCAGGATTAAGTTGACTCACCTTTTCAGTCTTCTGAGGTCAGTAAAACGAGGACCCAGATTGTTGGGGGCAATATGCTGATATTTGTAAACTGCTCAGAGAGGCCTGCAAAGTACTATGGGACAGTACAGTATATATGTCAAAATGCTATTGTTATTACTATTGTTATTCAGGGAACAGGGACTTCATGTGCACAAGACTGTGCATCACTATAATGTACCATGTTAGTCAATTCATCTAGCATGCATGCATCTTGTTTAGCCATTGTAGGAAGATACTGGACTAGTTTATTATTTATTTTAGGGTTTTTTTCTCCACCTTTATTATTTTCATAAATAACTTAAGGCCGTGAACATACCTAATACTCTTTCCTCCTCCCATTTTCCCCACAACAATAATCCTGTGAGATGGTTTGGCCTGGGACAGAGTGACTGGCCGGAAGTCACCCTGCTGGCTCTCATGCCTAAGTCAGGACTAGAATTCTCAGCCTCCCAGTTTTTAACCTGGTGCCTTAACCACCCCACATTTGATCCTACAGGATTTGCATTATGCTCTTAGAACTTGCCAATGTTTTGATCATGTTACCATTCTGGTACATTTTTTAATGCTACCCTTTTGCTTATGTTCATCTCTGATGATGTAATCATATTTATGAATGGGCAAATTATAAATATTCTTTTCCTAGGACAACTTTAAATGTTAAACTGAGCTTTCAAGCTGGAGCAAATATTTTCTACTAGAAACATTTCAATTTTGGAGTTTTTAAGCTGTGAACTGACAGCTAAGCTTCCATACGCATTGCTTATCTAAACATCTCCTATCCGTCACCTGCATTTTTTAATCCTTTCGATACATTTCCTGGATGCGGCAAAATATCAGAAAGGCAGAATGGTGGAGTTTGGTTTCTTTACTTCTGTTTTATGCTGTGTGCCTCCAAGTATAACATTCAGGATAACTGCTTTCATTTTTTGGAAAACCTCTGTGAAACTTGGAAGCATTTGGAAGAGAGCAGTACACTTTGTGGGTTTAAAAAAAAATTCAATGTAGTAAAAACAGGAGCCTTTTCTCTGTGTGCATTGCCACTTTAAAAAAGTGACACTTTATACTTTTGAATACATGCAAGTCAGAGGCGTGAATCCATAAACTTTGCCAAGATCAATACAGAGAGCCCGTTGCTCTAGTATGGGTGGGAAGCAAGGTTGCCAAAGTGTCTGAAAAGAACCTTTGGGACTGTAATGTGTTTTTTTCTTCCACACCAAAGCCCTTGGGCTCTTTCCAGCACTAGCTGAAGTCAATTGTACAATGAAAAAGGGCATAAAGAAATAAATATATCTGCATAGGAAAGCAGCATTAATATTTCATGATGGTTGCATCATCAGCTCTTTGGCATTTGAAGAGCAAGGATGAAGGGTCTGAACACACATAAAGCCAACCTGTGACTAAACACCTATGCTACGTAGAAATAACTTCTGACAATGTGCTAATTAATAACAGTATGATAATTCTGTTATTCTGTTTCCTCTGAAACTTTTCCTTTTCTATAGAAGATATATTTCCTGATCAATCGAAAGTAACGGTGGACAGTCTTGGATATCTACCCTCCCCTTCTTTCCAGGATTGCTTAAGATGAGCCATAGCTTGGCTGAGCATCTTACCAAACCATAAGAATTCAGAATCCACAAATCCATGATGTTTAGTAATATGTTTCCTTCATGCCTCCTTTAGTCTCTTTTCAATATTGGAACTCTAGTTTTAGGAATATTCTCTAATATTTGAAAAAATGGCTTTAGATGCTTGTGGAATAAATGTCAACATTAGGGTCCTTATTCTGAATTCAGAGTTTTTCTCCACCCTTGGCAATATTTAAAAACCAGACCACAAACCTTCTAATTGCGTAGATAAAATTAAAAAAATAATAACAAGAATAAGGGAATGTATCAGCCTAAGACTGTGTTTCATTATCTGTTTAGCCCCAATGCTAAAGCAAAGTGGATAGTCAGATGATAGATAGATAGACAGAGAGACAGACATATTCAAATATTAAGAAAAAATATTTACAAACCAGTCAAGCTTCAGATTTTAAAGTTTCCTGCAACTATATGAAGAAGCAAAACAAGTCTTTCTTTTAGAGGTTTCTTTTAAAGAAATGAGACAGGATTGAATATCTATGTTTATATCAGAAGAAATTTGCCCTCTTATATAAGACAATTAGCCCCTAAACAAGGGTAATCAACAGATGATGAAAGCAGTAGAGCCATTTGAGATAGACCTTCAGATAATTCTTTTATCATGTAAATTTGTTCTCCGATCTTAATCCAAATCCAATTTCCGATGCATAGCATTCCCAGTTAGCCAGCTGTTCATGTTGGGTTTTAGCTTCCAAGTTGCTCGTATAGATAAGATCAGTTTCTACTGAGTACCTGATGTAAATGGATGAAAAATAACCTAACCACAATGCCATTTTTCTTTCCAATTTGCCCTAACAGCAAGGACTTTTCTACACAATCTATGAATATGTTAAGTTCAAATTATTGGGAAAGGTGCGGTTTTCCTGACTGCAAAAAGGCAGCATTGTTCCAGTTCTGCTTCTGACATGGCAACTGAGAGAAGGATTAGATAATTCCAATGAAAAGTCCCGCGGGGTTTTGTTCAGGACAGCCTGGTTACCTTTAAGAAAGCCTCTGTGAAAACTGAGATGTCCACACCAGAAATACCCTCCTCCTGCTCATCCATGTATATAGTAGGTTCAGTTACAGGCAAGAAACAGCTTGTAAGTGAGCCTAGAAGGCCTCCCTGGCTCTTAGCTCGGTCCCAGTATTTGTCTCGCAATTCCAAAACCAACAACTGGGAGACCTCATAAAATAAAGTTAAGAACAAAGCAATTCTGCTACAAAAGGGCTTTTTAGGCTCTGCTGCTGTTCCCCTTGTTCCCTCCCACTAAAAAGTATGAAGGATTCTGTTTAATAAAACATAAATTTAGTCCCCTCCCCATTGTCAATTAAGGAAATCAAGCATAATTCAATACAGGGTTGCACATGCTTGTTCTTCATTAACTGCAATATGCAATTGTAGCACGCTAGAAATGTTACATGCCTAGTTAGAATTCTAGATACGATTCCCAGGATACAGAAGAGTAAATGGATCTATGATTGCAACCCTTAACAGGGTGTAACAATGGGATAGATCCGTGGTGGCGAACCTATGGCATGCATGCCACAGGTGGCACGTGGGCACATGAGCCATCAGCCCAGTCCTAGCGGTTCAGCTGGGTTTTATAAAACCTTTTCGTTTTAGGCCTCCGCTGCCGTGTGCAAAAAAAAAAGGTTAATCAATCAATCAATTTCAAATTCTTGCTGGAAAAAAAAGATCTCGCAAAGTTGAAATAATAATAATAATAATAATAATAATAATAATAATAATAATAATAATAATAATAATAATGATGATGATGATGATGATGATGGTGATGATGATGATGATGTTGGAAGGGACCTTGGAGGTCATCTAGTCCAACCCCCTGCTCAGGCAGGAAACCCTATACCATTTCAGACAAATGGCTGTCCAGTCTCTTCTTAAAAACCTCCAGTGTTGGAGCATTCACCACCTCTGGAGGCAGGTTGTTCCACTGGTTAATTGTTCTAACTGTCAGGAAGTTTCTCCTTAGTTCTAGGTTGCTTCTCTCCTTGACTAGTTTCCATCCGTTGCTTCTTCTTTTTTTTTTTTATTGAAAAGTTTTAAAATACAGTTTTCCTTTAAAAAGCCCCCCTTCCCCCTCCCTCCTCCCCCCCTACCTCCCCCCTACCTCCCCCCCTCCCCCCTCCCTCCTCCCCTCCCCCCCTCCCCCCCCGACTTCCCAGAGCTAAATACAAGGTATATATATATAAAAAAGCAATCATAAACAACCATATACTAACAACTATAAATTCTAAAATCCATCACTCTCTAGCTTATATAGGATAAAACAAACCTTAACAATATTAAATATATATAAAAAACTAAAATAGAAAAAGAAAAAAAAAACGAAAGAAGACTTATTCGAATGCTACATAAAACTTCTTAACCCTATACTTGTTCTGGATAAACTCAATCCATTTTCTCCATTCCATAATATAACGTTCTTGCGAATGATCTTTCAAATAGGCCGAAATCTTCGCCATCTCTGCCAGGTTGGAAACCTTTAAAGTCCACTCTTCTATGGTCGGCAGTTCCTCTTTCTTCCAATATTGACCTATCAAAAGTCTTGCTGCCGTAACTAAGTTCAACATCAACTTAGAGTCCACAACTGTAGCGTCGACAATTATTCCCAACAAAAAAAATTGCGAACAAAACTTTATCCTCCGTTTAAAAATCTTCTGCATATTCCACCAGACTTTTATCCAAAAAACCTTAACCTTCTTACATGTCCACCATATGTGAAAATATGTTGCATCTTCATCACCACACCTCCAACATTTAGGCTGGTAATTCGGATACATACTTGCAAGCTTTTTAGGATCTAAATGCCATCTATAAAACATTTTGTAAAAGTTCTCTCTTAGATTTTGAGCTTGAGTAAATTTTACATTCCTCACCCAAATCCGTTGCTTCTTGTCCTGCTTTCAGGTGCTTTGGAGAATAGCTTGACTCCCTCTTCTTTGTGGCAGCCCCTGAGATATTGGAACACTGCTATCATGTCACCCCTCACCCTTCTCTTCATTAAACTACACATACCCAATTCCAGCAACCGTTCCCTATATGTTTTAGCCTCCAGCCCCCTAATCATCTTTGTTGCTCTTCTCTGTACCCTTTCTAGAGCCTTGACATCTTTTTTACATCGTGGTGACCAAAACTGGATGCAGTATTCCAGGTGTGGCCTTACCAAGGCATTGTAAAGTGGTATTAGTACTTCACTTGATCTTGATTCTATCCCTCTGTTAATGCAGACTAGCACTGTGTTGGCTTTTTTGGCAGCTGCAGCACACTGCTGGCTCATATTGAAGTGATTGTCTACTAAGACTCCGAGATCCCTCTCACAATTACTACTATTGAGCAAGGTACCACCTATACTATACCTATGCATTTGATTTTTCCTGCCTAAATGTAGAACCTTACTTTTTTCACCATTGAATTTCATTTTGTTAGATAGTGCCCAGTGTTCGAGTCTGTCCAGATCCTTCTGTATCTTAAGCCTATCTTCTGGAGTATTGGCTATTCCTGCCAGCTTTGTGTCGTCTGCAAATTTGATGAGTTCCCCATCTATCCCCTCATCCAAATCATTAATGAAGATATTGAAGAGCACTGGGCCCAGAACAGAGCCCTGGGGCACCCCACTACACACTTCCTTCCATGTAGATGCGGTTCCATTGATGACCACACGCTGAGTACGGCCTGTCAGCCAACTACGAATCCATCTGGTGGTAATGCTATCTAACCCACATTTTTCTATCTTATCAAGTAGTAGGTTGTGATCTACTTTATCAAATGCCTTACTGAAGTCCAAGTAAATTATATCTACAGCATTCCTCTGGTCCACTAGTTTTGTCACTTGGTCAAAGAATGCAATAAGATTTGTCTGGCATGATCTGTTTTTGACAAACCCATGTTGGCTTTTAGTGATAACTTTGTTTGCATCAAGGTGTTCACTGATTTGTTGTTTGATTATCTTTTCCAGAATCTTCCCAGGTATTGAGGTCAGGCTGATAGGTCTGTAGTTTCCTGGATCTATTTTTTTCCCTTTTTTGAAGATGGGAACTACATCAGCTCTTTTCCAGTCCTCTGGTAGTTCCCCAGTGCTCCAGGATCTTTGAAAAATATAGTTCAGTGGTTCTGAGATCACGTCTGTCAGTTCCTTGAGAACCTTGGGGTGTAATCCATCTGGTCCTGGTGATTTGAACTCGTCTAGGCTGGACAGGTGCTCACTTACCATTTTCTTGCCTATCTTAACTTGCGTTTCTATTCTGTTTTTTATGGCACTGGTTTGGGTAGGTTGGACTGTTTTTTCCCTTTGTGTAAAGACAGATGCAAAAAACGAATTAAATAGTTCTGCTTTCTCCCTATTGCTTGTCACCTTCTTGCCACTTTCTCACCACTAATGGACCAATCATTTCCTTAACTTTTTTCTTGTTTTTTATATGTTGAAAGAAGCATTTTTTGTTATTTTTGACTTTGGTCGCAAGCCTTAGTTCATTTTGAGCCTTAGCTTTCCTCACTTCATCTTTGCAGGCACGGGCTATTTGCTGATATTCTGACTTAGTTATGTGCCCCTCTTTCCAATTCTTATACTTGTCCTTTTTATCTTTCAATTTATCAGAGAGTTCTTTATGCAGCCATGCTGGTTTCTTTTGAGAGCTGTTATTTTTTTTTTCTTTGTTGGTATTGTACTAGACTGGGCCTTTATTATCTCACTTTTCAAAATTTCCCAAGCTTCTTGAGTTGTTTTCCCCTTTAGGATTCTCATCCATGGAATTCTTCCCATGGTCTCTCTAAGTTTATTGAAATTAGCTCTTTTAAAGTCCAAGACTCTAGTTTGGCTGTGTTCTATTGCTTGTGCCTCCAGAATGTTGAATTCCAATATTGCATGATCACTTCCCCCCAAGGTTCCTGTGGCTTCGACACCTTCTATCATTTCATCTGCTAGGTTTGACAGGAATCTGTTTGATCTTCCACTTGGTGCAGAGTTTGCCTCCCAGTTGATATCAGGGTAATTAAAGTCCCCCATTACTATTGTGATGTGCTTCTTATATACCTTAGTTAGCTGACTAGCAAAAAGTTCATCTATTTCCTCTGCTTGGTTGGGCGGCCTATAGTATACACCAGACATGTCAAACACAAGGCCCGGGGGCCAGATCTGGCCCGCGGTTTCATGTGGCCCCCGAAGCCATCCTGGAAACAGTGAGGGAACGGCCCCCGCTGCCTTGGCCCTGGCCCAGAGACCCTCCTTCTGCCAGAGACCCTCAGATCTGTCCCACTCCTGCCCAGGCCCCCATAGGCATCCTTGATGCAAACGATGTAGAGTTGGCCATGCCCACCCAGTAGGCCATACACACTCCAGCCATGCCCACCCAGTAGGCCACGCCCACCTGGCCCCCCGAGGGCAACCACAATGCTGATGTGGCCCTCAATGAAATTGAGTTTGACACCCCTGGTATACACCTATGGCAATGTCATCTTTTTCCCCTTTTATATTGACCCAAATGCTTTCAAGTTTACAGTTTTCGTCATTGTTGTGCTCTATTTCTGTAGAGATAAAGTTATTTCTTATATATAGAGCAACTCCTCCTCCTCTTTTGTTTAGTCTGTTTCTTTTAAATAGTTTAAATCCCTCTAGCTGTGTGTTCCATTTGTAGGTTTCGTCCCACCATGTTTCCGTAATGGCAACAATATCATATCTGCCCTCATTTACCTGAATTTCTAGTTCTAGTTGATTAATTGAACTTTTTAGTCCCACTCAGTCTGCCATTACCACTGCAGCCACACCACCTAATGGGTCCATCTGGCCACAGCCACCCATTTGGCCATGCCCACCAGCACCCGATAATACATAAGTGGGTTTTGGGTTGCAGTTTGGGCACTCGGTCTCTGAAAGGTTTGCCACCACTGGGCTAGATGGTAGCCACAAGTAGTGCAATGAGATGTCCATAACTAACAACCTTTATGAGTATAGGTCAGGGGTAGGCAACCTTGGCTCTTTTATGACTCATGGAATTCTGGGAGCTGAAGTCCACGAGTCATAAAAGAGCCAAGATTGCCTAACCCTGGTATAGGTAGTCCTTGAGTTACAAGAGTTGACTTAGTGATTGTGCAAAGTTACAACAGCATTGAAAAAGTGGTTTATGGCCGCTTTTCATGCTTATGACCATTGCAGCGTCCTCATGGTCACATGATCAAAATTCAGACACTTGGCAACTGGTTCCTATTTATGACGGTTGCTGTGTCCTGGGCTTTTGCCATCTTCTGACAAGCAAAACCAATGGGGAAGCCAGATTCACTTAACAAACTGTGTTGCTAACTTGACAGCTGCAGTGATTCACTTACTAACAGTGGCAAGAAAGGTGATAAAATGGGGCAAAATTCACTTAACAACTATCTCACTTAGCAACAGAAATCTTGGGCTCCATTGTGGTCGTAAAGGGAAGACTACCTGTGTTGCTGTTTAGAGTAAAATCTACAGGAGAAAAAGGAGCAGAAGATAGGGAATGTTTCTTACAAAGGGATTAAAAATAGATGGTGAACTCTAGTTACCTTCTGATGAATGCTGCAGATGAAGCCTGAAGAAGACATTTTGAAAAGCCAATGAGAATCAGAAAAGCTACTTTTAAAACACTTAAATAAAGGTGTGGTTTGGAAATTAATTGTTTTCCATTCCTAAGTCGTTGGACCGTGATGTTACATTTGGTGAAAGGCAAACTCAGAAGAATAGGGGGAGGGGGGAGATAGCTCAGGGGTGTTAGATGGGGATGTGGGGTATATGGGTGTGGAGACGACATTTATCTGTACAATTCTTCAGCTAAATTAAAAGTAGGAAAGTATTCTTCTAATTAATTGATTACTTTAGTTTTCACACCAACTATCTGATTAATGCAACAATAATGTGCTTTAGCTGAAAATATTGAAAACAGGCAGAAAAAACTTTGGTATTTCTGTGTGATAACAGTATGACCGACTTTGTTTTTAGGATATGAAGATCAGATGACTCAGCTGTAATGTGTATGATTTCAACAGAGAGCTATGCTGATCACGCAAGAGATACCAGGCCCAGTTACATGTTTAATAATTCCAGCACAGAAAACCTTTGGCTGAGTTGATAGCATTCACCACAGCATATTGTGATCTATGCACTTTTTCTGAGATGGGCAGCTACATAAATTTTATGAATTAAATAAAATACTTTGGACTAATCCTTTGTGTGATCTGCAAATTTTGATAAAAAGAGTAGCAGATTCCATAAATTCAGCCAGTTGCAGCTAGGCAACAAACCTACATTAAGCAAAGCATGTCTTAACACAACGTATAAATTAGGTCCATCTCACATCCCTCATTTTTTTAACTCCTTCCTAAAAGCCTATTTCTTCTTTTCTAAAATTTATCCCTTCCTGGATCACATTCCACAATGGTCTTATTAAAGCAGGCCTAAACCATTCATTCATTCATTCATTCATTCATTCATTCATTCATTCATTCATTCATTCATTTTCATTTACAGACAGGACTTTACTTCAGCCAGGAGATATCAACCACTATATGTGGGAATTTCTTGGAAGACAAGTGATGGCAGCGGCAAGATTATTATTTTTTTGCAGAACTATAAAACAAGCAAATCATTTTCTTTTGATAATGAGAATGCTAAAAATGCTGCAGAAGTATTTATTTACAATATTTATATACCATGCGTCCATATAGGACATAAAACCTGAGATATATAAGTAAACATGCATACATATTGCAATAATAAAACTGCCATTTCAGGCTGAGGTTTTGCTTGTTGCGTTCAAGACCTGAAAGATATAAAAGAACATGCATATATATTGCAACAATAACAATTGCCTTTTCAGGCTTCAATAGTCTGGATCAGGTTGAAGGCACTTTTCTTCTTGAAGGCAGGATTCAACAGGGAAAGCAATGAGTTCAGTGTTCAAGGGTTAGAGGCAAGACAAGTTCTTTGATAGTCTTATGGAGGTTTTAGCGCCTTTCGATTCTTGAGCTCGTTGGTCCTTAAACAGAACAGGGTCTCTAACTTGGAGATTGGGTGAAGATGAAACGTTGGTGACTGGAGCATGACTTTGATGCTCCCCGCCATGCTGCTCCCCCGCCATAACTTGAAGCAGGGTTGGATACAGGTAGTTGCTGTGGATTGCCTGGAAGTGGATCAGGATGCGTAGCTGTATCGTGTTTGTCACTATCGCATTCTGTGCACTTGTCAAAGGCTTTTCAATTTTTAGCAAAATGGCCATATGAAGCACAGCACCTGTAGCGTATTCGTCCCCTCCACCTGAATTGCTCCATTTAGAAGGAGGTGGTACAGGATGTGAGTTGCCACCACCTGAATCACTCCAAAGAGGAGAGGATGGTACAGGAGGTGGAAGTGTATGATACTTTTGAACATTCTTTCTAAGTTAAAAAAAAACCAATAAAATATGCCTAAGCCTGCAGACAGCCTGAAGCATTTAATGTGGTTGGTACATTGCTAAGCACACTTAATTAACCCACCTAACATGCTTCCCTGGCAAGCAACCCCTGCCAGGGCACTGTTAAGTCTCATTATACTTTATCAGGCCACCACAACATTTTGCTTTTGCTGGCACCAACGGCATAGGGCACAGCATGGATCTGATGTAGCTTGTGACACGGGATTGACATCACTCCAAGGGAAAATATTATGATCGAAGGGATGCTTGATAATAGGGAGGGTATTCATAGAACAGCTTGTTTAAGCATTCGGAGGTTATTACCTTAAGACTGCGGAGAAGGCGAAACGAGCTATTTGGCAGAGACAGGCCCACCTACGCCCCTTCTAACAAGCTGATCCGAGAGAATGGCTTTGCTAGGGATGGGCAGACTTTTCGTGGATGCTGCAATGAACTTTTTCAAGAGGAGAGGAGATGGAGCCTGCAAACTGTCTCATCATGCCCGACATGCATCTGGATGAAACTGAGGTTTTTCTCTTTTCCCTGCTTATTTAGAAAAGGATGTTTTTCTAAATGTTGCAAGATACCTACGTTAGCCTTCCTGATATAGTTTTTAATGTGTTTTCCACCTGAACTTGGCTATTACAGCCAAAAAGAAAACAACTGACCACAGGCAGACTGGTGGCCTTAAGCTGCCCACTCTGAACTAGTAACGCCTAATGCTGTTCACGGTCCAAGCTAAAAAGTGAAAAGATTAATCAGTCTGAGGAGGGAATGTAGCCTCAGGGTTTACGTTTCTCCAAGTAAAAGCCAGAATTACAATTAGTATTTCACACTGAGAAGCTGTAAAATGTTGGACCTGAAAGTGAGAATGTCCCCTTATGAATCTGCTCAAATTTGTAAGAATGAGCTTGTAGGGCAGGGGTGTCAAACTGCCGGCCCGCGGGCCAGTTTCATCATGCCTATGTTGCGCCCACCCCATTGCCGGCAATGCAAAGAGTCGAGACATGTCGTGACATGTCATGTGACATGGCGAATTTGACACCCGTGTTGTAGGGCCACCATCAATATCCGTTATGTTCTTTTCAATGACAAACAAACATTTGGAACTGTTGCTTTATCTTGATTTAAGTGACCCACTTTGGCTACATTTCATTGCAAGGGCTATAGCTGCAGCCGTTTTAAAAATAGGTTTCTAAATTGGATCATTTTGCCTAGGTTTAATTTTTATTTTAGACTACGTTTTGTAACCTGCCCTCTGGGAAAGCTTTGTCTGGAAAGACAGAATAAAGGTATTTAAAACCCATAAACCTACATCTGGCTGTTGCAGAATGCTTTAATTAGTGCTGTTTGCACGTATTCTCCCTCAATCCTAGAGAGATTATGCACTCTAAATTAGGATTTTGAAGAAGCCAAGCTGACCAAGAAATGTATTTCTTTGCCACAGTAAGTTTGACATTTTGTAGATTTGAGATTTTTCAGTCTTTTGACATGATGCACCTGTCCATTTCTGAAAAAAGCACATCTGCCCGATTTCCTCCTTAGTCCAGATCACTTGTACAGAAGCTCATAAATCAACAGAGACACCATTACTCTTAAAATGCAAACCATTTGAGCTTGGCACATTGTAATTTGTGCATCTCCAGCTCAATTCTTAATGTTCTCTGCTTTGGGCACCAAACACTGAGAATTTATCTGGCAGCAAAAAGAAGTTACAAGTTGTGCAGTGCCTCCCTCCCTCTCTTCCCTCTTTTCTTTCTCCCCACCCCCTCCCATTCTCGTTTTTTGCCTTTTGTACGGCTTTTAATACATGGAAAAGCCAGATCATTTTAAATGTCAGAGAAACTCTGCTGTTATTAATCAGCAACCTTTACGGGAAAAACATAATCTGTGGGATTGCCTCTCCCTGAGGCTATCTGCCTATCTCATCAGAATAGTAGGGCTTTCCCATTAAACACTGCAATCTGGCCAGTCACTGGAAGCGTGCCTTCTCCATTGCTATCGCTGCCCTACCCTCCCACCTTGAGATCTGACAGCTCCTCACCCTCTTCACCTGCAGAGAGCACTTAAGACTTGGCTCTCATCCCAAAGGTTGGGACATGGTGTGGTCACAGTGGGGGGAAAATATGGAGAGTTTGCATCAGGGCAATGTAGCTGTAGCACCTGGCCTTTCAATTTCTGGCTTTCTGATTCTTTTTTTTTTCTTTTATTGTTGCACACATTGTTTTTATTTTGGAATTAGTTTTGCTCTTAAGATAGGAGGCTCTGCAAATGATTTAAGTAAATAAATAGTGTAAAAATTAAAAGCAACATTCTCATGCACTAGAAAGGCAAAGGCAAAAGCAAAAAGAAAGCTTATTTTTTTTCATATCCGTTTTCCAGAAATGAAAGTTTTAAAACATAGGGTAATCCAATTGCCAGGAAGCGAATTATACTCAGAATAACGGGTTTTTGTCCCATCTGGGCATATGTAAAAGGGTAGAGACTTCTTGTCTGTTCATTCTTTTGCTATTGAAACAGATAGCAAATTTTCTCTTTGAATCTTGGCAGCAACCACAGATTTTAATAATGCTTAGTAAGGTTTACAGTTCACTGTGCATATGATCTGCAAAATGCTTTGGCATGCGAAAAGTTTTTTTTTTAATTACAGGGTGGGGGATTTTATTCAATTGAAAGAAATTTGGACTGGATTTTGGCTGCTTTCTTTGAAACTTTCTCTTCCAACAGTTTTTTGCAGGGTGGGTGGGAGGGCGTTGGAGAATAATTGAACAGGAACACTTTCTACCAAGGGGCTCCAAAACCGATTAGGAAGGACCACTGCAAGGATTTTCTGTTGTTGTTGTTTTAACTCATTGTGTGAAATTGTATAACTGGGCATAGTGCCCCCTTGTCCTTTTAAAGCGTGTGTGTGTGTGGGGGGGGAATGAGAATATATACAGCACCAGAAAGATACTCTTTTTCTTTATGGGACTTTATCCAATTTCAACGAAGAATAAAATTTAAGAAAAATGAAGAGATTGGGAAGAAAAGGTTAGGATGGGAGTTCAGAAAAGCGTGTGTGTGGGGGGGATGAAGTGGCGTAGCATGGGGGGTGCAGGGGGGGCCGGCCGCACCAGCCGCAACATCTGGGGGGGACGCACTCGCACTCGCAGCTCTCTGCCTCTGCCTGGCTCACTCACTCTCTCTCACTGCAGTTCTGGCTGTGCGAATCCGATCTGAGCCGCCGCCGGGTCGCCGCCCACTGTGGAGGGGGGGGTGCCATGCGTGCGGTGCGGGTTACTTGCCTTTCCCCGGGTGCTGACAACCCACGCTACGCCACTGGGGGGAATGAGAATATATATAGCACCAGAAAGATACTCTTTTTCTTTGTGGGACTTTATCCAATTTCAACGAAGAATAAAATTTAAGCAAAATGAAGAGATTGGGAAGAAAAGGTTAGGATGGGAGTTCAGAAAAGCGTGTGTGTGTGGGGGGGGGGGCGGATGAGAATATATATAGCACCAGAAAGATACTCTTTTTCTTTATGGGACTTTATCCAATTTCTAGTTTACAAATCTTTTTTTTTCAACGAAGAATAAAATTTAAGCAAAATGAAGAGATTGGGAAGAAAAGGTTCGGATGGGGGTTCAGAAAAGCGTATGTGTGTGTGTGGGGGGGGTGAGAATATATATAGCACCAGAAAGATACTCTTTTTCTTTATGGGACTTTATCCAATTTCAACGAAGAATAAAATTTAAGCAAAATGAAGAGATTGGGAAGAAAAGGTTAGGATGGGAGTTCAGAAAAGCGTGTGTGTGGGTGGGGGGGGGGGCGGATGAGAATATATATAGCACCAGAAAGATACTCTTTTTCTTTATGGGACTTTATCCAATTTCAACGAAGAATAAAATTTAAGCAAAATGAAGAGATTGGGAAGAAAAGGTTAGGATGGGAGTTCAGAAAAGCGTGTGTGTGTGTGGGGGGGGAGGGAAATAAGGGGGAGGGAAAATAACTTTCTTCGGTGCGGATATACAAACGTAACGTACAGTGATCTCTTACTCTGAAGATTAAAGTACCAGAATCTCGAATCAAAGCCCACAGCTGCTGGGAAAAAAAAAACGGGGCGCCGGGGGGGGGGAAATCACGTGACAGGAGGAGAAGAAAACGCGGTAGCAGAGGCAGGAGACCGAGCAGTGTCAGGAGGGAAGGTGCCGGGGGAGGCAGGCGCTTCGCAAGCCAACAGTAGCACCAGGAGGCGGAGCTGAGACTCCCGAAGTTGGTTCTTCTCTGGGATCCCGTCGGCGGAAAAAACAAAAAAACACAAAAACCAGCCACCGAGCGCGAGCGTAAGAAGCAAGAGATCCCAAAGAGGGCGACCCCGGAGCGCTGCAATTTTAAGCTCGGAGGTGTTTGGTTTTGTTTTTTTAGCACCCCGGAGGCGGGCAGAGGAAGGGGGAGTCGCGAGGTCGCAGCCATGCCCGGCCAGGGCGGCTCTCGGGCGGCTCCGCTCGGTTTGGCGCGGCTCCGCTGAGCGCTCCTTATGGGGGATCCCGCCGAATAGCAGCGGGCCTCCCCCACCCCCCCACCCCTCCGCAGGATCGCCGAGGAGCCGTGCCCCGATGGAGCCGGAAGAAAAAAAGATCTCGGTGTGGATCTGCCAGGAGGAGAAGTTAATCTCCGGCCTTAGCAAACGTACCACTTGCTCGGATGTGGTGCGGGTCCTTTTGGAGGAGAGTAAGCAGCGGCGCAGGCGTCGGCAGCAGCAGGCATCGCTGCAAGAGTGCGGCGGGGGGATGTTGTCCGGTCTCCCGCAATCTTACTGCATCGTGGAGAAGTGGCGGGGCTTCGAGAGGATCCTGCCCAACAAGACCAAGATCCTGAGGCTCTGGGCGGCCTGGGGGGACGAGCAGGAGAACGTGCGCTTCGTGCTGGTGCGCAGCGAGGCGTCCTTGCCCAACACCGGACCCAGGAGCGCCGAAGCCAGGGTGGTGCCCAGCAGGGACAGCCCGGGACGCCATGGCTTGGGGGTTGCAGCCCGGGCCAGCCTGGCTTTGAGCCAGGAGCGGCAGCGGCGCGTGGTGAGGAAAGCCTTCCGCAAGCTGGCCAAGATCAACAAGAGGAAGGGGCAGCCGCAACTCGAGGAGCCGCCGGCTAAGGAGGCCCCGGCGGCCGAGAGAATGGAGACTCTGGTGCATCTGGTCCTTTCCCAGGACCACACCATCCGGCAGCAGATCAAGCGGCTCCGCGACTTAGACCGGGAGATCGACCGCTACGAGGCGAGGATTCACTTCGACCGCATGAAGCGCCACGGGGTGAACTACGTGCAGGACACTTACTTGGTCGGAGAAGAGCCGGAGCCCCCCGCGGGAGAGCAGGAGGGAAAGGCTCCCGCAGGGGCGGCCCCCGAGGCGGCGACGACGCCTTCCGCGGCGGGGGAGTTGGAGAAGCCGGCGGCCTGCAGCGAGGGCTTGGAGGAGTTCGCCTGGAAGTGCGAGCAGGTGGCTCGGGTGCAGGAGCAGTGGCGCCGCCAGGAGGAGCTGATCGAGCATTTGGCCGGCGAGATCCAGGAGGAGCTCAACGAGCGCTGGATGAGGCGGCGCCGGGAAGAGCTGGCGGCCGCCAAGGGCTCCAGCGCCAGCCTCTCCGAGACGGACTGCAACACCACCGAGCTGAGCGGCGGCGGCGGCGAGCTCCACGTGGAGCAGGAGCGCGTCAAGACGGAGCTGAGCACCAGCCTCTACATCGGGCTGCGCCTCAACACGGACTTGGACGCCGTGAAGTCGGACCTGGAATTTACCCAGCGCGCCTGGGCCGAGAAAGAGCGCGAGCTTCGGCTCTTGCTCCATTCCCTGGAGTCCTTACACGTGGAGGAGGGGGAGGAGGAAACGGCGGCGGTGGCGGACGAGGACGAGCAAGGGGACCTCCCTTTCAACACGGGCGACGAGCTGCCCGCCTCGGTCCCCATCACCTCGGAAGACTGGGGTGAGGAAGCCGCCCGGAGTTTGGGCAAAGATCGTGAAGACGAGGATTCCGACACGGGTTTGAGTTCTATGCACAGTCAGGACTCGGACTCGGTGCCCGTGTGCGAATCCCTCGTGTAGCTGTTTCCTCCCCCCTCTCCTCCCGGTTTTTTTTTTTTAACCTTCACATCATCTCAGGGACTGCAAAACTGTTTCTCTCCTTCGGTGCGCAAGTTTCCATTGGCGCAAAATGCTTGGATTAAAAGTTCCTGCTTTTCCTCATTCAAAGTGCATTACAGTACATTGTAACAATGCAGGATCCATTCTGGGTCGGTCACCGGGGATCGCTGTAATGAGCCTGGTGTGGTGGTTCATTGCAGGTCATTTCTGTTCAAATAATTAAATCCTGGAAAATATATACATTTGTACAAACAAAAAGCTAGTTTCTCCATAATTAAAAAAAGGTTTCCCTTGTTTTGTTTTGTTTTCAAATGAAGAAAAAGCTGCCGTTTTTAATATTTAATTCTCTAAGGAAATAAATACTGTTGGGGAAAGTATGATATGATATTGTGTGTATATAGAACAAAGCACCCAACCTCTGAATTGAGGGCTTGACACTGAAACTTTCTCAAACTAGTCAAGAAGGGCAAATTTGGGTCTTGCTTTCTCACTCTTTAACTGCAAACTTTAAAAAGGGATTGTTGGCAAATCTCTGAAACGTACTTTCCATGTTTTTGCTTTTTTACATCTGTGATATTTATTTTTGAATGGCTTTTCTAATCATTACATTCTTAATTGCAGATACAAGACAAGAGTGCTTTAAAAGCATTATTCGTTGATTTGCTTTCTAATTCAGGAATTTTTAACTCCTTGGTCCTTTCCCAATATAAAGACATCTGTCTAATACAATAGAGCTGTAATTTGCTCTGAAAGAATTACAGTAGTTTGATCCTCTGATCAAAATGAAACACATAGATGGAAGACACAGTAGCAAGAATCGGGATGATTAATAACTTGTCCTCAGGAATGCCTGCTGTCATCCTGTTTGGAATAGATTCCAACAAATGTCTAAATCACAAACTTATGTCTCAGATGCAAAAATCTTCTGCACAGGTGTTCATGGGAATAATCCAGGTTTTTGTGGGGAGGTGGGCAGGGTTATTTAAATGTTAAGAATGAATCATCGGAAGTAAATAGGAATCATAGCAGTTATGTGTTCCTTAGAAAATGGGGAATGAAACGCAGGAGATGTAAGTTAATTTGCTCACAAGACACTTAACAGTGTAAATCTGCATGAGAGAATGCTGGTTGAGTGAGGCTTTACATGGTAATTACATTGCACTGAAACTTTAAAAGTGACGTGCTTTAATGCTTCTAGTATGCTTGATTTACAGATTTATTGAAGCAGCATGCAATGTGTTGCGAATAAGATTGAATTTGTCTAAATATGCTGAAATCAGCATTGGATAAGAGCCATTCCACAAAGCCAGCTCCAGCGCCTTGTTTGTTGCTTGTTTTGAGCAACGTTTCCGTGGCTGGAAGACGTTTCCGTGGCTAGAAGACCAATCTAAGGGGCAACTTCTCCAAAACTGATATGTCCGTGCATTTTATTCACAATGAACTTGATACGTCCATTCCTACTTAAAACTTTCAAAAGGAAATAGGACTTCCAAACCATTTTAACTCCTACACTATTTTAAAATGTCAAATTTGGCAATGAATGGCATAAATTTCATTGGTGGGAATGATGGAAGCAAAAGGAATGTGATGCAACCAGAACAAATTAACCCTTTCTCCTATACACATAGACACACCACCATCTCAAGGCTAGTGAGGCTATTACAACTTTTTATAACTTTTTTTTTAATAGTCATGATTTACTTTCAGACCCTTAAAAGAATATGACTGAACAAATGGCACTGCAAACTCATATTATGGATTTACTTCTAAGCAGAAGTAAATAATTGGAAGTTAAAAGAGGCACATACTATTTTTGTTGCTTTGTTTTTTAGATTATTTTCCTTGTGAACAGTAGGGCAGTTTTAGTTCAACTGAGCATCAGTCACAGAAGAAATTTGGCATAAATTGTTTTTTTCATTTTGCTTTTAAAGGTGTGCATTGAGAGCATTGTAAGAGACGACCAGAATCAGATTCTACCAATGGATAGTTAGAAATAAATTTAATAGGATTTCATTGTATATTGAGCTCCGTCTGGAAATGAAGATTGGCTGTGTATAGGACAGCAAATAAATCCACAACCAGTTTGGGCAATAGATGGAAGAGTGGCCATCAGTATTGTATCAATTGTTGCCTTTCCCAAGCAAAATCTTACTTTCATCTATTGCATAATTGCATTGCTATTTTCTTCCATGGCTTTTGGGTCAGTTATTTAAAAATGGATACAAAATGGTAGAATACAGACCAGTTATTAAAGGAATCACATTATCTGGGAGAAATTCCCTGAATGGGGCAAGGTGATTTATGCAATACAAGCTTCATCTAAAAGCAACCAGTATTTGGGGAGAGGTGACAGTCTGATCCTATGCATTCCTGTTTTAGAAATAAATCTGGGGATTATGCCCAGATAAAAGTTTTGCATGTATGTAGTGTTAATCATCCTTTGGTCCTGAACATTTGTTAAAAATGTACTGTATATTTTCTATATTGAACCTGATGGTAGGAAGCTACAGTATTCCTACTGTTTAAAGAACACCGATTTGAGAAAATAGTGAATCAAAACCTTATTTGCAAATAACACTGGATTATTTATGGAATAAAAAAAGATGTATTTTTCACAGGATCCAACTGTCATTTGTATACCAATTAACCAGGACTTGATGTAAATTACTAATTGCATTAAGTGCATATCCTGTGCTATACAAGTATATGCATTTACTATAGAGGCAATGGAGGACGACAGAAAAAAATTAGGGCAAAACTGAAAGGAGTTAAATGCAGCAGGAATAAAAGATAATTGTACTAATAAGAGATGATTGAAATGCAAAAGTTGGGGAAATGGCAGAAATTTAAATTATTGGGAAAGGCTGAGCACCAAAGAATTGAGGCCTTTGAACTGTGGTGCTGGAGAAGACTCCTGCGAGTCCCTTGGACTGCAAGGCGATCAAACCGGTCAGTCCTAGAGGAGATCAACCCTGACTGCTCTTTAGAAGGCCAGATCCTGAAGCTAAAACTCAATTACTTTGGCCACCTAATGAGAAGGAAGCACTCACTGGAGAAGAGCCTAATGCTGGGAAAGATTGAGGGCAAGAGAAGAAGGGGACGACAGAGAATGAGGTGGCTGGATGGAGTCACTGAAGCAGTAGGCGTGAACTTAAATGGACTCCAGAAGATGGTAGAGGACAGGAAGGCCTGGAGGAACATTGTCCATAGGGTCGCGATGGGTTGGACACGACTTCGCAGCTAACAACAACAACAACACTGCACAATGTAGGAGAGAGGGTTAATAACGTTTGGGGCAGAGCATTTTTTGCATGATCATGGTGCTGCAAACAACTATAAATCCAGGCCAGCTGCTGAGCACCCAAATTGTGCTCACGTGTTCATGGGTGGGGGGGTGGGGTAGCTTCAGTACAACTTCGGAACCAGGTTGTATGTATGTTGGGAGAGGGGCTGTTGTAATATCAAATGGTTGCTAAGTGACCGGTCATGAAGTTGAGGACTATGTGTAGCTGCTTTAAACCACTTTGACACAAATTTCTCACATGGACGTCACCAGATACACAATAATGGAATCAGGTCTAGTACACAAAAGTATTGAACGCATGCACAAGGGCATTTCCAAACCCAGATTATGGAAGAGACAGGCTGGTGTGAGGTATATAGGTGGAATTAAAATTAAAGCAAGTAGAATGTGCCCTTAAGACTTAAGCTAGAAAAACAAAGAATATAAAATCAATCTAAGAAACAGGCTCAACTATGCAAAGACAACTTGTTAGTTGAATGTAATCAAGGCTTAGAACTCATGATCAGCAAGCATAAATGTGCATATTTTGAGCATGGGATATGAGTGGGATGGTGAATTAAAGATATTTGGAAAGGCTAAGAGAAACAAAGAAAAAAAGGGTAAGAGAGTTGATAAGCACTTGGAAGAATTACAAATGGTCACCATGGACATGTTGAGATGATGGGCATCTCTCCATCATGATGCCAATGCTCAAGCTAGACTTCATGGCACCCAGCTAACTAAATGTTACAAAACAAGCTCATGCTGTTTCGTCAACACGTTAATCTAATAATGATCCATTAGAGATTGTTTGGATTCATTAAAGTGTCAAGCTCTAAAATTTTAACAGAGCTTGTGAACAATGTGTTTATCAGGGCTGGGTGACTTGAAAATGATCTGGAGAAGTGCTTGAGATTGTTTCTGCTGAGAATTTTAAGCCTGATTTTAGGTATTTCCTTAAACTTAGCATGATCTGCTTTCAAATGAACAAAATCAAATAAGCAGTTTGTACATGGTGGAGTCTGGAGATGTTGGTTTCAATGTTCCATACTCCATAATTATGATTAGAAAGGTTGTGCATTGGGTTTTTTGAAAGGCTAGCTGATTAAAACATCTTCTAAATAGCCATTGGGCAGTATAATTTGATATTCACTTGGCACAACTGATAATGCTCTCCCCCACCCGCAGAAAAAAGCAGTGGGAGGACAAGTTAATGATATCTAGGAGAGCAACTGGTGAAATTAAAACTGAACATAGTGATAGAACATTGAACGTAATGATAGAAGTAAAAGAGGTCCCCAAAAGAAGATAGCAGTAATACTTCAGTGGCTTAGCCTTAGGAGATTGGCCCTGGGAGCCTATCCTTTGCTGAAATCCTGGCTTTCTTTTGTAGCTCTTGCTTAAAATCTCACAACATTTCTGGCATGAGGCAATTTATAAAAGCAACAAACTTAGGAGATACTAAGGTGAGCTCTGAACTAGCAGGCATGTGATTAGCACGAAATCTGCTGCTGTGAGAAAGAAGTTGCTGAGATATTTCTTTCTCTATGATTCCACTACAGAATGTCTGAAACCAGAACAAAGTTGGTTTCTTCTTTGCAATCCTTTGGCCATGGAGAACTTGTGAGGAATCTGCTTTTCCATTGGCAAGGTGACCTTGACGCATCCCACCTCCCACCTCCCAGATCCTATTCCCTTCCTCTCTTCCCCACTTTTCCATGTCTGCATTGTTTAGTTTCATCCATTCCAACTGCTGCAATGCCTTGTTGCAAAAGGGCTGGTGCTCTTTTCACTTCAGGGTAACAAAGAAGAATGTCAAGGCACCTTGGAGGTCCTTTTCTTTTTATTCCAAGAACCTGGAGTGAAGGTTTCTGCATTCTTCTGTTAAAGGACTGGAGAATGGAAACAATGTGTGTATGGAAGTGCCTTATGCTTCGTTGAAAAAGTCAGTGTGAACATTTTGATGAGTGATGTGACTGTGACTATAATAGCATGATGGACAGGTAACAAAAGTGGTTGGGAATAGGTCTGTTTGGTTTGCATTTCCACTTTTTGTATATATTCCGTTTAGTCACCTAGAGGTGGGATTTGCACTATGACATGACAATGTGCAGGCCATCATTCTGATTCCATCTCAATTGGTAGGAGATATTTTGTGTGTGTGCGAGTGTGTATGCACGCGTCCACTTTTAAGTCAATGTTGACCTCTGGGGGTCTTCTTGTACTGGTCCCTGCAGTTCTCATAGCGAAAACCTTTGGGAAATGGTTTGCCATTGCCTCTTTCCTAGGTCAGAGAGTGACTGGCTCTAAGTCACCCAGCTGGCTTTGTGCCTAAAGCAGGACAACAACTCACACCCTGTGCTTTTTAGCCTGGAGCCTCAACCACTACATCAGACTGGCTGCCTGGTAATATGCCTTTGGTCCTACAGAACATGGTTGAACATGTGTTTATGCAATCAATCTATGATCCATTTTCCTACTCAAGCAAATATTGAAGATGGCTAAAATGATAAAAGTGCATGCAGTTAAGACAAATATGTGAACATTAATGCTAGCAATAACTAAGAATTGGAAAAAGAGATGCATGTTATAGATTTTTAGCTTGATTGATGCATTTTGCAGAAAGTGTAATTTTCAGATATTTTTCCAGGGGAGTCCCATGTACCGTAGAACACACTTGCAATTGTCAAAACTGGATGTAACTATGTAATTGTGGATAATGACATAAGTGGACCATAAATCACACTAGCTGTAGGTGTGCAAATTTAGTCCTCATCACAGCTGTCATTCATACATGTGGTGATGGCTAAGGGCCAAGGGGCACCCCTGAACTGCAATCTGGTTTTTTTAAGTGACTGCATTATATTTGTACATATTTTTTTTAAAAAATGTCAAAAACAATGACACTTCATTTTGCTGGAAAAGCATTTGCCAATGCCTTATTCTGGAATCCTGTTCCCCCATAAGCTGTTATTTGCTTCCGAAGATGCTATTGATTATAATAGCATCTTCAGAAGTAAAGCAGAATTGGGGAGGCAAGAGAAATAAGTGACTTATGCTCCAAGAAGACAAATGTTAACTTGAAGCATGCTTAAAAAATGTGTACTGATTTGCAATCTGAGGATTTTTAAAAAAGGACTATATAAATCTTCCATGCATTCCCGATCAGTAGCTTTAGTAGCAAAGAGTGACTGAAAGGTCCCTGCTGAGAAGCAACATGGCAGCCAGTTGTTAACCAGTTAAGGACATCCCATCATTGGGCACTTTGGAAGCAGGATCGATCTTTGGTTTACTCATGTAGGGTTCCACTTAGTCCTCACATCTGAGTTACTCCATTTCACACATCATAGACTTTCTTTAGATAAATTAACAGCTTTCCTTATGCTCTATACTTATCACTTTATACTTTTAAAGAGCTGTGGCGACACAGCGGTTAAAATGAAGTATTGCAGGCTAGTTCTGCCAACTGCCAGAAGTTCGATTCCTCTCCGGCTCAAGGTTGACTTAGCCTTCTATCCTTCCGAAGTTTGTAAAATAAAGACCCAGATTGTTGGGGGCAATATGCAAACTCTGTAAACTGCTTAGAGTGGGCTGTAAAGCACTGGGAAGCGGTACATAAGTCTAATTGATATATACTCAAAGCAAGATTTTTGACATGCAAATGTTGGAGAGTCTTTCTCTTTCTGCATAGCACTTCTGAAAAGGGTCACAAAAGAGTTGAACACAAGGAATCCTCTGGCCAAATGTCCATCTTATCTAGTTGGCAATTTAAGCCTGATTTTTTTGGGGGGGTTTAAAACCTGGCAATGCAAACCCACAATTTATGTGCAGGCTTAGTGGTCTTGCAGTGCCAAAAAAAAGCAGGCAGAAAAGATCAAAGGGCTTTTCGTGCTACACCATGATTATTACCTTTCCCAGCTTGTTCTTTCTTTGCTTTCTTTGTTGGATCCCAGAATCATGAAAAAGAATAGAAAGTTTGGCTCAGAACAAAAGTTGGCAAAGTATATTTTTCTCCTGTCTCAGAATGACTATTACATTAAAGAAAACAATCCGGGAAACAAAGGATCTAGTCAGTCTGCTTATTTTTCATTATAGGAGAAGGTGGATTTATTTATTTATTAACCCACCTTTCTGTTGGTTTGATATTCAAGTCAGTGTACAAATCTGTAAAAAAAAATCAATATAACCAGAATACAAATGCAAATCATACATTAACTTAAAAATTAAAGTTAATGTTTAAAATCTGGTGGAGTTATGCTTTTACCAACTTCTGAATACTGGGAAAATGGAATTCAAACACTCTAGGGACATATTCTTCAGCTTTGGCGCAGCAGAGGAGAAATTCCTCCCCTGTAGGCAGCCAAGGTATCTTCAAGAGAACATCAACTATTGATCAAAGTGATCAGGCAAGTTAGAGACATAGTGTCTCTGTGGCTTAATGATGCTGGAGATGGTCTCTGCTCCAGTGGTTTGGGTCCTAGCATTGCATGGTGGGTGAGCTTCTGTCCACTTAGTAGCTCAAAAGCATGTCCCATGCAAGTAGATAAGTAGATACCAATTGGGTGGGAAGGCAAGTTGGTGTTCCATGCAGGCAGTCAGATTCCCAAACTTTCCCAGTTGCAACACTTGGGAAGGGAGGGAGGGAGCTCTGGATGATGCTGCAGGAAGAGCCACTCGTCTTTCTTTCTGGTGCAAAGCCAGTTTGTGCTCCTATGGTGCACCTTGGGAAGCGTGCAAGCGTGTCTCACAACAGAGCTGGTAAATTGACAACCAAACTACTAGTCTGCAATAGCATTGTAGTCTCCTGGCTAATGAAAAAAACACCATTGGATCATCATCATCATTATCCTCATCTCTTTTTTTTGTCTTTCAATAAGACAGACAAAAAAATCTTGGTAGTGGACCTGGAATTTATTTATTTAGCGTATGGCTGATCACACACAATATTAAAAGCACTTCATATTTACAAGTTAAAACAGTTAAAACAATTAAAAAAGAAGCAATAATAAAACCTAAGAGGAAAACAGAAATAACATTTCAGAGTTTAATGTTGAGTTTGGAAATCCAGTCAGTAGCTGCCGTTGTTACGCAGAGGAAGTCCTTGAAATCTCCTGGGTATTTTCTATTAGTGCATTCCCTCACTATATGTTGGATAGTCTGTCGGGGAGCCCCGCAATCACATTGCGCTGAAGATGTCTTTCCCCATTTATACAAAGAGTCAGCGCACACCCCATGAGTCGTTCTAATTCTATTGTATGACACCCATATGTGTCGGGGTAGATTAAATCCTGGAAATATACTATTAGGATTAATATGCTCAGAAATATCTTGGGAGGTATAGCTACTCCATGCTTCCATCCACTTTTGTGTGATGCTCTGATGTTCGGCCAGCAGCTTAAGTGCTGTGAGGAGTGGTGGATTTCTTGACTTTAATCGGCATCTTAAGAGACCAGAGGTGTAGCCATGAATGGGTAGGGAGGAGTTTAGCAGGAACTTACTATACTCCCGAATGAGAGCTTCTTGTCGTAAGTACGGGGGGAGTATGTGGCTAAGAACTGGTAGCCAGTGTGGATTTTATGCACCCAGTAATTAATCTCATTGTATAGTTGAACATTGACAAGTCTTGTATGTGAGCTGTTTATCCATACAGGTGCTCAGTATTCCGCTACAGAGTAGCAAAGTCCAAGGGCTGCACATCGAAGAGTTGGGGCTGAAGCTCCCCAAGTTGTTCCGCATAGTTTTTGCAGAATGTTGTTTCTGCTGTTAACCTTGACAGCCAAATTCTGAATATGTTTTTTAAAAGACAGAGTCCTGTCTAAGGTAACCCCCAGGTATTTTGGTGTTGCCTCATATGGGAGCAATTTGTTATTTAGGTATACATTGAGTTCTCTTTTTGCCAGTTTATTATTAAGGTGGAAACATGATGTGACTGTTTTGCTTACGCTTGGGATTAGCCTCCATTGGTGGAAGTATGTACTCAGAGTTGTAAGGTCAGCTGTAAGTACACCTTCTGTAACTTCGATGTCCTTGTGACTATATGCTAATGCCAGGTCATCAGCATAAGAGAACTTTGTTGCTAGCGTGGGTGGTATATCGGAAATATATAAGTTGAATAAAGATGGGGCCAGTACAGAGCCCTGGGGGGAGTCCATTATTCAGGTGTCTTTGCTTACTAATTTTATCACCCATAATGACTTGAAAGGTCCTTGCTGAGAACATGTTATTTATTAGGCGGCCCATGGTCCTACAAGGGACAGCGTGGAGGAATTTACTTAGTAGTCCATTCCTTCACACTGTATCATATGCTGCTGTGAGATCCACAAATACAACAGATGTTTTCAAATTATTCTGGTAGCTGCTTTCAATGTGGCTAGTAAGACTAAGGACTTGATTGGTACAGCTCCGATAAGATCTAAACCCAGCCTGTTCAATCGGTATTTGTTCGTTAATTTTCTTTCCAATTCTGTTAAGAATCAACCTTTCAAGTAGTTTATAACAAATACTTAACAGAGCAATGGGGCGATAGTTTTCTGGCTTGTTGCTTACTTTCCCAGGTTTTAATATGCCGATTACCTTAGTTCTCTTAAATTCTGGAGGGAGCTTACTGGAAGTTAGGATATCTGTGTAGAATTTTGCCAGCCATTTTCTTGTGCGAGGCCTGGAATGGATGATGAATTCAGGCATTACTCCATCAAAACCAGGAGATTTTCCAGCTTTGACATTCTTCAGGGCAGTGTCTATTTCAGGAAGGGTCGAGCATATTCCTGGCTAGGCGAGCACAAAATTTTTAAGTGCTTTAGTTCTCTTTTCACTAATTTAGTATGTTTCTTATCATGGGGTACTCTAGTTAAGTTGACAATTCGAGTTGCTATTTGATCTGGAGTAATCTCTTGTTGTTTACGTTGAGCTGGTTGGCCTCCTCCCAGTTTTTTCAGTAGGCTCCATGTCTTCCTGCTTAAGTGTTTAAAGTCTAATCCAGATGTAGTTTGCTCCCATTTCTGCCTGCGCGCCAAGTCAAGGTTATGAAGAAGTTCATCGGCTATCTCAGTGTCACCATTCTCTAGATGTTTTTGGTACAGGTTTTCGCAGGTTTCATTCCATCCTGGGATGTATTCCTTACGGAAGCCACATGGGATGGATTTTTTAGCCGATGACATAATTGCTCCGACAAAGCGATAGTAGCTTTTACTGACTGCCAGGATACGTCCTATTATGTTCTCGAGGACTGGACCTGGAGACAGAAGAATAGAAGAGAAAAAACTGGAGAATATCACAAAACATAAAGACCTGCAAATAGAAATAGAATGACTACGGCAGAAGTAAGTAAAGGTAGTCCCAATAGTAATCGGTGCCTTGGATGCAATCCCAAAACAACTGGAGCACCACTTGAACACCATCGGCATTGACAAACTCACCATCAGTCAATTGCAAAAGGCGATTTTACTTGGAACTTGAAGCCCAGTTGAAATGGGTACAGAAAATAGGTCTGAATGCATCTGGACCTATGAAGGCAGTTTCTTAATGAAATTGCTAAAATAGGACATTTGAGACTGATCTGTAATTAGAAAGGTTTCCTGGGTCAAGGGAGGTCTTTTCTGTAAAAAAATATTTTACTTGCCTTGCTTAATCATGCAGGAACACATCTATTGCTCAAGGAGGCATTAATCACCTCCCTTAACCTTGGGGCCAGTCCTAACCTGGCTTGTTTAAACACCAGGAAGGGCAAAAATTGAATAAACAAATATTGTAGAGCCCTGATTTAAATAATAATAAAACTTTATTGTCAAAGTACAACATGTGTAAATTGAGATTAGCTGAGCCTCCCCCTGTGCTCTCTCCCCCCAACACACAGTGACAACAAACCCTCCATCCTACCACACCATGTGAACCAACTACGCCACACACCGGCGTACCAAGTCAGTTCTGCATAAGTTCACAGAGATTATATCCCATTTAAAAGCCTAACAGCCCATGGATAAAAGCTATTTTTCAGCCTGTTGGTACAGCTGGCTATACTCCTATATCTCCTACCGGATGGTAGGAGAGTAAAGAGATACTGTCCAGGGTGTGAGTCCTGTTCATAAGCTGCCCAGAAGAAATCTATATGAGCCTGACCCTAAGGTGAGCTATACTGTATACTATATAATCTATTCTAATACTGGATTCTAAACTGAGGTGACTCTGGTTGACTTTGACTGCAAGTGTCAGCCTTGTGAGATGGTCCAAATAGGAAGCACACCCAGATGAACTACTTTATTCTGTGGTTTTGTTAACAGAATCTTTCAAGTCAGAAAGTATATTTTCCTTTGTTACCTTTACAACCCAAGAAATTAGAGGGGTGCTTTCTGAAATGTTTGCCATTCCTACATTCCTTCTGGGTTAAGCTGTCTCTTATCCAGCCATTGCCCTGGCTGTGGCTCTTCCTCGGTCTCTCAAGGTCATTCTCACGTACCATTACAACAACAAATAATGACAATTGTTCATAATGAGTCTTGTTGGTTGCAGTTCTCGTCTCCCAAGATCATTGCAGAGCTGTTTTACATAGAGCCAGTTGGAGACAGAAAGTAGGACCTTTTCGTTGCTTCCACTGCCATGGAATATGACCTTAAGTGGAGCTGGGAAACTGTTTGAAGAATTCCTTCATTTGCATTCTGATCTGTTGCCCATCCACTTCATTACTTTCAGCTCCCTGGTAAATCCAGAAGCCAATGAAAGAAGAGGATGCTTAATTGATGTAGCATTAATGAGCAGAATCTTCAGACTGGAGGATCTATCATTGTTTTCAACTTCTTTGGTTAATTTCCAACCCATTGCTGGTCTGCTGTCAGGCACGAAAGACCAGGACCACACATGAGGTTCCAGTTAAATTATTATTGATTTATTACTAATGATGCCTATGCACAGGAATCTAGTCAACTAATAATTATTACTAATTTGGTACTAGATAAGGGTCAATGGAATTCAAGGGGGGGTTGGACTTAGTCCATTTGTGGCTATATAGAGACTCTAGGCTACTTCCTCTTTTGACTCTGTCCTTGGGTTCTGCCACTCCTTCTCCTACACTTGCCCTCTTTTCTCTGTAATGACTGATTAGAATCTCTCATCATTTTCCATCTGCTAAGAAAGAATGAATGGCCCAAAGACACCCAGCCAACTTTCATGCCTAAGAACTAGAACTCACAATGCTAGTTTACCGGTAAGTCCTTTTCCAGGTCTCAACCTTTCCCTTTGTTTAGGCTGTGGTGGTGGGTTTGGTGTTCTATCTACACCATGTTTATGATGGCCCACGATTAGTAAATTGACTTCGTCAACCCTCCTGGAATGCTCTTTTAAAAAAATGAAAAAAGTATCAGTATTTTTCCCATCACTTGAGCTAGAAAGGGAAAATGACAGAATTCTTGTAAATTTCATTTAGTTAACAAAACCTTATCTTGGACGGTTCCATCAATAAGCTTGCTTTAAAAGAGCTATCTTGTCCCTGATTCTTGAATGAACAACAAAATAGCTTTTCTTTTTTTTTTAAGGTAGTGGTGATCAGTGACTAGTGACTGGAAGGATTGGAGCATTTCCACAATAGGCCATAGTAGCCAGCTGGATGGAGCAGTTTGCTCCATAGGGTAGATCTATGGAGAGATCTGTGGACTGTTTTCAATAAATTGACTGGAACATGTGACTTCCAGTATATTATCAAAAGTTTATTTTGAACTTGTTTTAACTGTTCTTCCCTTGGCAGAAAACTGCTGCATCTCATCAATGGTAGAATTAATTTGTTGGCTTTGACAAGTTTTCACTTACACATAGTCTTTGACTTACAAACCTGCCAATTAGTAAATTCTGTTGCTTGCAAAGAGCATCGTCACATGACCAACCCATTGTTCACTATGGGGTATTTTTTTTTCTGGAAACCATGAATGCCAGTTTTCAGTCAAAACATAGCTTAAGGTCATGTGATCACAGGATGCCATAAACAGCTCAAAATGCAGTCACGTGACCACAGAGGCTTTCAGAATTTTAGAACCAGGTTGTAAGTAGCTTTTGGGGCAGGGGATCCATTATAACTTTGAACGGTCACTAAGTGACTGTTGTAAGTCAAGGACTATCTGTATTGTATAATAACTTGCAGAGGTTTTGTTAGAATTCCCAATCTGAAGTAATTCAGGGACAAACTGTGTGGGAAAATTAATTGAATGACCTCACATCCCTACTCCCAAGACTAAACACTTTAATTGAATAACCTCACCCTACTGTTTTCTTCTTTTATGTTTGTTTTAATGTTAAAGAAAATGGGGTATGAACCAGATTGGAACCACTCTGCATGAATGAAACAAAACAATAATCTCTGCCACATATATACCTTACACTCATTTTTTTTCTTTTGTTTTTGTCTGCCCAGGCCTTTAATCCTTATCCTCACCACTGGTTTCTGACATGATGAAAAAGGAAATTGAATCCAATGAGTCATTTTAACATCATCACGTTTGCCCCTGCAGTAGGGATGTGCCTTCCATTATGGCCCATGCATCTGCAGTGGAAAGCAGATGTGCTCCCCTAATTTGTATCTGACTCTACTTAGGAGGAAGATAACCAGAACAGATGCCTGCCTATTACAATCTTCGTTTTATTTTCAAGAGTTCTAAATGATTTTCTATGTGTGTTCTTCGTTTTCCTCAACCCACGTTGCATGGTCAGGATAGAAGGGGCTGCTTCTCTGCTGTAGGCTAGTGATTTTTTATGTAGCACTGTCAGTTTTGCATTTTTTATTTCCAGCAGGTCAAGTAAAGAAGGTATCTGAGGTAGCACAAAAAATCCGTCTATGGTTATAAATGTATAATGCTTTTCTATGAATAATGGTGATAACGCTTAAAGAGAGAGGCAGGAGATTAAAAAAAATAATTGAATGGAGTTAGGGAAGGAAGAAAGTGAAAGATGGACTGAAATACATGTAGGCTTTGTCTTCTTTGTGTCTGATGATTTTGTACAAAAAGCCCATTCACATGACTACGTGTCCTGCACCAGGGGTCTTCAAACTTGGCCCTTTTATGACTTGTGGACCAACTCCCAGAATTCCTCAGCCAGTGTTGAAGTCCACGAGTCATAAAAGGGCCAAGTTTGAAGACCCCTGTCCTATACTATGGCAGCCATGTTCATGAGATGCCCATTTAATGTTGCCATTCTTTATATGCAAATTGTACTAGTCAGCAATCTTTGGCTTCTCAGGGGTTATATGAAGAAGCAGTGCTGCCTCTTTTTCCCACACTTTTCTCATGGCAGTTGCTTTTTGTTTGTGTTTGGCAGACTCTGATAGATTTTATGCAGGTTTCACAAACTAAAACAATTAGAGTGAAACCTGCATAAAAATTATCACAGTGTGCCAAACACAAACAAGAAACAATTGCCACAGGCGTTATTATAGCTAGATACAGAGATGTAGAAATACACATCAAACTAATTCTCTTTTCTCATTTGCAGTCTCAACGTTGATATGGGCATATCATATCTAAATTAGATATCTCCCACCTTGACTCACAATGTTGAGGTTGTAGAGCAGAGGTCTTCAAATGTGGCCCTTTTATGACTTGTGGACTTCAACTCCCAGCCTGGCTGGGGAATTCTGGGAACTGAAGTCTGCAAGTCATAAAAGAGCCAAGTTTGAAGACCCCTGTTGTAGAGTTACATTCTGGAACAACTTTCTTTTAAAAAGAGCTTTTGAAGTCCAAAGATGTACATTGATGTTACTACCTGCGAACATGTCATTTAATAGGAACTTTTGCTAAATATATTTAGGAGCTGAGCCAAAGGGTGGGGAATGAGATACATATGCAACAAAAAATAATATTAATCTAGAGCGTAATTGAATAAATCAAACAGGTAAATGAACTAAACAGAATCATTCTAGAAATGCCCATTGCAGAACTATTTTTCAGATTATTCATCATTTCTTTATTTTTTAACTGAATCTTGCATGTGTGAAAACATATCCGTCCCCTTTAAAATCCAAGAACCCAAGGAGGGTCCCTTCTGAGATGTTTGCCAAGCTCCAATTCCTTCTGCAGACTCAGCTGACACTTATCTGACCATTGTCTAGTCTACAACTCTTCCTCTTGACTCCACAGATCATTCACACATCCATTACAGGCCAGAATCCTATCCTCCCTTACTTGGGAGCAAGCCCCAATGAAGCAACTGGGAATTATAGGTGAGGAAAAATGTGTAGGATATATATATATATATATATATATATATATATATGTATATATATATATATATATATATATATATATATATATATATATATATATATATATATATATATATATGGATCCTTGGTTTTTCGGGTTTTTCCCCGCGTAGAACTAAAGGTGTAGGCGCAACGTTTCGACGGAATCCCATCCGTCATCATCAGGCTTTAGCTTCCTTCTTCTGGGAGAAGCATGTGGCTGTTTGTTCCTCTTTTTTTTTTTTAAACTGCCAGAGGGGGTGTGTTCTGTGGAGGTGTGCTCTGATTGGGTAGGGGACCAAGTGTGTTCTGATTGGGTGGGAGTGTGTTTTGAATGGTGGGTGTGTTCTGATTGGGTGGGGGGGTGTTCTGAGTGGATGGGCTGGTCTCAGCTGCCAGCTCCAGACCTGAGCTGGTGAGTTGTGCTGCTTTTGTTCGGCTTCGTGTTTGTGGTGGTGCCATGTTTTTATAGTGGGTGTCAGTTTGCTTATTGTGTGGTTTGGAGGGGTTTAAAGTGGCTGATGTTGCAGCTGTAGTTAGGTTTCTGTTTTGTGGTTGTGTGTCTTTATCGTTGTAGGTTCGGATTTGCTTTTTGAATGGTTGTGTGGTGGTGATGTCATGTGATGTTATCATGAGTTTGGGTCTGGTATCATTCTTGGTGGTTGGGCCTCGTCTGTCAATCAAGGCGGGTTTCCAAATGGCTGGTAGACGAGAGGTATCATCTCGTTTATTCATGCTGTGGGGGCGTTTTTCTATCTCAATGGCTTCTCTGATTATTCTGTTGTTAAAATGTTCAATTTTGGCGATAGTTTTGGTTTTTTTAAAATCAATTTCATGTCCCGTGGCTTCAAAGTGTTGGACCAGGGATGAAGTTTGTTCTCCCTTTCTGAGTGAGTTTTTGTGCTCTTCAATGCGTGCACTTATTCTTCTGTTGGTCTGTCCGATGTATGTGGTGGGGCAGGTGGTGCATGGGATTTCGTATACTCCTTGGTTTTCTAACCCAATTATGTCCTTGGGGTTTCTTAGGATGGTGGATATTTTTCTGTCTGTGTAGAATGCTGTTTTGATGTTGTGTTTTTGGAGGACCTTGCTGATTCTGTCTGTGGTCCCTTTTAAGTATGGGAGGAGGGCTTTGCCATTTTCTTGTTCTCTGTCTTGGGTTTTTGTGGGTGTCTCTCTTCGGATTAAGTTGGTAATCGTGTTTCTTTGGAATCCATTGGCTGTTAGTACATTAGTGAGAGTGTGTAGTTCAGTTTTTAGGTGTTGTTCGTCAGCTAGGTGTTTTGTTCTGGAGATGAGTGTCTTGGCTACGGAGTTGATCTGTGCTGGGTGGTGGTGTGAGAGTGTGTTCAGATAGCGGTTTGTGTGTGTTTTTTTATGGTAGATAGTGTGTCCTAGGGAGCCGTTGGATTTCTTGTAGACTAAGACATCAAGGAAGGGAAGTTGATTGTTAGCTTCTGTTTCCATGGTGAATTGTATTTTGGGGTGTAGGCTATTGAGGTGTATGAGGAAGTCATCCAGTTTTTCTTTGCCGTGTGGCCAGATTACGAAGGTGTCATCTACGTATCTGAGCCAGAGTTTGGGTTTGTGGTTGGATTTTTCTAGAGCGAGGGTTTCAAAGTGTTCCATGTAGAGGTTTGCGATGACAGGTGAGAGGGGTGATCCCATGGGTGCTCCTTCCATTTGTTTGTATCTTTGTCCATTGTAGATGAAGTATGTGTTAGATAGGCAGTGGTTGGTCAGATCTAGGATGTGTTTTGGGGGGTTGTATTTATTTAGGATAGCTGTCAAGGCTTCTTTGATTGGCACTTGGGTGAAGAGGGATACGACATCGAAGCTCACAAGTAGGTCACAGGGCTGTAAGTTTAGTTTACTTATGATCTCTATGAATTGGAATGAGTTTTGTACGTGTGAGGTGATGGAATTTGCATAAGGCTGTAGTTGTTTGGCAAGAAATTTGGCTAGATTTTGTAGAGGTGAGCCTATGGAGCTGACTATGGGTCTGAGTGGGGTTCCTTCTTTGTGTATCTTGGGCAGACCATATATATTTGTGTAAATTACTAACAAAGAATTAAAGGGAAACTGAGATGCATTTCTGACTCCTTAGTCGTCCTCAGTCAGCTATACCCTTCTGAGATTCGAACCTGGGCTGATTGCATACAAGGCAGTGTTATTTGCCTCTAAGCCACAAGGTCCCTCTCGCTCTGTTAGCTTTTTTCTGCAAGGGAAGATATGTTTCAAATGTTAACTATTTAGATTACCTTGCTAGGCCCCAAACATGGGGCAAATCTTTATTTCCTGTTTTCAGCCTATCTTGAAGGCTATCAAACAGGCAGTAGTCACACCGGACAATTCATATATTTGTGTAAATTACTAACAAAGAATTAAAGGGAAACTGAGATGCATTTCTGACTCCTTAGTCGTCCTCAGTCAGCTATACCCTTCTGAGATTCGAACCTGGGCTGATTGCATACAAGGCAGTGTTATTTGCCTTGTATATATATATTTGTGTAAATTACTAACAAAGAATTAAAGGGAAACTTTGTTAGTAATTTACACAAATATATGAATTGTCCGGTGTGACTACTGCCTGTTTGATAGCCTTCAAGATAGGCTGAAAACAGGAAATAAAGATTTGCCCCATGTTTGGGGCCTAGCAAGGTAATCTAAATAGTTATATATATATATATATATATATATATATATATATATATATATATATATATATATATATATATATATATATATATATATATATATATATATATATGTTTTCTGAGGTTTTCGCGGGTGTTCGTATGTGCATCTTTGGTTATTCGGGTTTTTCCCCGCGTAGAGCTAAAGGTGTAGGGGTGACGTTTCGACCAACAGAAGAATAAGTGCATGCATTGAAGAGCACAAAAACTCACTCAGAAAAGGAGAACAAACTTCATCCCTGGTCCAACACTTTGAAGCCACGGGACATGAAATTGATTTTAAAAAAACCAAAACTATCGCCAAAATTGAACATTTTAACAACAGAATAATCAGAGAAGCCATTGAGATAGAAAAACGCCCCCACAGCATAAACAAACGAGATGATACCTCTCGCCTACCAACCATTTGGAAACCCGCCTTGATTGACAGACGAGTCCCAACCACCAAGAATGATAGACCCAAACTCATGATAACACCACATGACATCACCACCACACAACCATTCAAAAAGCAAATCCGAACCCACAATGATAACGAGGCACAACCACAAAACAGAAACCTAACTACAGCTGCAACATCAGCCACTTTAAACCCCTCCAAACCACACAATAAGCAAACTGACACCCACTATAAAAACATGGCACCACCACAAACACGAAGCCGAACAAAAGCAGCACAACTCACCAGCTCAGGTCTGGAGCTGGCAGCTGAGACCAGCCCATCCACTCAAAACACACACACACCCAATCAGAACACACCCTCCATTCAAAACACACTCCCACCCAATCAGAACACACTTACTCCCCCACCCAATCAGAGCACACCACCCACAGAACACACCCCCTCTGGCAGTTTAAAAAAGAGGAACAAACAGCCACATGCTTCTCCCAGAAGAAGGAAGCAGAAGCCACCAGCCTGATGATGACGGATGGGATTCCGTCGAAACGTTGCCCCTACACCTTTAGTATATATATATATATATATATATATATATATAGGTGTAGATATTTGAAATCAGTAAAAATAAAAACGATGAACTCTGGGATATAATAAAAGATTCTTCTTTATTGCTGAGCTTTCGTCAACAAGCTGTTGACATCATCAGAGCAAGGGCTGAATGATAAGGGAGTCAGTACATACACGTATATGGTAATAATAACGGTCAAATTGTGGAATGTGGGTGTGGCCTACTCGTGACAAGCTCGCTCGTGTATAATCACAGTGGTTCTGGATTTGTGGGAAAAGCCGGTCTCTGGTTGATTTTTAAAAGTTGCGCCTTACTGATTTCAAATATACATATACATATACATATACATATACATACATACATATATATATATATGTGTGTGTGTGTGTTAAATATTTGTCAAGTCATTTGAATATGCCTTGCTAATTAACTCTTTTTTTCCTGTTTTGGCCTAACTCAAGGCTATCCACAGGATATAGTCACAACTTATGACAGCTCATTATTTATGTAAATTATTCAAATTGCTAATAAAGAATTTTAGGGAGGCTGAAATGATCATTTCAAACTTCTTATGTTCTCATCAGTCAGTCATACCCTTTTTATCTGAGATTCGAACTTGGGCTGATTATATATTAGGCAGTTGCTTTATATATCTTGAGTGTTTTGAGAGCAAAGAAACTTGAAATAGCTATATCAGTCTCCCTTTAATTCTTTGTCAGCAATCCAAATTTATTTTATATATATGTGTGTGTGTGTGTGTGTGTGTGTATTTTAAGAATGGTAACAATGGAGGAGATGGCAGATAAAAACAAAATTGAAGACAAAAACAGAGTTTGAGATATGCAGTTAATGTTGTTTTGTTAGCTGAAAATAAAAAAGAACAACTTTTGCTAATGTACAATAGAAAGTAAAATGTCTGCTTTGAGATTAAATATCAAGAAAATAATGAAAAACCTGCATGCTTAGTGAACATGCAGCTGATGGCAAAGAAGGGAAAATTCTAGTCAGTTATGGTTTTCTTGTCTCAAGAATGTGCTGAGAAGGAGGAGAAAGGCAAGGCCTAATTTAGGCAAGAACATGGACAAGGAAATTTAAATCACAACATAGATCAGAATAGTGGCAAAGTGGGCTGTGAATGCTGGATACTAAAGCATTTAAATTATGGATTTAGAGATGATTACTAAAAGCACCCAGAATGCAAGAAGAATCAATCAATCAGTCTTGGACCAAATCAAAGGTAATGGCTGCCGTGAGGTGATGATTAGCAAACAGAAATTCACATATGCTTGGCATGTTATTCAAGAAAATTAAGGGCTAGAAAATAATATTGTGCTTGGCAAAGTTGAGAGAAATAGAAAAAGAGAAAAACAACAGGTAAGGATGGTTGAGATCAAAGAAATTACAGGAATGTCTTTGAAAGAGCAGTGAGTTACGGTATTTCTAAAGGTAGGTCATTGTATGGTGTTTGTATTTATTTAATTTACAGATCACATTTGGAGACTGTGTCACAGAGCAATATAATAAGGAACATTTATCCATGCAATCATCAGGAGCCAAACATGACTCTGGCATCTAAATAATTAAAGGAGAAGAGGGGGAAAAAAGCTACCACAGAAATTTCTATTATGATCAGAAATCAGGCCAAACATTTATATGTCATAAGATTGATATCATTAAATGAAGCAGTTCAGTCACAGACGATAGGTCAATATCACACCCTGTGTTTTATTTGGTAAGAGGCTGATGAAATAAACCATATTTTATGCAGATAGGCACAGAAACTAAGATATAAGAGTCTGGAACATTCTTTTGTTGTTGTTGTTTATGTGCCATCAACTCACTGTTGACTTTTAGTGACCACATGGACAGATTTTCTACAAGACATTCTGATACCCATCCCCTCCTCAGTCTGACCCTTAAAAGGATTTCCCAATGATGCACTCATTGTCACTGTAATTGAGTCCATCCACCTTGCAAAATGTCCATTAGGGTAGAATTGTCTTGAATTTAGTCACAGAATAATAGGTGCATTATGTGAGCAAAAGGTGATGGAGGAGATCCCAATTAAGAAGCCTAAATTTATGTACACTTGAACTGAAGTGTGTGTGTGGGGGGGAATCCACAAAAAGGCATCAAAAAACTTGCTTACATGTGATTTCTCCCTTGCAGCATTCTGTTTCATGCAATTACCTTCTACCCTACTAATTCTAATCAATTTTTAAAAATCCATTTAAGCATTTCACAAACTGTTTTTTTTAATTTGGATTTAGAATTAGACAAGTGGAAAGGCCATCACATAAGGCAGACATGTCAAACACAAGGCCCGGGGGCCAGATCCGGCCCGCGAAGTGGTTTCATGTGGCCCACAAAGCCATCCTGGAAACAGTGAGGGAATGGCCCCCACTGCCTTGGCCCTGGCCCAGAGACCCTCCTTCTGCCAGAAACCCTCAGATCTGTCCCACTCCTGTCCAGGCCCCCATAGGCACCCTTGATGCGAATGATGTAGAACTGGCCACGCCCACCCAGTAGGCCATACGCACTCTAGCCACGCCCACCCAGTAGGCCACACCCACCCTGGCCATACCCACCCAGCCCCCTGAGGGCAACTGCAATGCTGATGTGGCCCTCAATGAAATTGAGTTTGACACCCCTGACATAAGGTATCAAAGAGACCTGCTAAATTCCTCTTCTTTAAAAAACAACAACAACAAAACCTCCCAAAAGATGCCCTAACTGTGATCTTGATTTCACCTAGGATTATGGCATTGAGTCTGAATTTTTATCATTTTTTCCCCTAGCTGGTTAATTATTATATTGGAAGAGAAGAAGTACTTTGAGGGGTCCTTGGTGCTCTCTGAGCTTGCTTGTTTTTTGTTTTGTTTTTTGTTTTGCAGAACTTTCATTACCCTAACTAGGTAACATCGCTAGTAAAGAGTGCTATTTGCTGTCAGTTTATGTTCTGGTGTCTTGCCTGTCTGTGTGGGTGGGGGCGGCCTTAGGGATTCTTTGCTTGGGCTGTTTACTAATGGCTCTGTGGCAGTTTCTTGATTGGGGTATTGCTTACTTGATTGTTGGTCTGAAGGTGGCCTTGCAGTTAATCTGTGCTGATCTGAGTTCTGGTGGAAAGTGCTGGAGTCTTTTTCTCTTTGGGGCCGGTTGATTGTCTCTTTTGCATAGTCTATAGATGTTGTTAATGTCTATGTGTCTATTGATGGCTGATTTGTCAGACTGCCAGCCTTCTAGAAATTCCCTGGCATTTGGCCCGTCACATTTTTCCAATTGAAACTATGGTTAAATCTGTCTATATGTTATGAAATTAACTATGTAGGACAAACAGGCAGAAGACATCCATGAACACCAACTGGCAGTCAGAAGGCATGATGAAAATTCTTTAATTTCACAACATATAGACCAGGGGTGTCAAACTGCTGGCCCATGGGCCAGATGAATCATAGCGAAACCATGCCCACCCCATTGCCCGCAATGGCAAAAAAGTCACAATACATCGCGACACGTCATGTGATGTTGCGAGTTTGACACCCCTGACGTAGACATATGAGGACCCCTCACTTCAACCCTGACCTACAAATATCCTCCTTCAAGGATAGGGGAAACAACTAAGTAAAAATGATTTGGTTTCCTAGGGCAGTCACCCTGTTATAAAGCATTAGATCCAACAATGGCTTCATCTATGTGTAAAAAGTACACATTAAAAACCATATGTAAATGTTATAGAAATTCCATATACCACATGTTATTTTACATTTATTGGATTCCACTATCATAAGCCGCTTTCCCAACAGCTGGTTGAAAGTAAGCTGTGTTTAGTTTAAGCTAATGAGCCCTTTTCTATGGAGAATTGGTAGGTAGTTTTCTGCCCTGTACTTTGGTATTATGGCTGGCTTTTAACTTGCCGTGTTAATAAATGGCCTTTCAACTGGCTCTCTGCACTGAAGGAATTGTTAAGAAGAAAGTCATGACTTGAGGAGTAGCATCGCATGCCAACAGCCCTAGGCCTGGTAATGGCATTCTTGCTTGCAGTTCTGCTTCTGACCCACAATTTGACCTTGGGATAATTTCATCAGCTTCATTTAAGGCAATCGGAACTCATTTCACTGACTTTTCCCTTTCATTTCCCTTAGTTACAGACATGGAATATGTATTATGGTGCAGTAGAAAAAATAGTACTGCCACATAATTTACAAATGATAGATGGGGACCTACTTCCTTGATTAATTTGGAGAGATGAGGTAGGTAGCAGTTCTATGACCATGAGTCACAGGAAGCCTACTATCTAATATCTCAGCGGTTGCCACAAAGAAGAGGGAGTCAAGCTATTCTCCAAAGGACCTGAGGGCAGGACAAGAAGCAACAGATGGAAACTAACCAAAGAGAGACCCCTTCATGGATTACTGCCTTGTCGTGGCGAAGGGGCTTGCGTAATTCAATGAAGCTATGAGCTATGCCGTGCAGGGCCACCCAAGATGGAAAGGTCATAGCAGAGAGTTCTGACAAAACGTGATCCACTGGAGAAGGAGATGGCAACCCACTCCAGTATCTTTGCCATGAAAACCCTATGGACAGTACCAAAAGGCAAAATGATATGACGCTGGAAGATGAGCCTTTCAGGTCGGAAGGCGTCCAATATGCTACAGTGCTCAAAATGACAGAATGATCTCAGTTCAAATCCAAGGCAAACCATTCAATATCACAGTAGTCCAAGTCTATGCCCCAACCACCAGTGCTGAAGAGGATGAAATTGACCGGTTCTATGAAGCCCTACAGCACCTTATAGAACTAACACCAAAAAATGATGTCCTTATCATGGGGGATTGGAATGCTAAAGTAGGAAGCCAAAAGATAACCAGAATAACAGGCAAATTTGGCCTTAGTACAAAATGAAGCAGGGCACAGGCTGATAGAATTTTGTCAAGAGAATATGATGGTCATAGCAAATACTCTTTTCCAACAACCCAAGAGACAGCTCTACAGATGGACATCACCAGATGGTCAACACAGAAATCAGATTGACTATGTGCTCTGCAGCCAAAGATGGAGAAGCTCTATACACTCAGTAAAAACAAGACCAGGAGCTGACTGTGGCTCAGACCATGAGCTTCTCGTTGCAAAGTTTAGGCTTAAACTGAAGAAAGTAGGGAAAAGCACTAGGCCACTCAGGTATGAATTAAATCATGTCCCTGTTGAATATACAGTAGAGGTGACAAATAGATCTAAGGAATTAGATCTGATAGACACAGTGCCTGAAGAACTATGGACAGAGGTTTGCAACATTGTACAACAGGTAGCAACCAAAACCATCCCAAAGAAAAAGAAATGCAAGAAAGCAAAATGGTTGTCTGAGGAAGCTTTGCAAATAGCTGAGGAAAGGAGGGAAGTGAAAGGTAAGGGAGAAAAAGAAAGATACACCCAATTGAATGCAGAATTCCAGAGAATAGCTAGAAGAGATAAGAATGCCTTCTTAAATGAACAGTGCAAAGAAATAGAAGAAAACAATAGAATAGGGAGGACCAGAGATCTTTTCAAGAAAATTGGAGAGATGAAGGAAACGTTTAATGCAAAAATGGGCATGATAAAGGACCAAAATGGCAGGGACCTAACAGAGGCAGAAAAGAATAAGAAGAGGTGGCAAAATTACACAGAAGAACTATACAAGAACGAGCTTAACATCCCTGATAATCACAATGAGGTGGTCACTGACCTCGAGCCAGACATCCTAGAATGTGAAGTAAAATGGGACTTAGAAAAGCTGAGCAACAACAAAGCTAGTGGAGGTGACAGTATTCCAGCTGAGCTATTCAAAATCTTAAAAGACGATGCAGTAAAAGTGCTACGCTCAATTTGCCAGCAAATTTGGAAAACTCAACAGTGGCCACAGGATTGGAACAGATCAGTTTACATTCCAATTCCAAAGAAAGGCAGTGCCAAAGAATGTTCAAACTATCGCACCATTGCACTCATTTCTCATGCTAGTAAAGTTATGCTTAAAATCCTACAAGCTAGACTCCAGCAGCATGTGGATCGAGAACTACCAGAAGTACAGGCAGGATTTCGAAGAGGCAGAGGAACCAGAGATCAAATTGCCAACATACACTGGATCATGGAGAAAGCTAGAGAATTCCAGAAAAACATCTACTTCTGCTTCATTGACTATGCTAAAGCCTTTGATTGTGTGGATCATAACAAACTGTGGCAAGTTCTTAAAGAGATGGGCGTACCAGACCATCTTATTTGTCTCTTGAGAAACCTATATATGGGCCAAGAAGCAACAGTGAGAACTGGACACGGAACCACTGATTGGTTCAAAATTGGGAAAGGAGTCCGGCAAGGCTGTATACTGTAGCCCTGCCTATTTAACCTATATGCAGAGCACATCATGAGAAAAGCAGGGCTAGATGAATCAAAAGTTGGAATTAAGATTGCCAGAAGAAATATCAACAACCTAAGATATGCAGATGATACCACTCTAATGGCAGAAAGTGAAGAAGAACTAAATGGCTCATGTCCCAGTAGTGGGCCACGGTCTGGGGACTGGGGACCCCTGCTCTAAGTATTGACATTGTCTGAGAAAAATAGAGCAGAGTATCCCCAGATCCATTACTACTCTTCAGTTTGCAGAGTCTTTAAAGAAAAGTAATTCATGAAATTAAACTGATTTAAATTAAACATATAATATAGTGTGTATTTCTTCTGTGCCAATGTAATTTTTCCATAAACTGTTATACTGTTGGTAAAATCATGTCCCAGGAGTTTCTTTTTCTGGAAATGCCAACTGGACAATTGACATAGTAGTACTTGTTCTTAGAGAAACACAGTGTTGAATGAGCATGTCATGACCCCACTTGAAAAGGGCATTGGTGGGATTCAGCCAGTTTGCACCACTTCAGCAGAACCAGGAGCTAATTTTTTGAAGCTCAAATACTTTGGCCACCAAATGAGAAGAGAGGACTCATTGGAAAAGACCCTGATGTTGGGAAAGATTGAAGGCAAAAGGAGAAGGGGACAGCAAAGGAAAAGATGGTTAGATAGTGTCATTGATGCAATGAACATGAATTTGGGCAAACTCTGGGAGACAGTAGAGGACAGGACACCTAGTGTGCTATGTTCCATAGAGTGGCGAAGAGTCGGACATAGCTTAGTGACTCAACAATAAACAATTGTGACTACAAGTATCCCTTGCATTGTGTAAATTCGTTGCTATACAATTAATTGTTTTTGTGCAGACATTTGCCTTAAGTGAAAACCAAAATCACTGTTATATGACTGATGCTAGCATAGTTAATTTGGGTCAAAGACAGAAAACATTCCAAGACTTCTTCCTGCCAAAACTGTTTGAACTATTTCCACCAAAACTCTGCTCTGCTCTCTTTCACAATTTATCATTATGTTATGCAGTTATCCTAATTGTGTGTCCGGTTTCCTACATACAGTATTTTTGCAATAGTTGTTACTAGGAGGTCCAAATGGCTATAACTGTTATTCAACCTCCTTATCCAAAATGAAAGGCATCTTTCTAGCATTAGAAACAAATTTAGACATGTTATATCATGCTAAAGCTGGTAAAAGATCCTGAGCCTAGGATTCAAGTGAATCTACTGTGTGCAACATTAATGAACTGTGCTAATAAAAATCATACTGCCATAATGATTCTATTTTTGTCTACCATTATAGTTATGTACATTAGACATCCAATTATAAAAAATGAGAAAATACTTTCACTACATAGAACATAAGACAAGGAAGAAAACCTCTTTGAGTTAAAAAAAATTATAAGCACATCTGTCAATGCATTTGGGTACAAAAATTCAACATAGTGCCCCACAAACCACTTTTTTTTTGCCATTAGTTCAGTTAATGCATCATTTTTCAAGAATTCACTGTATGTGAGATTTTCAGAGAACTTAAGCCTAATCTAAAGGAAGGTAAATCTGTATATATCTCAATGTGATTTGCTGGAGGGGGGGAAAGGGATAATCTATAAAGCTGCCCCCTCCCCATGAACTCCCCCGCTCTTGATAGGTTAAGACTACTTACTATTTAATTAACTAACTATTTAATGTGACCAATGAGGTTTGGGGATAAACTGAAGTCCAATACGCTGTATGTAGAAGACAGTAGGTTGGGAAAAGCTGTTCTAAAGAATTTTTGCTTTAAATGTTCAGGAGGAACAACAGTTGCATCTATTTCAATAATTTTCCACAAATCAATATTTCATTCAGCCACTGCAATCCATACACAATTACAACCAGTGGTGGGATTCAAATATGTGAACAACTGGTTCTCTGTGTGGATGCCGCTTCTGGAAATCCATTCTGGGCCTGGGCAACAAAAAATTAGCTACTGAACTGGTGCCAACTGGCTGAATCCCACTACTGGTTATAGCCAATGTGAATATGTGTTAAGATTACTGAACATGCACCAATTCAGATAAAATGTGCTTGCTTATTAAAGCATAGAATAGAATATCTGTTTTTACTACAAGCTAACTTCCCAGCAGAGCTCAATCTATGAGTCACAGAGATTAAATGCATGTTTACAAATGTTTTTACAATGTGTTGATTTGGGGCTGTGGAAGTTACAATCTGTTCAGGAACTGCAGAATGAGAATTTTGCAACTTGGCAGTGCCATTCTTTTTAGGATATAAATATTTCTGCGAATTTAAGGATTAGAATGTGAGGGTGGAGTCAGAAAGAAGTCAGAAGTCTGTCAGAAATGACAGCTTTATCATGAAATATGGCAAGATATCAAATTTAGGAGCAATATTTGTTTTATTTGTTTTACTTTCATGTTAGGAGTTCAAACTTCATCTCTTTTTTTAAAAAAGGAAATCTTTTTTTAAAAAGAAGGTGGCTACTTGTAAGATACTTTCAGTTCACAGATTTTTACCTGTTGCTACTCATTTATCTTTAAACTCAATATTCAGTTGCACATAATTACATGTATTTTCTGTGCATATTTTTTTTAAAAAAAGTAAGCAGCACCAGGCTGATCAAGATCGTATCTTCACAGAGTAGGCATATGCAATCAAACATCTATTTCTGGGTCTGAGATTGAGATTGAAAATTGTAAGGAGTGAAATGGGTGCCTTCAACAACTGAAAGATTTAGGCATCCATTCGCCATGTAAACACTATCCATCTGCTCCAAACTAACATCCATGTTTGAAAAGGGGGGAACGGGGGCTGCCAAAAGGGTCTAGAAAACCACATGTGGTTTGGTCCCAAGCCAACCGGGGTGCCTCTTTTCTCTGCCACAAAATAGTGATTTTAGGATATGACTGTATGACACATCGGATATGCCCTAGAGCACCTGCTTTTGAGGTCTCACAAAAGATCTTTGTAGCAAGGAATAGCAATTGTCATCATTATTCTTGTGGGCCTTGGTGTGCTTATTTGCTCTTCAGTTTCAGGCAGCAAAATATTTCTCACTGACCCTGATGAAAGAAAAGTTGTCAGTGTAAAATGGAAGCAAATATTCCATTTTTTTTTGTAACAAAAAACTTTGATGGAGAAAAAGAAGTATTTTCCAGTCTCCCCACTAGCTTTCCTATGAAAACTTGGACAGTTTTTAAGGAGATGAAGCCCAGTCCAGGGAGCTAGACACCAGGAATGTTAACTGATGCTGTATTTGTTTATAGAACAAAATTAATTCCTGTTCAGAACCTTAAGTGGGAAAACTATGTGACCTCATTATAGCATTTCCATGAAATCCAGCATCTAGTTAAGGACCCTTCAGTTGAAGACTTCCTGACATGTTTAATACATGCTGACAAAAAGACGGTGGAATTATCTCACATTATTCAACAAATTATTCAGACAGGTACTCAACACTATTCATCTGAGAGCAATTTGAATCACAAGAACCTAAAAACAACAACAGGGGAGTGCACAGAGAGATTAAGCTGTCTTTCTTGACCTGTTTTATTTTTTTAAGGACAAGACTTACTGTATTTAAATACTGTAGTTAGCACCAAGAGATTCGAGGAGTATGTCAATGAATGATGAATCAAATTAAAATTACTGCGGGGGAAGGGGAAGAAATTAAGTTAATTTCAGTGGGAAAAATGAAATCAAATTCTTCTGAATTAATGGATGTTAATTAAGAGAACTATTATGTTTGGTTGTATATCTAGCCCAAACATGCGCAAATGTTAAATATAACAGAATCCAACAGCCTTCAGCATTAAAAATGAAAGAAACTTTTTAGTATGTTATCATTGGCAAAATATATGTCTCTATTTTTATTTACCCTTAGGTATAGTGTGCAACTGAACAACACAGGCAATGTTGCTGTTATAGTGAATGGTGGCCACTTCTGACTTAGGTGACCCAGAAGAATTAGCTCACATTTGAAATATTTCCAGAATCAAATGTGATATTTCAAAAGCTTTAATTAATATAAAGTTTAATAAAATATTTTGCAATTCATAGTATTTGAACAAATCAAACTATGCCAAGTTGACCAGGACTGTGGAATTGGATCTGCTCCATCATCATAAGTAATAGAAAGGATAAGCACATTTTTGCTAACTGTAATGATGCTCCCAGATAAATGGCTTCACTTTTCTTCATGAGATTAAGTGACAATTATTTAATTATACGGGGGAAAAACATGAACTTCTATTCAGAGACACCAGTGTTATGGGGACTAAATCTAAGGAGTCTAGCCATTAAGAATCATGTTTGTTCCTGTCTTCATCTACATAGTCCTGCCTCTTCATTGAGATAACTTCATTATATACTGGAATAAGACAGAATGTTGGCAACTTATTACGACTCAGGTATGCATTGATATTCTGAAATTTTATATGTTCTTGTGTGTTTATTCTGATTTTAATTTTTTTTTAAAAATAATACATCTAAAAACCAATAAAAGGAATGCAATCATTATGGACTACTATTTATTCCAGATGTCTTGGAGAATGTCCAAAATAATAAAGGTTGCTTCCTTTTTTTAAATTGAATAATATGGGAGAGTTCTTGCAAGCTGCCTCTTCAACTAAAAGAAAAGTCAGAAAAGTAATATGAAACCACATAATTAAGTCATGGAAATATTTTGGTTCTGCAAGAAACACAGCAAGTTTCTCTGGTCTAGTACTGTGTATTGTCCATCCATGTTACTACTTTAAAATAAGAATTATTTGCATTTCCAACAAATGTGATACATTAGATACCATCTAAGACCAACACCCAAAGTTAGTGAGGTTATTTTTTTTTCTGAGAACATATGCTATTATTTAATTTATGTAATTAATTATGCTGTTTGAAAGCTTGGCAAACTCCCATTGCTTGAGCCAAATATGAGAAGTGTAGAAGGAAAAGTATGCCAAGACTGTTTCTAGCCCAAATTCTAAGACTGACCTGTGAGTAATAGGTAAATCTGGACAAACTCTAGAAAAGGGAGAATCTGGAATAGTTCCCCGTAATTCAAAGGCATCCCAAATGGCCTTATTTCACGGAAGCTTTGGCTGCCTAATGCAGACATCCCTGCATTAGGGATGAAACTTTATGGCTTAATTAAGGTTGCAAGTCTTTGTTGTTGTAAGATGAGGCTTTACTTGACCTTTTTTTGGACATTTTTTGCAGCATTTCTTAAGTCAACACGGTGGTCTTTAAGCAAACACTGTACTTGTTAATTCCCCAATGGGTGTTTTTTGCCAGAAACCAGAAGAAAACACCAAAAACCAGAAAAAAAAAGATCACACCTATTGCAGTCTTGGGACCATGGGATGCTGCAAACAGCCATAAAGGTGAATCTTTTGTTTAAAACCCAAAATGCAACCAAGTAACCATGAGGTGTTTTTGTGTGTGTGTGTGTGCGCGCGCGTGCGTGCATGCACGCGCGCATGTGCAACCATTATAACTTTGCAAGCAGTCATAGGTAGCTCTGGGGACGTCCATCATAACTTCACCCAATTATAAGTTAAGGATTACCTGTATTTTATACCTTTGCTTCTTGGTCCATGGGAGCAAAGTCAACCAATATTCCAGTCAAAGATAACACTGATGCAGGGATGCATATAGGAGATCAATGGAGAGGACTTTTTGGACATAACCTAGTATAGTGTTCTCTTTTTCTTCACCATGGACCCCCTTCAAATATCTAATAAATAAAATGACCAAATGGCTGGGCCTGTTGTCACCTGCAGTACATTGATTCAGAAACTAATAAAGGAGAGAAGCAACCTGGAATTAAGGACTGGACAGACATCTATCTGAAATGGTATAGGGTCACCTGTTTGAGCAGGGGGTTGGACTAGAAGACCACCAAGGTCCCTTCCAGCTCTATTCTGATTGATTTATTGATTGATCTTTTGTGGCCACAGACCACCAAGGCTTAACTCAATATTTAAATCTTAGTATTTCTTCAAGCTTTTTCAGACCCCCTGTGATGACATCGCAGCCCCTCAGGGGTCTACAGACCATAGGTTGAGAACCACTGATCCAGTCAAGAAGAAAAGTGGAGGGAGGAAACCAAAGAGGAACATTTGCAAGTAATTCTCAGCAAAGAAAAGGCCAAGACTATGCTGTGGGGTTGGTGGAAGTTGTAGTCACACCTATGTGGACCACCAGAGGAAAGATGGATATGTTTCTTGAAGGAAAAGGCAAATAGAAATACAATAAATATTGATTACACTTAATACATGCGAGCTTATTATTGCATTTATGTACAAATTAATAGCAAGCTCATTCTTTGACTTTCATTTTATGTAGACCAAAATACAAGAGGAGGATTTAGCAACAGGTTCAAGTGAACCTTCAAAGTTTGTAGAAACAAACAAACAAACAAACAAACAAGAAAAAAACAGCTAAGGAAGTGAAGAATCCCAGAGAAATAACCCAGCGTGACCTAAATACGTTTGGTGGTTAAAGAATTGCCTACTAATTTTGGGAGAGTACAAATCTGAGGGTAAAGAGCAGGGGTGTCAAACTCAATTTCATTGAGGGCCGCATCAGCATTGCAGTTGCCCTCAGGGGGCCGGGTGGGTATGGCCTACTGGGTGGGTGTGGCCTACTGGGTGGGCGTGGCTAGAGTGCATATGGCCTACTGGGTAGGCATGGCCAGCTCTACATCGTTCACATCAAGGGTGCCTATGGGGGCCTGGGCAGGAGTGGGACAGATCTGAGGGTCTCTGGCAGAAGGAGGGTCTCTGGGCCAGGGCCAAGGCAGTGGGGGCCATTCTCTCACTGTTTCCAGGATGGCTTCATGGGCCGCATGAAACCACTTCGCAGGCCGGATCTGGACCCTGGGCCTTGTGTTTGACATGTCTGGTAAAGAGTATCTTGAAGAAAGAAATACTGTAGCTGATACCAGGTAAGCTGAGCAAGAACATGCAGTCTCTATTGAAATATTTTGTTGCCGTTCCACTTATATAATACATTTCAGTACAATTGCTGGTCTATTTACATCCGGGTACTTCTCAACATTATATTATTTATTTATTATTTATTTATTATTTAATACTATTTCTATACCGCCCTTCTCCCGAAGGACTCAGGGCGGTGAACAGGGCATACAAAACCAAAGAAAAAGCACTATTTATTTTGTTTTTGTTTTTTTAAAAAGAGCACTATTTATAATCTTCAACTTAAAATGTTACTTTATTTCTCCTCTTTCCAAAAGATGCTGCCAACCATATCCCAGGGACCTGTATGTAGATCTGGAAGACGGCAGAAAGCTGGAGCATTGACAAACCACCTAACAGCCACCCACCATGAACTCTGAGGGAGGCAGACATAAACCAGACAGGAATAACAAGGTTGGGAATTCTTGGCAAGAAAGATCCAGAGCAACATGTACAACATGCGAGAATGCTGGAAAAAAAAGGAGGGAACATCTCAAGACAGTCTCAGGTAATTCAAAGTACGAACAGGATTATACATCGTAGCCTTTCTGATAAATCAAAAATAGATTGTGGCTATGCTACACTAATTTTGGTGATTAAATATATATATATGCACCAGGGTGCATGCACACAACATGCCTTCACAAAGTCAGGCCATCATTTCCATCTCTCTCCATTGGCCTTTTTTAGTTGGCAGGAATTCTGTGAAGACTCCCTGGAGCTTCTCCACCCTTGCCTAGAGATACCAGGGGGTGAAAGGTGGATATTCTGATTCAAAACATGGGCTCTCTCATTAAGTAACAGACTTTTATAGAATTCCCAGAAAGAAATAAGTAATAGTTAAGTTTTTAAAGCAGGGCTTGGCAACACAATCCCTGCAGGTTCATTGGCCTCCTGCAGCCATTTTCCTTACTGTTTATCAGATTCTTCATCCCACCTGATTTTTAAAGACATTTATGTTAATTAAAACACACATGGATCCCTATCTCTCTCTATCTCAAGGAGGTATGCTGCAAAACAAAAACACCAGCAGCTATAGCATCTAGTAGCAACTTTTTTATATATAAAAATGCATGCGGATTTACTGATTTTTTTACCAGCAGTTGTACATTGGCTGTTCATAGGACTCTGTCCTGTATGTTTACAAAATTATAGTGGCAGGTACTGCAGCCCACTGCTTGCTCAGGAAAAAAAAAAGACTAATTTAGGATTGGTTGGTAAATAGTACCTCTGAGGATTATAAGGTCTGTGGAGAGTGACAGCCGCTTACTAGTTTACCTTCTTAGATAACTATTTTGTTCAAAGAGATCATAGCAAATTTACCCAGAGCAGCCATTTTGGAAGAGTGCCCAGACTAAGCTCTCATGCTCCAAAATTGGCCACCACCTTGAAAAAGATTACCTGCCCTGATTTTAAACTATAGTTTATTGAGGAAAAATTGTACATTAAATGTGAGAAAGAAACACACGCAGAGATAGATATAGATTTCGATGTGTAGATATATATTCTTTTCTCATATTTAATTATATATATAATTTTAAATAAATGCCATATTCATTGAGAAATACTTTCTGTAAAACTTTGATAGAAAAAAAAATACAGTTTGCTTCCAGGGTGTTTTTACAGAAGAGATTCTATCCAAAGTAAAGAAACACTCTGCGGTTTATACCATTAATTCTTTGAAAGACATCTTCCGGGCTGAAAATGAATTCCACCCAGCATCATTTATTAACATTATTATCATTAAAATAGCACATGCTTTCACATAATTTCCTAATTACATGATTAAGGGTTTTAAATATAGTTTCAAAGTGACATTTTTTCTTGCATGAAGGTAATGCCAAATGTATTTTTATACTAAGCAAGCAAAAGTGATTGATCTTTCGACTTATAAATCACCTTCTACTTTGCAAATAATCCAGATATTCAGGACACGGTTGACTGAATATCAACATAGTTCTCTCAACAGAGTGAAAAAGTAATAAATAAAAAATCAGAAGAGATGACACATTTAGCATTAATTTGGTTTTTCCCCCCCAATGCAGTACTAGGCACTGATTAGTAAAGTGTCGTCCCAACACGTAGTGTTATTACTGTGCACACCTAGGTGAACCTGTGTGCATAAATCACACCCATGGAAGTGAAAGGAGGTGTGAACCTTTTTCAAAGGTGTGGTGTTCCCATCAAACAATGTCAACAAATGGGGAATAACTACACAGCACTGAATTTGATGATGAGTTAAAATAGGAGGAGAAACTCAGAATAACCACCCAAGTCAAAGAATACCAATTTTATTTTTAATTTGTATGCAAAGAGGAAAACACCATGACTTTACTAGTATGTTTGATCTTGTTGACTGTAATATTGAGACAGAAAAGGGTGGAGATGTGGCAAACCTTGTCATACATATAAACATATACATACACACATTCATCATACTCCAGTTTGGCACTAAAATAGCTACCACCAATAATTTTAGTCAAGGTTTTATATCTGAGGTGCATGTTGGCAGACACAATTTTGAGCATGGATCAGAACAATGAGCTTCCCGAGGTTTTGGTGAAGAATTCAAAGTTATATACCAAAGTCTACAATGGGCAACCTCCAAGGTGATGTGAAGACTGAATAATGTACTGTGAAGGTTCAGATACATCAGAATCAAAATAGCTTGGTTGTAAAGAAGCTTTTAAACTGGGAATGTGAAAATGAAGATACTTCATTGCTTTCCCTTCATTCTCTGGAAATAGCAGATGTAAAAAGAAGGAAAGAGAATGGGAAAATGGAAGTAAGAAAGAAGAAACCTGGTTAAGTTACCTCAAAGCTAAAATAGTTGTGTTGAATTAGAGACTGTTCTAACAACTGGGCAGTTCAACAGAGAGAGACCTTAGTTGCCACTTGGAATGAGGAGGTGTGGATTGCTTCATATCAGATTTGGTCCTGTGAATTCCTCCTGCATGACATCCTGGAGCCTCTTGTGTTTTACTAAATTGTTTCAGGAGATGGAAGCATCAGAAGAAACAATTAAATCACTGCTGGAACTACGGGTAGTCAAAAGTGAATCCGACCAAAGATATATTCAAGCCAATATTAGTCTACATTGTAGCAATAAAAGCAAAAAAACAACAGCATTATTATTTTTCGCCTTTTACCATGTCCACAAAATGCCACGCAGCAGCCCTTTTAGGCATGGGGAAATTAGTACCATTTAAACAAGATACTCCATTCCCTAATAGTAAACTCATAACTGTTATTCTGAAAAATATTTATCTAGTTACACCCAAAATATATGATTCTAAGAGATTCAATGTCATAGCATAGCTTTAATGGTCATATTTCTCCCACTATTTCTTGTAATTAATTAATCCTATTTCTACTGCTAAAGTACTTTTAGAAGATGACTTTAACCTACACAATATGTGGAAAGAACATTGAATAGACAGTTGCCCCCACAATATCAAAGTTTACATTGCATTTTGGAAAAAACATCTGGATTTGGCCAGCCACCTGAGATATAGACAACGCTGAACTAAATTCACACTAGCCCTGGTATATATGCAGATGCCCTCTACAAATGGAGCAAAACACCATCACAGAATTGTGACAGTGGAGCCGAAAAACAAACCATCCAACATATAATGCCAGAGTGCCAAAATAGAGCCTATAATGGAGACTTTGCTGATTTCCTGACTGTAACAAATAAACATTTTTTAAAAAATTTAGACATATGCTTGTAATGCTTTATATTTTATATTTTGTATTTTAATCTCTTGTGGTTTTATTGAAATGTGATGTGAATGTGCCAACCTGGTAAACAAATAATAATTGTAAATAAGTTCCAAGGATTATATTTTTAGTTATTGATTCACCATTTAAAAAAAAACCCAGAGAGGATCAGGCAAAGGTATACATATAATTACATATACACTTAATGCAAGTTCACAGTATAACAGTTTATATTCTCAGAAAATTATAGTATGACATAAGCATGGCATAGGCGTGGTCAGGGAACTAGTAACCACAGCAGCGTCTGATCTAGAATAGAGAAATGAATACATATAAAAAAAGAGAAAGGCAAGGGAAAACACACATTTACTAAGGTCCCATAAAACTCTGTTATTAGAACAGATAAGACTTCCCTGATTCTGGGGTCAGATTCACAGACGTAAAGGATGAGAACCATCAGATAAAGCTTGATTGAACTCAGGTACGAATGAAAGGAACTAGAAGACCACAGAGAATTATCCACGTCATACATACTTTCATATCTGCACTAATTCAGATGCTCTGATTATTATAAATTAAAATATATCGACTGAAGTGCCTTTGTATTAATGGATTTAACCCATGGAAGTGGGGAGCAGGCAACATAAGACTTATTCCAATTGTTTCTAGCATAGCAAATTTCTGACTAGTTGAAAACAACATGAAGCTATGGTGCTGTTGCAATATCTCAGTCAATTTGAAGAGTAGGGAATAGTTTATGCTTGCCACGTTGCAGATCTCTAGTTTTTTATTTAAAATATTTGTACCTCTGCTTTTCTAGCAAAAACATCCCAGGGTCAGTTATTAGATATAACACACATATAATAAAACATTGGGTTTAAAAAAACAGTGGAGTTTAGTTCCTGTGAGATGGTTTCTAGCTATTGTACCTGTCATATTTTATCCACAATTTGAAATTTCACTTATCCCAGTGAGATAAATTTAGCTCCTGTTTTTTGTGAATCTGGAGTTCCAGGAGGTATGGCATATTTTAGATTAGGGGAAGGCAAATCTGAAACTCTCTGATGACTTTCATACCTTTTTTTTTTGAATAATTGTAACAATCCCCCATAAGCAATCAATTCAGCAAGATCAAATTGCACTGGGCAAGGCAGGAAAAAGAGGGATCAGTAAGAGAAAGAATGGATAACCCCATTGTTTTTTGGCTCTGACCTGTGTACTGTTTGCTTAAGATCCATTGCATGCAGTTGCCAATACTGATACTAAAAAAAGAGTCCAGTCTCTGGATTAGATAGTATTATCATACACTAATTCTTCTATTAAAAGGCCATTTGAAGAATTTGGTCTTTGCTGAGATTGTTGTGTAAACAGGCTTTGGGAGAGTCAGAAGATGCCACCAGTCTTAAACATCGGCCACATCTTCCCCTGCATCAATCTGCCTCTGGCTCCCATCTAATTGCCCCATGCCCATTACCCATTGAATTAATCTCCCCGTCCTGAGACCCCAGAGGCAATTCCCTCCCCATATGTTAGTCAGTTGAAAAAATGGATAAACCTGTAATTTAATAATCTATTAATCTTGAATGACCGGAGACCCAATGGCTCAGGGGCTTAATGATGCTGGAGATGGTCTCTGCTCCAGCGGTTTGAGTTCCTTTTACTTGCCTCAGCTTCTGTCCATCTAGCAGTCCAAAAGCACGTTCTATGTGAGTAGATAAATAGGTACCACTTCGGTGGGGAGACTCCCAGCAAACAGGCAGATTCATGTTGGTTCTGAACCTTTCTGGGTACAATGCCCCTTTGCAAGGTGGCTCTGGGAAAAAGAAGGGCCCTTAGATGATGCTGTAGGAAGAGCCACTCATCTTTCTTCCTGATGTGAAGTCAACTCACCTGTGGCACACCTTGGGAAGTGGGCAAGTGTGTCCCACAACAAAGCTGGTAAATTGGCAGCTACTACTATTACTCTACAATAGCATCGAGCGCCTCCTGGCTAATGAAACAATACTAGATAATGATGATGGTGATTTTGAAGAAGAAGAAGAAGAAGAAGAAGAAGAAGAAGAAGAAGAAGAAGAAGAAGAAGAAGAAGAAGAAGAAGAAGAAGAAGATAGTGATGACCTTGAATAACTATAAATAATCATCTGTGGAACTTATTTCTAAGTAGACTTACAGATGTGTGTGCCACACAGATGATACCACATGGAAGATCAAAGTAGTTGAGATGGCACCTATAACCACACAATTGAAGCCCTCTCCCTTTTTTTGACATTCATGACGTTAGAAATATTCAGACAGGAAGAGGGCTTTGAATGTGGAGTCACAGCTGCCATATTGATTTTTTTTTACATACACACACATCCATTCCACTATGAATGTCTCTTTAATGCTGAAAGAATTGCAGCTGCTGAATGAGTCTTGAATAGTGTATTGGATACATTATATACTTGCAATTTGAAATTTCATTATTCCAGTGGGAAATTTATAATCAGTTTAAGTCAGGTTTTATGAATATGGAGTTTCAGGAGATATGGCATTATTTAGATTAGGGGAAGATAAATTTGAAACCCTCTGACTACTTTCATATCTTTTTGGGAATAACTGTAACAATCCCCCTGCTGTCAGATCAACATTCTAATTCTAGAACTATCCCTGAATAACAATACAAATAGAAAAAAACTTATTGTTTTAAAACAATGAGATTTCAAAACTCCATTGCAAGATTTTTTTAATGGGATGGCAAAATGGACTGAGCTTTGAAGTCACAATTGATACCCAAAGCCATAGCTTTATAAGAAGTTTCACTGAAACAGTTATTTCAAATCACCAATCTATATTTTTGTAGTTCTAGGGGAAATAATTACTTGTGTTTGAAAGGAAATTAATTCTATTTTTAGAATGGGAGCTCTTTAATAGGGACTTCTGGAGTAACATTCAATTGGCACAAATAGATCATTAGCAATTAATTCCTAAAGCAAGGACAATTGCAGCCTTGATGTGAGAAAGCAACTACTGTATACTTATTGTCATTTAATTCTACATTTAAAAAATTGATTTAAATATAAGTCAGTTAATATGATGCTTGGAATATAGACATTGCACAAGATATGTAATTTTGAAATAGCAGATGTGACTTTTTGAGACTATTAAAAGAAAGTGTTCACAAAGATGTCATAATGAAAATCATTGTGACTACTGATATTAGGATGAATCCATTTTGTTTTACAGCAGTTCTTCTTGCATTGGAGAAAAGAATAATCACGGCAGAGCATAGTATTGTTACGACTTCTTCTTTCCCCTTCAGCCCCTTGTAAAGCTGTTGTAAGAGCCCAGAGAACCTCTAGAGAAATTATGTTGAAATAGTGGTGTTTAAAAGATTAAGCTTTTTATTCACTGAATGGTTAATCCAAATATGGATTGGTTAAATACATTGTTGCTAATATCAATTGGTTTAACATTCATCAGATGTATTAGAAAAGATGCATTAAGTAGTTCTCAGGTTATGACCATTTGCTCAGTGACCCTTCAATGGTGCTGAATAAATGGTACTTACAGTGAGTCCTCATTGTTCCACTCATCACAGGATCCCTGTGGTCATGTGATTACAATGTGGGTGCTAGGCACATGGCCTGAGATTAGGTCATGTGATCATCATTTCCAAACCCTTCTGACTTCCCCTAAGTAAAGTCAATGGGGAAGCTGGCAGAAAGTCAGATGTCGCGATCATGTGAGGTGCTTGGTTTGTGATCTACACATTATTTCATTAAATGTCCTTGTTTAATGAAAGCAACTGAGATTGCCAGTTACTAAGCAACATGGTCAGATCCAGTCCCAATTGTTGTTATAAATCAAGGAGTACCTGTAACGTGGGTGCTGATTACGTTTAGAGGTCTGGTTGATGTGTATATACTGTAGTTGATTTTATCTGACAAGTATATATTTAAATGTTAGCTGGGCTATAAATTAATTACTTCTCAGTGATCTCACAGATCATGAAATGACCTGTAAGATGAAAACAAGACTTACGATGAAGGCAAGAGAGATAGCTTAGTTTCTTTATTTGCTGGGAGTCACAGGACTCATTTTTTCTTCTTTCTAGAATCAACTATTCTGAATTATGGAGAGACCCAGGTTCTTGTCTTCTCTATCTGTCTGTCTGTCTGTCTGTCTGTCTGTCTGTCTGTCTGTCTGTCTGTCTGTCTGTCTCTATCTATCTATCTATCTATCTATCTATCTATCTATCTATCTATCTAAATAAGCAAGACTAAGACTAAGTAGTAGTGACAATTTTTTTTATTTCTCCTTAGGTGAAAGATTAGGGATCTGAATATTCTTTCCTCCTTCCTAACTCTTGGGCTTTCAAATTCTCTTGTAATGCAGTAAGCATTGTAGTCCCAGTACAACCTTTTCAGAACAAGTAGGAATGGTTGTTTTTGTCTTCCTGTCTGCAAGAGTCTCTAGCTTTGTCTATCCCCTCACTTCTTTAAAATCCTGTAATAAGATAACACAGCCGGGAGATCCATGGAACAGAAGCCTGCTGACCTTCAGCTTGGAGTAGGTGCTGAGGGAACAAGTACAGAGCAACCAATGGTGGCCTGCACAGCTTTTGCTTCCTCTGCTTTAAAATGTCATGAATGTTTTCTGCAGGTTTCAACAGCTTTTCAGAGACTGGAAAGGACTTCCTACTTTATTACCGCTCTTTGCTCCTTAGTGATCAACATCGTTTTTTTCAAGTTTCACCTATTGATACAGTAAAAGGTAAAGGTAAAGTTTCCCCCGTACATGCGTGCTAGAGAAATTAAGGGGAATGGGCTCCAGAGTTCAGTGGCAGACTCGGTAATGCAGAACAGCTCACTTTTGGAGATATGTTTAGTTTTATTTAGTTTTTAAAAAACAAAACAAAAAACCAAACAAACAAACTTTAAAACCAGTCCTCCTTCAATAAGGCCTTGATCTCTGTTGGTGTCTTTTGGGAGCTTTTCTCCCATTTGTTACATTCTGACCTAATGTTTGTACTGAGAGATAAAGTAAGATTTTATTATATCTTGCCCTGAATTTTATTGCCAAAGCCACCTGGAATGCTTGTGATGTGATTGTCTATACTAAACATAGGTAAAGGTAAAGGTTCCCCCGCACATGCGTGCTAGTCATTTCCAACTCTAGGGGCCGGTGCTCATCTCCGTTTCAAAGCCGAAGAGCCAGCGCTTGTCCGAGGACATCTCCGTGGTCACTTGTCCGGCATGACTAGATGCCAAAGGCGCACGGAACGCTGTTACCTTCCCACCGTAGTGGTCCCTATTTTTCTACTTTTATTATTAAGTGCTTTTGAACTGCTAGGTTGGCAGAAGCTGGGACGAGTAACAGGCGCTCACTCTGTTACACGGCACTCGGGATTCAACCCGCCAAACTGCCGACCTTCTGATCGACAAGCTCAGCATCCTAACCCACTGAGCCACCGCGTCCCTATTGATACAGTACTCGTCCATAATACAAGTATTGTTGACAATATGGAGTCCTTGGTGTTTCTCAGCTTTCTTGTTTGCTTGCAGATGTTTCATTACCCATTGTTGTTGTTGTTTTTTAACAATGGGCATGCAGAACTTAAATTTTAGAAATCAGTGTCGTGAGATCTTCATAGAGGAGGGATGTGTTAGTGCCTGCAGGGAGATTTTAATTCACTGTATTTTTAACACTTAATTGGCATTGATTACAAATAAATGTACACATGCATGTGTATGTACACACACTTACAGATACAATGGCCAATGTGATGTGGTGGCTAAGATGCAGCATTAAGTATGGAGAGACCCAGGTTCTTGTCTCCCTTAGGCATAGAGGCTATCTGGAGACCTTGGGCCAGTTCCTCTCTCAGCCTTCTGATTCTTTGGCCAGCTGGCTGAACAACAAACTTCCTCATCACTTCATGCACTGACAGCAACACTGTAAAACCCGGGGTAGCATAGTGCAAACAGAAATAGACCCTACAATCATGCAGGACAAGTGCTAACAACAACAATCCACTCACACAGACACACACTCCACCTTGGAATCTGGCTTGATGTGTGATACAGAAATGCTTAAATAAGTATAAATCTATACCAGTAAAACCAAATTGATGAATACCTCAAATAAGGTCTGTTTAGTCCTTGAAAAAAATGACACCACAACTTTCCACCAATTGTATTTACTTCTAAAGTATGGAATCAATTTTCACCCCAGAAAATAAAATAGATTAATTTTATGACTGATTATTTTTTCTAGGAAGCTGGTTAACATTGAAAGCTGTACTCAAGCTATATGAGTAAGGTAATGATCGTACTGTAAATATGATAGTCTTTATGTTTAGTATGAAGGGATGTGGTGGCTCAGTGGTTTTGGACGCTGAGCTTGTCGATCAGAAGGTTGGCAGTTTGGCGGGTCGAATCCCGAGTGCCGCGTAACAGAGTGAGCACCTGTTACTCGTCCCAGCTTCTGAAAGCACGTAAAAATGCAAGTAGAAAAATAGGGACCACTCCGGTGGGAAGGTAACAGCGTTCCGTGTACCTTTGGCATCTAGTCATGCCGGCCACATGACCACGGAGACGTCCTCGGACAAGCGCTGGCTCTTCAGCTTTGAAACGGAGATGAGCACCGGCCCCTAGAGTTGGAAATGACTAGCACGCATGTGCGGGGGAACCTTTACCTTTACCTATGTTTAGTATAGACAATCACATCACAAGCATTCCAGGTGGCTTTGGCAATAAAATTCAGGGCAAGATATAATAAAATCTTACTTTATCTCTCAGTACAAACATTAGGTCAGAATGTAACAAATGGGAGAAAAGCTCCCAAAAGACACCAACAGAGATCAAGGCCTTATTGAAGGAGGACTGGTTTTAAAGTTTGTTTGTTTGGTTTTTTGTTTTGTTTTTTAAAAACTAAATAAAACTAAACATATCTCCAAAAGTGAGCTGTTCTGCATTACCGAGTCTGCCACTGAACTCTGGAGCCCATTCCCCTTAATTTCTCACGAGACCAGGATCCTAACATTCCCTTTCAAAGAGACTTCCTGGATGGGCAGATTCTATTTGGAAGAGGCAGCCCTAAAATTACCTTGGAGTCCAAAGCTCAATAGGGTTAATACCACAATCTGAATTGGACCTGGAAACCTCTTTTAGTCCACATGAAAGAAATGTGGGAACCCATTATTCAAGAATTTCCTCAACTGAGCAAGATATTCCTGTCTTTCTACTGCCCGGCCCATGGTTGATCTGCCAACCAGCTTAGGTGATAGTCCTTAGCTTTTTATCTTCAGTTTGTGACTCTCAGAGGATTTATGCCACAGCCTTATCTTAATGTTTCAGAAAAATGCCTTCCGTGGATATCTAGGCATCTGGTACTTAATTTTTTATGTAGGTGGATGACTGCATTTTAGTGGGAGGAATATTGCTACTTAAACAGCCACAGAGAGTCAGGTATTTATTTCAAGGAAGACTCCTCAACCCATGAACCTTTCAAACACAAGGAAGAAAATCAACTATTGTGATCGCCAGGACTTTTCCTCCACCAAAGAATTTGTATATAGAAGCAAGTTTCTATGTATCAACTGCATGATGACATTCATGTGTTTCTTTGCCCAGAAATCAAATATTATACATTTCCCTCCCTTTGTTTCTCCCTCTGTGAACTAATGCCTTTTTTTTGTCCTGCTTCTTTTTATTCAGTTTTGGTTCTCTCACACACTTTCTAACAAGGCAGTGAAAAATCTATTTCATTTCTTAAATATTTTTATTTGTATCCCACCTTTATTATTTTTACAAATAAGTCCGTGGCAAACATCTCCAACACAACTTTCTCCTCCTATTTTCCCCACAACACAACCCCAAGAGGTAAGTAGGGCTGACACAGTGTTACTGGCCCAAAGTCACCCAAGCTGGCTTTCATGGCTAAGGTGGGACTAGAACTCACAGTCTCTCTCTTTCTAGCCTAGTGCCTTAATCACTAGACCAGGGGTAGGCAACCTTGGCTCTTTTATGACTTTTATGAGCATAGCTGGCTCAGGAATTCTGGGAGTTGAAGTCCACGAGTCATAAAAGAGCCAAGGTTGCCTACCCCTGCACTAGACCCAGGGCTTTTTTTGTCGTAGAACCCTCAGAACGGAGTTCCGGCACCTTTTTTGGTTAGAAACTTGTAGGGTAGGCAAGGTGGGTTGTATGACATGTGTGAGTTCTGGCACCTTTTTCTTTTACACACACACACACACACACACACACACACACAAAAAGAGCACTGACTAGACCACATGTGGCTCTTTCAGCCGTCTCCTGCGGCTCCCAGTCCTCTGCCATGTGCAGTCCAAAAAAAAAAAAGTGGGACTAAAAAAGTTCAACCAATCAATTCAAATATGCAGGGTAGATGCATATCTCGCCTTGGCTCCACTCTTCAGTCAAACCCTGTTCTGCGCATGCGCGCATGTACGCGCATGTGCACACATTTTTTGCGGATCCCAGTTTTTCCTTTTGTGAGGGAACCGGTTCCGAGTGGCTCTTTCACTGTTTCAGGTTGCTGACCCCTGGACTAGACCAAACCAGTTCTTAAAGGAATGGCTGATCCTAACCTATTCCCAATGATATAGCCTGTAAAGTACCTCATCTCTATTTTTCTCATTTTCCTCATCTGTAAAATCTAATTCTCTTCTCTGCTACACAAAAATAAATTAGATTGGATTTAGTTGACAGTTATTTAATTAAAACACTTATAAAATGGGACGCTGTGTGTATGTAGATAAGTTTCAAATAAAAAAGCCGTATCTGTAATCTCTTCTGTAATAGAAGTAATTTATTGTGTTGATGAAAAAAAAACCCCGCTACTTTTTAATATCTTCTTCCCAATCTTACCTTTCTTTATATTGTGCAATTTGGAGCTTTAACAGTAGCTTTCAGTGATTTCCCATCAGCTTTAGGGACTCAAAAAAAAGAGCAATTGTAAAGATGTTGGCATTCTGCCTAGATTGCCACAACAAAAAACAGAGTTCTTTTTTGAGGACTGGGTGCAACTCTGTTCTCCCAAATCTTAGCTATTGCCAACAGTGCAGTAGTGTCAGCTCACTCTGTTTCACTAGATTTCTAAAATAGCTAGCATTGTTCATATTTTGAAATTCAGTCAAGATGCTTTTGCTGCTTTCTTTCTAAAGGATGCTTTCCCAGCAACTAAAGAATTGATATATTTGGGGAAAAAAGAGTTGCTTGAAGTAAAACAAACATTTTCGTTCAATGTCTATGCAAACTGCAGCTTTAGAGAAAAAGCATACACTTATTTTAAGGCAGCAGGTTTGCCAAATTAGCTAAGAAACTGCAATACATTGAAAGGGATGGAAGCTCTATAAGAGAATTCTGCATACAGCCTTCCTCAACTTTGCATTCTCCAAATGTTTTGGAAAACCACCCCATAATTACCAATGTAACATTGATTTTAAATTAAAAGCTCTCTTAAGTCAACTTTTGCATTTTTACCCCTGCAGTTTTCTTGGCAGTGTTACGAAGTAGTTTGCCATTGCCTTCTTCTGAGACTAAAAAAAACCCATCTGTCTCTAGCAACAGTTCAGAAATTAAGAAGCGCTCCCATCCAAAGGCTAATCAAAACTAATCCTGCTTGGTTTCTGAGATGAGCCCAAGGTAATCAGAAGAAAAGTTATTATAGTCAAAGTGAAATGATTGGTGGATTTGCTTGTCAAGAAAGAAAATAACTATAAATGGGGGGAAAACAACACAAGTTATAGACTCAATTGCAAACATCTTCAATTTGGTTAGAAGAACTTCAACCCAAGACTATGGAATAGCTGGGACAATCAATATATTATATAAATATATATAATATATATAAAAGAAACGATTGAACACCAGGATAAATGTAAACAAAACTGTTTTAATACACTAATACATTTAGCTTTCTCCAAAGCTAAGTTTATTAGTGTATTAAACAGTTTTGTTTACATTTTATCCTGGTGTTCGATCGTTTCTTTTATATATGAGTATACCCAGGGCTGCCATCTCTCTATAAATACTGGTGGAGATGTGTGGGGTGCTGGCTTTGTTGCTTGCACAAGCACGAAACCGAAGACACCAGCCTGAAGATGATGAGTGGGACCTCGTCTAAACGTCGCCAAGACACCCTCAATCCTACACGGGAAAAGACCCGAATACGCCAAGACCTACATACCTATACCCGTGAAAATCTATGAATATATATATATATATTCTAAACTGTCTAAACTATTCTGTCTAAACTTACATTTGTTCATGAGTGGGAAGTCCATGTGTTTACTTCAGCTATTGAAGCTCTCTACAGCTTCAACACCATATTGTATTTTTCTCTAGTCTTTGAAATAGTTTTTTGCAATCAAAATGAATGGTAGGGATTGGATTTTACAAATTCCTATCATGTACAAGCATAATTAAAATAAGAGCTAGAATCAGGCGAAATCTATATATATATGAAACCACCATAAATACAATTCTAGGCATATTTATTCTAAAGCAGTGTTTCTCAAGTTCAGCAGCTTTAAATTATCTGGACTTCAACTCCCAGAATTTTCCAGTCAGCATGGTAGCTAGGGAATCCTGGGAGTTGAAGTCCAGACATCTCAAAGTTGCCAAGGTTGAAAACAATTGCTCTAAAGGAAGTTCTACTGAGCTGAAAAATTGCTAAGTGCTTTTTTCCCACTGGATTTTGGCTCTAATATATGACAGATAGGCTGCACGATCAACTATCATTGTAGCAACTACCTTTTAAGAATGGGTCATGCCTCAGAACAATTTTTCTGGGGCCAGCTCTCATGTTCTGTAATTCCCAACCAAAGAAGTTCCTTAATTTTCCACTGACCATAGATAGCTAGAAGATTGAAGACGGACGGATAAAATGGTTTGTGTTAGAAAACTACTGGTAGATTCAGGAAGGATGGAGGCAGGGAGGCAGGATGGCTGCTTGGAAGTGTACAAAGTAATATTTTTTTAACTTGGTATACTGATAGTCCCTCCCATGAGTCTCTGTACGGAAGTGGGGGGGGGAATGATGACATGTGCATCATGACATCAACACACAAATGACACAATTTACATAGCTGCACCAGACTTGCAACACCCATTTATTTTTTTTTTACTTACATTTTATATTTATTTTAAAGATATGTTACATATAAAATAACTAAAAAGAAAGGCAAAAATTACAGACAAGACAAAAAAGAAAGGAATAATTAAGAAGTATGCACAACATATATAGAATCAACATTAAACATACATTGTCCATGCTGGTTGAATGTTGAGAAATATGTCTCAAATAAATCTGATAAATCCCCCCCACCTTGCACAGTGGGTCTACAAATAATTATAAACCTTTTTATAAACCTTGCTATGTTTGGCATATTACTATTTTACATCACATTTTCCAAATTAGTATTTTGAGAATGATGACAGGCAGTTCTATTTCTTACTTTGTTTTTCATCTTAGTTTTAAGTAACGCTTTGTAGAAAGCAATAAAATTAAGAATAAAATTTATCTTTCATCAGAAGCAATATACAGGTTGATAACCATTTTGGTACATGGCTTCATTTCTGTATATCAAGTGATTTAAATTAAAAATATACAATGAATTAATCTGGTTTACTCACTTATTTAATTATAGAGTTCATCCAAAGAGGACTAATTCATGTAAAACAAATGAACAAAACAGTCTCTTATCAAAATCCTTGGGTGTTTTTTCTTCTATTTATGAAACTTCATTTTGTCTGATGTTGTACAACTAATCTCTGTTTTGATAATCTGGATTACAATTCTCATATCCATCCTTCTTTTATAAAAAAATCTAATTATGTATAAAAACTAAATTGCTCACCACTACATTTGTTTAGGGACGCGGTGGCTCAGTGGGTTAGGACGCTGAGCTTGTCGATCAGATGGTCGGCAGTTTGGTGGGTCGAATCCCGAGTGCCACGTAACCGAGTGAGCGCCTGTTACTCGTCCCAGCTTCTGCCAACCTAGCAGTTCGAAAGCACGTAAAAATGCAAGTAGAAAAATAGGGACCACTATGGTGAGAAGGTAACAGCATTCCGTGCGCCTTTGGCATCTAGTCATGCCGGCCACATGACCATGGAGACGTCCTCGGACAAACGCTGGCTCTTCGGCTTTGAAACGGAGATGAGCACCAGCCCCTAGAGTTGGAAACGACTAGCATGCATGTGTGGGGGAACCTTTACCTTTATATAGGTATAGGGAGTTCTTGACTTACAACTCTAATGGAGCTCAGAGTTTTCATTTTAAGTCATGATGGTTATAAACTGAGGTGAGTGAACCAATTTTATGACTTTTTTGCAGTCATAAATGCAATGGTCATGAAGCGAACACTGCAATTATAAAGCAGATGCTATGGTTATAAAAGAAGTCCATTAGTTCCTATGGGTGCTTTTTGTCAGAAACTGGCTGAAAAGTTTGAAAACCAGCAAAAAAGTTGTTACTTGTGCTCACATAAGCCTGAAATGCTGCAACCAACCATAAATGTGAGCTAGTTGCCTAGCATTAAAAATGTGATTATGTGACCTCTGTCTCTGTGTGTGTGTGGGGGGGCTATTGTCAGAACTCCAGAACTGGGTCAACAGCACCTTTTGGGGAGAGTGTCCCTTGTAACTTTGAGTGGTCACTAAATGTTTGTTAAGTGAACATTACCTGTATGCACTTATTTACTTGTTTCTAACAGTTGGATAATGGTAACCTATCTGGTAATAACCTTCAATTATTCAGTACAATTAAGAATGTGGATGGCCATGAAAAACTGAGCCCTTAATCCTAGGTGAAGTAGAAAATAACTGGCTAGAATGACTACATTGTTAAGGGTACAGTCTTTTTGAGATAGAAAGACTGCTGAAAGCTCTCTTCGCCTTATGTGTTAACTGGAGTTAGCTAAAGCATTTTTAAAATGGGGAAAACAATTTCAGACTGCCTAGGTTTATAAATGCATTCACTGACAAGAAAAAACAAGTCAGCAAATGTTGACACTTAATTATAGACAATTAAAATGCATGAATAGGATGTAGCTTGAGAACGCCAACTAAGAGCTGGCATTGTCTGAATCCGTCTTCTAACATATACAGTGATGTATGAAATTCCCTGGGTGACTTTTAGCTGGTCACTCATTTTTAATCTTTTCTGATTCGTGGGGTTATTGACTTGAGTTTAAATACTTCTCCAGGCTCTTTGGAAGGATGTTCTTCCCTTTTCAGTTGTCACCCAATCTACTGAAGTATCTTCCTTAAGTGAAGCATTCATTGTATTTAATATTTACAGAACTGTTTTTACTTCTCATTCAGTACGGAGTGTCCTGGGGTATACAGGGCATTCAGATATGCTACCGGTAGTGCAGTTCAAGACAAGATAAAACACATTTGACATATTAGAACAAGAAATTTGGATCATTAATTTCTTAACACTCAAAGCCTCTGGACAGCACCTTTCACTTTCTCTTTCCCTCTCCAGAGACTTTATATACATTTATGGAGATTAGATCCCAGACAGCTTTGAGAATAAGAAAATTAGTGGTGACTACCTTGAAGTTCCCCAGAACTTTAATTTATAAAAATGGCATGGACAACACATTGCAGGTTGCTTCTATTCTTTTTACTGCTGATGTTACTACTGTCTTACTCTTGTTTTTCCTCATCACTGTTGCCGTATGCCTCTGATAAGAAGGATCACAAGGGAGAAGCTGTGAGGAAGGATGCTTTGCCCAAAGTCCCTGAAATCAACCATTGATCCTGATGCCAAATTGATCCTGATATCCATTGATCCACTCCATTCCCCCGTCTTCAAATGTACTCCTAGGACTTTCCAAAGTGGTTGTGCTGACAGCTATAGAGATAATAAAGACTGTAGACAGCAACTTTAAAAAAAGACTAATATGTATTGTTCAGCAGTCTAGACTGCAATATTAAAGGTAAAGGTAAAGGTTCCCCCGCACATGCGTGCTAGTCGTTTCCAACTCTAGGGACCAGTGCTCATCTCAGTTTCAAAGCCGAAGAGCCAGCGCTTGTCTGAGGACGTCTCTGTGGTCATGTGGCCGTAATGACTAGACGCCAAAGGCGCACGGAACGCTGTTACCTTCCCACCATAGTGGTTCCTATTTTTCTACTTGCATTTTTACATGCTTTCGAACTGCTAGGTTGGCAGAAGCTGGGACGAATAACAGGCGCTCACTCTGGGATTCGACCCGCTAAACTGCTGCCGATCTTCTGATCGACAAACTCAGCGTCCTAACCCACTGAGCCACCGCGTCCCTCTAGACTGCAATATTAGGACACAACTATTTATGTTGTCTAAATAGGAGGAATACATTCTTGAAAAAATGAAACAGATGTACAGTATGTAATGCTATCTCCCACCCCTCTAGATGTATTGGATTTGAACACCCACCGTCTCCCAGCCATTAAACAGATCACTGAAGTGCAATATATATGGTGCATCTAAACCGGGTACATAAAATGATAATATGCCTGATAGATCAAGTCAAAGACCCACCAGCTAGCATTCTACTTCCAACAGTGGCCTGCCTGATTTGCCTCTCCCTGATATACAGAAACAGTGAAGTTTTTCTTACATGATTTCCTTCATGCAACATTATCTTAGATTAGCCAAGGGGCTTGCATGACCCAATGATGGTATGGGTTATTATCTTCAGAATTGTAGAGTTCCAGAACAGCACCCATTATGAGCTGGTGAGAGAAGAAAGGTTGGACTAAATACAAACCACTGAAGAAGGAAAGGCAACACTCTAGTAATCTGGTAAGAAAACCAAATGGACATTCTTGATACTGGGAGATGATCTTTCCACTCCCTCACACCCCACGTATCCAGCAAGGTACTGAGAAACAGCAGTTTGGAAATCAAGTCCATGCTTATGCTGTGGTTGGACTAAAAGTCAAAAGGACATAGTTGTTGATGTGGCCTGGGACAAAAGGAATGTCCAGTGCTGCAAAGATACATGCATCATTTGCATGTGGAATGTCAGAAACATGAACCAAAGCAAACTTGACGTTATCAAAGAAAAACAAGAGACAAAGAGTTATCATTCCCCTTCCTCCCAAATTCACACACCGGGATAAGTCCCATGGTTGACATGCCATGATATCTATGAAAATATGAGCTGGGACCCAAAAGGCAAATCAAAGTATCCAGAAGCTCAGATGCAGCTATGTGACAGGATGTGAGTATAACTGTGAGACTCCCAGCCAGTCCCTTAAACCCAGTTGCAAAATAGGACCTCACTTCTGGTTATCTTCCTGCAGAGCCTCTTGTATGACTGTTACTACTCCTTTTACTAGCCTACCATGTGAATTTGATTGCTGTAGAGAGCAGAATACACATTCTGCACCCATCCAGGTCTCGATAATATAAGACAAGTCTGCCTTCTCATCAATGGTGCTTAAACATTTGTGAAGCCATGCATTTGCAATATTTCTGCGTACATATGTCTTAAAACATGATGTTTTCCACAGACATCCTAAAATTAGAGAAAGAGAATGCAATGCAAGAAATGAATAAAAAACATACTTTTCATTAATTTTATCATTTTTGAATAACAGAAAAAGAAAAGACAAAGCACAAAAATAATGATAGAAGTACATACAGTACATTATCAAAGAAAAAAACACCACATAAATGCTTTAGCAAAAGATGAACCACCAAAAATACAGAAAAAAGGAAACAAAGTAAAATATACTGTTATAACACTGAAGTGTCAATTCTATATATACTTGTACATATTTCTAATAGTTATGTATCATGCTTTTTTTAACCTACTGTATTTTGTATACATGAGCCCCATATTTCTTTATACCTGTCTATACAAAATCTATGTCTATAGGCAATCCAAAAGTCAAAAACACTGTACCTGTTCATTTGATCACATAGCTACATATCTGTGTGGGGCAAAAGTCGGTGAATCTCTAGAGCAGGGGTGTCAAACTCAATTTCACTGAGGGCCGCATCAGCATTGCGGTTGCCCTCAGGGGGCTGGGTGGGCGTGGCCTACTGGGTGGGTGTGGCCTACTGGGTGGGCGTGGCCAGCTTTACATGGTTTGCATCAAGGGTGCCTATGGGGGCCTGGGCAGGAGTGGGACAGATCTGAGGGTCTCTGGCAGAAGGAGGGTCTCTGGGCCAGGGCCAAGGCAGTGGGGGCTGTTCCCTCCCTGTTTCCGGGATGGCTTCGCGGGCCACATGAAACCACTTTGCGGGCCGGATCTGGCCCCCGGGCCTTGTGTTTGACATGTCTGCTCTAGAGTGATTGAAGAGGAAATTAGAGTCAGGTGTTTCAATCAATGGGATGATTCTCCGGTGGGAGGGGGGTCCTGCCTTTAACAACAACAACAACAACAACAACAACAATAATAATAATAATAATAATAATAATAATAATAATAATAATAATAATAATTCTGAGTACCGAATATCAAAGTCTGATCTTCACCACACAGTGTGAAAGTATGTCATGGGTTGAGCAAAGGAGCTAGCTGGGAGTGCTCAGAAGATAGAAAAGATGACAAAACTATTTCCAGAGTTTTGACTTCACCAGGCCACTGTCAGCTAAATTGTGTACAAATGGAGGCAATTCAGCATCATTGTTACCCTCTCCAAGAGTGGTCAATCAAGCAAGATTATACCAACAGCAAGGGATGTAACACACCAGGAAGTGATGTGCACATGTGTAAACAATAGGAATTTGTCTGCAGCCTAACCCTTTCAACCTTTGTTACTGTACAGCTATCCACCTGGCCAGCACTCAAATGTAGCTCTCCAAATCAAAACTCATTGTTGGAATATTACATTCCTGAGCAAGTGCCTCTAATGTGAATTTAACACCACCCACATTCTAAAGGTCACATATTTTCATTGTGTTTTTTTTCCCCTCTTGGTCAGGTTGTGAAAGCATCCATGGAAGCATACCAAACGAACTGCCTACAAACACTTTTACACAATGCTTTTTTCATGCAGCATTGACAGAAGAATGAACAGAAAAACAAACATTGGCATAAGAGAAAAAAAAGAGCAGCCTTTTGTCAGCATGTTTTGCTTACACTGCAGACTCGAACCCCATATCCTATAAGAGAAACAGATTTTTTTCCCCAGCATGAAATAATATTCTTTCAAAAAGTTCATAAAGAAGCAGTGGTAGAACAGGGGAAACAATGACTTTCCCTGTGATCCTTGCTTCATTTCCTTTCTCTTTACCTTCATGTGTAATCACATCTTTGCTCAATTTGGCTTTGTTAATATCAAGCAATTTCAGAGTAACACACTTCAACTAATTGCTCAGATAAAAACAGAGCAACAATGTGTGCTTTTTTAAAGTGCATTTGAAGGCATCTTACTCAGTTCTGAACTGAAATGTAACAGATTACAATTAAAACAACATAGTACATTTTTAAATGTAAATACTGTGCTGTGGTTAGAAAAAAGATGCTGACTTTAAATTATCCAAAATGCCAGATTGGCATTTTCTAATTGACTTTTTGAACATTTATATTGATGTCTCACTATTGTAAATTAAAATAAATAAAAGGTGGTAAGTACATTTATGTCATTATCCTTCATTTAAAGTTATCATTTAAAATAATATATAAATGTAATGTTCATTTTAAAAAAATCAAAGTATTAGCCTCTAGTATTTTTATTTGCAGGAACATGTTTAAGCTCCACTGAGGCCCCAAAGGCATTTTTAGAAAATACAAATAGTTGGTATCTGTAATGAAAATACTTCTGATAGAGAAGGAAGGAAGGAAGGAAGGAAGGAAGGAAGGAAGGAAGGAAGGAAGGAAGGAAGGGAGGGAGGGAGGGAGGGAGGGAGGGAGGGAAAGGGAAGGGAAGGGAAGGGAAGGGAAGGGAAGGGAAGGGAAGGGAAGGGAAGGGAAGGGAGAAAGATGAGGCAATAGGAACAACTTCATCAGTTTGTACTTCAGTAAATAGTTGTTTCATGGTGGTCATAGTTGCTGGGGCAGCCAGCTGGTAAAAACCAGAGGTCTTTCTTAAGTAGCTATTTTGTGAAACTACCCAATATCCTGTATATTGCTACCAGCCGCCTCCCCCCCCCTTGCCTCCAGTGTGCTTATCTCCAACATATAACCTTTCATTTTTAAGAGAAGGGAGGAGATGGAAGAAAAGGAGCAAAAAAGCTCAGGGGATATGCAGTTTATTTTGCCCAATAAAGTATACATTATTTCTTTTATTTTTAAAAGTGTTCTTTAATCATGGAAAAATTTGAATTAGTAAAAGTATTCTGAAATAAAATTGATGTTTCTTCCATAGACATGTATTCAAAATTAAGGCTTTATTTGTATATGTATTTTGTATTTGTATATTATTGATGTCCATGCTCAAGAAAATACCCTTTTTAAAGCATAACATGGAATATAATAAATGCCCAGAGTGATTTTAAAACATCAAATAAAATATCTACAACCTTCATCGCCAGTTGCTTATCCATATGAATCAGGCACAGTTCAGATTCATGATCCCCCAAAACTCACTTTAATGTAAGGCAAAAAAAGAATTTGTGTAATGTACCTGTGTTTTTGTGCTATTTCCATTCATTCCTGGCCAAACAAGATTGTCAATGGATTGACTCCACCTCAAGAAGCAAATGAATAGCTAGACCTGGTAAAGTTAACAAGACACCTTTTGTGCAAAATGTTCATTGGAAACAGAATCCATTTTAATGAAGCACGGGGATCCAGTTCTCTCTTATTTTGCTTACCAGATAAAGCAGGGATAAAAACAAAAAGTTGAAATATGACAGCATTGCTGCATTGTTTTGTAAGGATACTATGTTCCGCCCTGAATTGTTACCTGGCTTCTGAACTGAAAGGCTGTTGACATATTTCTCAAGTAACAGCTTTATAGTAATATTTCTGTGAGCAGCTTTACTTTGTTCTCTATTCTTGTCCCTGGCTTCCTGGATAATGTGTGATCACCTTGACTTTTGTTAACATGTTTGCCATTGTCTCCCTCCTCACAGCTCTTGTTACTTTAGGTTCAAATGACAAGGAAAGAAAACTCTCAAAGGCTGCAGAATAGCTATGACAATCTACAGTTCAAAATTACCACTGAATGGGCCATTGACTTCCGAATCAAAAGGAACAGTGAACACAGTGTTACCCGGAATGATTTAATGCTGGATTCATGACATGGTGCTGGAGGTCAGCTATGTGCCTTTGGATAATTTCCTTGAGGTTTCCCTGGCTCCCTGACCTTCCTATTTAAAATGTTTTTCTACCTCTTCCTTACTACCTCTCACACTGCCCTCCTCTCCTCCCACATGATACTGGAGCTTTTTCTTTCAGAATTTGCATGGTGGAGTGAGTGCAAATATTTTTCTTTCCCTGGAAATCAGCCAAGCTCACTTTTGAAACCACTTGCTTTTCTGAACCATTTCAGATTTATGTTTCCCCTGAATTTTGTGGACCAGAAATGGACAAAATACTCACTGGGTGTTCTGACCAGTCTTGAGGGAAGTGCTACTATTTCTTCCTTGGATATGAAAAATTCAGTCCTATTGATGCAATCTAAAATTGCGTATCTCATTTTTGAAGCTTCAGGACCAAAAATTTTATGGTCCTTTTTAAACGAAAAATTTCTCCTACCCTCTTGTGCTATTGATGCTTTCCAAAATGGGGAAGTTCACTTTTTTTTTTTGCATTACATTTCATTTTGTTATTCTCTTCTACAATGTCCAACCTATCAAGGACATTCTGAATTTATCTCTGTTTCTAAGGGATTAATTATCCATTCAGGGTTTTTTTTTGTTACATGCCAACTTAAGAAGCAGTTCTTCATCTCTTTTCCAAATCCTTAATATCAATATTGCAGAGCATATGGCTCAATAGAGTCCCTTGGAGTCCCATGCCACAACTCCTCTGATATGATACAGAATTATGAATAAACATTTTAATATGCTTCCTCAAACAGTTGATGGCCAATGACATGGAGCACTTTTGATATATCAGATTGGATGGTTGGTAGTGGTACTGATTATTCAGAATCACTCCATAATTTCAACAGTGGCAGCTGCTGTCACTTTAATGACTCTAAGATAGTGTCAACACAGACACTAACTTTAACCACAAAAGAACTTTTTGGCTTGGTACTGTACGTAAGTGGTAGTAGGGCACATGCTCTAACCCACAGGTGTCAAACTCGCCATGTCACGTGATGTGTCGTCACATATTGAGACTCTTTTTGCATTGCTGGCAATGGGGTGGGTGCGGCTTTGGTATGATGAAACCGGCCCGAGGACCAGCAGTTTGACACTCCTGCTCTAACCAATCTTGACCTCTCCAGTAAGGCTGTCTCAGGAAAATCTGCTGATTTTCTTGAATTGAGCGGGTAAGTCTAGAAGATACTGCTCCTCACTTATAGTTCCTCTAATTCAGAACAGCATCTCCCTCTATAGAAACCTTGTGAAAACTAGATTTAAGTAGCCTTCTACCAGGTATGATTAAGATCTTGTGTGAGAGGTATGCGGGAGGACAGTTGAGCTTTTGATTTTGTTCTTGTGGTTTCTCATCTTTTATCTGCTATCTTCTTTTTTTTTTGCACTGCGTGTGTTTTAATTTATAGTTTGTTATAATTCATTGTGCGATTAAGCATCAGAAGTCCTGGGAGACTGTGGCGCCTACTTTATAAATAAATAATGAAATTTGTTTCATCATTCAAGATGCTGGAACCAGGCTTCAGGCAGAATTCAGCGTTCATGTGTTACTGAAATGGGAAGGTGAGAAAACCCACATCAAACTTTCTGCCTATCTAGTAGACTGACAATGTTTATCTAGTAGACATTAGGGACCAACAAGCCTCTATTCATCGAGCAACTCTTAATATCCTTTATATTTTATTCAGCACAATTTACAGCGCTTAGTATTGGGTTTCTTGCTCTTCCTCAGTCAAAGCCCAATATATAAACTTTGGCAAGCACTTCTGTGCTCATCAAAGAACTCTTTTAAATGCCAACTTCTTTAAGGTGACTTCTCTTTTTAGGGTAATCTTTGTCACTAAAAAAGGAAAAAGAAGATTTGTTAGCACTGATGCATGGTTCACAAAATCTCATCACTAAAAGATTTGAGAAACATACAGAGAAAACAATTCATTGAAGCCTTGCTGACAATTTAAAAATTGTTCCTAGAGAACCAAAACATTTGCTTATCATCGACCAAAAGACAGGTCAAGAAACTGGGATTCAGGGAGTGTTTGATGGATTTGGACTTCCCTTGAAAACTATAGTTCTGGAATTAACCATGAACTGGATGACTAAGAATCTCCATAGACATCTGGAATCAACACCGATATGGTTAACCAGGAGACTGAACAAATCCCTGAGATTTTTATTATAAAAACATACTTCTCATTAAAGATTTCTATGCTTGGGGGTGTGAGGTTTTCGGTGCGTGTGTGAGGTTTTGTTTCCCCCACCTTTCCAGGAAATATTCTTATTTTTATCCTGTGCTGTTCTATTCTAATTTCTGTTGGCAGAATGAAGGAAAAGAAATCTAATCCCTTGTCTCTTTTTCCCCCCCAGTCCCCAGCATTACCCCTACTGCTATTTCAGACATTCCTCACATTTCTGTGATACAGATTTTTTTGGGATAGGGGAATAAATGTTAAGATTCAATTCCTTCTTTCAGTTAGCAAAAAGTTTCTGCTGGATCAAAAGTTGTCCATGGATAGAATCAGCTTTTTCTGGAAGTCTGGCAACCATATTTATTAACTAATTTGAGTGATACATGCTGCACATGAGACAATATTCTAATATGGCTTGCAGGATGCTAATTCATCCCTGCAAGTCATTTTTGCATTATGTCAGCAATACCTCTAGATATTGGTCTGTCCTTAAAACACAGAATAGGAGATAACGTTTCAGCAGATCTATGCTGGCAACTTCATAGTATGTTTCAGAAAATATATAGCAATGTTAAAAAGGCTCTGAATTCCACAAAAACCTTTCCAACCATATAAAGTGAAAGGTTTAGGGTTAGGATTGGAAGAACAGACTATGTTAACTTCATGGAAAAGAAAGATTTTGCACTGTATAAAAGAAAATTTTCAATAGTCCCTATAATGAACAAGTACAATGCCCATTTGATTCAGCAGAGTCTAGGGCAGTTCCATGCAACCTGAGTGCAGTGATCACATGCCCATCCCCAAATCCCCTCACAGATTCTTTTGCTAGAAAATTCCAACATATGTATTTGCACCTATGGAAGAATATATCTGTGAGACAGTGTGTTGTTGTACAGTTTGAGTTTGCTCACATCCCATTTTTGAAATTTTCTTTGATGGCCCTGCCTCCTTTTCCATGCAGACCTTACTGAATAATGTTTGTATAGCCCTTCTCTGTGTCAACAAAGTTGAGTGGACCAAGCATGAAGTCCTCTTCTATGGTTACATAATGACCACCTGCTTTTGCTTGCCTTAAAACAAGTTTGCACAGGCAGGCTCTTCTCAAAGTGATTGCAATCTTGGCAAGTCTTGAAAGGACTTGGAAATCCATTTGGAAACCACTTATCTAGCAAGGTCTCCTATTGTATCAATTGCGTAATCTCTCTCTCTCTCTCTCTCTCTCTCTCTCTCGGTGTGTGTGTGTGTGAGAGAGAGAGAGAGAGAGAGACAGACAGACAGACTGACAGGGAGAGGGAGATGGCGGGTGCATGTGTATATACATACTCAGAGACACACAGTTATGTCTCACTTCGTTGTCAATAAACACGGTCTTCAACATAAAGCAACTGTAAGGCTTTTGAAGTAATCTCCCTTATAAGTTCTTGATTCATACACAAAGCTGTCTGCTAATAATATGTCTAACTCAGCACTCTGTAAATTCTTGAGAGAAAGGGAAGGCTCAGCAGCTATATGATGAATGTTCATAAACCAGATTATGCCAGAGTCCTGCCACTTAATTCTCTTAAGCAAACAAATCTGGAACAACTGGCATGTTTTATTCAAAGAAGTTCTCAAAGAAAAAATAATTCCAAAATATAATATTAATATTCAACTGTACCATAATACTTTGAAATGTCAGGGGTACAAACCATACTTCATGTACAGGCTACACTTGAGTTTTAACTTCCATGGTAGTAATAGTCTGGATCAGAGCAGGAATTTGTGGGAGGAATTTCATAAGCACTAGAGGAAGGCACATACTGAATAAGGTTGCTCGCTTAAAAATTGGTGTTTTAATCCTCTGTATTATCGCCTTTATTATTATTATTTTCTCATTCCAGTGCTTTTACTCCAAAATGAAAAGAAATTTATTTTAAGGTAAAAAGCAAAATAATTATGGATGTGGCCACTCCAAGCCCCCATGGAAATTATGTTCAGTCAAAGGCTGAAAGTCGTCTCAACAGCTGCCTCTGCCTTTTTTTTTCAGCTGCTCATTTAAAGTAGAAAGATACCAAAGTAATGACAGCATATATTGATCAAGTTTAAACGTCTTTCAGGGTGAATATGGAAGTTTTCTGCATAATCTATAATTATGTATTTATCTTGTATTTGCAATCAGTGGTAGCTTTATGGATTTTTCCCTCTGATATATATCTGAAAATTTCAGTGGTGCCCAAATCATTTTAACAGACAGAATAGACATATGGTACCTATGAAATTTGATTCCTAGCTGAAATGAGGGCCAAATTCCTTATCTGTTGGAAGAAGTCTAATGGTAGCTTGAGGAGAGGTTATTAACTTGTTGGAAAGTGATATTAAAGATCAGAAAAATATAAAACAATGCAAAAAAAAGTCAAAATAAAAGATTGTGGCATATTTGTTCAAGTTTGCCCAAATTCATGTTCATTGCATCAGTGACACTATCTAACCATCTCTTCCTTTGACGTCCCCTTCTCTTTTTGCCTTCACTCTTTCCCAACATCGGGATCTTTTCCAATGAGTCCTCTCTTCTCATTAGGTGGCAAAAGTATTTGAGTTTCAGCTTAATCCTTCCAAAGGACACTCAGGGTTGATTTCCTTTAGGATTGACTCATCTGATCTCCTTGCAGTCCAAGGGAGTCTTCTTCAACACCACAATCCAAAAGCATCAGTTCTTCGTGGTTCAGCCTTCCTTATTTAAAATTATTGTTATTAAAATGATTAGTGTGACTTCATACTATGATCTTGCACTTAATAAAATGCAAATGCTGTAACAGTATCTGTTGACTTAGCAGTAAGCAAATATATTCACCTTAAATAACTATATACATATTTCCTAAATTGTAAATACAACCTGTATACTAGTTTCTTTTAGAGCTTTGGCTACTCAGGAAACCATGCCAGCTTTTTGAAAAACTATATTGTATTCCTATATTGAACTTGTCTTGGCACGTTTAGAATTTACATTAATCTCATAATTAATTGAAGCTAAAGTAGCCAATTTCCAACATCATGAATCTATTTTTGTTGTTTAAAATAAATCAGAGGTCCCTAACCTTTTGGGCACCAGGGACCGGTTCCATGGAGAAAGATATTTCCACGGACTGAAAGGTGCATAGTTTTGTGCACTGCCTGCATCCCTTTGCTTAGTTGTGCAGACCGGTTGCTGGCATGCCGCGGCACAGTACTGGTCCACGGACCGGGGGTTGGGGAAACCTGTTTTAAATAACACACCATTTTTATATTTTAATTGAAATTTGCAGAGAAAATTTAGTCTTCAAATGATTTGTAAAAGAAGATAGAAGAGTATGTTGTTGCTAAATACAGGTAGTCCTCAACTTACAACAGTTCATTTAGTGACTGTGCAAAATTACAACAGCACTGAAAAAAGTGACCTATGACCATATTTCACAGTTTACGACCTTTGTAGCATCATCCCCATGATGATGTCATCAAAATTTAGATGCTTGGCAACTGACTCATACTTATGACCATTGCTGTTTCTCAGGGTCATGTAACCCCCTTTTGCAACCTTTGGGCAAGTAAAGTCCATGGGGAAGCCAGATTCACTTAGCAGCCAGGTTACTAACTTATCAACTGGAGTGATTCACTTAACAACTATGGCAAGAAAGGTTGTAAAATGGGGCAAAACTCACTTAGCAAAGGTCTCACTTACCAACAGAAATTTGGGGCTCAATTGTGGTTGTAAGTCAAGGACTATCTGTAACTGCAAGCAAAATAATATGTGTTCAGTTGACTTGCATATTTGTTTCCCTGCTGATGTGTTATGGGAGAAGTGAAAAGCACAGTGAAAAGGTGCAGAATTGATTGACCACCTTTGGTATCCATGGCATCAAGATATTTGTAGAACATGATAAACAGAATACTTTTTTCCCCTTCAAATCTGTAGATAAATTCTGCAATGCAGAATTGCATCCTCTTTGAAGTGAATGAAGAAGTTGTTTTAGTCCATTTTATTGTGAAGAATTTAATTTCTACAACAAGACACAAATTTTATGTTTATTTATAACAGGCATCTTCAAACAGTGTGGCTGGCTGAGGAATTCTGGGAGTTGAAGTCCACAAGTCATAAAAGGGCCAGGTTTGAAGACCTCTGATTTATAATATAATATAATAACAATAGCAATAAGAGTTGGAAGGGATCTTGGAGGTCATCTAGTCCAACCCCCTGCTCAGGCAGGAAACCCTATACCATTTCAGACAAATGGTTGTCCAGTCTCTTCTTAAAAACTTCCAGTATTGGAACATTCAACAAAAAGAAAAAAAATGATACAACTAAATATACGCCTTACACAAAGTCCCATGAAAACCCATTTTCAAAACAAGCCCCCCCCAATAACACAGAGATGTTTATGCATTCTTAATCTGTATATAATTAGGTGTGTATCCTACATTAGGCTCAGTGGGTTAGGACGCTGAGCTTGTCAATCGGAAGGTCGGCAGTTTGGCGGGTCGAATCCCGAGTGCCGCGTAGCAGAGTGAGCACCTGTTACTCGTCCCAGCTTCTGCCAACCTTGCAGTTTGAAAGCACATAAAAATGCAAGTAGAAAAATAGGGACCACTACGGTGGGAAGGTAACAGCGTTCCGTGCGCCTTTGGTGTCTAGTCATGCCAACCACATGATCATGGAGACATCCTCGGACAAGTGCTGGCTCTTCGGCTTTGAAACGGAGATGAGCACCGGCCCCTAGAGTCGGAAACAACTAGCACGCATGTGTGGGGGAACCTTTACCTTTACCTTTATCCTACATTATTTGCAATAAATGCTTGCACATCTTTACATTGTTTTCTAAGTTTTATATGTTTTTCTCTGATATACATCTGATACTTTGGAAGAGCCAACTAAGGAATTTTAATATAGAGATTGAGGCTACAGATGAGAAGAGGCCAATGTTTATGACCAAGGGGGTAAACTAGGGCTGTTAGGACATGAATATGTCAAGATACAACTGCAAGTCAGAACAGAAGCAAAGACAAATACAAATGTCCACAAAAATGTCCACACCCTATATACCCCAAAGACAAGGCAATCTTATCCCCAACAAACATTCCTCCCCAACATGGAAATATAAAAATACACCATATAAACAGACCCAATGCACCTTTGGGTAAATTAGATCCAGCATCCCACTGATGGAGCTTACTTTACAGCAGTGCAAATTACATAATGAGTTTGGGATCACTGCTGCCAAAATTCATACAAATCCCTCCTTAGACCAGGAAGTTAAATTTTCCCAGGGTAGCAGCAATAAAATGTTAACTCCTCATCCCTTATGTCTCTGGAAGTACTCTGCTAGGAATTACACTATAATAGACCTACTACATCTGACTGAAGCAACCAAAGAAATGTCTACTCTAGATAGAAGCAAGAAAGTAGACCAGACCCTTCTTCTTTGCTCAGTGGGTTAGGACGCTGAGCTTGTCGATCGGATGGTCGGCAGTTTGGTGGGTCAAATCCCGAGTGCCGCATAGCAGAGTGAGCGCCTGTTACTCGTCCCAGCTTCTGCCAACCTAGCAGTTCGAAAGCACGTAAAAATGCAAGTAGAAAAATAGGGACCACTTCGGTGGGAAGGTAACAGCGTTCCGTGTGCCTTTGGCGTTTAGTCATGCCGGCCACATGACCACAGAGACATCCTCAGATGTCTTTGAAACGGAGATGAGCACCAGCCCCTAGAGTCGGAAACGACTAGCACACATGTGCGGGGGAACCTTTACCTTTTTTAACAGCTATCCAGATTTTTTCAGCCCAGATCTGGCAAGCCTAGTTATTGTTGGAGAAAGGGGGATTTTTCTCTCATTGTAAAATACAATCTCTGACTCACTGAGGGAGAGACAAAAGGGACTAGAGACCAGCCCAGAAATGAAAGAAGACTTTGCAGTCTTAAAACAGCAGCTCCAAAACAACGAAAGAGCCAGGAACAGATGTAGATGTTTTATCCCCCTTGTCTAGTTTTAGCCTACAAAGGGAAAGAAGAGAGGATGAAATTAACCTTCAGTTTCTCCTAAAGCATGCTGGGACCTGGACATCATGTCCCAGCATGGGGTGGGGGCTGCTTTGAAGTGGGTTGGTTTCTCCCACTCTTTCCACTTTTTTTCCTTTTGTGGGTAAGCTTGTGTTTGTTCATGTGTCAGATCTGGGATTGGCATTATGCACTCCTGGGCATGATTCTCTCTCTGTATAAACAGGAACATTAAAGGAAAAGGGAGGAGAAAGGCAGCCTTATACTTAAACCTGGGAAGGGGGTAGAAGAAGGCAACATTCTCTTTGGGGAAGGGAGGGGGAAGGCAATACATTCTGGATCTATTCCCTGTATGTGAGGTTTGGGGCTTCTTCTTTCACAAATAACTTTTCACCCTTTTCAATTAAAAGATGAGCTTCATAGGAACTGAAAAATAGGCCTTCCTAATTACAGTATGTGTGGTTTACAGTTCTACTGCTTTATTAGCAACAACACTAAGCAATCCTTTTAATCCGGGGGATTTATTATTATGTCTAAGTTTGTAAGTGAAATGGAAAATGAACTATACTTGTCCTGACTCCTCCTTCTGCTAATTTTCATTACCTGAACTTTCAATTTCCAAATTCCAGAAGTGAGAAATCTGTTCCTTTTTCTTCTGTTTACACTAATTTCCATAAATACATTTTCATCGAAGGAATTTGGACATTTTGAATTTACTACATTCTTATAATTGGTAAAATCACAGAAACCCTATGATTTTAAAAAAAGGAAAGAAAAAGAAAATCCAGTTATATGAAAGAAAGTTTGATACGTTTAGCAAAGAGGATAGGACATGTCCCATAGAAAACTGGAATAACCTTTTACTCTGGGAGCATTTTTATGATCACTGTGAACAAACAATTGCAAAGCGATTCACATTTCTTGGGGATTTAGATACAAAGAGGCTATTCTCCAGATCCTGCTCTTTTACATACAAGAATGAGTGGAAAGAGGATGAGAACAGAGCAGCATTTCCTGCTGATGTATCTCTCATACTAAATAGCTTGACATAGGCTTGTAAGTATGAAATAGAAAACCTAGTTCCACAAATATACAGCCAAATTTGTCCTTTATAGCAGCAAGGACGTTTGGAAAGACATTTTGGGACTGGCAAAAAAACAAAAAAACAAAAAGCCTGAAGGAAATTGAAACAAGAATTAGCTGGAGAAATCATGCTTGTCTGCAAGACAAATTCTGCTTGGCGTGTGTTGGGGTGACACCTTCTTAAAACAAATCTTGCCTTAATGTTACACTGTAAATGAATGCAAAGGAAGTAGACAGAAGCTCTATGACTGAGATAATTGGATAATAAGTGAAATCAGAGTTTGGTTGTGCTTTTCACGTTTCACTACTACCAGCAACTTGATTTTGTTATGACTTATAAGCTGGAATGTTTGAATGGAGGGCATCCTTCAGAATTACCTTAGAAACAGATTTGCATCATGTTCAGGTGATAGTTTTGTAGAACGCTGGCAAACTTAATCTTCTTCCAAGGCTCCTTTCGAAAAGGTAGGATATCACAGAGGCTGAATGGCTGAATGAAAGGAAGGAAGGACATAGTATACCTGTTCTTATTCGAATTTTCTGTATTGAGTGTTATATAACAAAACTATTTTTAAGGGTAAAGGTTCGTTCTCCGAGCTTGTGGGTTGGTTTCTGAACATTTCATTACCAGGCTAGGTAACATCTTCAGGAGAGTTTAGGGCAGGGGTGTCAAACTGCTGGCCCACGGGCCGGACGCATCATCCGGAAGCTGCACCCACCCCATTGCCAGCAATGGTGAAAAGGCTCCGATACGTTGCACGACGTCACGTGACGTCGCGAGTTTGACATGTCTGGTTTAGGGGATGGCAGTGTCAGTGTTCTTCTGTTTATAAGGGCTTCAGGTGTGGGTGTATCAAGTGAGGGTCTGTGATGGGTCTTGTGATGGGGAGGTTATATCAGGTCTGGGTCATTGGGAGGTGAACTGCTGGTTGGAGGGGGAGGGGGGGCTTGCATGGGTTGGTTAAGCCTTGGTGTTGTCTCTGTTTGGCTGTGCAGTTGATTTGGATTCTGAGGGGTTCGTAGGTTGGTTGTAGGTCAATGTGTCTGTTGATGGAATTGCTTGTGGGGTGCCAGGCTTCAATGAACTCATGAGTGTGGCGGGTGGTAGCATGGCCAATGATTTTTGTGTTGCTCCAATTGAGCTGGTGTTGTTTGGTGTCAGCGTGGGTAGAGATTAAGGATTTGCCTGCCAGCTGGTGGTCATGGATCCTGGTTTTTACGGTAATTGATGTGATGTTTGTCCCACGTAGAATTGGTTGCAATGGTTACAGTTAACTGTACAATAGATTGCAACCAATTCTATATGGGACAAAGACCCAACACAAACTCACTGATGACTCACACCCCACTCATCACAAGACCCACCACAGACCCTCACTTGACACACCCACACCTGATGCCCTTATAAATAGAAGAACACTGACACTCCCTAAACTCTGCTGAAGATATTACCTAGCCTGGTAAAGAAACATTAAGAAACCAGCCCATAAGCTTGGATAATGAACCTTCACCCTCATCCTACACCTGAGCTACAGACATTCACCACTATTGCAAAACTATTTTTTTTAAAAAAAGGATAATTGAAATATGCATCTGAGTGAACATCTAAATGACTTGCCAAAGTAAGTAACTTAGTAAAATTAATTGGCACCTGCAAAGCACCTTTGATATGAGACAAATGAACTATTGCCAAATAAGATGTATTTGGTTAATGACATCTGGTGTCACTCTGTAAAATTGGGTTCCATTAGGCCCCCAAAGCCTGAGATAGACAGACTGACTGCTAGTTACGCATTCCTTCTTTTAATACACAGGCAATGTTCTTTCATCTTAGTTATCTCTTTATCTTTTTAGTTGACATACTGAGGTGTAATTAAGGCTGAGATAAACAAATCAATAAGGCAAATTGCATTATGTCTTATAAGAGACTCATTTCTCTGTTCGGCTCTCAGTGTTTCTATGATCAACTGAATCTTGTGCTGAAGCTTGACAAAATTACCATTCAAAAGATAAGAATATTTTCAAATGAATCAAGTAGTAGATATTCTATACCCCTCAATCAAAGAACTGGAGGTGCTGTTGTGTAATATAGTAAAGCAAATCCTTTGAAAGGTGCTTTGGAATCATTAAAGCAGCCACATCTTGTGCCTTGCAATCTGGGCTGTAGGCTGCATATGCCTGAACAGGCTTTTTGCTTTGTTAGGAAATAAGCAAAATGAAGTTGCCTCTACAAGTACATACCTGCATTGACAGCCAGGAATAGCTTCCATAGCAACCTGAAATACCTGAAAAAAGACACAGTCACTTTAAGGAGTTTGGAAATTCCTCTATCAAAGGATTTGAACAGCCCTACTATGAAGGACTCTTGATCTGATAGTGGTTCCATTGTAATACTGCTACTTGTGGTGGCAGTATGACACTGACATTTAAATAATAGGATTAAATAAAATGGATTAATATTTTTATACACAGTAATTGAAGAAAATATGACTCATTAGCCTCAATGGATTGCCTCAGTGGATAAAGATGTGCTAAAGAAAAGCTGCCAAGAAAAAAGCCTGCACCACAATGGAAAAACACAAAAGAATGAAAAGTGCTACTGTAGTTCCAAGTCTTTTTCAGTGTTAGATGCAGCTTAGTCAGGAATACATCTGGTAAAGGAGGAATGGTTTGTAGCTTAAGACTGAGTTCAAATATCATGTTATGAACTCTTTTTTTAGTTATGACAACAACACTGTCATAAAATAATGCAAGTATAAGGATCACAAGAAATGAGAGGTAGTGTGAGGCTCATCAACAGCCTGCAAAATAGATGGCCGGTGGCAAACACCCCAGCAGAATCACGTGTGTTCCCTCAGTCCTTTTGTTCCACAAGAATAACAGAGCTCAACGGGAGCTTGGAAGTCTTCCAGTCCAACCCCCTGCTCAGGCAGAAAACCCTATACCCAGTGGTGGGATTCAGCCGGTTCGCACTGGTTCAGCAGAACCGTTACCTCATTTTTTGTCGAGTCCAGCTAACTTGTTTGAAAGGCCTGATTGCTTTGTAAGTCCCCTTTTCTTGGAAATGACTCTGTTTCCCTACCACCAACCCCAAGTTCTTAGCTTCTTGCCTAAACTTGCAGGGAGAGGACAGGGGGAAGGCCTCATTCAGGCTCCCCACGCCACCATCAGCCTCCTGCCGTCCGAACCACCAAAGTCCCGCCATTGAGGAGACAGGCAGTACTTAGTTCATCTGCCCAGAAAGATGCTTCTCCCTTCTCTGCAGGGAGACGTTTGCAGCTACGAGTCCCTGGCAGGGATGCTTTATAAGGAGGAGAAGCGGACCCTGCAGAAGTCCCTCTCTGGGCAGAGGATCTCTGTACCAACTGTCTCCTTGGTGGTGGGACTTTAGCAGTTAGGATGGTGCAACGAGCCTCAAGACCTGCAGCTGTGAGGAGTGGCAGTGATGCGATGCACCATGTGGCGTGTGGCCACAAGCGGCCACAGAAGAACTCAGGCAGTGGCATGACAGGTGCCAGAGCATGGGAGATCTGGCTGCAGCGGTCCTAAGGTAAGCGGTACCCGCTTACCTTACCAGCTCCACCCCCCCACACATACACACTTACCCTAGTTTGATTTTTACACGTGCATCAGATATTAGTCTATATTTTTTCATTAATATTTTAAAACTCTTACAACATAGTTTTGTGTACCTCTTCTATTGTTCTCATTTAAGTATTAAATGCATGAAATAATTGGCTACCTTTCTGTATATCATTTTTTTAAATACTTAAAATGGCCACTAGGGCAGAGAACAGGTTGTTAACTATTTGAATCTCACCACTGCCTATACCATTTCAGATAAATTGTTGTCCAACCTCTTCTTTTAAAAAACCTCCAATGTAGGAGCACCCAAAACTTCTGGGGACAAGTCATTCCACTGATTAATTCTTCATGAATCATTAAAAAGATTCATGAAGTTCCCTGATCCACTTTTCAAAAACCTGTGAAGAATGTGATGTGTTCCTTTCTACATGAAGCTCTTTCCCAGTTCAATAGAGAAGTTGGCTGAGACACTTAATAGCATGCCTAATGCAATTTGTGGATCAACAATGGACTGAATAAAATGATGTTAAGTAGTACGAATTGCATTTAGAATATTTTGGAAAAGGGAGAATCAAATTTAAGGCTGAATATTTTTTTTCTGAAAATAGATCAAAGCTGAAAAGGTAATCTTCTTGGGAACATCATTAGAGTTGATTGTTGATTCAGCAGTAGACAAATGTAGTAAATACATTTTATAATATGCAAAGAAATTAAATAAATACTGTAAAGGTATAGAGCTCCAGAAACCATAAATCAAATGGCAGAATGTGCAGAATAAAACACATTTAATCCTTTAAAGTCTCTATATCTGTTTACAATGGCCATGATAAAACCATGTTTTAATTTTCGGTTATTTTATCAGATGCCAATGTAATTATTGGACAAGCTGAATCTTTTTGAAGAACTTACTTCTTTCGAACAACAAAGCACCCAAAACCATTTTGAAATGTTTTCTCCCAATTTATTTAAAAACCGCAGTGCACTCATAATCAAAACTAGAGTTCACAATGTGATTCAGTAAATAATGCTAGGTCAACATTTCAGATGATGACTGTGTCCCACTGTTTTTTGCAAATAGCAACATAATGCTACTTTAATTAAGTGGTGAGGAAATATACTTTAGTGAGGGGGAGAAATACTTTTGAGAGCTGTAGAGCAGGGCTTTTCAACCTTTTCACCCATTGTACCACTCTTAGGATATGGCAACATCCGAGTACCACCAGTCGCCTAGCAAGGTGTCAAAAAAAGAGGCAAAAAGTGATGAAGTACAGGTAGTCCTTGACTTACAACAGTTCGCTTAGTGACTGTTCGAAGTTACAATGGCACTGAAAAAAGTGCCCCCCCAAGCCACAGCCGAGCAAGTCACCTGCCCTCCTGCCTGGCGGTGCTCTTCCTCCTGTCCGAGGTTTTCATTGTTGTGAGCATTTCTGTTAAGGATTGGCAGCGGGGGTGGGGTGGGGTGTTTGGTTTTTATTCCCCCCCCCTGCTGGGTGGTTGCAGCAGGTTTTGGTCACTTCACATGATCCTGGGACACTGTGACCGTCATAAACATGAATCAGTTGCCAAGCATCTGAATGTAAATCACAAGACCCTGGAGATGCTGCAACATTCCAGCTGATTGGTGCTTCTTCTGGGCTCAGCAGAAGCGCCAGGATCAGCGCCAAGCTCCAGCTGGAGTCTGGCGCTGATCCTGGCGCTTTCGCTGAGCCCTGACAGCCCAGCAGCTCCAGCCATCTCTCGCTCAGGCTTGTATGGTGCTGCCACCAGTTCAGCTCATTCCCTTCCCCTGCTACCACTTTCCTAGGATGGTCGCGTACCACCTGCCAGGTGCCAATGTACCAAGCCCTGCTGTAGAGAGATGTAGCTGTACTCTTTGATAGTACTGAGATGGGGTGGCTGAAATTTTCTGTTTTTCATTTGTTTGAGTTAGGAAGGACGGATTGAAAAAAGTAAAAATTAGCATAAATACTTTGCTTCTTATTTCTATAAAGCAAAAAAGTCCCCAAAATATTGGCAGTTCAACTACTTAATTTAAACATTATGGTTAAGAAGGGGGAGACTAATATACTGTGGACAGGCATTTTGGAGGGCCAGGTCTTGAGTTCAAGATTCAGAAGAAATTAATATAAATTTTGGTAAACACCCCAAAATATGTTAATTTATTCCAAATCTTGAACTCAAGAGTAGATACCTGACCCTCCAAAATTTCTATCCACAAAGAAGGTGATGGGTGTGCTGGAGAGGTGTCAAACAACATTTTTGTGATGATGTCATTAATAAAAGACTACAACAGGGGTCTTCAAACTTGGCCTTTTAAGACTTGTGGACTTCAACTCCCAGAATTCCTCAGCCAGACACTGAGGAATTCTGGGAGTTGAAGTCCACAAGCCATAAAAGGGGCAAGTTTGAAGACCCCTGGACTACAAGTTATACACTAGCACCAAATTTGGGGGCACAAATATGGTGCTTACATGGTGTTTTTGCATGTTATTCTGAATATTTTATCATCCTTGCAGTTTGCTCTGGATGAATCTGGATGTTACATATAAGTTTGTTGGTTTGTAACATTTCTGTCATTGCTACTTAATCGAAGTGATTCCAGTTACAGAAAATTCAATAAAACCTAAGAAAAATTATTAAACCACAATACACAAACCAATATACTAATACAATGGTGATCCAAATAGAAATGACAGTATCATCCAATCAAGGCTCCCCCACAAAATGACCCACAGACCTGGGAAAACAGACAGTTCTTGACAGCCTTTATAAAGGCCAGTAGGGTAGGAGCCAAACGTTTGTCAGTTGTTACCTATTCTAGAATGGATGCACAATGGTTTTTTCCCCAGTAACTAGTAACTGCACTCCAAAAAAGTAGATTTGAGTCAAGATCTATAGTGAGATGTGGCTAAGATGACTCAGAGGCTCATCCATATTGTCCATTGAATCTTACTTTAGCTAATTGTTTCACTGGGTTGGTTGTTTTGGACAAAAGAAGGAACCTCTCCTTTCATTACACTGAACTTCTAGTGAGATGTTAGAATATAATACAATATAAATACAACAATCAAACAATATTTGCAGAATAAGGAATCTTGATAACTAGTTACCCTATGCAGATGTTTCCCTGAACAGTTTGTCTGAAGCAATTAACTACCCATAACATTTCACACATATATACTTTATTTCCCCAACAAAAATTAAATTAGTTTATTGTCACGAATTGGAGTCTCTTTCCTCCATCTATGAAAGGGGTGTCAAACTTACAATGTCACGTGAAGTGTCACAACGTATCAAGACTTTTTTGCCATTGCCGGCAATGGGATGGGTGCGGTTTTGCTATGATGCATCTGGCCTTTGGGCCGGCAGTTTGACACCCCTGATCTATGACAATGTTCCATCACGAAGCTATGAGTGCAGCTCCAAAGTGTGTTACAAAGTAGAAAGAAAAGATGCCCCTGAATTTGTGGAAGAATGGAAAGTTCCCCTTTAAAATATTTTTAATTTCATTAATAATGCTGATGTTTGTTTTCTTTTGCCTTTGTGATCAATCCATTGATTAATCAAGGAATATTTTAGTTCCCATGCTGTTATTTCTAATCAGGATATTTAATTAATGACACTCTTTCCACTCAATTCTCCCTTTGAGAATTCTTTAAGGGGTTTGGGAATGTTATTGGGTAAAAGTAGCCTTGATGGAGCAGTGGGCTAATGCCTCCTTAAGTAACACCAGCTGTCTGCAATTAGTGCAGGTTCGCATCCCACCAGGCTCAAGGTTGACTCAGCCTTCCATCCTTCCGAGGTCGGTAAAATGAGGACCCAGATTGTTGGGGGCAATAAGCTGACTTTGTAATAATGCCGCTTGGGGGGAGGGGGTCAAAAGCCCTAATAAGCAGGCATATACATAGAATGAAGGCTATTGCTAAGCACATTGATTTGTGCTTTAGATTGTAAGCCGCCCTGAGTCTTTGGAGAAGGGCGGGATATAAATGGGATTTTTTAAAAAAAGGAGGCCAGTTTAACTCTGGTCATATATAATATTTCATGGTTATGCAATGTATTGTCTATTTTTTTTAGTATACTTCCGAAACTAAACATAATTAGCATTGGTCTGGAAGTCAGGTCACTTAATATAGATACAGATTGTTTTTGATGTTCATATTTTGTGATGCTAATCACATATACATATACATGCTAGTATTTGCTGTAAGCAAAAAATAATTGTGTAAGTTACCATATCATTCTTTGCATCTGCTAGTTGGAAAATAACTTACAAAAATAACTTTGTAAGTTACCGTACTATCCTTTGTATCTGCTAGTTGAAAACAAAGATCGATGATCTAATAATCAAGCATGAAAGAAGGAGGTGGAATAGCACTTCACATAGTGTTGTGGGAGGAATTCAGGGTGCAATTAGATCTAATTTCTCCAAAATATTCACACACAAAAAATATTGTGTTAAAAATAGTTCCCTAAGCCAGGCTGTCAAATCAATCACTCGTAGGGGTTTTTTTTTCCACTTTACATCTCTCTATAGACAGATCAAGGGACGCGGTGGCTCAGTGGGTTAGGACGCTGAGCTTGTCGATCAGAAGGTCGGCAGTTTGGCGGGTCAAATCCCGAGTGCCGCGTAGCAGAGTGAGCACCTGTTACTCGTCCCAGCTTCTGCCAACCTAGCAGTTCGAAAGCATGTAAAAAATGCAAGTAGAAAAATAGGGACCACTACGGTGGGAAGGTAACAGCGTTCCGTGCGCCTTTGGCGTCTAGTCATGCCGGACACATGACCACGGAGACGTCCTCGGACAAGCGCTGGCTCTTCGGCTTTGAAACGGAGATGAGCACCGGCCCCTAGAGTCGGAAACGACTAGCACACATGTGCGGGGGAACCTTTACCTTTACCTTTATAGACAGATGCTTCTTTATAATCAATAGAATATTACATGTCACAATGAAGTTATCATAAAAGTTGTCATTAATTGTATTAGCATCCATCCTATGGGACCTTCAACTTTAATTTCAGTTTAGCCACTAATGCTAGTTAATTGGAATATATGTTAGTGTGAAGTGATTTGGAGCCAGAGAAAATATAGCAAACATCCATGCCTCTTTAGAATGCTCACAATCTTTCTGACAAATCAGAAGTGGTGTGAGTGATATGATTTCACCTGTCAAATTATTTTTTGTCTCAAGTTTTCTTTGGAATGAGAATGATCCAGTGCTGCTCATTCTGTTAATACATAATTTCTGACAGATCAAAATGAAAGTTTCAGCTAAACTGCCTCAAAATGCCAAAGATAATAGAATAATTAGGCCACATCTATTTTTTTTATTTCCTTGATTTCAGTTATGACCATCAAAAATGTTTAACAGCAATAGTGAAAGTATGAATTACTTAGTTCCATGATGTGAGATATTATGGGGGAAAGGAAAGGAAAGGGGAAAGGAAGAGATAGGAACAGGCAAGTCAATGGCCAGTTTATTTCATAAACAACAACTCAGCCCAGGTCAGCAGAAATTTAGGAAAGAGACTGCCTTATTTAGCTCACTATAAATGAAGCTGGGAAATTTCTATTAACATATGACCATTTTTTGCCTTACGAGGAAAATATTTTCTTCTCCCTACAGCCTTTTTTTTTTACAAACTCCAGAGGCAATAACTAAAGAAGTGTAAGTCACTCACATTGGTGCCACTGTTGCTTTACAAAAGGCACCTAAAACCACACTTCCTTTATAACAGACATGTGAAACACAAGGCCCGGGGGCCAGATCCGGCCCGCGAAGTGGTTTCATGTGGCCTGCGAAGCAAATCCTGGAAACAGTGAGGGAACGGCCCCCCACTGCCTTGGCCCTGGCCCAGAGACCCTCCTTCTGCCAAAGACCCTCAGATCTGTCCCACTCCTGCCCAGGCCCCCATAGGCACCCTTGATGCCAACGATGTAGAGCTGGCCATGCCCACCCAGTAGGCCATGCCCACTCTAGCCACGCCCACCCAGTAGGCCATGCCCACCCAGGCCATACCCACCCGGCCCCCTGAGGGCAACCGCAATGCTGATGCGGCCCTCAATGAAATTGAGTTTGACACCCCTGCTTTATAACAAAAAATCAAGGATCCGGTAGCATCTTTCCTGAGTAACACATTTTATTATAAAGTGTAAGTTTTCATTACCAGATGAAGTGAGCTGTAACTCACAAGCATTTAGTCAGAAAAGGTGCTACCAGATCCCTGGTTTTAAGCCACTATAAATTAGCCCAGCTTTACTCCTACAACTTCTTTTATAAAACAATTTGAATATTAACAGTTGCTCAGTATTAATGAAGGAAGCAGACTAATCCAGATCACATAATCAGCTTAAGTGTCTCTTTCTCTTGTACTGAAAACCTGATTCTGAATCCTTCCCAAAGTAGATTTTGAAATCCATCCGGTGAGATTTTGAAGTGCTCTTGTGTGATTGACAATTGAAAAGTCTTATTTTTTCAGAAATTCTAGGCTGGCAAGTTAGGAATTTAGTGCTAGTCAAATAGTACAGTTATAGCCAGTGCTTTTTTTGTAAAAGAAAAAGGTGCCGGAACTCACACATGTCATACAACCTGCCTTGCCTACCCTACAAGGTTCCATCCAAAAAAGGTGCCGGAATTCCGTTCTGAGCGTTCTATGACAAAAAAAGCCCTGGTTATAGCAATTAACGAAGCTTGAAAAGTTGGTGTAAGAAGGTTTGTCGTTACATTACATTCTGCTCCAGAAGAGTGAAGACCCCCCTAAGAAGGGACTGTCTTCCATTACTCCATTTCTCTGTCCCTACAGTGTTGATAGCTTCTGTCTTTTAGGATCAATCATCAACTGTAAAGGAACCAAACAGTCAAGAAATATGCCACAGACTTATTCAAACATTTTGGTGTTTCTCTATCTACAAAGATCAGAATCATGCAAGCCCTGGTATTCTCTGTGATGCTTTATGGAAGCAAAAATTGGACTTTCAAAGACAGAAAGATTATTGCTACTTTTGAATGTTGGTGTTGGAGAAGACTTCTGAGAACATTGTGGGCAGCCAAGGAAACAAATCTACTGATCATCAAACAAATCAGCTTAGATCTCTCATTTGAGACACAAATGACTATACGTTTTAGTACATTATATAAAACCCTAACTCTCTGCAGAATTCTCTAACGTTGGGGAAAATGGACCCACTTTTATCAACCTGAACCACCAATTCTTCATTGCCAAATAGTTTCTGTGGATCCAGGGTGGAATAAGGGTGTGAAGGAACAAGGTATTCCCTTTGGCTTAATTACTGTAGTTCTGCAGAGGGCAAACAAAAGGACCCGCATAGCATCAAAGGAGAGAAAAGGAGAAATGGATGTGAAAGCAAAGGAAAAGAATGAGTAGTAGTGAGGAGAGAACAATTCCTAAAGGGCGAAGGCAAGCCATGGCAGTTCTGCCCAGTTAGGGATGGAAGGGCAAGAAGCAAGAGTATACCAGTCAGGGCCTACGGTGGCCAGAGCTTGTAAGAGACCATCCTGGCCCTGTTGGCAAACCACCCCAATCCAGACTTGAGTGTTTTAAGTATGCCGGAGGAACGGTTGCAAATAACACAAACAGAAGATTAAACACTGCTATCACTAAAGGTTTTGGTCTGCTGTCCTGTAACCTTCCTATCCTTCAGCCTGCCTGCCCAGAGCCCACTGCTGTCCAGGTCAAGTAGAGATTCATTTGCTAGCATCTGCTATGAGGTGGGTTTTGGAGGTTTGAGCCACATCCTGGAGAATGACTGAGAGTGAGTTGGGTGGCCATATAAATTTTCTTAAATAACAATAAATAATCACAAAATGACAGCAAAGGATATAGAGTAGAAAAACTTCTAGCCTATCTAGATTTTTGCAACCTGGTTTGGTAGTCCCAAATCATGTATGTGGCATATGTGTATGGATGAGGTGGGGGAGAGAACAGGCAGAGAAAATGGTGCTGTTTGCTTTGATTGAACAGAAAGGGAAATGTGTATGGTAGAATTTTGCCCATGGAACAGAGCAGGTTTGGTTAGTAATAGCATAGCACTGGTTAGCTGACTCCAAAATGCCAAAGAAAAAGGTTTCATTTAATCCAGAATGGTGAAAAGAACATGTTTCTAAGAGGGAGATGGTTGGTTTAGAAATATGAAAGATGGATGGATGGATGGGCAAGGATGATCACCATATGTCCTACATTAGGGACCACCTGCTGCTGGCGTCAACTTCCCTCCGCCCTGTGCGCTCCCACAGAGAGGGCCTCCTCAGGGTGCCTCCGGTCAGAGAGTGTCGGCTGGTGGCCCCCAGGGGGAGGGCCTTCTCTGTGGGCGCTCTGGCTTTATGGAACCAGCTGCCAGTCGAGCTCCGGACGGCACCGGACCTTCGCTCCTTCTGACGCGGTCTGAAGACCCATTTATTTGAACAAGCTGGCCTGGCCTGATGGGGGATGTTAGGGTTTTTAATGGGGTTTTTATACTGTTATTGTTTTTATCTGGGCGATTATTTAATTCTTTTTAATTTTTGTATTCTCTATTTATATGTGCCCTGTTCACCGCCCTGAGTCCCTCGGGAGAAGGGCGGTATACAAATTTAATAAATGATAAAATGATAAATGATTATATGTCACTATTGTGTGGACAACAATAGCAAAGGAAAGGACACTGTGCAATTAGGCCAGGCTTCAGAAAGCTGCTAGGCAATGCTAGGGAAGAGAATAAAGATCAACACTAGTTAATATAGTTTGTTGAGTAAGCATTACAGGGTGTTTGTAGTTGAAGGTACATTTAGTGCTTAGGTGTAAAAAAAATACTCCTCCCTATTCTCCTTTCTCTCCTCATGTACTTCTTACTTTGGGTCACTGTTTTGGGTTAGCTGAAGCCAACATGATTGCTGTAGCAGTTTTGGAGAGATTATTCATTGCATAAATAATATTTATAACATTACTAAAGAAGAACTTGAATCTTAAATAGAAGACATTAAATGTCTAGTATCTTGTATGTTTCTTCTAAACACTTCTTTAATCTTTAATTCAGTTGCTATGGTGCTTCATTTCAGACACACAGTTTTAGCCTCTCTGATTGTAGAAATCCATCTACAATGTCAAATTAGGGCAGTATGTTCAGTGAGGAAGTTACTTCCAAACCTGATGTTGTACTTGGCTCCAAAATTCTGTAAACCAGCCTTGATGACTTATATAGGAGTGTACTTACAGCCGGATTTCAAAAAGTAATTATATTCACAGTTGCAAAATGTTGGGTCTCTGCTAAGTGCACTGTTGCCTCCTTGCTGCCACAGGAAACACTGCAGCATCAGCTCTCAGGTCTAAAATCAGAAAAAAAATCCATGATCATATAGTATAAATCGTTCATTGGAAAAAGACTGATTCTTTGCCAATTAAAAAACAGAGATGACTTCAGGCAGGAAAGAGGAGATAACAGCTCATCAAATTGTTCATTAAAATGTTGTATCTGCCAATGGCACAAAAGCCAGCTGGGCGATCTTGGGCCAATCACTCCCTCATCCCTAGGAAGAAGAAAGCAAGGGTAAACCACTTCCGAAAACGTTTCCAGGAGTATTGCATGGACTTGTCCATGTGGTTACCAAGAATCAAGACTGATTCAAGCCAACAAACAAATAAATAAGAGTTAAAACATTTTCAGGAGTTATAGTTAACTCATTATGGAGTTATGCTCAAGAAATTATACTCATCTCAAAATGTTGCAGAAATGTTCTATTTCAGTTGTTAGAATGTCATTCATTTTGGCACCCATATTCATCTTTGACCAGGTAATCCCAGACAAATTCATGTATACATTAATTAAATGAAGTTAAATTTATTTTTGAATAATTCTGTCAGGGCCAGCCCATGAAGAATGAAGAAATCATGATCTGGAAATTAATTTATCTGCTTATATTTTCATTCACAATTTTTGAATGAAGAGATTTATTAAAGGTTTATTTATTATTCAGTGGTGGGCTCAGCTAAGCGAGCATTTAATTTACTAATTTTAAAAGTGTAATCTGAAAATCCCCACAGGCAAATAGATTTTCTCTCTCTCTTTCTCACATAAAACAGAACTGAAAATCAAGTCAAACAGATTCTTGGAACAAATTCAACTGCTAGAGGGTTTCAGGAATAAAAATCCTCTAAAATACACTTCTGCAAGTCATTCCAGCATCTGCAGAAATCAACGCATGAAATATTTACACTTTCTAAATCTAGAATGATTACAGCAAATGATTTAATAAAAACACATAGTGTGGCTTATTTGAATGAAAATGAACCAAGAAACAACTAAAACAAATCAGCATCTATCAGTTATTTTATCAGTACTTATGATTATAGAAGGATTCCCCCCTAAAAAAAATAAATCCACATAGCTCTATTGGATTTTGTCCCCCCTACTTGTAATAAAGATTTCTTGCAGTGTCAATAGTTGAAGGTATAATATATGGAGTGGAGAGATGTGCAGCATACTTGCCAAATACGGCATCTTTTACTGCATTCAAATAAAATGAGGTCATATTTCCTAGAAAGATGAAACATGGCAAACTTCAAGTTTCAATAAAGAATGAATAATTGACTCTCAAAACTCAAGATAAAGCCATTAGTATTTGTTAAATGTTCTACTCTACTATATTTATAAGTATAGATTACATTCCAGACAAGATTAAAGTATTTTAACCTATTCTTTTCCGCCCAAAAGATTTATAAATATATTTAATCCCTCAGTTGAAAACAAATTGCAGCAAACCTTATCTGGGAGTGGCCAGTTGCCATGTTTGTGCCATGTGTACGGCTAGTTTCCAAAGACACAGTGGGAGAGAATACAAGAGAATGGGTTATATTATTACAGAGGGCAGCTGGAGAAGAAGAAGCAAAATATTGAAGAATTAAGAGTCGCTGTTTGCTTTCTTTCCTTTTGAACCATTATTCTTCCACTAATTTTTTCAAGTTCCTTAATACTCAATAGCCACTAACTCTATAAATCATAAAACAATTTCAACAGGTAGAACTTAACTATTTTCCAGACATCACCCAAGAAATATTTCTATATTTTTGAGCTCCAAATCAGTTTCCCATTTGAATGACCCATAAACCTTAGTTTGAAGTAATATTGGAAAAATCATCCTGCTCTATTGCCTTTCCAGGAAACTGACTGGATCAGGTTTTCATCTTAAACATCTGTCCTTGGTAGCAGGTTTAGGGAGAGATTCGTGGTTTTTGCTGGGGTAGTCATATTCAGCATGCTTAATACCAGTATCCACCACCTGAGTTGGTGATGATGATCTTGGCTTCGAAAATTTCTCAGGATTTAATGTACACTAAGACTGCAGAAATTTCAGGTCCAATGTTCTTATTCATTGGGATAACTGAACCCAACCGTCAATAGAGAGTGTTGTTTCATTATAATGGAAATATAAGAAACCTAGTGGTACACATATTTTTGACTCTGTAATACATACAGCTGATATTTTTTTCAGGCATATTTCAATAAATGTAGTATTGGATTTTTTATTGCAACAGAAAATAGATAATGAAACTCTGTTCTTAAAAGTCTACAATAGAATCTGTTCAGTGTTTCATTCTTCCATCTAAAATAAAGAGTAAAATATTACTGTTTGAAATTTAACCCTCAACTTACCACCATTTGTCCAGGGAGCATTCAAAGCTTATGAAAATTGTCACACAATTGTTGTAGCATCCCCATGGTCAGGTGATCAAAATTTGGACACTTGGCAGTCGGTATGTGTTTATGATGGTTACAGTGTCCCAGGGTCATGTGATCACCTTTTGTGACCTTCTGACAAGCAAAGTAAGTGGGGAAGCCAGATTCACTTACCCACGTTACTAACTTAACAATTGCAGTGGTTGACTTCCGGTGGCTGCGCGGCGCCGGAGACAGCCTTCCCGGGCTGCCCGCGGCTCAGCTGAGTAATTTTCGCCCGAAACAGCGCCGATCAGCTGTTCGGGTGAATTTGAAGCCCCCTCCTCGGGAGAAGAGGAGGGGGTGAGGCCCCAGGTAGGGGTCGAGTTCTCCGGGGCCGCCTGAGCTTGTAGCTTGGGCGGCTGAAGGATCGAACTCCCCCGTAGCCTGGGTCGCTCCCAGCTGGTCAGCGTCTCTGCTCCGGATTTCTTGGAGCAGAGCCAGGCGTCTGCGACCACCCCTGCCTGAAGGAAGGACTATGGAATAAAGAGAGCAGGCAGAGCGGTACAAGAGGAAAAGGTGAAGAGGATTATTTTATTTTACTCTCGAGCTTGATGAACTTTTTTAAACTTAAAGTGAAAGTGCGTCACAATTGAAAGTAAAAGATGGCAGCTAAACCTCCCCCTAAAACTCTTTGGAGTGCTGGAACTTCTCCGGTGCAACAATCATCATTGCAGGCGTTGCATCCTCCTGATGTATTGACACCAAAGGATTTACAAGATGCTCTTCAAAAACATGCCCAGGTAATTCTGGAATCAATGGGTGATAAATTTGCACAGATGGAGGAGAAATTGGAGAAATTGGAGGAGAGAATGGAAGAGAGGATGGAACAGAAGTTCAGTGTGATGAAGGTAGACATTTTGTCTTCAGTGCATAAAGTGGCTGAATGTGTGGAAGATTTGGATGAAAAAGTGGAAGATTTGACTCAAAAGAATGCCATATTAGAAGCAAAAGTATTGGAGAATGAGGATTTAAGAGACAAAATGGATAGAGAATTGAGTCTTGCTCAATATTACCAGATGCAGTTTGCTGTTAGAATTAGAGGTTTAAAAGAGAATATTAAGGAAGATCTAAAGCAGCTGGTTTCTGAGGCTCTCGAAGTGGTACTGAATCAGCCAGCATCTGAAATAAAAGGAGGCATGGACAAAGTGTTTCGTGTGAATTCATGGATTGCCAGACAGAGAAAGCTGCCTAGAGATGTGGTGGTTTATTTTGCAAAAAGGGAAATTAGAGATGAAGTTATACAAGCTGCCTATGATACTAAAGTTGTGATTGCTGATCAAGAAGTTTTGGTTCTAAAAGAAATTCCTCCAAAGATTTTAAGGAGAAGGAAGGATTTTACATTTCTTGTGCAAGAGCTCAAGCAACGAGATATAAGGTTCAGATGGGAGATCCCAGCTGGGTTGATGGTGATGCATGAAGGTAAAAGGTACCGTCTGGTTACTGTGATGCAAGCACGTGATTTTTACAATAATGTTTTAAAAGCAACCCCATCATCACTTTTGGAAGCTGCAAAGGGATTTGGAGAAGGAGAACATCAAGAGGCTGAAGATGGACAGACAGAGGAGAATGGTGCTGGAGGAGATCAAGCTACAACTTCCTTGGATGATCCTAGAGAGCAGAGAGTGACGCGTGCTGCTTTAAAATGATCAAAAAAGATAAAAGAACAAGATCAGCAGAAGCCTATGGAAATTTCACAACGTACTTACAGCCAAGCAGTGGGAGGAGCACGGCCTAAAAAAGATAGTCCTATCAAAGCAGTGCTCCAAGAGCTTTGGGATGATATGCATGGCAACTAAATTTTTAACTTGGAACGTTAATGGACTAAATTCACCACAGAAGAGGAAGAAAGTTTTTCAATATTTAAAACAATTCAAGATAGATGTTATATGTTTGCAAGAAACGCATATTAGGGTTGTGGATCAAAAGTATTTATCGAACTCAAGGTTGGGTACGCAATTTGTTGCTTCTGCAATGAATAAGAAAAATGGAGTGGTTGTTTATGTTAAAAGTGCTCTAACAGCAGACTTAATTGAAGCAGATAAGCATGGAAGATACGTTATGATAGAGTTGCTGCTAGAAGGTAAAAAGACGCTTTTAGTTGGATTATATGCTCCTAATCAACAACAAGCTGACTTTTTTAGTTTACTTCATACAAAGCTTACCCAGTTGGATTATAAATCTTTTATTTTTATGGGGGATTGGAATGGTGTTTTGGATGTACAGATGGACAAGGCTGGAGCTTTTAAGCGCATTCCAAGTCACGCTAGACTGCCTAAATCCTTTTTTGAAATGAAGGATGACTTGGAACTGCGAGATATTTGGCACGAGGGACATTTGCAGGAAAAGGATTATACTTTTTATTCCGACAGACATCAATCTTTTTCCAGGATCGATTTTATTTTGTTGACTAATGATTTTTTTTAAGGACTAAAAAGGTGAAGATTTGTGCAAGAACTATTTCTGATCATAGTCTAGTTTGGCTAGAGATTGATAAGGAGAATAGAGACAGGCGCTCGTGGCGCGTAAATGAGAATTTGTTTAGAAATCAGAGAAACGTGGAAGAATGTAAACAGCGGATGAAGGATTTTTTTGAAATTAATATGAATAAGGGCACCTCTATGGACATGGTTTGGGATGCTAGCAAGGCCTATATGAGAGGGGTGTTGATATATATGAATAATAAACATAGACGTGCTGTGGAAGCTAGGAGGAAAGAACTGGAGAATGAAATAAAGGAAAAAGAAAAGGCTTTGATTTTGAATTCAGAGGATGTGAAGACTAAGGAGGCTATTAAACTGTTAAGAGGACAATTTGATAAATTAATGGCTGACCAAGTGGCAACCAATTTGCGGTTTGCCAGGCATAATACTTTTTGCAATGCTAACAAACCAGGTAGATGGTTAGCTTATAGATTGAGGAAAAAACAAAGGGCTTCTAATATAGACAAAATTGAGTATAAAGGAAGGGTTGTGTTTCAACAGGATCTTATCAAGGATGCTTTTGTGGATTTTTATTCTAAATTATATGCTAAGGAGAAGATTAATGAAAAAGACATTGTTATATATTTGGAGAATGCTAGCATCCCGGTTCTTACGCAAGTACAAAAAGAGGAGATTAATCAATTAATTACAGAAGAAGAAATTTTTACAGCAATTAAGGAATTGAAGGTGGATAAAGCACCAGGTACGGATGGTTTGTCTGCGGCTTACTACAAAAATTTACAATTAGAGATGATGAAACCGTTAAAGGAACTGTTCCAGACAATCCAGAGGGGGGGAAAGGTGCCACCGTCTTGGAGAACAGCTTTTATTTCTTTGATTCCGAAGGAAGACCAAGATGCTACTCAAGTTAAAAATTATAGACCGATATCGCTTTTAAATACAGATTACAAGATATTTGCTAAGGTTTTGGCTAATAGACTGATGAGGGTTCTGCAACAGGTGATTCATGGGGACCAAACGGGGTTTATTAGTGGTAGGCAAATGAAAAATAATGTGAGGCATATAGTTGATGTGTTAGAGTTTTTGGAAAGGAACAACCAGATCCCTGCGGCGCTAATTTTTCTAGATGCTGAAAAAGCTTTTGATCAATTGAATTGGCAATTTTTGATGAAAGTTTTAGACAAAATGGATTTTGGGGAAAATTTTTTACAACCGATTAGGGCATTATATCAAAAACAAACTGCCCGAATTATAGTTAATAATAGTCTGACAGAAGCATGTAATATTGAGAAGGGCACAAGGCAAGGGTGTCCGTTATCGCCCTTGTTATTTGTGTTAACATTAGAGATATTATTGGTTAAAATACGGAATTCGGAAAAAATTAAGGGGATACAAATTAGAGATCAGGATTATAGATTGAGAGCATTTGCAGATGATCTGGTTGTTACAGTGACCCAGCCAGAGAACTCTGTTGTGGACCTGATGGAGATAATAACACAATACGGGAAGGTTTCTGGATTTAAAGTTAATATACAGAAAACCAAAATTCTGGCCAAAAATATGACAGTTTCTCAAAAGGCTCTCTTAGAAGGATTAACTGGATTTGAGATTGTTAAAAGGGTTAAATATTTGGGGGTGCTTTTGTCGCCCTCTAATACAAAGTTATATAAAAATAATTATGAAAAATTATGGGGGAAAATTCAAAAAGAAATGGAGAGTTGGGAAAACCTGCAATTGTCTTTGTTGGGACGGATCGCAGCAGTGAAAATGAATGTCCTGCCTAAATTTTTATTTTTATTTCAAATGATACCGATTCTTAAGAAAGATTCTAATTTGGAGGAATGGCAGCGAGGTATCAATAAATTTGTTTGGGCAGGGAAAAGGCCACGAGTTAAACTTAAGATTATGCAGGATACTCGTGAGAGAGGTGGTCTTAAAATGCCTAATCTTAAACTATATTATGAAGCTGCTGCATTAGTAGGAATAAGTGATTGGATTAATTTGACACAAGAGAGATTATTAAATCTTGAGGGCCACGATTTGTTGTTTGGCTGGCATGCATATTTGTTGTATGACAAGAAGGTAGACAACGTGTTTAGAGTGCATATTTTAAGACAGGCATTGTTGAGAGTTTGGAAGAAGTATAGACATAAGCTAGATTGTAAGATACCACTGTGGGCAATTCCAAAACACGCAATAGAAAATATACATGCTGGATTCAAACATGATGTGACTACGTACAAGGAGATTCTGAGCTTGGAAAGAAATGTCTGGTGTTTGAAATCATATAGCCTCTTGCGAGAAGAGAAGGTTGTTCAAAATTGGTTTCAATATACTTAGTTACGGGCCAGGTGGAAAGAAGACCAGAAAAATGGTTTTACAATGACTGATGAAAATTTGATAAAGCAAATCAGAAATCAGGGACCAGCACATATTAAACGGATATATCTTGCGTTGATAGAGATTGATTCAGAAACAGAGCTTGTTAAGGATTGTATGATAAAATGGGCCCAAAAAATCCAGGAAGTTATTACAATGGACACGTGGGAAAAGATTTGGGTGAGGAATGTAAAATTTACACAAGCTCAAAATCTAAGAGAGAATTTTTACAAAATGTTTTATAGATGGCATTTAGATCCTAAAAAGCTTGCAAGTATGTATCCGAATTATCAGCCTAAATGTTGGAGGTGCGGTGATGAAGACGCAACATATTTTCACATATGGTGGACTTGTAAAAAGGTTAAAGGCTTTTGGATAAAAGTCTGGTGGAACATGCAGAAGATTTTTAAACAGAGGATAAAGTTTTGTCCGCAACTTTTTTTGTTGGGAATAATTACAGATGCTACAGTTGTGGACACTAAGTTGATGTTGAATTTAATTACGGCAGCAAGACTTTTGATAGGTCAGTACTGGAAGAAAGAGGAACTGCCGACCATAGAATAGTGGACTTTAAAGGTTTCCGACCTGGCTGAGATGGCGAAGATTTCGGCCTATTTGAAAGATCACTCGCAAGAACGCTATATTATGGAATGGAGAAAATGGATTGAGTTTATCCAGAACAAGTATAGGGTTAAGAAATTTCATGTAGCATTTGAATAAGTCTTCTTTCTTTTTTTCTTTTTCTATTTTGGTTTTTCTATATATATTTAAAATTACTAAGGTTTGTTTTATCCTATATAAGCTAGAGAGTGATGGATTTTAGAGTTTATGGTTGTTAGTATATGGTTGTTTATGATTGTTTTCTTTATATATACCTTGTATTTAGCTCTGGGAAGTCGGGGGGGGAGGGGGGAGGGGGGAGAGGTAGGGGGGAGGGGGGAGGGGGGAGAGGTAGGGGGGAGGGAGAAGGGAGGGGGAGGGGGGATTTTTAAAGAAAAAATTGTATGTTAAAACTTTTCAATAAAAAAAACAATTGCAGTGGTTTACTTAACAACTGTAGCAAGAAAGGTCATAAAATGGGGCAAAACTCACTTAACAACTGTCTTGCTTAGCAACAAAAATTTTGGGCTCAATTGTAGTCATAAATTAACGACTACTTGTAAGTCATTTCATAGCTAGCTAATAACCCTACACTGGTGTCCAGAATAACCCGCTTCCAATGTTTATTTTACAATTTTTTGGTATCCCATCCTATCAAAACATTTAGAATATGAAATGTCTCTTATTTTTACTACATTATAAAATTTACATATATCAATTTGAAAATGGTAAAAGAAATAGATATAAATTCTAATCATGTTGAATAAAGCCAAAAAGTATAGTTATTCATGTGCATTTTTATATTGTAGCTTCCATCTCACTCACTAATTTCCTAGCTTGTCTATGAACTGGCCTTAAAAGTCTAGAAAGTATAGCATGGATTCTAATTAGATTTTGTCTCTTATTTTGTTGTTGTTGTTAGTTGCGAAGTCGTGTCCGACCCATCGCAACCCCATGGACAACGTTCCTCCAGGCCTTCCTGTCCGCTACCATCTTCTGGAGTCCATTTAGGCTCACGCCTACTGCTTCAGTGACTCCATCCAGCCACCTCATTCTCTGTCGTCCCCTTCTTCTATTGCCCTCAATCTTTCCCAGCATTAGGCTCTTCTCCAGGGAGTCCTTCCTTCTCGTTAGGTGGCCAAAGTATTTGAGTTTCAAATTCAGGATTTGGCCTTCTAAAGAGCAGTCAGGGTTGATCTCCTCTAGGACTGATCAGTTTGATCACCTTGCAGTCCAAGAGACTCGCAGGAGTCTTCTCCAGCACCATAGTTCAAAGGCTTCATTTCGTTGGTGCTCAGCCTTTCTTATGGTCCAACTTTCACTGCCATACATTGCAACTGGGAAGACCATAGCCTTGACTATACACACTTTTGTTGTCAGGGTGATGTCTCTGCTTTTTAGTGTTCTATCTAGATTTGCCATGGCTTTCTTCCCCAGGAGCGTCTTTTAATTTCTTGGCTGCAGTCCCCGTCTGCGGTGATCTTGGGGTCCAGGAAAATAAAATCTGTCACTACCTCCATTTCTTCCCCATCTATTTGCCAGGAATTGAGAGGACCGGATGCCATGATCTTGGTTTTCTTAATTTTTAGTTTCAAGTTTCCTATTTATTTTGAACTTATTGAAAACTGGAGAGGTCTTTTGAGAAAGAGAAACCTTGTGAATCCTTCTGCATTTTTATTTACAAAACTTTCTACCAAACTCCCTGGATCCAAATTTGTATCAATTCATGTGTGCACTTGTAACTTACTAGATTGTCCTCTTTACCACTGTTGTTTCTTTCTGTTGTGTTTAGCAGTAGATTGTTGAGGTCTGGTTGATTCAAAATCATATGAGAAATGAAAGGATATATTAGACGTAAGGCTCCAGGTCAAAACTTTTGTATCAGTGTCTGGGGAAATCCATACTGCTAGGCCGTTTCTATTTTGCAATGAGTTGTTATATTGAAAGTTTTCCCATCTGTAATCTAACATGGGGTAATCAAAGAACATCTCATTTGTTGTCTGCATGAGTCAAATAAGAAACAGATTTTTGCTTCCATGTATATGTATGTGTATATAGATCTGTGTTTATGTGTATATTATGTGTGTGTGTGTATACAGTATATATATATATATGTATGCGTATGTCTGAATATATGACACTTAGGGAAGAGAAATGAGAATATCCCTCATGCAGCTGAATACACCCTATTCCCAAAATTATGGGTACTTACAAGGGTGCAGTTACATAAAGTGGTATGAACTCTATGTGAACTTTGATTGTCAATTGCAAAGGAACTGTGAGGTTTAGGTCCGGCCCTGCCTTTAGGGCCGGTCCTACACCTTCCAGTTCCTTTGCAATTGACAGGCAAGGTCAGGCAAGCATACTTAATTGCTTTTTTAGATTCCAGGGCCAGCCATTGATAGTTTCAACAGTCACTGGGCATTCTAGAATGTGAGCAACTTTAGTTTCTGTATTATTTCTATATCTATGAAATTAATAGTTGCCCCAGAATCCACGACAGCAGAAAGTTCCATCTTCTGCCTGGAATCTAAAGTAACAATAACAGGAGTAATTAAGTATGCTTGCCTGACCTTAACAGATTGAGCTGTCCTCAAATAGTGGATGGCCCACTCTTCAGAGATCTGGCGTCAGGGGCCAATGAAGTTTCCTTGAGATGCTGTCTAAAACCAAACTGGGCACTTGCTAGCTTCATGCCCTGTCAATTTATAACTTCTGCATCTCATTGCTATGTCAGATGCTGTCACTTTTACTGGGTATGATCTGGCTATGTGTCCTAGAGCTCCACTGTAAAAGCACAGACCGTGATCTCTTCTTCTTTGTTTTCTCCTGATGACAGAGATCACCTGGCTGCTCTGATGGATTCTCCTATGCAAGAGTCTGAGGAGGCCACTGAAAGAAGTGGTATGGGGAAAAACTGGCTATTGGTTCTTTTCTCCTCCTTCTTCTTCCTATTTCTCCCTTGCCATAGCTCTTCCAATGGGACATCTACAATTACCCAACACTGATAGAGCTCTTCCAGAGTATTTGGGGTGTCTTGCTTTACCAATTCATCTCTCAGGTCATCAGCTAGCTATTTTCTGAACTAATCAATCAGGGGTTAGTTGTTCTACCCAACACTGCCAGCAAGTAACTTAAAGTCTGAAATATATGCCCTTAGTCTCCTCTATCTCTACCTTGAGTTTCTGAATTTGACTGGCTGTATGGGATCCTTTATCCTTTGAATTTATGCATAAAGTCTTGACAATTATTCAGCACTAGATCATTCTCCTCAATGAATGGTATTTCCCATTTGGCTACTGCTTCCTTTAGCAAGCACAACACAAAAGTCACTTTGGTGCGATCAGTGGGAAACTCTACACATCTGTCTGCCGTAAATATCTCACATTGAGTGACAAAACTATGATATTTATCTTGGCCTCCTCCAAACTTCTCTGGCAAACTCCCTTGAGAACATTGAAGCATTGATGAGCTGCTATATGTTGTGCTGCTGTGGGCTAAATTCTGTCCCAGCTGCTGCATTAGTTGTATCATGGCATTCTATAAGTTGGTCATTTGTGCGTCTACCTACTCCTGATGCTGAAAAATGCAGCTGCCTGATGCTCAGCAGTTGTCAGTTTTCCTTGAGAATCTGAGGACATTCTTGAAATTCCTCTCTTTGGAAAACAGTAGGGAGACTTGTAAGATTGATGTTAGCCCTCCCAAGTAGACCAAACAAGAAACAATATTAGATGAACTAATTCTACTTTATTCTAAGGGTATATTAACAGAATCTCCTGCTGCCACTTTTAACTGTTTGATCCATTTCCATTATGGCAGATCCTTCCTAAGTTTTTTTTCATGATCTCTAAGTCACTGGAGACTCCTCCCTCTTTGGGAAAAGGGGAAGAGATGCTGCCTAGGAAACAATCAGACAACAGACACATTACACATTTTTAAGTGAATCCAACACTGTCAGGTAAGGACACCTCGTAGCCGCCATTTTGCAACCTCCTGCCAGCTTCCCCATTGACTCTGCTTGTAGGGAGCTGGCAAAGAAGCTCACAAATGTCAACCATATGACTGTAGGATACTGCAGCATCATAATTGCGAGCTGGGTTCCAAGTCCCAATCACATGTCCACAAGGATGTTTCAACAACAGGAACTTTGAAGACCATCATACGTGCTACTCATTCAGCACCACTGCAAGTTCAAACGGTTACTGAACAAGTGGTTGTTAAGTGAGGACCACGTGGGCTACAATAATGGAAGAAGAGGGTTTTATCTTAAATGGTACATCTCTTAGGGTTGAAAATATTTTTTAATGGAAATTATTCTTAAAGGGCAGCATAATGTACTTAATTTGTAAGTAGTTGGTGTTAAATGATCCCAACAGAATTCCTGTGTTTTATTTATTAAACCACAATTTTGAATTGTATTCATTACATGAATGGGAGAGCCCCAAGTATACCATCTGAAGAGAAGAAAAAATAAAAGTATTTTTTTAAAAAAAAGAAAGCATGTAGTGATTTAAGTATAAAACCTTTCCTGGGATGTGCATGGGAAAAATGTTAACAGATCTTCAGGCTCATTAAAAGGAAAATCCATTATCACATTAGGAAATAATTTTAGAAAACAAAGTACCACCTTGTTAATCTTGTGAAACTGATGAAGAAGTAAATCAGTCAGAAGTGAAGCTGAAAGTCATGACAACATGAAAATGAATGGAGAAACAGAATATATATTAAATGAGAAATCACAAGACTACAAAGACATCCTAAATATTTATCCCAATTATACAAATATTTTGGATGGAATTGTCTTGTTCAGAATGAAAAAAATATGTTTTTATTCCTGTCATGGAAGCCACAGAAGCAAGTTAATTTGAGACTGTTGAAGATAAGATGTTATAAATGCCTGGAACTCCCCTTTGCGCTCTGGTAAGGTCATAAAATGGCTGTGAGGCTTTGAAAGAGTTCACTAAGTGCTAAAGATGATAATTTCAGGAGTTTATTTACAAATGTTATATTAAAAACCATCTTAAGGAGTAAATGAAAGTTCCAAAATATATCACTGATTTTTTTGTCAAAAATAATAAAAATGGCTTGCTTTCAACAATTTGACTTGACAAGTTCAAATGTGAGCCAAAGAACATCTCCCGGAAAAGGCAGCTTAAACAATTCCACGTGGGTGGCTATTATTAAAAGATCCAAGAACCCTGCAAGCATTAGAAGATTGACACTTCAGTGGAAAGTTGAGAGAAAATTCAGTAGGACTTAAAAGAGCTTGCAGTTTTAAAATGTCCTTTGAGGTGAAACCACAGATTCCTACCACTTTTGTGTCATCTGGTGCCATAGTTTAAGATCTGACGGAACACTTCTTTGTTGTTGAATATAACTTCAAACCACATATATTCTTGTTATCTTTTTTCTTCTTCACTTCCTCAGATTCCTGTATGTTTTGAGAAGTTTGTTTCAGATGTTATCTTTTTTTTAAAAAAAAAAGCATAATCACAGATGACTTGTCCTTTCTATCTTTGTTTTCCCCTCTCATTATTCTTTCAATGCTCACCTCTTTCATCAGTGTTTTTATTTATGCTTTTCCCCCCTCAAATTTTACTATTTGATCTAGTATGTTCCTATTTTTCTTTTAAAAAGCCTCTTTTCTCTTGACTTTAATAATTGTAGCTAAAGCAAGCCTAAAATGGTAGGAATTCATCCACTGAATATAAAGTTATGGAAATTAATTATATATATATAAGATACGTAGATGACACCTTCGTAATCTGGCCACACGGCAAAGAAAAACTGGATGACTTCCTCACAAACCTCAATAGCCTACACCCCAAAATACAATTCACCATGGAAACAGAAGCTAACAATCAACTTCCCTTCCTTGATGTCTTAGTCTACAAGAAATGCAACGGCTCCCTAGGACACACTATCTACCATAAAAAAACACACACAAACCGCTATCTGAACGCACTCTCACACCACCACCCAGCACAGATCAATTCTGTAGCCAAGACACTCATCTCCAGAACAAAACACCTAGCTGACGAACAACACCTAAAACCGAACTACACACTCTCACTAATGTACTAACAGCCAACGGATTCCAAAGAAACACGATTACCAACTTAATCCGAAGAGAGACACCCACAAAAACCCAAGACAGAGAACAAGAAAATGGCAAAGCCCTCCTCCCATACTTAAAAGGGACCACAGACAGAATCAGCAAGATCCTCCAAAAACACAACATCACAGCATTCTACACAGACAGAAAAATATCCACCATCCTAAGAAACCTCAAAGACATAATTGGGTTAGAAAACCAAGGAGTATACAAAATCCCATGCCCCACCTCATACATCAGACAGACCAACAGAAGAATAAGTGCACGCATTGAAGACCACAGGAACTCACTCAGAAAGGAAGAACAAACTTCATCCCTGTTCCAACACTTTAAAGCCACAAGACATGAAATTGATTTTAAAAAAACCAAAACTATCGCCAAAATTGAACATTTTAACAACAGAATAATCAGAGAAGCCATTGAGATAGAAAAACGCCCCCACAGCATGAACAAACGAGATGATACCTCTCGCCTACCAGCCATTTGGAAACCCGCCTTGATTGACAGACGAGTCCCAACCACCAAGAATGATACCAGACCCAAACTCATGATAACATCACATGACATCACCACCACACAACCATTCAAAAAGCAAATCCGAAGCCACAACGATAACGACACACAACCACAAAACAGAAACCTAACTACAGCTGCAACATCAGCCACTTTAAACCCCTCCAAACCACACAATAAGCAAACTGACACCCACTATAAAAACACGGCACCACCACAAACACGGAGCCGAACAAAAGCAGCACAACTCACCAGTTCAGGTCTAAGGCTGGCAGCTGAGACCAGCCCATCCACTCAAAACACACCCCCACCCAATCAGAACACAGCCCCCATTCAAAACACACCCCCACCCAATCAGAACACAGCTAACCCCCCACCCAATCAGAGCACACCTCCACCCACAGAACACACCCCCTCTGGCAGTTTAAAAAAGAGGAACAAACAGCCACTACCACACACTTCTCCCAGAAGAACGAAGCTGAAGCCACCAGCCTGAGGATGACGGATGAGATTTCGTCGAAACGTTGCTCTTATACCTTCAATTCTACGTGGGGAAAAACCCGAATGACCAAAGATATATATATTGATTGGCAATGACTGGCATATGATTGGATGTAATATTATTTGGTGTGACAACCAAGGTAGGTATGCAGTGGATTCTATGACATAATGGAGTAGACCTCCAAAAAAAGTGTCACTAAAAGAACAAAGGGAATCTTCTACAAATATAGTTGCTTTCTAGGGAGTTACGGTCTTGGGTTTACCTTTACCTATCCCTGGTTTCCAGATTCTTTGCTCAGTTCCTAATATCTTCTTCCAGCTCTTTTAACATTTTTTAGCCTTCTGAATATTTCTTATGGTTAAGCCAATAGTTTTGCAAGTTCCTGGAGAAAGTAATTAGAAGAGGGGGATGTTTTTACTTTATTTGTTCTAACAACACCAGAATCCCCACTGGATAGTGAGATGGCTGACATATAAATTTAATAAATAAATAGTACAATTTGTCCTACAATCTCTCTCTCTCTTTCCCCCCCCCGTCTGTTTCTCTCTGTCTCAGAATCCCTGTTCAAACCATACATCTCTTTTTCCCACTTAAGTGGAATAACTGGCCAAGCACTTCTCAGTTTTGGACAGGATGAAAGATTGGCTCCTTTTTGGAGAGATATTAAACAAGGTAGATATGTGATACCTGAAATTGTGATATGGAAGTACAGCATAAAAATGAATTGTAATAGCCACACTTAGTCACTGGCAAACTTCAAACCAGTTGTCTTGCTGAAGTTCACATAACAACAGTGGCATTTATCTTTTCAGCACCACTTTTCAATGGAAGGCAATGAGCAATGGATTTAGCATATTTAACATCCAAGATTCAGATACAGACTTTAAAAAACAGGGCCTGAAAAAAAAGCTTCTATTAGAAAAATGATAATTTAGCATGCCAGGAAACAAGTTAAGAAATAACTTATCTCTGGAGGAGAGTGAAGCCTCAAAAGAATGAAATGAGCCATCCTGAAAAATGGTTAACCATAACAAGAAGGATATGGCCTTTGACAGATCTCTAATAAAATCCAAGAAACCATTCTGAGGAGAGGGGGGGGAGAGAATGCTATGAAACAAAAGTCTGACTTAGTGAGATAAAAATGTGCTGGGTACCAAAATCCCAATTGGATGGAACTTCTTTCTTAGAAATTGAATGTGAACTGAAAAATCAGGGGCTGAGAAATGATAAAAGTGTGTAAATCTCAGAAAATGCTTTATGTATTCAACAGTCCAATGGACAGCTTTTGCCAGGACCAAATTAGTTTTATATTGACAGGATCTAGCCCTTGGAAGAAATGTAACCCCAATAATCAAAACAGATCAAAAGCGATTTCTTCAGTTTAACATAAAGATTATTAACAAAAGTGTTACAGCATAGTCCAAACTTTTTGGATTTCAAAATAAATCAGCATGTAAACCAGATAAACTATCTACCGGTAAATTTTAGCCCACCATATCGTGAAAGATATGATCCATGAAATTTTTAGAGCAGGGATGTCAAACTGCCGGTCCACGGGCCATTTTCATCATACTGAAGCCGCACCCACCCCATTGCCGACAATGCAGAAAGAGTTGCGATATGTCGCAAAACATCACGTGACATGGTGAGTTTGACACCCGTGGTCAAAAGACATTTTCATGTATTCTAGTTTTATATAGCACCTGTTATTCATGGCTCTTTCTCATGAGACCCAGTTAAAGGTTCTCTGAGATTTAGGTTAGTAAAACTATATGCCTTCTGCAAACCTTCTAAAAGTTTAGACATAAGTGAACTTAAGGGTTACAACTTAAAGGTTAAAATTGTAAAACAAAAATACATGTAAAAACTTCCTTTTTTTAAAAAAAAGCAAATTTTATTGGTTTTCCAGTTTTACATTTAAATATTTGGAAAGCAGCGTGGTGATTGGGTAATCAATAGTTCAATAACAAAATCTTTACTACATATCTCAGGTTGCATCATCAAAAATTCCTTCTCTATTTCCCTCAACATTTGCTACATAATCTTTAAGCTAGTACATTTCTAGTTATAGCACGTTCAGTTAAACATTTATCAATATATTTTTACTTATACATATCCACGTCCTGTTTTTAAATTATACCTAATTTTCAATTTTTAATTACAGTATTCCAATTTAACCTTTAATATCCATAGTATTTAAATTTCGGGTAACCAAAATTTCCTTTATTTCACTACATAAAAATTGTTATATTTAAAATACACATATTACTTACTTAAATACATTCTTATTTTATTTCATAAACATTTTCTCTCATCCTAGTACCTCACCACTAATAAAATATCCTTTATTGTCTCAGTCCATCTTTTATATTATAGTTCAAAACTGTATCCTAATAATTAATTTTCATTTCCCTTATACATCTAGATCCTAAATATTAAGCCAATTAGTCTCTCTTTTTTATCATTTTCTACAATATTTAAATCTATATTCATCTTTCCCCTTATTTTAAAATCTCCCTTTAGCCCATTAATTGAGACTTTAGGCTCTTCTATCATAAATAAAAAACCCATTTTTAAAATCTAACTCTAGCTTTCTTTTTATGCCAAGCAGGCTTCCTTCCATACCAGTGCCTTTAAATCATTAGATGGATCTCACTTCATTCCTGTACATATTACCTGAATCAAAGGAGGCCATCTAGTTATCAATTTTCCAAAGGAACTGGCCCATTTATAATCATTAGATTGCTGCCCTGGTAGTTCAAATCTCCATGTTTGGTTTGGTATATTTATCTTCAATTCAGTCTGGTCTCCTTCTTCCTCAGGTTTCATCTGCTTTAAATAAACAGTCATGTCCAATGTTGTAGTTGTTATTGTCTAAATTTTCAATATGCTGTACTTGTTGATCTTTAGCACCCTCCGTCTTGGTATTGCTTTCTTCTGCTTCTATTGCTTTTTGGGTTGTAAGTTCTTTAACTGCAGTCAGGGTTTGGCTGTCAAAGTTCTCAGTAGATTGTGCTTGTTGAACTTTAAAATCCTCTGTCTTGATATTAATTTCTTCCTCTTCTGTTGCTTCTTGGATTGTAAATTCTTTAGTTGGAGTCAGGGTTTCGTTTTGTAGGTTTAAGCTGGCGCCTGTCTTTCAGTCTGGATTTCATTATTTCAGTAGCTTCAAGAATTTTTTCAAGTATAAGCTTATAGTTAGCTGAAATTTGTTGGTGATATTCCTCCATTTTTAGGATGGTTAGAGATAGTCCTTTAGTGGAGGCTATTTTTTAATAAGAGTCAGTAAGTGTTCACTTCTACTATTCCTAGGGTAGTTTCACCACCCAGCTGTTTCAGCTTTATATCTTTTTCCAAATTCAAATTAGGCTTTTATCCAATTTGAATTCTTTTTCAACTTTTAACAAGTAGATAAGGTAATAGGTCCCTGTAGAAATAGGGACTTTGGGGGACCCCAAATATCAAAAATGCAAGGCCAATTGTAGTTGTTCTTTTAGTTGTCTTTTTAGTTGTTTTAGTTGTTCTTTTCAGGGCTTTATTTCCCCAAGGTAGTCAAACACCACCATTTTAAAGTGGTGGGGGGAGAAGTTTCAAGAAGCTTTTACAGGAAAATACTTGGGATACAAAGAAGGTAAGTTCTCACCCAATTCCTCCATGGTGGTTTCATTGTGCTTGGTAGTAATTTTGGCCACAGCTGGTAGCGGCTTAGTGATCAGCCATGTTAATGGCCGATCTTTTCTCTGTTGGTCCAAAGAGCTGTCCCGGATCAAATAGAAAGGCTGCCACCCTTCCATGATCAGTTGGGGGTCCTCTTCATGCTTGTCGCTCCTCCAGGGTGACCTTTGACCCTTTTCAGGGTCCCCCGGCGAGAGTAAACTGGGCGGCGGAGAGAGTGATCACCGTGCACGTCCACTGGCGCCACAATCGCAAACTGGAAGCCCACGTAACAACTTCTTGACAAAAGTAATAATAATTTAATAATAATAATAATTTAATTTCTATACTGCCCCTCTCCCGAAGGACTCAGGGCGGTGTACAGGGAAATACAATAAAATACAATATATAAAAGTTAAAAAATACTAAATACTACAGCCCAATTCAATAAGTTAATACAATAACATTAAAATACCCCTAAACCCATCAGAGCAGGCTGGCTTGTTCAAATAAATATGTTTTTAGGTCACGTCGGAAGGAGCGAAGGTCGGGAGCCATCCGGAGCTCAACCGGTAAACGGTTCCAAAGGTCTGGCGCGCCCACAGAGAACGCCCTCCCCCTGGGGGCTGCCAGTCAACACTCTTTGACCGACGGCACCCTAAGGAGGCCCTCTCTGTGGGAGCGCACTGGACGAAGGGAAGTTGATGCCGGCCGCAGGTGCTCCCGTAAGTAGTTGGAGCATTTGATGGAAATGCCAGGGGGTAAATATATTATTTCTGCTAATTATCATTAAGAATCCTGCGATACTGGCACATAGTATAAATCTGGTCCCCAGAACCTACAGTCACAGACATTTATGTCTCTTTTGTCCTAAAAAGGTCACCACAATCAAAGTATTTGGCAGGTTGAATAGGAGAAAATTCCTACTGATCTATAAAGCCTAGGTTAAGGGCGTTGCAAGTTTGGCATGCCATAAAGTCAAATGAATATATGGATTTAAAGACTACCCAGCCTAGCAACAGAGGCAACTGCAAAGAAGAATCCAAAGGAAGTTGCAGAACTTCTTGATAATCACATACAGTGAGTAGAAGAGTATTCAGAAGTAGGCCCAGATCAGAAGACCCTGCCTTCAATGGTTTACATCACAACCAGGGGTACTATAGGTTGAATGAGCAATGCATATTTTTCTGAAATGGAAAAGTTGATGAAGTTGGTTATAGCACCAGAATTTACTAGAATGTGAAGATTTATTTCAGAGCTAATCAGAATATGAAGAACAACAGAAAGGACCAAAGGTCATTGCTTAGCAAGACCTCCCAAAATCCTTGTATCTGCTTATAAAATGCCACCCCTTTCTACAAACATGGCACATAGCTGTTACCTGGGAGGTTTTAGCAGGGCAATCCAATGCAAAACGCCCTAAACCTGAAAATGTAAACACACACCATGTAGAGTCATTGTTCTTTCTGTCTACTGACAGTCGAGCTTGCTGACTCCTAACTTCATGGCACTGGCGTCTGATTAATGATGAGTACAAGAGAAATAGAGTAGAAAGGGGAAAAAAATAGCCTTTTCTGCCCATCTGTACTCTGTCATAATTCCTCCAGCCACCCATCTATGGTCATGCAAAGCTAGATAAATGCTTCCAATTTTCTAGGGTGCCCTGTCAAATTAGTTCATCTTGTATTCATCAGGGAGGCGCTTTTTCAATTAGTTGACTGGTTTATTCCAGTCCAAATTCTGAGCAAGCAAATGAAACTCAATCACTTCATAACTCATACTTTATTTTTACCTTGTTGTATGTATCAGATTTCATGATTCACTGTCATCCGTTTGGGCTACACAGTGGAGGAGGGTTTGTCTATTTTATAGACTCTTTGGGCAACAGACCAATTATACAACCTACACAAGAGTTATCCGTGGAAAATTATTGTAATTTCAAGGAGATGTATAATTTGTACTGAATGAAATTGTTTAGTGCCACATTAGTTCCATTCCTATTAGCAGGTCACAGCAAGAAAGAAAGTATTTGGAAGCTAAACCCCAAACGCTGGTAATATTGGGATCCACAGGACTTCAGTTTTCCCTCTGTGCTATTTAAGATATGCATGTAACTGATGAGTAAGATCTTTTTCAACAAGTAGAATAATATACCAACAATAAAATGGCACTCACATCTATTTTCCTCATGAGAAATACTAGCTTAAGATATATCTGCTTTAAGATGGGCTGGGTTCTAACCTCTAGGCAAGTCAAGAGTCTGTCTTGTTATAAATATTAACCCAAGGAATTTACCAACGCTTAACTTCAGTGGTTTACATGAATTTAACAATATTTTTGCAATAGTGGCGAATATCTGTAGCTCGGGTGTAGGTTGAAGGTGAAGGTTTGTTCTCCAAGCTTGTGGGTTGGCTTCCGAATATTTGGTTACCAGGCTAAGTAATAGGTAACAGGCTAGGTAACGCCGGTGAAGATGTTACCTAGCCTGGTAATGAAACGTATGGAAACCAACCCACAAGCTTGGAGAATGAACCTTCACCCTTAACAGTATTTGTTAAAAGTTCTATTCCTGTTCTTTATTATATACTTTAAAAGAATATAAAGATCGTATCCATTTTTGGATTTGTCGTACATCCAGAATTTGATTTTTAGAGTTCACATTTTAACATCTTGCCTAACTTATAGTATTATTAGAACGCATCGTTTACTACTTATAGTTTCTCTTAATGGTCTAGATAGTGTTAACCAAGTGTTTGAGTTTAAGACTAGATGTTTGTTATATTTTCACTCTATCCTTCCACCAAGATGCCCAAAGCAGAATCCATATGTACTATTCCACTCATTACTGGCTTCCGGTATGTTTACCTTCAGATAGCTGCCATAACAGCAATGCTTATTTCACTGGGATTCAGTTAATGTATGTTCAAATTCAGTGTAAGAAGATAAGCAAGTGAGTTCCTTGAAGCTGCCCTCATCCTGGTGATCTCTTCAGAAGTATTGAATTACAGTTGTAGGAAATTTCAGGCAATTATGGGCAACAATTAAAATGGCAAAGATTCCTGGGAGCTGTAATCCAACCTATCTGGAAGATATTGTTCATCTGTTTTTATGGGGCAAAATTCTGCTCTTTATCTAAGATTGGAATATAAATATGATCTATAATTAAAAACAGAAAAAACTCTGAAGTTGCAACATAGCATCTGCATGCACATACAAGTTGCTTCCTTCACAGGCAAGAATTCAGGAACATGGAAAGATTCAGGCTGCACATAAAATAGCCATGCACAGATATCATTGAATTCAAGGAACATTTTAAATTCATAGAGCTGTGTGATCCTGGACAGGACTGGTTAGAATATTTTAGAGGGGGGGGGGAATCATTGATAATCAAAAGAAAACTGGAAGAGGCAAAGCATAGTCTTTCTTTCGTTAAATTCTAAAAACATGAAAACATTATTTTAGAGGATAATATCATCTAAAAAGAAATATTTTCTTTTTAGAGAACTGAAAAATCTAAAGCTAACTTTTCAGTTCCAAGAGTATGCGAGGGCTAACCCACTTCACAAATTCTTAATCCAGGTTTTATAATCTCATATATGAGGAGGAGAGATCTATTTACATGGCTGTTGAAACTTGCTCTGTAACTTGGAGTTAGAGCCAGGAAGACGGAGTAATGACATTGAATGGGTAATTAGTATCTATTAAAATAGTATACTAACTAGGGCGTCATCAAGGTGCTAGCATCTGGTTCAGCCACCTGGAGCAATTTGGCTTCAAAACAAAGAATTCAAGATGGATGGTGTCTCTGCAAAGTATTTTTTATAAATCACTGAGTGAGAAACTATCAAAGGAGAGACCAAACACTGTGCTTCATATTCTATGCCATCAAATTTGAAGCAAAGAAGCTTGACTGTTCCTTCTTTTTGATTCACTTAAATGGAGAGGGGGAAGCCTTCTGTGGGAAATATAATTTCAGGATATCTAGAAGAAGGAGGTATGCCTAGGAGTTATTCACTTCAGTGAATTACCTTCTATTTTCTTTTTATACTTTAATAGGACGACAAAGACTCTGAAATCAAGTGTGATTCGCTGTATGAATATTTATAAAATGGGGCTCTGTGTGTGTGTGTGTGTGTGTGTGTGTGTGTGTGTGTGTGTGTGTGTGTAGGGGAAGGGAATCTTGGTTTCTCTTTGCTGCACATGGAATACAGAAGGAGCAATCTTAATTTGGCTTTCTTCTTCAAATCAGGAATGAACAGTAGCGCTACCTTCTTACTTAGAGAAGATCAGATAATTGTTTTTTTAGGGAACCATTTAGCATCTATCTCATAGGTGATAATTGCAGCATTCCGAAAGGATTAGCATTCATGGCAAAAACTCTCCTGTGTTGTTGGATCTGGAAGAACTCCCAGAATTTCTTCTTTAGTGGAAAACTACTGTTTGGCCAACTAACTATTGAAATCACTGGAACAAATTTGTCCTAACAGCCCCCTTCTCTAAGTTGTCCCTTACACGAGAATCTCTATAGACCCCCTTCTCCAAGTTGTCAATTTGTTCAAAGGAGAAGACAGATGATCTTTCCCAACTAGGAGTGCAGTTTCCTCTACTTTAGCCACGCAGGATCAGAGGTACAAAGAATAACACAGCTGTTGCAGCATGTGTTTTTCTGAGCTGTTCCACTATTAAGTCAAGTAAATGAAGTGGCCAAGTTGATTTATATACATGGAAGGAGATAAAGTAGCAGTTCCCAGGGCCAAATCACAGGTTATACACACATCTTATCCCCTGGAACATCAGACTATCCGATGGATGTAAGGAAATATTTACCGTTGTTCTATTCAGGTTCTCACCAAGGCGGTTCTTCTCCCTTCTGATTTTCATGTGCATGTTATATCAGCATTTGTAGGCCAGATGTTGTTTGTCCTAGAATCAAAGTAGTTCTTTTTTTAGAACAATCCAGCAATTACTGTGCCCATATCCAAGGCTACCTAACCTGGACTGCAGAAATTGAGAAGACCAGTTGATAGCAGTAAGGAAATAAAGAAAACTCTTACCACTTTGCTGCCATTCAGTTTGTCATCTGGATCTTTGCCAAGCAGTGAGCCAACTCCCTTCTTCCAAGCTAAGGATAATCCTGAAAAAGAGAGGATTTCTAAAGCAATTCTTTATTAGTTAGCAAAGATAAATACACTTCCTTTTTGATTCTACCAATTTGCATTTGATGTACTGGTTTATAATCCACGAAGTTTTATTGCCATAATCGTTTTAACATCTTTGAAACATTACATGGCTATTCCTTCATTTTTATGCAATTATCTTACTTACAACAACAATAAATATAATTATTACTCTGAAAATGAATATGTCCAGAGGATGGATGCAGAAAGATTTTTCATGTGCACCAGAGGTCACCTTGACAATAGATGAATTCATGATTATGGGATCAGGGAGGTTAAGTCTAAAGCTAAAGTTGATTTCATTTAGTTTCATATAAGATCTTAATTTAACTTATAGCATATGAATGAAATATACCTAATATATCTGGATTTAATGGTTGCTCCATTCAGCCTGACTTAAAATTGCAATTAGGTGGCTATACTGGAGTCTCTAGTAATACATCAAGGACTTAGAAAAATTACATGAGGCCTGGAAGCTTTTCCATTGCATATCCTTGCACACAACATTGGGTCTTTAAGAACATGAAGACGGGCAATTGATTAAGAGATACAGATGATTCTAGGGAATAATCAAGTAACAAAATAGGGAATACAGATCTTGTATATGCTTTGAGTATCTCAGAAGTTTGAGATATGCTCTGGGAAAAAGTATAGCAATTTAGAGTTGAAAGCTACATTAAGTTGGGCTAACAAATCTGAGCTACAACAATCTGCATGACCTAGGGCAGGGGTAGGCAACCTTGGCTCTTTTATGACTCGTGGACTTCAACTCCCAGAATTCCTGAGGCAGCATGGCTGGCTCAGGAATTCTGGGAATTGAAGTCCACGAGTCATAAAAGAGCCAAAGTTGCCTACCCCTGACCTAGGCGTTAACAAAGAGATACTGCACAGAAAACTCTTCTTTCCTACCATTCTGTGGCTGTCCTGATTTTTGTAGCCAAGAGATGGTAGATAGTCAGAGATGGTAGTCCTAGCATTTACAGACTGTTTACAAGAGCCTAAAAATAATTTTTGGACTTGCCTGGTTTTTAGACACTGGAAGTGTGAATAATTGTAACATCTCTTTAATGAAAATGTATTTAATTCATGCACGGATATCCTCATTATCTTTAAAGATATCTAATAAGCATTTAAAGATGTTTGATCCCTTGACCCCAATTATATCCTGTTGCAAGTTGTAGTGTTAATTACATATTAGGTTAAGCCTTTCCTCTTAGGGCTTAAAGTGTACTCCTATTCAGTTTGTGTTAATTGTTTCTTCTTCCTCTTTTCTTGAAAAGAACAAACAATTATCTTAACACCCACCCACCCCTAACTTGCATTCTGTAATTTTACTTTAACTCTGTGTTGTGTTAACTGAATTAACTGAGTATACACACAAGATATATGAATATTCCAAACCCGGTTTCTTTAACAATTGAAATTATTCAGATTTTCTCTTACTCATCCAACTGCTTTTCTCAGCTTTAGAATTTGTCATGCTGACAGATAGCAAGGAGGCAAAGAAAAGAAAATGTTTAATGAGTGGCATTATTCATAAGAGTTTTACTTACTTGACCAAGAAAACTGCAGCTACCATCTGTGTTTCCATCGTCATTATTGAGGTAAAGATCATAAATCCTAAATCCTCTTCCTAAATTGGATATCATATGATTAAAACAGGAGCCCACAACCTTTAATATCAATCAGACAATTACAACTTCAAGAACTACATAGAATTAAAATGGTATGAGTCAGTGACCTGCTATTTTGTACATAAATGCCTCTGAATTCTTCTGACATCATCTACCTACATAAAGTCAGTTTTTACATATATTGGCAGATATATGCAAATAATTTATGCACCAGGTAACATAAACTTAGTTTTCATCTGCATAGGAATGCTTTTTAATGGATGTTCTTTTGTGTAGGTACCTCAGCCCACATTCTGATCACCTAGTCCTACATTACTGTCTTAAAATAATGGCAAGAATTGAATCAGAGCAGATGGTTTCAGTTAATAACAATTACCTTTAGATAATTGCATATACATAATAAAGTCACATATTTGTCTTTTTTGGAAGTTTCTTCAATTAATTTAAATGTTTTATGCAATCTGTACATATGGAAAAAAAACATACTGTATGTGCTGCCTTATTTTATCCCTCACCTTAAAAAGGTAAAGGTAAAGGTTCCCCCGCACATGCGTGCTAGTTGTTTCCAACTCTAGGGCCGGTGCTCATCTCCGTTTCAAAGCCGAAGAGCCAGCGCTTGTCCAAGGACATCTCCGTGGTCATGTGGCCGGCATGACTGAACACCAAAGGCACACGGAACGCTGTTACCTTCCCACCGTAGTGGTCCCTATTTTTCTACTTGCATTTTTTACATGCTTTCGAACTGCTAGGTTGGCAGAAGCTGGGACGAGTAACAGGCACTCAGTCTGTTACGCGGCACTCAGGATTCGACCTGCCAAACTGCCGACCATCTGATCAACAAGCTCAGCGTCCTAACCTACTGAGCCACCGCGTCCCTCACCTTACAGTCCTTTAATTCATTTGAAAGGGATTCCATTGTATCTGCTAGTTGCTGGTCATGTTAATTTCAATCAGTAGGCTCTGTTACTTTGAGATACTAATTCAGGAATGTCCCTGAAATGAGAGGCCTAAATCATGTGTGATTTTTATACTTATTTTGAAACTGAGATTATAGGGTACCATGTGGGTGACTGTAGCAATTTTCTTTCTATGATTCAACATAGTACACAATAAATAATCATTGAAGAATGAGAATCATGCCAAAGAGCCAAGTTGCCTGATGCAGGGGCTGTTCCTGGTACTACTGAAGGTACACTCATAACCTAATCCAGGGGTCTTCAAACTTGGCCCTTTTAGGACTTGTGGACTTCAACTCCCAGAATTCCTCAGCCAGCCTATCTGGCTGAGGAATTCTGGGAGTTGAAGTCCACAAGTCCTAAAAGGGCCAAGTGTGAAGACCCTTGATCTAGACTATATCTTTTCTAAGATCATGGCCAAAGAAACGTAGGTATATGTATAGTAGAGTTAAACTCAATTTTTACATGCACTGAATTTCCTGTAATTCAAGCATGCACTACTGTGTGCCATGTAACTCCAGTAGCAAATGGGAGTTTATAGTTAACCTCATTATCCAATCCCCTAGGCAGTTCCCATTTAAATATTCAGAAATTCAGAAAACCTCAATGATTTCTCCCTGCTTTATAGCTGATGAAGAGCCCCAAATTCTCTTAGAACCTGCTGTAGATCTTGTTCTCCTATGCAGAAATTAGCTTGAGGCATCTGTTGTCAGCTTTGGGAAACTGTTCTAATTCCAAACAACTGTCTATCAATTATGGTAAAATGAGGGTGGGGATGTTGGTAGAAAGTTATTTTCTCTGATGCATTTATAATTATGCAGTTCAACAGGTCTGGTCCTACATACAAAAAGGTGATAATCTCTGCATGTAGTACCTAGAAACATCATGTTATGGAGGGTTGTCAGAATAAAAATCAAATATTTTATCAAAAGAGTTTTAAACTGTGCAGAATGAAAGGTATCACACACACCCTCAATGTTATTCCCATTCATAAAACCTGACAAACTAACATGTATTCTAAACATTTATACGAGACTATAATTTCAGGAATGCAAATTTAGAACAATGAAAAAAATTGAAATATCTTTTAGAAGAGTTTTCACTTTATACATGTTAAAATAGTTGTGCTGCCATTATTTCTATAATTTGAATAACTGAATAAAAACCTAAAACCCTGACAGATATGCAAGTTCCCAAACTTTCTTATAAGGAGCACTCTAAGCAGCTTAATTCAACAAATTAGCAGCCTACACAGAACTATTTTTACACTATATTGCAGTGGTTATTTATCATTATAGGGTTGGTGTCACAGCCGTCCACGCTGAAAGAACGACGACAACGTGGTACGGGCGACGACGAGGTTTTCTTTACTTCAGAAAAAATCCTAGCAGATACAAAGTCAGCGTTGGGAGCTAGCCCCCAACATGCCTTTTATACATTGGGGGTAATTGGCCCCACCCTTCCCCATGCAAACCAGCATCCGGCTGAGTCTGCTCAAAACCCGCCCTTTGTGCCTGAGCTCCCACACAGCCTCCAGGTGAGTGTATGCCTTTAACCCCCCTGTCGTGCTCCCCCACCCACCTTCTGTGCTCCCCTCCACCATCCAGCGCGTCAGTGTTACAGCCCCCCTAGCAGCCCCCCACAACGCCCCGCTGTCCGGACTTCGTTCTTAGCCGCCCGGCGCCCTCACCGAGGAACAGGCGGCTGGAGAGTCCAAGGATGAGTTGCGGCTGCCTTTCTGACTGCCTGTGGGTCCTTTCGGCAGCTCCGTCGACGCAGACGCGCCGGAAAGCCCCGGAGCAGCTGCCCGTCGGTGGCATGGCCGAGGGACTTGTGCAGCTGCCTGTGGCGGCTGGCGGCCATTTGACTGCTGGTTGTGCCACTCCTGGGTGGTTTCAGAAATGAGGTTCGGGCGGGCGGTTTGTGCGGCGTTCCCCCTGCTCCCCTTGTGATGTCAAGCCCACGGGGCTTGACAGTTGGTATGATGGCTCAGTTGTTAAGACCTTGGGCTTGTCAGCTAAAAAGCTGTCAGTCCAGGTTTGAGAGCTGAGTGCCACACAACAGGGTGAGCTCCCATCCTCACTCCTGCTCCTGCCAACCTAGCATGCAAATGCAAGTAGATAAATAGGTACCACTTTGGTGGAAGGTAACAGTGCTCTATAATGCCACGCTGACATTCATTACAGGAATGAGAAAATGTCCTTGGACAGTGCTGTTCAATGGCCTTGAAATGGAGATGAGCACTGACCCCTATAGTCAGCAATGACTAGCGAAGTAAAATCCACAGGGACTTCTTTTTATTTACTCTTTTGAAGAATGCTCAGCACATGCTTGGAATTCAACATTATGGAAGCACAAGCAATAGAACACAGTCAAACTAGAGTCTTGGACTTTAAAAAAGCTAATTTCAATAAACTTAGAGAGACCTTGGGAAGAATTCCATGGATGAGAATCCTAAAAGGGAAAACAACTCAAGAAGCTTCGGAAATTTTGAAAAGTGAGATAATAAAGGCCCAGTCTAGCACAATACCAACAAAGAAGAAAAATAACAGCTTTCAAAAGAAACCAGCATGGCTGCATAAAGAACTCTCTGATAAACTGAAAGATAAAAAGAACAAGTATAAGAAGTGGAAAGAGGGGCACATAACTAAGGCAGAATATCAGCAAACAGCCCGTGCCTGCAAAGATGAAGTGAGGGAAGCTAAGGCTTTATAATGGTATTTGTTTTTCATACCTACATACATTCAGATTCTTACAAAAATTTCTGCAACATTTCTGACCATTGGGTTTTTCTTTTCCTTCAGAATGGGAAGATGATCAACCATTTGTGGATCTCACTATACCCACAGAGCAGGAAGGACACCGGCATGGCATGACCCCTCAACCATGCACAAGCCACACAGCACAAGAGTTAGGAGGTATAACATCTAGCATTTTATCCAACTACAAATCCATTCGTATTATTTTATAATCTAAAAAAGGGGGTCTGTAAAGAGGGTCTTCTTAGCAGATCACAGGGGTCCAGAGGTATGAATATGCCAGAAACTGACAAACGTGTCTGGGGTCAGTATGAATCCTACTTTTTGTACACTCTGGCTATGTCAAAAATCACAAACGCCCACCAATCAGGTAACCCCCCAGCTGAATGATTAGATTATATATCTGTGTCTAGCACCTGATAGGATTAAACATGAGACCAGCAAATGTAAACTTCATAGTGTTAATAGTTTCTTGTAATTAATTCTGCTGAGTTCTTCACCCCTTTTGACCAGTCCACCCTCATATCAAGAAAAAAATATAATACAACTTTCATGTGATTTGTAAAGCACCTTTTATTATAAATTTCATAGCGTTAACAGTTTCCTGTAATCAATTTCTGTTACATTCTGACATATGATCCTCTTCGGAGACAATGGCAATTTGGCTTCAATCTTTGACATTAATGACAGCGGATCACGCATAAGCGCTATACGATGTATAAATATCTTGAGCTCCCCAAGGGAATCCCTGGTGAAATATAAGTTATTCACTTTGTCAGAAATACTGACGATGACCCAGAGAACATGAGGCATAGAAAGTCTAAAGCATAAGCTGCTAATAAGCTCTGTTTCACTGGTTCCATCCGTATGGTCTTCATCTGATTGTAGGCACCCCATTAAACAATGGTGTAATATTTTAATGATACACGCTTTCAGAATCTGAGGCATGCTGGCATTTTGAGATTCCACCGTTTCTAAAACAGGAAATAAGGTAGAATTAGTCTAGCTGTTTCAACTAATCAAAATACTGTTTTCTTAATTTTTATATTTACTTACCATTTGATGTTTTGCAGAATCTGCAACAACAAGGCTTTATAAATTTGTTGTCTTCCACAACGCCGCGTAGGTCAGGTCCTTTTCTTATTCTGCGTCTACGCTTGGGAGGTTTGGGGGTCAAATTTACATCAAACAAATCACCATCAATATTTGCCATCTTCAAAAGGCTGCTGGAATTAATTTGCTAGCTTTTCAGATCTGCCTGTACAACACCCCCACGCATGCTATGACACGTCCTTGAGCCTTGTGCCTGTCCAGAATCACGGGGAATGACATGTCCAGATATGCCCACAACACACATACCTAAAACATCAATCTGTTCTGACCAGTCAGAAACGCTTCACTTTTGCTGTAAGGTTAGAATAAATTTTATTAAATCTCTGCTATGAACGGTTACGCGTACATATGGATTCGAGGGAATTACAAATGCCAAAATATACGTCTTTAGATTTTTAAAAAGGTAAAAATCCAGCTGTGGGCTTTAAAAGATCTGTGGTTTTTTCCCCCTACATTCAGGGAAAATGTTTTTAAAATTGCCTGGTTTAAATGCAAACCCTGGCCGCCTTTTAGGTGATCCTTCCCCCCCCCCACCCCCAGCTTTTGAGGTATTGATTTCTAAAACTCCACAAAAATTAAAAGCATCATTAGGCTATAATGATTAGAAATAAAAAGCTTTTTTTTAATTACCCCCCCCCCAAAAGCAGGGTTTTGTTTCCCAAAAACACAGGTCACATCTGGGGAGGAGGGCTGCGCACGTCACTTCCGTTTATGGGCATGGCCTGGTGACGTCATCAGCATGTGGCTTTGTTTACTTTGATGACGTCACTGATCAAAACTACTAATAAGTTCCATTAAAAGTTTGTATGTACTTATACTACTACTGCTACAGTATTTGGAGGAGGCTGGTGTGATCTTGGACCACAAAATATCCCCATTTTTATTCAGAAAAAGCAGAGATCCATATCATAATTGTTTGGTTTCCTATGTTGATTTCTAAGACTTTGCATGAAAGTTGGAACCTGCTATAGAATCTTTCAAGTTATAACTTTACAGCAGTGCTAAAGGCATATTATTTACCAGAGTATTGAAATGGTTATGAAAAACGTTCGGAGAATATCTCCAGGAAAACTTTTTAATGCAAACTTTTAAATGCAATTATCTTGCTTCAATGGCAGAGGGGTTTTTTTTTGGGGGGGTGGGCATCTAGACACTATCAGTGTATCCTTCCAATCCTCCTTTATTTACTTCTCTCTTTTAATGTTTATTTTTCTTTCCAGAAATGATTCTGAAGAGTAAAAGGAATAGCTGAATGTTGGCCGTGTTCACGTATAACACTAAGACAGAATTTAATACAAAGATGGGATATTGAACAAGCCAGGAGCAAGCTAGAATCTATCTGCCACATTTATGAAATAATAAGGAGGAGGGTTATTACTAATACATTTGCAACACCATCAGTATTTTAATGCTGGATTCTGGCTGCTGAATTCCCAGCATAAGCAGATGTAGGTTCAGATGTCAAGGCAAACCAGAATCTATTCTTAAATTAAAATTACCACTTCTGTAAAAGCATAGCATTTGTGGGGACCATCTTGTCTCTCAACATAGTTCCCCTACTTGTAACTGGATAGTGATTCACTATTGAGAATGGTCCACTGCTTCTTTGGCATCAATTAGTTTTCAGTTTTAATGTAAAAAAAATCCTGGAGCTTGAAGCTTCTGTTTGTGCAACTGAATGTTCCTGAGAGTGGGAAACTGATCTGAGCCATGATTAGTAAAGCAATTTTTCTAACTGTAACAAAAAGGGGATTTATTTACAGGAAAGCTATAAGAATAGCTAAAGCCTAGCTCCTACCTGTCTAGCAAAGAGCACGGGAATACAAACCTGGGAAGAAATGCAGAATCTCGGATTACCAAATCCTTAGGCAAAGGAAGGGCACAGAGTCAGCTCTTAAATCTCTACACATTATTGCCCCCTTATGTTGGTAGGCATGAAGTGCTGAGGAGTCAATGTCATTGGATTAGCACCTGCAATGCAAATAATATAATATAATATAATATAATATAATATAATATAATATAATATAATATAATATAATATAATATAATATAATATAATATAATATAATATGCAAATAATATATTAACTGAAATTTTAGTCTTGAACTTATTGCATCTTCTAAATCCATTTTTTTCTGTATTATCTGTTTTGACATTTGTAGTAATCAGTATTTTACGACATGTTCAGACTGACCTATGATTTATATTTTATACTACGTTGCTTGTGCCTCACATTAGGTCTTTTCCACAGTTGCTAATTCTTTAGCTATTGGTTCTATATCCAAAGGTGCTTTTTTCAGAAGGCAACTGGACTTTCTTGTTTTTCTCTGAAGACGTTTCGCTTCTCCTACCAGAGGCTTCTTCAGCTCTGACTGGATGGTGGGCAATGGAAGCTTTTATACTCCTTGCAAACAGCTGGTCATTTGCATTCTTTTAGAGAGTCTCCGGGGCCCTTTGGAGGTTGACCTGTGTCCTCAGGGTCACCTGAGTAGTGCAAATGTGTGCGGAGCCTTCTTAGCTGCAGGATGGTCTCTGCCCTGTGTCCCTTCACTGTTGAAGACAGATGCAGGCTGTTGGGGATGAGTCTTTGTTGTCTGCATCTCAAACTGAAGCGCAAACGGTTCCTGTAGTCTGCAATGTTTTCTGGAAATCCATTCATGCCCTCCCATCGTTCAAAAGGTGTTCATCCCAAAATGCATAACTAACTGTCTATGGAGATACTCATTCATCCAGGTCATGGTTGTCCCAAAGGTGTTTTTTTTTCTCCAGGAGGCAATATTTGTTCTATAAGTAGATTTTTATTTGGTGCCCATTAAAGCTATTAATGCAGACATGTTATTTCCCTATTTCCTAAGGAGCAGTCTTGATCTGAAGAAACAGTGTTTCTTAACTATAAGTTCGGTTTCTTTTACTTCCACTTATATATTTGAGTATTTCTATACTTTTTCAGGTCCCCCCCCTGCTTACAGAATTCTCTTCTGAGCTTTCCCCTCTTTTTGAAAGCTGAGAATATACCATAAATATTCCTAACAGGCAAACAGATGCTTCTTACTTGCAACTTTTTTCAAAAATTTGAGATTATTTAGTGGGAGACATGATATCAGCTACAATAAGTAGAGCAGCCCAGAAAAGCAATTCCACAGTAAGGATAAAATTATTTTTATAGAGATTGGCTTATAATAATAGAATTTTGCAAGTCTGGTTATGCTGAACCTCCCCCCACTTCTTATACCGCAATGAATCAGATAGGTGTCTGCCAGAGCAACTTACAAATATTATCTTATTTCTCTGTGCTTAACAATGTTACAGCCCTTTTGCCTAGGTAGTAGTTATTGTTTATTTTTATCAAGGCCATTGTCCTTACTTTCTACATGATAGAAGAAAACACACTCCAAACTGTTGATAAGGCCTGGATAAAATGGATGGGTCTAGAACACAAATGTAATTTAATGTAATGTTAATTATACTATAATAATTCAATAAAAGGGACGCAGTGGCTCAGTGAGTTAGGACGCTGAGCTTGTCGATCAGAAGGTCGGCAATTTGGTGGGTCGAATCCTGAGTGCCGCGTAACAGAGTGAGCGCCTGTTACTCGTCCCAGCTTCTGCCAACCTTGCAGTTCGAAAGCATGTAAAAAATGCAAGTAGAAAAATAGGGACCATTATGGTGGGAAGGTAACAGCGCTCTGTGCGCCTTTGGCATCTTGTCATGCCGGCCACATGACCACGGAGACGTCCTCGGACAAGCGCTGGCTCTTCGGCTTTGAAAGGGAGATGAGCACCGGCCCCTAGAGTTTGAAACGACTAGCACACATGTGCGGGGGAAACTTTACCTTTTACTTTTTAATTCAATAAAATAAATATTCCAATTCTCCACCTATTTGGTAAATTTCCTCCTTCAGAGAAATTTTTTGGAGACATTCAAGATCAACATTATGGCAACTTCAAATTGTGTACCTTGTCCTACAAAATTGCGGTTGCAAATGACATGACAATTTCTCAATCAACACAATCTGTATAAAACACAGCAGGCTATTTCAGTTTTCAAATGTTATTTTATTCAGATACAGAAATAATTGTCCCGGAAAGGAAGTAGATTCAGCATGATATGACACACTGACTCAGAAAATATATTTAAGCAGAGTGCTACATTCAAATTGATGAGGTTTTTTGTTTTTGTTTTTTCTAAAAAAAGTCCTACCTGACTTGTTCTGGAATCTGACTTCTCATCAATTAATTGCACTGATTTAACAACCTCATAAAATGAGTCAAGCCTCAAAAGAACTGAATCCCAAAAGTCAAAGAAAAAGTTCATTCTAACAATTTGGCTGGTGACCAAAGATTTTTGCATTCTTTTTAAAAAAGCAGTCAGAGACATCTCACATAGTTATAGAAGACAATCAGTTTGCTAGAGAGCTGGAGAAAGATCTCCAGTATGATAGTTCTCATATTATAGACCATCAATAATTCATCAAACTACATTTTCCAGCAGTGTTTTTCTGTACATGTAAAGCTCTCATCACATTTGGTTTGATACTTCTTTTTGTCTATTATTTTTTCAATATCAAAAGCTGTCAAATTCAGACCACATATAATAGTGGAATTATATAGCAAACAAAGAAATTATTATATAATAAAGTAATTTTATACTTAAACATCTATTCCACAATTCACCTTATTTAAATTCTTCCAAGTTAAGAAGCTACATTGGCAAGGAAAAATGACCTGCAGCATTATGGAATCGTTGTATAATTCCTTTATATGGATAATAATCGTAAGATTACAAATGTAACAGAGTCGTTAATGCTCCATAAGCAGTAATAAATTAGCTACTTGTATAGCTAATTTCAAATCCTGCTTTCCATAAAACTTGGGATTTTTCTTTAAGGAAACATTTAATCTAATTTGAAAATGCATTGGCTCATACAGTTGTGCTGTTGCTGCAGAATTAAAATCCTTTGTCTTTTAAATTAAAACAAGAAGAAAATATCCTCATTTGCAAATCTGGTTTTAAAAGTAGTTAATAGCTTCTGTTTAAGGCACCCAATCCAACAACTCTGATTATGAATGAGAAAATGTGTAAAAAGGAGGTAATACACCTTTTAATTTCAAGAGTAATTATAAATTAAACTATAGCTTAATACTAAAATCTGCATCTTTAGGCCACACTAAATTCGTGAAATAACTTTGAGAAGTCTTTAATGTGCGGTAAGAATTTTCTATCTTCGTTGTGCTTTGAAAAGCAAAGCTGTGAGATACAAATGTAGTAAATGAGAAGAGACATGAAGGCAATTAGAGCCATATATGCCAATCTACTGAAAAATATTGTACAACAGGCCAGTCATTTAATTTAATCCTCAAACAATCACTAGTAAATCCCTATTGAGTTCTCTTCTTAATGCCTTAGTTAACAAGCCATGAAGTTGTGTTCAACCAAGCTAAAAGGTGAACAAGAGAAAGCCAGGAGGCCACCTCATACAATTGCTTTATAATCAGGGTTACACACAGGCCCACACCTACAGGGTGAGGACGTTCCAGCCTAATAGCCACAACCACAAGCTTCTAAAATCAGCTTGATGTGAACAATAGTCAAGTCCTTTGACCAGTAGCTATGAATGGACATAAGGAGACACTCCTCAGTGCAGCTGAAATCAATGACGCTTCTGCCTTAGACATACTTTTCTTTCCATAGTCCTCAACTTGCAACAGTTCATTTAGTGACCATTCAAAGCTACAACAGCACTGGAAAAAGTGACTTATGACCATTTTTCACAGTTATGACCTTTGCAGCATCCCCATGGTCACGTGATCAAAATTCAGAGGTTTGGCAACCGGTTCATACTTATGACCATTGCTGTGTCCCAAAGTCATGTTTATGTTTCTGTTTCTGTTTATTGGACTTATATACCGCCCTTCTCCCGTAGGACTCAGGGCGGTTCACAAGGAATTTAAAATAACAATACACATTACAAAAGTTAAGAGCAATTAAAATAATTAGATTTAGTCCTTGAATAAAATAAAACCCCTATTAAACTCCAATTAAAACCCAATTAAATAAAATTACAATTAAAATTCTCAGTCCTGGCCGGAAAGCTCAAAGAGCCAGGTCTTCAGATCCCGGCGGAATGAACGAAGGTCAGGGGCAGTCCTGAGCTCTACAGGCAGCTAGTTCCAAAGGGCAGGCGCACCCACAGAGAAGGCCCTCCCCCTGGGTGTTACCCACCGGCAATCTTTTGCCGGCGGTACCCTGAGAAGGCCCTCCCTGTGGGAGCGCACAGGACGAAGGGAGCTTGATGCCGGCAGCAGGTGTTCCCTCAAATATCCCGGACCCAAGCCATTTAGGGCTTTATAGGTCATCACCATGTGATCCCCTTTTGTGATCTCCTGACGAGCCAAGTCAATGGAGAAGCCAGATTCACTCAAACAACCCTGTTACTAACTTATCAGCTGCAGTGCTTCACTTAACAACTGTGGCAAGAAAGGACGCAAGACTCATTTAACAAATGTCTCACTTAATAACAGAAATTTGGAGCTCAATGATGGTCGGAAATCGAGGACTACCTATACTACATTTTCATATTATAAATATATAGCCTTTATTTCTTGTTTGAGAAGGAAAAAATAAACTGCAAATTATATTTATTCTCTCCCTTGAAAGAACAAACTCAAAGGAAATAAAAAATCAGGAAAGAATTATAATTATAATATATGAACACATATTACCCCAGTGGTAAGTGTAGAAAAGACAAAGAGAGATTAGATGAGACCTACCTCATCTGCACAGAGATTATACATGAAGCAACTCTGCTGGTCAGCTTTGTACCTGGTGATGTACAGAGTAGAACAGCTGCAGGCATCAGGCCCTATGTAGAGTACCTAGGGCTTTTTTTCTCATAGAACGCTCAGAACGGAGTCCCAGCACCTTTTTTGGATGGAACCTTGTAGGGTAGGCAAGGCGGGTTGTATGATGTGTGTGAGTTCCGGCACCTTTTTCTTTTACAAAAAAAGCACTGAGAGTACCTATACATCTGGCCAAATTCACAAATACTTCGGATTGGGGAAAAGATTGGCCACTGAGCTCATTATCAACAACTGATCGTACCATTGAATAACAACTTCCTTCCAATATACAAGACGGGGAACTACTCAGCCTCAGTATCTGATGTCCTGTTATTGGAAGTTCTGGAGACAAATCTCTGCCTTTCCATTATTTGCAATGTTGCCCTCTAAGAAAGAAATTACAGGGAAAATAGGGCGTAGCAAGAGATCTACGGCAATTATAAAAGAACTTTTGCTATGGATTCTGTTGAGAAGCACTTTTGTTTTCTTATCTCAGTGAACCACGAAGGAAGCTTGGAGAGCAATTATCTTTCATAAAACAATAATTCTGACTCATTTTGACAATGCCTGACATAACTAGGGGTTGTTATTGTCTCTTTCCACCACCACCCCTCAACCAAAATACCCTATGAACTCACAGTCACATATAGTATCTGATTTTTCTTTGCAAAATTTCACACAATGTTCAGATGATTATGCACCATTGTGTGGTCATATAATCATTTCAAGTAATTATGAAAAGAAGAAAACCTCTGAAGGAAGGCATCCCCTTCTACTTTGACCACAATATTATGAAAGAAAGGGGGGAAAAATCCAGCTGGCACATTTTTAGAAGTAAACTAACATTCCCCCCCACAGCAAAAAAGCAATTCAATCTGAAAATATGCCCAATGTTTTATTTCAAATCTGGACATGAATCTACTGGAACAGAAACTCACAAGACCCAGAGTGGAAAGTAAAACAAATTGGATTTATACCCATTGCTAATTACTGGTAATTGCTGCCCTTTTTACAAGAGGCAAAAAAACAGAACAATGACTAAAACTTTCCTAATTATGCTTTGTTCTCCTCTCTCCATACCACCACTCTTTGCATCTTGCTCACGATAGCAGCTGGTGAGAAAAGGCCAAAGGTGGGGGGGGGGGAGAAATATGAAGGCAGAAAGAAGAAGAGAAGTTTTATCCGACAGTGCAGTTTTATATGGAAAAATTTCAGCTCAATGCAATTCATGGTTATCTCATAAAGGATCCTTTCCTGAATGAGGGAGGGTATTATAGTTAATTGTAGGATTGTTGTTGTTAGCTGCGAAGTCATGTCCGACCCATCGCGACCCTATGGACAATGTTCCTCCAGGCCTTCCTGTCCTCTACCATCTTCTAGAGTCCATTTAGGCTCACGCCTACTGCTTCAATGACTCCATCCAGCCACCTCATTCTCTGTCGTCCCATTCTTCTCTTGCCCTCAATCTTTCCCAGCATTAGGCTCTTCTCCAGTGAGTCCTTCCTTCTCATTAGGTGGCCAAAGTATTTGAGTTTCAACTTCAGGATCTGGCCTTCTAAAGAGCAGTCAGGGTTGATCTCCTCTAGGACTGACCAGTTTGATCACCTTGGAGTCCAAGGGACTCGTGGGAGTCTTCTCCAGAACCAGAGTTCAATTTCACACAATGTTCAGATGATTATGCACCATTGTGTGGTCATATAATCATTTCAAGTAATTATGAAAAGAAGAAAACCTCTGAAGGAAGGCATCCCCTTCTACTTTGACCACAATATTATGAAAGAAAGGGGGGAAAAATCCAGCTGGCACATTTTTAGAAGTAAACTAACATTCCCCCCCACAGCAAAAAAGCAATTCAATCTGAAAATATGCCCAATGTTTTATTTCAAATCTGGACATGAATCTACTGGAACAGAAACTCACAAGACCCAGAGTGGAAAGTAAAACAAATTGGATTTATACCCATTGCTAATTACTGGTAATTGCTGCCCTTTTTACAAGAGGCAAAAAAACAGAACAATGACTAAAACTTTCCTAATTATGCTTTGTTCTCCTCTCTCCATACCACCACTCTTTGCATCTTGCTCACGATAGCAGCTGGTGAGAAAAGGCCAAAGGTGGGGGGGGGGAGAAATATGAAGGCAGAAAGAAGAAGAGAAGTTTTATCCGACAGTGCAGTTTTATATGGAAAAATTTCAGCTCAATGCAATTCATGGTTATCTCATAAAGGATCCTTTCCTGAATGAGGGAGGGTATTATAGTTAATTGTAGGATTGTTGTTGTTAGCTGCGAAGTCATGTCCGACCCATCGCGACCCTATGGACAATGTTCCTCCAGGCCTTCCTGTCCTCTACCATCTTCTAGAGTCCATTTAGGCTCACGCCTACTGCTTCAATGACTCCATCCAGCCACCTCATTCTCTGTCGTCCCATTCTTCTCTTGCCCTCAATCTTTCCCAGCATTAGGCTCTTCTCCAGTGAGTCCTTCCTTCTCATTAGGTGGCCAAAGTATTTGAGTTTCAACTTCAGGATCTGGCCTTCTAAAGAGCAGTCAGGGTTGATCTCCTCTAGGACTGACCAGTTTGATCACCTTGGAGTCCAAGGGACTCGTGGGAGTCTTCTCCAGAACCAGAGTTCAAAGGCCTCAATTCTTTGGTGCTCAGCCTTTCTTATGGTCCAACTTTCACAGCCATACATTGCAACTGGGAAGACCATAGCCTTGACTATACGCACTTTTGTTGACAGGGTGATGTCTCTGCTTTTTAGTGTGCTGTCTACAGTAGATTTGCCATGGCTTTCCTCCCCAGGAGCAAGCGTCTTTTAATTTCTTGGCTACAGTCCCCATCTGCAGTGATCTTGGAGCCCAGGAAAATAAAATCTGTCACTACCTCCATTTCTTCCCCATCTATTTGCCAGGAATTGAGAGGGCCGGATGCCATGATCTTGGTTTTCTTAATGTTTAGTTTCAACCCAAGTTTTGCACTCTCCTTCTTCACCCGCAACAAGAGGCTCTTCAGTTCCTCTTCACTTGAAGAGGAAGAGGAAGAATTGTAGGATAGAATGTCTTATTTGCATATTCAGATTCAATATGTGGGATTCACATGCATCAAAATGCTTCATGATAGAAAAAGGAAGCTACTTTCATAGAAAACTGTTTCTCTTGGAAGGGAAGGAGGTTAAGGTTAGCGGATGTACTGAGATAGAAAAATGGTAATTTGAGACAGTCCACCTACTTTTCAGATGCAGAACCTTTTGAAAAAATAGATACGATTTGGATTTCAGAAACTTGATAACTAAGGTCTCTAAAATAGTGATTCCAGACTTTCTTTGATCATGATCCTGGGAGTTTGGTTTACAAAAAAATAATAATCTAGCTCTTTAGATGGAGATTACATGAAACATTGTTACAGAAGGAAGCAATAGTGGAGGAAGTAAAAATAAATTAAAATGGGCTCCAGTACAAGTCTGAAATTTCAGATCAGATCAGATCTCTGGTCCCAGTGAACCAAACCGAGATTGGATCCTGCAATATTATCCTTCAACATGTATATTTGCCTCCAATTGTGAGAAACTAAAATAATTTTTAGAAAACAATTTAAATAAAGGCACTGTTTAAGATAGATTTGGGATGGAAGAGAGCTTTTATTAAAGGCTGTTTTATACAACATACAGTAATAGTGAATTCGAAAAACAAAAAAGAGACAAGAGACGGGATACGATAAAAAGAGAAGAATTAAATTTCCAGAGAAAATAATATGGATTTAATCTCATCAAAATAAACTTTTACAGCCACAAATGTTAACAGTAAGAGAAATAGAAATAAAAATTATTTAAATTATTTAAAGCAAAAAAAAATTGAATTTGCGAACATATCGGGGAAATGATTAGCCTACAAATTAAGAAAAGAAGAAAAGAAAATGGTATTGAAACTTCAAGAGGGAGATACTGTCTTAATGGATTATGTGGTCATGCAAAAATCATTTCAATATTATTCTAATTTGTATAGAAGACGTGATATTCCTTTGGAGAAAATAGATGAATATTTTAAAAAACAAAATGATCAAGGATTATAGAGAAGCAAATACAAATTATTAATGGACCTATAAAAATGCAGGAAATTTTTCAAGTGATAAAAAAGATTCAACCAGGAAAAGTATCTGAACCAAATGGATTACTGGGTTTTTAATATAAATGTTTTGAGGATGAACTTTTACAACTTCTACAAAATATGATGAATTTATTTCATCTGGAGGAAAAATGCCAGAGACTTTGAAAGAGGCTAACATAACATCGATACTTAAAGCAGGATAAGATTTTACCTTAACAAGAAATTTTAAAGCAATAAATAAATTTATACTTTTATAATCGCTGTAAAGGAAAATCAGAAATGGACAAGCTACTTTATTTATTTTCTTTTTGCATTTTGGCCTTCCTTTTTTCTTTTCTTCTTTACCTTTATATATTAAAATTTTAATAAAGTTATTTGAAAAAAGTAGAATTAGAGCAATAAATTTAACCTGCCAGTGACTTTTTCCCCGATTGGCATATAAGAAAATACTTGTGCAGTTCTTTGTTTCTTTTGAGAAACGGGACAAATAATAGAGATAATAGTAGAGGAATAATTGTTCGTGTACTATGGCCTTAGAAACCTAAAATTAAGGTTTAAAAAATTAATGTTTTCTTTAAACTTCAATAAAAATAGAATACATTCTCAGCAAGTACTACTACATCTTTTTGGCACAAAGCATTCATCAAATGCTTAGGAAATTTCAAGAGACATGATTTTTCTCTGCTTACATCAGGAAATTTCAGGGTTCTTTTCATATGAGAAAGTCTTAACATATCAATTAAATCTGAAATTCACTTCACATAATTGCAGAGAAGCAAATATGCCAGCTAAGCTTGTCTATTTCTTTATACATACTTCTTAGAAAATAAGTAAATGCTGCCCTAAATGCTGAGCTGTTTACAGCATTCAGGACTCACACTTTGTGAGCTCATGCCCTTTAATAAATGTGTTAGTTGGAAAAGGTGCTACTTTCTGACTTTTTGCCATCATGGACTACAATATTCTACAATATTCACAGATGATAATTCCACCTTTCTTCATTTTTGCTACAAGGCTATAAGACTAGTTAGGTGCCACTGAATCAAATCCACCTCCATCTCAGCCTGCTCTTGGACACAACCTGCACCCTTTCCAGAGGCATTCCAGTGATACTTTTAATTTTGTCCATCTCCTTGACTGTTGCTTCATGCTCAAACTTCCTTCAAACATGATAAACATATTTTTCCCTAGTCCATCATCTATTAGCATAACAATCCCCAAATACGTGCATTTCTGCTTGCTAATAATACCTCAGGAGAGAACACCATAACTGCTTGATCGAGTCTGCTTAGAGACCATGATTCTCCTTGTAATCATGTCCCAAATACAAAATTCAAATTTAATTATCTTCTTTCTCTCAATGTTCAGTATTCACAGCCATATATTACGCTGAAAAAGCCATTGCTTTAATTAGTCTGATCTTTTCTGTCATAGAATGTCTTTATCTGTCATGATCTTGTCTAAGATAGTTCCTTCACTATGAGGAACCTCTTTCCTTCTTCAGCACAGTGTCCTTCGATATCTAAGAATATATCACTTCTGCTTCTTTACTGGCAACTGTGTATTCAATAAGCATGTTTGTTCACATTATCACTGTGTTTTTAAAAATTTAACAAGTCAGATTAACATGAGCTCTGTTTATTATGAAGATTCTCAGATAAACAAATGCTAGTGCCATTATTCCTAATAAATTTCATATTCTGGCATAATTTAAACAATCAGAGATTTTGCTGGTGAAGGCTTTTATGACCGGTATCTGTTGGGCAGAACTTCGGGGTTTAGTGACTGTGGCAGATTTAGTGAAGTTTTTCTAGCAAATTGTTGGAACCAGCTGCCCGTGGAGCTCAGGACTACCCCTGACCTACGTTCATTCCGCCGAGACCTGAAGACTTGGCTCTTTGAGCTCTCTGACCCAGGCTGAGAATTTTAACTGGGTTTTATTTTCAGGGATAATTTAATCTTTTATTTGTCTTTTAACTTTGTATTTTGTATTGGTATGATTTTAAAATGCCCTGTAAACCGCCCTGAGTCCTTTGGGAAAGGGCGTTATATAAATCTAATAAAATCTAAATCTAAAATCTTCAGGGGCAAAACGCCCACAGATGTTAAGCCTGATTATTTACCCTGCACCTCATCAAAAAGCAGTACCTATCATAAATCAGCTCCCAAATATGGCTGATCAAAAACCTCTTTAGCAAATGAGGTAGTTAAAAGGGATCAAGATTGGAAGACAGGGCAGAGTTTAATTTCAGCACCTACGTAACTGGGGGCTGGGAGGAGAGAAAGATCAAGAAGTCTGTCCATCCTAGCTTTTGTTCTGTTTTCTTTATTGGGGGAAAAAATGTGGATTTGTGAGAGAGGGAAGAGGTAAAGCAAAGGAAAAGGATGAACTTTGGGAAGTTCAAACTTTTTTTAAACAGTATTTTATTAATTTTTTTATAATCACAAATCCTTAATGTTTTATCAGCAACATGTTGTCTGGGTTCCGATATTTAGCTTACTAATACATGTTAAACTCCTTTCTCTCTACCTCATTTTTCTAGCCATTGATAAAATGTATCCCATGTTCTAAAGTTTCTCTTTCATTTTCAGTGTAAGTCTGTCCATTTCTGCACAGTCCAAAATTTTCTTAGTTGTCTCTTCCTCCACTGGTAATTCTTCATCTTTCCAATGTTCATCAAATACAATTCTCTCTGCAGTTAGTATATGTAACATTAAATATACACGTTCTTTTTCATAATTTCCTACAATTATACCTAACAAAAATAATTCTGGCTTAAAATCTACATTTTTTTAATCATTTTCTCTAATCATATATGTATTCTTGACCAAAATCGTTTGGCTTTAGGGCATGTCCACCAAAGATGATAGTATGTGCTTGGTTTTTGTCTACATTTCCAACAATTGCTAGACATCTTTTTGAACATTTTTGCTAACCTCATATGTGTTAAGTGTCATCTGTAAAACATTTTATGTAGGCTTTCTTTGTAAGCCAGCCGCCTTTGTTATTTTAGAGTTTTTTTCCCAAAGGGAAGTTCATCTTTGAGCTGCTGCCTTTGCATGCAGGGGGCTGGCGAGAGTTAGGAAAAGCCTATAGTCTTCCAATTGCCAGTTGGTTGGAGTAGAGGCTTAGCCAAAAGGGTGGTTTCCTTCTTTTGCAAAACATCACCAGTGAATGGATCGGAAGCGTCGGAGCTTCTCATGACCAAGCACCAAGAGCCGTGGTGACGCACTGGTTAGAATGCAGTATTGCAGGCTGATTCTGCCCACAGCCAGGACTTCGATCCTAATTGGCTCAAGTTGACTCAGCCTTCCATCCTTCTGAGGTTAGTAAAATGATGAACCAGATTGTTGGGGGCAACATGTTGACTCTGTAAACCGCTTTAAACACCGTCAAGCGGTATATAAGTCTAAGTGCTATTGCTACTGCTATGGTTTGGAAGCTTCCTTGGCATTTAAAGGGATGCTGGGTCCTAATCTAGCTGGGCTCTGCCCTGTGGCACCCCACCCTTCTCCACACTGACCTGTTTTTGGATTTGCAAAGCTTTTTGCTGTTTTATGCCTCCTTTCTGGACCCAGCTGGGTGGCAAGTCTCCCAGTGTGTGCCCCACCTCTGGATCACCCCAGGTTTTGCTTAATGACCCATGCGAGTGTTTAAGGACTGCATCAGGGAGAGCAGGGAGTGGTAGTCATAAAATGAGGCCATCTCACTTAAAAGGCTGTCAGGACTTGCTGACCCTAATGAGCAGGCTCCATTATGGTAATCAGTCAAGGACTACTGCATAAAGACAGGGAGATCATTAAATCTGCTCAGTTGCCTGCAGTCTCTGTAGCAGACCAATTTGCCTTTGAATTTGCCATAGTTGCTGGCAAAACATGAAGAAATCTGTTCTATAGTTCGTGGTCACTAAACTCTGAAACCCAGCACTGCCAAACTACTTTGCTGAAGTAAATATCTTTCTTAAACTGTCTTATTTTCTCCATTATCCATCTTACTGCTAGCTCTTGGAGTCATACAAAGTACATCCATTTACTTTAAGAAATGCCCATTTCTTTGACATTTCTCTTTTCATGCTACAATCTTAGACAAAACTCCCGATTCCCTTTAGGTAAGTTCAGAATCTACAAACCTTCAGCCTATTGCCCTGGCGGCATTTGATGTGCAGCATCTGCTTCCCAACTCTGCTATCAATGTAAGCCTTGCTGCTTACCTCACCCTTAATACCAATGGATGGCTAAACCGCAGGTCTCCAACACCCTCCATCCCTGCAAGTAATTACAAGCCTTTGTAGCAAGCCGGATAAATAACTTTGCCAAATTGTAAACTGGAGAACCAGAGTTATAGCTTTAAAAGAACACAGCTTCTTCCAGATGTATCCTTCCCTTCCCTTTTTGCCCATTCGATCTTAACCATCGTGTACCAGGTTGGTTTCTGCATCACAGCAAAAGAATGGATGAGGAAAGCCATAGCTACACACATCCTGTTTCAACTGTTACTTCAACTGTTACTTCAAAGGTTTCAACACAGAGCTCTTTTGTTGAAACTAGTACTGGGCTGAAAAGCACTATTATAGCTTTTTAACCATCCATATTCAGCATGATAAAAAAAATTCCTGTTGATATTTTTCAAAAGGAAGGAAGGAAGGAAGGAAGGAAGGAAGGAAGGAAGGAAGGAAGGAAGGAAGGAAGGATACAATATTTGTATGGTGGAAATGCAATAAGATCTTCATTAGGTGGCTGAAAGCTTCCTGCCCTTTGCTGTACAATGAACCTCCTGATGGTCTGCAGCCCCCTTAGCTACCCACAGTCCACAGAAATAGTGAAGGGAGGAACACTTCAAATCAAGAGAGAGACAAAGAACGCTAGCAAGGCTGCTGAGTGACGGGAAACCTGCAATTGCTCTAAGTCTTCACTATCTCATCACAATCAAGTAAAAACAATGGTAAAAGAAAAATCAAATACATTCTAAAACACTCCCAGAATGGTAGAGACAAAGGGAAGGCTCTTTTTTCAGGAGAAAAAAAGTTATCACATTTTGGGTACAAGAACAAAAACTTTGGGCGCAGTAGATAGGCAAAACAATCAACATCAGATTCCGGAAAGAACATGTCTACCATATGTTGTGAAGAAAGTAGGCTGAAGAGATAAGAAAGTCAATCTGAAACGAGCAGCCGGAGGTAGGACGGTTCACTGCTGTGCTGCAAGGTCTGTTTAACTCAGAAACTTAGCAGATCAATGAAAAACAACAACAACTAAAGTGATACAAGAGTGCTGACAGAACGCAGCTGGCAAAGATGGAAAAGAAAGACTGTAGGAGGGCTAGTTGGAACTCCCCTATTCAGATGCCATTCTCCTCCAAGAACACTTCTGTCTTCCCCAGTCCCTGTGTATCACCTGGCCAGGGTGCAGCAATTCAAGGAAGTATGTGTGTGTTTAATTTTTAAGCAATTGTGAATTTTTTTTGTAAGTTATGTCTGAGACTCTCTGTACGCTGTATGTTCCTTTGAGCATCTCATTTACTGTGTTAAGATCTCAAAAATCCAGATTTAACAGAATTTCTGGAAAATAGGAGAACAAGCTTTAAGCACAGGATTTGTTTAAATCCAGCAATCTTACCTGTAAATTCCACAAGTACTTTAGTCCCTGTAAATTATAGATATAAGAAAGCAATTATACGATCCCACATCTCTCTGGAAAGCAGCAAAAGGAATCATTTTTTCTCAATAGTTATATGTCACAACATTTTTGAGACTTTGCTTTTATTCTAGGCATTTTTCCCTAAAGGTAATTGCTTTCATCTAACATTTCTTCAACAATGTTGTTCACTTTTTACAAAAAAAAAAAGCTTTCCAAGAATTCTTTTCCAAGATCCAATACAAAATGTGTGTTTACTTTAGCTCTTCTCCAAACAAGCTTTAAATAAACAGTGTAACACCTGGTATTCTAAATCAAAATAGTGTGTTGAGGTTTCTGTGTTGTTATTGTTGTTGTGTGTAATGTATGTGTATGTGTGTTTGTAGCATAGCCAGGTGAGTATTGAAGGAATGAAGTGGGAAGTAGAACAGCTGCATATTTCCCTGTGCCTCCAGCACAGCCACCATGTCCAGGCAAGTACTGAGCAACCTTAATTAACTCTAATTAATAAAACATATAAAGTTGCTCTAACCTGAATCCTGGTCATCTATTTTTACAGTGACTCCTCTCATTATCTATAACTTTTTTAAACAGCAATGAGCCTTAGTAATAGCACAGGAACCCCCAAGGGGCTGGGGAATAAGGTGTAATATCTGGCTATCATCTAACTAACCATGACTATTTCAACCCCAATAACAGTGCTATGAGAACCAATCTGGTGTAGTAATGGCATTAGGCTAGAAACCAGAAGACTGTAAGTTCTATTCCTGCCCTAGACATAAAGGCAGCTGGGTGACCTTAGGCTAGTCACTTTCTCTCAAGCTGTAGGAAAGAGGCACAGAAACACAGAACTGTAGAATCATATGACCGGAAGAGATCTCAGAAGTCTTCTAGTCCAATCCCCTGCTCAAGGCAGGAATCTTATACCATTCCAGTCAAATGGTTGTCCAGTCTACTTTTGGAAACCTCCGGTGATGGAGCACCCACAACCCCAGGACGCAAGGTATTCCACTGATTAGTTGTTCTTGCTGTCAGAAAATTTCTCTTTACTTCTAGGTTAGATCTCTCTTTAATAAGCTTCCACACATTACTTTGCGTCCTGCTTTCTGGTGCTTTGGGAAATAAGTTAGTCCCCTCTTTTCTGTGACAGCCCCTCAAATACTAGAAGACCGTTATCATGTCCCCACTAATCCTTCTCTTTGATAGGCTAGCTAGAGACATACCTAGCTCCCTCAACCATCATACAATTTAGCCTCCAGATCGTTTATCATCTTTGTTGCTCTTTTCTGCATACTTTCCAGGGTCTCAATTTTATTTGGGGGGGGGGGGGTATTGTGGTGACCAGAATTAGACACAATATTGCAGGTATAGTCTCACCAGCGCATAGTAAAGCGGTACTATCACTTCCCATTTTCTTGATGCTATTCTTCTGTTGGGTTGGGCAAACCACTTCTGAAAAATCTTGCCAAGAAAATTGCAGGGACTTGTCCAGGCAGTCTCTGAGAATCGGAAACAATTGGATGGAAGGGGTGGGGGGCAGAAACAGTGCTATGGATAAAACATTTTCTTAAAGGAACCACACTCTTAACCATTCAGAACCAAAATATATTGACATCTGCTATCTAGACAGAGATGAGCAAATGAGCGACCTCCATATGTTTTGGCTATAATTCCTTCAGTCTTTTATCATTAACGTTTCAATCTGGGATTTATAGAGATACTTACCTTGCCTTCCTGAGTATTTTCATAATGGATACTCTTTTATCTCTTTTATAGTTTGGACAATTTGTACACAGAAGACTCTGAAGAATGTCTGCTCTTCAGGACTTCCTTTTGTCAGTGGTGTTAAATCTCTTGAAAGTTTTAGGGTTTATCTGGACCAGTTTCATCTTTAAGGACAGAAGTAAATGATAAACCATACAAAGGTAAAAATAAAAAAATGCAAAAAAAAGTCCTTAAGGAGAAAAAATGCACTATATTCAGATTTAAAATGTCAGCATATTTAGAAAGTGTAAACATGTATTTCATTTCATGTTATGATTACCTCCAGTTCAAACTCAGTGCAGGATAACATAGTAATCATCAAGGACTAATCCCATTCTTTTTATGTTTAAAAATGTGTTCTTTCATGCCACAGATCTAGGCACCGTTCCCAGGATATTTTTCTTCCTGGTACAGGCTTTTCAGCCGTTCATTCATATAAAGGCCCCAAGTATGATGTATGGGAAAACTATTTCCTTTTTGCAAAACTTTGGACTTCTTCATTTGTCACTTTGATTACTCTGTGAGTGATTTACACTTTTCAAAACACAGTGAGAGCACACATTGTAATGTTCTTGTACGACTTGTTCCAGTGGATTATACTGTGAGAATTTTTGTCCATAGACCTTGTTATCTCATTAAGAGCCTGCTAAACCTAAGTTTTCTTATTTCAGTGAAAAGCCACTGAATCTAACATGGAATCTATTATGGCAGACATGTCAAACTTGCGACGTCACGTGACGTCGCACAACGTATCGGAACTTTTTCTCCATTGCCGGCAATGGGGTGGGTGCGGTTTCCTGATGACGTGTCTGGCCCACCCCTGTCTTATGGTAATCAGCTCCAGAATAAAAAAGGGGAAAAATGTGTTAGATGTCTTCTTAGTTTAACGACTGAATATTTAAAGAGAAAAGAAATAGGTAATTTTGATGCTTTATGGTGCAATGAGATTTTTTAAAATAGCCGAGAAATCTGTTTTGTTGGTTACATTTGTTTTCTCAAAACAGTTTTTTTTTAAAATCCCATTTATATCCCACCCTTCTCCGAAGACTCAGGGCGGCTTACAATTTAAAGCACAAATCAACGTGCTTAGCAATAGCCTTCATTCTATGTATATGCCTGCTTATTAGGGCTTTCACATACACCCCAAGCGGCATTATTACAAAGTCAGCTTATTGCCCCCAACAATCTGGGTCCTCATTTTACCTACCTCGGAAGGATGGAAGGCTGAGTCAACCTTGAGCCTGATGGGATGCGAACCTGCACTAATTGCAGGCAGCTGGTGTTACTTAAGGAGGCATTAGCCCACTGCTCCACCAAGTTTACTTTGGATCAACTGAATTCTGCTGTGATTGTTTCTTAATTTTTTTTAATCAAACTTGATTTAGTTGCCTGGCCTAACTCTTGGCAGTTCATTCAACTTAAACATTAACTGTTTGTAATATTAAATGTTCATATTTAATAAAGTATTATTGCTGCCATTATTGTCTACGAATTTCCATACAGTAGGGGCTTTTGAGAGCTCATTAGAGGCTTGTAGGCTGGCAATTCACTTTTACAATAAACGGAAGGAAATGTAAAATAGATTTTTTTTTGAATGTTGAAATAATAAACTTGAAAGTTTTGCCTTTGTGAAAGGGTGAAAGGTTACCTTAAAGTAGCTGAATGTTTTTAATTTTAAAATAAAGTTAACACAAATTCTTCTTCTTATATAGTGGACATCTCAGTTAATATTGAATAAAGGTTGGTTGTAATTACCTCACAGCTGGGAGCACAATTTAAAAATTATAACAACTATGGATTGGGTTTATCCTATTATCAATATATTTTCAGCTGAAATAAAAAGAATTGTTGACATGATTTTAGAACAAGCATTGCCAGATTATTTCTGCTTGTCTATAACTCTTTTATTTAGGATGTCTCAAGACCTTTCAATGAAATATACAACATTGGAAAGACATCCTTCATCTGATTTGGAACAATATCTTCATCTGTCAACATCTTAATATTTATTTATTTTGACAAAAGGGTAAGGAAGAAAATTTTTGAGCCATTTTGTTCTATTTCTGAATAGGGCAGGTTGGAGCCCATTGGAGAAGACGGTCTTCCAAAAACCTCATATCAACATAAGAACATTAGCAGTGCCTGCTAGATTGGCTCATGCAATCCAGCAGTCGATTCTCACAGTAGTTAATCAGTTGCACAAGAAAATCTACTACTTCCAGCAGAGGGCCTTCAAAGGCAGTCACATGACTTTCATGAATGGGTCCCACCATTTTTGAAGACAGCCAAGCTGGTGGATAGCACAAGAAATATATGGCTGTACAGGTTAGAATCAGCACTTTGAATTGTTCTTTAAAATATATAGGGAGCCAGTGTAAGGCCTGAAACCAATGTAAAGTGTTCATGTCAGCATCTACCCAGCAACACCCAGGCCACTGCATGCTGGATCAAATATGGCTCCTGGGTGATCTTTAGAGACAGCTGTATGTAGACTGAACTACATGCTATTAACTATAAATGACAATCTAACAAGAATAGGTAAAAAGGTAAAGGTTCCCCCGCACATGCGTGCTAGTCGTTTCCGACTCTAGGGGCCGGTGCTCATCTCCGTTTCAAAGCCGAAGAGCCAGTGCTTGTCCGAGGACATCTCCGTGGTCATGTGGCCGGCATGACTAGACGCCAAAGGCGCACGGAACGCTGTTACCTTCCCACCGGAGTGGTACCTATTTTTCTACTTGCATTTTTACGTGCTTTCGAACTGCTAGGTTGGCAGAAGCTGGGACGAGTAACAGGCGCTCACTCTGCTATGCGGCACTCAGGATTCAACCCGCCAAACTGCCAACCTTCTGATCAACAAGCTCAGCTTCCTAACCCACTGAGCCACCGTGTCCCTAACAAGAATAAGACTCATTAAAACATGATTTTAAAAATTGCAGGTATATGCTAGAAAATAAGGAACTACACTAATCTAGTATATCTTCCTGAGGATAAATTCCATTTAACAAGATCTCAGTTTCTCGCTGTGTACTGGATTGTATTCTAATACATACACCTATCAACTTATGCAATTCTGCCCTCTTGTGCTTTATTTAATGTATACAAAAAATTTTTTCAGGAAGGGGGTTGAGTTTGGTCGAGACTGGCATTTGAAATAATCTTTTAAAACTAAGCACACCAATCTCAGTCCTGCCAACCTACTGAAGCTTGTTTTCTTTTTATAAAATCCTAAACACATTAAATGTCAACATGCATATTATATGTCACCCAACTAAGTACCCAGTCAAACTTGGTTTATCTCATACAGGCTCAGTTAGTGCTTCAATTGGAAACCATCAGGGAACTTCAGGGCTGAAGACTAGAGTGGAAAGTAGGAAAATCATAATAGAAGTCAATGGTAACTGGCTTATACATGTAGACAACTCTACGGACTTGTCCTGAAATAATTGCAAGTCAAGTTCAATTCGGACCTGTTCTTTGTTGTTATTGTTGTTCAATTGTTAAGTTGTTTCTGACTCTTCGTGACCCCATGGGCCACAGCACACTAGGCCCTCCTGTAGTTCACCTGAACCCATGTCCACTATGTCACTGCCACTTTCTAACCATCTCATTCTCTTCCCTTTATCTTCTATCTTTCCCAACACCAGGAGGGTCTTTTTCAATGAGGACCTGTTCCTAAAGTAAAGGTAAAGGTTCCCCCGCACATGCATGCTAGTCATTTCCAACTCTAGGGGCTGACGCTCATCTCCGTTTCAAAGCCAAAGAGCCAGCGCTTGTCCGAGGACATCTCTGTGGTCATGTGGCTGGCATGACTAGACGCCAAAGGTGTACGGAACGCTGTTACCTTCCCACCGGATTAGTCCCTATTTTTCTACTTGCATTTTTACCTGCTTTCAAACTGCTAGGTTGGCAGAAGCTGGGACGAGTAACAGGCACTCACTCTGTTACGCGGCACTCGGGATTTGACCCGCCAAAATGCCGACCTTCTGATCGACAGGCTCAGCGTCCTAACCCACTGAGCCACCGCGTCCTGTTCCTACTTTATTACAAAAAACCAAATGAACATCATTTGTTTTATAATTTTCCCTATTTTTCCAGAATCCTTGACCAAAGATAGACCTTTCTGATCTCAAGCAGTTTGCAACAGGTTGCTCTTGAAAACAGAGGGAAAGAAGAAGATAATCAAAACGTTTTCATCCAGAGCAACAGCACTTCTCTTCAATCAAATTGTCACTGGAGCTTTGCTTTCTGTTCGCTGTGTTGGCATAGCACACCCATGATTAACGGGATCGTATCTTATTCAATCAGCTGGTTCGTATGATATACTGAATTATAAACTAATTACAGACATTGGATTGCACAACATAGGCAAAATGTGAGTTGCAATTCATTGTGGAAGCACATGAACTTACATGGAAAGTTTGGTTACTGTGGGATAAGTAGAAAAAAGATCTTGATCTTGTAAACTCAGATAATCTGAGATTTTCAGGCAGTTTTCAAGCAGCCCTTTTCTTTCTTCCTGAACACAGACATGTTCACATACAGTTTATCATCCACTCAGTTTATTCTGAATAGATAGTACATAGATCCAAAGGTATGGGGAGCAAATATGGTCCTAGGATCCCTGGAGATCCTCCAAGACACTCTCAGGGATTTCAAAAGCAAAACTATTTGCCGGCCTATGTTGAAAAATAAGCAATATTGTATTGTCAACTGTAACAATTGCAACCAATTTTACATGGGACAAGCATCACTTCAATTGAAAGCCAGGATCCACAAACACCGGCTGACAGTCAAACACCACGATCCCAAATCCTTAATCTCCAAACAACACCAGTTTGATTGGAGCAACACAAAAATCATCAGCCACACTACCTCCCGCCACGCTTGTGAGTTTATTGAAGCCTGGCACCCCACAAGCAATTCCATCAACAGACACACTGACCTACAAGCAGCCTACAAACCCCTCAGAATCCAAATCAATCGCACAGCCAACCAGCAACAACACTGACCCTCAACCAACCCATGCAAGCCCCCCCTCCCCCACCAGCAGTTCACCTCCCAATGACCCTGACCTGAGGTAACCTCCCCATCACAAGATTCACCCACCACAGACCCTCACTTGACATACCCACACCTGAAGCCCTTATAAACAGCAGAACACTGACACTGACATCCCCTGAAGATGTTACCTAGCCTGGTAACAAAACCCACAAGCTCAGAGAACGAATCTGCACCCTCAAGCAATATTAAAATCCTATCAAACAATCATGAGAAGTTGCAGAGCCAGTGAATGCATCAATTTTGAATTCTAATACGGTAAGTTTCTATAAATATAATCTGTACAAACAAAAGCTATTTTGAGATTGTCCGTAGTTTTCAAATATGGAAAGAGATCCCGAGAGAAAATATTTTGAGGATTTTTAAGGATTTTGAGGATTTTAAATTCAGTTATTCCCGGTTTTGTACACCAGATGGCAGTAAATGGCTGTTCTATAGGATGAAATTAACCTTGGCTACTATCATTAGGTTTCCCAATAACTGTTAATCATTCTGAATCTGAAGCAATTATCAGCTTAATACACCTGATAAGATGGCAATACTCAGATATAGTGAGCTCTAGTCTGCATTTATCCAAATAAATGACAATACAAATAAAAACTTTTAAAAACCTGTTTAGATTGCATTGCAGTTCTTAACCAGGTTAGGATGAGTGGTTAGTAATACAAGCAAAGAGAATAGAGCTGAAAGGGACCTTGGAGGTCTTCTAGTCTAGACCCCTGCTCAAGCTGGAGAACCTATACCATCTCAGACAAGTGACTGTCCAGTCTCTTCTTAAAAACCTCCAGTGATGGAGCACCCACGATTTCTGGGGGCAAGCTGTTCCACTGGTTAATTGTCCTCACTGTTAGGAACTTTCTCCTTAATTCCAGGTTGCTTCTCTCTTTGATAGGTTTCCAACCATTGTTTCTTGTCCTGCCCTCTGGTGCTTTGGAGAATAATGTGACACCCCCCCCCCTCTTCTTTGTGGCAGCCCCTCAAATACTGGAATACTGCTATCATGTCACCCGTTTCTTCTTTTCTTTAGACTAGCCAAACCCAAGTCCTGCAACCGTTCTTCATTTATAAAACAATCTTTAACAATTAATTTCTATAGTCAATATTCCATCTGACAATTTTGTTTGATTTCCCCTATCTCAAACTTATCATTCTTTGCAAGGCATTAAATTAAAACAGCTTTGTTTGTTTAACAACAGTTAAATGTAAATTTTCAATAATCCTATATATCGTTTTAGTTGCCTTATCATAGGTCCTGGCACTATATTTATTTCAGCTTATTTCCCCCCTCCCAAAAAGAATATTTACAAACAACAATCTTTTTTTTTAACACTGAACTGTATTTTCGTTGATGAATTTCATTTCTTTTTTCTCCCTTCATGTAAACCCTCTCATACTTTAGATTTCCCAGTCAATGAGTAAATGTAAAAAGAAGAACAAAAAAGACAATAAAGAATAAGAACAACTTATTTCTCCCTTAACATTCTAAATATTCTTACAAATAACAATCAATTTAACATTCAACTATATTAATATTTATAAATTTAATTCTCTTTTTTCCATATAGACCCTCTATACTTTTATATTTCTTAATAAAAATAGTAAAGAAAAACAGATATAAAGTTAGAGAGAGAAAAAGGAAAGAAAAAAGAAAATTTTATATAAATAATATATAATAAATAATATATAAATAATATATAATAAATAATATAATATATATATATATAGATAGATATATAGATAGATAGATAGATAGATAGATAGATAGATAGATAGATAGATAGATAGATAGATAGATATAGATATAGATATAGATATATATATAGAGAGAGGGGGGGAGGAAAAAATGTATATTTCTTCCAATTCAGAATATATCCATTCCTTCAATTTCCACTCTTCTCAACCTGTACTGAAAATATATTTAATCTATTTAAGCTTTAAACATTCCCTTCAATATTTCTAGTCATCTAGTCCTCTAAAGCTCATTTAAAAATATCTTTTATGTTTCATTCCTATTTAGATCATTCCAACTTGGAAGAATAAAACAAAAGAGCAAAAGAAAAAGGGAAGAAGGAAGAAATTTTTCTTTTTTCTCTGAAAATAATATATTTCAAAATTTTCCCATTGTTTAGCCAAATTCAAATAGATGGTTCTTCTTTCCCCTATACTCCAAATTGTTTAGAAATATTAAATATAAATATATTTAATCTATTTAAGCTTTAAACATTCCCTTCAATATTTCTAGTCATCTAGTCCTCTAAAGCTCATTTAAAAATATCTTTTATGTTTCATTCCTATTTAGATCATTCCAACTTGGAAGAATAAAACAAAAGAGCAAAAGAAAAAAGGAAGAAGGAAGAAATTTTTCTTTTTTCTCTGAAAATAATATATTTCAGAATTTTCCCATTGTTTAGCCAAATTCAAATAGATGGTTCTTCTTTCCCCTATACTCCAAATTGTTTAGAAATATTAAAATATTTCCCATTTGAATTAAATCATAGTTTTTTGTTTTGTATAGTTCCATCCTCCAATCTCTTTCCTCAAAGTTGCATTTAATCATCTCTGGTATCTTTTCCTGAAAGAATTCTTGAAGTGAAGTTGAATTGAAAATAAGTTGGTTCATACTCTCAGGGTTCTTCTGTATTATCTTGTAGTATAAAATCATTATCCCTTGGGAGTTTTGCTGCTTAATGTATGATTCCTTCTGTAGAGCAAGTATTTCCATTTTTTGTTCTATATTTTCAGAGATTTCTTGAAGTGAAATTACATTGAGAATAAGTTGATTCATCCTTTCAAAATTATTCTGCATCTCTATGTAATTTAAAATCGTTGTCCTTTGAAAGTATTGTTGCTCATCGCATATTTCTTTTTGTAGCATATTCATTCTTTCAGACATGTTATTGTTTACACAAGTGCAGTCCAAGAGCTTAAAAGTTCAAAAACAAAGGAAAAGAAGAAAGAGAGATCCTCATCCACCAGCAGGTGTCAGCATTTACTCATTTATCATGTCTTTCTACTTGTTTTCTTTCTCCGGACTGCGACAGGGACACCGCCCAAACAAAAGAGACAGAACAAATATTCCTCCCCCTCTCTCTTCGGAGATTTTATCTTGGGGGTTTCTTCTTCAGGAAGAGTAGATAGGATAGAGAAAATCAATATTCGTACCCAGATTCAAGCATGCTGTTTATTATCTGCTTATTTGATCACTTTTGACTTCTCTTGGCATTCAGCTGTGACTGGACGCGACGTTAGCCAGCCTTTTTTCTGTTGGTTTTTTGAGAGGGTTCTCCTGGGCTATTTGGAGAGATTGCCGTCTCTCCTAGGTCCCTGGAATTTCCTTCCTTCAGTCCACCCCTCCAAGGTGGATTCTGGCCCCTTAGGGTCCCCAACAAAAAGAAATTTCAGCCGGAGGATCAAGTCCTCTGGCTGTCTCTCGCTGAAACCGGAACAGCCAAAGTGGGTATATTTATATATTGTCTTCCTTGTCTATGATGTTTCTTCTTCTAGAAAACACATCTTTTGAAGAAGATGGGGAGATCCTTGAGTTACACTTTGTATCTAGGTATTCTCATTTGTCCAGAATGGCATGGGGTCTCCTGCTTGAGCACCAGGGAGGACTAGAAAATCTCCAAGGTCCTTTCCAACACTGCTTTCTGTTATTATTATTCTACAACCCTCCCTTTCTACCAACCACATGCACCAGCCACCTCATACAGACCTTGCAAAGTATCATGCAACTATATCAGTAAGTATCTACCTTTCTCACTTCCCCTGGAGTCCCACTGTCTCTAGGATTCCAGATTCATTTTTCTTGCTGAAACATTCCAATCTCTAATGCAAAACTTTATTGAGCACACCATATTGGCACAGATGAATATAAAACCAACTCTGGCTTAAATTGGCTCCAAATCAGTATATTAAAAATATAGAAACTCCCTTCCCCCACTGACAGTGCAGGTCACATTACCCAATTAAGCTTCAGACAATTATTTATGAGTAAAGGTTTTTAGTCCTCATAAACAATATCTTGCACAACCTTGATTCCCAGACTTCACAGCTCACATCTGCAAATGCACATTCCACTCATCCCTCCTCCCCACTGTGTTCTGTAGGGAAGCCAAGAAACTGAAATGGCTGAAGCATCATGAGGTTTCTTTGAAGCTTGACAGCAGCATTGCAGGCAAACTCTGCCCAGAGCCTGGAATTCATTCCTGAAAGGGATTAAGGTTGACTCAGCCTCCCAACCTTCCAAGGGTGGTAAAATGAGGACTCAGAGTGTTGGAGGCAATATTCAAATAATGCTGACATTTTAAACTAACCAGAGTGTGCTGTAAAGCACTATGGGGTGGTATATAAGACTAGAGTGAACATAAGTGAACATACGGACCTGGCTTGCATTACGGAGACCTGGTTGGGCCCAGAAGGTGGCGTGCCTCTGGTTGATCTCTACCCACCAGACTTCCGAGTGCTTCACCGACCTCGGACTCAGAGTAGAGGCGGGGGAGTGGCAGTAGTTATAAGAAAGACTCTTTGTCCTCAGGAGACCACCATTGTCCAAATAACCGGATGTGAATCCCTCCTCCTAAGATGTGGCCCTAGGTCACAGCTAGGCATACTACTGATATACATCCCGCCTAGTCGTACATCAACGGCCCTGCCTGAGCTTCTCGATATCCTCTCGGGGCTGGTGGTTGAATTCCCCAAGTTTATAGTTTTGGGTGACTTCAATCTACCATCCCTAGGAGGATCATCTGAGTTAGCCCGAGAGTTCATGGTTTCCATGACGGCCATGGACCTGATAGTAATTCAGGGACCGACACATGTAGGAGGCCACACGCTTGATTTGGTTTTTCTATCTAAACGATGGTTAGATGATCTCGGTGGGGGTTCCCCAATTATTACACCCCTGTCATGGACTGATCATCACCTCCTGAGACTGGTCTTCTACTATGCCACTCCTCGTTGTGGAGTTGTGGAACCATCAAGATGGTTCCATCCCAGGCGCTTAATGAACCCTGAGAAGTTCCAGGCAGCACTGGGATCTCCACCTGCCTCCTTTGCTCACAACTCGGTTGATGCCTTAGTGGAAGCCTGGGAAAAGGCTGCCACGGATGCACTTAACCTAGTTGTTCCCTTGCGACCCCTGACCCGATGCAGATCCCAATTCGCTCCATGGTTTTCCATGGAGCTCCGGGAGATGAAGCATCATAGAAGGGGCCTAGAGAGCCGTTGGAGATCCACCCCATCTGAATCTGACTGATCAAGACTAAGATCCTTTACTAGATCTTATCTTGCAGCAATGAGGATAATGAGGTCCAATTACTTCGCTACACTCATTGCATCTGCAGATAACCGCCCGGCCACCTTGTTTAGGATAACTCACTCCCTCCTTAATCAAGAGGTGAGGGAGGATCCCTTGCAGGGTTGTGCCGAGGAGTTTTGCCAACATCTATCGGACAAAATCACTCGGATCCAGACCGGCTTAGACTCCGACTGGGCAGAGTCTAACGATCAGAACATGGGTGATCTTGTCAATATTATATGGGACGAGTTCGACCCTGTGACCCCAAAGGAAGTGGACAGAATTATGAAGAAGCTGAGCTCCATCACGTGTTTACTAGATCCGTGCCCTTCTTGGCTGGTTTATTCAGCTCGAGAGGGAACACGAACCTGGATCCAGGCAGTGATATCCGCCTCCTTGAGTGAGGGTTGTTTCCCCTCCGTCTTGAAAGAAGCAGTGGTGAGACCCCTCCTCAAGAAACCTACCTTGGACCCAACTATATTAAACAACTTCCGTCCGGTCTCCAACCTTCGCTTTCTTGCTAAGGTTGTTGAGAGTGTGGTGGCACATCAGCTCCCTTCGGTTCTGGAGGAAACTGACTATCTAGACCCCTACCAATCGGGTTTCAGGCCCGGACACAGCACAGAAACGGCATTGGTCGCACTAATAAATGATCTCTGGAGAGCTCGGGACAGAGGCTGTTCCTCTATCCTAGTTCTTCTAGACCTCTCAGCGGCTTTTGATACCATCGACTATGGTATCTTGCTGCAGCGTCTCAGGGATTGGGAGTGGGAGGCACGGTTCTCCAATGGTTCTCCTCCTATCTCATGGGACGTTCGCAGTCGGTATTAACAGGAGGGCAGAGATCAAGTTCGAGGCCTCTCACTTGTGGAGTCCCTCAAGGATCGGTCCTCTCGCCTCTCCTATTCAACATTTATATGAAACCGCTAGGTGAGATCATTCGTGGTTTTGGAGTCGGGTATCACCAGTATGCTGATGATACCCAGCTTTTTATTTCAACCCCAAACCACCTCAGTGATGCCCTGGATGTGATGTCCCGTTGCCTGGAAGCAGTTCGGGTCTGGATGGGGAAGAACAGGCTTCAACTCAACCCTGACAAGACTGAGTGGCTGTACGTACCTGCATCTCGGGATACTTAGAACATTCCATCTCTTTCTATAGGGGGTGAGTTATTACCCCCCACAGATAAGGCTCGCAACTTGGGAGTCCTCCTAGATTCACAGCTTTCCTTGGAAGACCACATAACATCTGTGACTAGGGGAACCTTTGCCCAGGTTCGCCTGGTGTGCCAATTACGGCCCTATCTAGACCGAGATGCCCTATGTACGGTCACCCATGCACTCGTGACCTCTTGTCTGGACTACTGCAATGCTCTTTACATGGGGCTACCCTTGAAAACCACTCGGAGGCTCCAACTGGTACAGAATGCAGCCGCGAGAGTTGTGTTGGGAGTCTCCCGATACTCCCATGTTACACCTCTACTCCGTGAACTGCATTGGCTCCCAGTTATCCTCCGGGTAAGATTCAAGGTGCTGGTAATGGTTTTCAAAGCCCTACATGGCATGGGTCCGGAGTACCTTAGGAATCACCTGCTGCCAGCGTCAACGTCCCTCCGTCCAGTGCGCTCCCACAGAGAGGGCCTCCTCAGGGTACCGCCGTTCGGAGAATGCCGTCTGGTGGCTCCCAGGGGGAGGGCGTTCTCTGTGGGCGCGCCTGACCTATGGAACCGTTTACCGGTTGAGCTCCGGATGGCTCCCGACCTTCGCTCCTTCCGACGTGACCTAAAAACACATCTGTTTAAGCAATCCGGTCTGGTCTGATGGGTTCTTTTGTAATTATTATCTTAAGGTAACTATCTTCTACATTTGGGCTAAATTAGGGTTTAATTTATTTTTCAATATCTATATTTGTACATTCTATTATTTATGTCACTGTTCACTGAGTCCTTAGGGAGAAGGGCGGTATACAAATTAAATAAATAAATAAATAAATAAATAAATAAATAAATAAATAAATAAATAAATAAATGCTATTACTATGGCTATCCTAGTAATCTTTTTTTTATTAAAAAGTTTTAACATACATTTTATCTTTAACAATCCCCCCTCCCCCTCCCATACCCATCCCTCCCTACCCCTCCCCCCCTCCCCCCCCCGACTTCCCAGAGCTAAGTACAGGGTATAAAAACAAAAAAAACAATCATGAACATCCAAATGCTAACAACCATAAACTCTAAAATCTATCACTCTCTAGCTCATATAGGATAACTACAAACACTATTACTATTAAATATTAAAAAAAAAGAAAAGAAAGGAAGACTTATTCAAATGCTACATGAAACTTTTTAGTCCCATATTTGTTCTGGATATACTCAATCCATTTTCTCCACTCCATAATGTAACGTTCTTGCGAGTGATCTTTCAAATAAGCCGAGATCTTTGCCATCTCTGCCAGGTCAGAAACCTTTAAAGTCCATTCTTCTATAGTCGGCAGTTCCTCCTTCTTCCAATATTGACCTATTAAGAGTCTTGCTGCCGTAATTAAATTCAACATCAACTTAGTGTCCACAACCGTAGCATCTGTAATTATACCTAACAAAAAAAGTTGCGGGCAAAACTTTATCCTTTGCTTGAAAATCTTCTGCATGTTCCACCAAATTTTTATCCAAAAGGCCTTAACCTTTTTACAAGTCCACCATATGTGAAAATATGTTGCATCTTCATCGCCACACCTCCAGCACTTGGGCTGATAATTCGGATACATACTTGCAAGCTTTTTAGGATCTAGATGCCATCTATAAAACATTTTATAAAAGTTCTCTCTTAAGTTTTGAGCTTGTGTAAATTTTACGTTCCTCACCCAAATCTTTTCCCACATATCCATTGTAATAACTTCTTGAATGTTTTGGGCCCATTTTATCATACAATCTTTAACAAGTTCTGTTTCTGAGTCAATTTCTATCAGTGCAAGATATATCCATTTGATATGTGCTGGACCCTGCTTTCTAATTTGCTTTATCAGATTTTCATCAGTCATTGTAAAACCAGTTTTCTGATCTTCTTTCCACCTGGCCCGTAGCTGAATATATTGGAACCAAGTTTGAACAATCTTCTCATCTCGCAAGAGACTGTACGGTTTCAGACACCAGACATTTCTTTCCAAACTTAAAATCTCCTTATACGTGGTCACATCATGTTTAAAACCAACATTTATATTTTCTATTGCGTGTTTTGGGATTGCCCACAATGGTATCTTACAACCTAACTTATGTCTGTACTTCTTCCAAACTCTCAACAATGCCTGTCTTAAAATATGCGCTTTAAACACATTATCTACCTTTTTATCATACAACAAATATGCATGCCAGCCAAACAACAAGTCGTGGCCCTCAAGATTTAATAATCTCTCTTGTGTCAAATTAATCCAATCACTTATTCCTGCTAACGCAGCAGCTTCATAATATAATTTAAGATTGGGCATTTTAAGACCACCTCTTTCACGAGTATCCTGCATAATCTTAAGTTTAACTCGTGGCCTTTTCCCTGCCCAGACAAATTTATTGATACCTCGCTGCCATTCCTCCAGATTAGAATCTTTCTTAAGAACCGGTATCATTTGAAATAAGAATAAGAATTTAGGCAGGACATTCATTTTCACTGCTGCGATTCGCCCCAACAAAGACAATTGCAATTTTTCCCAGCTCTCCATTTCATTTTGGATTTTTCCCCACAATCTTTCATAGTTATTTTTATATAACTTTGTATTAGAGGGTGACAGAAACACCCCCAAATATTTGACCCTCCTAACAATCTCAAATCCAGTTAGTCCTTCTAAAAGAGCCTTTTGCGATACTGTCATATTTTTGGCCAAAATTTTAGTTTTTTGTGCATTAACTTTAAATCCAGAAACCTTCCCATATTGTATTATTATCTCCATCAGGTCCACAACAGAGTTCTCCGGCTGGGTCACCGTAACAACCAGATCATCTGCGAACGCTCTCAATCTATAATCCTGATCTCTAATTTGTATACCCTTAATTCTTTCCGAATTCCGTATTTTTACCAATAATATCTCCAATGTTAACACAAATAACAAAGGCGATAACGGACACCCTTGCCTTGTGCCCTTCTCAATATTACAAACTTCAGTCAACATATTGTTAACTATTATTCGGGCAGTTTGTTTTTGATATAATGCCCTAATTGGTTGCAAAAATTTATCCCCAAAATTCATTTTATCTAAAACTTTCATCAAAAATTGCCAATTCAATTGATCAAAAGCTTTTTCCGCATCTAAAAAAATTAGCGCCGCAGGGATCTGGTTATTCCTTTCCAAAAACTCTAACACATCAACTATATGCCTCACATTATTTTTCATTTGCCTACCACTGATAAACCCAGTTTGATCCCCATGAATCACCTGTTGCAGAACCCTCATCAGTCTATTAGCCAACACCTTAGCAAATATCTTATAATCTGTATTTAAAAGTGATATCGGTCTATAATTTTTTACTTGAGTAGCATCTTGATCTTCCTTCGGAATCAAAGAAATAAAAGCAGTTCTCCAAGACGGAGGCACCTTTCCCCCTCTCTGAATTATCTGAAACAGTTCCTTTAATGGCTTTATCAACTCCATTTGTAAATTTTTGTAGTAAACCGCAGTCAAACCATCCGTACCTGGCGCTTTATCCAACTTCAATTCCTTAATTGCTGTAAGAATTTCTTCTTCTGTTATTAATTGGTTAATCTCCTCTTTTTGTGCCTGCGTAAGAACCGGGATGCTAGCATTCTCCAAATATACATCAATATCCTTTTCATTAATCTTCTCCTTAGCATATAACTTAGAATAAAAGTCCAGAAAGGCTTCCTTAATGAGATCCTGTTGAAACACCACCTTTCCCTTATGTTCAATTTTGTCTATATTAGAAGCCCTTTGCTTTTTCCTAAGTCTATAAGCTAGCCATCTACCTGGCTTATTAGCATTGCAAAAAGTATTATGCCTAGCAAACCGCAAATTGGTTGCCACTTGGTCAGCCATTAATTTGTCAAATTGTCCTCTTAATAGCTTAATAACCTCCTTAGTCTTCACATCCAATGGGTTCAAGATCAAGGCCTTTTCTTTTTCCTTAATTTCGTTCTCCAATACTATCCTAGTAATCTTAAAGGTGATGTGATTCTGCTTAGAACACGACTCTATCTCATTTGGTCCTCATCAAGGGCAAGTGGAAAGATTGATCCTAGTTCATTCAATGGCCCTGTAAATATGTACAATTTCTAATTGAAACTTCTAAAATAAAATTTATTTTAAGTCAAGCTTAGTTCCTGATGAACTTCCTATTTACTTTCTGTTCTGTCTACCTTACCATATAGGTCACTGAACAATTGTAGAGGATGAAATTCGTTATTTTCTAAACAATGATCAGAAGAAAAATATACAGGTGGTTCAGCTAAAATATGAACACGAGAGCTACAAAATTTTGCATTTTAGATGATTCTGAGCATCACTCTTTGCCATATTTCCAACTCTCAGGGCTCCAGGGAAGGACTCAAATGTCTGTACCGCTAATTCCCTTAGGTCAGAGGTAGGCAACCTTGGCTCTGTTATGACTCGTGGACTTCAACTCCCAGAATTCCTAAGCCAGCATGGTTGCCTACCCCCTCTAACCTGCAATGGAATAAATTTCATCCTTCTGCTGACAAAAGTTAACTTTTGTTGGCAAAGAGGCCAATGAACTCTAAAATCTTATAATTTTTTCTCCCTTTCTGGTCAATAAGAATTTTTTAAAAGACAGATCCTATACTTCAGGGGTCTTCAAACTTGGCCCTTTTATGATTTGTGGACTTAAACTCCAGAATTCCTCAGCCAACATGCCTGGCTGAGGAATTATGGGAGTTAAAGTCCACAAATCATAAAAGGGCCAAGTTTGAAGCCCCCTGCTATACCTGTGCACTCCCAGTCCTACTGTGAGGGAGATGGGCAATTTATAAATTTGATAAATCCATTAAAACAATACATAAACAATACATAATATGAAGGATGTCAGAAACATCTTCCTATATCAGCCCAAATGCCTTTCCAGTTCAGCTTTTTATTGCTACAGTAGTGAAGGATTATCTGTGGAAAGCTCATAAACGTATCAGCCATTGTACCTCCTCTTGTTCCTGTTGCCCAGCAACTGATTAGAAAAGACAAATTGCTTTTAAAATCGCAAGTGTTGGCATTAAAAGCCAGTGATCGCCTTACCTGTTATTAATTTGGTTCTCCCCCTTGTAAAGCCAACTAAATGTGGCCCTCGCATCCTATTTTGCTAAGTTCTTTGACCTGCATTGGGTGACAAGTGTTCTGCACTTGTGTTTCTGCAATGTGGCTCATAAAAGACTTACATAGGGAGAGTAAGAACATCATGTGTGAATAAGGCTGGCATCTGAGGGTGGGATCTTTATTTCTGGGTTCCTAAAACTCATGTGGATGTGCCAAATGGTTTAAGCAACTTATTTTGTTTGCCTCTGAAACCTGACAGGAAGTCTTGCCTTTAGAAGCTTGCCACTGAATTTCAGCTATATGGCCTTGAGATACAGGGCCCACACACAGCTATGGCTTGCCCAAACCTGCACACTATGAAGTCCTTCTTCTTCTCTGTCCTGAATCTTCCATCAAAGGATTTAGAATTCTGAAAAAGGAATGGAAGTTTTTCCCTATCCACTTTTTCCATCTCTGCATTTGGAAGGACTTCTAGCATGTCCTCTATTACTTCCTTTTTTGAAATACTGTAAATTCTTACTTTTACAAAAGAAAGGTACCAAAATATATTATTTTTCCAAAGAAGGAAACTGCTTTAACTTTTTGAACAATATTTTTATCGCTCCTAGTTATACAATATATGTTTAAAGTTAAAGCAATTAGATTTCTGCTACAATAGGCTGTTGACCATGATAGTGAGGGAAAATTGCTTGTTTTCAAACAAGTGTCTCTTTTTTCATGCACAAGGTACACATCACTACTATTTTTTTTCACTAAGGATGTCACCTAAAATTATTGTTATGGTTCCTGTTCTACTTTATTACTTAACTCAGTCCATATTGGTTATGATCCTTCTTTAAGACTCGAGGAAGACATTTTTGCTATATTGTAGTCTACAACTTCTCTACATAATTGATGTTTCTAGGAATAAAAAGTTTGCTTTACATCAACGTCAAGATTTGTGGCCAACTGTGGACGTGGGAAAAGGAATGTAAAAGTTGATGAAGTTCTTTTTCTACATATATCTAGGAATGAAATAGTTTTAAAAGATCCCTTAGTTCAACTTATGGCCTCAAAAGAATGGACTGGTTTTACATTCTGATTTACATAGATAAATCAAGAATGGGGCCTCTCTGGCCCACTAATTTGGTCTACTGCAGAGGTCCCCATCCTTGGGCCACAGACTGGTACCAGTTCATGGCCAATTAGATGGAGGCGAGTGGCAGCTGTAAGCAACCGAAATCCAAACCATCCCTGCCCAGTCCTTGGAAAAAAGTTCTATCACAAAACCGGTCTCTAGTGCCAAAAAGGTTGGAGACTGCTGGTCTATAGGATGAAAGAGGGTTGAGTTAACCCTCTCTGAAGCCTTTCCCCTAATTACCACTAGCAGGAATCAAATTTGCCATGACTGCTATTATAGATGTAAGGAACTGTAACATCCCCTGCAATACAAGATTTTGTAAATATGCACGTAAGTATATGTATAAATACTCTCTTGGTTATAAGGATTATCAGAATTCTATTCTATTCTATTCTATTCTATTCTATTCTATTCTATTCTATTCTATTTCTATTTCTATTTCTATTTCTATTCTACCCCGTTCCGTTCCTACTCTACTCTACTCTACTTGATTCTATTTGGTCTTATTCACAAAAGTGAAGTTAGGTGACATACTTATAGCAAACAATTACAGCATAGGAAAGGATCATTCTCCTCAAACTCACTTCCCACCATAAGTATTTGATCTAGAACACCCAGAGCTCCAAGCCAATACAGATGGGAATCTATTTATCTCTTTTTGAGATTTATAATCTTCATCTCCTTTGGGAGTATAAGGTGAAATATACTTCCTCCTATGTTTTCCCCATATCAACAACCCTGACAGGTAAGATAGGCTCAGACGACCCAGTGAACCTCCATGGTGTAGAATGTCCTAGAGTCCACCTCCTTCACCTCTGCTGTATACCTACAGCTCCAAAATACAGGGAGTGCAGAATTATTAGGCAAGTTGTATTTTTGAGGATTAATTTTATTATTGAACAACAACCATGTTCTCAATGAACCCAAAAAACTCATTAATATCAAAGCTGAATATTTTTGGAAGTAGTTTTTAGTTTGTTTTTAGTTATAGCTATTTTAGGGGGATATCTGTGTGTGCAGGTGACTATTACTGTGCATAATTATTAGGCAACTTAACAAAAAACAAATATATACCCATTTCAATTATTTATTTTTACCAGTGAAACCAATATAACATCTCAACATTCACAAATATACATTTCTGACATTCAAAAACATAACAAAAACAAATCAGTGACCAATATAGCCACCTTTCTTTGCAAGGACACTCAAAAGCCTGCCATCCATGGATTCTGTCAGTGTTTTGATCTGTTCACCATCAACATTGCGTGCAGCAGCAACCACAGCCTCCCAGACACTGTTCAGAGAGGTGTACTGTTTTCCCTCCTTGTAAATCTCACATTTGATGATGGACCACAGGTTCTCAATGGGGTTCAGATCAGGTGAACAAGGAGGCCATGTCATTAGATTTCCTTCTTTTATACCCTTTCTTGCCAGCCACGCTGTGGAGTACTTGGACGCGTGTGATGGAGCATTGTCCTGCATGAAAATCATGTTTTTCTTGAAGGATGAAGACTTCTTCCTGTACCACTGCTTGAAGAAGGTGTCTTCCAGAAACTGGCAGTAGGACTGGGAGTTGAGCTTGACTCCATCCTCAACCCGAAAAGGCCCCACAAGCTCATCTTTGATGATACCAGCCCAAACCAGTACTCCACCTCCACCTTGCTGGCGTCTGAGTCGGACTGGAGCTCTCTGCCCTTTACCAATCCAGCCACGGGCCCATCCATCTGGCCCATCAAGACTCACTCTCATTTCATCAGTCCATAAAACCTTAGAAAAATCAGTCTTGAGATATTTCTTGGCCCAGTCTTGACGTTTCAGCTTGTGTGTCTTGTTCAGTGGTGGTCGTCTTTCAGCCTTTCTTACCTTGGCCATGTCTCTGAGTATTGCACACCTTGTGCTTTTGGGCACTCCAGTGATGTTGCAGCTCTGAAATATGGCCAAACTGGTGGCAAGTGGCATCTTGGCAGCTGCACGCTTGACTTTTCTCAGTTCATGGGCAGTTATTTTGCGCCTTGGTTTCTCCACACGCTTCTTGCGACCCTGTTGACTATTTTGAATGAAACGCTTGATTGTTCGATGATCACGCTTCAGAAGCTTTGCAATTTTAAGAGTGCTGCATCCCTCTGCAAGATATCTCACTATTTTTGACTTTTCTGAGCCTGTCAAGTCCTTCTTTTGACCCATTTTGCCAAAGGAAAGGAAGTTGCCTAATAATTATGCACACCTGATACAGGGTGTTGATGTCATTAGACCACACCCCTTCTCATTACAGAGATGCACATCACCTAATATGCTTAATTGGTAGTAGGCTTTCGAGCCTATACAGCTTGGAGTAAGACAACATGCATAAAGAGGATGATGTGGTCAAAATACTCATTTGCCTAATAATTCTGCACTCCCTGTATGCGGATGACACAGGCTATTTGTAAAATGAACATCTTATTAACATTATTTAATGAATAGATATGATAGCTTAATGAATTGGAGAAAAAAGTAGAGAGGAAAATGACATTTTGGTACAATCTAATTGAATAGGTTTGTATTATGTTAAAAAAAGCAAAATAATCAGTATGCTAGTTGAGCAGATTTAACATAGTGAGGATGACTAAGAGTAACTATGGAAATGAAAAGATTTCATTTCATTTGTCTGGTGTATGTAAAACCTAGTAAGTAAGCTTTATTGGTATCCTCTCAGAACAAGAGGAGCATAATTAATTTTTTACATATCAAAGGAGCCTCTCTCAGGGTACAAAGGACAAAGAAAAGAGTCCTTAGAGTTCTTGTGGTGGTTCCTTTTGCAAACAATTTTTAAAAAGCCTTTGATCTCATAAAAAATATGAAGTGGAGACTGATTTCCATTGTTAGAAACCCAAATTGATTAATATCAATTAGCTCCTATTTCTATGAGAGGAAGGAAGGAAGGAAGGAAGGAAGGAAGGAAGGAAGGAAGGAAGGAAGGAAGGAAGGAAGGAAGGAAGGATCATTTAAATCTGATTTTTCTTCAGAAGTGCTTTCAATGATTTGTAAATTACTCCTTGCCATTATTTCTCTTTGCTGGGTTGCCATCTGCTATTAACAGATGGTGCAACTTACAGTAGCAGAATAGCTACAAAATAAAGACACATAGGAGGAAAACAGCAAAAAAATTAAGAGGGAACATGAAGGTTTTGGGAAAATAGTTATCTGATTAGTTTTCACAAGAGAAAAACAGAATCTGCACAGAATAATTTAGCTGCTGAACATTTCATACAAAACATTGACAACATCAGTGGAAAAGAAGGCAAATGCAAGGAAAATGTCTTCACTGTGTCTGTGCATTTAAAAGCAACAGCACTTTTGCTGACCCTTTGGCTTTTTAAAAAATACAGCACCTTGACTCCATAAGTATTTGAAGTATATGTTCTTTCCACTATCAGAAACTATGATAGGCAGAAATCATGACTATGTATTTAAAATGGAAAACATTATTATATTATAAAGTATTGCTGTTTTGAATGGGTGAGGGAGGGACAAGAAAAAAATTACTACTTGACTGCACATCAAATCTGACTTTGATCAGATATTTATGATAAAATCTTGGGTAAAGCTAAATTTAGCCCAGTTGCTGAGAGGATCCTTGCATTATCAGGTGGCGAAATATGTTAAACTAATCTTTGTGATTAGTTTTGTCCTTAATGTTATTGATTTAGTCCCCGCTTTGGAACAAGTCTGCAAATTTTAAAAAGCATGGCAATGTTGTTATCTGTATTTTATACAATTGGATAGTTGATTATTCAATTATCACAAAAAGTATACATCATTGAGATGTTCCTATGTGCATTAAGTAGTTGGATAGTATGCACTTTTTATGGTTCCCAAAGTTCATTTGAGCTTAAAAAAATACTTAGAGGGAAGATAAATAAGTAACCACTGTGATTCATGGATGAAGCCTCTAATGAAAGAATCTAGATGACATCAGTGTTGAGAGGTCAGAGTAGTAAAGCTGGAAAAATCAGTGGGATGTCATCAAACAGTAGAAACTAAAATGTCAATTCATAAGGTCAAAGTGGACTAAAAGATCTGAAGATGGGTGGAGTACAGCCAGGAGAACTAGAAATGAACTTAGACAACAATCATCACTGCAGTGAAACCAAAAGGCATCTTGGTTCAAGAATAAAGGAACTGTAAGTAGATGTCAGAACTCAGAAGAAATTGACATTACAATGTTGGGTTTAGAGAGGCTTATACCAATGTAACTATAAGAATATTCTCACTTCTATTTCCAAACCAAGACATCTTCAAATGCGATTTGGTGAGGGTATTGCAAATCTTCTATCCAAGATTCCCAGCTGTGCTTATGAGCACAAGAAAGTGTAATATATATGGCTGGCTGGAGCAACCTAGATCCTATTAACATTGGTATAATCAAAGTTCTCTAAACAACATGAAGAAATTGTTTGGAAATGTATAACTGGTCAAAATACAGTGCATTTTCCATATGTCCAGGAGTAGTGATGAAAAGCTTCTTGCCCCATTCTTCACAGAAGATCATCCAGACAGCCAGTGTTTCTTCAGTCTAAAACATTATAGTACAACAATATAATTAGTTTTACCCTGACAACCAAGCTCTAATTTGCTTTAGTAACAGGGTCAATGTGGTATTGTTCTTCCAGCTTGATGTGGGACACATTAAAGAAAGCAATAGTTAGATTTTGTGTGGTTGGGGATGATATGTGATGGGTCTAGAACTAAGGAAAAAGATTATTTTTGACAGATAGGTTGACCTATGGGCTTATTGTAAGGGTCTTCAAACTTGGCCCTTTTATGACTTGTGGACTTCAACTCCCAGAATTCCTCAGCCAGAGTGCCTGGGTGAGGAATTCTGGGAGTTGAAGTCCACAAGTCATAAAAGGGCTAAGTTTGAAGACCCCTGGCTTATTGGGTAGGCTATATAACTTGACCATGGTACAGGTAGAGCAGATATTGAATATTTTAACATTTCTCAAGGACTGGTAGCAGGTTGCAAAACACTCTTTAGAAAACGTTGCCTCAAGCTTTTTCCTTCTACCATTCTAAGGTAGTGAAGAATTGGTGGTTCACTTGAAGACCTTGGACAATTTAGTAGTACTTTTGTAAGTCCTCTCTTATCTGGGAGCTGCAGGTTGTCACCTTGCCAAAGTCAACCTTACACAAAGATCTTCTGCCGCTCTTTATCCTTTCCTCCCAAATGGATTTTCTGTGCTAAGAAAAAGAATAAGAACATCGTGTGATGACAGGGGAGAGGAAAGAAAAGCATCTGAGCTTCATTTCCTTCCTTAAAATTCCTTGAATGAAGCAGGTTCAGAAAAACAATACTGTAAAAGCTTATTTGGAATTCAACAAAATGCTTTGTTATGTTACCAACCCAGTATCGTTGATGGAAGTTTTAATAATCTTAATGACTATGGGAGTTACTTTGACTAGTCAGGGTGAGTTGTTTCATACACATACTGTACACACTATACTGTGAATGATTCATTTAACATTTAACGGGTTGTGTTTTTCCCATGACAAAGGCTGATAGAAATTACAGATAAAAAGGGTTTGGCCCTTGCTCCTGTGTTTATGACAGAGAAATCTGATAATTTAAACATTCAGCTCCATTTGCATCGACTTCTTCATATGAACACTGTAGTCTGTCTAGAGAAGATGGAGCTGTTGGCATCTGATAATATAAGCTTCCTAGCTGCCTATTTACACAATAGTTTATCAGACCGCTTAGCATCACAACCATCCTACCATTGACAGCTGCTTTGTATAAAAATAATCCATACTGGAAAAAAATAAGAAAGGCAAACTGAGACCCAACTGAGCTAAATGGCAGATATTGGCAGATAGCAACAGGATTGGTTATTGTAGACATGTGTTCCATTTAGCCTACCAGCAAACCCACTCTCTTTGGATGGGATGGGAGATACTGGTTTATCACTGGTGCTGAATGAAGCCTGTTTCCTGTCTGAATGGTGTGGGTTGGACACGGTGGGAAGAAATGCCATCTTCTCCTTTCTCCAGGCAAGAAAATGCATTGGGCTAGTCTTGCAACAGGTTCAGCACAAATCTCTCTGTGGGCAATATACAATATTTATTTATTTATATTTAAAACATTTTTATTGCTGCCCATCTTGACTCAAACTGTGGGAAGCTCACAACCCAAAAATAAACAATAGAACCAACTGGCCCCACATTTGATTAGTGCAGAACCAATACTTTTTCCAAAAAGTGAAAAAACTTTAAAATGTGTCTTTCTTTCTTTCTTTCTTTCTTTCTTTCTTTCTTTCTTTCTTTCTTTCTTTCTTTTCTTTTCTTTCCTTCTTTTTTCTTTCCTTTCTTTCCTTATACAGTACATACACAGACCATATTTACAAATAACAGAATTATTTGTAATAGAGTGTTTTGAAAACAATTGCAACTGAAAAATCCAATTGATATAATTAAAAGATCTGATTTATTTAAACACATGCAGGAAACTACACACCAATCAGTCTAACATCAATACCTGGGAAGATCCTGGAAAAGATAATCGAAAAACAGATCTGCGAACAACTAGAAGCAAACAAAGTTATAAGTGGTAGCCAGCATGGGTTTGTTAAAAACAGATGCCAAACTAATCTTATTTCATTCTTTGATAAAGTGACCAAATTAGTAGACCAGCGAAACTCTGTGGACATAGTATACTTGGATTTCAGTAAGGCATTCGACAAAGTAGACCACACTCTACTGCTTGGTAAGCTAGAAAAAGGTGGAATAGACAACATCACCACCAGATGGATCTGTAGCTGGCTGACAAACTCAATGAGTAGTTCTCAATGGCACTACATCCACATGGAGAGAAAGAAGCAGTGGGGTACCACAAGGTTCCGTCTTAGGCCCAGTACTCTTCAATATCTTCATCAATGACTTAGATGAGGGAATAGAAGGGGAACTCATCAAATTTGCAGATGACACTAAACTGGCAGGAATAGCCAACTCCCCAGAAGACAAGCTCAGGATTCAAAAACATCTTGACAAACTTGAACAATGGGCCCTATCCAGCAAAATGAGTTTTAATGTGTTGAAACGTTTTACATTTAGGCAGGAAAAATCAAAGATATAAGTACAGAGTAGGTGAAACCTGGCCAAAAACAGCAACTGTGAGAGGGACCTTGGAGTCCTAGTGAACGATCACTTGACTATGAGCCAGCAATGTGCAGCAACAGCCAAAAAAGCTAATACAATCCTGGGTTGTATAAACAGAGACATAGAATCAAGATCACACAAAGTATTAGTATCACTTTATAAAAAGCTAGTGAGATCACACCTGGAAATACTGCAACCAATTTTGGTCACCATACCGCAAAAAAGATGTTGAGAGTTCGGAAAAAATTCAGAGAAGAGCAACTAAGATGATCAAAGGCCTGGAGACTAAAACATATGAAGAACAGCTGCAGGACTTGGGTTTGGCTAGTTTAAAGAAAAGAAGAAATAGGGGAGACATGATAGCAGTATTCCAGTATTTGAGGGGCTGCCACAAAGAAGAGGGGGTCACATTATTCACCAAAGCACCAGAGGGCAAGACAAGAAACAATGGTTGGAAACCAATCAAAGAGAGAAGCAACCTGGAATTAAAGAGAAAGTTCCTAACAGTGAGGACAATTGACCAGTAGAACAGCTTGTCTCCAGAAATCGTGGGCGCTCCATCACTGGAGGTTTTTAAGAAGAGACTGGACAGTCACTTGTCTGAGATGATATAGGTTCTCCTGCTTGAGCAGGGGGCTGGACTAGAAGACCTCCAAGGTCCCTTCCAGCTCTATTCTATTCTATTCTATTCTATTCTATTCTATTCTATTCTATTCTATTCTATTCTATTCTATTCTATTCTGATTTGATTTAAATCATGATTTAAATCACTAGTAAAAAGGCTTGATTTAAATCATAATTTTCAAAGAGCAGCTGTCATCTCTGTCCTGCAGTGGCTCCTCCTCTGACCCGCTGTTGACTCACCAACAGTCCCTCTCACTTTAATGGGATGGCTGGTGATGTGGCAATGACACAACAAGGTGAGGAATTTGGTGGGAAGCAGGTGAGTGGATGCCCGCTAACAGGCGCTGCCATGATGGATCTGAAATGACAGTTGCTCTTTAAATGTAAAGACTCATTCTTGTTGGTAGCTAGAATCTTTTAATATTATTTTATTTAATTAAAACACTTAGAGCCTGGTATGGATGCATTTCTCTTCAAACAATCATACAGTTTGTAGTGTACATAGATTTGCAAAACAATGGCATAAAGGAATATTCCTAAACTTTATTTTATGATTTATCTCATGGTTACTGTGAAATTATGTGAATGCATCAATGCAGTGCATGTTATCTCAGCTTGCAGAGCTTGGATTCATTGAATGAGTTTACCAAAAATGTAAATATTGCAAAATATACAGCCTCATGCTACATAACTAAGCTACATTTCATGCTAAAAAACTAAATTATTAATTTACATTACAGTATTTAGATAGACTTTTACGTCAAAAGCATTGTATTAAAATAAATTTGATAAAAATAAAAAAAATCCAATTTGAACCAAAAATCTGATTTAAATAAAAAAAATCTTTATTTTTTTTAAAAACATGATTATTATCCTTCTATTCTATTCTAATTCTAATTCTATTCTATTCTATTCATATTAAATATAAAATGAACATTGTGTCACTCTAATAGGAAATGCTTTTTTTAATCAAGACATATTTATTATGTACAAATCTTCAGATGAAGCATTATTTCTACATGAAATCACATTGCAGAACTTGGAATTGTTATTTAAAATTTTACCAAAGCACTTGACTCACAAAAGGGTCAAGGACAGGTTTTTAGGTTAACAATCTCTCTTTTACCACATTAAAACAATATGATTATTTATTTTACTACTACTTATGGTCCTATTCAGGAAATTACACCCACAGGAAGAAATCAGCCGGAATCTGAAAAGTCAAACAGCAAATTCCTAAGATTCTGCTTACAGTGATAGCTTATTGTTCTTCCTATATCAAGTATGAAATTGTAAATGCTAGGTTGTAAATGCTAGGTTTTATAATGATATTTAGAAAGTTGGGTATTTGGAGCTGGTTGTGTTCTCCTTTCTTCAACCATAAACTGTTGCCATCTGTACTATACTGTAGTAGTAAAAAATGTTGAAAAGTCAACATAAAGCTGTAGCTCTTGTCATTCACATAATGTTATGAAATAATAATGAAATAATGTTTTCTCACCCGTGTCAATGGTGATTTCAACTCTTTTAAGTCTTAGTTCTTATAAAGTTAAAATAGTACCACCTACTAGCAAGAATATAATAGCAGCTGTGAGGAAAAATATAGAGCATCTGTGTGTACGTGTGTGTGTGTGCGCGCACACGTACACACACACACACATTAGGAGAAGTAACCTTGAGGGCAATAGGTACAGCACAGAATGCATATGAACAGCCAAAATGTATGGCTCAAGAAATATTTAAAAAAAAACATAAAGAAGCAGCTAGAATCCTGAACAGAGAACATTTCACACATTTTCTTCCAGCCCCTTTTCTAAAACTTAAACTTTAAATGAAATTTAATTTTAAAAAGTGTAAAATAAACCGTAAAAGAAGCTTGAAGTAATTCATTTCCTGAGCGTGCCATATGATACCTAAGGAGGCTGTCCAAGTTTTCCAGGATGAATGACTCTGCTGCTCACATGGGTGGAATCAAGTTGCAGAGGATTGTTCAACACTTTTTGGAAACTCCCTTCTTAACTACAGTCTGATTCACCAATAAGGATAGAATGCTTTTCCAAGTTCTTCCTGTACATCTTCACGTAAGGCAGATAAATACAGGGTGCTTCTTTGTTTTGCACTGGCCAGTAATTAAACATGCACCCTTGGTTGGAATGGGATTAGATTCCCTGGTATGCTACTTAGAACAATCAGGATACAATCCAGACATTTTGAATCCCATTGCCTTCAATAATAGCATTACCACTGCTTTCTTTAACTTATACTGCATCCATATACCTAGAGCAGCGGCTCCCAACCTTTTCTATAACCCACACCCCTAGAACACTTCTGATATTTTCTCACACCCCTTACAAAGGTTCGAAATAATGACAACGAATTATGCATGTATACCAGGGGTGTCAAACTCAATTTCATTGAGGGCCGCATCAGCATTGCAGTTGCCCTCAGGGGGCCGGGCGGGTATGGCCAGGGTGGGCATGGCCTACTGGGTGGGCATGGCTAGAGTGCGTATGGCCTACTGGGTGGACGTGGCCAGCTCTACATCGTTCGCATCAAGAGTGCCTATGGGGGCCTGGGCAGGAGTGGGACAGATCTGAGGGTCTCTGGCAGGAGGAGGTCTCTGGGCCAGGGCCAAGGCAGCAGGGGCCGTCCCCTCACTGTTTCCAGGATGGCTTTGCGGGCCACATGAAACCACTTCGCGGGCCGGATCTGGCCCCCGGGCCTTGTGTTTGACATGTCTGATGTATACTATAAATGTGAAAACCCAAGTTTTCACACCCCCTGGAATATCGTCTCGCACCCCCCAGTTGGGAACCCCTGACCTAGAGGTTTAATTCTGTTTTGAATGGGTTGTCTCCCAGAATAATATCAAGAAAAAGAAGAAAAAAAGTAAAGAAACACCACCCATAGTCAAGATAGCATTATTTGTATGGCGACAAACACTTTAAATTTTGTCTAAAAAAGAAAACGTCTGTCTATAATTAATCTGGGGATTTATTTATTTTATAGTATTCCTATAACACAGGTCAAAACAGCTTTCACTTCTGATTCACAGCATTCAATTTCCACAATTTTGTAGCAATCATCTCTATTTTCTAAAACATTAACCCTAACAATTGAGAGACAACTATCTTCTGAAATGAAAAGAGAGACTTACGGTACATTATCTTACATTTTGTGTTTGTTTTAGCCACAGGGTGATGTTTATTCCACTTGTTCCTGAACTGTGTTCACATTTCTCCCTCAAGCTATTTCATGATTGCAGTATAGGATTTCTGGAGGAGTCTGTTGACAGAGTATGTATGTATGCCATTTCCTAGCTGTAATTTAGACAACTGGGAATGCAGGGACTGGATCCCCTCAATAATATTCTAGTGATTTTTTTCCTCTAAGTTTCTTTGTATTTCCAAAACACAAAGCAGAGAATGTTCTGAATACGGTGTTCCCTGGCAATGAAGAATATGGGGCAATTTCCTGTGTGTCAAATAGACCAATACACTGAATATCGAGTTATTTCTGGCTATAGCATATAGATCATAGATGGCTTGATCACCTACCCCAGTGGTCCCTAATCTTTGTGGCTTGGTAGTCCGAAGTGGGGGGAGAGGGGAATTAGGCAGCACACACACACGGAGCTTAATTTGCACAAGTGGTGGGCCTGCAAGCACATGCATGCGCACACAGCTCGACTTGTACAAGTGGAGATGTACGTGCATGTGCACACATGCTGGCTTGTCACTCGTGCAAGTCGAGCTGCGTGTGTGTGCACCAGCCCACTGCTCATGCAACCCATCGCCCAGTACGCTCACACAGAGAAGGCCTCCTCAGGGTACCGTCGGCTAGACAATGTCGGCTAGCGACCCCCAGGGGGAGAGCCTTCTCTTTGGGAGCGCCAGCCCTATGGAACCAGCTCCCCCCTGAGCTTCGGATGGCCCCAGATCTCCAGTCCTTTCACCGCGGCCTCAAAACACTCCTTTTCCACCTGGCTGACCTAGACTGACAGGGATTTTAATTATGTTTTTAATTTTTAACTCTAATTTATAATTTATTTTAATTTTTATTTTTATTTATTCTACAGGGGCCTTTAATTTTAATTTTTATTTTAACTTCTGTATTTATTGTACGTTATTGTTGTTAGCCGCCCTGAGTCCTTCGGGAGATAGGGCGGCATATAAGTCCCAATAATAAATAAATAAATAAATAAACCCAGTGCAAATAGGCCATGGACCAGAAGCAGGCCATGGAGCGGTGGTTGGGGACTCCTGACCTACCCTATATGTCCATTTTCCCCCATTACAAAGCATATGTGAACAGATGTGAACAGAACTGTCAACTTGGTCTTGGGACAATTGAATGAAAATCCTTATTACATTATATAGATCACTAGATGACCTAATTCACACATTACATTAAGCCATGGTTTAATTAGCAAACTGTCTGTTGACTAATCATTATTTGGCTGGGTTTGTGCATCACATGACTTCTCCCAATGTTTTTTCCTCACTCTAACCTATTGCCCTGGATCTCTTCCCTCTGAGCCCTAAACAGCCAGGTCCTCTTTAGTCTTTTGAGATCAGCCAAGGTCATCCAGGTGATGTCACCTACTAACACTGATAGGCCCTTAATTAAAGTTGTTTAACATCATTATGCATGGAAATACAGAACCAGAACATTTTGTACAAGTAATAATGCTAAGTAATGATGCTGATATCTAACAAGTGAACCATCAGTTTTCTCAGATACTGCTGGTAGAGAGAGCAATCCTGGAATTGTAGAAATGTCAATATCAGGGGCGGGGGAAATAGGGCAGCCATTAGCAATAATGATTTCAAAGAAAAAAGAATTAGACATCACGCATGCATTCTTTTGTGGATATATCATCCACACCTGTTTCATAGTTAATGTGTTGCTTTGTCAGCCATGTCTTTTGGTGCCTTCACTACTTGATGGTATGGTTGGACAGCATGATGTCATTTTTAGGCATTGCAGTACTTATTCTAAGGCATTTTGTGGGGGTTGATGTTGCCATGGCAACTCAAGTTGCGACTCTGGAAGTGTGAGGGGGTGGATACAGTTACTACTGTAGCAGTGACACTGACTTTAGGAAAATCTTACAGCGTTTTGTTATGATGAAGAAACAGATACGCTACCACAGAACCCTTGAAGATGAAGAGCTTCTAGAATTACCAATTCATAGGCATCATGCAGCTATGCTATCTCCCTAGCCTTTTTTGCTTTAACAAGAAAAGGCTCGCCTCTTCTATCATACAATCCTATGAAATCACAGATGATTGCAGAAGAAAACTCTTGTCTTAAAAGCCACACACACACAAAATCATAGGACACTACTAGACTCATAGACTTGTGATGTAAAAAATCATGAAGACGGCAGAAGAGAAGCAGGGAACAGATTCTCGTATGCTAAAATGTTCTCATTCTCCAAGAACAAATTTGCTGCCAGACAAGCTTATATAGTTATAATGGCACAATCTGTAATAAAAAAAGATGAGTAGACTGGTTGAATGATAAGACTATCAAAATTAAAGGACTGGAGAGAAGAACATATGGGGAGAACCCCTTCTGTTAACTTTTAAAGGGAGAAGCAAACCCAAAACATCTGAATTAGGACTGAATATGCTCAGTGGAGAGGAAAAAGAAGGGCTATAGTTGACTGCATCATTGAACAGGAACACTGCATTATGTAATTTATTGCAAGTCCCAATTGTGTAAATGTAATACCTCCTGTTACTTTGCTATTCTTTAGAAAAGTTCTTTTGACATTCAGTATAGTAATCATTGCTAAAAGGTAAAGGTAAAGGTTCCCCCGCACATGCGTGCTAGTCGTTTCCAACTCTAGGGGCCGGTGCTCATCTCCGTTTCAAAGCCGAAGAGCCAGCGCTTGTCCAAGGACGTCTCCGTGGTCATGTGGCCGGCTAGACGCCAAAGGCGAACGGAACGCTGTTACCTTCCCACCGTAGTGGTCCCTATTTTTCTACTTGCATTTTTACGTGCTTTCGAACTGCTAGGTTGGCAGAAGCTGGGACGAGTAACAGGCGCTCACTCTGTTACGGGATTTGACCCGCCAAACTGCCAACCATCTGATCGACAAGCTCAGCGTCCTAACCCACTGAGCTAAAATAGCAAAGAAGAATAGAAATATAGAGTAGCAGAGAGTGTTTTGAGATAAAGAAGCTTTAGGGAAAAAATAAATAAAATAAAATAGAAATTATACAACATATTTTCATCAATTTCAAAGTGATAAAGTAACAACAGTGGAACTTACCTGGTTTACAGTTACATTCTTTACAATAGCATCTTCCTGTTTTATTTCTTGTTTCCTTAAAATCCTAAATGATTATAAAACATTCTTTTACTTTGACAAAATCACATAATTTTGCAGAAAGTTCATTAACTAACAATGAAGCACTGAATTAGGGAATCAACTTCACATCTCTGCAAAGGGCAAATAGTAATATGGAATGGGCAGATTACTTCATATGGACTTTTCCTATTAGCTCCTCTCTTTTGTATGGAACAATAATAAGTTCTTTTTCCCTCTACAGTCTTCAGGTCTCAATATTATTAGAAATCCCATGGCCGACATTCTTTTGAAATTCAAAGGGGACTGCAAAACTTTAAAATTCTGTGTAAAATAAAATTAAGAGAATATTGTATGAATATCCATTTTAGTAAGATTATTTACTATAATTTTAAGACACTTTATGTTTTTTGTTTAAACTTAAGAGAGATGATTGTATTGTTATCTCTATAAGACAGCCAAAGGTCATCTTATAAATCTTATAAATTCATTTGATATAGTTTTTGTCATTTTCAATTTGTTTTGTTATTCCTTTTCCCTTTTATGTTAGTTTGTATTTTAATCTTTGATGTTGAAATTTAATAAATGTATTATAAAAAAAATAAAAATTCTAGGCATGAACACAACTTAGAGGTCACAGATTATTTCAGGTTCAGCTTTTATCTGATGGCTTCTGGTTATTATCTGAAAGGTTAATTCCTTTAGCCTCTCTCTTATATTAAATCTTAACAGGGACATTCAAATTACATGACAATGCATATGACTTGTCATGTACTTTTAATGTTCCCTATAAGGTATTAGATTATCAAATGCATCATCTCACTCCAGGTGACTCTTCTCATTGCAATATGGCAACCAGGAAACAGCAGTCCATTTGAATATACACTGTTGTCTACTTAGTATTTCTACATGGAGGTAACTAGGCAGAGTGGCATTGACTGGTTATAAATTTATGGGGTTGTCATCTGAACACATATGGCAAAATTTTAATATTGAAGACGAATTTGGGGGTATATTGTTGGGAAAAAATAATTTATAAAGTTCATTATAAGTGTCACTTGGTAAATTGTCATCTGAACACATATGGCAAAATTTTAATATTGAAGAGGAATTGGGGGGGTATATTGTTGGGAAAAAATAATTTATAAAGTTCATTATAAGTGTCACTTGGTAAATTGTAGTTAAACAGCAAAATGAGGATAATTCCATAAAAGAAATGAGGCAGCTGAGCATAATTATATCAAAAATGGAATATGCAAGACTTCACAGTTCGCTTCCCCCCCCCCACATTAAAGCATTCTTTTGTTTCTGTGTTATTACAAAGCTGGGCTAGGCACTGTCTCCCCCCCCCTTTTTTTTTTTTTCTTTTTCTTTTGGAGACTGGTGGGGCATGTTATTTGCCAGGAACAGTTTAACAGTTGAACTGCAATCAGGCTGATTGCAAATTAAAATTTCTTTACATTGGAGATCAGCAATGAAGAAAGCCACTTTTATTAAGTGTCAGTTTTCCCAGATACAATTTTTCCTGTATATATTTCTTATAGTAGGCCTAGGATTTATCAACACAGAAATAGGGTATGCTGGAAACATTGTTACAGAGCACATACTTGGAGAAGGCTTCACATAAAAGACTATAAAACTTGGGTTTTGTAAAGATCCCTTAAATCAGAGATAGAAAGACTTTTGGTCAGTAGGAGTATTTTTTTTTAACCAGGGCACTGAGATTTAGCAGAGATTGATGCAAAATATATTAAAGAACACGTAGTATTCCAAGATGTTTTTATTTCAGCAATATGATTGCTGTTGGTTTTATAATTAAAAAAACAGTTGAGTCAGAAACCATTCGCTGGTCTACTGGTATTCAGAAAAACTCTAAAGATCACTGATTTGCCCCTACCCCAAAGCTTTGAAAAAGCTAATCTCTTTCCATTTACAGTCTATTCCTGGAGTCTAAAATGTGCAATTTTTAGTAGCAATGCCACATTGTTTCCTTACTTTCCTGCGTTCTTCTGGAACATGTTTCACTACCCAGTCCAGCCTAGGATCTCCTGATAGCTTCCCATCCAGATTACTAACCAGATCCGGCACTGCTTGCTTTTCGAGATCAGCCGAGCAATTAGGCGCTGCTAACCGCGTTTAACAACAGAGGTGTTAGGATCTGTCACAGGTAAACGCTGCTTGGGAACAGAAGCAGCGGCTGCCCTGCGAGGCAGTGCCCCAAAAGCGCGGGGGGGGGTGTAAACCGAGGGCTGGGTGGAGAGGGAAGCATAGGATTATCGATCCGAATTCCGCAAGGAACAAATACACGCAGAAGCAGACGTGGGTGACCCAACACCGGTCGGCACAGCCGGAGGGGGAATCACCGGGCGAAGGGGGACCCCGGTCGGCTCTCAGAACCCTTACATCCGGGTCCCGCCCGTTCCAAGCAGCCACTTATACACACAACTGCTGGCAGGGCGGGAGCGCGTACGCACGCGCACCCGCGCGGCAGTCCTCTCTCTCTCTCTCTCTCTCGCTCTCGCTCTTCCCCTTCCCTCGCAAGTTACAATCGTTCAAGCGGGCGGGCCCAACAAGAGCGTTTATCCTCGTTCTTGACTCGTTTACTCTTCAGCCGCACGGTTCGGATTGGTTGGCCGGATCGAAGGCGGAACACAAGCCTCGTCTTTGGAGGCCTATTGGGCAGCAGGCGCAAGCTCTCTCCGACGATTGGCCCAGAGGCGGGCAGGGGCTTGATGCGGGGGGGAGAAGCCATTGGCTGGAAAGTAGGTTAGTGGTGCGACGTTCAGCGGCCAGCCAGGCGGAAAGTAGGTCAGGTATAGGGGTTGCTTGTGCCGGCCGTCGTTTTTTTTCCTTCGGCTACGCTGGCGAGCCGCTTTGAGAGGAGGCCAGGCACCGAGATCTCCCCCACCCACCCACCCTCCCGTCCTTCTAAGCACGGTGAGGACTCGGAGGTACCTGCAGTCGGGCTGGCAGGGAAAGAGGGTCGGGGCGGCGGCGTTGAAGGAGAGGCGAGGTGGTGGAGGAGATTCCCCCTTGGATGCCCGGGCGCGACGGAGGGGATTCGGAACGTCCGCCCGGCAGGTTGGGGAGGCAGGGAGGGAGACTTCTGCCGAGGTGGTTCCCGCGCCGGCTGCATTCCGCTTCGGTCTTCTGCTTGGACAGGTGGGCGGAGGAAGCGAGCGAGCGAGCGAGCGCTGGTTTGTAATGGGCACACTGTTGAGGGTTTTAGCGGGTGGGTGCCAGCCTACGGACCGGAGAACCGAGGAGGGCGTGCGAAAGGGCTTCAGGTTTCAGGGTAAGCTTTCATGTGCGGCGAGCCTTTTTGGGGGTGGGGGACCTCCCAATGCCTCCGCCTCCCCTTCTTGGGAATGACCCGGGGTGGGGAGGAGAAGAGAGGGAGAGAGAGAGAGAGAGAGAGGGAGGGAGAGAGAGAGAGAGAGAGAGAGAGAGAGAGAGAGAGAGAGAGAGAGAGAGAGAGAGAGAGAGACGTTTCCTCCTTGGGGGTCTCCGGCGGCATTAACGGAAAGGTTTGGGGAGAGTGGAAGGAAGATCAATACTTGGGGTTTGAACGAATTGTCCCCTTTTTCTACTTCTGGGTTATTATATCGCGGGGCATTTGCTCAGGAGGGAGATGGAAGTGAAATTAGATGCTCTTCCTCTCGATTGGAGAGCAGGAAACGAAGCGTTTATTTTGATAGGGTTGTCCTTAAAAAACCCGGAGCCTCGGACTGGCAAGTTCCGTGCCGTGGGTTTTGTTTTTGTTTTTGATGGGATTTCTTTCAAACAAATAAACAAACAAACATACAAACAAAAATCCGGTCCCCGATGTGTACCTGAGATGGAACTTGACATCGGGACTTGTCACTCTCCTCCGCCTCCCCCCTCCTCTCCCCTCCCCCAGTTTACTTACTTGCCCCCTTTCCCTCTTTTCTTTATTTTTGGAAACGGGCTTGTTGAAAACTTTTCGGCTTTTTTGTTTGTTTTTTTTTAGGAAAGCTGTAACGACCTTTTCGCGTTAATGTTTCGGTGTGGAAATGACTGCAAATGTTATGAGTTTAATCATTCTTGGGCATGTTAGAGGCAAAACACGCGGAGAGTCGAGGAGAGAGAGAAAAGATTGTGTTTCCCTAGGAAGGAAACCTGTTTACAACATTGAGAGTGAAGTCCTGCTGATTTTCATCTGGACATAACTTTCTTGTAATTGGACATATGAGTCACTTTTTTGGATTCTGGTGTTTTGTTTTTTCCTGTGAAAAGAAATCTCAGCTACGTGTTAACGGAGTCTTTTCTGGTTTAGATTTATGAGTAAATCTCATAATGTTATAATTTATAAAACGTTGTTCTGAAGTAGATATTTTAACAGTTTAATGAAGAATCCGTGTATGTTTTACATGTGGCTCTTGCTTTTAGCATGTGCCTATCACAATCACATGTTTAAAAACTTGACACAACTTATCATGCAATATTCCATCCCTTCTTTAATGCAGATGTTGATGCAAATTATATATATTTCATGGTGTCACTGAGCATAAAGTTACCTCATTTTAGCCTCATGCTGAAATAAGGACTGAATGAAGGTTTAAAAAGTAAAGCCCCAAACATGCTGTTAAAATATTTTTAAAAAAACTTGAGGGCATTAAAATGCCTAGAATGAAAAAAAAATATTGCATTACTATTTAAGAAATTTCTATCATAACATTAGCCTAACAAATGTATTTTTATGTATTTGGAGGAATTCCATGAGGCTTACTTCCTTATTTAAGCATTGCACTTGAAATTTATTGACAAGATGAGCTTTTAAAGGTTAAGATAACATAATTTGAAGTCTAATCTTGGTGTCTAAATAGTTTGAACTTTGGAGTATTTGGTGCTCTCTTGAGTGTAGTTTCTTTGCAGGTGTTTTATACTCAACTAAGTAACATCATTAGTAGTTTGGACTTGTTTTTCCCCAGTGTTCTTAAGGACCAGTATCTCTTTTTAAAGTGAATACACAGAAACATCCATTTCCTCTTTGTTTGCCATGTGTGAGCCAGTAGTCTTCAATAGATACATAAAGATAAATCACTTTTACACACCATTCAATAATAAGCTAAGAAGGAAACGAAAAGACTAAAACACATCCTCTCCAGCAATCAGCCCCTACCTTAGATAAGCGGAGATTAACACTGGACAAACATCGACCAGCAAACAGTACACTAATCAAGAAATGCCAGGAAGAAAACCTTACCCCCGTAAATACTGGCAGGGCAAGCTATTGTATATAAATAGGGAGCAAACCCCACACTCACTAGCATTGTGGGACTAGAATATAATTCCAGCCCAAGAGGTTCTTTTGATTATTAATATACCATACCCAATAGCTCCACTTCTGGGGGCAAAATGTATAATAATGTGAGTTTTGGAAACAGACATCACAAAATATGTCCTTGTCTATCTTGCTCCCCAAGTTGCTCAAACAAAGAATTTTAGGAGGAGCCTCAAATGCAATTACACCTCAACATGTGGTTAGGAATTCAATTTTATTCATAAGCAAGGTCTTTTCTAAGCAGAAAAATCATATTATTGACAGATATGATATCCTGGGTCCACATAATGCAAGGAGCTTGGTGGGATTTCTTTTTAATGGAACTAATCATGCTGCAATTCAATTGTTATTAGTAAGTTGGTTGTTTTAGCTTTTGATGTATACCATACTAGGAAATCTTTGACCCATTGGGCCATTGTTTCAGAAATATTTCCTTGGCAGATTTCTCAATTATTTCAACAATGGCAGAGGTTTTAATATATTGCCTTCGCTAGAGAAGTTCTTTAAAAACCAGGGAAATGTTTAGAGATATATCTGCCTTAAAAATAGATCATATTGAACTGCATAGCACAGGCAACATCAGGAGTTGACCAGAGGAAATGTTTTGTAAAATTTGGCCAATTTCATTTCTGTAAGAGTCATGGGTCCCCGATTTTGGATGCATTCTATAAGTTGTCCCATGATGTACCATTTTGCTCAGTTAAAAGTTAAACACAGCTTTAATATATAGTATAGTACTATATGCTAGCTATGAGACAAGAATGCTATTATTGTAGCTCTACACAATTAATTTCCCAGTGAATTTAACTGAAATTTAGTTTTGAATAAAAATGTACACAACTCTGTTGCAGACAATGACCCACAAAATATAGTTTTTAACATGCCAGGCACATGACAATTAGTGGGTGGCTATTTTTTAAAGAGAAACACCCACTCCCCCCCCACATACATTTCAAAAGTATTGCAGTTATAGGGCCAAGGGATTGGTCTCATTACTGTTCTCACTGACAATATCCAGTAAGCACTCAAGCTATCCACTTCCCACATAATAGGATCCTGAATATGCTTGTTCAGATTAAGAACATTTTCATAGCAACAAAATATTTTAATCTGAACACTAAGAAAATATAATATTTCTGCAATTAAAACTCTGCTTTAAGACATTTCATCTAGATACTGAATCTCATATGATAATTTTTTATGCATAGGCTCCTGATAAAAACTCATCATTAGAAATGTACCTGCACTAAAATTAGTGTTAATTACTTGCAAGGAAGTGTGTTTAAGACTATGTTCAAATAAAAGAAGATAACCTTGACATTATGACTAACATATTATTTGTTGTAGTTTTATTACTTCCAAAGAACAAATTTAATTATTCTGAGTACCTGCTCAAATTCTGGGTTTATAAGTTAGAATGAAATACAGCAAATAAATATAATTACTTAAATTATCAAACTTTTACCATAGCTAAAATTTTACATTGCTTCATAAAATATTCATGATTTGGAATAAGGGTGATTGTTGAAATTATGCACTGAAGTAATCTAGGTTTAAGATTGTTTTGGTCAACTTTTTGTCAATTGTGTGAGAAAGATGGAAGTATGTTGAGCCCAAACTATGACAGCTAAGGATTTTTTAATGAAATACAAAGGTAGTTAGAATACAACTACTGTAATATGTTTCACTAGACATTCTCAGAACTGTTTTTGAGCAGTAACTGCAAGTCCAGAAGGATTCCCAAGGTGCCCACTAGTCACGAAAGGGGAAGTACAGCCCCATCCAAGACTACCAGTAGTAACATTCCAAACCCTGGGGGTCCAACAATAACAGTAACTTAATCATGTTAGGATAGAGCTGAGGTCTGCTCTGCTCCATCCAGATCCAAATATCCTTCAGACACTCAGTCAGTACATTGACAGGTTCATCTGTGCAGCTCATCTGTGCAGCTCAGGGTTGTAGTGTCTAGGTCTCATCAGTATACTGATAATACAGAACTCCGCACTAGTGCAGGGGTCTCCAACCCCTGGTCCATGGACCAGTACCGGGCCGCACAAACAAGCAAAGCCCCATCCGTGGGATGTAGGCAGCACACAAAACCACGCGCCCTCTGGCCCGCAGAAAAATCTCTCTCCATGGAACCGGTCCCTGGTGCCCAAAAGGTTGGGGACCTCTGCACTAGTGGATGATCTAGTGGATGATGAACAGGAGAGGGAAGAGACTTGAAGTGTTCCACATAACAGGCCACAGGTGGGATCTCTTCTCTACCCCCCACCAACCACTGAGGAACAATTTGATCCAGTGACTGCCATTTCTAAGCTGTACAGCCAGGACAGAAGGATACTATGGTCAACAGTATTGAAAGCCTCTGCAAGATCAAGAAGTACTAGGAAGGATGCATCATCCTCATGCTGCTCTGCCAAAAGTCATCAAGTGTGAACAGAGCTGTCTCTGTACTGGATCCTGCCCTAAAATCAGACTAAAATGGTCCAGATAATCTGTTTCCTGCAAGAACCTCTGTAGCTGTCATCCAGCCAGCTTTTCTACTACCTTCCTCAAGAATGGAAGGTTGGAAACTAGCCAATAATTTTCCAACAGGAAAGGATCCAGTGATGACCTCTTGAAGAGGGGCTGTACCACTGTTTCCTTCAGGTGTGAGAGGAACATCCCGTCTCTCAAAGAGGTTGAAGCCACCATTGTTAGTCACCTCCCAGACTGCTTTAATAACCCAGGAGAGCCAGTGTCTAACAAACAGGTGGCTGAACAAACACAAAAAAACCTTACCCACTTTCTCAAATTCAGTCCAAATAACATCACAAGATTGTCCCTTGAACTTGCCTAGTCAGAATCTAACTCTGAGAGATTTTGTCTGCCAAGTTGCAGGAATATTCATTCCTCAGCGTGGCTTTGCAGATGATTCTATGCATTCCCCACCCCCTGAACAGCTTACCCTAAACAGGGCCATTGGACAGCTATCGGGAGATGCTACAGGGTGGAAGAATAGCAACTTTTCACTACCCTTATCACTGTGATGTAGGCTCCCACTTCTGTTTGTTTGGATATACACTTTGACTTTCTCAAACAGCACTTCAGGCATCACTTCTAGCATTTAATCTCCTGGAACTCCTCAGAAGACTCTTGGATTGATGGACAGAAAGAGGCTGCCTAGGAGCAGTCTGATCCAGGGTGTCAATCACATGCTTATACTAGGCTGAACCCAAAGTCTCAGCCAAACTGCCTGATAAAACCCTAAGCTCCCCCTGGGACCCAAAATGGCCCATCAGTTGCCTGGGGTGGACCAATCTGTTAGGTCCTTTCAGATAACAGAAATGGCAGATTATATATAGTAGCGACTAAGGCTACAATTCTTTTGTGCCTACTTAGGTAAAAATCAGTTCTATTTCTAAATACAAGTATATCAGATTGCTGAGTGTGATGGGAAGTTTGTCTGAAAATAAATCTCTTTACTTGAATGTAGTTACATATTTTGAAAGTAATGTATTTCGTCTATTCTGCTAACAACCAGTAGGTTATGGGCTATTATATGAAGAGAATAGCAAAAATGTACTGCATTAGTGACCTTACCCTATTACACAATACTCTTTAGAAAACAGTATAAAGTAGCCCCTGGCATACTTCAGAGTTCTGCTTGGAACTAAAGAGAATACAATATATAAATGGACATATTTGAAAAGATAAAAAAAACCTCTTCCACATTTACAAATGAGGAAAAGCTAATAACCTACTGAAGTAAATGGGGAAAAATCAGTAATTTCTCACACCCCCTGAGTCTGAATATCTGTAGTTACATACTTAGTATGATTAAACTGTCACTGACAGACATCTTTTTTATTTTATTTATTTATTTATTTTTATTACATTTATATCCCGCCCTTCTCCGAAGACTCAGGGCGGCTTACAAGCTTAGCAGTAGCCTTCATTCTATGTACCGTATATGCCTGCTTGTTAGGGCTTTCACACACACCCCAAGCGGCATTATTACAAAGAGCTTATTGCCCCCAACAATCTGGGTCCTCATGTATGTACAGAATTCCAAAAACTAGTTATTTCTTATTGTCAGGAATTCCAGCTGTGCTTCCTTCTTCAGTACTCATCTCTTAAAATATAATTGGATAGTGCCTACAGTGACTGCCTTTATATCTTGATTCATTGTAACAGAGAACCTTTAACTGTAGGAGCATTCATGTTGATCATGTATTAATTTGTTCGGGCCCTGAACAAGGAGTATATATCGGAGGTGGTGACCCTTTGAGAGCTGTATGCAACGAAATTTCATTTTGATGTATGCCGATTGGTGTACATTCAAAGTGACAATAAAGTTATCATCATCATCATCATCATCATAAATGTGTCAATAAAGCTTTTGCCATTACTTTTTCCTGATTTTTTTTCAGTTTAATGTTATGACACTCATTTCAAAAAGGTGAGATAATATTCAAAGGATAATTTCTGGTTTATTTATATTACACACCTAGAGAAAAATATTTGCTGAATGAGCAGTTGTGTTTTATTGTTTTTATGACTCGACCATAGCCAAGGGGTTGGATTTTTGTTTTTTGTTTGTATTACAACAACAAGCCACTTCTCACAGTTCATCTTTTTTCACATACAAACTTAATACGTTTTAGGTGCTGTACATAAACATTATAACCTTTTCAACCTCATGCTATTTGAGAAGCTTGGTATTAAGAATTTCAACAGCTGTAAGATGTTTCCAAGTCAGCTGTACAAGCTGGAACAACTTGTGATATTGGTTTGATGCCATGCTGTAGTGTTCTAGTTGATTTCTAGTAGGAACCATGCCATTACGCTTATCCTGAAGCAAGCAGTATTATCAATGAATGGCATTAACAATTATAAAGTTCTTGTAACTTCAGTCACACTTCAGTGAAGCTTATTCATAGACAAAACTTAAATACAATATACATCATACAATTCAGACTATCTACTTGGAAGAAAATCTTCAGATTTCAACTGGAGCTGACCTCAAGTGGATCTTAACGACTTTTTTTGAAGATTACTACAAGTCATATTATTCCCACTGAGGGTAATAGGAACAATGTTTATCTTGGCTTGCAATATAGTAATAAGAAATTTAGTTTGAATTACTTAAAAGACATCATGTGACAAAGCTGCAGTGGAAGGCTTGCAAAATTCTGGCACTGGAAAATGATAATTATGTAGCTTAAAATGCAGCTTTGAGCTCTTTGAAGGAAAGATCAAACAAAGCACCGTATCTAATGTGGCAGAAAAATAAAGTACTTGCGTAACTTTCTCTTCCATGTCCTTTTGGTTCAGAGACTATATTTTTCACAAATCCTCCAGGAATTACTTATTTAACGTAAATAAAAACTTCTTTAAAGACAAACATTCGGTGATATCCATTTGATTTATTTTGCTGCAATGCTTAAATCCTGCCTTAGAGAAAGTAGATGTATGGAGTTTGCCCAATTATATTTTCACAACAATATCATGCACTAGTAAGGACTGAAAAAGGGAGACTGCTCCAAGGTTTTATTTATGCTCCAAAGTAAAATTAGGAATGTGTTTCGGTATAATATTAATGGATAAAACAGATTTGTATGTATGTATGAATCCTACTGGGTTTAGAAAGATGATTTGGGAAGCTTTATTAAATGGGCCTAATACGACTAGCACGCATGTGCGGGGGAACCTTTACCTTTAATATATTCTGAATTAAATTCTTTATTATTTATTAAAACATTTAAAACTGTCAGCATTTTTTCATATATTGAAGTTAGTTTGTGTGTGCTGGAATGCTAAAATAGGGTTGAAATAGTGGAAATAATGATTCCTTATTTATATTTTTTGGAAGGACAAGCATTTGCTATGAGGCATGTATGAATTATTATTGCCATTTGTTACAGATTATTTGCTATTTTATTGACTACTTGATAAGCATAATCTGTATGCAATTAATGTTGCTTTGCCTCTTAAAAATACCATTCTTGTTTTGCTTATGCCAATAAAAATAATGATGATAAGGCCGTTGTTAATTGTAATGTTTGATCTAGTATATAACAGCTCCATAGCTACACATAGTACGCACTTTGGAAGTGTACATATATTACAGTTTGTTGTAGTATAGCTTTGGTTTTATCTCTCTTTTTCTTTTATGAAGAGTCCTGATAATCTGCGTTTATAAGAAATTCAACCCATAGAATGTGGATTATGTGTGAAATATGGAATGTTTGTGACGACTTGCTGAAGTAGAAAATGCACAGAACTCTTTCCCTGTGGGATTTATTTTGGTACTGTTCTGGCAGTGTAGTGACTTCTCTGCTGTAGTGTTATCTATTTGGTATTCTCATTGTGCTCTTTTCTTCAGCAAGGTATTTAGAAAGCAGCACGGGGAAGATATGAACTATAAGGAAGAAATACGGTAGCTGTAGAAATTGTTGGATATTGAGGAAGCCTGCTGATTAGAGGTCAAGTCAAAGTTGATTGAGGATTATTAGAAAGGAGCAACAAATAAGGCAAATAAAAGAGCAGTTTAAACTGAGCTGAATTCATAAGCTTTGGAACATTTGGGGCAAAATAGTAGATCTATTTTAAAAATGAATCTGGCTAAGAGCCAAGTGGAGATTTTGCTGTTTTTATAAAGAAGCATGTAAATAGGGCAGTTAAAAAAAACAGAAAAAAGGCTAAGGAAGAAATTGCAGCAAACATGGCAGTGATACTTTCCCCCCCCCCCCCTCAAAAAACTGTCTCAGGAATCTTAGTAGTGCTTGCAAAGTTTCTGACCAGTGGGGGAAAAAATTATAAAAAATTGTGCTTGCTGTTAAGCCCTTAACATTTTATATATTTACATGCATATAATTTTGTGTAGAGTGCCGGATCTGTGAATCCACTGTACAAATAATTCGTTTCTACTGTTTAAATTATCACTATTCTAAGCTGTTTTTATGATTTTATGCCATAATTATTATGCATAGCTTACTAACTTGATAATGTGTGTACAGCAGAATAATGCCTTACACGGCTTTTGAAGATAGTAGCAATAACGATTTAACTGGCCATGCAAGTAACCTTATCTCTTGTTTCTTTCTATGTCATTAGATTGTATATTACAATATATAGCAGCTAACAGGTAGTCTTACTAGAGGTATAGGTTTGGGTAAATATCACAGTTTTAGATGGCTGTGTGGATGTCAATCATCCCATTTAGTCATCTAGCAAAGAAAGATTCCTGGCCATTTGTTTTTGCCAAGAGTATGCTTTACTGAAGCTTAGGTGGTTACAGAAGTAGTGTAACCTGAATCTGAGGTTTTCCTGTGCAAACAATACAAAGTAAATTTTCCTGTTTCCCCTTCCCCTAGTTATCTGTAAATGTCCAATTAGGTGCTTGTATATTGTTTAGGAAACAGGTTCTCAGTTCCCAATTCTGCATATCGATAATTGACCTTGCCTGGCTGAAGTTTCTCACAAAGCACAGCTGGGCTTCCATCCTCCCCTTCTTCCTTACATTTCAATCTTTCTCTCAACTCCCTCCTCCCCCCCCTGCGCTAATGTCAGGCTGTCAGCTCATGAAGCTTGGTTAGGAGAGATGCAGCCATGACAGTGGAAATTAGTTTTAGAGGAAGAAACTTCCCAAATCACTGTTTTATAGAGAGCTATGATGTGGGGCACCCTAACTTTTTTCTGTGCTTGGTCCCTTTAAATGTACAAGTTTCTTTGTCTGAAACAACTCTCAGCGGTGCCTCACATTGACCAACATTTTTAAAATTCTTCCCTAGATAATAAATGCTCTCTATTATAATTAGTCATAATAGGAGATGGACAAAATTCTCTTAAATGTACAGAACAGGAAGTATTAGACTAGTATGCATACATGTAATGCATAATAACCAGGCAAAAGTATATTAAAGACATAGCTGAAGATTTTTTTAAAAAAAATTGAATTTAGAAGGTTAATTATCTACAGTATAGAAATGGGCCACTCTGAACATGCATTTTCATTTGTACTGTTTATGTTTAAGGATTGTTTTTATTTAACATTGCAATGGAATGAATAAGAGGTAGTAATTTTTTTAAGAATAACTTGTAATAGGTTTATAAATACTTGGACAAAGGATTTCCCAAAAAAAATCCTATATAAAGAAAAGAATGTTTTCATGTATCTGCTTTTGTTAAAAACTTTCAAGAAAGAGAAATTAAAACAGGCTGACAGGTTGCTGGCTTTAATACAAGCCCAGATAAAAATATTGTCACATAAGGCTGCAATTCTGTGCCTGTCCACTCAAAAGCAAATTCCAGTAAGTGGGTCTTTCTTCAAAATAAATGAGCAAAGTTTTGCAATCTTGTTTTCTCCCACACTTTTGACTCCTTTGGTAATTGTAACTTCCTACTATGCATGTCTTAAAATATGCTGTGGAAACTCTTTCAGGACAGAATTGAAAGCAGCATGAAGGACTGTTTCTTTGGATCAACAGATTTGGTACTGTAGAAGTCATGTACAGTAACAAAATGTTGAGCAATAGAACATTTGCAATTATATTATCACTATCAAATCTTGCATTAATTTTTAAACAGCCATATTTCAAATTAGGAGTACACAAAACTTTAAACCATTTGGAGGTCAAACATCTGGCTCATACCACTTCCAAATGGGTGGAGGTATTCAATGGCTTTGTGCTCAAACAGGGTTTTTGCAAACTTTTGTGCTTGAAAGAAATTTTTTTTACACGTCCTTTATTTCAGGAAGCTTTCTAGCAAATAAAAATAGGCTACTGTTTTGATATTTACAAAGAGTCGTGATTGATAACTATAATACAGCATTTTTAAACATAATAAATGTTGGAATGTAGATAAACGGGGAAAGCCAAAGCAACTGGTACTCTCTAGAGATTTTGGATTATGTCTGGACAATTGGCCATCTTGTTTCTATACATATGTAAATTTTGAACATTTAGATCACACAGTCTCAAGTTAGACATTACTCATTGTATCTTGTCTGGTTTATTGTTAATATTCCAGAATTTGTTAGAGCTGCCCTTTAGGAAATGATTGGCCAATTGGACAGAGTTACTAGACTTCTAGATTTCTTTTTAACTTTGGTTATTAAAACCCAGCTCTTTAAAGAGAACTATGTACTGCTTCTTTCTACTTTCCTAAAAAATGCTGTGGAAAGTGTTCCAACTTTTGGAACCATTTTAGAGGACTACTATGGGATTGACCCTTTCCTGTCTAATTGGTGGTCATTTCTACTACTAGATTGTCCTAAAAGAGCTTTTTAATATGACTATTGAGGCATTATCAAGCACAGGTAGATCTATAGAAGAATATCAAAATTATTGCCAGTAAATGATCTAGAAATATGTTTCTGATGCCTTGGAAATGAAAAATATTTTTCATCACAGGGTATGCAACAGTTTACTTACTGCAAGTCCATATTCCAATTATAATAATAGTGTATAAATAATCTGGAATGAAGGAAAAATCTTCATCCTTTTTAATCTTTAGTTTTGTTAAGTGTTTAAAAAAGAAACAGAGGGAATTTGCATGCTGTTTGGATTTTTATTTTTATTTTTTGCATTTGCTCATCCATCAAGTCAGATTGAGTGTAACATTTTGTTGATGAAATATTACCTAAAGAAAAAAATCTTGGTTGTTATGTATATGGTACATATTCATTCATTATGGATACTCACCTTGATATTTTTGAATTTTAGGAACAAATGTTCAGAAGAGAAATTACAAAATAGATAAAGTATTTTCTACACTTTAGAAAATGCATTTATTAAATGGGGACAGTTGTTGCAGTATCTTTTCACAAATATGTAAATAAGAGCATTTTCATTGATATTCTTTAAACATTTTGTTGACTTTTCAGTCTTAGACCTTGTTCCACACTAATTTTTATGTGACAAAAGCTGACACAAGAGTATTTATCTTATCAATCACATGACATATATTTCACAGGACTGCATCCCATGAGATAGTCCTACTGTAACTATATTAACTATCTCAAAAGAAAGCTTATGAACAACCATGGAAGTTTCTTCATCAGGGCATGTCCATTAAAATAACTGCAAGGACCAGTAAAAAGAGGCTTTTCTCTGTTTATATGAAGAAATTAATTCAGCACTGATCAATTTCTATATGTGTGAAAAAGCAATCAAATGGCATGTTTGCCATGCATTTAATCTATATCTGTAGCAATGCTACAAATCTGTAAATAACTGCTGTCTTAATTGAGCAGCAAAATTTCTTACCATGGGCAATCAACCAAAGATTTACTGATTGAAACAGAATAATCTGATTTTTTTAAAAATAGAAAGTTCCGATGTGCCTTGCTTACTTAACAATGCTTACAGTCAAGCAGAAAAATAGTTTAATGTACTCATTATTTAAGTACATTGTGCATGTAAGAAATGTTTCTGATTTCACAAGTCCACCTTTTCTACACATTTTCTGAGTTCAGTTCTGACCCGCTCAAGTTTGACTCAGCCATCCATCCTTCTGAAGTCAGTAAAATGAGGACCCCCATATTGTTGGGGCAGTATGCTAACTCTGTAAACAGCTTAGAGAAGGCTGTAAAGCACTATAAAGTGATACATAAGTCCAAGTGCTATTGCTAAATGTGCTAGCCTAAGGAAGAGGCAACAGCAATTATCCTACCAACTTCAGTATTGAGTTTGTGTAGGTAAGGTAGAATGAAAACAAATCATCCAAATCATTGTGCAGTTCTGCACTATAACTATGAAAGTACATGTAGAACTGAACATTAAATAATAATGGCTTGGCATTTTGATATAAGCATGGGCTAGGATCATAATTTGGTTATTCTGAAATGAAGATGAGTATAGACTTCCTGCCTTGCATAAATTTCATGATTGTGTCCTTTGACCACACCGACATGCATTTAGACTTGTTGATATCTTTCCCAAAGTATGGTATATAGTTTTAACATACCAGTGTTTAATGTGCCAGTATTTTGTTTCCAATTAAATGTGACAAGGAGTCAGAATATTCTGAAGGGTTTCAGTTACAGTTAAGTCTATTAGTTGAAGAGTATTGGCCATTGGAGGAATGCCCTTGATGAAAATATCTTTGAATATAGAGGACTTAATCTGTCATTCCCAGTTTATTCACAGAACAATTCTTTCCTAGCGAACACAACTACTATAATTCAACAGTATTTGAAAATCTAACATTGGGATAATGCTGAACCATTGTATATCCCCACAGGGAAGATGGAGATTTCCCCAGTTTTGTAAATTGGGAGAAGGGCTGTTTTCCTACTTCTGCTGGAAAATGTGGTTGAAAACCGGAGAATGGGTGGAAGATGCAAATAAAGAGCTGAAATCCAGATAGAAGAAGAGAGAAAAGCTGCTGTGGTTCTTTCTCTCAAAAGGAAAAGGAGAAAAAAAATAAGTTTAACACATTGTCTGAACTGAATTAGAAGTGTTAAACATATTTACCTTAGAATAAGAGTCCCTAAAATTGGAGTAAGACTTACTAAATCAAACTTACTACAGATTAAGCATACAAAAGTTTCTTGTGTTGCAGTCTAGCACAGAAGTCTGCAAAAACTTGTTTCCTTGTTGAAAACAGAAACAGCTCAGTGCTACAAAATCTCTCCCTCAGTTCTTACCAATTATCTGGAGAAAACTGGGCTAAACAGCTATTCCCATTGCATTGCATATTTACCAGAATATATACTGTGGTCCAGTCCATGGACTTGTTACTGAGCATGTCTGTCTATCAATCAGTCATCTATCCATCATCTGTCTATCCATTATTTGGGGGTTGGGGGATTCCAGAATTGGTTTCGGTGGAGATTGGTAGTTTTAGATGACAAACAAGTAAAACTAGACAGTACACAGGATTTTTGTATATATTTTTAACCTTTAATTTTCCTTTGGAGAGAGGATTGTCTTAAATTCAAAACTTGTCTTCTTTTGGGATTAATAGAGCATGTAATCTTACTTGGCCACTAAATAAACACTATTGTCTGCTTCAGATATTTTTATTCTTCCAAATTTGGACTGAATGTAGGAGTTTGTGTTCTTCCCTTCTCGACTGAGTTTCTGAGCATGGGCTCAACTGAGTCCATAATTCTGTACTGCTGCACAAAGAAATAAAGATAACCAGAATGAAGCACAACATGAAGAGTCAGGAATATCAGTAAAATATTTTAAGTAAAAAAAACTAATGACAATTCTTACGTGTTGAAATATAATTAATAAAATTCAAAATATTCTAAATAATGTATGACAAAAGATAGAAAAGTAATGAAATGTCTACAGTGGAGGATTATAAAGTTAACTAAACCTGCAGAAATGGAGAAGCTGACCAGTTTGGTCAGGGGGAAAAAAGATAAAGGCTTTTTTGAATATCTGGAAACCCTATATGGGGATTTTGTTTAAAGAAAAAAAAGACTAAATTGATGGGTTTTGGATTTGGGGATTAAAAAGGGCCAAAGGGGATGAGGAAAAGAATAAGATGATAATTATCCAATAGAAAGGTGGCTGGCATAACTATATGTTTTTATTTCTCTTTTCATTCTTTTTATCTTTCTTACTTTGGATACTTCAATAATTTTACCTTCTCGAAAAATTTTAAATACCTAGATATGTGTTGGATTTAATGTAGGAAAAATGTTAAAATAAAGTTGACATTTACTAATTTTCTTCCAAATGTTTTTCTTGCATCCATCAATCTACCATCTATGGCTCGGTTTGTATATGTAAATCATAATATAATTTTTCTTCAAAGTTTCTATATGATATGGGTATTTTTTCAAAGAATGTGGAAATTACATAATGGTTTCTCGCCGTATACATGCTTGCTCCAGTGATTTGTCAGGGTTTTACTCTCACTGTGGAAGAGCGTATTTCTTTCCATTCTGCTTCGTGTCTTTCCTTTGGATTGAATTGTTTTAAAAACATCTATATTGGGGGCGGGGGGAATCAAGTTTCAAAAACAGGTTTGAAGTGAAAATAATAGCAGTCTGTTTATATAGTATTTCCCTAAACAATAGTAGTGGGATAGCTGTTATTCATGGTGGCCATATGCTATATACAGAAGCTAGGAGGGGGCCTAAGTAACAAAAATGGCATCTTGTTATCACAATGCAAATATTCTGCCTTTTTTGTATCTGATTCATAATGTTGTACACATATCTAGGAGGGATGAAGCTTACATTGCAAGGGTTGCTGCTGCTCTCATTTTGACAAAAGCCTTTGATTCTGTGAAGATTTCTGGCTACCCATTTCAATAGTAAATTGGAAATTAGTAGGAGAGACTTATTATCTTTCAGTCCTACTTGCTCTTTCCTATTCAGGTAGTCCTCAAGTGATAACCATTGCGATGGTGCTGAATGAGTGGTACCTATGATGAGTCCTTGAATTCTATCCGTCATACCTCCCTCACAGTCATGTGATTGCAGTCCGGGTGCTTGGCAACTGGCACCCACACGATGGTTGCAACATCCTGGAATCATGTGATCATCATTTGCAACGTTCCCAGCCAGCTTCCCACAAGCAAAGTCAATGAGAAAGCCAGAAGAAAAGTTGCAAATTGTTCCTGCTGCTTTTTTCTCCCCAAGGAGATTACAAGGATCTAGTAGTGATCTTCGTAATGACCTTCGCTCATTCCGCCGGGACCTGAAGACCTGGCTCTTTGAGCTTTCTGGCCTGGACTGAGAGTATTAACTGGGGTTTTAATTGTATTTTAATTGAGGTTTTTATTTCAAGGTTAATGTAATCATTTTAATTGTTTTTAATTTTTGTAATTTGCTGTATTGTTTTTAAAAAACCTTGTGAACCGCCCTGAGTCCTACGGGAGAAGGGCGGTATATAAGTCTAATAAAATAAAAATAAAATAAAATAAATCCTTGCACAGTAGCATCCCCTCCCTAGCCTCTATACACTTGCATTGTGCTGCAACACACTCAGGTGCTGCCCAGGGCTTAATCTTCCAGCTGTTTCCCCATTGCTTTTGCTTTTGGGAAGATAGCAGGAAGTTGCAAGTCACAGCGAAGTCTTTGGTTAACGTTCCACAATTTTCACTTAAAGTTGATGGCAACAGGGACTGCCAGGATTGCTGTCACTAAGCGAAATGGTAATGTGACTCCATGCTTGATGACCATATCACTTAGCGACAGAAATTTTAGTCCCAATTACTGTGGTTATGCAAGAACTACCTTTACGATATGATATATGATAGTCCATCATGTATCTGGTCTCTGAACCTTTGCTCTGACCCAGAAATTTTTTTTCTTAACAATTTTCAACTTAGGCAATACTTTCAAGCGCATTGAAAACAAAAACCCATATTGTATACAGTATGTGCAGCTTTTCATCTTCGTGTCAGTGTGTACAGTGAAACCCTGCATATATTTTTCATTGCTGCTGAATTCCTTGTCCTGCAGACTATCGCTGGTACAGTATTTAACAAATACTGTTTTCGTGGTTAGTGGGCTTGAGAATTTGGTCTTGTTGGATGCCGATAATGAATGTTCTCGTAGGCAGGAGGAGAGGTCATTTCAACGTTGCCTGTTAGAAGGGGTCTTGGCAGGCTTTTCATGGTTGTGGTTCTGACCTTGATTTGCTCAGTGGGATGTTTATTTTATTTATTTAAAACGCTTATATAGCTGCCCGTTTTGAATTGAACCCTGGGCGGCTCCGGTTTTGATGCTTCTGGTGCTTATGATCTGATTTGCTGCATGATTCTGTGAAAAGAGGCAGTCTCTAAAGAGAAGCCCCAAATCAAGCCACTGGCTGCCTTCTATGTGAGGAAGGGAGGAGGAGGAAGACAGCATATATGTGTCTTGGCCCTTTATTTATCTATTTCTCTCTCAAAAACTGTAACATTTAAGATGAAGCAGTGAGGAGAGAATAGCAGTGTTCTTGTGTGAGAATGTCCTTGGAAGTATCTTGGCAACAAGGTTTGGTCACAACATGAAGAAAGTTAATGGTGTTTTTGCAGTCTGTTACAGCAGGCAAATGCTGCCTCATTTTCAGAGTATTTTTATAGTGCTTCAATAAACAAGAGGAGTAAATCTATTCACAGCATCTCAACTCATTACAGTACAATAAAACGGACAGCTGTTGCCTCCTCATTTAAAATAAATCACAGCAGAGATTATGAACAATTTATTGAGTTACAAATTACGGAAAGAAGACTTTTAAAGATTATACCTGAAACTGGATTTTGAAAAATATATGGTTTTCACTTTGAGTGACAATAAAATAATTAAATATTGGTATAGTTTTTCCCTGCAGTGATGACTAGGAATTCTGGGAGTTGTAGGGAAAAAGATTCACATCTCTGATCATTTACGGTGTAGCTTTGGCCAAAGCTCAATACATTCAATGTATGTATGTCATTCAATGTATGTATGTCATCGCTTTAGCACAACGGTGGAAAGAAGGAACTTTGGAACTGTGAGAATGTGGTGTGTGGGAGAATTTATATGAAATCTTGGAATTGTAGCTAAGATCCATGATAAATACTTGAGTTTTGTAGGGAATTTTTAAGGGAAAATTAGATTATGTGAGTTGATATTCGAGTTAAATCTGTTGAATAATAAATATGATCCATAGTTGAATAAGCTCTGCTGGACATTCTTACACAGTGGGGATGAAGGAGAGTAATTTTCATTGATGCAGTCTTTTTTCTGCAGCCAGCCCTACCCATGAACTCTATTTGAGAGTATATAGGTAATCCTTTTTTAGCATCAGTAATTGGGACCAGAATTTCTTTCGCTAAGTAATGTCTTTGTAAACATCAAGTGATCACATTGCTTAATGACTGCAATCCCAGCAGTCCTAGTTTGTGTCATTAACTGAATGCCACTCAATGATTAGGCAAGGACCTATCCCAATCCAAGCCATTTCTGGCTTGATCCCACCCAACCTCAAGACTCCTCCTCTTCAGCTCCTCCCATCTGCCTATCTCCCCCCATCTGTGCCCCTTTGGCTGCCATGCAGCTTGTTTGCTCTGCTACAGGTCTGGCCGTGTGTTCCACTCTCTGCTGCCCTACACTCCAGTGATTCTGCCAGCTGTGCCGGTCCTAGCTGTACTTGGCTTCTTCCTCCCATTGCTAACCTTCTTCCCATGAAGCCTTATCCTGATTGCATGGGGCCTTCTTGCTAGGCTAGAAGCAGCAGGGCCAGTGGAGTGCAGGGTAGTTGGGCCAGCAAAGATGGCAGAGTGGCAGGACGGCCAAAAGAACAGAGATGGGAGGGAGAGATAAGTAGGTGGGGAGAATTGAAGTGCCTCTGTGGTCCTATGTGTGGGCAGGTTGCCAAGAACATGAATTTTGATCATAACCACCGGGATGCTGCAATTGCTGTAACTACCATTCGTTCAGTACTGTCATAATTTTTAACTGGTGCCGAATGAGGGGTCATTAACTCATGACTGCCTGTACTGAGCAACCTGATAGGACAATATGTTTAAGGGTCCTACAGGAGAAAAGGAAATAGGAATAAATTGTTCTTCCTGTTCATTCTTTGTAAATAATTAATTAAAAGATCTTCTCTGTTAGGCTTACTTAAGTAGATTGGAGCCCTTTTTTTCTTTCTTGGAACAAAAGATTTGGATCCAGTTTAGTATATATAATTAGTGTATTGGTGTATCAAGTAAACAAGTGGTAAAGCTTAAGTAAGAATGTCAGGCTTACAGGCTCAATTTGTATTTCTTGACAGCAATCATACTTATTTTAAAATCCAATATGATAAAATCTAATGAAGGGTTAGAATTAACTGCTGTTAAAATGTAGTATAAGTAGTGGAGAACAGTGTTGGCAGCAAGGCTAGATCATATTTTAATGGAATGTGGTTTAGATTTTGTATCAGTATGTAAATATGGAATGCAGTTAGTTAGCATTGCAGGGTTTTTTACAATATTCATATGAAGTTATTGAGCTGCCAGGGTGTGTATGCCTGTAAAATATGCATTATGCAAGGCATGGAATGTTAATCTCTTTAAAACTGATGCCCAAGGTTATCTCTAAAAATCATTCATGTAAGTGTTTTTGGCATTTAGACGACCTCCCAGGTAGTAATGGGAAACATTTCATTTGGAAATTTTAGTAATCCCGCCTTTATCTTTTTAAAACCATTCTCAGCAAAACTGGAGGAAGAAAAACAGGGATTTCCTAGCAAAGATTTTGTATCTTCTGTTTATCGTTTATTTTTGTTGTGGAGTCACATTTCATTTGGGTGGCCTTATAAATCCACTAAATATACAAGTATATAGATATCTCATGTTTGTACAGATCTAAGATAACAAAAATAAATTGATCTGACGCTCTGTGCAATTTTGTTTTGCATTAAAATGAATTGCAGGCAGCATTTCATTTGTATATAAATCAAATATATCGATTGATTATGAGGTATTAAGATACACCATACATATCATATACACTAAACACACTGGAGCAGACATGTCAAACACAAGGCCCGGGGGCCGGATGCGGCCCACGAAGTGGTTTCATGTGGCCCGCAAAGCCATCCTGGAAACAGTGAGGGAACGGCCCCCACTGCCTTGGCCCTGGCCCAGAGACCCTCCTTCTGCCAGAGACCCTCAGATCTGTCCCACTCCTGCCCAGGCCCCCATAGGCACCCTTGATGCGAACGATGTAGAGCTGGCCATGCCCACCCAGTAGGCCATACACACTCTAGCCACGCCCACCCAGTAGACCACACCCACCCGGCCCCTTGAGGGCAACCACAATGCTGATGCGGCCCTCAATGAAATTGAGTTTGACACCCCTGCACTAGAGTGTGAGAAAAAAACAAGCTTTTGAAACCACTCTAAGAAAAAAGTCATGGACCTGTTGCTTCTCACTAAGTATGAGCATATCTCTGATTGTTTGAATATATGCATCTACTTTACGAAACACTTGGGTATCTTGGATTATTTTTGATGGTCAGGAAGAAGGGAATTCCTTTGGCAGCCTGCTCAGAAGATCAGTCTTTCCTTGGTGCAGATTAAGTGTGGGAAGCAATAGAGAAGGAAACCTCTTTGTATTAATGGAAGACCTCAGCTTTAATTCCATGCAGGGAGTGATTTCATCTAACTCCAATACCAGCAGAAAGATCCTACAAATACCAGCCTAAAGTGGAGAAAGGTTCTCTTATGCCCAGGCTCTCCTCTGTAATGCAGAACAAAATCTCCTCCATGAATAGGTTTTGTAAGCATGATCGTTCTCTTTCTTTTCTTTCTTTTTCTGGCTGTGGAAAGTGCCCAGCTAGAGATTAGTTGTGAGTTAGTAGATTTTATTAGCATAGTGTCAAGTCAGCAAAAGCAAGCAGTATGTAAGCAACTCTAATTTAACATGGTTCTGTGAAACTCATATAAAGTGAGAGTCTTAATTGAGGTCTTGTTGTACTTTTGACCATACGGCTTGCTTTAATTTATGGAGAGAAATTCTGGTTGGTTGGTTGGTTTGTTTCTTTAAAGGTCAAAGACTATATCCAGTGATTTGGTGGTAGTAAATTGACAGCATGATATTTGTTTTCTTAGCACAGAGGCACCTTGAAAGTGTTGACGAGCAAGAGTGGAGGAAATGAAAGGACAGTTAAGGTAACTGGGTTGTTTTGCCGTTGGCAACGGTAAAACAGCACAGTGATTGCAGAGTGATTCTAGGATTAAAGAGATCAAGCTTACAGGTAAGCAAAACCACAAACTTAACCACTGCTCTATCTTTTCTTCCACAGAAAGAGAATGTCTCTTTTTCAGACATTAGATGAAACTGATTAAAATTAATTGTATTGCCCCACTTTTTCTCCCTTTAAATTTATTTAGAAGTTTAAAAGTTATTTTTTTTCCCCTGTGTTGCTTTCTCTTACGAATCCAGTGTTGTTGTTTTGTCTTCTTTTATTTCTTAATTAGAGACATCAAATAATTACTCAGTGCATTCCAAGAGCTTCAGGCACACTTGTTAGGAATATGAGCTTGTTACGCTACTTCAACTGTGGTAAATTCATACCATAATCCTGTTACCCTAGCTTCAGTTTATCAACTAATACTTTTCTTTATATTTCAGTCAGATTTGACTCTTGGCAACTCCATAGACAAATCCACACTGTTTTCTTGGCAATATTTTTCATAAATCTTTTCTAGGATTCTTCCTAGGGTTAGAGAAAGGGATGGCCCAATGTCATCCAGCTGGCTTCCATGACTAAAGCAGGATTAGAACACACAATCACCGGGTTTCTAGTCTGGCACCTTTAACCTTGACATCACCCTGGATCGCATAATATGATAGAAATAACATCAAAAAAATATATATCTTGTGACAGCTAAAATATTGCATAGAAAGAATAACACCAGCTCTTACCAGGTTCACCTGTTTGTTTGTTTTTTACAAAGTACATCAGTGTTCAACATTTGTCCCAAGGGCATGAGAGTTTGACTTAAATGAGATATATGTGTTTCTCAAGGTCAGTTATGAACTATGAATGGCCCCTGGGTCAGCCAACTATCTGTTGGCATTACAGTGTTAAAAATGACAGATCTATCATTAGCAGCTATAATCAAATGTCCGTAGTTAGAGCCTTTGGGACATAAATAATCTCTTGTTCGTGAGCTCCCCAAGAGCATGTAGGGGAGCGTGATATAGCATGGGACTTCTTCTTAACTGTTCGTTCTAGCACAGAATTTCCCCATTTTTTTTCCTATGCTACCCCAAACCGCTTGTCAAAAAGTCCTTTTTAACCAGTGTAATTAAAACACTTTAAATCAATTTAAATGTTCCCGTGATTATTGGGTAATGGGTGTGTGTGTCATAACCCAAAGAAAAACCGCTTTTACCCAATTTTGGGTAATTTACCCAGGTTTGGGAAACTTTGTTCTAGCAGGTGAAGAACGTTGCTTTCCTGTTTGATGCACAGTAATGCAAAGGGATGAAATAATAAATCAACTGAGCATTAGAGTACAAAAAACTATGTAACTATACAAACAACTGTCTTTTTTGTGATGTAATCCTTCAGTGTTTCCTTCTTAATAATTCTAGGCAATCCAATGGCTGACCAAAGGATGGACATTACCTCCACAATCAGTGATTTTATGTCACCTGGTCCCACTGATTTGATCTCTAGTTCTCTTAACTCTTCAGGAATGGATTGTAACAGGAAAAGGAAAGGAAGTTCTACCGATTACCAGTAAGTGTTTCCAACCCATATCACGCTTCAGGTGTGCCTTGGCTTCGTAATGCATTCTGTTTTGGCATTTGCACCTTACTTTCCGCAAAAATTAGTAGGTCTTCTTCAACCTGTATAAAGTGCCAGCATGGATCTAATAATCCAAAGTACACCAAAGTAAATATGCGGTCGTGTATAAGTAGTTTGCTTTGCAGACCTTGTATAAGAAGTCCCAATCTCAAATGTATTGAAGAACAAAAAAATGATCTGAGACTTTATTTATAAAGTCTGATTCTTGGAGATTGTCTGGACAAGTCCCTGCGCTTTTCTGGGCAAGAAGTGGCATGGAACTCAAGATCATCTAGCTGGCTTTGTGCCTAATATGGGATTAGAAGTCTCCTGGTTTCTAGTCTGATGCCTCAACCACTATACCAAACTTCAATGTTGAAAATAGTTAAAAATAAAATTAAAGGTATTGTCACTGTTCCAGTTGTACAGTTTTCACAGTTGGAACAAATGCAGCAAAAATAAAGTATTTTACATACATACATATAATACATAATATAACGTACCGTATATATATTTCATAATGTGTGTGTACATATGAATACAGCTAGGATTTCTTAATAAATGTCTTCCTTCAGAGTGCAGTTTTTCAGCTAACAGTGGAAATTAAACTAAATGGACAGTATGCAGATAGACATTTTTATTAATAGTATAATGTACAATTTATCTCTTTTCAGACTCGATGGGTTTTCTTTTGAGTAAGTATAAAATTGTGTGGTGGGGGAATCTTATTATAGAATTGACTATTTAAAAGTACCTCAAATAAGAACAATGTGAAATAGATTCAGTAGCACTAAATTTTAAAATCCTGATACAATGCTTTTAAAAAGCAAATACTTGGGATCATGTACAACAGATAGGAAAAGTTTCAGTTTAAACAAATGTTGGTTGCAGTTGAATTGTTAGCTTTGTGCTCCTAATAGTTTCTAAATCATTACCTAGTTTAGAAAATGCTGGACCTGCTATTTGGGGATCACACACATCCCTGTAAGTTGTAATATAACCTCCAGTGTTTCATTCACATTTGTTTTATAAATCTCTTAAGAAATCTCTAGAAAATAAGTTTTTCTCTTTTTCTTATGTTCTGAATAGTTTTCTAAAGATTTAGGATTAAAAAAAGAGGTTAATAAATTATTGTGGATAGACACTGTTGATGGCAGAACATTTATGTATGTATTTCATTTCTGTTCTAGACTTCCTTTCAACAATTTAATCCCTATTCTGTTTTCCACAGTCATGATTTTTTTTAAAAAAATATTGGTTTCTTTCCCCCCCCTCCCCAATTTTCTAACACTTGGGCTAGACTGGGGGGGGTATGCAGACTTTACCAGATTGAATACTGTAGTTAGTCTTTAAATCCATATTCCAAATCGTACTTTGAACTGTTTGGAGGGAATATAATTTAATAAGGAATTTTAAAGAAACAGGTTTATAAAAACCATTTTTATGTTGTTGGAATCTTGGGGGTTGGTTAGGATTAATGAATTGAAAGGAATAAATAATTCAGCATTTCAAAACATTTTTTTATATTTCAGTAATATATTAAAATGGCTATTATAATAAATGATAAAATATAAATCAACACCCATCAACACCCCACTCAACTAATAAAAAGACACACACACCCAAGAACTACATAAATAATATCCATAGAATAGACCAAAGCACACATTCTAGTGAGAGAGAAGTTCTCTGAGGATGGGCACCAGTGCAAGTCCAAAAGCTCAGAAGACAAGTCTCTAGTCCTGGTGACTGACCCATATTGGATCCTGCAAAAAGCTAACTTTACCTACAGTTGTTATTTGTGCTGCTTAACATTCCAGTGTCTGAATATTGACAAGAGAGAAAAATAAACACATATAGAACCTATTATTCAAACAAAAAAAATCATATTGTATATTTCCCCTGGGACTAGAAAATTTAATAGCTAATCTTACATGAATTATGAAAATTATTTGCTTCCTGCAATATACAGTACAATATGCACCACATAATAGGTTTCATGTTCTGATAATAATATAAAATCACACTAGGCATGCCAAAGCTATAGATAATAGGGAAAATTTCCATTTCTTGGTCTTCCCTTCTTACTGAGGGAGTAGGGACAGGAAAACCTACCCGAATCTTTCTCATTTTCTTTCTGAGTTTTCCCATTTTTAGCCATGCCTTTGATATAAAGATGAGGGACGCGGTGGCTCAATGTGTTAGGACGCTGAGCTTGTCGATCAGAAGGTCGGCAGTTTGGTGGGTCAAATCCTGAGTGCGCGTAACAGAGTGAGCGCCTGTTACTCGTCCCAGCTTCTGCCAACCTAGCAGTTTGAAAGCACATAAAAATGCAAGTAGAAAAATAGGGACCACTACGATGGGAAGGTAACAGCGTTTCGTGCGCCATTGGCGTCTAGTCATGCCAGCCACATGACCACGGAGACGTCCTCGGACAAGCACTGGCTCTTGGGCTTTGAAACAGAGATGAGCACCGGCCCCTAGAGTTCGAAACGACTAGCACGCATGTGCGGGGGAACCTTTACCTTTACCTTTACCTTGATATAAAGGCTTACTGAGTTTTGTTTCATCATTTGGACTGGACCAAGATGGTTACTTTGATTTTTTTGTTTCTTAAAGATGAACTGTCAATGGAAAACTTAAATGTTGAAACACAGTTTTACAAATTAGAGAGTAGAAAGTACTACACATATAGAACGTATAGTATTCATTCTTAATTGAATGAATGCTATATGTTTGTTTAGGCATTAATTCTATTGAGCTAAATGAATGTGCTGCTGCAAATAGTAATGGAGTGTATGCCTCATTGTTATATTTTTTGAGGGGAAATATAAACCCCTTTGCTTTGATTCATATACCGTATATACCATCCTTAACAACAATCCACACTGATTATTGTTGATGGCAGCAGAAGCAAGAAGTATTGCATTGCGTTGCATTGCTACAAAACAAAAGATGCTATCCAAATGGAGCCAAAACTAGAGATAACCCTGCTGTTTTTTGTTGGCAACCATCAATATTAATATTTATTTGATTTTCATTGATCTCTTCTACTAAACGTGGTTTTCCATTCTTTTAGTTAATAAAAAGAATGCATCAGAGAATTAAACAGTATGGGCAGGTTTAGCTACTTTGGGAATAAAAAGCTATCCGTGGCATCTCAACAGTTTATTTCCCAATGCAATTTATATATTCACTGTATCATAACATTTGATTCCAATGATATGAATGTTTCTGTTTTACCAACATGGTATAAAAAGTTACAATTTTTACCTCATTTAGTGTCATGTTGATTTTTCTTTTCTTTTGATTTTATAGCGAAGGCATGGATACAGATAAGGATGATCAACATGGAAGGTATTTATTGGTTCATCGTTGACAAATTGATTGGATTTTGGAAAAGCTTTTTTTTCAAAAAATTTTCCAAAAATATAATGTTTTGATTATTCTGGAGATAAAAGGATGGTTTTGCTCCATATGGATTATAGTTAGGATCTCTGGGAATCTAGGAATGTTCAAAGGACCAGATTAATAGTACCGGAGTGTCAAATCCTAATAGAATACCCAATGAGAAAGAAATGGTAATGTTGGTGAGAGAATATACATAGTGATCCTTTTGAAATTGAAATAACCTCAGTGACATTGCATCTAGTGCCACGTATTCAGTGAGGCTTTGAGTAGCACTTTATTTGATGCCGTCTGTCTCCTGCTGCATTATAAATAGTGAGCTGCTATCAAATCTAACTTCTGTCACTTTGCTTTCCACTAGGTTGGAATATACAGACCAACAAGGCAGAATAAAAAATGCAAGGTATGGTAATAACAATCTTTATAGTTGTCAGTTGCGATAAATGCAGATTTTTTAGATGTATTCCTAAATGGAGTTTCATGCTTGTTTTTTTAATTACAAAGATTTTACATTTATCAGTACTAATTTATATTTTTAGGCAATATAAGAATATATTACTATATTTGAAAAAATACTTGTATTTACTTACTGGGCACAACAGTCTTCAGTCATCAGCTCTTAAAATAGCTTGCATTGGCAATCTGTTTTGTAGATAGCCCCCTTAATTGTGTCCAATCATTAGATAGCAGTTTTAAAAGAATGTTTGTAATCTGAAAAAAAAAGAATTGAATTAACCATGAAAAATAAGTCATAGTTTAAAGTGCGATTTATAAAAATAATGGTGATTACAATTTGCCATGAATTCATTAATGTTCATCTTGCAGTATATAATATCTGCTCCTGATTAGTTGAGAATGCTGTGGAAATCCAGAGTTATTCAAGGCTTATTTTTCACTATGGGCAGCCCATAAATTAAATATTTATGTATAAAAAAAAACTCCAAACATTCATAGTCATGTCCCGGAAATACTACAGATAAGAACTGAATTATAACATTGGGTACTGAGTATGTCATGATTTTTATTTCATGATTGCTTAGAGAGGCTCACAGTCAGATTGAAAAACGGCGTCGTGATAAGATGAACAGCTTTATTGATGAATTGGCTTCTTTAGTGCCAACGTGCAATGCTATGTCCAGAAAGCTAGATAAACTTACTGTTCTGAGAATGGCGGTTCAGCACATGAAGACTTTACGAGGTAAGTTTGAAATAAATGTGTAGATAGAATGATTCCATATATGAGTTTTAGGTACCGAGAATTTTTTTTTGAGTCCTTTTGAATAATCAAACCACCTTGGATGAGGATTTCAGGAACACTTGGAAGCCTACAGTCAGGAGGGCCAGCATTAGCTTCCCCTCTTGTAAAAATCTACTGGGAGAATGGTGGCTTTCCCGAAGACAGCTAAAGAGTGTGTGACTGAGAAAATATTCTTAGCTGCCGTTTTCTTTGAGTTTCAGATTAGCTAGTAGTAGTTTCCTGTTGCTGAAAGGTACTAAATAAATATGACAGTTGATCATGGTGTTACTGAACACACTGATTTCAAACTAAAAATATTACAATGTAGCTTGGTGATTTATGAAAAACGTCAAATTTATTTTAGAGTTTCAAGCAGAGGGTACTGAAAATTGCTTTAAGTTACTGAGCATAGCTGCATACATGGGAGTTTAACACATGTTCCACATAATGCAATAAGATTGTTTACTTAAAATATTTTTCTTTTTCCTTAAGGTGCTACAAATCCATACACTGAAGCAAACTACAAGCCTACTTTTCTCTCAGATGATGAATTAAAGCATCTAATTCTTAGGGTATGTATAAGCTTCAGCTACATGAATGTGTCATAAAGGGTGATGAAAGAGAAGAGCTTTTTGTTTTTTTTACCAGATACACTGACTGCAGTTTCTTTCAAAGTAACAGGTGGATGCTCTAAACAAAAACCTTGGTCCCCTTTTTATTGGTTGCCTTGTCAGGCCAAATTACTTAGAGTTGGTTTTCAAAGAACGTGGGGCGAGCAAATAATGGATGCAAAAGGCACCCTGTAATAGCACTGATGATGTTACCTAGTTTGGGTAATGAAACGTCTGCAAGAAAACAAGCAAGCTCAGAGAGCACCAAGGACCCCTCATTTTAACCTGATCTACAAATATTCTCCTTAACTGGATGCTAATACACCTTCCCTCTTCTATTCAATAATAAGCCATCTAACTACTTTGATGAGTAGTAGAATAGACACTGCACTTGCCCCAGTTCCAAAACACCTCTCTGGAACCTTTTTCAAAATGTTTGTCAACATTCTCCCTCTGAGCTGGTTTATTGGCTTCGAAGTTAGAATCCCACTTTACTGGAAAATCTACAGTGCTCTTGTTTTAGCATGTCAATATTAATACAGTTCACTTTTTTTTCATCATAAAAGGAGGTTTTTATTACAGCTGTGCAGAGCATCTGAAGAGGTTTTTGTAGAGTGCACATTAGCCATCCTCAAAGGTTAAGGCAGACAAACACACACAGATCATTTTTGAATCCTTGAATTGGCCTAACACTAATAATACATTGATTGTATTTTATAGATAGTCCTTGACCAGTTGCTTAGTGACTGTTCAAAGTTATAATAGACTTCTCCAGGACTACTACAAGCTCGATTCGAAGTTCTGATAGCCAGGCTCCCAACCAAGAGTCAAGTGATCGCATTTTGGCCATTTGGCAACCATCCCACATTTTTGGCCATTTGTAGCATCTGATAGTCATGTGACCATGATTTACATTTTTTTTTTACTGGAAACGGCATTTACCTCCAATTTCCAGCAAAAAACAGCCATTGTGGATAATAGATTTGCATAATGACTATGGTGATTAATTCAACAACTTCAGCAAAAAAGGTCATAAAATCAGGCTGTCACTGTGTTGATTCACTTAATGACCAGCATAATTTACAATCATAATTCCAGGCTCAATTACAGTCATAAATCCAGGATTACATGCATTTTTGTTTTCATATGACCGTCATTGCTGTCTTTGCTTTCTAAAGCAGTAAGCACCTTTCAGTTTGTAATGGAAGCTTGGTCAGATCTTCCTAATAAGATATTCTTGAGATGATCTGTTGAACTATCATAATCTTCAGCCAGTCATCCCAACGACTTCGTTGACTGGTGTTGGTGGGCCATGAAATACAACAAATATGGAAAAGGCTAGATTGGAAAAAGTTCAATAAATACCTCAGCAGGTCCACAGAGTACAGACTTTGGAAGTTTATATGAAGTCACAGTTGCATTGTTGTGCTTTTGTTTTGTGATCCTGGCATATAAGGTCTTCCAGAACATGCAGAATGACAGTTTACAAAAGTAACATGAATTTAAATGACCTATTTTTTTAAAAAAATACTTTTTTTCCTTTCTGTAAGCAGATCCTGTCAGCAGTCATAAAATTAAAATCAGGCATTTTGCCTTCTGTGCTTCTGTGGCTTTTCCAAACACACTACTCCTGGCAGCTTTTAATAATCTGCAAAGATTTACAACAGAAAGAGGAGGAAGAATGAATTGCCTAGTCTTTCTCTTATAAAGACAATAACAAAAATATTTCCCCATAGGAACCTTTAAAAAGACAGAAAAACTGTTTTTGCTGTTTTATTTTTAAATCAATATAGTTTAAGGTCACTGGATTATATATTTTTAATTAGATATTTAGCTGGGACATGGGATACTGATTTTTTTTGTTTATAGCACTGCTGAGACAGTAAAAACGTACGCAAATCTGCTTTAACATTTTATTATGTGTTAATCTTATTATCTTCGGAGAAAACAGTGTAATTCAGTTGCACTTAAAGTTATAATTAATTTCAAAAATATGTAAATAAGATATAACAATTGTTTTATATACTATTAGGCAGCAGATGGCTTTCTCTTCGTTGTGGGATGTGACAGAGGGAAGATACTATTTGTTTCAGAATCGGTCTTCAAAATCCTCAATTATAGTCAGGTATTTTTTTGCCTATTGCATGATTTGAAAGAAAAAAAATAGAAGATGAAAGAGAAATAAAATATTTATAAATTGGGAGAAATGTTGAAAGTTATAGTTTATCAACATCTGGAATATTACTCTAAATGTAATGGTGCATACAATCAAATATGTGCTTAAAGAATCATGACTATCTCCATTTTATGGTTGAAAAGACTTTTAACAAACTTAAGATTGGTCCTGAACTAGGATGTGAGATTCCTTTTGGTTGGTTATTAGTTGGTTGGCTTTTGGGGTTTGTTTTGTTTTGTTTTGACTTTGGTCAGCTGTCTTTTTCTTGATATATTTTCTTTTCTTTTCATCATTCTGGCCCTCAAAATTAAAAGAATAAAAATCAGATGAATAAATTAGCCTATTCTTGGTACAAATTATATTAAGCAATCATATTTTATTTTCCCAGTACTTTGAATATCAAGAAACTTAGTGAAACCAATGCTTTTCTTTGCTGAAAGCATCGTAGCAGATTATAATGACTTTGCTAGTTGTATGTATTTTCTCTTGATAGAACGATCTGATTGGCCAGAGCCTGTTTGATTACCTGCATCCTAAAGATATTGCCAAAGTTAAGGAACAACTCTCTTCTTCAGATACTGCCCCACGGGAAAGGCTCATAGATGCAAAAAGTGAGTACTTGGGCAGTTTATCCAACTTTTATTTTTATTTTATTTTGGGATAGTACACAGTAAAAATACTTTATAACAGTAAATAGTTTTTTAAAAAAGTTGAGATTTTTTTCTAATTACAAAAGACTGTACATGGTCATTTAATATATCAATATTATCTTATACTAGCTATAGCTGTGGAGAAAGCTAGGGAGTTCCAGAAAAAACATCTACTTCAGCTTCATTGACTATGCTAAAGCATTTGATTGTGTGGATCACAACAAACTGTGGCAAGTTCTTAAAGAGATGGGAGTACCAGACCATGATATTTGTCTCCTGAGAAACCTATATGCGGGTCAAGAAGCAACAGTGAGAACTGGACATGGAACCACTGATTGGTTCAAAATTGGGAAACGAGTCCGGCAAGGCTGTATACTGTCACCCTGCCTGTTTAACTTATATGCAGAGCACATCATGAGAAAGGCAGAGCTAGATGAATCAAAAGTTGGAATTAAGATTGCCGGGAGAAATATCAACAACCTAAGATATGCAGATGATACCACTCTAAATGGGAGAAAGTGAAGAGGAACTAAAGAGCCTCTTGTTGCAGGTGAAGAAGGAGAGTGCAAAACTTGGGTTGAAACTTAACATTAAGAAAACCAAGATCATGGCATCCATCCCTCTCAATTCCTGGCAAATAGATGGGGAAGAAATGGAGGTAGTGACAGATTTTATTTTCCTGGGCTGCAAGATCACTGCGGATGGGAACTGTAGCCAAGAAATTAAAAGACGCTTGCTCCTCGGGAGGAAAGCCATGGCAAATCTAGACAGCACACTAAAAAGCAGAGACATCACCCTGTCAACAAAAGTGCGTATAGTCAAGGCTATGGTCTTCCCAGTTGCAATGTATGGCTGTGAAAGTTGGACCATAAGAAAGGCTGAGCGCCAAAGAATTGAGGCCTTTGAACTATGGTGCTGGAGAAGACTCCTGCGAGTCCCTTGGACTGCAAGGCGATCAAACCGGTCAGTCCTAGAGGAGATCAACCCCGACTGCTCTTTAGAAGGCCAGATCCTGAAGTTGAAACTCAAATACTTTGGCCACCTAATGAGAAGGAAGGACTCACTGGAGAAGAGCCTAATGATGGGAAAGGTTGAGGGCAAGAGAAGAAGGAGATGACAGAGAATGAGGTGGCTGGATGGAGTCACTGAAGCAGTAGGCGTGAACCTAAATGGATTCCAGAAGATGGTGGAGGACAGGAAGGCCTAGAGGAATGTTGTCCATGGGGTCGCGATGGGTTGGACACGACTTCGCGACTAACAACAACAACAAGCTATAGCCTTAGAATGAATATTAGTTATCGGATGTGCAGTTGATCTGGCTGAAACCTCTATCACCCCACTGATCACCAGGATTGACTTGGCTGATCTGGCTGTCCCCTTCCTCTCTCACTGCTCCATGTGTGTCCCTCCCACTGTGCCCTTTGGTGAAAGATCCCAGCAATCTCAAATAAGAGGAGTTATCCCACTTTTTCAGTCCAGGCTATTTGAGAGCTGTGCTGTCCTGCTAGAATCTTCAGACAAATTTAAGTCCATGTGTAGCAGAACCTAGAATAATAATTAGTTACGATTCTTCTTGGAACTTTTGTGAACTATAGTCCTATACTAATTCTGAAGTTTTCTGTTATTAATATTTATAACTAATTGATTAATTGTTAATGAATTACATAAATTAATAAAGGTGGGATAAACAGTGGGGCTAGGACAAGGTTGTTGGGATTTGTTTTTGTTTCCCATTAAAATATAACTCAAACTAAACATAACCAGAGTTTGTAGACTTGAAAATGAAAGCTTGGATCAGACATACTCAACAGTTTGGAATTAATACTTTTTCTCTTCATGCAGCTGGACTTCCAGTCAAAACAGATATAACACCTGGGCCATCACGACTGTGTTCTGGAGCAAGACGATCATTTTTTTGTAGAATGAAATGCAACAGACCCTCAGTGAAAGTAGAAGACAAAGACTTTCCTTCCACCTGTTCTAAAAAGAAAGGTATTATGAAGCTCTAAGTGGCATTAGGTGATACAATATTTGTATACAAAGTAGGATAAACAGTTATTTTTTACAGACCCAGGCAACAAATCCAGCAAAATCTACGGTAAATTATTTGGTGTTATATAGATAAAGGCAATTAACTGTTGTGATTTATGCCAGCCTGTGTATTGAATGAAGAAAAGCTATTGGGGAAAGCAGTTTTCCTTAGTGTCCTAGAAAAACATCTTTCAAATGGTATTTATTAAGACTAAAATACCAACTCAATCAAAATTTAAAAGCAGAATATAACTATAACTATAATGTTTATTTGAATGCAGGATAGGTTTTCCATGCTGATATGATTTAAAAACACCTTAGGTTTATGAATAGAACTTAAAATCATCTCAGTTTAAATGAATTCACATACTGAATTCAAGAACAGTTATAACTTATAGCTTGTTTTCTTAAGTAAAATGTCAATTAAAACACAAAATGCAAAGCAGGTGAAATAAAAATAGGATTCCATTTAAAATATATAACTACAAAACCCATAACTACATCTTCATTATAGAGAATGATGAAGAGATTGGTCTTCAACAGTCATCTAAAAATATTGGTGTTGGTAGCTCACAAATCAAAGCTCCATTCGAAAGTGGAGGCAGTATGCCGAGAAGGCCTGTTAACAAATAATCATAATATGACACTCTGTGGTTCTGGACACGGTCAAGAATTCATCCCCATTCAATTTTAGCAATTGATTTACTAGGGCAATCTGTCAACTATGATGGTTTATTCCTGGCTTCAGAACAATAGCATGTCTGTGGCCGCCGAATCAAGTGTAAGGGCAGTGCTGATTAAAGTTTATTTTGTTTGTATTTTTCTTTCTGGTGCCTTTGAGTTAGTGTTGGCTTTTGGGAACTGCCTGAACTAATTCTTGCGATTTCCTTAGCAAGATTTTTTGGAAGTGTTTTACCATTGCTCTCTTCCTAGAGACCCCATCTCTGTCTCCATTTACTGGTTTATAACACGCAGTTTCTCTTGATTCCAAGCTGTGAATGTATTTGTTTGCGTATTTATTTAACCTTATTTTGTTTTGTAGCAGATCGCAAAAGCTTTTGTACTATCCACAGCACAGGATATTTAAAAAGCTGGCCACCAACAAAAATGGGTCTAGATGAAGACAATGAGCCTGACAATGAAGGCTGTAACTTAAGTTGTCTTGTTGCAATCGGACGTTTACATCCTCATGTAGTTCCGCAACCGTTAAATGGAGAAATCAGGGTTAAACCCACAGAATATGTTTCACGACATGCAATTGATGGCAAATTTGTATTTGTAGATCAGAGGTAAGAACAGCATTTAATTCTTCCTTTGAGGACAATAATTCTTATTCTTTTGAGATGACCATAGGTGGCTTGTTTGAAGCAACAATAATGTTTGTATGATGATGAACAAATTGCAAGATACTTCAGCACTTTGATATAATTGAACCGAGTATCCTAATTTGTTTACCCTTTGTAACATAAAATGCAAACTTGGAAAAAAAAGATCCTTAAAAATATTGACAATTGGCTGAATGATGACCGTGGTAATGTCTGAATGGAAATACTGGCACAATGCACAATCTATCTTTGCTGTGCTGAAGTGAACTTTGAGCTACTTTCCCCTGCCCAACTCCCAATATAGTACAAGAAGCCAAAGTGAGGCTATCCTTTCACAGTGCAGCATCAGCTGACACAGGCCTTATCACCAGAGTCATGAGAGGTCTCTGTCTAAGAGATACAAGTATACAGTCCTCAATTAGATTGTAAAATGCACTTACTAGATTTTAAAAACAGTTCCTTTGATATCTGTTTCTCTATAATTTTCCTGCCTGAGCAGCAGGTTGGACAAGAAGACCTCCAAGGTCCCTTCAAACTCTTGTTATTCTATATGCTATTCTAATTATGTAGGAGGGAGTAAAAGGTTCTATTAATGAGTTTATTTACTTTTCCAAAGGGGAAAGTATAGGAAATTAATTAGAATGCAAGGGGCTGCTGAATTTATTGCATCAGCTATAATTAATTTTCAGCAGTTGTGTTAAGCCGAACAATAGCTGTATTAAGCCAATGCCAGATGTATTGCTGAGAGCATTGGAACTGGTATTTTGTAAAAAAAACCAAACCAAATCAAAATAAAACAAAAAGCAAAATAAAAAATACTGTATGCCAGTATATGCAACCTAACTCTAGATTGGTAGGAGCTGAGATTATTTTGAAGAAAGGTATGTGTACAGTATGTGTACTGGGAGGGAAGATAATTTAAAACCTCACCCTTATTTCAAAGGTCCCCAATAATTAATTACAACAGATTGTTACCAGACAGGCTGAAATTCTGAGTTCTTTCTTCACTTTCCAGTGCAGCCATAGGGAAAAAAGTAGAGAGGAAGATGCTTTGGATTGTCCCAACCAAAATCCAGAAATACAAAACACAGCTAATTTGTATTTATAACTGTTGCATTTCTCATGAGGAAGCTTTTAATGAGAATTTTTTTAATTAAACCAACAAAATTCCAGTGTTAAACCAATCCACAATAAATAAAAGTTTTATTGCGGTAAAGGGAGTAGAGAACAAAATAAACATTCTCATACCCAAGGAATTCCAGTTAAAATCAATGTAGTCAGTCTAGCTAAACCAGTTACTTGGACCTTGGCGTATATCCAGCATTCCCTGCTCAGAGAAAGCTTAAAAGATTATTGGTATTTTCTGCTTAGCTATTGCTACACAGACCTTTCTGCCATAATATCTTTTGAACTTTATTCAGCTTCATGGAATGTGGAGGGTAAATGGAAGCCACCCTTAGCTTGCTCTAATCAAGTAAAATGCTCTTAGGTCAAATCAGCAAATTAGAAAATCTCCCTAATGATTCCTTGTTGAATGATAAAGTTGCAGATTAGTTCTACCAGATTATAATAACATGGTTATGTGTGGGGAAATGAAAAAAACTATTTTGCATAGTCAGGTTCTTCAAGATGGGTAAAGGTAAAGGTTCCCCCGCACATGCGTGCTAGTCATTTCCTACTCTAGGGGCCGGTGCTCATCTCCGTTTCAAAGCCGAAGAGCCAGCGCTTGTCTGAGGATGTCTCCGTGGTCATGTGGCCGGCATGACTAGACGCCAAAGGCGCATGGAACACTGTTACCTTCCCACCGTTAGTGGTCCCTATTTTTCTACTTGCATTTTTACATGCTTTCGAACTGCTAGGTTGGCAGAAGCTGGGATGAGTAACAGGCGCTCACTCTGTTACGCGGCACTTGCGATTCGACCCGCCAAACTGCCGACCTTCTGATTGACAAGCTCAGCGTCCTAACCCACTGAGCCACCGCGTCCCCATTACAAAGTGCTCTGGGCAATGCTTTTATCACGCTAGCATTATCACAGCTACAGTTGTATAAATGGTATATAGCTGTTTTATGTATTTGCTATGAATGACTTTTGGTTTATTGTCATAACATAATAAAGATACACCTTAGGATACATTTCTGAGTATAAAATACTAGTTAATGTTTAAAACTCTTTTAAATGTTGTCACAAAATTCTATTTAAAAATAGAATGTATGCTGCTTTCACTCTGAAATGACATAAGCATTGAATATATTCATTTTGGAGCCCTTCTCATAACTCATGTATTCTTGTATAAGAATTCCTTGTACTACATTGCATTCTTAAATTTATGTACACTGCAGAATTGGTGGGTGAACTCTAGGTTATTAATATTTTGAACTATATAAATCTTATGTGGTAAGAATTTCTCAAAAAAACTTAATATATCTACATTTACCATAGTGTTCGTATGTTTCTATTTGGTGGTGGTATCCTATATTACCAAATAAGAATCTAATATTGTGCAAGTTTAATGGAAGACAAATGTTTATTTAAAATGTATATAATTGTATAAGTAATCTCTTTTTTTAGGATGACAGCAAGGTTTAAAATACTTGGTAACATTGATTGGAATTATATGAAATACAATTGCTAAAAATTGGTATCTAAAGTTTTAGTCATAAAATATTCTTGCCAAAAGAATATTTGCTTATAAAAATGTCCAATATAATGGTAACAAAGAAGACAGTATTACTAATAGCAAAATATAGCAGGCAAATTAAAGATGGGGAAACACATTTCAGGCATATGTACAAGACTGAAGACTATTAAGTATAGGAATATGCACATAAACGTATTTTATACACACACAAACACACTTTCACATTATGTTGCAGGGATTGTCTTGAGAATTTTAAATAAATTTTGTCAATAATCAAACCCCAATCTACAGTTATATATTTTAAGTTGTGTACATATTCCATCACATCTGTGTTAGGGCACATTATCTGTTTGTGTATGTGTTTATGTAGCTCAGTTTTTAACTGTTTTTTGTGTTCTCTAAAATGGTTCTCATTTTGAGCTATAAGCACCATCATTTATATTTGTTGCATGTGCTATTAATTATAGAGAAGAATTTGAGTTCTTTATAACTGAACTCCCAATTTGAGTTTTCCTTTCAAAAACAGTGTATTTGAATTTTTATATTCTAGTTGCAGTCTGATTTTCTTCAGGCGTAACTGTCATAATAATTTATGACTTTATGACAGGGTATTACATAACAAATTGAGTATATTAAAGAATTGTTGATTTCCTTATGGACTGTAGCATAACAATAATAGCCTAATTTATGAACATTGTCCAACAGATATTAATTTTTGAAGTAGTCACATCCCAATTTCTGTAGTTTAGTGTCTCTTAAAGATACAAGAAAACAGCAAATTGATTTTCTTTCTACTTTTATACTAATTTCTGCATAATTAATTAGAAACAGTGAAGCATTTCTCTATTTTAGGGCGACTGCAATTTTGGCATATTTACCACAGGAGCTTCTAGGTACATCATGTTATGAATATTTTCATCAAGATGATATAGGACATCTTGCAGAATGTCATCGGCAAGGTAAAATGTTATCTGTAAAGTAGCCAAATGGTTCAGATTTTTCCCCCCTGACTAGAAAAATGAGCTAAGAACCTTGGGAAAAATTAATATGACCATTGTACTTGTACCACACACAAGACAGTTGTACAAACCTGATCCTTTTTGTCTTTTTTTCAGTTTTACAGTCGAGAGAGAAAATTAGTACTAACTGTTACAAGTTTAAAGTCAAAGATGGATCTTTTATTACACTGAGGAGTTGTTGGTTCAGTTTCATGAACCCTTGGACCAAAGAAGTAGAATATATTGTCTCAACGAACACTGTGGTTTCGTACGTATTTTTCTTTTCTTGGTGAAAAAAAAATATAGTTCACTCTGCCTTTTATGTATCAAGTTTGCTAAATTTGATAAGAATCCACAACAATTTATATGTTGCACAGTAACGAAGCTGACAAAATGAAGTATTTTGCTATGCTAAATAATTAGTGACATAAAATGATGCATTTATGTTTCTTCTGAATCCCCAGTGCTAATACGCTTGATAGTGGAGATACGTCTTTTCCACAACTAGCAGCTTCACCTCACAGCATGGATAGTGTACTCCAAGCAGGGGAAGGTAATTAGAAGACTGTAACAAACTTCTTTTGATTTGTTTTATTGAACTTAGTGCAATTTGAAATGCTTAATATGTATTTCAAGCCTGTAACTATGTGTTCCTTCCGTATCACACTCAAGAAGCTGAAGAAGTATCAAGGAGGGGAAAATTTAAAAAGCTAGGAAATGTCAAGAAAGTTGAGCAATGGGGGTGACAGCCCAAAGTGATCCCTAATCCAAAAATAAATATAACAAATTATGTGGAATATAAAGCGAAATATCAGGGTGGTGGATGTTTTCCACCAAAAGCCCCATGCTGTCCTTTTTCTTTAGCACATGATGAAATTAAATGCATGGTGGATAGAACCATTATTTTGGATCTATATTATGGATTTATATTCTAGTTGTATTATTTTTTATAAATAATTCAAGGTGATGAACATACATAAGACTCCTTCCTCCTCCTATTTTCCCCACACCAACAGCCTTGTGAGGTTGGCTGCTCTGAGAGAGAATAATTGACCCAAAGTCACCAGCTGGTTTTCATGCCTAAGGCAGGATGAGAATTTACAGTCTCCCGTTTTTTAGGGTGGTGCCTTAACCACCAGACCAAACTTAACTACAAACTTTTGACAGAAGGAAGAACATACATGCTGTCCTTGCCTGCATATAAACAGAGATACAGATTCACAAGATTTTCTCTGGATTTTGCATAAATGGAAAAAGAACTTGAAATGTCTCCCTGGCACAGAATCACTTGTGAATATGCAAAAACCTACTGTAGGAGATTTTTCTCTCTCTAACTATAACATTAGATAGTGGAAATACAGTAATTCTCTCTACTTCCCTTTCTATGCTAAGATCCTTAAATGTTATTGTTCCTTTAATAATCAAGAAAGCTTCAGTGTAAGAAGCTAGCTAGGAACCCAAAGATGTTTTAAGCATCTCTCCAAGTGGCTACTTTTGTGTTATCAAATAGTACTAATATCGTTAGTAGCTCATAAATGTATGTTCCAGTGTTATTGGTTAAGTCGAATGCATAGTGTTTCAGCTGATTTCCAATAACTGTTTCTCAGTCTGATCCAAGATCTGTAGCCTCCCAGGAATTACTGCCTAAGGTTAGCAGCTTGTTGATATAACAACAAAGAGACACTTGAAATTCAAAGCACATTTTTACTAGTAATTATTGTTATCTGCTGTTTCAGGCAACTGAGTTATAGTACTCTGAAAACCTAACCTTGCCCATTTTGTACTTTTTTGTTGTTGTTGTTGTTAGCTGCGAAGTCGTGTCCGACCCATCGCGACCCTATGGACAACATTCCTCCAGGCCTTCCTGTCCTCTACCATCTTCTGGAGTCCATTTAAGCTCACGCCTACTGCTTCAGTGACTCCATCCAGCCACCTCATTCTCTGTCGTCCCCTTCTTCTATTGCCCTCAATCTTTCCCAGCATTAGGCTCTTCTCAAGTGAGTCCTTCCTTCTCATTAGGTGGCCAAAGTATTTGAGTTTTAGCTTCAGGATCTGGCCTTCTAAAGAGCAGTCAGGATTGATCTCCTCTAGGACTGACCGGTTTGATCGCCTTGCAGTCCAAGGGACTCGCAGGAGTCTTCTCCAGCACCATAGTTCAAAGGCCTCAATTCTTTGGCGCTCAGCCTTTCTTATGGTCCAACTTTCACTGCCATACATTGCAACTGGGAAGACCATAGCCTTGACTATACGCACTTTTGTTGACAGGGTGATGTCTCTGCTTTTTAGTGTGCTGTCTAGATTTGCCATGGCTTTCCTCCCGAGGAGCAAGCGTCTTTTAATTTCTTGGCTACAGTCCCCATCTGCAGTGATCTTGGAGCCCAGGAAAATAAAATCTGTCACTACCTCCATTTCTTCCCCATCTATTTGCCAGGAATTGAGAGGGCCAGATGCCATGATCTTGGTTTTCTTAATGTTAAGTTTCAACCCAAGTTTTGCACTCTCCTGCTTCACCCGCAACAAGAGGCTCTTTAGTTCTTCTTCACTTTCTGCCATTAGAGTGGTATCATCTGCGTATCTTAGGTTGTTGATATTTCTTCCGGCAATCTTAATTCCAACTTTTGATTCATCTAGCCCTGCCTTTCTCATGATGTGCTCTGCATATAAGTTAAATAGGCAGGGCGAAAGTATACAGCCTTGCCGGACTCCTTTCCCAATTTTGAACCAATCAGTGGTTCCGTGTCCAGTTCTCACTGTTGCTTCTTGACCCGCATATAGGTTTCTCAAGAGACAAATAAGATGGTCTGGTACTCCCATCTCTTTAAGAACTTGCCACAGTTTGTTATGATCCACACAATCAAAGGCTTTAGCATAGTCAATGAAGCAGAAGTAGATGTTTTTCTGGAACTCCCTAGCTTTCTCCATGATCCAGCGTATGTTGGCAATTTGATCTCTAGTTCCTCTGCCTCTTCGAAATCCTGCCTGTACTTCTGGTAGTTCTCGATCCACATACTGCTGAAGTCTAGCTTGTAGGATTTTAAGCATGACTTTACTAGCATGAGAAATGAGTGCAATGGTGCGATAGTTTGAACATTCTTTGGCACTGCCCTTCTTTGGAATTGGGATGTAAACTGATCTTTTCCAATCCTGTGGCCACTGTTGAGTTTTCCAAATTTGCTGGCAGATTGAGTGTAGCACTTTTACTGCACTGTCTTTTAAGATTTTGAACAGCTCAGCTGGAATACTGTCACCTCCACTAGCTTTGTTGTTGCTCAGCTTTTCTAAGGCCCACTTCACTTCACATTCTAGGATATCTGGCTCGAGGTCAGTGACCACCTCATTGTGATTATCTGGGATGTTAAGCTCATTCTTGTATAGTTCTTCTGTGTAATTTTGCCACCTCTTCTTAATCTCTTCTGCCTCTGTTAGGTCCCTGCCATTTTGGTCCTTTATCATGCCCATTTTTGCATTAAACGTTCCCTTCATCTCTCCAATTTTCTTGAAAAGATCTCTGGTCCTCCCTATTCTATTCTATTTCTTTGCACTGTTCATTTAAGAAGGCATTCTTATCTCTTCTAGCTATTCTCTGGAATTCTGCATTCAATTGGGCATATCTATGTTTTTCTCCCTTGCCTTTCGCTTCCCTCCTTTCCTCAGCTATTTGCAAAGCTTCCTCAGACAGCCATTTTGCTTTCTTGCATTTCTTTTTCTTTGGGATGGTTTTGGTTGCTACCTGTTGTACAATGTCGCGAACCTCTGTCCATAGTTCTTCAGGCACTCTGTCTATCAGATCTAATTCCTTAAATCTATTTGTCACCTCTACTGTATATTCAACAGGGATATGATTTAATTCATACCTGAGTGGCCTAGTGCTTTTCCCTACTTTCTTCAGTTTAAGCCTAAACTTTGCAACAAGAAGCTCATGGTCTGAGCCACAGTCAGCTCCTGGTCTTGTTTTTACTGACTGTATGGAGCTTCTCCATCTTTGGCTGCAGAGCATATAGTCAATCTGATTTCTGTGTTGACCGTCTGGTGATGTCCATGTGTAGAGCCGTCTCTTGGGTTGTTGGAAAAGAGTGTTTGCTATGACCATCGTATTCTCTTGACAAAATTCTATCAGCCTGTGCCCTGCTTCATTTTGTACTCAAAGGCCAAACTTGCCTGTTATTCCGCTTATCTTTTGGCTTCCTACTTTAGCATTCCAATCCCCCATGATGATAAGGACATCATTTTTTGGTGTTAGTTCTATAAGGTGCTGTAGGGCTTCATAGAACCGGTCAATTTCATCCTCTTCAGCACCGGTGGTTGGGGCATAGACTTGGACTACTGTGATATTTAATGGTTTGCCTTGGATTCGAACTGAGATCATTCTGTCATTTTGAGGATTGTATCCCAGTATTGCTTTTCCTACTCTTTTATTTACTATGAAGGCTACTCCATTTCTTCTGAGGGATTCTTGTCCGCAGTAGTATACCTGATGGTCATCTGAATTAAATTCACCCATTCCTGTCCATTTTAGTTCGCTGATACCTAAGATGTCGATGTTCAGTCTTGTCATCTCTTGTTTCACCACGTCCAGCTTTCCTTGATTCATGGATCTTACATTCCAGGTTCCTATGGAGAAAAAATCTTTACAGCATCGGACTTTCCTTTCACCACCAGACACATCCACAGCTGAGCGTCCTTTCGGCTTTGGCCCAGTCGCTTCATTCTTTCTGGCGCTACTAGTACTAGCCCTCTGCTCTTCCCCAGTAGCATATTGGACACCTTCCGACCTGAGGGGCTCATCTTCCAGCGTCATATCGTTTTGCCTTTTGGTACTGTCCATAGGGTTTTCATGGCAAAGATACTGGAGTGGGTTGCCATTTCCTTCTCCAGTGGATCACGTTTTGTCAGAACTCTCTGCTATGACCTGTCCGTCTTGGGTGGCCCTGCACGGCATAGCTCATAGCTTCATTGAATTACGCAAGCCCCTTCGCCACGACAAGGCAGTAATCCATGAAGGGGATTTTGTACTTAGTTATATAAAATGGCTGGGTATATTTAGATATATATATGTTCAGGTGTGATGATTTGGAATCAAGTGAAGTAGCCTCTGCAACATCATACTGAAAGAGGAGCAGAAGTTTCTCCCAAATAAAACCCAGCCATGTGGAGTTGCTGAAGAAATCATGGAGTATGTGTGCCTAGTATGTTAGGCATGTGGGAAGATAGCCAAGAAAATTGTGTCTTGAAGGAGATTTTGTAACTGGTCAATAAGCTTGCATTTCTCAGTTGTATCTTTTTTTTTAATTCCATTTATATCCCACCCTTCTCCGAAGACTCAGGGCAGCTTACAAGCTTAGCAGTAGCCTTCATTCTATGTATATGCCTGCTTATTAGGGCTTTCGCCCCCCCCCCAGCGGCATTATTACAAAGTCAGCTTAATTGCCCCCAACAATCTGGGTCCTCATTTTACCTACCTCAGAAGGATGGAAGGCTGAGTCAACCTTGAGCCTGGTGGGATGCGAACCTGCACTAATAGCAGGCAGCTGGTGTTACTTAAGGAGGCATTAGCCCACTGCTCCACCAAGGCTCTCTATCTTAACAATAGAGATACTGAAAGTTCTTCATCTTCAGTGATTTCCTCCTGTAAGAGGCTTGCAGTGCCCTATAAACCCATTGTGAAATGCAGTAAGGTTGGCTAGAAAAGCCCATTAAATGACTTTGTATCCCAGGGCAATCTTTTAAATCCCGTGCTGTAAGGTTACTTTATTTACAGGCACTTAACTTTGCATAAGTACACCAGGGGCTACCCACAAAAAGTGGTTGGTAGGATCAACTTTAAAAAAAATAAAGATTTCAATTTTTCGCCATTTAATGAAAATTGAATATCATTAACATAAGAATTGTAGCAGGAAATAGAAATTAGTTCTGTTCAACAGGTAGAAGGACTTTTATCCCTGGAAAAACATCATCTGAGTTTTAAGAGATTTCTCTTACAATGAAAGAGAAAATGCATAAAAATGCACTGAACAGCTCTCAAGAATCAGGATTAATAGGATCAGGCTTTCCGTAGGAATGCATGCCAGTGACCATGAAATATATTAAAATCACATTTTAGGCATAAAGCACACAGTACCTTACTCTTCATGTAATCTTAGAACAACTTAACTGCATTGAAATTAATGTTTAGTGAAATAAGATGAGATTGAAAGCAAAGGGAAAAAATATAATAGAATTAAAACAATTGCAAAGGGTATTTGAAGTATGGAGGTGCAAGTACAGGTAATCCTCAACTTACAATTTGTTTAGTGACCATTTGAAGTTACAATATCATTGAAAAGAGTGATTTATGATTGTTTTTCACGTTTGCGACCATTGCTGCTTCCCTGTGGTCATGTGATTAAAATTCAAATGCTTGGCAACTGGCATGTATTTATGATGGTTGCAGTGTCCTGGGGTCATGTGATCATCTTTTGCAACCTGACAAACAAAGTCAATGTGGAAGCCAGGTGCACTTAACAATTGTAGCAAGAAAGTTCATAAAATGGGGGAAAATTCACTTGACGTCTTGCTTAGCAATTGAAATTTTGAACTCAGTTGTGGCCATAAGTCGAAAACTACCTATATTCAGAATAAATGTGTACATTGCAGGCATACTGTATATTAGCTTGTGTGTCCTTTTTCTTTCCCTTTTTATTTAATTGCATTTTCTTTCTTTTTTTTTTTTGGAAAATCTTTTTAAGGTGGTCCAAAAAGGGCCCTTCCCACAGTTCCTGGTATTCCAGGTGGAACAAGAGCTGGTGCTGGTAAAATTGGAAGGATGATTGCTGAAGAAATAATGGAAATTCATAGGTAAGGAAAAGCTCATATTTTAAAATTATTAAAATTATTAAATATTTTAGGATGGTTTATCTACAATAAATAAGCAGTAATTGTGGAAAAAGTTTAATAAATCCAATTTCTCAGTTTCCAAGATTATGATGAACAGTAGTCAACATATTGCCTTCTAAATCAGAGGTCACCAAACTTTCGTCAGTTGGCCGACCGAAGGAAAAGGGAGGAAGAAGCATTTTATATACGTGCATGCACGTGTGCGCGCAAGGGGCCGCAAGCATGCACTGAGTGGTTTTAGCACCCGCATGATACTCACTACCCCTGCCCTATTCCTGCATGGCGCAGCGCCTTGTTTCTGCACCCCATGGCATGGTGGTGTCTATTTTTGCACCTTGCAGTGCTGTGGTGGTCTGTTTTTGCAGTGCGGCAGTGCCCATTTTCGTGCCCCAAGGCACGGAAGCAGTGTTCCATTTTCACACCCCAAGGCGCTGCTGTGGCATCCTGTTTTTGTGCCCTGAGGCACAGCAGTGGCCCATTTTCATGCCCCGAGGCACGGTGACAGCCTCCTTTTGCACCCCGCATCCATGGCACTAGAGCAAGTGAGGAGTTGGCCAGCAGGCCACGGCCCACAACCAGGCTGCAGCCCACAGGTTGGGAATCCCTGTTCTAAATCATAGTAATCACAGAAAGGCAAAATAGACTGAACTTCTGGAAATGTAGCTTGTTTGCCAATTTTATTTTCCTTTTGCCATATCCAGGCATGTACAGTACATAGCAAATTAGAGCCATGTTTCTTAGGAGATAAAAATCCAAAACTTAATCCTAAAACCTGATAAGAATGCTATGACTGTCCCACCATGAACACAATGTGAGTCTAGAAACTGCAGCCTAGAAACTGAGTTTATGATTTACTGGAATATTTTCTAAATATAATGTACTAAAGAGAATTCTTTAATTGTGTGTAAACTCCAAAACTCTAAGCACATATATAGGGTTTCAGATTATAATTTGGGGGTTGTGATAATGTCATCCTAAAAAAATGACTTAATTTTTTGTGCCTTTTTTAATTTGGCTGACGTTGGTGTAACAGGATACGAGGATCTTCCCCTTCAAGCTGTGGCTCCAGCCCCTTGAACATGACCAGCACACCTCCCCCTGACACTTCATCACCAGGAGGCAAAAAGGTGAGATGGGAGAATTTAAAAGAGGTTTTGTTTTTTTTTAAAAAAAAGCTATATTGTCAGACTTTACCAGATAAATTAACCAAACCATTATAACAAATCTGTAAAATGAATGTATTGCAGCGTTTGCAATCTGTTGAAATAGATGATAGACTGGCATAGTAATATAATAATTCTAAGTGGGTTTTTTAAAAGTTGTTTAAAGAACTTTTAAATGCAAACACGAATATGAACATATTTTGCCCTACAAATGTATAAATCCATCTATTAAGTTTAAACATTGAAAGCTTCAGAATTCAAGCTTTAGCAGAAATTTGATCATCATTCAAAGGAAACAAAACTGCTTTCATAATACAAAGAATACCTGTACTAATAAATACGTATCATAGAAATAATTTCCCTTATTGACCAAGACTTCAATAATAGGTAACAAATTTGAGTACCATTAAAACTGATTTAATAATGACAAGTACCCATTTATAAATTTGAAGAGCTTATTAAATGTACTTGAGGTAGGGTTCTAAGTACATTGTGGTTAATGGTATCCTGGCTCTAAGTAGAAATAGTATGTAACTATTGATCGTGTTACAGTATTTTCTTTGTGGGTATCATTAAAGAAAGCCTCAAGTGTGCGTGGCATATTTCCAGAAAACTGGAGCTGTGGATCTATCAGTTCCTTATTAAATGTTCAGTGGAACGAGATACAGATATTTATAGTATACACAGGATGCCTATGAACCAGGGTGCCTAACATAGAAAAAATAAGTTTTTCAATTATTACTCACTGCTATGTGATTATCAGTATAAAGCTACTTATATCTTATCAGAAATTTACCAAAATATCTCAATATATCCCTGGGGATCTAAAGTAAAAAAAAGGAAGGGCAAAATATAGCAAAGTTTATCGCTTTCCATCACCTAACTGCATTTTATTTTTTTATTTATATGGTCACCCATTTCACCAAATGTGACTCTGGGCAGTGTACAATTGAATTGGTGCTGTTTGGTGTCAATGTGGGTAGCGATTAGGCATTTGGGATTGTGGCAATTGACTGCCAGCTGGTGTTTATGGATTCTGGTTTTCAGTTGAGCTGATGTTTGTCCCAGTAGAATTGGTTGCAATTGTTACAATTGGTTTTGTAAATTACATTGTTTCTTTCATTCCTCCTGTATCATGTCTTTGGTTCTGGATAATTCCTGGCAGAGTGTGGCTGTGGGTTTGTGGGCTATTGTTATTCCTGAGGTTGGAGAATTCTGGCTGGGGAAGTAGTCTTCTCATTAAACATTAGAGGGGTTTTATAAAAATTTGATATGTGACGTTGGAATTCTCTCATAATTAAAAATAAAATAAATAATTAAAAAATGGGTGACCAGGGGTACATTGAAATATGGCTTCCTGGGGTTTTCAAGATGCACTTTTTGTGACTTCCCCCCCTCTTTTCTCTTACCATAACAAGCAGAAAATAATTTCATTTTTAAGTTGCATTCCTTTACAGTACTCGTTTCTGGCCTCCCACCTCCCTGTAATTGGTAACAGCAGCCACAAAATAATATTACTATAAGTTAGAAATGACTAAACAGAATTTTTTAAAAGAATTTTTTCTCTGCAGTACTAGCAAAATAAAGCTTTCTCCCTCTGGTAAAATCTACATTGCTATGTATGCAATCCTATATGTTGGCTAAATATGACTAGTAGTAATCTTATATGCTATCCCTACCTCCTACTTTACTATTACTTTACAATTAAGGTAACTGCCATTCTGTTTCTCAGATTGTCATTCTCTTTCTTTGGCTGGTTGAATGTGATATCTCTCCTCTCCATAGTGATCTTCTGAGTAGATTTTGTCCCACAGAGCTTCCCTTTGGCAGTCTTCTCCAGGCCCTGCCCCTCTCTGCTTCAAGTGTGTTTAGGGTCCACTTGAACTAAGAAATCTTCAACAGTTCCAAAATTACTCGTTTTGATTTGCCATTGCTTTTTCTTAAATCGACCTGTTTCAACTGTCAAACCAATGTTGGGTCCATCATGGTTTGCCAGCCTTTATACCTCCAATTCATTCTCCAAGTCCATTTTTATTATTTTTAAGACTCCACCTCTTTGCCAACTCAGCACCAGCTTCTCCCTTGAGAAAACGGTCTCCTCATGAGAAAATGTTACCTACTTTGTTCACCAGGTTCTACTATCAGGTAAAAGAACAGCATAACAAGGTGTTAAAAAGATATGGGCATTGGGCAACAGCCGGCTGTCAGAAATATAAATGATCTACTCCTTTCCTAATGATGCAGCTTTATCCAGTTTTCACAAGCTGAAATAGATTCAAATTTAGGTCTGCAAGGACAGAACAACAGACGTTGGCTATAAGAGGGGCTCACCAAGAGCTTATGGAACTCTATGAGATCATTATCTTTGAAAGAAAGTAGATGAGGGTGAGAATGATGAGGACGACTACAATAATAATGGTCTCTAATTCCTTGTGGTGTTTTTAGTATTCTTTAATGGTTTTGTCTTTTTTCCAGCTTGATCCAACCTGATTCTATCATTGTAATAGTTTGTTTTCTTCTACCTTTTCTGTTTGCTTTATCTGTCTATATATGTTGGCCTTCCTGGGTAAACCAAACAGAAAACCCAATTAGATAGATACGGAAAATCTACTATAGTAGAATCTTACCAGTCTGAAAATAACAAACTTTCCCCCACTACTTTTAACTGCTTGATCCATTAGGGTGAGTTTCTTTCTCTGACCCTTAAGCCACTGGCAGCTCCTGCCTCTCTTATCTGATTGTTCGCTAGGCAGCATCTCTCCCCCTTTCCCGAGATCATTCCCATATTTCATTACACAATATGCTACTAAACTCTCATGCCTATAACTTTTAACTGGGTGAAACAGTACGTCATAAGGCAAGTATTTTTGAATCAAAGTACTTCAAATGATGACACTATGGAATGTGTCCAAAATCTGGGTCCCATAACTCTCCTTGAATTGAAATTTGGCAAATTTGTAGTCACCTCAGTGTTGCTCTGCTACTAGTTGGAGGTTCACTAGACTGGCCTGCCCTAGCCATCTGGCCATCTGGAGGGCAGGTAGACTGCCCCTTCTTCAGCCACTGGGAATCAGGTAGACCAGTCCCATCCTAGTCCTCCAGAGATAGAAGAGACCACTCCCACCATCAGCTGCCAAAGGACGGTCAGCCACAGTCAAGTGGGCAGGAAGTCAGAAGTTGCTCCCACTTGTACTGCTTTTTTGTTCTTGGTCATCCTTCCTTGGTTATGTAAGGCAATATCTCTGAAATGACCCAACAGGTCATGGGTTATCTAATAGTATATAAGAATGTGGTGTAGCCATTACATCTGAAGAATAAATCCATTCTTCCATTTAAAATAATGTAGTCCTGAAACGATTCCTACTTCCCAGAAATTAAAAAGATAGGGCACACTATCTTATGCAGTCACATTTGATTTTGATAAGTGATGTAATTATCTAATTTCATTTTGTCTACATAGAGCATCGTGTGGAATGTAGTGTCATCACTTCGGATATGTGTAAGGGTAATATTGGTGACAGCATTGTTTTTGAAGTATGATATTACAGTAAGCATGTGCGTGTGAAGTTTTGTAACATAATGAATCAATTTTATTTCTGAAGACAAGGTTTGATAAGTGAAATAATCACATGGATTTTTCACATGGTGAATAGGATCTTACTAACTATGAAGCATAGGGTGTAGGCAAGATTCACCAAATTTGGTTCCCTGTTAGAAATCTCTAGAATGATTATGTCAAGAATGAAACTTTGGCAGTTACGTGCGTCTTCATTTCAGCTTGCCATTAGAGTAAGGAGGGGAAGAGTTGCTTTAGAATGGGTTAGATGGAGAAACGAAGCCTCTACGATTCCACTGAAGACCGTGAGAGCCTGAAACCTTTCCAAGGACATCGCAGCAGGTGTGGAAAGGAAGCGGACAATTCCCATAAGAAAATGAAATTGTCTACATGGACTACGTGAGAAGTTGGGGGTTTGGCTGGGGAAAATATTGTTTAATTCTATGAACTGGTGTCTGGGAACCTCAGAGTTAGTTTGCTTCGACATTACCATGCAATGTATTCAATAAATAATAAGATTTTTGGGAACGGAATGAACCTGGAGTTTTATTTGGTTTCTCAAGCTGGATGTTGACAGATTCTAATTATAGCAGTAATAAACTGGTATTCTGCCTGAATAGGACTTCTTTGACACTAAGTTGATGGGTAAACCTACAAAGCAAATTACTGAGGAAGTTGCATGGCTATGTAATGTAGACAAAAAAAAATGTATAGAAATATACCGTCATTGCCAGTTATAGATTTCGTTGAAGTGTTAACTTTATGCTAGACTTTTATGTGTAAAATAGACTGAATATAAAGCCTTTTATTTTGTTTTCATTTTCTTTTAGATTTTGAATGGTGGAACACCAGACATTCCTCCTGCCAGTATATTGTCTGGCCAGATACAAGACAATCCAGTCTATCCATATTCTGACAACAACTCTATTCTCGGTAGGCCAATTCATGAAAAATACAAGATTAAAATGAGGAACAGAAGAGTAGAGCCCTTTCATTGTATAGCTAGGTCAGGGGTAGGCAACCTCGGCTCTTTTATGACTCATGGACTTCAATTCCCAGAATTCCTGAGCCAGCTTTGTGGGAACGGCCAGAATTTGGTCTCCCAAGAATTTGGCTTTTCACCTTTCAGCCTTTCCGTGCCTTCCTAGTTGGGCCTCTCGGCAGCTTCAGTGCAGAGCACACTCTCCTGGCTGGGAGGGGGGCCTGGCATGTGGGAGGTTTGGGAAACGCTATGATAAAGACTTCACATACATCTTATGCTATCTTGTTTTTGTGTGATCTCATAAGCACCTGAGTATCCAATTATTTCTGTGTATCCTGGTTGTGAGAGACTGATGTAATCTTTGTAATATTGGAGGTGAATAAAAGTTCAGCGGGCAGTGTACTCTCCAGAGTTCTTTTGGAGACGAGGCTGCCCTGCTGGTTCAGGACAACTCTATCGACCCGGGTCTGAATTCCTTTCCCTTTGTCTTAATTCTTTTCCCTTCATCTAGCTTGGCTGGCTCAGGAATTCTGGGAGTTGAAGTCCATGAGTCATAAAAGAGCCGAGGTTGCCTACCCCTGAGCTAGGTGAAATCCTTAAGGGTGAATCCTGCCATGGAATGAATAGAATTTCTAAGGAAAGATAGATAAAATTAAAATATGAGCATATTGTAGAATGTATTAATAAAGCCTTTGAGTTTTGGAGGATCATTTTGTTGGTAGATGTTTTTAGTTAGGTCCAACATTGTTTCCTAAAAGAAATTCTACAATTTTTGGTAGTATACTAATAATTTTCCAAGTTACTAAAATGTAAGATTAATATCTTAAATATTCCAATTTAGAATATTTTATATTGATATTTTTAATAAAAATAGGTTATTTTTTCAATTTCAATCTACCTTATCCCTCAGAAAAACTCTTAAGACACTCTAAACATCAACTAGCAGTATTTTATCCCACTTTTAATTATTTATACTATAATGTGGTCAAGTATATAATGCCATATGGATGTTTCATTTCATTGTACATTTGACAGGTCAAGTCAGCTGTTAAATAAGAGAGCTCATAATACGCAATTGCTCTAAATAGGGCTCTCAATTATACTGTATACTTTACAAAGTGTGAAAATTAGCTTAGAAATAGAATTATTGTAACATTGAATTTTTCTATTCTCTTTCCAGGGGAAAACTCGCATATAGGCATTGATATGATAGACAATGACCAAGGATCCAGCAGCCCCAGCAATGATGAGGCAGCCATGGCAGTTATTATGAGCCTTTTGGAAGCAGATGCAGGGCTTGGTGGTCCAGTTGATTTTAGTGACTTACCATGGCCCTTATAGATGCTGCCCATAAGCTTTGACAACAGGATATATCAAAGTGCATTATTGGTGGAGTTCTCCAATCTGTGAAGCTTGCTGAATTGCTTTGGTGTTTTAATTTGATAAGCCATATCAGAGAACAGTCATACTTCTCCTGTGTGTACTTTCTGACCAAGCGGAGATGAATTTGCGATGGTGTTCCTATACTTTTTGTTAGCTGTGTATAACTTGCATTAGCTGTATATTTTGGGTACTGTTTTTGTGTTGACTTTTTTAAAAAAAAATATCACTGTGCAAATTAAGCAGTAGCATCACTGGTAGGTTTTATATGCAAATGTCATTTCAGCTAAAATGGTGTTTTTACACTACAGAGAAGGTCCCCATGTGGATAAAGAATATTTCTTATACTAATATATCAAAACTGTTTCTTGTAAGATCCTTTACTATAAATATTGTTGAAGTGTAATGTATTAGACAGTTAAATATTTTTAAAATAAAATGTTTTCTTTGTTCTAAATTGGAGCTACTTTATAAAATAAGGTCCTCGATGAAATTCGTGATGTTAAAAATAGCAAGCTTCAGGCTGTTTTATGCAACTTGGTTGACTTACCTAATAAGCCAAATCCAGGATGAATATAGTTTTACTATTTGCAATGTAATTTTATCAACTGCAATTTGAATGGGTGTATTTATTGGATCCATAGATTTGTAACCCCATAGGAATACTTGAAATACTTGAATTGGGTAAACTTTTTAAAAAGGAAAATTTTCTTTCTTCCTTCCCTCCTTCAACTCAATATATGCAAGACTTTGCGCCTTGTCTTGCTTGCTTTGCTCCTCTTTCTTCCGACATCGGGCAAAATAAGAGTGTGCCACAGAACAAAGGCGCTTAAGTAGTTATGTATGGTGGCATTTGGAAAATGTAGATTGCTCCATGAACCAATTACTGTCTCATTCTTGAAGATAAAACTATCCTACCAACAACAGAATCCCTGAGGCATACATCAAACATGATTTGTTTTGGAGTGGGCCCATACTGAAGCACAGCATAGTTAATACTCATAGTTATTATATTTTTTAATATTCATATAGTTCAGTAGCTTCCCTATTGAAATGAGAGGAAAGTAAAGGATTGAAAGAGATGGGAGAGGGAGACCGGACTGTTTCCTGCTGCAGATGGTTTCCCGAATATTGGCTGAGTGATTGCTGATTATTTCGAGTGAATGACCACTATGTTTTATTAGAGTCTTGTTCTCGCTAACCTAGCTGGGGCAGCTCCAGGGGATACGTTAACAACCCAGTTTCCAAAAACCTAGATCAACAAGCAAGGAAAAAGTTTGAGCAACCTTTCTGGGTGTGGTGGTGGAGGCGCATTTATGCGTGCGAGCACAATGCATGCATGCACAGGGCCACGCATGCACAGGGCCACGCATGCACAGGGCCATGTGTGTACGTGATGCAAATGGGGCCATGACTGCCTGCACGATGCTTGGGCAATCCTAGTGCCCATGCAATGCCACTATGCTAGCGCGAGTGGGGATATTGCGCTTGCAGCAACAATTGCGCCAGTATGCCACAATGATAGCGCAAGTGGGGGCGTGCACTTGTGCACACATGCATGCACTATCCAGCCACTCACACGACCCAGTGGCCAACAGCTCACAGCCCGGTAGTGGGCCAGAGACCACAGGTTGATGACCCCTGCTCTAAGCAACAAGTGAGGTAAGCACCATTGTGACTTGTAAAGAATATGTAGTATTTCTCTTCCAGCCTGCCTACAAACACTAGACTGCATTCCTGCAAATGTACTCATTTAAAAAAAAGGACTGAAGAAGTAAGTTGTAATAGTGGAATGGATTAGAAATAATAGAAGTTTCTTGACTAAATAGAACTCTCCAAGAGGAATTGGAATAAATACCAATAAGTGAGGGAGAGGACCTCTCTGGTGCAGGCAAGTACATGGCAGAATGTGATGCAAAATAAAATAATCACTGGTTCCAAGCCCTCCTAGAGGAATATTAATAGTATTAATAGTCACTTGGGCAAATCATATCACTGAACATGTGGAAGAAGACCTCGTACAAGTGAGAGAAATTGCTGTCAATTTGGCCCAATATTGGGTAAATGTCTTTTAATCCCATTTCACATACTTTTTACACATGCTATATTTCTATGACTTATTTTATACTTATTTTACTTGTTCAGTGTTGAATGTTGTGTGTCCAAAATTTGAATGTGCTTCTGACAGAAATTTTAAAAAAACATGAACATTACAAAAAAAAACATTTGGGGCCCCCACGGACTGAAGAAATCTCAGAGCTTCCTTAAGAAAGGTTATGTCAAATTGATTGGTGCTGCCCAGTTTGCAGCCTGATCGTTTGTCAGAAAGTGTAAAAAAGAACAAGGGAGTCTAGTGTCTTGTACCCCAGCCCAGAGGTCTCCAACCTCTCAGTTGGTGGACAGGTGGGAAAGGGAAGCATTTTATGCACGCCCCTGTGCACACACAAATGGGGCTGCGAGCATGCTCAACACAAATGGGGCGGTGCTAACGCCCACATAACACCTGCTAGCACCGCCCCGGATTTGCCGTGCTAGCACCTCCCCTTTTTGCCATGCGGCGCTGTTTTTAGAGGCAGCGGTGCTAGCGTGAGCAGGGGTATCAGCATGCACATGCATTGGATAGCCTGTTTGGCAGCCCGCTGGCCAGCAGGCCACAGTCCGGTAGTGGGCCGTGGCCCACAGGTTGGGGACCCCTGTCCTAGCCCCAGTAATAAGAATTTGGTTAAAGTGAAGGAAACTGGTACCTTGGAGGAAACTGAACACATTGTCCCTTGAATTTGTGATGTCCAGAGGACTTTTGGGGAAGAATCAAAGTCTTTCATACTGGACTTCAGAAAAGCAGATCTTGATGAACTCCAATTTTGAATGGAATGTGAAACGATACTGAATGCAACCACAATCTCCATAAGGAAAAGGGAAAGAACTTTGAGAGATCAGCATGGATCTATGCAGAGCTCTCTCAAATACTGAAAAGGATACATACGGGAAGAAGAAAACAACCTAACTCTAATACAATGTAGTAGGAACCTTTCAGAAAAGCAAAAATTCAAAAAACACTGAAGCTTGCAAGAGATGATGGGCATCCTTGTCAACTACAAGTTAAAACATGTTGGCAATGTGATACACCTGCTAAAACAGCACATACTATCTTGTGGCACATTAACAGGAATACAGAATCCAGATGAAGGGAAATAATTATTCCACTTTCCTTTGTCCTAGCAAGACCCCTTTGGAGTACTGTGGCCAATTCTAGAGAGCAAATTTAAAGAAAGAACAGTGAAAAATTGGAATAAATTCAGAAGACGCTACTAAGACAGTGAAGAGTATGGGAACCAAGCTCTTTAGGAACCATGCTCTAAGAGAAATGATTAAAGGATCTTATGTTTAGCCTATATGTAAAACTAGGGATAGATATGGTAATCTTTAAATATATAGAGTTGTCACAGAGGAGTGGACTTAATCTACATTGTCATAGAAGACACAACCAGAACTAATGGATTATTAAAGCTAAAGAGACATCTAGACTTCAGGAGGAACTTCTTGACTGTATGAAATGTCGACCAGTGGAATGGGCTGCCACCTGAAATGGTAAGTTCTCCTTTAGGCATCTTCAGAGGTGGATAGTTCTCAGAGATGCTCCAAATTTTTTTTCACTGAGCAGTGAAAAGTCCAGTGATTAAGGCATTAGGCTAGAAGCCAAAAGACAGTGAGTTCTAGTCCCGTCTTAGGCTGCGTGGCTTTGGGTCAGTCACTCACACTCAGCCCAACTCACCTCATAGGCTTATTGAGGACCCAGATTGTTGGGGGCAATTAAGCTGACTTTGTAATAATGCCGCTGGGGTGTGTGTGAAAGCCCTAATAAGCAGGCATATACATAGAATGAAGGCTACTGCTAAGCTTGTAAGCCGCCCTGAGTCTTCGGAGAAGGGCGGGATATAAATGGAATTAAAATAAAAAAATAAAAATAAAATTATTGTTGTGAAGAAAACTGTAGGAGGAAGGAGTACTGTGTTTATTGCCTTGAGTTATTTATAAAAATAAAGGCAGGATATAAATATAAATTGAAGAAAGTAGATTTCCTTCAAGACCCCTTCTAGTGTTATGATTTTACATATCCACATAGAAAATCACTGATCATCATGGTTTCAAATGGCAATTATCAAATTTGGGAACAATGAATCATGTTGATAATATATAGTCAGATTTATCAGGATAACATCCATTCTGAATAGAGAAAAGTCAGGAAGTACAAAGTCAAACATCAGACAAAACAGAGTGCATGTATTTCCTTTTGTGTTGCTTAAACTGAATTTTTAATTACGGTATGTGCACATGAATGCTGTTTTTTGTCATTCTGAATACTAATTACTTAATGATTATAAATTACAGGAAATGTGTATCACAGAGCTATGCAACACTTCATCACAGCACCTATCAATGACTCAAAGCAATCAGTTCTATTCCCAGGGTTCTATGGTTGCTTTAAGGCAGGGGTGTCAAACTTGCAACATCACGTGACGTATTGTGACTTTTTTTCCCCATTGCCGGCAATGGGGTGGGTGCGGTTCCAGCATGACGCTTCGGGTGTCATGTTGCAAACATAAACTATATTCATGATGCCCCATGCTCTGAAGCATCGTTTCCAATTTATTTCAGAAATACTTTACAGGCATTATGGAAAGGCACTTAAGTTTCCCATTCATAATTTATATACACCTCTAAGCCTCAATTTTTTATTCCAAAGAATATTGTGTCAAAATTAGATAAATTTTGCCAGCTCAATTTATCCCTTATTAAAAACAAAAGCCTTGTTCCCGATGAATTTAATTGGTCAATGCAGATGACAATACATTACACAAATATCAAAGGTCAATTGACCCTGTCAACCAATGCAAAGTTATTAGTCTAATTCTACAAAATATTTGATGAAGTCAATTCTAGTCAAAAGCAGTCAGATAACCATATCATGAGAATTTCCAAAATCTCATGAGTTGCCCTGTTTTGCCTTATTTTCCAAGGAAAAGTCCAAAAAATGGGGAATCGTAGAAAAAGCAAGCCACTCCATATTAAATAGCAGATAATCTGATTTTTTTCTGTAAAATGTAAACAACGTAGACTGTTAATCAATTTCAGAAGAATGAATAAATTATATTACTGCTAATATTAAAATAATGGAAATTTTATTTGAATGAAAAACTTGTTTACAATCAGTTATTAAGTGAAGAGTGAACAATTTGCATTTTTCTATTCTATGACACATATGAAAAACCTCTCAGTAAATAAATATTTCTGTGAACAGATTTAAGATAAGGCATTTTTTTAAAGATAAAGCCCATATCAGTTGTTCCTGACCCTTCAACATGGCTCACATCAAAACATGAAAAGAATTCACTGGATAATTCTGAAAAAAAGTAGGCTGTTGGATCACAATCCAAAAGTCCCAGTGGCAAGAATGTTGTGCTCATTCATTAGAGAACAAATTAAGTAACCTATTGCCCCTACTCAGAACAAACTATTTACATTTTGCTGAATAATCTCTGAAAGCGGCACTCTGTTAAGAGTCAACATTCTGCACCCAGACTATAAAAATGGCTTTGAGAATATTTTTTGTCCACCATTTGTAAAGTGCCACTATCAATTTTAAATCTCCATTTTGCCCACTGAGTACCAAAATACTGAAGAAACCATAGCTTCGAAATCCTGCTGTTTTTGACAAGAGTTTGAGGCTAATAATAGTCCACCATACAACCAATACCACAAAAGCTACTTACTGGGAAACAAATGCAGGTATGTAACTGAACCTCATGATGTTATAAATGTACTCCTACAAACCATAATCAGATCCCACTTTGGTCTTTGTGAAGTCCATACTGCAATATCCTGAAACATTTTATGTTCATTACACAATGGAGAGAAGCTGGAATTGCAGTGCAGTATGAGCTCATTACAGCATCTTCAATTTTTTTAATAATAGCATGCTTTTGTTTAACCAGCAGTTTGGATCAGAGTGGCAAGTTCTGTCCTTCAGGATCTGTATCGCTGTTGCTGGGTTGAGGATGAATTGGTAGACTATCTAGCTCATCCACCTGGGGTGTAGGATGCATCACTACTAGCTGGTCCTGGGGAATGTCTGCTGCAGCTGCTGCTAGGTTGGTAATTGATTTACTTTTCACACACTGGAAGTCAACATGGCGACTTTTCCCTTCTTCCTTCTCCCATGACATCCTTATGAACGGTCTTTGGACATAATTATAGATTACCTCCGGTCTCCCACCAGGTCGCTTCTTAACTTTTTCTTTGTATGTAGGATAACCTAAAAAAAAATGCCAACAACGTTTATAATTTTATTTCACTCAACACTTGAGAACTCTGTAGAATACAGCATATTATTCAACAAAGTATTTTATTTATTCAGCATATTTAAGGCACTCCATTTTGTAAATCCTTCCTCCACTGTTCACTGCAGTTTTATTGACACTCTACTTTCAAAACTTTTTTGTAATTAGATTCACTTCACAAAAGATAAATGATTCATTCTAAATTGAAATTTCAAACTATGTTTCTGTATCAGAATAAGCCTTAAACTTAAGCACTTCTGTTTACCTGGATAAGACACAGTACTGAAGAAAAGACAACACAGTGACTACCAAGGCTTATCTCTTTTTTTGAAGTCACCATGTTGCAGTATTATGTGGTCCTCATTTAAGAACCACTTGTTCAGTGACTGTTCAATCTTATGACAGCGCTAAAATAGGGTACTTACAACTTCTCCTCAAGGTTCTGGCTGTTGCAGCACCCCTGCATTCATGTAACTGCCATTTGCAACTTCGACTGCCAGCTTCTGATAAGCAAAATCAATTGGGAAGCTGGTAGGCAGCTGCAAGTGTTGTTGTTAACAAGGACTACCTGTATTCCCTCTTATTTCACAGTGGTTTTAGATCATAAGTGTCTACATCCTAGTTTTTCACAACATGTTGGATTAGTCAACAATATCAAATTATCTTACCTTCTATACCTAATCGAATCTTCTTAAGACCCCTTTCCTTCAGTACTGATTTGGCCACATCTCTGTTCTCAATATACTTGAAGAACCTATATAACTTTGTGCTATAAATAACTGGGGAGAAAATACATTTCATGAAATAAACGAACTGTATATAGCCAGTATACAATAATGGTAAAAAACAACAACAACTAATGCATTTTGAAACACATTTTAAAAATATGCATATTATTATTTATATTATCTAAGAATGCATGTTTTAATAGACTGAGGAGTGATCCAACATGATAATCCAGTCCAATATACCCCCTACACTCTGACTACATTGTAACACTCAAATGGAACAATGTGATTGTAAGCCAACTATACCTCCAATTCTCCAAATGACAGATTTGACAGGGCACAGGGAACATTACTCAATCAATGTGCTGAATTGCCATAAAAATTATGTCTACTTAATGATGCATGTTTGCACAATGCAGAGTGATCCGAGATAGGGCCAAAGCACATATGGATTTGGAGATGATGTTAGCATGCACAAACTTCCGTGTACCTCTGTTTCATAAAAATATATGTGGAACTACCTTAAACTATGATATATGAACACTGAAATTTGCATTCTAAAAAAGCTTTTACAATATATTGCCACTTATATTTCTCATAAGGAGCCTGAAGTAAAAAAAGCAAGGATGTAGTATAGCAGAAGTAAAAAAGTATTGCTCAAAGAGGCTCATCTATATCTCTTTTATGCCTCCCAAATATTACAGTGTAAGTAGGGCAAAACATTTAGACACTTTTTACTGTAATGGGAGGGGGGGGAATTAAAGAAGCAAAATGGATACTTAAGCTTGAAGATGCTTAAGGAACCATTTTGAATTCTGAATCCCTTTCCCAAAATAGACCCCAGATTTATTTATGGAGTCCAAAAATAACATATGACACCAAGCCTTATGCAGCCTTAAATTTATTCAAAGCTGATCATTCCTGCTCCATATTGATGTACTGTAGTACATATGGAATAGAACAGAATAGAGAATAGAGAATAGAGAATAGAGAATAGAGTAGAGTAGAGTAGAGTAGAGTAGAGTAGAGTAGAGTAGAGTAGAGTAGAGTAGAATAGAATAGAATAGAATAGAATAGAATAGAATAGAATAGAATAGAATAGAATAGAAATATTCTTTATTGGCCAAGTGTGATTAGACACACAAGGAATTTGTCTCCAGTGAATAAGCTCTCAGTGTACATAAAAACAATGTGATAAATCATGATCAGTCATTGTAAAAATACATTCATCATAAATCATAAGTGATAATCACAGGATACCAAATAAGCAATCAACATAAATCATACTAGGATACTAAATAAAACAATATAAATCATAAGATACAAACAACAAAGTTATAGTAATAAGGAGATGGGTAATAGGAAAGATGAGAAGAATAATAGTAATACAGCCTAACTAGATAGTTTGACAGTGTTGTGGGAATTAGTTGTTTAGCAGAGTATTGGCATTGGGGGGGGGAGAGAAAACTGTCCTTGTGTCTAGTTGTTCTGGTTTGCAATGCCCTATAGCATCATTTTGAGGGTAGAAGTTGAAAGAGTTTATGTCCAGGATGTAAGGGATCTATATTTTCAAAGCCCTTTTTCTGGATTGTGCAGAATACAGGTCCCCAATGGTAGGCAGGCTGGTAGCAATTGTTTTTTCTGCAGTTCTAATTATCCACTGAAGCCTGTGTCTGTCTTGTTTTGGTTGCAGTGCCAAACCAGTTATAGAGGTGCAGATGAGAGACTCAACAATTCCTCTGTAGAACTGTATCAGCAGTCTTGGGCAGTCTGAGCTTTCTGAGTTGGTGCACAAAGAACATTCTTTGTTGTGCTATTTTGATGTTAGGTGTCCATTTTAAGTCTTGAAATATTATAAAATCTAGAAACTTGAAGCTCTCTATTGTTGATACTGTGTTGTCTAGTATTGCAAGATGTGGTACTATAGTAGGGTTTCTCCTAAAATCTACTATCTTTTCTATTGTTTTGAGTGTGTTTAATTCAAGATTGTTCCGGACGCACCACAAGGCTAGTTGTTCAACCTCCCATCAGTATACAAATTCATTGTTGTCTCAAATGAGACCAATCACTATTGTATCATCTGCAATATTTTAGTAGAGGGATCACGAGATGCCATCATTGGTATAGAGAGGAGAGAGCACACAGCCCTGGGGACCCTGTGTTATTATACCGGTATGATATGATTTTGCCTAGCTTCACCTGCTGCTTCCTGCCTGTTAGAAAACTTATGATTCACTTACAAGTGTGGTCAGGCACAGCTAGCTGATTTAGTTTAGTGAGAATATATGGAATGATGATATTGAATGCCAAGCTGAAGACTACAAAAAGGAGTCTTGCATAGGTCTTTGGAGTTACAAAATGTTATGGGATGTAGTGCAGAGCCATATTAACATCATCTGCCGATCTATTTGCTTGGTAGGCAAATTGCAAGGGATTTAACAATGGCTCTGTGATGGTTTTCAGGTGGGCCAGCACTAGCCTTTCAAAGGTTTTCAACTACGGATGTCAAAACAACCTGTCTGTAGTCATTCAGTTCCTTGATGGGATTTTTTTTAGCGCTGGGATGATAGTAGAGCATTTGAAGCAAGAAGGAACCTAGCACAACTCTAGTGATTTGTTAATGATGTGGATGAAGATGAGGGCCAGTTGATCAGCACACGCTTTCAAGCAAGATGGAATTACCTCATCTGGGCTTGGTGATTTTCCAGACTTTTCTGTGACATAGACCTTGCACATCATTTTCTATAATCACCAGAGATGGAAGGTCCAAAGGGATGGGGTCAGTTGTAGGAGGGTGTTGTTGGTGTATCTGAGATGGGGATGGTAGATATAGGTGGCAGTGGTTTCCTCTCAAACCTACAGTAAAACCCATTCAGGTCCATCTGCCAGCTGTTGATTTCCTTTGTAACCAGTGATATTTTTAAGTGTTTTCCACATATTTTCTGGTTCATTTGTTGAGAACTGATTCCTTAGCTTTTCAGAGTAGATTCTTTTTGCTGCTCTGATCTCCCTTGTTAATACATTTCTGACCTGATTGTACAGCATTTTATCTCCTTTCCTGTAGACTTCCTCTTTGGCATGACGTACCTGTTGAGTTTAGCTGTGAACCAAGGCTTGTTGTTACTGTATACCGTATTTTCCGGCGTATAAGACGACCCGGCGTATAAGACGACACCCTATTTTTAAGAAGTTTTTCAAGGTTTTTTGTCTTATACACCGGAAAATACTGGGCCGTCCTGCCTCTGCCCCTCAGCGCCGCGCTCACGGCGGCTGCCTGCTGGCTCATGTCGGCCAGCACCGCCTGGCGGAAGCGCATCCCCGCGGGGGGGAGAGCGGTGCTGGTGACAGGTGAGTCCGGCGGGTGCGAGGCCCTCCCCTCGGGCAGCGGCAGGACGGCCCAGCACCTGCAGGACGGCCAGCAGCTCCACGCGCAGCAGCAGCCGCCAGCTCAGCAACAGGTCCGAGCGCAGGAGCCGCACCGCCAGGCTGCCCAGGAAAAGCAGCCACACCGAGAGGCTGCACGCCCAGTCCAGCTCCATGAGGGGCAGGGCGGGAAGCCAGCCGGGAAGAGGGACCAGGAGCCCGGGCCGAGCGCGCCTCGGCTGACGGTGAGAGGGAAGCGGCACATGAAAAAGAGGCTGCGGGTGGAGCTGCCCCGCCCTGCGCCGAATGGGAGACGTTCAAGGCCTAGGGGGGGAAGCAGGAGGGGCGCCGGCCGTGGCGGGGTGGCGGCTGCCCTCCGGCGCTGCCTGCCGCCCGGGAAACGCTGCACCTCGGGGGCCGGCAGAAGCGCGGGAGCAGCGGGACGGCCAGCGGGGCCAGTCGGGCCTTCGCCTCCTCTGCGACGGACAAGAGCCGACGGGCAGCGCCACCTTCGCGTGGGGAGAGCCGCCCAATGCTCCCGCCCAGCCGTGTCCCAGAGCTGCGCCGGAGATAGCTTGGTTGCGCGGGGCGGCCCGGCTTTGCAAGAACGGGGACGCTCGACTGATTTGTTTTTTTTCCCGGCGTATAAGACGACCCGGCGTATAAGACGACCCCCCAACTTTTGAGAAGATTTTCATGGGTTAAAAAGTCATCTTATACGCCGGAAAATATGGTATTTGCAGGTTTCTGGTCAGCACACATAGGTCTTCACAAAAACTAACATATGATGTTACAGTATCTGTGAGTTCATCCAAGTCTGCAGCGGTATCTTCGAAAATGTTCCAATTGGTGCAGTCAAAGCAAGCCCACAGTTTTAGCTTTGGCTCCTCAGTCCAAGACTTCACTGATTTAATTGTTGGTTTTATGGTTTTAAGCCTTTGCTTATAAACAGGTAGAAGGTGAATCATACAATGATCAGAGTGTCCCACAGCTGCTCGTGGTAAAGACCGATAAGCATCTTTTAATGTTGTGTAGCAGTGGTCTAAAGTATTCTTGCCTCTAGTGAGACAGTTGACGTGCTGAAATTATTTTGGTAGCTCTTGGCTTAAGTTAGCACTGTTAAAATCTCCTAACACAATGAGGAGTAAATCTGGGTATTTTATTTCAGCCCACAAAATATGGTCAGCTAGGAAAATTCTCGTGGAGAATAAAACGGTTTGCAATTGATAATTAATGTCTCTTAAGTCCACATTTCTTTTAGTGTAGTTACATTTTTGCACCACTGGCTGTTGATATAAAAGCAGAGACACTCCCCTTCTTTTTACCAGATGTTTCTGTAATTCTGTCTGCCCTCTCTATCTGAAATCCTGGGATATGCAATTTGCTATTATCAATTGACTCATTTAGCCAGGTTTCAGTGAAGCAGAGAGCTGCTGAGTTGTAAAAATCAGAGTTGCGTCTCTTTAACCGATGTATTTCATCCATCTTATTAGTGAATGAACGTAAAGTAGTCAGAAACAGTGGAGGAGGAGGAATTTTTATCCCCCTTTTCCTTAGTCTATTCAAAATCCTTGCTGGCTTATCCCTTCTCCGCCTCTGTCATCTCCTCTTGTTTTTGTTTTTCCATTGTTCAGAGAGCGCGTTTTTTCTGGATGAGAATCTCTTCTGTGTTTGTAAAAAAAAAAAGGGGGGGTAGTCTCAGAAAGCTGCCCATTAAAAAAACACTGCTTGATGCTTAACAGTTCGTCTCTTGAGTATGAAATCCAAAGTGAATCACAGAGAATAATAAAAAAACCCCAACAGAACTACCAGAGAGCATTTCACTGAGGCCACTGGTGGCGGCGCCATTTTGAGGTGACTAATTTGAAGTGATGAATTTGAAAATTAATGATATAGAAATTATAAAATTATATAGAAAAGGAAATGAGATACTTATGTTACTTTTCTTTACAATTCATGAAAAAAATACTTCATTGCAGGTTTACTGAAAAAATGACTGTTGCTTTAAGTTCATGGTATGTTCTTTGGAAATGGTGCGCCGTAACCGCCTAACTTAATTAACTAAGCCTAGGTCCCGGAGCCAACTAACTTACTTTGAGAATATTCTTCTCCCATTTGAGGTGGGTACTCTTCATCCCAATCAACGACATCATCATCAGTGAGCACTACAATATGACATTCTCTTTCCCCACTCTGAGCACTGGCTACCATCAGTGGCAGTATCATTTCTTCAAGGTAAAATTCAAATTGCTTCCGAGCACCATCATTTGATAATTCATGCATGAGAGCACCTGAAATGAGAGCAATCAAATTCATTACTCTCTGTTCATAAGAATGCTGAGCTGAATGTTAATGAGCCATTATTAATTGCTTCAATAAAATATTACCTTTGGCACAATAGACATGCAACATCTCATAGTTCTCATAATTGCTAAATGATGCTCAAAGATTTTAAATATGTTACCTTGGTACTTCCTAGCTTCTGGGCTTAGAACAATAATCGCTGATGTTTACAAGGCATCTCTGACTTGCATATAAAGATAAATAAGATGGACCCAAAATAATGTAACACAAGAATTAATCAACACATCAAAATTATTAGGGTTTTCCAGGCACCTCAAAAATCATGTCTTGCAAATGGTCATAGTTTTTTGAGCAGGTAACATACTTTCAATATTTTTCATTCTTCTAGTAGCAGAGTTCAAAGGAGTTATTTATCACCCTTAATATAGCAAATAAAAAGGACTAGTAATTTACCTGCTACATTGAGCAAGAATACTGCCATCGATGTTTTATGGGGGGGCCCTTCGGTCCATATTTCATTTTGCCTTTCTAGAGAAAGTCTAATCTAAAGGTTTAAACTGAATAATCCAGGCCCCCCACTGTCTCACTAAATGTATACTACCTCTAAAGACTGCAGTGTGTAAAGGCTAAAGTATTAATATTAAACAATTAGCTAAAATATATATATATTTGCCATCTGGCAAAAAATAATATGCCTAACTGTGGAGGATGAATTCCAGTCTGTTTGGAAGTAATTCCTGTTAGATAAATAAAGTTGTCTAAGACTCTCTCCTTCCTTATTTACTATCCTTGAGATTTGATTAAGTCAGCTCTGTGCTGAAGCAGCAAATATCAAGTGCTAATGTGGTGTAGCAGTTAAAGTGCTACTCTTGAAACCTGGAGACTGAATTCAAGGTCTCACTTAGGCATGAAAATTGGCTGGGAGACTTTGGACCAGTCTCTCTCTCTTAGCGCAAGTCACCTCATAGGGTGGTGGTTGTTGTTGTGCGGAAAATAGCGAGGGAAGTAATTAGTACAATTGCTATCTTGAGCTGACAATACGAAAACACAAACACACACACACAAATAACAACTCTGAATCCAATTATACATTACTCATCTAATAATATTAATAGGTATAAAGCCTGATCTAAGTACTGCTCCAAATCTCCCTAGTATTGACATCACAGCAGCACTTGCAGCATATCTTATTCAGTTAAAAGCATTCAAAACATAGAAGGGGCACTACTTTGACTGTTTTGAAAGAAAAATATAGGAAAATCCTACACTTGGGACATTTAGGTCTCTGAAAATTTAGAGAAGCTGAGTCGATTGAGCAAGTTCTCCTTCAGCATATACACATTGGAAATATTCCAACCTTTTCACTAATTGAAAAGTATATAAAAGTAACAGAGTTCAAGCTATGCCTATTTATTAGACTAGAATCCCTTTATTAACAGCTTGGTAGTCTTGATATTATTTATGATTCCTACATGTCGTTTTTAGAGTTACGATGTTCTCTAGAGTTACGATGCAAAGTTTTAGTTCTAGGTCCCATAGCTTAGATAGCTTATGTTCAGTGACATTTTTTGTGGTTCTCTAATAAATCTATTAATATTTTTAAATATATTTTATATTGCATCCTCTATATAATCAGTAGAAATATTTAATGTTAGACATTTGTAATTGTAATGCTAATACTTTTAAGTATTTTTTCCATTGTACAGTCCAGATATATGGAGTTGTTGGTTATATGTTGCATTATTATATGCTATGAGGCTGGTCTATGAGTGAAATAAAATTTTATATATAAACCTCCACTTAACAGGTATAACACTTCAGTATATATTACTAAACACAATAGTCTACCCAATCCACAATCTACTTTATAATATTAACATTGATAAATGCTCAAATATTACTTATGGGCAGAAAACAGCATCCTTAAAACTATACATATAGGAGGTTAACAGCAATGTTATACTTACTGAGGTCTCTACATTTGATAGTACTATAATCAAAAGAAATACATAGATAGTCACACGCTTCTCGTAATTCAGGAATAGATATTCCATCAGGACAACGTATCACCCCAGTTTTGTAATAATCCTTAAATTAAAAAAGAAAAAAGAAACTGACTTATGAGAAAACATTTAATTTGTACAGAATAACACTTCATTTTTCTAAATCCTTGCATGTTTTTCTGCTGCTGCACACAAATTGGGTACCCAGTGGTGCTGCAGAATGAAGCAATCTCCTTCCTGTCATAGGGAGACTGAGAAGAGACTACGATAGAACTAGAACAACAATTAAATTCTTAGAGCAAATCAAATTGCTTGGCTAACATTATGTCTAATGAATCTTAGGAAATGTCTCTTCCCTGAGAAATGTTATCAGACAAAGATTTTAATGTCTTCATTCTGTCTCTCAACTTCAGTCTTCTATCCCCATACTTACAAATAGCATAATTGAGAAGTTTCAGAACTCTGGTGTTTTAGGGGGCACTTAAAAACCTTTTCAATTAATATATTAGTAATCATAAGTGCATTTTATGAAAAATAGCTTGCTCACTATTGCTGGCTTTCCCCAACAATGCACTGCCATATTCCAGAAGAAAGCACACAGATGGTAAGCCCAAAAGGAATGGCCAAAATCTTAACTAAGCCAAGAATCCTTTAACATTCAGACAGATTAAATAAGTTGTGGGAACAGGGAAGTTTCAAAAATCACAGACTTACACCTAAATACTTTATCCTTGAATTTTCCAAGTTTTTATAAAATTGCAGCATGTACTAGTAGTACTTAGAATACCGTTTAAATAAATTATAGATGTTCATGATAAGCTTTTATAGGAATGACTTTCCATTTTTTTAATTTCATAAATGTGAAAGGGTGGGAAGAACAGTAACTTATGAGATCTCACCAGGATAGCACGAAACACAGTGGAACCAATTCCTTCAGCCACTTCATATTCTCCTTTTTCATTGGGCCGTGTGAAGTTATGTTCCCTTCCAGAACCAAACATCCTATATAGAGAAAAAACAAAACAAAAACATGTTATTCAAAATCCACATAGAGCACATCAGTATTTGAATTCAATTTGCTAAAACTTTAGAAGGAATTATAGGAAATTCAGAATATGCACTGTTAAGAGATTTGCAGACTTTACAAGTGGTTACATTATGTTCATATATCCAAAGGAAAATATTTTGAAATGTTTAGTATATTTTAATGCATGCAAAATATGCATTTATTCAAAAACATTAATCTCTGAATTCAAACTTTAAGATAGAAGTGTTTTGCAACTTTTAATAATGTGTGTGTGAAACTGGATGAATAAGGAAAAACAATGATTTCCACATTAGTAGTATTATTAAACAGGCTATTCTTCAGATTCTTCTGAAGATGAAACATTATTTTTTTAAAGAGAGATCTTCCCTACATTAAAATAACCAACCACTCTGTTTTTTGGAAGATTTGCAATATTGAACTGACATGTTTCAAAATAGCAAGTTAGCGGAGACTGAACATGCAGTACATTAAGCTTCATATCTGTTGTGATTCCGTGCCAGCCTGTGTTCCTGGCAGCTGAGTCCGGGGAATCAGAGGAGGAGGAGGAGGAGAAGGAGGGCCCTGAGGAGCCATCAGAGTCGGAGGAAGGCTCTGATGACTTACAAGACTTACAAAGTGAGGAAGAACCTGGCCCCTCCACTCGTGGTCAAGCTGAAAGCCAGCTGTGCTGGGAGGATGAGTCAGACTCAGAGGCAGCACAGCTGGAAGACCTCAGAGACACACGTAGACAGGTCACATGAGTAAATCAGAGGAAGGCAATGGGTCGACTCCAGGGGAGAAAGCAGTGAGAAGCCACGCCTTGGGGGCTGCATAACAAAAGAGGAATGTGTGGGCAGGGCTGGTTGCTGGAGGCAACCATTTGCAAAGAACTTCTGTGTCAAGAGATGATGCTCTGTTTATTTTACCACTGAATTCTCCTGTTTTGGCTCATGCTCCATTTTGTTTTGTGAATAAGGTCTGTACCTCAAATAAAAAAGGGTTTATTTTTCCAGTCTACTGTTAAAAGAAGGGTTGCCTTGTGAAGTAACAAGGGCATACGTAGGCTGGGACAGAACAATATCATGTTCATCACCACCCTTTCCACAAACTTTGGCCTTGGTTACTAGAGCCTCTCCAAAGTTGCCTAACTGTTATGTTTAATTAGGGAAATTAAATAGGAAACAATAACAGCACTGTTACATTTTAGTTAAGTTTAAATATAAATTAAATCAGCTGTTTTAATTACTTCTTGCTTTCCCCTTTTCTGTCCCTATTATTTTTCAGTGAGGCTCACAACGTATTCAAAAGCCAAGTGTGGCCCTTGGTATTTAAAAAAAAGTCTCTTACTATAGATAAATGCGTTGTCAATGTATGCATCCTCATTATCACATACTCTACTCCAAAATGAATTTGACACCACTGAAAAATTTTACGTTAGGTAATTTCAAAATAACAAAAGTATTATTTGAAAAGTAATTATTGAGAAAAAAAGCCATGAAGTGTCTTATTTCCAGGAAGGATAGACTTGTCTAAAAAGAAACCACACAACAGCTAAATTGTACTTCATGAAAAATATAGTAACACAGATTAAAGGAGACTAACTGCATCTGAAATGTTACAGTCAAGTGTTCCGACAGCAATAGCACTAGCAGTTATTTATATACTGCTTCACAGTGCTTTACAACCCTCTCTAAGCGATTTACAAAGTCAGCCTATTGCCCTCAACAATCTAGCTCCTCATTTTACCAACCTCGGAAGGCTGGAAGGCTGAGTCAACCTTGAGCCAGTGAGAATCGAAGTGCTGGCAATCAGCAGAATTAGCCTGTAATATTGCATTCTAACCCCTGTGCCACCATGGCTCTTTGACAAAAACAGCAAATAGTGAAATCAAAAATATTTCACAATACTAAGATATTTGTTTTTAGCCATGATTTACAGGGATATCTGATGGTACATATGCAATAAAAAGCAATACCAACCTGCCCAGCATTGTATTTGGCTGTGCAGTAAAAACTGAAGGATCTACAACAAATCGAGTATTGTCCACTATAAGTGTTACTCTCTCTGAAGTCCTTATGTTCCGTGCGCCCTCTTTTGCATTCTCATACACAAAAACCATTTCTCCGGCATTCTTGCAACTCCCGTCTGAACTTGACTGGCTGCTGTTTCTACTACTGTTTCCTAGACTGCTAATGGAGCCATTCGGAGAAACTTTCTGAGGACGAGGGCTGCTTGGTCGAGATGAACTATGATCCTTCTCACGTTCTGCAATGGAAAAATAATACAACTATTTAACACTGAATTGCAGTATCAGAACACATTATCTCAGGAGCATATTTACAATGGCAACAGTTTTTCCACATTAAGCCAAACATATTTTTTAATGTTGGTTTGTTGCGAGTAGTAACTCAGGGTACTACCTCAGGATATGTCAGAGAAAAGAGGCAGTCTCCTGGCACTAGCATTAGGTATGTTACTTATAAATTAATAAAGGTAGGACAAAAACAACTAATTAAGAAATTTATTTATTTATTTATTTATTTATTTATTTATTTATTTAATTAGCTTTCTATACCGCCCTATTCCCGAAGGACTCAGGGCGGTTTACAGGGCAGCATATAAAAGACAATATAAAAAGCTAATATAAAATTAAAATGAATTAAACTAATTAAAGCCCAACAATTACAACAATATTAAAAAGCTAAAACCCCTTCAGTAATCCAGCATAATCCAGCAATGAGATAAGACTTTAAATTATTCTAAAGTTTGATGTACTATAGACCAGTTTTCCCTAATGGGGTTCTCTCCAGAAAGTTTGGATTACATACTCCATCACAAAAGGCTTGCCAGTATCCAAAACATAGGGAAGAGGATAGATTGACGAAAATGTCATACAACCAGTTTCCATGCTTAGGCCTCAAGACAGCATATCATACAGAACATACACATGTAACATTGTACTCAAACATTTCGAGGGTTAAGTAATTTCCTCAGTAATTTTTACTTTCACACAAATTATATATATTAAATGGTGAATGAGTTTTATGTTTCTGCCATCCCGGAGGTGGTTACTGCATTATTAGATTCCTCTTCCACTCTATGGTATACCCTCCACTATCTTAGATATTTTATTTTTAATGTATTTATTCTCTTACCATTTTAATCTTTTATATTGTTATACCACATCGTAAGTTACCCAGAGTCATGAGATATGGGCAGAGAATAAATGTAATAAATAAATATTCCCAATGGGAATCTTAATAATGTTAATTTTAAAGCTTTCATGTTTTAGGTCTGTGACACAAGAACCCAAGATTTTATGTTTGACAAAGATACTTACTTTCTAAAAAAAAACCTAGAGAGTAAATAACTAAAACATACCTCCTTGATGTTGTCTTGTTGGCGAAGTAACATTTCTGATGCATGGAGTGAGCTGGGACTCAAGACGTTCATGGGAAGAGTCACGTGATCTATCACTTGACCTTCTTCGCTCTCTTGATCTTTCATGCCCACCACTTGCCCCATGAAGACTCATTTTGCTACAATTGTCCGTAACAAGATGAGATGAAGTACTAGAAGAAAAGTGAACAGGATGAGATAATATTTAGAATCTTTAAGTAGTCAATATAAAATAATCTTATATTGTGAATGTTTATTTTTTCAATTTCAATAGTAATCTGTTTAGAAGAGCCATGTCGCTTGTGGGAAAGTCATATTTATATGGTAGGATTTTTACCTTTTCATGACACCCTGACAACGTGTTCATACTGAGTTGGGAAATGTCTTAGAAACAAAATGAGCCAAATCAGAAATGCAATGGATGTCCGGATCAGATGCCTGAAGGCTGTCAGGAACTCATGCTGCATCACACTTCAATGATTGCAATATCCTGGGTCATGAGATTGCCTTCTGATTAAGATTCTTAAGTGTGTACAGAAACTGTTAGTCCATGTGCAAACAGGTGAAAACTGTTTCACAAAATAATAACTCAATTTTAACCAGTGTACTGGCTGCCAATAGATTTCTGAGGATATTTCAAAAGCTGATTATTACCTATAAGACGATATGTTCCTGGTAGAATCCAACCTAACATTTGAAATGTGATTGCATGTTGTATCTCTTCAACCCTTATGGCGCTAAGGGGAAAGGGATCAAAAATATGGCCTTTCCTTTGAAACAGCCTGACACTGTCCATTTATGAATGGTTCCCTCTCTATCCAGTCTTTCAAATATTAATTGTTGTCATATATTATTGTTATATATTACCAACCAGGCTTATTATCTTTTAACTATTTTGAGATTTTTTTTATAGTTTACAGATAAATATGAAAGCTACACAAAGTTCTTTGGCTACAGTATTATATAAATCATGAAGTATACATTTTACATTATGAAGCATGTTATTTTTTAAAATCTTCCCTTTTCTATAGAAATCTCAATCTGCTCTATTTGAAAAAAAAATTAAAGTATTTCAGGCTACATAGAACATTTCTACTAGTTGCTTAATATCAAAGTAAAGTGCTAATCAACTAGAACAGGGGTGTCAAACTTGCAATGACATGTCATGACGTATTGTGACTTTTTCCCCATTGCTGGCAATGGGGTGGGCGCAGTTTTGCCATGATGCATCCAGCCCGCAGGCCAGCAGTTTGATTACCCTGAACTAGAACATTAAAATCATATTTGGCCTGGTAACATTCTATTAAACCAACTAAACACAATACGAAAGGTACCTACATTTTTTCCTCTTCTACAGTACTAACAGAGCTTCTTGTCATCCTCTCGGGACTGATGGTTGAGTTCCCCAAATTTATGATCTTGGGTGACTTCAACCTACCATCCCTGGGGGGATAATCTGAGTTAGCTCGGGAGTTCATGGCTTCTATGACGGCCATGGACCTGACGCAGGTAATCCAGGGCCCGACTCAGGTGGGAGGGTCACACGCTCAATTTGATTTGCCTATCTGGACAGTGGTTAGATGATCTGGGTGGGGGTTCCCAATTGTTACGCCCCTGTCATGGACTGATCATCATCTCCTGCGGCTGACCTTCCGTTTTGCCACTCCCCATCGTGGGGTTACTGAACCAACGAGATGGTACCACCCCAGACGGCTAATGGACCCTGAGCGGTTCCAAACAGCGCTTGGGTCCCCACCTGCCTCCTTTGCTCATAGTTCGGCCGATGCCATGGTGGAAGCCTGGGAAAAGGCAGCCACGGAAGCACTCGACCGAGTTGTACCCATGCGGCCCCTGACCCGGTACAGATCCCAGTGGGCTCCATGGTTTTCTACGGAGCTCCGGGAGATGAAACGTCAGAGACGGGGCCTAAAGAGCTGTTGGAGATCCAGCCAATCCGAATCCGACCGATCGCGACTAAGGTCCTTTACGAGGTCTTATCTCGCGGCACTGAGGAGGGCAAGGTCTAATTACTTTGCTACCGTTATCGCGTCTGCAGATAATCGCCCAACTGCCCTGTTTAGGGTGACCCGCTCCCTCCTTAATCAAGAGGTGAGGGAGGATCCCTTACAGGGTCGTGCCGAGGAATTTAGCCAACATCTGCTGGACAAAATCGCTCGGATCTGGACCGGTTTGGATTCCGACTGGGCAGAATCTGACGATGAGAACATGGACAGTCTTGTTGATGTTACCTGGGAAGAGTTCGATCCTGTGACTCTGGATGAGGTAGACAGGATCATGAGGAAACTGAGCTCCACTACGTCCTTATTGGACCCGTGCCCCTCCTGGCTGGTTTATACGGCTCGGGATGGGACACGAGGCTGGATCCATGCAGTGATAACTGCTTCATTGAAAGAGGGCAGTTTTCTCGCCGCCTTGAAAGAAGCGGTGGTGAGACCCCTCCTCAAAAAACCTGTCCTGGACCCAGCTGTTTTAAACAACTTTCGCCCAGTCTCCAACCTTCGCTTTCTTGCAAAGGTTGTTGAGAGCGTAGTGGCGCATCAACTTCCTCTGTTCCTGGAAGATGCTGATTATCCAGACCCGTACCAATCAGGTTTCAGGCCTGGACACAGCACGGAGACGGCATTGGTCGCTCTGATGAATGATCTCTGGCGAGCTCGGGACAGAGGTTGTTCCTCTGTCCTAGTCCTATTAGACCTCTCAGCGGCTTTTGATACCGACCATGGTATCTTACTGCGGCGTCTCAGGAGGTTGGGAGTGGGAGGCACTGTTTTTCAGTGGTTCTCCTCCTACCTTCTGGAACATTCACAGTCGGTGTTGGCGGGTGGGCAGAGATCGACCCTGAGACCTCTCGTTTATGGAGTTCCTCAGGGGTCGGTCCTCTCACCTCTCCTGTTTAACATCTATATGAAGCCGCTAGGTGAGATCATCCGTGGTTTTGGAGTGGGATATCATCAGTATGCTGATGATACCCAGCTTTTCATCTCGACCCCAAACCACCCCAGTGATGCCCTCGATGTGATGTCCTGTTGCCTGGAAGCGGTCCGGGTCTGGATGGGGAAGAACAGGCTTCAACTCAACCCGGACAAGACTGAATGGCTGTACATACCGGCATCTCAGGAAATTCAGATTATTCCATCTCTTACTATTGGGGGTGAGTTACTACCCCCCGTAGATAAGGCTCGCAATTTGGGTGCCCTCTCAGATTCACAGCTCTCCTTAGAAGATCATATAGGAGCTGTGACTAGAGGGGCCTTTGCCCAGGTTCGTCTGGTGCACCAGTTGCAACCCTATCTGGACCTGGATGCCTTGCGTACAGTCACTCATGCACTTGTGACCTCTTGTTTAGACTACTGCAATGCTCTCTACATGGGGCTGCCCTTGAGGACCACTCAGAAGCTTCAGCTGGTAAAGAATGCAGCTGCGCGAGTTCTTTTGGGGGTCTCCCGATACTCCCATGTTTACACCTCTGCTCCGTGAGCTGCATTGGCTTCCAGTTGCCTTCCGGGTGAAATTCAAGGTGCTGGTGATGACATACAAAGCCCTACATGGCATGGGTCCAGATTACCTACGGGAGCACCTACTGCCAGCGTCAACTTCCCTCTGTCCTGTACGCTCCCACAGAGAGGGCCTCCTCAGGGTACCACCGGTCAGAGAATGTCGGCTGGTGACCCCCAGGGGGAGAGCATTCTCGGTGGGCGCACCAATCCTTTGGAACCGCTTACCAGCTGAACTACGGATGGCCTCCGACCTTCGCTCCTTCCGGCGTGATCTAAAAACTTATCTATTCGAACAAGCCGGCCTGGCATGATGGGTTTGGGGTTTTAACATTATTTTTAACTAACTTACTACATTGGGCACAATCATTTAACTTTAAATCTTGTATCCTGTACTCTTATTTTTATTGCCCTGTACACCGCCCTGAGTCCTTCAGGAGAAGGGCGGTATATAAATGAAAGAAAGAAAGAAAGAAAGAAAGAAAGAAAGAAAGAAAGAAAGAAAGAGAGAGAGAAAGAAAGAAAGAAAGAAAGAAAGAAAGAAAGAAAGAAAGAAAGAAAGAAAGAAAGAAAGAAAACCATTCTTGTGACATCCAATGGCCTTCTACAACCGAAGACCCACAGATGTGCACAAAGCCTACAACTGGAAGGCATGAAGATTGACAAAGCCACTGTAATCCACAATGTTTCAAAACTACTGAAATTGGTTACAGTAATATCCAAAACAGTGGATACAATTCAGGACCAAATAAAAGTGGATACAATAAAAGTGGATACAATTCAGGACCAAATAAAAGGTCACTTCTAAGAAAGTGAATGTATTCAAAGAATGGATCCATTTAGAAAAAAAATTAGAATTGCCACATGAAGTGCAGCAGCAGTTTTTATCCTGCTGAGCACCTCAATTATACGGAATCCATTAGACCAGGGATGTCTTCGCGACGTATCGCAACTTTTTCCCCATTGGCAGCAATGGGGTGGATGCGGTTTTGGCATGACGCATCCAGCCCGCGGGCCTGCAGTTTGACACACCTGCATTAGACTTTGGGATCAATATCACTACAGTCTCAATTGTATATTAGGATACTGTCCTAGAAAGGAGGAAATGGCAAACCATTTCTGAAAAACCTTGCGAAGAAAACTGCAGAGACTTGCCCAGGCACTCTGTGAGAATCCAACATGACTGAATTGAAAAAAGCACCAATACCCCCAAAAACTACAGTTTTCCGGCAATTAAAAGGGGAAGGGAAGAAGCGAATCACTGGTAGCAATGTGAACTCCAAATCCCACCCCCTCTCTTCTGCTTGCATAGCTTTAGGTCAGAGGTTCCCAACCGAGGTCCGAGACGATATTCCAGGGGATGTGAAAACTTTGGTTTAGACGTTTCAAAATTATAGCGTATATGCATAATTCATTGCTGTTATTTCAAACTTTTGTAAGGGGTGTGAGAATGTCAGAAGCGTTCTAGATGTGCGGGGTATAGAAAAGGTTGGGAATCGCTGCTTTAAGTGGATGAAGGAAATGGGGACACAAAGAGATACTAATGTGAAAGTATGTATTTATCTACACATTTAAAATAACCAATGTTATAGAACTACTTGACTACATTAAACCAATACATTAAATGAAATATAACATTTCTTGTATTAAAATAACTTTATCTGAGAAAGAAAGAAGACAAAATTACATAAATTAGGGATAGCAATTTATATAACTTTGTAATTTTCAAAAATAGTAATTTTTTAAATGTTACTGGTAAACACTGAATGTTCCTTGCTGCCCAATATTGTATGTTATGTTTTCAAGTCCAAGACCTATTATGTTTAATGGCCCTTGCTTGTGAGCCTGCAATGTTGGTAATATTAAGCAAAACATTGGATAACAGATTCATAAAAATACTCAACTAATCCATTAAAAGGTTTGGAAGTTATAAAATTAATTATAATTAATTAATTATAAAATTATACTAACAACCGACTAAACATAAGATCTTTTAAATTCTGAATGAAAGGAACTGAACTAAAATATACAAACTAGACTTAAAAGCAGAACTCAAAGTGTACATAAACAGCTATTTTTAAATTTCATTTTAATTGAGCACATACTTTTCAAAGTTCTACTCATTCAAAACAAATAACTACTTCTCGCAAAGTTTTATTAATTACATCAAAAACCTCCTTCTTTTTAAAATGTAAGATCTTTCCATATTTTAAACATGAATAGAATAAAAAAATGAAATCAATGGCAATAAAGTCTCAGGAGAAAAATATTACCAGTACTCTTAGCACCATTGTTGTAAGCCAGTCCTAGAGTAGCCCCACGGTTCAATACATGTATGCATGCATACATACATAGATTTGAAATTTTAAAATTCCAATTATATTAGGCAGTAAGGAAAGAAACTCTTTTAAATAATGATAAAGAAGAATAACAATCTTCAAAACTTTAATACTTCATACAACTGATCTTGGAAACGTCAAAAGTTTTGATCCATTAGCAAGGAATTAATTTTACATATTAGTACAGCTAACCATGTTGAAAAGCACTCATAGCATCAACTATGACTGATAAATTAAACAAATGGATATGTATTTTATCAAATCATAGCTTTCACTAAGTACTAATTGCTTAGTCTATAATAAAACACATTTTCTATGTACTAAAATGGTTTTTAGTTTTTTAAATTTTAATTAACACTGAAGTTTTTCTATCAACAGAATTAAGCTAAAATATAATAATAGCCAGAATATACCTCCAGTATATATATTTGCACCTGTTATATTCTGACCATGGAAATTCCGATAAAAGAAGATAGAAAAGTTATCACATTTATTTAGAAACAATAACAGTAATTTTATAGACACAAAGATGACAAATTTATCAGGAAGTTATTTGTCACATATGTAAAATAAGTTTTTTTTCTTCTAAAATAACAATATTTTTATCCAGTTAGTATATATTCCTGCTTCTGCACTTGAAAGTTATTTTCATTCCAATGGCTTTACATATTCTGTATGGATAGATGCATGGATAAAATATGCCTAAAAATAAGAAAGACAAGTTCTTGGGAAAATAGAATTTGTTCTTAACCAGCAAACCACAAATAAATCATATCACAGAAATTTTGTATTATGAAAATACACCCCATATTCCATCCAAAAGAAATAGAAAATGGGAAAAGCATACTGAAATAACTCATATTGTATTTTATTATTTCTCATCCTTTCCTTTTGAAGTCATTTTCCAAACCTATAAGCTGCTTTGGCCACCTAATGAGAAGGAAGGACTCACTGGAGAAGAGCCTAATGCTGGGAAAGGTTGAGGGCAAGAGAAGGAGGAGATGACAGAGAATGAGGTGGCTGGATGGAGTCACTGAAGCAGTAGGTGTGAGCCTAAATGGACTCCAGAAGAAGGCCTGGAGGAACGTTGTCCATGGGGTTGCAATGGGTCGGACACGACTTCGCAACTAACAACAACAAGCTGCTTAAGGAGAAGTGTTAGTTGATTAAAAAAAAATCTCAAACCCTACAGCAGGGAATAAACAAAAAGGTAACTTTAAAACTCTGCAATTTAGTCATGATGGAATATTTTCACCAAATAAGTAGACATTTTGCCCCTATTTCTAGACATATATGAAATCCATTTGTCCTGTCCACTGATATAAGAGCTGGTAAGCATTTTCCCCCTTTTATTTTCATCCCTCCATCCACCTAATTAGTTCTAGATACTCTAGCACAGGGAAATGTGATGCCGAAAGAAAAAAATAGGAAACTTCAATTACAGGAGCAAAAATCTGCTTACCACAGCACTAGATGAAACACAGTTTTTGCTCATTCCAGAAAGGTTTGGCTCAATAGCAATCTTATAAAACCCGCATAATGAAACACAATCTTCTTCAGAAATTTCCGAACACAAGCCAAGTTCATGCATATTAATACTTGGATGTATCTACAGTAAACACATGCTACAGGAAGCATGCCTCATGACTCAGATAAAATGCTTCCTTCTCAAGTGATTAAAAACTCTAGTGAGATAGTAATCATGCTACAAAAATTTCCTCAAAAACAATAGTATAAACATTTGTACCCAATGTTCTCATCAACCAATTGAATGACATTCATTAAGGAAATAGATTTTCTCTTGTTTGCAGATTCTTCCTCCAAATTTACTCAAGATTCTGGACAACATACCCAAAAAAGATTTGGGTAAATTTGCAGGGGAAAGTGAAATGTCTTCAAACAATGTTATCATGTTAACTCTTAAGATTCCTAAAAACAAAATGTTTAAATAGTAATGAAAATATAGTTCTCACTGCTTTAGTGAGAACTAAACACCTTCAAAGTGAATCTATTTCACATTTATATTAGAAATTAAATCACACTATAAAAGTTATAGTGTGTGTCTGTGTGTGTGCATGCGTTTGAAAATGCACAGGAAAATTTTACAGAATAACACTAAAACAGCAGCTTTATAATGTAAAGTTCAACCAGCCGTATTATTCAACTTTCCCTCCCCATTAGGTTTTGATCTTATCTTGCATAATTCCTTTCTTTTGTCAAATTCCTATTAGTCAACTGCTAGTATTGTCTTTATTTTTTTCTTCACTTTTAAAAAATGTATGCAGTGTCTGAAAGTGATTTGTTTATGGACATTTCATTCCAAGAAAAAATACTGCCAAATACAATTTAGCTTTACTTGAATATTTACTGTATATCCAAGCAAATGAGCTATGATTTCCCATTCTCCTCAAATATTTTAGTTTTGTTACATTTGTTTAATGAGAAAAGTAAACCTTTGAGATATTTATAAAACATGTTAAATTAAATGCCTCCTTTTAGTTTTGTTTATTAAAACAGACTATTCTGCTAGATTAGATTTCAGTTTCTCACTTTGTCCCCCTAGAAAACCCATGTTAATTATAAATCCAGGCAGAAGACTTTATAAGACTCCATATAATTAGAATACTCTTGATATACAGGGATTTGTAGCCCAGACTTCTAAGTTCAACCTCCTTGCTCAACTTCTATATATTGTTGTTATAATACAATGTTGCTACTATATAGCAGGCTTTTCAGATTGTTTTGGGGGTGATAGCTGATCCAAGCTATTTCCATAAAGCAATCTGAAATGTGGCTTGCTGATAATAATTTACTGGCCAGCCAATCACATACAGCAGAAACGTCTTGATAAAATACATTCATATAACTTTTAGAGATGCTCTTATGGAGTAGATCTGTATTATGACACTGTAATTTATTCTAACTCTTCAAATTAATAGATTAAGCATCACAAATAACAGCTGGAAAAATGCACAACATTATTAACAGAAACTAAAAAGTAAACTGTAGAAAGATATGATCTATTTTCATACTGTTGAATAAGGTAAGGATGATATGACATAACTTGCATCTTACACTCATGAACCATCTTTTTACTTCCTTATTAAGGCAACCAGAGTGAACTTAAAACTTTAAACACTACCTTTATAAATTCTTGGCCTAGAAGGCCACAAATAGAGCAAAAAAAAACTAAAGAAAACTAAACAATCATCAAAAACTTTACATAATTTCATATATTTTCTATTTTTGCTCAATTCAGCTTTTGCTCAATAATATTTTTATTTATATTATAGCTGCTATTTTAAATCCACGGTCACACAGCTTCTCTTTATCATATAAATATTTCAAGAGATCAATTACACAAAGAACTATTCCTCTCCTTTATATATTTCCTTCTCAGTTAAGTACTGAAAACTGGATTGGATTGGATTGTTAACAGATACGCACCTGCTTTTTGGGTAGAAAAGGGTAGGAACACAAAAACACGGAGAAAACGTTGAAAACAAAGTACAAAAGAAATCTGCTGCTCCTCTCCAGCCTGCAGGTGTAGAAGCCAGTTCAGCATTCTCTGGCATTACTTGCTAAGTTCAGCATATTTGTTATTTCCATTCTCCTCTCAATAATCTACAGCATTATTAGCCGCATTTTCTAGCAGCCTCCTTTCTTCTCCATCTCAAGGGGAACACTCTTGTTACAGCTTTTCAGTCCATTAAGTGCTCAGAGAGGTAAGCCCCCAAGATATTATTTCAATTCATTTTCTCACAGCCACTGACTCAGCCGTGCACAGTGCAGCACTGACGTCTAACCTCAGAGCCTCCAGTAAGCTGAATTGATGCTTACCGTTTCCTTTTTTGTAAGCTGCCATTGGCTGGCATATTTGATGGATAGCGTACAGAACGCATAAGGAAAGAGCTGCCTGGTATACTGCCAAGTGCCATCTGTGAAGCTATTTCTAGCCCTACCCGCTTGTCAAGATTTTAATAAACTAATAAAGCATCTGAAATGTTTCTTCAGTCACCCATCTTTCATGCCTTATTCGTTAGGCTTTCATTGCAGCAGAAACAGCAGAATTCATTCAGCATATAATAATCTGTCTGGACAGAAATTCACAGCAAAAGGTTCTTAATAAAAGCCCCGTGCTATTTGTTTAAAACACAGGAAAGACAAATGTCGTGAGAAATTTGTGTCAAGAAAATGCATGTACAAAATAAGCGTGAGATACTCTTTGTTCTAAACATAATGTTTTGTCCCCCAATGTAACATATCAGTTACACTAGTACAAAGGAAAATCTAAGGTTTTAATTTCAAAGAGCAAGCCGGAAGAACAAAAATATAAAGTTTCTGATCTAAAATCCCAGCAAAGCTCTGAATTTGGAAGAGATGCTGTGCAATATATAGGGGATACAGCACCCATCTATGACTTATTGAAACAACCGTGACTGTTTCCCAACTAAACGGCAACTGTCAAAGCCTTCACAGAGCAACTCCGCAACTACTGTCTTACATCTGTACCATACTAATCTATTTTTACACCTACGACCTGTCTGCTTTATTCAGGTCTTAAGATGCAAATAAAACCATTCTTTCAAGGAATGCTAAAAAAGAGGAAGGGACATAGCTCAATATGCAAAAGGCATAAAGCAAATATGGCTGGCAAATTAAAAGGCCACATCTGCTCACATAGATAGGGATGGACAGGTTCTACCACCCTAGGTTAGGGGCTGCAAATCAGCTTTCTCACCTGCCAGCAGGCCACAGGAGACCATCTACTTAATGTCATTGGAAGGCACAAAGCTGGAAGATGTTAAAACAATTTCAGTTAAAGGCTAAGGGGGGGAATGGATTGCATAGCCTCTCACATGAAACTATATCCATTATCCTTTGCATTTTCAAAGAAAAGCATTATTATATTCACTTACTTCTTATTATATGTAACTAGATATCCAGAATCCAAATTCAGATTTAAGATTTTTTTTAAAATCTAGAAACAGCTACAAATACATAAGGAAACAATAGCAAACGACTTCTAAATCAGGATGCAATTCTGCAGAAATGTGAAAAATGTGAGTCATAAACTAAATGAAAACATTTTGTGTATTTAGCTCTCACAAATGATGAGAATATTTTGAATATATAGAGTTGTATTCAATTCTGCCTTCTAGAATACCACCTGCCATACAGGCAGTCCTCATTTAGCCGCCACAATTAAGAGCCAGCAATTTGGTTGTTAAATGAAGTGACTGCAAAGTGTAGCATCATGATTTTATTATTCTATTTCAGCTTTCCTTTACTTTGTAGATCAACAAAGCTCATAAATACAATGAGTGGTCACAAAGTTGGTTTTTCATCACCAACATAACTGCAAAAGTCTCTAAGCAAACGCAGTCAGATCAGACTTTCTTCAATATGAGCTTGTTCAACCACCACCTTTTCAAGATAAATATTATCATGTCCGCTCCCAAAGAAAAGAGGACATGAGGTCTACCCCTATTTCTCTTTTGCACACCTCAATTTGCATAAAAGTTACTAGAATCTCTGGAGTGGGACATAAACAGAATTGTGCATGGGAAGAACAATGGAAATCATTGTTACATGAGCAACTTACAGACATAACACTGCAGCCAGTACTGCAGCCATGAAACCATGTTGTTTCTAGAAAAATAGAAATTCATCATGTTGAGATTAAATTTAAGCTTGTTTATACCCATCACAATTCCACAAACTGGGTTAAACTGGCTGGAAATGTTTCCAGCCAGGCTCAGAGCACCAATGAAAAGCTGACTATCATCAGTGGACTCAAGATACCTTGGACCAAAGAAATATATGACTTCTCTCAATAGCTTCATATACATGCTACAACCACCCTGACAGTTTCTTATCCACTAGTACCAGCTGAAACCACCCACAAACAGAAGAACTTTTGCAGAAAGGTACCTTCAACCCTTTACCCCAAAGGCAGCCCAGTAGGATAACATGACAGTAAGAAAAGCTCCGGAGAGAATCTGGATTGAAAAGAATTTCATAAAGGTTCTTTATACCTGCATCATCAACACCTCGCCTTCTGAACAAGAAGTACCAATACCACAAAAGGGAAGTTGAAAATAAGGCAACAATTCTCCAACAAAGCTAGATCAGACTTTGTCTAATATAGAAGTTTCTTTAAATCACCACCTTGTTCAAGACAGGCAGGATCATGTTTTCTTAGAAAGAAGCATTAGCCATCTCTTGGATCCAGGCACTGATATATCTATTCAATGCTAGAAGGAACCAGGAAGGGCATTGTGCCTGATCATATGTACCAACTTTCACACTAGAGAGAGCCCTCAAGCTTCCCAAAGTTCAAACTAATCTCAGATAACATTACAAAATATTATCTCGCATATTGTCACATCAAAATCTGTCAAAGAAGCTTCAAGCTTAAAATTAATATAAGCAATTTTATCCTTGAATTATTTGGCAAAAGTGTCACAGTTGCCAGTTGAAGCAGTTCCACTATTCCTCTAAAGAAGGGAGTAAGCGAATCTAAGCAAAACCACTAGAAATTGCAGACACAATAAAAACAGAGAAGTCAGCATGTTTCACCACCCTTAACAATGTCTAACATATTACTGTAGAACGTGAGCACATACCTGTGGCCAGTCTTATTCATTTCTTGCTAAAAGGCTGGAACTCACATAAGTTACAGGAAAGGAGAAGGAACATGAAGCAACATGAAGCATCAAACTTACCCTTCTCTTAATATCTAACTTTCTATGTGCAGGAAGATAATGTCCCTAATTGGGTAAAGCTGGACTATGTGTATAAACAAGCTAGAATTATGGTTCATTTTTTAACCCAATCTTTTTAGTTTTTATTAAATAAATACAAATTGGCATCCTATTAGAGATGGGGTATTGTTGTCTGAACAATTATTACAACCATTTAACTGGTGAACCATTCAATAAAGACTGATAGTGTCTTTGTGTACAGTGGAAGCTGCCTTTGTGGAAATTTTGCAATGATACAACTGCTATAATTATTTGATTAATCAGATTATCAAAATTTTGGGCATATTGTTTCACCCAAAACTTATAACAATATTCTATCTTCTGGTTCCTGAAATCCATGAACATACAGAAGGTTTTCAAAAGAACCATCACATGGAAAAAGACCAGAGACAACCTTTCAGAAATGCAAATCTATACTAATATACCACTTGAGTTTCTAATATGTTGATCTAAAATTGTTTTTGCACATTTTTGAATATCCATATACCAGTAATTAAAATGAAATTTCATTCAATATTGTTAAAAACTTTATTTTAAAAATAATTAATGATTTATACAAAACATGTTTTCAATAAATATAATCCATAATTAACATAATTTGATCATTACAAGCAGAAGCTATAAACGGAATATATTGGTTTAAAATTTATTTCTACCTGAATTCACCCAACCCTAAACAAGGCTTTATTTGCATTAACTATAGTTCTGTATCAAATGCACTAAGTCATGGTGCAAAAACCATGTTTTTAAAATAAGCTATAATTAATTCAAAATCAAACAGAGTCCATTCTATTTTATTACAGAGAATCTAGCTAGGATTTTGAAAAATCAAAGCATATACATAAAATTATACTCATTCATCACAACTATTTGAAAGAAACCATCTCTGCATGAGAAATATGCTTTGTTCCATAACAGCCAATTGGTCATATTGTTGGTCTTTTCCATGGAAACATTTCTCAGTGGAAGGTTTTATAGACTCCAATTATGGCAGCTATGTACAAGGATTCTTATAAAGACTGCCTTTGGCACCTGGGAGTTCGGCCACCATTCTATTCTATTATTTTTTAAAAAATATTTTAAATAAATTAGGAAAGTTGCCATACTGTTAAGTGAAGCAGCAGATTTTAACATTACCTTTATTTTGTAGAATGTACTCCTAGATGTTTCATAGGCCCAAAAGGCAGTCTCAGAAAACAATAATAGCGAGTTGGTGCTATATACTGCTCTGTTTCTAAATTTGTCCAACTGCCCAGATGCGTCTCCCTGCTTAGATAAAATGCCAGAGTAAGCCAATCAAAACTCAGGCATATAGTCCTATTAACAAACAAGCCTAACATAACTTCAAATGTAAAAGACGTATATATTTTAGATCAAATAAGGGCAATACCAACAGGTCTACTTTAGGGTCTGATTAAGGGAAATGTGCACAAACATAAGGCCAAATATTATGGCTCTGAGAAAGGAGGCCGTTTTACTCTTCAAACTACATTTTAATATGTTCTGCAGATGAATAAAGAGACTGTTTTAACTGATTAGATACTTATATTCTATAAAATACTATTACAATTGATAAAATGATCATTCAGAGAAGTAGTTGTAGCTATCTAAGAATTAGGAATGCACATTACCAAATAAAATAAAATAAAAAGTCAATAATACAAATTAAAGGCAAATAAGGATAAAGCCACATCAGGAATTAGATGATCTTACTTTAGGCAGCAAATGTCTATTATAGTTTGTAACTAAGATGTTATCAGATAAGAATTACTTTTTATTTATTAAATGTATATGATACCCAGTTGGTATTAAGCAACTCTGTGTGGTTTAAATTTGTACAATACATTAAATATGACCCAAAATAAGATAGAGGTATGAAATAGAATAATAGGATATTATAGTAGTGCAATGGCCACAAATATCTAAATCACTGACAGACTTATTAGTTATTAGTAGCAAATGAACAAAATTATCAGGATTATTTCTACGTGACTACAATGAAATTGTACATTTTATAAGTAATTTATAATTTAGAAGACAAGAATTGTGCATTAAAACATGAGTACCCAAGTATTTAAAAAAATTGTGTATTAGCCCATGAACAGTAATCTATTTTACACTATACAATTTTAATGATTAATCTGAATCTCTGGAATAGTAAAAGAAAAATACTGATTTTTAAAGAATTATAATTCAAGAAAACCCAGTTATGAATTAGTATAACAAAAAACTTAAGAGGAATAAAAAGCATGTGTGTTCATAAGGCAGTTATACTATAAAATAAATGATTAATAGGCAATTTTTGTTAGACAATACCAGCCAAAGGACTATTATTTAATCTACTCAAAGGGTTATATTAGTTAAAAGCTTTATAAAAGTGTAGATGGTGTCAAAAGAACAGGTAATATCTAATATGACTCTCCACTAGAAGGTATTGTCTAATGAAAGAGAGAAAGGGAAATTTCTCACATTGCCTCAGTTTCATTCTTAAGGACAGTAGCCCTGGAAAAGTGGTTATGGAATACTAAAAGTCGGTGACTGGAAGCTTCTCCTGTTCAAATTCTATTAGAATCACTAGAGTGCTAACCAATGCTTTAAATATACTATGTAAAATACTAACATTTAAATTAATAGAGAATTAAAAATGTTACTCAAGGGTCGCAAAATACATGACAACCTGGAATAATAACAGTCATTATAAAGTACTGGATTTTTTTTATAGTAAAATGGATTACATAACTTGTGGCTCTTACGATACACATAAAAAGTCCCAGTTAAGATAAACTGACGATGTTCACACTATTAATTCACAACTTATTGAAAACCTTGTCTCTGGATACCAACTGTTGTTGGTATTAACTCAAACCAGCCATCCTAACTCCAAAAACAAGATGTTCTCCACATTCACCACAAACGAGATGTTCACAAACAGGTGGTGGTGTTGTCGTTTTGTTCGATTCGCACTGCAACTATCTAAATACAGTGCAGCATTTCCAATGAATTTTCCACATAAAAGTGCGGAAACAATATAGCATAGTAAAAGCTTTTGGCCAAACATGACGGGCCCGTCTCCCATTTTTTTTTTTAAACAGGATCACCACTTCGTTAGCTAGCTCTAAAAACAAGAAAAAGCACCAACGATAACCCACAGGTCAGAATTGCGCAAAACAGAACGAGTCGAGGCCATGACAAGGCAATTTTCCTAGAAACTGCCACGCACACAAGCCCTCCAAAAGCCCAATGCCGATCACCAGACGCGTGGAGGCGAACGGGAAACCTTCATCCTCGGCGTCAAATTACCTATTTTTCTTCCTCGGGAACAGCTTGTTTGCCGCAACGGAAACCACTCACCTCGATCTCCCTCTGCCCATCGCCTCCCCAGAAAAGCAGTGACTAGCCTCAAACTGCCATTAGCGACGTCTCCCTCCAAACCACCCCCCCACCACCCCGTCATCCTTCTTCCCACGCTTGTCTATGTCGCACCCGGTACCTGCCAAGCCGTTTTAGCTGGCACACCTGGACGACACAATTAATTTACCCACAAGGCCATCCAACCGGCATCCTCACAGCCCAGCTGGCAACCTACAAAAACTCTCCCAAGTATTTCCTCCTCCTCCTCCTCCTCCTCCTGAGATCTCCGGTCGAAGAAGCCCTACCTTCACCGGCTGTCCAACCTGTTGGTGTCGACTGCCCTTAAAACGACTAGAAGTCCCCCCAAATCGGCAGTTTCCCAAAAGTGGGACAATCGGGCTCTTCTGGCTTCTCCGGCGAGCTTCCTATCTATAAGCGAAAGCGCGCACGCATACGCACGATACACACGTCTGGGATGTTAGCGGAAGATAAGAAGAGACCCACCGCCAAATAGCCTCCTTCGGTTCCCTACCCGACATGTCATCCATACAGCTGGCTTCGTTAAAAAAAAACAAAAAACGACCCCCGTATCACGAGTCCACCACCCAGACAACCACCACCACCCCGGCGTCCATCTTTCAGGGGTTCCGAGTCTCAAGGCTTCCCTTTTACGGGCAAAGGGAACCGAAGGCGACGGCCACCGCCTCGGTCTCAGCCCTCAAGGGAGGCTTCCCGAACCCAACATCCCGACGGTTCTCCTTAGCGACAGGCAATTAGCGGTGTAACTAGGCAATTGCCCGCCCCGCCGCCCCGCCACTGCTACCTCCACGACCCTGCTTCTCCACCTCACCTGCCGCGCCCGACCGTCGGGGCTCGAACGACTCCCGCTCCCCACGGCACCAACTACGGCTAGCACCGCCAGAGATACAAGTACGATTGGCTAGGCCCAGCCAACCGTCCGCTCGGCTCCCGCGAGAAGCGGACGAGCTCTATTCTGACGTCCGAACGCTCGCGATAGCTCGACCAGAAAAGGGGGAAGGGAGTCAAGTCAGTCGGGAGAAACCGGATCGAATTTTTCCCCGGGGAAAATCAGCTGATCTCTACCGCGCCTCGGATCAAGTCGCCCGAGGGGGAGTTTGTGGTTGCGCGGCGACGGCCTGTTTCTTCTCGCTGCCCTCGTCCTCACGTTCCTTCCAGGAGCAGCGGCGGCGGCGGTCCCTTCCTTCTGGCACTTAAATGCAGGGAACCGGCCCTTAAGGACCTCCTCCTCCCCCCCACCACCCGAGCTGTGGCTCGGGGTGGACGGCCTGGCCCGGTATTTCAGCGCCGTTCCTTCTATGGTGGGTAAAAGGCACGTTCGGCTCCCCAGCGGCTTAAAGCCAAATCGTCATAGCTTCTCCCAAACTAGAATTTACACCAGGGGTAGGCAACCTCGGCTCTTTTATGACTCACGGACTTCAACTCCCAGAATTCCTGAGCCAGCCATGGCTGGCTCAGGAATTCTGGGAGTTGAAGTCCGTGAGTCATAAAAGAGCCGAGGTTGCCTACCCCTGATCTATACCAAGAGATGGTTGATAAAATACAACGGTAAGAAAAAAAAGGAAACCAATCTGCGCAGTTGTGACATTCAAATTAAAGAAACTGCAGCAGAGGGTGGCTTGGCCATCTTAACGAGAAGGAGTCCGGACCGCCTTTATTGAGAAATTCTCATTTTGTTTAGTGTCTGTTTAGAAAGAAACCGCCTCAAGTTCCCTGGATATTGGTTCAGATTACAGGTTATAATCCCGCACTTGATCACTGAATCCATTGAGCTTCTTTGTGGCCGGGCATGGGGATCATTGGTGCTTGTCTCGAAAGAAGAGCAAAAAGTCGGAAGGCCATTTACCAAGCACGCCTAATACCCGTGTGGTAATATGGGTCACTGGGCTAAAAATAGGAAACTACCTAATTTGCTTTGCAAATCCAGATATATTGTGTTATTCCATCAGAAGAGATTCCATGTAGTTTAGGGTTGAACTATGGAGTCCTTCATGCTCTCTGAGCTTGTGTGCTTGCAAGTATTTCATTATCTGATTAAGTCAGGTCAGTGGGAGTGAGTGGGGTTTGCTCCCTGTTTAAATACAATAGCTTGCTCTGCCAGTGTTGGTGGGGGTGTGCTTTTCTCCTTGGTGGTTACTGGATTAGAGTACTGTTTTCTGCTTGATTGTTATCGAGATTGTTAACACCAAACAAATAGAAAACAAACCTAATCTGGGAATTACCAAAGAGAAAACCACACACACACACACACACACACACCCCTACCCTGTTAGGGCAAACAGCTGTATATAAACAGCAAACCCACATTCACTAGCCCTTATGTTAACCTAGTTGGGTCATGTAATGTCTGCAAGTAAGCAACCAAGAGTATTATATTGTTTAATACTGCCTTCATAAGTTATGTGTAGGTAAGTTGTGTGGCATTTCACATGCCTTTGCAGCTACAATAGTTCCTCGTTCATAAACCATTTTTTGAAAAATGGTTTAAAAGACTTGAAATTCATGAAGTCTGGTCAAAGTCAGGCATATCAAGAAGGAACTGTTTGCTTCTGTCCTCAATTTTACCCTAATGCTGTTAAAATTTAAAGCAAAACCACAGTAGAGTACCTCAGGCGACCCTGTTCCAATCCTGTTCAAGACTAAGCAAAAGAGTTAAACCTCAGTACTGAACTTACTGAGCAAGGCCTCACTCCATTAGATAATTAACAGTCTGGGATTATTTGGGGGTGTTTGCGGCCTGATCCAGAAATTAAGTTTCTAGATTCAGATAACATTCTGAACCTTTAAATGAAATGGTTAAAGCATATTTGGTGAATTAGTCCCTGAAATAACCAAGGACTACAATAGCTATTTTGGGAGCAGCTATCTTGTATTTTTGAGGGTTGTCAGGCTGTCCTTTTTGTTTTGTTTCATTTTTCAAAATCTACAAAATGATACAAAGCCAAGGGCCCTTAGGTTGGAGCTACTACATCTAAACTACAAGACTTTTGGGGCTGTTTCACTAACTAGCACACTCATAGAGGATGGAAGAGAGGAGACAGAGTTGCTTTAGCCTGTGTCTGTATTCAGAGGCTCTAGAACAGACATGTCAAACTCATGACGTCATGTGACGTCATGCAACGTATCAGGACGGTTTTGCCATTGCCGGCAAAATGGCTTCCAGATGACACATCCAGCCCACGGCCCGGCAGTTTGACAACTTGCTCTAGAAAAATGTTAAATTAACACTTTGTTCTACCTGTACAAATGAATGTGATGTACAGGTAGTCCTTGACTTACAGCAGTTTGTTTAGTGACCACTCAAAGTTACAATGGCACTGAATTTTTTTTTCACACAACTGTTGCAGCATCCCCATGATCATGTGATCAAAATTCAGTCACTTGGCAACTGACTCATTTATGACAGATTAGTGTCCCAGGTTCATGTGATCACCGTTTGTGACCATCTGACAAGCAAAGTCAATGGGGAAGCCAGAGTCACTTAGCAACCGTGTTACTAATTTAACAACTGCAGTGATTCATGTAACTGTGGCAAGAAAGGTGGTAAAACGAGGCAAAACTCATTTATCAACTGTCTCGCTTAGCAACAGAAATGTTGGGTTCAATTGTGGTTGCAATTCGAGGACTACCTGTACTCGGGGTTACCTGAGAACAGGCTTTATACAAACACAGCCACAAACAAGCCAGATAACTCCATTTCAACATTGAGTATTCCATGAACCCAGTCCTTTTCAAATAGAAACTGTCTTGTATTCTTCAGTAGAAAATTTGTCCATAAATGTAGTACATTCATAAATTAATATAATTCTGTTTAGAAACAGTTTGGCCAACTTTGAATCTAAATTTGTGATTAAATTTGCAATTCTTAAAGAGAAAGGAACTACCATTTTCGATACAGAGATTTTTCCATTGTATTGCTGCTGACCAGTTCCCTTTATGTCCAACCATTTGATGTACTTGCCGAAGTAGAAATAAAATATCTGAGAGTGATACTTTATTTTTTTAAAGCTTGCATAGCTCCATCTAGTGGCGTGAATTGTAAGTATAAGTATTTCTGGTCATTGTGTTTTATACCATATCAGCGACCATTCAAAGTTACTATGATGCTGGAAAAAAGTGAGTTATGTCTGGTCCACAAAGTTACAACCATTGTAGTACCCCCACAGTGAAGTGATCAGAGTTAGTGTGCTTGACTGCCCACCCATACTTGCAATCACTTCATGTCAACGCTGGTAACATTGAATGTTATTGCCTGACAAGAGATGAAGAAGTAGCCGTTTCATATGTTAAACTTGTGTATTGCTTTAAAAGATTAGTTTAAGGTTGGGAGGAGGGATGAGTAGGAATGCACTTTGAAGGCCATCTCTCTAACGAAAGAAGATAAGGCCTTGTTGGGTCTTCTAACCGAAGGGAAACTGATTCTTTAAATTAATTGGAGAATATGATTAATGACAAAATTAGAAAGGTGGAGAATTGTGTTTTAATATATTGTGCAAGGGGCGGAGATTTCAGATTCCAGCTTCGAGCAAGCATTTGCCGTGTATTAGGCTAATAAAGGACTTTTAAGGTAAACAATGCCTCAGAGTCACTGGAAAAGCCCATACATTGGAAACTTGACACTTGGACTCTCCAGATCCCTTCAGTCACATATCTGTACCATCTGTGCTCTTTTGACTATCCTGCATAGCAGCATTTGGCAGCAGAGGGATTGAAATAGAGGCTTGGGACCAGCCAGGTGTTACTGCCCCCAGACCTCTATTTCAGCACCAGCACTGCTGCTGCTGCCACTGAGAAATGCCACCTCAAACCCCAAATCTTGCTACACCCGGCTGACCTATGGCATCATCCTCTCACTCTAAGGCAGTGCTAACCATGCCAGGCCTTCTTCCCAAGGCCGCTGGCACCATTATTCAAACTGCCCGTGCCATTCTCGAAATCGTAGTGCATCCCATCTGTGCAGTGCTTTCGAAAGCCTTTGGAAAGCTTCTAAGGTCTTCCAAAGTATTGCAAAGGCAGGAGGGTGTCTACCTTTTTCCAAAGAGTGTGCTAGATCAGGGGAAGACGACCCCCCACAACCGGCAACTGCCTGATAAAGACGCTGGGAAAGCAAGAGGGAAGGAGGTCAGCAATGGGAGGAAGCAGATTGCAGAGATCATCTGGGAGTGTGGGAATGGATGGGTTGGGTAAGACTTTTTGGCCAAAGCTTTGCACCGTGCTCTTGGCACTTCCCAGAGCATGGCAACTTTGTGCCACACTTGGCATTTCCTGGGTGTGGCAGCTTTATGCTACACTTTTGGTCCTTTCTGGAGACACAGCAGATTTATGCTGCACGGCTGGGCTGTAAATGGTGAGCCAAGAAGCCCCTCAGCCCTAGTGTATTCTTGGTCTTGCCACCTTGTGGTCACACACATACACACAGTCATCCCGCACCATCTTTTCCTGGCCTCCGTGAGTTTGTGTTGTACTGCAACACACACACCCCAAAATAGTGCATTGCCTGTTTGCACCCTCCCCACCTCCTGCATCACCTCAACTCCTTACCTGGGGCTCCTTCACTTCCTGCTTAACAACCCATGCTGGAGTTATGATGACAAAAGGGAGTGCTAGGATTGCTGTTGCTAAGACACATTGTCACATGATCTGTTTTCTGACCACCTCCCTTAGCAATGGAAACTCCAGTGCAATTGTTATAATTCAAGGACTACGTTTTCTACAGTTGTGTTTCCATAGCACACCCTACAGCCCACCCCTTGACATATTTAATGGGGTGGGGTGAGGTTTGGCTCCCTGATGTTCCACTGTTAAACTCTCCCACATTAGATCTTTTTTGCTAAATGCTATAAAGGTGGTTATAGATCACAGAATTTGGATAAATGGAGACTAAAATGGCAGCTATTTCAAGTTTGAGCAGCATGGTGACTACATTCACACACCATGCATGCTTACGATTAATATTGTTTCACTGAATCCAATTTTCTAGGTTTGCATACACCAGTGGTCCCCAACCCCTGGGCCGTGAGCTGTTTGGAACCGGGCTGCGGAAGCAGCAGGCAAGCCCATGTATGTACGTGTTTATTCCCATTTCTACAAGCAATGGGTGAGCATGTGCATGCTCCATTGGTACAAGCAATGGGGATGTATGCACACCACTCACGCAAATGGAGCTGCACCCACTTGTCAACATGTGGAACCATCCCCCACCCTGCTGATCTGCAAAGCCGGCAACTCTTGCATACACCAAATCATTAAATAACAAGCCATATTTAAAGAGCTTGGATTGTTGGTGCTTCGGTGTGTCAGGCAAATAGCAATATGTTCTTTGTTAGTGAATTCAGCTAAATTATTTCATTATTTTGTATTAGAAGAAGAATCATACAAATAATGACAGAAATGCTGAAGAGTTGTGCTTTTTAACTACTACTGTCCAACAGCTTTTGGTCCATTTATTTGATAAGGCATTAGCAAGATACAGTTATAAAGGAATTAAATTGAATTTGTGTAAAGTAGATGTGAACATACAACAAAAGAATAAATAAAAGGTGCATTTTTAAAGTCTTGCTTCCATAACACAATGTGTCACATCTGAACCCTGTTCCCATGGAATACTACTGAATGCGATGTAGATTCAAGGGTCTGTATTAGAGTAATTCCTTGTTGTCAGATCAAGTCACTTAAAGTACAAAAGAATATTCTGACTCAGTTAAAAACTTTGCCAGAGGCTTTTAAGAAGCCAGAACATCAGTTGCAGATGCAGCAAAATGATTATCAGATTATTCACTTCTAGATTAAAATGGTGAATTTATATTATTTATTAATCAACTTTTGCAGAATGTCTGAAATGAAAATCTAAGAGAAGGTATATAGAGACCATATTAGGTAAATCAATATAGAGTATGATTCTCATGTTTAAAAAAGCTAGCCTAGTTCATCTGGAATAAATGCAGTGACCAGCATGTTTTATGGCTCCTTGTGTGCTTGAGCCCATCCATACTGTCTTTATTCCAAAGTTAGTTTCAATATGTTCTGTGACCAAGAAACTAGGTGTAGATTCACAACTTCAAAATAGGTTTCTACATTTTTTTTCTTGACAAAAAATTACCTTCTAGGGGAATATATTCAAAATTTCAGATTCATGTAACTTGAAAGTTCTTTTATAGGGTTGTGCAATTGGTTGTTTGAATGATTAGGGGCTACTGCCCAATCATGTCATTGTTAAACAGCTATATATTGTAAGAGTATGAAGAAATATGCATGTACAACTGCATGTTTCTCCTTATCCAAGTGGTGTTTCAGATTTGAATGTTATGAAATAAAATGTTCCCTTGAGATAAAATAGGCATTTGAACCTAAATTATTTTCATTGTGTTAGGATATTAAAAAGTGATTAAGGCATGATTCTCCAAGGACAAGGCCCCAGTTGTTGCTACTGCATATCTTTCTTGCATTGTCATCTTCTGGAAAGTAACCTAAATAGAATTACCAGGATCTATGCATTCCTTTGTTAGTATGATATGTTAATGTGCTAAATCTGGAAATGAAGCATCCAAAGCAATAAAAAAACATATCACTGGGAAAAGGCCTTTCTCATTTAGCCTTTGGAAACCCCAATAGTAATGTAGATTACTCAATGTGATCTCACAATTCATCTTGTAAGCTACATGGACAACTGAAGAAACAGTGTAAGACATGGGATCCACTGACAATAGGCTATGGAAAAAAATGCACAAAATAAGTACATCCAATTTTCAACAGGTGAGATTATGCAGATATCCTCTTAAGACATCCTTGTTTTATAAATAATAAATAATAAAATGCCCTAATTGCTCATTACTACTGAATTGGAAAGAAAGGCTATGGTACTTTCACTGTGGTTTGGTTTTGAAGGTGATATCTTTATAACCTTTGTTCCAATCCTTTGGTTTCTTTTGCATCTTCGGCTTCACGTGATCAGGGCGCAGTCTCCAACTCCTCGCTTCTCGGGGCTTAGTTTCTTCAATAGCCTCAGGTTCATGATGCACAGTTTGCAGTTTCTCAAGGAGCCAGTTTTGCCGGTCTGCTGAATGTAGGTGTTCTCCCAAGTCATGCATTATCTGTACTTCACTTACAGACCTCTTCCTGTAATGAAGAAAGAGGAGAAAAGACAATAACCTCTTGGAGTAGCAAAGAGGCTAGACCTTTAATTCTGCATAGTCACAATAATTGTGACCCAGTGTAATTAGGGGGGAGAGGGCATTTGGAAAATTGATAGGTTCGGTGGGAGAAGTGACCTATTCAGATCTTAACAGAATAGAACAGATTGATGAGAAAAATCGCTTCAAAAATGGCAGCATACTTAAAATACTAGCTGCTAGGGAGAAATAACCGAAGACTGAAATTTCATTTCTACATCAACTTTCACAGTGCATCTGATGGGTCACTGTGGGACTCTGAATACTATTTATTTATAATATTTATATTAGTTCCCATTTCATACTTTGACCAGTGAACACAAAGCAACGCAGAAACAATAGCAAATAAAAAAGAACAATATATTTTCATGCACAAGTGCAGCGCATATACATGCTTTGACCCGAACATAAGTTGATGAGTACTTTGAAGTGGTTTATGGAATATAAAAAGACAGTCCAGGATACCTGTTCAAGGGAACTTGTTTAAGATCTTGGGGGTTCTGATGGAGATACCATTCTGCTCACTCTACCCTTCCACCTTTTCATAAGAAAGGCATTTTAGCAAAGACATTGGGGTGTTAGGACTAGACAAGCAGATTTGATTCTAGCAACATGATGTCCAATGCTACACCTTAAAAGGCTTTAAAGGTGAAAAATAGCACTAACTATACTGCAACGAATCACCAGAGATTAAACTTTGTTTTTGTTGCTCCTCAACACTTGTCACTTTCCCATAAAAGATATAGCTTAGTTATACAGTATACTTACATCACAGCTTTTCCATCAGAATTTATGAAGAAACAGATAGCATATAAGATTAATGCAGATTTAGTTATATCCCTGATTGAAGTCATGTTAACTGGAAGAAAAGTCAAAATACATTTTCACAGATTAGAATTATTCTGAACAGTATAAACAAAATTGTAGAAATGATGGGAAAATTATTTATAAAAGGAAAGTGTGTTTCTTCGTGTAATAAGAAGAAAGGAGAGAATTGGGGGTTAAATTAATCACAAATATTTATCTAACATTTGCTATGATTTGGATTCCCCTGCCTTAGTGCCTCTGTCTTTATAAAAGATAACAATATATGGTGTTTGTATTGCTGCCAATAATTTAGATTGAGCTAGCAAATATAAATGTTTATCCATCATATTGATTATCTTTCTGTTATCTCCTGCGATATCCACATTAAATAAATATGAAGTGCTTTTAACAGGTTTAATGATTTCCACATCTCATATCACTCCATCCAAATAGATTTGGAAGTCAGCAAGTATGACAAGGACCACAGTTTAGAACATCATCACTATTTCATTAACTCTTTAATTCCATATTGGACAGCATATGGTTAAGATTAGAAATCAGGAGACTGTGACCCCCCCCCCTCACCCTCCCTTATGCATGGAAGGTGGCTGGATGACTTGGACTCAGTCCATGCCATCCCATAACAGCTATGGAAAAAAATAGGCAGAACGTATCTTGAGTTGTTCAGAATAAAGACAAGATATACAGTAAATCTATTAATAATATCACCTAGGCCACAGGTCTGCAACCCGCAGCTCCAGAGCCGCATGCGGCTCTTTCAGCCGTCTCCTGCGGCTCCCAGTCCTCTGCCATGTGCAGTCAAAAAAAAAAAAGTGGGACTAAAAAAGTTCAACCAATCAATTCAAATATGCAGGGCATGTACACACATGCACACACATTTTTGCGGCTCCGTTTTTCCTTTTGTGAGGGAACCGGTTCCGAGTGGCTCTTTCACTGTTTCAGGTCGCTGACCCCTGACCTAGGCAATACTATGTACGTATTTTACGTGTGTGTATTTTTTATCAAAATGTTTATAGAAGATTAAAAACTAACAAGAAATAATATAAAAAAGAAAAGGCAACAAGAAAGAAAAAAAACTTGGAAGAAAAATAGAAAAGAAAGAAAAAAAAGATATAAGGAAGTGGCTTCCGATAGTCTCCACAGCAATTATGTATACAAATATATTTTAACCTTTTTTTCTCCCAAGTTACATAATTTTCTTCTTCTTTCTCTAATCTATCTTTTTCTAATCATCCAAACTATAGATCACAAATTCATTTTTTTCATGTTTACACCAAAAGTCCATTAGAGGCTTCCAGTCACCAATAAAATACTCTGTACAGTTTTGTTGACTAAATTTGGAAAAGGATGTAATAGCTGGGAAAAACCCAGCTACTTCAGGCAACCAAAACTGTCAGAGAGCTTGAATACCTTCCTTATGAGAAAAGCCTAGAATGCCTCGCCTAGTAAAAAGGAGTTTGAGATGGAATATGAGCAAAGTATGCAAAACCCTGCATGGCGAGCAGAAAGAAGACAAGGATAATGTTGGCTCTCTTTTCTGCAGCCATTAGGATCAGAGGTCATCCCTAACCAGAAATAAATTTAAAATTGACAAAAGAAAGTACTTCATGCAGAGTATAATTAACTCACAAGACCTGGTGGCCACTTGGATTACTCTAAAAGGGGATTTGATATATCAATGGGTCATATGTCTATTATATCTTGGCAAATCTTGATAATGCAATGTTACTTCCAAGGGTTTTTTGGGGGGAGGAGGAGAAATTTGCCTTTATCTATCACTTGCAGGGGAACAAAGGTAGAAAGGTCCATCTCCATCTCCTAGGATCATGCACCCCAGAGACATCTGGTTGACTACTGTGAGGAGCAAAATGCTGAACTAGAATAGGCCTTGGTGTGATCAGCCAGGCAAATATATCCATATTTAAGCAATAGCAAATGTCAATTCAAACCATTTTTCAGTCAGGTCATGGGACTTTCTCTTCTCCAAATCCTGCTTATGTATATCCTAGTTTGCTCTACACTGGTGCAGATCTGCATCATACATAACAAAAGAGAACTCATTCAGCATCTATTCATTAATTAAGAGATGGCTAATCCACTAATTCTGATGTAATTATTTATATAGTGGAAGTCACGTTGGCAGAATACTTTCAATAAACCCTACTTTGCTGTATCAAACCATAGATATACCTTGTCTCCCATTTTCTTTCCAACAGCAGCCATCCAGCTGTTCTCAGGAAATATACAAAGTGTAGAAATTAATAAAGTTCCTGTTATTTATCTGCTATGTTTCTATGTTGTTTTCATGGATAATTCTTTCAGTCCTATTGAAAGTTTGCAGATATTGCCACATTTTGTTCTACTGAACTTATGTAAGTTATGCATTTTTTGAAGAATAATTTATTTTTTCGCAAAATCTTTTTATTTATCACCAATAAGGGATTATCTTGGTTTTGGTAAAATGAGGCTTCATAGACCCAAAATGAATTTCTTGATTGCATGACTTAAATGGATCCTGTAGTTTTAAAACATAGTGATGCAGTCATATGGTTGCTTTAACAGCTGTGTTAATTTATCTCATGTTAACTAGGCAGAACTGATTTTTCACTTGACAGATAATCTTGTGCTTCCAGGTAGATAAAACTTAAGAGATGGCTTTGAGATGTTTTAATCCAGTATGGATGAAAGTGGGAGCAGGGGGGAAGCATCCAAAGCAGGATGTTCAAAATCATATGCTGAATATTGCATGCATGTTCTTGGATATATAGAAGCATTTCCCATCTGCCACTTAGACCTATTAATTTTCATCTTACCACTTAGACCTATTAATTTTAATCTTAACAACTAACTCAGTCCAATGAATGAACAATTTGACATATTTAACCTATATATGAAGTAAATTAATCAAAGTCAGAACTAAAATCACAGGCATAAAAGAACTGTTGTTACTGAGGTATTTTTTTATTTCAAATGGAAAAAAAAATAGGCATTCACTTAATTATTAAATGGCTATTGGTGGTAGAAGGGCAGCATAAATCAGGTACAATGATCCAATTTGTCCCAAGGGCTGCAACTTGCCTGTTCTGGATAAACATTGATACTGAACCATGACTGGGAATCATTAATTTGACTGGAGCAGTCAAACCAATTTTGTCCCTAACACAAACCTCCCATCATTTAGAAATTCATTGTGCTGTAAATGAAACTGCAACATCTTTTTTCCTTTCATCATCTTCCTATTTTAGCTGTAGGAGGCATTTTGATTTATTTTTTTCCTCTGGAAAATGTGTAGGCATCAAAAAAAATTGTTCTTGAAAGCATCATAAACTGATTATTATTAGAAATTTTATTGACAAAGCTGTTTGAGTTTCTCGGGGAAGAACAGAAAAGCTGATAAGTATTCAAGAAGTAAAATCCAGTTATAAATTCCAGTGTAGTTTTGATTGGCAATGAAATGTATAATCTCAGATAAACTTTTTATAAAGGTGCTATAGCAATGCTAAATAAAATATTAAGCAATTTACAGTTTCTGTATATGCATTTTTACCACAACCTAAACATAAATATAATTTGGATAGTTCATATTCCTATCTACATTTCTTTTATCCAATTTCATATACGTATATGAAAATTAACTTTCAAAATAAAACATAGAGTATTCTTACCAAATAGCTTTTAAGTTGGCTCTTCCTTTAGATAAGTCTCAGCAAGCAGAAGTTGATTTGAAGACTGCTTAATTGGTCTAGAAGACTCCTTAAATGTAACTTTAAATAGAACTTCTCAGTAGCTAAGGAGCCCTTTTATTGTCTTCTTTTGTTGATGTCACTTTCGAACACACCCCTGACCTTGATGTACCACCCATCATGTGCTTTTGTTAATGGGGCATTGAAAGAATAGAGAAAAAAAGGTTTAGGGCAAAATACAGTAACCTGGGAAACTTCACAAGAGTTTGACTTTTAGAGAAGTTTAAGGTTGGAAAAAAATGCATATAAAGAGATTATGTCAATTAAGCAATGAAGATCAGCTTTAGATGTTAATAAATCCTGGGATGACTAAAGGCTAACCTTTTTTTGTGTGTGGGGGGGGTATCAAGGTTCAAGAACGTGAATGGCCAGCTCCAGCTGCAGGAATCTTTATTCAGCGTGTTATTAAATTTAGTCTATTCAAATTGGGAAAATTAACATTCCCCAGGGAATTTTACAAATCAGAGACAAACCTTGAAGTCCTGTAAATCCAGCTTAATTAATTAATCAATCACAATTGGGCATCACTTTAAGTGCAAACATGGACATTGCTGTGATTGGCAGACATCCAACTTCAGTTTCTGTATTCAAAGAAATAAATTATTAATAGATACATACTTTCTCTCAAATATATACCCAGATGGAACTGTTTAAGATAGTAATTTGTAGATTGTAGAGACTTGTAGAATGCATTCCTCAAAGACTAACTGCTGAGCCCTCCACCCCAAACCAAAATAAAAATAAAATAGGTTTATGCTTGCTTGTTTTCTCCTGCAACAGGTGGCTTGATTTACTTATCTGAGACAGTGCCTCAATTCTGCAACCAAATTCTTATATTCAAAAGCATTATTTTTCTAGTTAGACTCCAGCATAGCTTATTGTAAAGCTATACAGTAGTGCTTCATGAAAAAATATAAGATTTTTGGAACATTTTGTGCATATGATGTTGTATCATTTGCTTACAAATTAGTGAATGCAGCAGGACAAGATTTAAAAAGGTAAAGGTAAAGGTTCCCCCGCACATGTGTGCTAGTTGTTTCCAACTCTAGGGGCCGGTGCTCATCTCCGTTTCAAAGCTGAAGAGTCAGCGCTTGTCCGAGGACGTCTCCGTGGTCATGTGGCCGGCATGACTAGACGCCAAAGGCACACGGAACGCTGTTAGCTTCCCACCGTAGTGGTCCCTATTTTTCTACTTGCATTTTTACGTGCTTTCGAACTGCTAGGTTGGCAGAAGCTGGGACGAGTAACAGGTGCTCAGTCTGTTACGCAGCACTCGGGATTCGACCCGCCAAACTGCCGACCTTCTGATCGACAAGCTCAGCGTCCTAACCCACTGAGCCACCGCATCCCTTGAGAACAAGATTATCACCACGATTTATTTGTAAGATTCACCAGATAAATAAAGTTACAGGGTTTGAATAGGTAACAGTTTACCTGTGAATGGTGCCAATAATTGTCCTATTATGCTAGAAGGAATATAAAAGACAATGTTTTCACTTTGTGCAACAGAAAAGCTATTTCAAATTTTGCCCTTATTTTATAGAATGCAAGTCACATATTAGGTACATTAATATTAAAGGTGGAAAGGCAGATAGATGAGAAGAATGTTCACCTTATTCAGAAGCAACCATCATTTGTTGCATTTCTGTATGAATGAGATGAGGGCTGCAACTATTTATTTATTTCCTACCTTTATTATTTTTATAATAACTCAAGGTGGTGAACATATCCAACACACCTTCCTCCTTCTATTTTCCCCATAACAACAACCCAGTGAGGTGAGTTGGGCTGAGAGAGAATGACTGGCCCAAGTTCACACAGCCGGCTTTCATAGCTTCTAGTTTCTAGCCTGGTGCCTTAATCACTAAACCAAACTGGCTCTCAATAATTACTCCTACCCCTAACATTATGTGCACCCACTTGCTTTCATCTATGATACGGTAGCTGTGTGTTTATTTCAAGCCCTTGCAGTAAGGAAGACGTGTACATTTTATTCAGTATACAAAAGAGTCTCCATCATTCAGATATGTGGATGCTGCAGGCCAACATTTCTTTCTTGCAGATATCTCCAGTGACCTCACATGTGGAGAAGCATCCATTCACTTTTACACATTGATTCAGCATGAATGTTTTATTTCCTTAAAAGGACTCTTGTTTGGGGAAAAAACACTTTAGGTCTAAGTGCAGTCTCTTTCATTGGAGCAAACACACATGTTTAGTAGATAAGAAAGCTTGGAAAAAAAACCATGGAGAACACATGACTAGAAAAGGTTCATCTTGAATGTGACAATCATAAATTAACTTTTGCCTGATCAGGAGACCCTCCGGCATCATTATCTCTTGTCTTAAATTTCCGTGAGTGTCCAGAAAAAAGCCACTTTAGTATTAAAAACAGCTGATATGCACAATATATCTTATCACTGCATCTCTTTGAGTCCGCTGTTTGTTTATCTATAATCTATAATAATATGTGAAGATGTACAATAAACATTATAATGATGACATTTGCTTGATTCTTGAATGTACCAGCTCCGGGCATCAGGAATTTGTAGAAGGTGGTGGTGACAGGGCATGAAGATGCTGGCTATCCACTAGAAGAGAAAGAGCTGACAAGACTTTTTCCGCTGAAGAGATGAGCAGCTATCCTTCGCTAACCTTCACACGTGCAGCAGAGCAAAGCATGACAAAATGTTGCTGCCATTGCACTGTAAGAAAGATGTGCAGACATGCAGCTATTCAATACCAAGTGATAGAAGAAAGTACCATTCATGCTGATGTATATTTGCCTTCCTACTGTATCAAACACAGCTAGCCGTGCATCTATTTGTTTTCCAGTTTTCCAGTGCTTTGCTTACTAATTGGGGATACTGCAAAAGGGATGGTGTCTTTCAAAGACCAAGAAATCATGGCTTTCCAATGATTGTTCACTCAACACTGAGCTCTGGTTTCTCTTCAGATCGTATAAATATTTCGCCTTTTATTAACACTGAGCATTATAGCTAGGTATGACAGTAGTTCATCAGTACAGGTAGTTCTCATTTAGCAACTGCAATTTGTTTCTGTGAAATGGTCACTTAGCAACATGGTCACTAAGTGAACCACATGACAGAGGGGGGAAAAAAGATCCTGCAAAGATTGCTGGTTGCTGTTGTCTCACTTAAAAAAAAAATTCTTATGCAGCAATGCTACCATTACTCTCACTTTGGCTCATGCTGTTCTCAGGTTCAGAAATTTATGGCATTCATTAACCAGAAAGTGATTTTTTAATTACAGTTTGCTGTTGTTTATTACTACGGTTGAATTTGCAAATTTTTGTCATCCAGGGCACTTGCTAACAAAGATTACCTATCTCTTGAAAGTCAGAAATTCTCATCACTGTTTCTTGCTTATAATAGGATCAGGAACACTTTCATTTGTTGATAGATATCTTATAAGCTCTGAGGTAGTAGGTTGATTACAGCTCATGGAGGAGCTCTTTTGCTTTCTTTGAAGGCTTAAGTGCATTTACTAATATATTTAGTAGATTCACTACTTCCCTGAAAATTGTTGTTGTTAGTTGCGAAGTCGTGTCCGACCCATCGCGACCCTATGGACAATGTTCCTCCAGGCTTTCCTGTCCTCTACCATCTTCTGGAGTCCATTTAAGCTCACACCTACTGCTTCAGTGACTCCATCCAGCCACCTCATTCTCTGTCGTCCCCTTCTTCTATTGCCCTCAATCTTTCCCAGCACTAGGCTCTTCTCCAGTGAGTCCTTCCTTCTCATTAGGTGGCCAAAGTATTTGAGTTTTAACTTCAGGATCTGGCCTTCTAAAGAGCAGTCAGGGTTGATCTCCTCTAGCACTGACCGGTTTGATTGCCTTGCAGTCCAAGGGACTCGCAGGAGTCTTCTCCAGCACCATAGTTCAAAGGCCTCAATTCTTTGGCGCTCAGCCTTTCTTATGGTCCAACTTTCACAGCCATACATTGCAACTGGGAAGACCATAGCCTTGACTATACGCACTTTTGTTGACAGGGTGATGCCTCTGCTTTTTAGTGTGCTGTCTAGATTTGCCATGGCTCTCCTCCCGAGGAGCAAGCGTCTTTTAATTTCTTGACTACAGTCCCCATCTGCAGTGATCTTGGAGCCCAGGAAAATAAAATCTGTCACTACCTCCATTTCTTTCCCATCTATTCGCCAGGAATTGAGAGGGCCGGATGCCATGATCTTGGTTTTCTTAATGTTTAGTTTCAACCCAACTTTTGCACTCTCCTTCTTCACTCGCAACAAGAGACTCTTCAGTTCCTCTTCACTTTCTGCCATTAGAGTGGTATCATCTGCATATCTTAGTTTGTTGATATTTCTTCCAGCAATCTTAATTCCAACTTTTGATTCATCTAGCCCTGCCTTTCTCGTGATGTGCTCTGCATATAAGTTAAATAGGCAAGGCGACAGTATACAGCCTTGTCAGACTCCTTTCCCAATTTTGAACCAATCAGTGGTTCCGTGTCCAGTTCTCACTGTTGCTTCTTGGCCCGCATATAGGTTTCTCAAGAGACAAATAAGATGTTCTGGTACTCCCATCTCTTTAAGAACTTGCCACAGTTTGTTATGATCCACACAATCAAAGGCTTTAGCATAGTCAATGAAGCAGAAGTAGATGTTTTTCTGGAACTCTCTAGCTTTCTCCATGATCCAGAGTATGTTGGCAATTTGATCTCTAGTTCCTCTGCCTCTTCGAAATCCTGCCTGTACTTCTGGTAGTTCTCGATCCACATACTGCTGGAGTCTAGCTTGTAGGATTTTAAGCATGACTTTACTAGCATGAGAAATGAGTGCAATGGTGCGATAGTTTGAACATTCTTTGGCACTGCCTTTCTTTGGAATTGGAATGTAAACTGATCTTTTCCAATCCTGTGGCCACTGTTGAGTTTTCCAAATTTGCTGGCAAATTGAGTGTAGCACTTTTACTGCATCGTCTTTTAAGATTTTGAAAAGCTCAGCTGGAATACTGTCACCTCCACTAGCTTTGTTGTTGCTCAGCTTTTCTAAGGCCCACTTCACTTCACATTCTAGGATGTCTGGCTCGAGGTCAGTGACCACCTCATTGTGATTATCCTGGATGTTAAGCTCATTCTTGTATAGTTCTTCTGTGTAATTTTGCCATCTCTTCTTAATCTCTTCTGCCTCTGTTAGGTCCCTGCCATTTTGGTCCTTTATCATGCCCATTTTTGCATAATTCATCTCTCCAATTTTCTTGAAAAGATCTCTGGTGCTCCCTATTCTATTGTTTTCTTCTATTTCTTTGCACTGTTCATTTAAGAAGGCATTCTTATCTCTTCTAGCTATTCTCTGGAATTCTGCATGCAATTGGGCATATCTTTCTTTTTCTCCCTTGCCTTTTGCTTCCCTCCTTTCCTCAGCTATTTGCAAAGCTTCCTCAGACAGCCATTTTGCTTTCTTGCATTTCTTTTTCTTTGGGATGGTTTTGGTTGCTACCTCTTGTACAATGTTGCGAACCTCTGTCCATAGTTCTTCAGGCACCCTGTCTATCAGATCTAATTCCTTAAATCTATTTGTCACCTCTACTGTATATTCAACAGGGATATGATTTAATTCATACCTGACTGGCCTAGTGCTTTTCGCTACTTTCTTCAGTTTAAGCTTAAACTTTGCAACAAGAAGCTCATGGTCTGAGCCACAGTCAGCTCCTGGTCTTGTTTTTACTGACTGTATAGAGCTTCTCCATCTTTGGCTGCAGAGCATATAGTCAATCTGATTTCTGTGTTGACCGTCTGGTGATGTCCATGTGTAGAGCCGTCTCTTGGGTTGTTGGAAAAGAGTGTTTGCTATGACCATCGTATTTTCTTGACAAAATTCTATCAGCCTGTGCCCTGCTTCATTTTGTACTCCAAGGCCAAACTTGCCTGTTATTCCAGTTATCTTTTGGCTTCCTACTTTAGCATTCCAATCCTTCATGATGATAAGGACATCATTTTTTGGTGTTAGTTCTATAAGGTGCTGTAGGGCTTCATAGAACCGGTCAATTTCATCCTCTTCAGCACTGGTGGTTGGGGCATAGACTTGGACTACTGTGATATTGAATGGTTTGCCTTGGATTCGAACTGAGATCATTTTGTCATTTTGAGGATTGTATCCCAGTATTGCTTTTCCTACTCTTTTATTGACTATGAAGGCTACTCCATTTCTTCTGAGGGATTCTTGCCCACAGTAGTATACCTGATGGTCATCTGAATTAAATTCACCCATTCATGTTCATTTTAGTTCGCTGATACCTAAGATGTCAATGTTCAGTCTTGTCATCTCTTGTTTGACCACGTCCAGCTTGCCTTGATTCATGGATCTTACATTCCAGGTTCCTATGGATAAAAAATCTTTACAGCATCGGACTTTCCTTTCACCACCAGACATATCCACAGCTGAGCATCCTTTCGGCTTTGGCCCAGTCGCTTCATTCTTTCTGGCGCTACTAGTACTAGCCCTCTGCTCTTCCCCAGTAGCATATTGGACGCCTTCCGACCTGAGGGGCTCATCTTCCAGCATCATATTGCTTTGCCTTTTGGTACTGTCCATAGGGTTTTCATGGCAAAGATACTGGAGTGGGTTGCCATTTCCTTCTCCAGTGGATCACATTTTGTCAGAACTCTCTGCTATGACCTGTCCGTCTTGGGTGGCCCTGCACGGCATAGCTCATAGCTTCATTGAATTACGCAAGCCCCTTCGCCACGACAAGGCAGTAATCCATGAAGGGGTCCCTGAAAATAGCAAGTAGTAAATGGTGACACAGTGGATGATTGTAGTGAGGCAATAATGCTAAAAGTGTCTAAGGAATGTTTCTCTCCTGACACAATGAAATCTGAAGATTGCTAGTAAACCTTTAGATCTTCGTTTGATTGACAAGATTGGTGGTTTCTTAAATACCATAGCAGGATGCCTAGTCAATGGCATAATCATCATGATACAGCCTCAGGTGTCTTTTGCACTACGCTAGCAGCTAAAAGAAGCCTCTTGATGAAGGATAAACACCACACAAGTACTTTTGTACTAAAAGACTCCTAATAAGTATCTCAGTAAGTCTTTATCAAGTATTTACCAAAGATGACTTTATACTTTTGAACTCTAAAATACCACACGTATTAAGAGTGCTCCCAAACATCAGCATAATGTTTGTGCACTAAACAAGGAAGAAGGTTAACTGAACAAATATTTTCTAAAGAAACATTCTATTGTTTCCTCTTTCAATTTTTCTGTTTAAATTAGGCCATCCATTTCCTGAAGGATATCTTCCTGGTAAAAGAAGTCTGTGTTATTCTGTTTCATTCTTAGGTTATTTTAGAGCTTCTTTTGATGGAGTTATTGGTCTTACTTTATTACCCTGATAGTTGTTAATATTGTTATATTTCTGTTAGGCATTAATTTCCCATCTCACAGCCATTTTGCTTGCTAGCCTGAAGAAATCCTGTGATAGGTGTCTCATTTAGCTTATAATGGAAATATGGAAAGTCAGGGAAGCTCAGATTGCTGAAAACCTGATTGCACTGTGAAAGCAAGACATCTTAGAATGATATATACCTTACACCAAATTCTTAGGTATCATACAAGTGAAATGATCTTTCATCCTTATCCTTCAAAATTATACCAGAATGTTTTTCATCAAAAAAAAAATCAGTGACAATTTCAGTTCCCTACAGGTGAAGGAGAAAATATCAAAAATATCAAAATATGAATTAATATCTCAGCATAGCACAAATATGACAGAACATAGTTTCCTGTCTATGGGCTTCATACTTCAGCCCATCTTCCAGATGGCAATTACCCAGGTGTGTATCATACATACTACAATATTATTCAGCATGGGGAGTGCAGCAAGTGATTGCCAGCAGCACACGTACCTAGTACATGAGCATCTTCAAAAAGTGTTGTATAGTTATTTTTGAATGTTTGATTTCCTCCTTTATATTTCAGTCTTGAATCTTTTTATTTATTATCACCTGGCCTCAGTAGAGGCTTGTAGTTAAGGAAGGTATAAATTGTGCAAGAGCTAAGAATCACATTTACTTCACTGGAAACATAAAAATCTCATATTCCAACAACTGACTATAAATCCAATAATTACACTTTTTAACCTGATGGCTTATTCTATTGTGAATCTCTGGTAAACCAGGACATGATTTATCCTGGTTTGTCTCACTGATTTCAATAGGAACAAAATGCAATAAATTGTATTTGAATCCAACTCATAATGACCTCATTCCAGATCCTGCATACTCCAAATTACTTGTGCTGGTTATGTGTAAGTGCCATGGATAGGCCATATTCTGAAGACTAGCTGGTGTATGAATCACTGCCTTTTGTATGCTATTTCACGCCTTCTCTTCAAGAGCTACATACAGCATTACATATTGGTTCTGAAGCCTTGGTTATGTCATCATAACAATGAGAGGAATTCCCAGGCAGGATGGAGCTGTCTAAAAGAATGCAATTAAAGTTATGAAGATAAATGTCATCTTATTTGTCTCAAGAGACATACCTTAGTGATCAGTAGCAGGAAAGCCATTGTGCAGTCACAAAACAATTACTGAGATGCTGTAAATATGTGACACAATCCAATGACCAACATATATTAAGCATCTTACATCCAATTGTATTTATTTACATGCTGGAATATTTCTCATTTGTCTTCAAGATTCCAAGAAGTCATGCTGTTAGGGACAAAGATAAGTGTTCATGAGCTCAACATATACTAATAGATACTTATGCCATACAAGTGACTGGCTCACAACAGCAAGTGAAGATGTTAGAAGTTATATTTTATATTTTATCTTATAGCGCTGAATTAAAAAAAAAGTAAGGGCAGAGTTTACATGCCTAATTATTTCTCAGCCTGCCTCTGTCATAAGGCAAAGTGAGATAGCGCCTCTAGTAAATGGCTATGTGAAGTTAGAAGAGAATTATGTCTACCATTCAATTTATTCTGCATCCTGAGGAATGTTACAGAAAGCTTCTCAACACACACATTGTAGATCTTTGGACTAATCACTGTGCAACAAAAAATGAAGAAGTTGGTGCTTCCATTTTTTAGGAACTTCCTATCCAGAGGAAATAATATTATACTTTGATTCCTGGTTCCACCAGAAAGTCCATTTTCCTAATCTTGCAAAGGTCTAATATTCCAACACTGACAAAGGCTTATTAAGATAGCTCTTCATAAGAAGTGAAAGTGACCACATTACAGATTGTATTTCTTAACCCAAATTCACTTGGCTTCAGTGAGTTACTTGAAAGAAATCAGTTGTTTCAGCAGGAACAGCTTCAACCTCAGAACTCACCTGGATCTACCTAAGATATTGTTTGCCAGTGTTTTCTGTCCAAAGGTCTTCAATCATAAATATCAGCACTGTACATGATATCAACTCCCAGTAAACCATGATTTATTCAATTTTTAACCCAATCTTCTGAGTTTGTATAATGTATTAACACATCAATTGTCCACATTGGGTGAACAACAACAACAACAACAACAACAACAACAACAACAACAACAATAATAATAATAATAATAATAATAATAATAATAATAATAATGTTGGAAGGGACCTTGGAGGTCATCTAGTCCAACCCAGACAACCAGCTTTAGATTAGGTTCTTCTGAAATCTAGATAATGTCCAACACAAATATTGCATCATCAGCAAATAATCCATGCTTTGAGTTTGGTTCCTGGGCCTGCTTTACCTATATATCTATCTCATCTGCCCAGAAGTGACTGATTTACCTTCACTGGACTTTTCTAGCCTAGATCTGACATCACTGCTTTTCCCATGAGTCTCAAAAACCATAAAAATATTAGCCAGTGACCACTCTCTTTCTTAGTTATAGTTCAACAATTTAATAATCAGCAGTTTGTTTGCATGCTTGCTGGATGTATTATTCCAAGAGATCAAGGCAGTTTCTTTGTCCCCACTTTTCTTCTATCTGTAATTAATTAAAAAGTCACTCAGTGTCTTTGAGGAAAAATAACAGTCCTTTTCTAAGAGAGACATTCCCTATTAAATATAGAAAACTGGCTTTATTTCAAATATTTATAAAAGACTTTAAAAAGTATTTTAACGCATTTTAATTGTTGATGGTTTTGGTAGCTTACTTTTAATTTTTAATTAATTCTAGCTTTACAATAATAATGCAAATGGTCATGAGATTATAGTAGTTAAGAGGGATAACAATTAACCATAAGTAAAAAAGGATATGTTTCCCAACCATGTGAATTTTGTCTAAAGCAATGGCAGGAATTCTTGGAAACCCAGCTATTCCACTTGAATTTGCTATGCTCTGTTCTTAGAGGGGTTTTTTCCCCCCTGCCTTTCTGGAGTTCGTGATATGCCAAAATATAATAGGCTAGAATGATGCAATGGGTGGGAAAGATACAACCTTTTATTCTATGTTGTTATTCAAAGGTACCCAGGCTTCATAGAAAAACAAAAAACAGCAATCTATTCTTCAGTAATACTGTTACTCTGTTACTTTATTTTCTTTTACAAATGCTAGCTAGATGAGTCTCCACATTTATTGAGCTTCAGCTCCATAAATTCCAAATTGACAAGTCCTGTTGATTCAGAATTAGGAGTATTAATAATTTTGAAGGCACCAGGCTAACCAAGAAAGGCTGTGGGATCTGATATCCCTGTCTTACGCACTTGAGCTGTTTTCATAATGGAAGACGCAATTAACAGGGCTGTAGATCTTGTATCACAATAGATTTTTCAGGATAGAGAATTTGCATTCTCATAGGGTGATGGTCTGTTTCTAATTCCCTATTAAGGTTTCTTTTATTTTTCTTGCAAAAATCTAACATCCTCTCCAAGAGTGATTCTTTTTTCCCCCTCTCATTTCCCTCCCCCCATCTCTCTCCAATTCTCATGCATATGCTACTCTATCTCTGTTTAAGCCTTTTGTAAAGGATTCCAAGTGTTTTTCCCCTACTTAAAAATTTAAATATTCTCTTTGATTCTACTTGGGTTATTCAGACATCTAACAAGTGAAATTGTGTGCTTGTGCATAGTACATGGGGGTGGGGGAAGACTCAACAGAATGGTATCATGAGTTTTGGTCACCAAAACTTGATGTTTGTTTCTTGATGCTTTTTTTGGTAGTGAACATGGGAGACTATTTAATGCAGCGACCCCTAATCTTTTGGGCACCAGGAACCAGTTCTGTGGAGAGACGTTTTTCCATAGACAGGGGAGTAGTAGTACTAGATCCCAGACATGTATGGATAGTACTTCACTTGCTTGCATGGACCGATTCCTGGCGGGCCATGGACCAGTGGCGGGCCGTGGACCAGTGCCGGTCCATGACCTAGGGATTAGGGACCTCTGATGTAATGGATAATTGTGGAGTTGAAATGCATATATGTCAACTGGTGCTGTTAGTCTTCCTAGTTCCATGAAGCTATTCTTCTGCTTTTACTTTATTGTTGGAAGTTCAAAAGAAAGCGATGACATGCCACAGCAGGACCATCAAACTGACATCTACATAAAAATGAGATACTGAAAAAGTTACTGAATACTGTTAAGGGTGTAGTCATGATGGTTGAGTTATTTTGTGTGTTTTCTTGAAATAAAATGCTACATTTTTAATTGCCTGGCTTTCACAGTTTTCTTATAAATAGTATTTCAGTTTGAACAATACAGGATTACTAGATAATTATTTTGTAACAGTGGCTAAAAATGGCTGAGTTTGCCATTTCAGGAACACTATGTTTTGAACAAAAAGTGTGAATCGGTATAATTCCCTTAGAGAACACCTCTGTGCTTATTATCATCCAGTGTGGTCACATCAACCTACAGAACATCTAGGCAGAAATTATCTATTCATCTGCAGGCTTTGCAGAAAGCATGGGACCTTGAAATGTCTTTTAAACAACAGTACTTGGATAACATCTTGCTAGCGTTCATGTGACAATCTGCTTCTTATCAACAATATCGATCTATGATAAACCATGAAGCTATCATTTGAAGGTGACTAACAGGTCACCTTGACTATATCAAACAACTTCTGCATTTTGTGGGTGTGGGATAGATAGATAGATAGATAGATAGATAGATAGATAGATAGATAGATAGATAGATAGATAGATAGATAGATAGATGATAGATAGATGATAGATAGATGATAGATAGATAGATAGATAGATAGATAGATAGATAGATAGATAGATAGATAGATAGATGATAGATAGATAGATAGACGGACAGATAACTGTTTTTCATAAACCTCCTTTTAAAATTTGCACAGAGACAGAGCTTCCATTCTCCCCAAGGCCTCCATTTTGATAAAAAGTGTGTGAGTGCCTATGGGACTGTTGGAAATGCAGCAGATCACTGCGTTTCCAAGTGCCCCATAAGCGCTCAAATACTTTTGCCTGAACAGAGACCTTGGGGAGACTGGAAGCTCCATCTGTGAGCAAATGGGGTGCTTAAAAACACAGCGAATCACTGCATTTTCAAGTGTCCCATTTGCATGCACATGGAGCTTCCAGACTCCTCAAGATCTCTGTCTGGGTGAAAACTGTACTGGTGGTGGTAGAAAGGAGTTGGGGGGAGCAGGAGACAGGCACTGTAAACACTTTTTCCACTGAAAATGAAAGTTTCTGAGATCGGCGATTTCTCAAGAGTTCAGGCACCCATTCTCTGCAAAAGAAGATGGATGCCTGAACTTGTGCAACGTTACAGCACGCAGGAGATTCCATTGACTCGGTGCAGCATATTCACGATAATAATGACAGCTGTCACAGGCCGCTTCACGCGGCCGCACTGACAGCTGCCAAAAGGGTCGACGCAATCCTCTCCCGGTTCAATCGGATGGTCGCCGGCCGTGAAGGGAACCGCAGCCAAGACCGACAGACAGCCCCCATCACGAAGAAACCGCAGACCAGTTTCAGGGCGAAGTGTGCGAGCTGTGGCGGGGGCCATGCCAGGGCCACTTGCAGGTTTAGGAATGCGAAGTGCCACGGCTGTGGCAAGACCGGCCACATCCGCTCCGCTTGTCGCAGCCTAAACCGGGAGACCCTCCACGACCTTGACGAGATCCCCACAGGTAGGACTGACCTTCCCCACCCTCCCCAGGGGGTTGTAGGGTCTGTATTTTCCCTAACCAAATCCCCCGTAAATCACCTCACCAGGGCTAAAGTCAGAGCCTGGGTCAAAATCCAGGGAATCCCCTGCGAAATGGAGGTCGACTCAGGGTCCTCCGTTTCCATCCTGTCAGGGGACACACTCCAGAGGATAGCAAGCAAAGCCAATCACCGCATCCCCATCCAACCCTCCAAGGTTATGCTGGCAGATTTCCAGGGCGCCCAAATAGATTTAAAGGGACAAGCCAACCTGAAGGTCGATTTTAAAAATTTTTTAGGACACCTAACAGCCCAAATAACTAAACAACCCAGAACCAGCCTCATCGGACTGGACTGGTTCGAGGCATTAGGCATTCGCCTCGAAGGGACTAACCGTATTCACGCCCATTCGCTAGAAAACATCTGCAAAAACTTTGCAGATGTCTTCGACGGGTCACTGGGCAAATACAACGGGGCCCCCATCGACCTCAAGCTCAAACCTGAGATAGGACCAATTAGAATAAAGGCTAGGAAAGTCCCTTTCGCCTTAAAACAAAAAATTGACAAAGTGCTAGACCGCTTACTCAATTTAGGAGTCCTAGAGCCCACTGACAGCGGAACTTGGGAAACCCCCATCGTGACGCCTGTCAAACCAAACGGGGAAGTGAGAATATGCGCGGATTATAAAGCGACCCTGAACCGCGCGCTCAACCCCCACGCGTACCCAGTCCCATCAGTGAGAGATGTTCTCTCAGAAATTGGCTCCGGCTCCATTTTCGCCAAATTGGACCTAGCACATGCCTTCCTGTAACTCCCACTAACTAGGGAGACGGTAGATGCCCAGACCATAGTGACTCACAGGGGGGCGTTCAAAGTGAACCGCCTCCAGTTTGGCATCTCCGTGGCACCTGGAATATTCCAGGAAGTCATGGAACGAACCCTTAAAGGCATCCCAGGAGTCTGCCCTTACTTTGATGATGTCCTCATCGCGGGCGACTCCACCCATACCCTAGCAACCAGGCTGCACGAAGTCCTCACAAGGTTCCGGGCAGCTGGGTTAAAACTCAAATGGGAGAAATGCTCAATCGGAGTTCCCTCTACAGACTTTCTAGGATATAGGATAGACGGCAAGGGTATTCACCCCACCAATTCCAAAATACAAGCAATCAAAGCCGCCCCCCCCCCGAAAAATAAAACGGAGCTCCAGTCATTCCTAGGGCTCCTGAACTTTTACCACTCCTTTTTACCTGGCAAAGCCACAATAGCGGAGCCCCTCCATAGGCTGTTAGACAAAGGAGCCCCCTGGCACTGGACCACAGTGCACAATGACAGTTTTAAACAGCTGAAACAATTGCTCTCTAGCGATACCACCATATCGCATTACAATGAAACCAAACCCCTATGCATCGCCTGCGATGCGCCACCTTATGGCATTGGGGCAGTCCTCAGCCACTCCCTAAACGACGGCACTCAAGCTCCAATAGCATATTACTCCAGGACCCTTTCAAAGCCCGAACGTAACTATGCACAAATAGATAAGGAAGCCCTGGCCATAGTAGCTGGAATTAAAAAATTCCATGATTATCTCTACGGCAGACCTTTCACAATCTACACGGATCACAAACCCCTCCTAGGAATATTCACATGGGACCGTCAAACTCCCCAAATTTTGTCCCCGCGCATGCTGCGATGGACCACATTTCTATCCGTATATTCCTATCAGCTGGTTTACAAGCCCGGCAAGGAAATTTCCCATGCTGACGGCCTCAGCAGGCTCCCACTACCTCAAATGGACCCAGACCCAGCCCCAGCTGGCCAAATCCTGGCCATACAAGAACTCACGGAATGCCCAGTGACAGCCAAGGACATTGCCCACGCCACAAGTAGGGATCCCGCCCTCAGCAGGGTACTATCCTGGGCCTCATCAGGCTGGCAATCTTCTTGCCCCAGCCCCTCCATCCAGCCATATTTTACAAAGCGCCATGAGCTCACCACCCACTTAGGCTGCATCCTCTGGGGATGCAGGGTGATAGTCCCACCCTGCCACAGAACCAAGGTTCTCCAAACCCTTCACGACGGCCACCCGGGCATCACTAAAATGAAAGCCTTGGCACGTAGTTATGTTTGGTGGCCCTCCCTAGACAGGGACATAGAACAACATGTAGCCGGCTGCTATCTCTGCCAGCAAACCAGACCTGCCCCACCCCATGCCCCAGTACACAAATGGGAAATCACAACCAACCCCTGGTCCCGCATCCACCTCGATTTTGCCGGCCCATTTCAGGGTCAGACCTTCCTGATTATTGTAGACAGCTACTCCAAATGGCTGGAGGTTCTCCCGGTTTCAAGCACCACCACAAGTGCCACCATCCAAGCCTTAAAGGGAGTTTTTGCCACCCATGGTCTTCCAGATGTAATAATCACTGACAAAGGGCCTCAATTTACCTCCCGTGATTTTCAGATCTTCACGAGGAGCAACTGTATTAGGCATGCGACATCGGCCCCATTCCACCCGTCGAGTAATGGCCTCGCAGAGGTCATGGTGAAGACCACCAAGGACTCTCTCCGCAGACTTGTCGTCGGGAACTGGCACCTCCGACTCGCCCGCTTCCTCCTCGCACACCACACCACTCCCGTGTCCACCACCGGGAAATCCCCCGCAGAACTCAGATGGGGTCGCCGGCTGGTGACTCGCCTTGACAGGCTGCACCCTGACAGGCCAGCAGCAGAAAAGCCGAACGGCCTGCCACACAAAACATTTACTCAGGGACAAAATGTCTGGGCTCGCAATTATGGGGGAAGGGATAGATGGACCCAGGGGGTAGTTCTCGATCAAACCGGCCCTTTGTCTTACACCATCAACATTGGTGGAGGACTCACACTGCGAAGGCACGCGGATCAACTTCGGCCCAGAGCACCCACCAACACCGCGCCAGAACCAACGTCGGAAAATCCCGACCCCCCCCAGCACCATTTACCCGGAAGACATTCCTACTCCCACCGATCTCCAACCCGACACCCCCGAGGAGGCCCCCGTGACAAACATAGAACCACCAGCTCGCAGATCCACTCGACTGAAGAAGCCTCCAGCATACCTGACGGACTTTGAATGGGCCGGGAGCTCGCCAACACGCTCCAACACCAGTTGATTACTTAGTTCAAAGTTATGTGTTCTACCAAGGGGGGGGGAAGGGGTGCAGCATATTCACGATAATAATGACAGCTGTCACAGGCCGCTTCACGCGGCCGCACTGACAGCTGTCAAAGGAATCGCGCATGTGCAGTTGCACCCCGCGGCCTGCCAAAGACCGTCTACACGCGGCCTTTTGACAGCTGTCAAACGCCACGCATGCGCCCTGCCCGCGAGCTGTCAAACCGCGGGCTGTCAACAGCAGCAGCCGCTAACTGTCAAAACTGACGCATGCGCCCTGACAGCGGCTAGCTGTCAAAACACCAGCCGCCCGCCAAAACCAGCTGACGGGATTCCCCCCAGCTAACGCGCTTGCGCTATCACTGGGGGAAATGTCAAAACTCCCAGCTGGCCCATTGGCACACAGTTCCTCGGCGGGAAGAATTCCCGCAGCTGATTTGCTGTCCCATTTGACAGCTGCCTATATAAGGCATGTTGTACTGTTCTTGTTTGTCCGGGCTAAGTTAATAAAGGCTGTTAATGAAGACGCGTCTCCCTCGTCCTTCCTGCCGCTAATCCACTCTCCTCTCTCTCAAAGGCAGAAACTGCTGCAGAGAGGAGACAGATCTTTTCAGGGTGAGTCTGGAGCGGCAGGAAAAGAAGGGGAAGCATGCGGTATCTTAGTGGGTCAGGGAGGCCTTGGGGGCCTGTTCTATCACTAGGCCCCCATGGCCTTCCCCACCCTGAGATACCTCAAGTGCGCTTGACGAACCACTCATTTGCCCATGCATTCAATTAGCAAATGCATGGATGAAAGCAGGGAGTGATCTCATTCAAGGTACAAGATTCACCCATACGAATACTCGAGTTATGAGTGGAATGGGCAGGATCCATTACCTTCATAACCTGAGGACTACCTGTACAACTAAAACCATTTTCATCAGAAAATCCTTAATCACATTCACTCATCACAATTTTATTGTTCCTGTTGTGAAATGGACTGTCCTATAATATAGCATACCTGTTCAAAGACAGATTATCAGGAGTAGGTCAGAGAGAATATATGTTACAATGATAATAATTGTGCTAAGTATAATAGTTTATTACCTTGCTTTAGTTTATGTGTAGACCTTCCCACTCCCAAGGTTTGAAGAGTCTCTCTGAACTCAGCTTTTCAACATAAACACTTCTCAGCATAACTTTCATGCTTCACATTGCTTAAGCAGGATACAATGACAGCTGTTATTACTGATGTGGATCCTGCCTTCTTTTTGCCATGTAATAAGACCCTGTTCTGTATTAGCTCACTAAATCAGTATGATTATTACTTTGTCACCAACATTCCTTAATGTTTTAGACCATTCAGTGACAGTAAAACACAGGTGGTTCAAGGTCTGTAGTCTAGTGTGTTAGTGTCTAATTGTTTAGATTCTAACATATTAGGGTGGAAATGCACCAGTCTATTGTTTTTGGCACTTGCATTTTAATAACATGTTTGGGAACTATTTGTGGTTTGGTTCACTGCCCCAGTTTTGATTGGAGAAAGTAGCAGGTAATATGGCTGTATGTGTGAATAATAATAACAATAACAACAACAACAACAGTAGTAGTAGTAGTAGTAGTAGTAGTAGTAGTAGTAGTGGAGTTGGAAGGGATCTTTGAGGTGTTCTAGTCCAATTCCCTGCTCAGGCAGGAAACCCTATACCATTTCAGACAAATGGCTGTCCAATTTCTTCTTAAAAACTTCCAGTGTTGGAACATTCACAACTTCTGGAGGCAGGTTGTTCCAATGATTAATTGTTCTGACTGTCAGGAAATTTCTCCTTGGTTCTAGGTTGCTTCTCTCTTTGGTTAGTTTCCATCTGTTGCTTCTTGTCCTGCCTTCAGGTGCTTTGGAGAATAGCTTGACTCCCTCTTCATTGTGGCAGCTCCTGAGATTTTGGAACACTGCTATCATGTCACCCTTTGTCCTTCTCTTCATTAAACTAGACATACCCAATTCCAGCAACCGTTCCCTATATGTTTTAGCCTCCAGTCCCCTAATCATCTTTGTTGCTCTTCTCTGTAATGTACAATTACACAGGAACCGTATGGCTGAGTTCACACCCTGCACTATGCAACAATATGCTTCCTTAGTTAAACTGAACATGCTGTGAGAACCCAAGCCATTGAGGTTTAATATGTTTTACAAAATTACTTATGGTACATGATTACAGAAACCATGATTTAACACAGTATGTAAACCAAGGCAGGACTTCAGCCTTCTTCAATATTGTAGCAGTATTATTCATCTCCAAATGTTCTCTTTGTATTGTCTCAGTTATTTTAAACCTAGCTTTCCTCCAGATTCCCTACTTTCTCTTTCCTATCTTGATGTTTATTTCAATTTACTTTGCTATATTTTTTATCATTTTCTGGTATTGAGGTTTTTAACACTTGTTAGCCATCCAGAGTTACTTGGTAGGTGGGTGACAATATAACTCTATCATCTGCCTGCCTATCTGTCTGTCTGTCTGTCTGTCTGTCTGTCTGTCTGTCTGTCTATCTATCTATTTCTGTACTTGCATACATTTACTTGTACAGTATGTTCTTAGGACATTTTATTATCATATCAGTATTAGCAGAATTCTAGCAATTTTTAAAAAATATATTTTGAAGGAAAAAGGATCCAAGGCTTATCAGAAAGTATTGATCAAGTATAAACCCTTCCCCATTTCAACAAACACTAATGGGTACTGTACTGTACCATTAAGTAAAATGAGGGAATCGTGTTCATGTAGGCAGCACCTGAATTCTTCTATACGCATATTGTCTCTTCATGCCCAGATCCTGGCAGGAAGAATATTGACTGTTTGAGTATAAACACAGAAAAATAACCAGCCAAAGCCACAAAACCTGAAAGCCCTGCAGCCCTTTCATTGTTTTGCCAGCATGTAACAGGATGTTGCCTTCAGAGGCAAGAGAGAAGATTGTCCTGTTGCACTTAAAATTCAACTGAAATTTCTATTGACTTCTGCACAGAAGATGGTGAGCATCAACCTCATTTTTTACTGAAAAAAAATTACATACTTTTATATGTGACCATGATGATCCATAAGAAGAAACAACATCCTAAATTTTGCTGAACAATATATAGCTTGATAACTTCAGCAGGTGGCAGCACCTGACTGGCTTTCTCTGAGCTAGCAAAATAAGCAGAGTCACATCTGATTTGAAGGGAGCCTATCGGAAAATGCCAAGACTATAGGCTAAATTATGAAACTGAAAAAGATCCTGGAAATAGGAAATCACTTTGGTACTGTAGTAAGCAAATTTACATGAGTGTATATTCATGAACTCACCAAGTGCAAAACTCAACCTGGAGAGATTTGATTTAACTTTTCAAGGGGCTCATTTACTGTTCGCCACAATGCAAAGGCACCTCACAAATTGTTTGCTGAGGACATGTCATCACAATGAAGCCCCCATCTTGTTACCCAGGGCACTGCTGAAGCATGTCAGGCAGGCTGTGCTATGTGGGCAGATGCCCTCTAAGAAACATTTCCCCAGTCAGGACTTATTCATTCTTGACTATATTGTTTCTTGCCTTATTACAGAAACTTCTGGAGTGTTCCATCTGTGCTGCACTCAACTTACCAGCACATGCCTGTTCTGCAAGCCAGAAATGTAAGTGATTAGAAAGTTAACGTGAGAAAAATAATGTCCTCGCCTTACCTTGCAACATGTGAACTTGTAAAAAACATGTCAATGTTCCTGATTGTTGTGATGTATTCAGATAACTATGGGGCATTCATTACCTTTGAGAAGAAGGCACCGATATTGAAAAGCTGCCTTATTGGACCAAAGACGCCTCATTAAAAATATTATATTTGGGGATGGGGATGGGAGGTAAAATTTTGCTGGAATTTACAGAAGAGGTTATTCTCAACTTCTGGAATGTTTTGTAGAAGTACAGTTCTCAAAGTGTAACCCTAGTAATCAGCCTAAAAGCACAAAGGGGATGGAAGAAGTGAGAAAAGTGAATGAATAGTAGAAAGCTTGTTGAGATTGGTGATTCCGCTTAAAGGGAACTCCCTTCTTCATAAGATCAATTAATGATGCAATCAGTGCAGAAAAATTGGGAATAAATTTATGATGAATATTAGCAAAGTCCCTCAAATGTGTTCTGTAACTGTCAGTGATGGCTCCCAGAACAGATCCTTAGTTCTTTTGGTTTTCTTCCCAAGGAAAATGATACCCCAACAAATTAATGTAATGATAGAAGGGAATAATTGTAGCTCAGGCTTGAACTGTAGGGTCCTTGGTGCTCTCTGAGCTTGGTTGTTTTCTTGCAGACGTTTCATCACCCAACGAGCTAACTAGGTAACACAAATTGTACTGGTAAGCAGGTCAAAGGCAGACTTTTCTAGCTTAACCCAGTGTGAAGCCCATACCCAGAGACAAGACAGCAAGATCCAATTGAGTCCACTCCTTATTTGCTTATATCTAATGGACAGTGTTATGTACTGGGCTTTTGGGTACCACACCACGTGCGTTGCTGGAGAGCTAACGGCTCTCCAGCAACCCAGACAGGCCGTCTTCGGGCCTGCAATTGCTCAGCCTCTGGTGGCAAGCGCGGGTTCAATCTTATTGGCTGCTACCATAGGGCTTGGGGCTGGGTGCAGCCCAAGCTCAAGTATTGTTCCATTTAGAATACTTCAGCTGTGTGTCTTCATTCCTGCTCACCCATATCCAGTATGGAACTGAGTAATCTGGGCTTCTTTCTGGGGAAGCTCTTTGCTAAAAGTATCCCCCACCATCATCTTTGCTCTTGTACATTCAATCACACCTGGTGACTCTATTAATAGAAAAGTGCTCAGACTTGATCAGTAGGGAGGAGAGGATCCCAGAATGAATCAATAGTTTATCTGAATAAACAATCAACTTGTAAAAGAAAATCAAGGAAAGTATGATTCATACATTTGCCAACCTCTGGGACATCCAGATTTTCCATAGCACATATCCAAGGTAAATAAATATTTATGTCCCTCTTTCATGTGAATCATACAGTACGAAAATCTGAAATCCAGTCAAGTAAATGAAACATTTCCTCTTCCTTCTTTTATGTTAAAAGAAAAATAAGACAGAGGGAAAGACAGATATAGGTTTTATGTATAAGACAGATTCATAAAAATTGCAAAATATAAAGAGTATATGAAAAAGTAGAATAATATAACATAAATAAAAAAGTATAAAAGATTTAATTGAATAAATTTCTTACTTTCATCCTTAGATATCAACAAATTAAAACATATTGACAGTTTAATACTTTAGCACTTTCAAATAATTACATTGTAAGTATACTTAAAAATAAATTGAAACTAAAATAGGACAATTTTTTCATATATGATTTATCTCAGATATTGATGAGAACTTCTATAGTTTCAGCTATGCTTAACAAAGGGATTAACTGTGATTTCCAGTTAAAAGGATAAAGTATCCTGGCAGCAGTTAACAGTGCATTTTGTGGGTATTTTAATAGAAAGTAACCAATAAAAAAGAAATTTTTATCCTGCAGCAAATCATGTAATAGAATAGATGAGCTTTATGATGCTTCCAAACATTCCAACTTGATTTTACATATTTCCTTTTGGTGCAGATATATTTCTACCATTATGATTCTTCCTTCTTTATCTGAGTATACCAATTTAGAATCTATTGTCTCTTTGATGTATACAGCGACCCCTTTTTTCTGATGTGCTGATGTATAATAAAGTTTTCCAATTTTTGAGTATTCCAATAATTTATGATGCTGTTCTTTTACGTGTCAGCTTTTAGGAATTTTTATGCAGCAAATCATGTAATAGATGAGATTTATGATGCTTCCACTAGATATGATCAAACATTCCAACTTGATTGTACATATCCAACAATTTTCTAAATATGTATTGTCCCTATTAATAATCACTTCTGGAGCAGTGTATTGTATTGATTTCCTCATCGTATATTACTCACAGTGAATGGTTTTTTTCCATCAATACACCCATTGTCCTGTTTAAGTTCTGCACTCTTTTGATCATTTAATCTTTAACTTTGCCATAGCAAATTTTTGTATTTTGTGTTATAAAATTTCTATTTTGTGTTATAAGTATGTCAACACCCCGTCCCTGGAGTCTTTGAGGATCTGGACAGAGAGAAACCAATTCCAATTTAATTCTACAAAGCGCTAGTGACTGTGGTTGCTGAGACCACCTACGTTCACGATCTTCTCCCATTCAGGAATAGTGCACAGTCTGGAAGTCCTCTGGGACTCACAGCTCTTGCTAAAAGAGCCTTGGCTCCAGAGTGACTTTGCATAACTACATCAGGCAAAGACTCCTGGTAGCCCTCCAGATAATCATCATATCACCTCACAGCTCAACTACTGCAGTGTGTGCTATATGGGATTGCCACTGAAGAGCACTCATAAGCTATTGTTCCAGAATGCACCAATGTGAGCAGTGGTGGACATGCCTTGCTATGCCCACATGATTTCCTCCCTTTACAAGCCACACTGATTGCTTGTATGTATGCTTCTGGATGAAATTCCAGGTGCTGGTTATCATCTATAAAGACCTACATGGTATAGGACCCTATTATTTGAGGGACTATCTACTTTCTTTCTGAACTGTATGAGTTGACAAAGCTAACATAGTCTGGGCCCCCTCAATCAAGCATTGTGATCTTTTGGGACTCAGGAACTTTCTCTGTTGTACACCTATATTTACAACCATTCTAATTCAATTCTCTAACTGAATTAAAGAAGTATCTGAACCACTTATATATTTTTGCTTATTTTGGATTTAAGCCATATTTTTTTACATGTTGCTTGGTAAAGAATCTAATTTAATTATCTCAAGGTCATCTTCCTTACTCTTTATGTCTAGTGCTCTAGACATGTCTGAAGTAAATTCATCTCCCAAAACTCATCTGAACATCAGGGGGAACCTTTGGGATTCCCATTCATGGAGAGCGCAATCCAAACTAAGGCTGCCATCAACTACTCATTCCCAACAGCAACTAAGGCCTTAGTTGAACAATGCATGAGAGCTTCATGAACTACACCAGGTTCTCTCTGGAATCCTACCAGATCCATCAGTTATATGGGTGAATTGGTCAAATAGGTCCCTTCTCCTTGCAGTGGGGGAACAATCACTGAAAACTAAATGGCTAACAAGAAGTAATCTATCCAAGACAAGGAACTGATGACAACTGCTCCCCATCCAGATCACATTGCCACTGCCCCAAGATAAAAGTTAGATCTAATGTGTGACCATCACCGAGTCAGGCCATCAGTAATTTGGATTAAGTCCATGGTTGTCATGAAGGCCATGGACTCCTGCATATCTCTAATTGTAAGTCAAGCAAAGAAAGGTTGAAATACACCAGCACCTGGAATTTCACCCAGGATAGAGAATTCCACTGCCAGCCTGTAATGGTATGTGGGAATGACCTTAGGTGACAGGGAGAAGGATACAACCAAAAAAACACTCATATGAAAGACAACTTAGCCCACAACAGGAAGAGGGGCAGGGCAAAGGCTCCCTAGTTTCTTGTGCTGTAAAGGGGATGGGGGCAGGGGGGGGAGAACTGTAGTTTCAGACTTGCAAGATTCTGTTAATGCAACTTTAAATATGGTAGAATTAGCTCATCTGGCTCTACTTCTTATGAACTACCACACAAGGCTCTCTTTTACCTCACCATTTCCCTGGCTGTGTCTCTTCTCTCTGCTCCCAGGATCATTCTCACATACTATTACATAGCCTAGTAAGGGACTCAAACAACTCCCTGAAAAGCAGGGAAACTGGTACACAAATGGCAACACCAAGCTTCATAAATAGGAATTCACATCTGATTATCTGTAGAGCAGTGTCTGGAAGCTATCAGAGTCTCCTGAATGACTATGGCTACGGCTATGCCATCACCTCTGCTCTGCAATCTTGGTTATTACCACATTCAAAATCCACATTTCCACCTTCCTTCACTCAATGCCTATCCATGTCTTGTTAGTGATGCCAGGCCAGTCTCTACCTGCATGATCACACATGAGGTTTCTATTGTCTTTAAAGCCTGCTGTTTTGATACTTTTCAATCCTCTAGGACTTATATTATTAACAATATCTTTAATAGCTTTGATGTCTTCTCCAATTTGATATACATCTGCCACAATCCTTTTCTTGGCAACTCTTTGACTGTTTTACGTGGTGTAACATTCTTGCATGTCATCTAGGTGGACAGTTAATAAATTCCAGTAATCAAAACACAATGTACACTGTTCCTGAATTCAGTAATAGGAATTAACTTGGTCAACAAAGCCATTATCAGGACATAAGTGGGTGGAAGGGAGGGAGACAGAGAAGAGAGAATCTCACTGGTTGTCTATCTGACTAGTGTGGCATCTTGACAAAAAGCCAGTTTTTATGGTCTGAGGAGATAATGAATGCTTAGTACTTCTCAAATATATAAGATCCAATCACAGGTTGTCTAGGTCAAAAATTTGTTTTCAACTCTGTATGCAAATTTTGTGGACTACAATGGTCTTTCATATATAAGCTTTTTATTGTTTTTTCCCTTCTACATACAGTACATATGTTAGTTTTTCAAACAGCGTGTGATCTGGGTTCATATAACGCTAATACAAAGTCAAGTCCTACTCTTTGATTCTCTCTTCTAGCCATTTGTAGAATAAATTCCACCTTTGGTAGTATTCTGTTTCTTCTTTATCTTTCAACCTCATAGTTAGTCTGTCCATCTCCGTGCATTCCAGTATCTTTTTTATTACTTCTTCTTCTGAAGGTATTCATTCATTCTTCCAGCATTGTGCATAACTTATTCTTGCTGTGGCTATAATATGAAAAACCAAATATAGATTTTGTTTATTAATCTTTTCTGGTACTATACCTAATAAAAAAAATTCAGGATTAAATACTACCTGTTCTCCTAATATTTTTTCTAGCCAAGCATGTATTTTTCCCCAATATGCCTTTACTTTGTCACATGTCCACCAAATATGATAATACGTACCTAAATTATGTTTACATTTACAACATTTACCTGATACATTTTTAAACATTTTTGCTAATATTGCTGGAGGCAAGTGCCATCTATAAAACATTTTATAGAGATTTTCTTTATATGCAGTTGACATTGTCAATTTATAATTTCTCTCCCATAATTCTTCCCATTTTTCTAATTCTATATTATAACCAAAGTTTTTCACCCACCTTATCATTGTCTCTTTAGTTTGTTCACTTTCCATCTCTAAAATTAACAAAAATTATACATTTTCTTAATTAATTTTTCATCAGAAGTTAATAATATCTTATCAAATACAGTTTGATCTTTATAGAATCCATACAGTTTCATATCTTTTTCATATCTACTTTGTATTTGTAAGCATGTCCACCATGACATGTTGATACCCCGATTTTCCAGCTCTTTTTTTGATTTTAATGTCCCATCAGTATTTAAAATATCTCTATAAGTCCAAGTTTTTTCAAAATCTAACAAATTTGTGTGTGAAAAAGCTTCAATTGTTGATAAGCACCCTGGAATTTTTACATATATTTTCGTTTTAATTTTTCCCATACTGTTATCAAAGCATTTCTAATACAGTGATTTTGAAAATATTTATGAATTTTGTTTTTACCATACCACAAAAAAGCATGCCACCCCAATTGTAAATCATGTCCCTCCAAGTATAAAAACCTTTTGTTCCTAAGCATTATCCATTCTTTCACCCATTTAATACAGATGCTTGATAATACAAAGCCCACTCAGGTAGGCCAAAGCCTCCATTTTCTTTAGTATCTTGCAAGGTTTTCATCTTTATTCTAGCTTTCTTTCCTTGCCATACAAACTTCAAAATTAATGAATTCAACTCTTGAAAAAAAGTTTTCCCAAGTTTTATCGGAATTGTTTGAAACAAAAATAAAATCTTAGGCAATATATTCATTTTAACTGTAGCAATTCTTCCTAATAATGACAATTTTAAATTCTTCCACTTTTCCAAATCTTGCTTTATTTGTTTCATAACCTTATGTAATTATCTTCTTTTATTGTTGAGCACTTAGCTGATAAATATATACCCAAATATTTTACCTTTTACTATCTGTACCTCTATTACTTCTGAAATTCGGCTTTTTTGCTTATCCGTAAGATTCTTAACTAGTATCATGGTTTTCTCTTTATTTATTTTTAATCCTGCTATTTCACCATATTGTTCTATTTTCCCCCACAATTTTGGGATCATCTCCAAGGGTTCTTCCAAAATAAATACTAAATCATCAGCAAATGCTTGTAATTTATATGTTTCACCCTTTATCCCTAACCCTCTAATCTCTGTATCTTGTCTTATATTTTGATTTAAAACTTCCAAAGTGAAGATGAATAATGGGATAAAGGGCATCCTTGCCTTGTGCCTTTCCTTATTTCAAAGCTCTCAGTGCAATCTCCATTTACAGTCACTTTGGCTGTTTGTTATATATTGTTTTTACTTTATTTATTTATTTATTTATTTATTTATTTATTTATTTATTTATTCAGTTTATATACCGCCCTATTCCCGAAGGACTCAGGGCGGTTTACAAGGCAAAATTTAAAAACAATCCAATATAAAATTAAAATAAATTAAATTAAGTCTAGCCACAAAAATTAAATCACAATTTAAAAACATTAAACCCTTCAGTCCAGACCAGATAGCTCAAAGAGCCAGTTTTTTAGGTCCCGGCGAAATGAACGAAGGTCGGGGGCAGTCCGGAGTTCCGTTGGCAGTTGATTCCATAGGGCAGGCGCGCCCACAGTGAACGCCCTCCCCCTGTGGATCGCCCGTTGGCAATCCTTGACCGACGGTACCCTGAGAAGGCCTTCCCTGTGGGAGCGCACAGGACGATGGGAAATTGACGCTGACAGCAGGTGCTCCCTTAGATAATCCGGGCCCATGCCATTATAAAATTCTGTTCAAAGTCCATCATTTGTAATTGATGAAACATAAATTGCCATGAAAGATTATCAAATGCTTTTTGAGCATCTAAAAATATTAATGCCATTTGTTTCCCTGGATGCAGCTCATAGTATTCCAATACATCTATTATCACTCTTAAGTTATTTTTAATTTGTCTCTTTGGTAAAAAAAAAACCCATTTTGATCTGGGTGTATAAATTCAACCAAATATTTTTTTCAATCTGTCCGCCATTATTTAAGTAAAAAATTTATAATCCACATTGAGCAATGAAATCGTTCTATAGTTCGTAATCTGAATCTTCTTTTGGTATTAAAGTAATATTGCTTCAACCCACATCATTGGCATTTTAGCTTCTAATAAAAGTCTGTTACAAACATCTTTCAACGGTTCGCTTAATATCTCTTGTAAGTTCTTTTTTTTTTTATTGAAAAGTTTTAAAATGCAGTTTTCCTTTAGAAAACCCCCCTTCCCCCTCCCTCCTCCCCTCCCTACCTCCCCCCTATCTCCCCCCCTCCCCCTCTCCCTCCTCCCTCCCCTGCCTCCCCCCCTACTTCCCCTCCTCCCCCCTCCCCCCCCCGACTTCCCAGAGCAAGATACAAGGTATATATCTAAAAAGCAATCATAAACAATCATATACTAACAATTATAAACTCTAAAATCCATCACTCTCTAGCTTATATAGAGTAAACCAATCCTTAATAATACTAAATATGTATAAAGAACTAAAATAAAAGAAAACTAGCGTCATTCCCATCTATGTTCTTCCACAATCTATCCCTATTAACCTCTCTAGCCAAAATAGGCTATAATAGATAGTTCTTACACAAATTAACCCGCATTAACCCACAAAACTTTCTTCCTCTTCCTCTGTAGTAAATTGTCCATTAATTACAAATTGAAGATTCTGTTACCATACATATCATCCCAAAACTCTTTTTTGTTTTTGTTTTTGTTTTTTTATTAAATTTATTATTTAAAAACATTGGACACAGTACCAGCGAGCTGACAAACCTTTTTGTCTACAATGTTTAAATATATATATATATACATGTATATATGTACATCAAAAATACACTTAAATACACTTAGATTACAAATCGGTGAGATACCACAATATTTAAAACAGTGAGCTAGTCTGTAAAACCTAATAGAGACCTTTCTTTTTATCCATCCAAAGATACAATTTGTTCCAAATTCTATAATAGTCTGATTGATCTTTATTCTTTAATTCCAAAGTTAATTTGTCCATTTCAGCGCAATCCCAAATTTTCCTAATAACCTCTTTTTGTCCTGGGATCTCATTCTTTTTCCATTTTTGCGCAAATGATATTCTAGCTGCTGTGATAATATGGATCGTTAAGTATAGCACATCTTTAGGATATTTCTCTTTCGTGATTCCCAACAAGAAAAGTTCTGGACTAAACTCCAGATCTTGTTTCAATATTTCTTTCAGCCAAATCCAAATCATTCTCCAAAATTTTTGTGTTTTACTGCAAGACCACCACGTGTGGAAGTATGTGCCTATCTCTTCAGAACACTTCCAACATTTGGGAGATGCTGTTGTGTACATTTTTGCTAAGCGGGCTGGGGGAAGATGCCATCGGTAAAACATTTTAAATAAATTTTCTTTATACGATGAGGCCAGTGTTATCCTTTTATTCCTATCCCAAATTGTTTGCCAAGTATCTAGGTCGATGTTATGTCCTAAATTGTTAGCCCAGATCAACATGGGGTCTTTCACTTGCTCTTCAAACAGCTTATATCCCAAAAGTAATTTATAAAAATTCCTTATTTGTTTAGAATCCGGTCCCAATAATATTTTGTCCAATGCTGTTTCAGAGGTATATATCCCCCATTCATTTTTATCCTTCCTAAATCTCGATTGGATTTGTAAGTAGGCCCACCAATCGAGTTTTATACCTTGTAATTCTAGTTCATTCCTAAGTTTCAATTCCCCCTCCTCATTCAGAATATCCTTGTATGAGATTATGTTACCCAAATCAAACAGATTTGGGTAAACTATCGCTTCAAGGGTGGATAGCCAGACCGGTATTTTGGTGTAATTGTGAGATCTAATTTTTTTCCAAGTATTGAGTAGCGCTTGCCTGATCCGGTGTCTTTGAAAATGCGAGAAAAGACCTTGTTTCTCCGTCCATAGGAAAGCATGCCAGCCATATTGCAAATCGTGACCCTCTAAAGTTAATAGTCTTCTATTTCTCAAGATTACCCATTCTCTAATCCAGCTCAGGGCCGCGGCGTGGTAATATAATTCCCAGTCTGGCAATCCAAAACCCCCATTTTCCTTCGTGTCTTGTAAATATTTCAATTTAATTCTTGGTTTTTTCCCCTGCCAAATAAAATTTAGTGATAATTTATCCAAATTTCGAAAAAATTTAGAGTCGAGTTGAATTGGGATATTCTGAAACAGAAACAGGATTTTAGGCAGAATATTCATCTTAATGACAGCGATTCTTCCCAATAATGAGAGTTTTAGGTTTCCCCATCTTTCCAGGTCACCTTTTATTTGATTCACTACACTATCATAATTATCCTTTTTGAGTGAAGTGCATCTAGCCGTAATGTTAATCCCTAAATATTTTATTTTCTTGACTATTTCTATATCCGTGATTTCGGCCAGATTACCTTTTTGTTTATTGGTCATATTTTTAACAATCATCTTGGTCTTATTTCTATTTATTCGCAGTCCGGCAACCTCACCATATTTAGATAATTCTTCCAATAGCTTTGGTCCCGTCTGACATGGATCCTCCATAATAAAAACTAGATCGTCCGCGAAAGCTTGCAATTTAAAGGTTTCCTTTTTAATGGTTAATCCTTTTATCTTTGGGTCGTTTCTTATAGTTCTCGTTAATACTTCAAGAGTCAATATAAACAGCAACGGTGATAAGGGGCAGCCTTGCCGTGTTCCCTTTTGAATTTGAAACTTGCTAGATGCTTCCCCATTAATAATTATTTTTGCTTCCTGATTGTCATAAATTGCCCTAATTATATTTATAAATTTTTCTCCCATATTCATAAAGCTAAGCTGTTGGCACAAAAAAGACCATTTAACATTGTCAAATGCCTTTTGGGCGTCTAAGAAAAGTAATGCCATCTGTTGTTCGCTATGTAATTCATAGTACTCCAATGTATCTAATATTATTCTAATGTTGTGCTTAGTGTGTCTCTTAGCGAGAAAACCATTTTGATCTGCGTGTATGAAATCATTCAGAAATCGTTTCAATCGTTCCGCTATAATTGATGTAAATATCTTGTAGTCCGAGTTAAGAAGTGATATGGGTCTGTAATTTTGGATTAATGTATGGTCTGTGTTATCTTTCGGAATAAGGGTTATGTTTGCCTCTAGCCAAGATTTAGGCGTCCTTGCGCCTTCTAATACTGCGTTAAATACCTCCACTAGGGGTTGAGCTAGGATATTTTGTAATTCTTTATAAATCTCTGATGGAAGACCGTCGGGTCCCGATGCTTTATTATTCTTTTGTGCATTAATAGCTTTTATCACCTCAGATAGTCGAATTTCCTCGTTTAACATATTTCTGGTATCTTCTGTGACCTTAGGTAGTTTGGCTCTTTGAAAATATTCCTCCATTTTCTCCACACTTGCCTGGCTATCTTCTTTATATAAACGTTCATAAAATTCCTGGGCTATAATTTTTTTTTTTCCTCCTGGTGGAATATTCTCCCTTCCTCATCTCGTAGTTCGTGAATCCAGTTTTTCCCCTTTTGTTTTCCCAATTTGTATGCGAGCCACCGGCCCGGTTTATTTGCATTTTCAAAAAAATTTTGTTTCGTGTTTCTCAATTGTTGTGCCAATTTCTCTTTGTCTAGAATGTTAAGTTTGTGTTTAATCAGATCCATAGATTGCTTGATATTCTCTTTTTGTGGATCTTGTTGGAGTGTAACTTCTAAGCTCTTATATTCCTCTTCTAATCTTTCCCGTTGTTGTCTTTTCCCCTTATTTTTATATACCATATATGCCCTCGCTACCCCTCTCATCATTGCCTTAGCTGTATCCCAATTGTTTTGTACTGAGGTGTCTATAGCTTTATTTTCCTTAAAGAAAAAACTTAGTTCTCTCTCCATCTTAGATTTGAATTCGTCTTCTTTTAAAATTGCTCTTTGAAGCGTCCATCTGGATATTTTTTTGGAACCTTTCCAGATAAGTTTAATAGGATTGTGATCTGCCCAAGTACCTGTCGCTATATGTACCTCGTCTATTTCTGAACTAATTTCTTTCGTCATCCACACCATGTCTATTCTAGACCATGAGTTATGTCGGTTGGAGTAATATGTATATTGTCTAGCCTTACGATTTCTTTCCCTCCAGACATCTTGGATATTTAGTTCCTCAGCCAAGTTAAGAAAAGATCTGCCTCCCCCCCCTACTTCCCCTCCTCCCCCCTCCCCCCCGACTTCCCAGAGCAAGATACAAGGTATATATCTAAAAAGCAATCATAAACAATCATATACTAACAATTATAAACTCTAAAATCCATCACTCTCTAGCTTATATAGAGTAAACCAATCCTTAATAATACTAAATATGTATAAAGAACTAAAATAAAAGAAAACTAGCGTCATTCCCATCTATGTTCTTCCACAATCTATCCCTATTAACCTCTCTAGCCAAAATAGGCTATAATAGATAGTTCTTACACAAATTAACCCGCATTAACCCACAAAACTTTCTTCCTCTTCCTCTGTAGTAAATTGTCCATTAATTACAAATTGAAGATTCTGTTACCATACATATCATCCCAAAACTCTTAAAAACACAACTACCACTTGACTGTAAGTATATTGTGGAAGTTCCATAGATTTCTACTGGTCTTATTTTTTTATCTTTTTTGAGCGTTTTAAGGCAGCACGCGTCACCCTCTGTTCTCTAGGATCATCCAAAAGAGTTGCAGCTTGATCTCCTCCTGTACCATTCTCGTCTATCTGTCCATCTTCATCCTCTTGATGTTCTCCTTCTCCAGATCCCTCTGCAGCTTCCAAAAGTGTTGATGGGATTGCTTTTAAGACATTGTTGTAAAAATCATGCGCTTGCTTCACAGTACCCAAACAGTACCTTTTGCCTTCATACATGAAGCTCAACCCAGCTGGGATCTCCCATCTGAACCTTATATCTCTTTGCTTGAGCTCTTGCACAAGAAATATAAAGTCCTTCCTTCTCTTTAAAATCTTTGGAGGAATTTCTTTTAGAACCAAAACTTCTTGACCAGCAATCACAACTTTAGTATCATAGGCAGCTTGTATAACTTCATCTCTAATTTCCCTTTTTACAAAATAAACCACCACATCTCTAGGCAACTTTCTCTGTTTAGCAATCCACGAGTTCACACGAAACACTTTGTCCATGCCTTGTTTTATTTCAGATGCTGGATGGTTCAATACCACCTCAAAAGCCTCAGAAACCAGCTGCTTTAAATCTTCCTTAATATTCTCTTTTAGGCCTCTAATTCTAACAGCAAACTGCATCTGGTAAAATTGAGCCAGACTCAGTTAGCTATCCATTTTGTCTTTTAAATCTTCAATTTCCAATACTTTTGCTTCTAATATAGCATTCTTTTGAGTCAAATCTTCCACTTTGTCATCCAGCACCTCCACACATTTAGCTACTTTATGCACTGAGGACAAAATGTCTACCTTCATCTCTCTGAATTTCTGTTCCATCCTTTCTTCCATTCTCTGCTCCAATTTCTCCAATTTCTCCTCCATCTGTACAAATTTAACACCCATTGACTCCAAAATTAACTGGGTATGTTTTTCAAGATCCTTCGATGTCAATACATCGGGAGAATGCAACGCCTGCAGTAATGATTGTTGTTGCACCGGAGAATTTCCAGCACTCCGAAAAGTTCTAGGGGGAGGTTTGGCCGCCATCTTTTACTTACAATTGTGACGCACTTTCACTTTAAGTTTTAAGCAAAGTCCATCAAGCTCGAGAGTAAAATAAAATAATCCTCTTCATCTCTTCATCTTTCCCTCTTGTACTGCTCTGCCTGCTCTTTTCCTTTCATAGTCTCTCCTTCAAGCAGGGATGGTCGCAGACACCTGGCTCTGCTCCATGAAGTCTGGAGCAGAGACGCTAGCCAGCTGGGAGCAGCCCAGGCTACGGGGGAGTTCAATCCTTCAGCCGCCCAAGCTCCAAGCTCAGGCGGCCCCGGAGAACTCGACCCCTACCTGGGGGCTCACCCCCTCCTCTTCTCCTGAGGAGGGGGCTTCAAATTCGCCCGAACAGCTGATCGGCGCTGTTTCGGGCGAAAAATCACACAGCTGAGCCGCGGGCAGCCCGGGAAGGCTGTCTCCGGCGCCGCGGAGCCACCGGAAACATCTCTTGTAAGTTCTTATATAACTCTGCCGGAAGTCCATCTGGACCAGGAGTTTTCCCATTTCTCTTTTTAAAGACTTTTTTTGTGGTTTCTCTGCAGTTCTAATTCTAACTTTCCAAATTCTTCTTTTAATAATACATATTGCTGTTTTCTCTGTTTATTTTTTCTTGCCATATATGTTATCGCTATACCTCTGAAATACGCTTTAGCTGTATCCCATAAATTTTGTACAGTACTATCTTCTTTTCTGTTTTCTTTAAAGAAGAATTTCATTTCTTTTTTTTTTTGCTCTATAAATTCTTTTTCCTTTAATATGGAATGATTTAAAGTCCATCTTGGCCCTTTTTGTATTCCTTTCCAGGTCATTTTCAAGGGATTATGATCTGCCCATATGGCTGTTTCTATTTCAATGTCCTGAACATTCATTCTCATGTCAGCAGTCATCCAAATCATATCAATCCTTGACCAGGATTTCTGACTATTTGAATAAAAAGTATATTGCAGTTTTTGTAGATTCAGTTCCCTCCAAACGTCTTGAATTCCAATTTCCTCCGCCATTTCAAAAAATGCCTTAGGTAATCTTCCTCTTCCATTTTTTCCCTGTTTTGTTACTTTTATAATCAATTTTTCCATCTATTATTGCATTGAAGTCTCCTAGTAAGCAAACATTTTGGTACTCCATTTCTATTATTTTTCTATGTAAGTTTTTGTAGAATTTTTCTTGATTATTATTTGGTGCAAAAATTGCCACTGATAATATTTGCTTTTGATGCAAATAAATTTTTACCATTAAAATTCTTCCTTCTTCATCTGAATACACCATTTTAGAATCTATTGTCTCTTTATAAAGCAACTCCTTTTTTTCTGTTGTGCTGATGCATAATAAAGTTTCCCAATTTTTGAATATTCCAATAATTTATGATGCTGTACTTTTATGTGTTTCTTGCAAACAAATTATATCCAAATTCAATTTCCGTAATTTCCTAAAGATCTTGTTTCTTTTAATTGGAGAATTCAGTCCATTTAAGTTTACTGAGAAGATTCCATTTTCTGTATCCATGTCTATTTATTTATATTTCGGTCTAACAGATCTAGTAGTCCTTTGTTCTCTAGCAAGTACTTCATCCTCACCCTTTTGGTCATCTTCCTTTTTCTGTTCTTTTGTTTGTGCAGTTGCTCCTTGCGTCCTCTCTTCTGGTTGTTTCTGCTCCTTACTCTCCCCTTGACTTAAATTTACTCCTTCATCTAGAATCAACCTATTCAAAGTCTTCTGCTTTCCGAATTGAATCCAGTCTATACCTTGTATTGTTCCAGTTTATTAAGATACCTTCCGGCATCAACCATCTAAAATTTATGCCATTGGCAATCAATTTCGTAGTAAAAAATGATACTGTCTTCGTGTATCTCTAACTCTCTTAGGTATCTGCTTTAAAACCACAATCTCTTCATTTTATATTGTATTGGTTCATCTCTAACTTTCCATAGTACTTCATCTCGTTATCTTCTTTGTAAACTGTACATGTACTTCTCTTGGCAATTTATTTCTTCTTGCATAACTTGAAATGAAGCGAAAAATTTCATCTAACTCAAGTTGAATTTCTCCTCTATCCGCTTTCAAAATCTCCTCCAAGATATCAATAATCACCTCTGCTATGTTTTCTTCTCTATCCTCAGGAAGGTTTTGAAATCTTAAATAATGTTCCGCTTTTTCCATCGCTAACATCTGAATAGTGTTCTCTAATTTTTCATTTTCTTGTAATAGCATTTCTATCTTTTTAACATTCTCATCTGTTTTTTCTTCAATTTTGTGTCCCTCTAAAGCCTGCTGTTTTGATACTTTTAAATCCACTAGGACTTATATTGTTAACAATATCTTTAATAGCTTTGATGTCTTCTCCAATTTGATATACACCTGCCACAATCCTTTTCTTGGCAACTCTTTGACTGTTTTACGTGGTGTAACATTCTTGCATGTCATCTAGGTGGACAGTTAATAAATTCCAGTAATCAAAACACAATGTACACTGTTCCTGAATTCAGTAATAGGAATTAACTTGGTCAACAAAACCATTATCAGGACATAAGTGGGTGGAAGGGAGGGAGACAGAGAAGAGAGAATCTCACTGGTTGTCTATCTGACTAGTGTGGCATCTTGACAAAAAGCCAGTTTTTATGGTCTGAGGAGATAATGAATGCTTAGTACTTCTCAAATATATAGGATCCAATCACAGGTTGTCTAGGACAAAAATTTGTTTTCAACTCTGTATGCAAATTTGGTGGACTACAGTGATCTTTCAAATGCTCCACTTAGTGTTCTGCAAGGGCTGCTCTTATTTTCTATGACAGAAGATGAGGCTTTGGAGGAGAGAGCATATTTTGGGGGGCCCTAAATATGCCTGCAAGCCATACTGGATGTGATGGCAGGTTGGAAATGATCCAAAGAGATGCAAAAAAAGTTTGCTGTAGTGGTCAAATTGATTTTTGTACCCCAACAAGTAGCCTGATCCACAGACTGATATTCCCAGAAAAAGAAAGCTAGAATAGTCTGTGCTCATGCATTATTCACAAAACCTGTGGAGCTCTCTCTTAACCAAGTATTAATAATCCAAGTGCTAACTTAGACATAAAGCAAGTAAGCAAGCAGCCCCTCCCTTAGATAATCACTCAGGCAGAAGTCCTCTAGTTTAATGAAGAGAAGGACAAGGAGTGACATGATAGCAGTGTTCCAATATCTCTGGGGTTGCCACAAAGAAGCAATGGATGGAAACTAATCAAGGAAAGAAGCAATGTAGAACTAAGAAGAAATTTCCTGACAGTGGAACAACCTGACTCCAGAAGCTTGGAATTCTCCAACACTGTAGGTTTTTAAGAAGAGACTGGACAGCAATTTGACTCCCTGAGCAGGGGGTTGGACTAGAAGACCTCCAAGGTCCCTTCCAACTCTATTACCATTATTATTATGTAGAACTTACTTCCATGTGTTCAATGTGGACCTTCAGATCAATAGAAATGATTGAAATTGAGGTGGGAGAGTGGAATACAATACTAACATACATACATGCATGCATACATACATGCATACATATATCTAATATCTCAGACTCAGCTGAAGTTACTGCAGAAGAACTTTCTGAGCCTGAAGAACATTGTGTACATCAACCTTCCCCAAACTGATACCTCCAGATCTTCCAGAATTCTAGCCATTTTGCTCCCAAGAACACCAAGACAAAACTATAAGAGATTTCTAGATTTCATAGATGTCAAATGTAAACACAATCACCATGTCCATCATTTCTTTTTTTGAAGGAGCTGCAAGAAATTCATTAGACTGACCTTGAAGGTACTCCACCAGTACTTTTAATAAGAAAAGTTTGTTTCAAAGAAAGTGCTTGCAAGTATGCTTGAGGCTTCATATCACTAAATCAAATCAGAAATACAAGGAAATGGTCCTTGAGTAGCAGAAGAATATACACAGAACCCTCTTACAAATAGAAATATTTTCTTTATTAAAAGTGTGTCAAAGATACATATCTAAGTTTTGAAATTGCTTCAGCTAGTGCCTATGATCTAAACTTCAGTGTTATGTGGCTTATGTGTACCCTTCAATATTTCCAGTTGCAACACAGAAAGTATGAGTTGTTTTTTCCAACTATCATGGAAGTTGTTTTTTATTTGCGCTAATATTAATACAGAAAAATATTTCCAACTCCAATCTGATATACGGGATTGGGGTTTTTGTTGTTGTTATTTACTTGTTTATTTCAATGTATTTTAAAAAGAAAAATATAGAAACAAAAGAAAAACACACAAAGGAAGTAGAAAAAAAGTTTACTAGGAACCTAAATTTAGAGCATATACAGCAATGTCAAAGTAGTATAGATTTATAACTTTTACGTTGTAGGTGTAAGTTTACTATCATGTTCTCATCATACGCTTAATAATAATGGTAACTTTTACTTAAGAAAAATGAATAAATGAGTGGGACTGTTTATAGATTTGGAATAATGGCAAATACTTTATGAGGTGGAAAAAGTTAAAATTGCCCTGGCTAGGAAGAACACCACCAGTAATTGGGATCATCTTTTTAATTCAAGTGGTTCCAATAAGAATTGAAGATGTTAAATGAATGGCAGAGACAACTAATATTTTTTGTTTTGTATAAAGAAAAGACCAAGGAAAGCTTAAGATTTTACAAAACTCTAATGAACAAAGTGACTTGCCAACTCTATTGTCAAGCCAGCTGTCTAACTTGCATTACAGACTGGTGTATATCCCTTTAGGGATGGATTGCTTCTATTGAGAGCACAGGACAAGCAGGTGGTGTGCATAAATGGCTTTGTCTGAATCTATAGAAATGCACAATCTATTTGAGATTATTCAACCATAAATAGCATATTAAGAATATTGAATAAAAATATTTAAAGATCAGTCTAGATTTATTGCTTATTGCTTCAATATTAAATCTTTATTTTCCTGAAAGTGAAAATATCAAAAAATAAAATAAAATTGACCAATGGAGAAATTATAATGTAGACCAGACATGTCAAACACAAGGCCTGGGGGCCGGATCCGACCCACGAAGTGGTTTCATGTTTCCATCCTGGAAACAGTAAGGGAACGGCCCCCACTGCCTTGGCCCTGGCCCAGAGACCTTCCTTCTGCCAGAGACCCTCAGATCTGTCCCACTCCTGCCGAGGCCCCCATAGGCACCCTTGATGCGAATGATGTAGAGCTGGCTATGCCCACCCAATAGGCCATACGCACTTTAGCCACACCCACCCAGTAGGCCACGCCCACCCTGGCCATACCCACCCAGCCCCTTGAGGGCAACCGCAATGCTGATGCGGCCCTCAATGAAATTGAGTTTGACACCCCTGATGTAGACTGAGGTAGAGGATTCTAAACAAGGTTCTGTCAGGTGATGTGAAGGCATAACTAATTGTATGAAGTTATTAACAATATAGTATTGTTAACAATACTATAATCTACTCTCCTCCCTTTAATTTTAATTAACCCGGACAAGACTGAATGGCTGTACGTACCGGCAAGCCAGGATACTCAGAACATCCCATCCCTTAACATCGGGGACAAGTTACTACCCCCTGTTGATAGGGCCCGCAACCTGGGTGTCCTCCTTGACTCGCAGCTCTCCCTGGAAGATCACATAGGAGCTGTGACCAAGGGGGCCTTCTCCCGGGTTCGACTAGTTCGCCAATTACGGCCTTATCTGGACCTGGATGCCTTACGTACAGTCACCCATGCTCTTGTGACCTCTCGCCTAGACTACTGTAACACTCTCTACATGGGGATGCCCTTGAGATCCACTCGGAAGCTTCAACTGGTGCAAAGTGCAGCGGCACGGACACTCTTGGGAGCCTCCCGATACTCCCATATCACACCTCTCCTCCGTGCGCTGCACTGGCTTCCAGTTGCCTTCCGTGTGAAGTTCAAGGTGCTAACAATGACATACAAAGCTCTACATGGCATGGGTCCGGACTACCTACGGGAGCACCTTCTGCTAATGTCAGCACCCCACCGTCCTGTGCGCTCCCACAGAGAGGGCCTCCTCAGGGTGCCACCGCTCAAGGAATGTCGGCTGGTGGCCCCCAGGGGGAGGGCATTCTCAGTGGGTGCGCCAGCCCTCTGGAACAGCTTACCAACCGAAATCCGGATGGCCCCCGACCTCCGCACCTTCCGGCGCGACTTAAAAACTTACCTGTTCCAGCAGTCCGGCCTGGCCTGATAGCTCTAATTTTGGGGTCCCAGTTTGTTTTTTACTATTGTTTTTTTTTCACTATTGTTCATTCTGTATACCTACCTTATTCTGTACACCGCCCCGAGTCCCTCGGGAGAAGGGCGGTTTATAAAAACAAATAAAAACAAATAAATAAATAATTTTACCTGCAAATTTTATCAAATTTAGTAAAGAGGTGTGGAAGTTGAAGGATAAAGGATGTGTACATAAGCATTCCTGAAAGACAAGAGTTGGAAGGGACCTTGAAGTTCTTCTAGTCCAACCCTGTTCAAGCAGGAAACCCTATATCAGGGGTGTCAAACTGCTGGTCCATGGGCCGGTTTCATCATACTGAAGCTGTGCCCACCCCATTGCCGGCAATGGCTAAAAAGCTCCGATACGTTGCATGACATCACGTGACGTCACGAGTTTGACATGTCTGCCCTATATCATTTCAGAAAAAAGGTTGTCCAATCTCTTCTTAAAAACTTCCAGTTTTGGAAGACCCACAACTTCTGGAGGGTGCTTTGGAAAATAGGCTGATGCCCTCTTCTTTGTGGCAGCCCCTCAAATATTGGAACACTGCTATCATGTCACTCCTAGTCCTTCTTTTCATTAAACTAGACATACCCAATTCCTACAATCATTCTTTGTATGTTTTAGTCTCCATCCCCCTAATTATCTTTGTTGCTCTTCTCTGCACTCTCTCTAGAGTCTCAACATCCATTTTTTTCATGGTAACCAAAACTGGTTGCAATATTCCAAATGTGGTCTTACCAAGACATTATAAAATGATATTAACTTTATGTGATAAATATATGATCTTGATTCTATACCAGTGTTAATGTTAATGTAAAAAGCTGATATTTAATGAAGAATTATTTTAACCTGTTAGATATTTTTTTAGATATATCATGTATGGTGGGTCAATTGGGTTGCAAATAGATGTACAAACCTATACATTCTGGACCTGCTTTGCAAAGAGAGTAGCTATTAATGTTGTCATTGATTTCTCAGTGTTCAACTAGGGGGGATAATATGTGTTTTTATCTTTTTTTTTAATTCACATTTTTTCAATGTTTCTGTTTAGTTTTGTTTGTTCTCTGTTCAATTTTTTGGAGGGGGAATTTGGATTTTAATCTGTTGAAAAAATTAAATAGTTAAACAAGAATTAATGAAGCAAGTTTATAACTATGGAGGAAAGCATAAAAAAGGCAGGAGTCATATAGCAGATTTTCAACTGATGCACTGTATTAAAATGCATAAGCTTTTGTGAGCTGCAGCTCACTTTATTTGATGCATAGAGTGACTGAACTGATGTGGGACTCAAATTGAGATATGGGGATGGGAAGGGAGAGGAAGATAGTTTGGTTATGGAATTAAAGACTGCATGCAAGACAGGATGCGAATACCTTACTTAGAAATTAACAATTGTATTGTGTAAACAGAGAGCCATTTTGGTGTAGTGGTTAAGGCATTAGGCTAGAATCCAGGCGACTGAGTTTTAGTCCCACTTTGGGCACAAAGCCAGGTGTTCAGGTAGTTGCCAAAGTCAATATTGACTCAAAGGCAAAAGGAAGTGTTAAAAACCTATTGAAACGGTCCAGACCTTTTGAAACGTTTTGCTGTACGTGAGTGCAGTAACCTCTCACTCAGTCATGCTGTTAGTCTCATTTTTACAAAACAAGTCACTTTATGATTTGTGGTAGTGTTCTCAGAGATTGAAGTGCTCTGCTATTACTGAGCCATGATGTCAGACTTATTGGTTAAGTCTTCTGCATAGTTGTCCTATGTGTCCTCCCTAGAATCAAAAGAGGATACAGATGACATGTATCCACATTGTTGTTGTTGTTGTTAGCTGTGAAGTCGTGTCCAACCCATCGCGACCCTATGGACAACGTTCCTCCAGGCCTTCCTGTCCTCTATCATCTTCTGGAGTCCATTTAAGCTCACGCCTACTGCTTCAGTGACTCCATCCAGCCACCTCATTCTCTGGTATCCACATTAGAGGAGGAGCAAATGAAAGCATATCTAATCATATATAAATGGTCTATAAGGGAGGAAGGACCCAGGGAGGCCTTGGAGACAGTCCAACGCATAGTGGCAGAGCATACAGGTTGTCCTCAACTTACAACTGTACTTGAACCTGAAATTATGGACATAATTTGTGCCGGTCGTTAAGGGGACATCACATGGGTGTGCCTGATTTTATGACCTTTTTTGCAGCAGTTATTAAATGAAATATCATGGTCATTAAGCAAACATCTGCAAGGAGCATTTTCTTTTGCTGGAAACCAGAAGTAAAGATCAGTTTCTGGCAAAAAAATTTTTTTAAATAGATCACATGCATGACGGTGGGATGCTGCAAAAAGCAGTAACTATGGGTTAGGTACAAAGCGCCCGAAATGTGATCATGTGACCACACAGTGGGTAGCCTTGGAACTTCAAATCTGGGTCTTAAGCAGCCCTGGAGAGTCTGTCATAACTTTGAACAGTCACTAAATGACTGGTTGCAAGTCAAGGACTATCTGTAAGATGCAGGCAGGAACAGCATACACTGAACATGGCAAACAAGTAGCTGACATTATGTACAGAAACATCTGCACAGTGTATGGGCTAGAGCCTCTCAGGTCCAGATGGAAGATTCCACCAAAGGTCGTGGAGAATAAATCTGTGACACGTCCAGATCCATACGGACAGGCAGATACTGGCCAATCAACCAGACATCACGGTAATAGGCAAGGACCAGAAGACAGCAGTGGTGATAGATGTAGGGGTGCCAAGTGACAGCAACATCAGGAAGAAGGAATATGAGAAGCTGGATAAATACTAGGGCCTGAAGGAGGAACTGATGTGGAAAGTAAAGGCTAAAGTGATCCCAATGATGGTAGGAGGTTCAGGGCTATGATGCCTATGTTGGGAGAATGCCTCCAACAGATCCCAGGAACAAAGTCAGAACTCTGAAACTCCCAGGCCTCTTGTACCAAAAGTCTTTCTCTTAAGGTTTCATCATAATTCCCTTCTTTCTATAACCTAGGTCCTAGTTTTTCTGGTCATCAAAACCAGATGTCACAAAATCATTTACTTTCTTAAGTAAAAAGTCCAGAAAGGATTTCTAGTCCTTGATGAACGTCAGTGATAACCTTTTTCTAATTAAAAGAGAGAGTTTTTCCATTTCAGTCAGTTCTGTCAGTCTCACCAATCATTTCTCCACGGTGGGTAATGTGGAATCTTTTTAACTTTGTGCATATAGTCATCTCACCACAGATTACTCTCATATATTGAGATAATTTTCCATGGCTCATAGCTGATTATAACAAATGCTGCTTAAAGATCTAATAGGTCCAGCGAGACTGCATTCCTGCCATCTAAATTTGAATGGAAGTTATCCAAAACTAACAAGTGCAGTTTCTATCCACATGTGCTCCAACCAAAAGGATCATTGCCTTCTTCAGTTGAAGCAACATCACTGCTTTCTTTAAAGATGAAGGTTGCAATAGTAGAAAATATCATACACCTACTCAAGGTTGAACTATGGGGTGCTTGGTATTCTCTAAATTTGGTTATTTTCCTGCATATGTCTTATTGCTAGGCTAGGTAACATCATCAGTGCACTGAGAGCAGGGAAATACTAATGTTTTGCTTCATTTTTCATCATAGTGTAAGTTGAAATGGGCTTGAGTTTTGTTTTCATTCTTTGCCTACTTTAATCATTGTTCCAGGCATCATTTCTACTATTTCATCTACTGGAGCTTCTTATCTGCAGCAGGAGATCACTTCTCTGTTCCAGTTACCAGTGAACTTCAAATTGAATTCTCCTCCTATACTACAAAGAAACTCTTATCAGTGCCTGCTGGATTACTACTAGACCTTAGGTGTGAAGATCTTAAGGTTCCCATTGATTTGCAGAGGTCAGTGGTGGTGATAATAATAATAATAAATAATACGTTAGAGCAGGGGTGTCAAACTCAATTTCATTGAGGGCCGCATCAGCATTGCAGTTGCCCTCAGGGGGGCAGGTGGGTAGGGCCAGGGTAGGCATGGCCTACTGGGTGGGCGTGGCTAGAGTGCGTATGGCCTACTGGGTGGGCATGGCCAGCTCTACATCATTCGCATCAAGGGTGCCTATGGGGGCCTGGGCAGGAGTGGGACAGATCTGAGGGTCTCTGGCAGAAGGAAGGTCTCTGGGCCAGGGCCAAGGCAGTGGGGACTGTTCCCTCACTGTTTCCAGGATGGCTTCGCGGGCCACATGAAACCACTTTGCGGGCCTGATCCGGCCCCCGGGCCTTGTGTTTGATGTGTCTGCCTTAGAGATTAGCCATTAGGCCAAATCAGAGTACAAAATATAAAATACAAAACAGCACAACAATGTATTACAGAATAGAGTACATGACGTAACTAAAAGAAAATGCAAATCATATTTCTGTGCTTATTTAATCATGTTCACATCCAGTTTCTCAATTGTACTATTTTGTTCAGATGAAGAGACATATGTAACTTGGAAGTTCTGGCCACACATGAAATATATTGTTTTAATGTAAGGATCCCAATAGATCATTCATCTAATGTGTGGTCCAATATAATGATCTCTCTCTTTCTTATACAGCTAGCCTACTCAAATAATATATGTGCTATGTCTTCTGTCTCTGGGGCTCTACAAATTTGAGTATATTCAACATAAATTAGTTAAACCTTCTATATTTAACAGTTGTGTCCTGCTGTTCAAATCTTGCTTGAGTAAATACCCCCCAAGATGCTCGGGCATTTCTATGTTTAAATATTTGGCAATTTGGAAGATGCATTTATAGGATATCTATTTTACTAATCTTACTCTCTCTTTTTGAACTTCTATATCCAAAAATCTGTTTAAAACCTGTTTAACTTGTTTTCAGAGATAGTTGGACAAGAAACAGGGAGACACTGATATAGTTCATCAACTGTGCAATCCGAAATGTTTCTTCTGAGATTCAGCCAGTTCTATATTTGGGAATACTGTATTGGGAATCTGTCAATTTTCATAGTATTGTTTGCACCAATAACTGTATGCCCCATACATTTTAACAACAGTATTGGTTGCCTATTATATTCCTTGCCCTCATTTAAAGGAATATTAGCAACTTCTAACTCTCTGCAAAATTAGCTTTTCCCAAGATACTTCTTTAATTAGGAACCTTTGTAAATCAATGGCTTAGAAGTTCATCTTGAAATACGTGAGTTGCTATTTGGTCCCATAACTGATTTGGAAATCTTATTTTCTATTAAAGTCTTGAATTTTTTGATTGGCATCCCAGAGCTAATTAAATATTGCAATAACTGTTTAAAGCTGTTAGCAGGCAAATCATAGTAAGGAAATCCAAGTCTCTATTTAAAAAACTGCTAGTATTGATATGCAGGTTCTGAGGTTTTGCTTGATAAAAAAAAACACAGGAAACCAGAAGTTGCCTTCAAGCTTTAAGTGTTTATTCAGCTGAACAAAGACGGGCTTCTTTAAAAAGAGACAAAAAGCCCCAAATATCAGAAAAGCCTTATTTTTATACCTACTTTGATTACATAAGCAATTTACCCAGCAAAGCTGACACACGTAAGACGTCGCCCTTTAAGGCTGGCACACTGTAGATAAGAAAGAAGAAAACAGAAGTAGCTAGTATGTTCCCTTTTGGGTGTTCCCACCCCAAGACACCATATGTTCCTGGGTGCGTTAGAATATTGGGTGTTTCCTTTGCTGTCCTTTCATGACCTTGCAATCATGGGTCTGCAAGTGGCCAGAGAGAGCGGGGCCATCTGCACGTATTCACAATTGATACTGTCCCCTAAGTCCGGGTCATCAGTATAAACAGCATCCTCCTCCCCATTTCATAGTAGAACCTCATCTTCAAAGGAAGAGCAATCATCCACTTCCCAGTCTATTGAGGCATAAGGATTATTAGTGGAAGTTACAAGAGGAGAGGGAGGAGGAAGCTTATTTATTCATCAGACTTGTATGCTGCCCATCTCACTGGAGGCAACTGTTAAGACTTACCTTAAGCTTTATCAATAAAGGAGAATATTTATAGCTCAGAGTTGAAATGAGGGGTCCTTGATGCTCTCTGAGCCTGTTTTCTTGCAGACGTTTCATTATGCAATGATGACTAGCATTGACGATGTTACCTAGTTTGGGTAATGAAACATCTGCAAGAAAACAAGCAAGCTCAGAGAGCACCAAGGACCCCTCATTTTAACCTGAGCTACAAATATTCTCCTTTACTGGATGCTAATACATCTTCTCTCTTCTGTTCAATAATAAGCCATCTAACTACTTTGATGAGTAGTAGAACAGACACTGCACTTGCCCCAGTTCCAAAACACCTCTCTGGAACCTTTTTCAAAATGTTTGTCAACATTCTGGACAACATTCTGGACAACTGTGTTTCATGAAGTGACTGCCGGAACCGCCCAAGCCTTATTGCTTAATCACACTTGGAATTAATTTACTACTTTTTCTTGTTTTGGAACAGCAAGATTTATGGCATTCGCTGGGGAGTTTCCTTCAATCCTTAACAAACAAAAGTTTTAGCTACAAGTTTAAGAACTTAGAAATCCTTTGTGGGGAATTAATGGGAAAAAGAGCGATTAAAGATTTGCATTGGAAAGTTACAAATGGACTTAAGGGTCCAGATGGACTTGAATTAAGATTTCAAAATTGATTAAAAGAATCCTTCCTATGTTTTGAATTCCAAGGGGGAAAAAACATGATAGGATGGGACTTTGAAGGCTGGACACTGGGAGCCAGAAGGCAATAAAAGTAGTACACTTAAATTTGTTAACACAAAATGGAGCAAAATATTTTAACCCTGGATTTATTGAAGGATATTTATGAACAATAGAATCAAAAGTTAATTTTTAGAGCGCACATACATACACTGTGGGTAAATGATGCTATGAAAGAGGAACAAGTTCTAACAGACAGGACTGAAACAGATTTAACTGTGGAGTGACAGGCTACAAAGTCTGAGAAAAACCCTGATAGTCTTTGAAGATCTGCTTTAGTTACTGTAAGCATCACTTTATTAAAATTTGGCCTCAACGGTTAATCTGTAATAACAAAGAGTTTCCTAAGAGTGTAAGCTTGGTCTGTACAAATACCTTCCTGGATAATATTAGAAATGTTGCATTTCTCCTTTAGATGATTGTTGTATTTCTATATAGGGCTCGCAACTTGGGCATCCTCCTGGATTCGCGGCTCAGTTTTGAAGATCACATAGGAGCCGTGACCAGGGGTGCTTTTGCCCAGGTTCGCCTGGTGCGCCAGTTGCAACCCTACCTGGACCGAGATGCCCTACGCACAGTCACTCATGCGCTCGTGACCTCCTGTTTAGACTACTGCAACGCTCTCTACATGGGGCTGCCCTTGAGGACCACCCGGAGGCTTCAGCTGGTGCAAAATGCAGCCGTGCAAGTTGTGATGGGGGTTTCCCGTTACTCCCATGTAACACCTCTGCTCCGTGAGCTGCATTGGCTTCCGGTTGCCCTCCGGGTGAGATTCAAGGTGCTGGTGATGACCTATAAAGCCCTAAATGGCTTGGGTCCAGGATATCTGAGGGAACACCTGCTGCCGGCATCAAGTTCCCTTCATCCTGTGCACTCCCACAGGGAGGGCCTTCTCAGGGTGCTGCCGGTAAAAGAATGCCGGCGGATAACACCCAGGGGGAGGGCCTTCTCAGTGGGTGCGCCTGCCCTCTGGAACCAGCTGCCCATGGAGCTTAGGACTGCCCCCGACCTTCGATCATTTCGCCGAGACCTGGCTCTTTGAGCTTTCCGGCCCAGGCTGAGTTTTAATTGGGGTTTTAACTAGGGTTTTATATGTTTTATATTTTTCAGGGATTAATTGTTCTTAATTTTTGTATTGACGTTTTTTATGCCCTGTAAACCGCCCTGAGTCCTACGGGAAAGGGCGGTATATAAATTTAATAAAATAAACAAATAAATAAATAAATTCCAAGCTGATATACTGGATATACAAATGAAACCAGCTGTTGCTTTAATAATTAAAAGGGACATATAAATAATGAACTAGAAGAATAACTTGGATAATTTTCTGTTTTTAATAAAAAAAATTATTAAATATTACCTTCCTTCCTTCCTTCCTTCCTTCCTTCCTTCCTTCGTAGGTGATTGCCATTGGTTGTGGGAGGAAGCGAGGGATTGCAAGTCTGGTTAGGAAACTATCATGGGACACTGAAAATGAATTTAACATGACTGTAGCAGTAGCCCAGCAGCATTGAAGCAGTCACAATTTCCCCAAATTTCATTGCCTTGGGAGTCATGGGTCCTGGATTTTGGATGCATTCTGTAAGGTAGCCTATATGAGGTACTTTGGTTAAAAAAACATTTTGCACTGTTTCACTCAGTTAAAGATTACAGTAATGAGAGTTTTATTAGTACATAGATTTTTTTTATCTTTAAACAAATTCCCCAAAACTCACCATTCAAACTTAGTAAAAATCCAATAAACATTATCGGAAATAACAATCATGATATTACATTACTTAGTGACAGCAATCCTGGCACTCCCCTTTGCCATCAGCAGCTGAATTTTATCAGTTGTTAGCCAAGGACCCACCCCAGTCAAAGGCATTCTCAGCTTGGTCCTCCCAGCCCTGACTCTTGGTAAGGGAGCACGTCCTCTTCCAATCCCCGTTACCCGTCTCCCGGCTATCCCTGCCTTTGGCTGAGCTGCACCCTACCTTGTGGGATGGCAAGCAGCCCTGAAAACAGCTCATGGGCTTCCTGGAGCCCTGTAGTTCTGGGGTTGTAAGAAGCCTCTGAGCTGCAGCAAACCACAAAGATGCAGCCGCCCCAGGAAGCCTCAGCTGCCCCAGTAGCACAGGAAACCCCAGTAGCACCACACAAAGCTGCAGCATCGCAGGAAGCTCACACTGCCCTAGCAATGTGGCACAAAGCTGCAACCACTTTGGGAAAACTCAGCTATCCCAGCCAACGCCCAGCTACAGTCACCTTTGTCACCCTGCACTCTGAAGGCCTGTTACCCCAGCAAAACTTCGTTGTCTTCCTATTCCTACTGGTGAAGGAGTGCACCCACCCTGACCCTTCATAAGGCAGCTGCTGGCCATGTGAAGCCATTTTCCTTAGTTAGTTTTCTCACAAGGAAACTGCCATACATAACTTTGGAAAGGAAAGCTTTTTTGCAGCCAGCGACTGCCTTGCCGAGGGGCAGGCCCCAGGCACAGCAGTGAGAGCACAAGAAGGCAGGAAAGGTCAACTGGTGTGGCAGGGGTTTGCGGAGTACAGGAAGACAAAAGGGGGTGAATGGGGGGAGACTGGGATAATTGAAGTGCCTCTGGGGTTGTTAGTGCAGGCAGGTTCTAAGCAGTTGAATTGTGATCATGTGACCATGGGGACACTTCAATGGCCATAACTTTGACACCACCATAACTTTGAACAGTTATTAAATGAATGATCATAAGTCAATGACTACCTTTAACTGTTTCAACCTTAATTGGGTAAACTTAAATATAACAAATGAATTCTAATTCCAATTATCTCATACTTTATCTGTAAACAAAACTTTTAAAATGTTGCCATCTGATCCTGATCTGCAGAAATCCATAAAACATGACCAGAAATAGCAAGCTATATATTTTAACCTTGATCAAATAAAGTGACTTGATATACTGTCCCCAAACTCCCAACAATCTTAGTCTTTTGTCTCTTCAAATAATGTCCTAGGTTAGCCAAGCCACTCTTCTGATTTAATTATTGTCTGCAATTTAAATCAATTTCAGTCTTATATGGTAAGATTTGTTCCTCTTCCGTAACATCATTTAGTCTATGAATAATTGTAAATATTCTTAAAATTGACTGAATGATTTCCTTCTATACCCCGTGGTGCCCAAACTTCAAATTCCCTTGTGTTTTTTCCCCAAATGTGAAAACTTAATTTCAAAATTTTATTTCAAGCCCATTTGCACATTTAATCACTTTGAAACTTTTTAAAATCAACATTCTAATCACTATTTTGCTACATACCCACCTGGCCCATTTTTATAAATCTTTAAACTCGTACTTAAAACATTTCTTAAAGGACTGAAAGAAACTCAGGTAGTGAATATAAGATTTGTCAACCAGAAGGTTCTGAACATTTCTAAAACAGTAAAAAAAATTTCAAAGTGTTTAAGAAATGAGGACTGGTCAAATCTTGAGTCCATATAAGCTACATTAAGGACTCTAAGCATGGTCCCAGCGGCTTGCAAGTTGACTGCGAAACCTAGGTTCCTTGTGTGTGGGCAGTCTCACAAGATTTCCTTCTCTGGAGAGTTTTCATCAGCCTGGATACAGGATCTGGCTGCCGTTTTCAACTGGAGTATCATCTGACTCTTCCAGGAATGTCAATTTGCAATGTTCTCAGGAGAAGACTCCTTGGTTAATTTTCTGATGTTGGATTTCCAAAGAGATTGAAGTTTTGAAAGACTTGGTGAGAAGGGTCAAAGAAAAAAAAATTCGAGACATTATTTGAAAGGATAAAAGATTAAGATTGTTAAAAGGGAAAGAATATAAAGTTGGCTTATTTGATCAAGGTTAAGCTAGATATTGTTCCGATAACCTCTAATGGGATTTTTGCTGATCAGGACTTTCTTTATAGATAGGTATCAGGAGACTTGTTTGCTATATATTGTAGTATTTTAATATAAGATAATGATTTATTGGGGACGCGGTGGCTCAGTGGGTTAGGACGCTGAACTTGTCGATCGGAAGGTCAGCAGTTTGGCTGGTCGAATCCCAAGTGCCGCGTAGCAGAGTGAGCACCTGTTACTCGTCCCAGCTTCTGCCCACCTAGCAGTTCAAAAGCACGTAAAAATGTAAGTAGAAAAATAGGGACCACTCCGGTGGGAAGGTAACAGCGTTCCGTGCGCCTTTGGCGTCTAGTCATGCTGGCCACATGACCATGGAGACGTCCTCGGACAAGCGCTGGCTCTTCGGCTATGAAACGGAGATGAGCACCGGCCCCTAGAGTCGGAAACGACTAGCACGCATGTGCGGGGGAACCTTTACCTTTACCTAATGATTTATTAAATTTGTTTATGCCTCTTATGATAATGGAGGAATGTTTTCTTATATATTTATTTATTTGGGGGTTGATATATTCTTATTTTTTTCCTTTTTCTATTTTTTCTTTTTTCCTCCACTATCTTTTGTTTTTAGTTGATTATTTTTTGTACTTTGTATTAGTTTTTATATGTATAATTCTAAGTAGACAACCCATAACCCATTGGGTCATCATTTCAGAGATATTTACCTAACACTTGTGCACCTGTGTGCAGACTTCTGAGGTCTTATTTGCCTTGCATTCTTGCACATCACCATGTATCCTCCCAACTTGCAACACCTAGACAGCCTCCCTAATTTGCGTACTACCTCTTACTCACCCTCTGATCTGCATGGAACCTCTTATGTAACCTCCCAACCCATCTGACACCTCTTATGACCCCCATGTAGGCATGCAACATAGGTTGGGAAGGTTGTGTTGGGGTGCACGGGGTCTGGCACCTTTCTCCCAAATGCAATATGGATCAGGAAGAGTAAGCAGAGAAGGGTGCTCCATGGGTCAGGGAGGGTGAGCAAGGTGAGCATGGGGTACAAATGAGGTGCAGAGTGGATCAGGGAGGGCATGCAGGAGTGCAGCATGGGTTGAGTGATTGGGGTGCAAGGGTGTCTAGCATAGCATGAGAGGCTGGGGACACTGCATAGGTGGGGGAGACTTAACTGAGCAACCTGTGACCTTCCCTTCTAGCTTCTCCATTGCCAACGCTCCCTGCGTTTCCCACAAGCAAAGTGTCTGCTTGTGGAAAGCTGCTAGAAACACTATCAATCACAAATGAATTTATGCTTCTGTCAGCTTTGCCCCCGACTTAATAGGAGGAACCTGTCAAGTATAGTTGGAAATGGCAAACAAAATTGTTACCTTGAGACGCAGTTTCGCCCAATTAAATCAATTAAATCAAATTATCTAAAAAAGAAGCCGGACAACTAAGCACTTTTGAGTGCTCCACGGAGATCGCCCACTAATTTAAGAATTTCACGCAGAGACTGCAAAGACCGTCAAGAAAGACTTGAATTGAATACCGCCCAGCCCACGCAAGCCCAGGCTAAAGTAAAGCAAAGGAGTCCAGCGTGGAGGTCCCGAAAAATAGCCCAGCCGACCACGGTTTCACGCCCCACGGAACAATTCACTCACGTGGCGCTCGCAAACACAAACACACACCCAACTCATTGGTGCGAAAGAACCCACTTTTGACTTTTTATTTTTGACAAAAACGGAAGTCTGGAGCGTGGAAAATCCAATAAAAAATAATCCATTTTTTTAAAAAAAAGAAAACAAGAGCTAGCCAAAAACATTAACGCAGCGGAACGCACCAGCGAGGCCCGGGCGAAGCCTCGACGGTTTTTATTGGCCAAGGGTTCCTAATGTATAGGCGAGAGAAGCGGCGGCAGCGCTCAGATAACGGGCACGGCGAGGCGGGCGCAGCGGAACACGCCGTTCCCTTCGCTCCCTCTCCCTTCTTATTGGCCAAACGCGCTCTGCAACTGGAGGCAAGCAAGCTCCACCCCTATAAATGGATCTTCTACGGGGGGGGCGGTGGAAACCCTCGCCCAATCAACAAGCTCAGCAGTTGGCGCGCGTCAGAGTGGCGTACACGGCGCCCTATGGTGCTGGCCGTCAATCCTGTGCGAGGCGGCCTCCCGCCGAGGCTTTTCTCTCTCTCTCTCCCCCCCCCCTCCCCAGCCCAGCACCGCTGTAGGATAGAGCGGCAGTTGCAACGGCGCCGGTAGAGGCGATAAGTAATCTCTGGGTAAGCGGCTTCCTTCGCGGCGGTGCCTGGGCGGGTGGGGTCCGACTTCGGGGGACAGACGAGGACACAGAAGGGGAGGGGATTAATGGCGGGGAGGGGCGGCGGCGGCTGGCCAGACTTAGCGGAATCTGCTGCTGCCGCTGCTATCCGTCAATCGCGCAGGGAGAGGAGGAACCATCCGTCCGAGGTGCTGGGGGTGGGGGGGGGGGAAAGGAGGAGGCGCCCGACCTCAAGCTGTGGAGCCCCAGTCGTGCGTGAGCCCTCGGTTGAAGGGAGAACGCAGCGCTTCCGGCCTAAACGCCGGTGCGCGCGCGCGCGCGCGTGTGTGTATGGGGAAGGGGGTGTCTCGGGAAAGGGGACGTTGCATGTGAGCAGGTTTCTCGAGGGCTTGTTGACCCGCCTTCCTTGCCTCCAAGGAGGACGAAGAGGGAGAGCGCGTTGGGAGTGAAAAGGTGGGGTGGGGGCGGGCGAGTAACGTTCCCCCTTTTTTTTTTTACTCTATATCAGGGGTCTTCAAACTTGGCCCTTTTGTGACTTGTGGACTTCAACTCCCAGAATTCCTCAGCCAGCATGGCTGGCTGAGGAATTCTGGGAGTTGAAGTCCACAAGTCACAAAAGGGCCAAGTTTGAAGACCCCTGCTCTATATGGTGGGATTTCCCCTGATTTCCTGCAAGCAGGAGTTTTTTTTTTTTTTTGCGTCTGGAGAAAAAGGGTTGAGCTACGTGGATTCGCTTGAACCGGTGTCCTTGAAATGTATTGAATCTTTAGCCCGGGGTGTGTGTGAGTGTGTGCGTGCGTGGGGCGTTAATTTTACTTTGTTCTGTATACATATTCCCGTGGAGATTAGTTCTTTGGGTAATAAGGTTAGAATATAAATACAAATCAAATGGCCCTGAAGTGTGTGTGTTTCTGTGTCTGTGTCACACCCTTCTCTCCCTCCCTCCCCCCCACATCAGACTGTTATATTCTTCCTCTTAGCAAGGATAAAAATGAAGACAGAAGTGAAAAAAAAATTGTGGCTTTGGTTGGGCAAGTACTGAGAAGTTGCTTTGAAAAAGTGGATAAGAAGGAAGAGACTGGATATATAGAATGGCTAGGAGAATTGTATACATCTGAGGCCGTCTTGTCAACATCTTGTTTCTTCTGCCAGCATTAATTTAGATTTTCCTGTCTCCCCTTTCAGAAGCTTTTGTTTCACGTTTGCAGATAATGTCATTTTCTTGTAAAGAACATTGTTTCATCATCCTCATCTCTCTTGTTTCCTGCGGGTGGAGCCAGGTCCAATACACGGTGTTCTTAGGGTACAAAGCGACTCTAAACTTGTTCTCGGCTGTTTACTGTCTCTTGCCATAGTGATGATTAACAATTGTGAAAATAAAAAGTTGTGGGATGCCAGAAAGAGGATGTACGGTATCTCTTAAGTCAGAAATGATGATGTCACTAACTTCATATGCTAAGTAAGATCTGTAGAAAGGAAACACTTGGAATAATAGAGTGCACATGTACTAAAAATCTGGTGGGGGGTGGGGGTTTTTTGGTAGTTACCCCTAATGTTTTGAAATTATTTAATATGCTATGTATAATCAGTTTGTTTAAAATAAGTGTATGGTGTTCATACCAAAAAGAAAACATTAAAGATTATTGATGCTTTGCTTATCCAGAAGACTTTGCAAATATAGTAAATGTATATTACACAAGAAAGAAGTACCATGTTGGAATGAATATGAAAAAGCAGAAGATTGTAAAAAAACTGATAAAAGAAAATAATTGACTAAATTAGTCTAAAACTGGTTTTTATGAAGGAGAGAAAAATGGTTTCCTCTTATTCCGTAGTAACATAGGAAACCTAAAATGAAATACTACTCAGTTACTAAAGTAGTTGAACATTGGTAAAAAGAGACTCTGGAAAGAACATACTTTCATTATTTGTAGGTCCAGGTCCAAATTTGGCTTGCATTTATTAGCTTTTTTTCCCCTTATCTCTGTCTTTATGGTCTGTGTCTGTTTTCTAATTTTAATTGCAGTTTGTACTATATTTCAGTAATTGAACATCAGTGGATGTTTCTGCATTTATATTTATATTAATGTTTTCTCATCCAAATAAATGCATTGGGAACGTAATTGTAATGACTTCCTAATTATTCTTTGGGACACTCAGAGCTCTTATCTTGCTTGATTCCATATGTCAAAGGAAAGGCATTACACTTCACATTTTTTATTAATATATTTGAGCAATCTTTTTAAATGCTCACAATATAGTACATGTGTGCATATATGTACTAGTTGTTAGTGTTACAAGTTTACTAATGTAAAAAAGATTTTTGTGAACAAATAGACAAACTATTACATCTTACTGTTTTTGAAAAACAAAACTGATTTACTGCTGGATATGAATCCATGAATTAATTATTGAGTGTTAAGATTCGCTTCTAAGACAAGTGATTTAATCCTCTGGTTTTCAACCTAGGATATAATTCTAAATGTTTCAATAAATTCAGGAAAGTAATACTGATTTAATTCAGTAGTGCTTTTGCAAGTGTGTATACCACAGATCAACCTGTTCATGTATTGGGCTGTGGCTTTCCAAAAGTTTTGGCAAATTCCCAACTACCGTAATTCTGGCATAGAATTTAAGGATCTGGAGTGTGCCCCAAAGTGTTGTTATAGCATAACTGCCGATGACTAGAACCTAACTGTGAGAAGTTTAAAAACGAACCTAACGGCATTCTTTTGCCTGCTTTTGATTATTTGTATAAAAATGTAAAAATGCATTGATTTATTAAAGAAGCAGATCAAATAATTTTGATAGTTCTCAGATCTCTTTGATGACTATCAAGATAATTTTTGCAGTTATGGGCTGCTTAATCAGGAAAAACACTGCCACAAATGATGGTACAGGTAGTCCTAATTTAGAAGTTGAGACTAACAACTTGGTTGTTAAGCAGAGAGTATGCTTAGTGAAAATTATGTGACTGCAACTGTGCTTATGATTTCACTTCAGTTTTCCTTTGCTTCTTACCACTTTGTTTAACTGAACTTGGTTTTTTTCTCTTTTTCTTTGAGGACATCTTGGTATCCGTGACTGAGCAAGTGAAATAGATACTACAAAGGTTGTTAATGTGAGGGCTGTTTACTAAGTTTTTTTTAAGCATCCTAATTTTGAACAGCCACTAAGCAAGGATTATCTGTATACTCTTATATAAAGAGTGTGGATTATCTTTAGAAAGAGGTGCTACAGATTTGCTCCCTTATGAGAAATTTGATTACATCAGATATATAGATGTCTTAACTCCCTTGAGATAATTTGTGTAGCATTTCTAATTGTCTAAACTAGCAGGAATTATTTCCAAGATATCTGGAATATAATTATAATTAAGTGATCCTTTAACTAAATTTGTCAATGCTGTGACAAATGGAATGAGATGAGGAGATAAGAATTCTTGGTGGTGCTAGCAGATTACTGCACCATCTCAGATTTTCCTATCTGAAAAGAACAGGAATAATATATACTAGAATAATCTTGATCCATCTTGGTATATTGGGCTAGAAGTTATAACATGTATATGAGTTGAACTGTGGAATATTCGGATCTGAGGCAAGGAACTTTCCTGAGCATGCATGGTAGCTATCATACTATGGCTTCCTTTAATGCAGGGCTTTTCAACCAGTGGTATGGGTACCACCTGTGGTACATTGGCACCTGGCAGGTGGTACGCAACCATCCTAGAAAAGTAGCTGGGGAGGGGAATGAGCTGAACCAGTGGCAGCACGGCACAAGCCTGAGCGAGAGATGGCTGGAGCTGCAGGGCTGTCAGGGGTCAGCGGAAGCGCAAGAATCAGCGCTTCGGGGCTGTCAGGGCTCAGTGGATGTGCCAGGATCAGCGCCAGGCTCCAGCTGGAGCTCGGCGCTGATCCTGGCGCTTCTGAGCCCATAAGAAGCGCCGATCAGCTGGAATGTTGCAGTATCTCCAGGGTCTTGTAATTTACATTCAGATGCTTGGCAATGGATTTATATTTATGACGGTGTCATAAGGGGACACTGTGAAGGGACACTTCACAGTGTCCCAGGCTCATGTGAAGTGACCCAAGCCTGTTGCAACCACCCAGCAGACGAGGGGGGGGGATAAAAACCAAACACCCCCCCACCCCACAGGGACAGGAGGAAGAGCGCCGCCGGGCGGGCAGGTGTCTTGCTCGGCTGTGGCTTGCGGGGCACTTTTTTCAGTGCCATTGTAACTTCAAACAGTCATTAAGTGAACTGTTGTAAGTCGAGGACTACCTGTACTTGATCACTTTTTTCCTTTTTTTTTTGGTCATCAAGTTTTTGACACCTTGCTAGGCGACTGGTGGTAGTCTGATGTTGCCATATCCTGAAAGTGGTACAATGGATGAAAAGGTTGAAAAGCCCTGCTTTAATACAGGGGTGTCAAACTGCTGGCCCACGGGCTGGATGCGTCACGAGGAAACCGTGCCCACCCCATTGCTGGTAATGGGGAAGAAGCTCCGATACGCCATGTGGCATCACGTGACGTCATAAGTTTGACATGTCTGCTGTAATGTGCTACTAAGAGGTACAGACAATGGATTTAAAGCACATTTGCCTGCTTCATATTCCTTTACTGCTTTGTATATGAACTTTCCTGGGAGCGTATTTAATATTTGTCAGATTTAAAAACCACCCATCTCTTCACAGATGGACTCTGGGCAATGTACAATAAAATATTTTTTTAAAAAAAGTGTGTAAAATCGAAAATTTAAAAAATTTAAGAAAAGAGATCTTAAGAATTAGGAGGCAGGGGGAGGACTTTCCAGGTTGGGTTGCAACCAACCCCATAGCTGCATGTTCATCTGCATGCCCCAAGCAAGGGCGCAGAGCCATGTTGTTATGGCTTTATTGAAGCAGGCAAACCAGCCAAAACAATACTTGAAGTGCTATAACAATTGTTGCTAATAGAATAGCAAGTATATTTTACAGTATTTACACTGGCCACTTTCAAAGAAATTGTATTTATATTTGAGTTACATAAATTTGCTAAAGGTTATTCTTCCCTCGCCCTAATGAAGATGCTTAGAAGCATGGTATACTTTTATTAGTTTCAAGTATTAATTTTGCACAAAATCTATACTAAACAGATCTTATGTTAGAAAGAATATTAAAATGAACCTAAATCTGAACCGTTTTACCTGAAACAATTTTGCACACCATTAATGAACTTTGCTACAAAAAGTTTCATCGATTCTTTTTCCCCAAGTAATGCTTATGTTATTTGGTAAGCAAGCTTGGAAATGCCTTAGAGATTGGTTTGTGTCTAGGCCACTTGTTTCTGTTTAACAAAGTCAAATTATTGTATCTTGAGCTTACTTGAGAGATTGTTTCTAGATCTTAGGTATGTTTATGGCCCAAAATAAGTGGAACTGAAGTGAAGAGTAATTTCTGCTATGTAAATTTTATTTATCTTTTGGTCTTAAGAATTCTGAAATTTGCAGATTACTTTTTTATATTTTGTCTCCCAAGTAAATTCTACTCTGAAATTTGATCTGAGATATTGAATGAAATTACAAAGTCATTACTAAAAGCCAACATTGGTTTGTCAAAAACAGATCATGCCAGACAAATCTTATTGCATTCTTTGACCAGGTGACAAAATTAGTGGACCAGAGGAATGCTGTGGATATAATTTACTTGGACTTCAGTAAGGCATTTGATAAAGTAGATCACAAACTATTACTTGATAAGATAGAAAAATGTGGGTTAGATAGCATCACCACCAGATGGATTCGTAGCTGGCTGACCGGCCGTACTCAGCGTGTGGTCCTCAATGGAACTGCATCTACATGGAAGGAAGTGTGTAGTGGGGTGCCCCAGGGCTCTGTTCTGGGCCCAGTGCTCTTCAACATCTTCATCAATGATTTGGATGAGGAGATAGATGGGGAACTCATCAAATTTGCCAACAACACCAAGCTGGCAGGAATAGCCAATACTCCAGAAGATAGGCTTAATATACAGGAGGATCTGGACAGACTGGAACACTGGGCGCTATCTAACAAAATGAAATTCAGTGCTGAAAAAAGTAAGGTTCTACATTTAGGCAGGAAAAACCAAATGCACAGGTATAGTATAGGTGGTTCCTTGCTCAATAGTAGTAACTGTGAGAGAGATCTCGGAGTCCTAGTGGACAATCACTTCAATATGAGCCAGCAGTGTGCTGCAGCTGCCAAAAAAGCCAACACAGTGCTAGGCTGCATTAACAGAGGGATAGAATCAAGATCATGTGAAGTACTAATACCACTTTATAATGCCTTGGTAAGGCCACACCTGGAATACTGCATCCAGTTTTGGTCACCAGGATGTAAAAAAGATGTTGAGACTCTAGAAAGAGTACAGAGAAGAGCAACAAAGATGATTGGGACTGGAGGCTAAAACATATAGGGAATGGTTGCTGAAATTGGGTATGTGTAGTTTAATGAAGAGAAGGGCGAGGGGTGACATGATAGCAGTGTTCCAATATCTCAGGGGCTGCCACAAAGAAGAGGGAGTCAAGCTATTCTCCAAAGCACCTGAAAGCAGGACAAGAAGCAATGGATGGAAACTAGTCAAGGAGAGAAGCAACCTAGAACTAAGGAGAAACTTCCTGACAGTTAGAACAACTAACCAGAGGAACAACCTGCCTCCAGAAGTTGTGAATGCTCCAATACTGGAAGTTTTTAAGAAGAGAGTGGACAGCCGTTTGTCTGAAATGGTATAGGGTTTCCTGCCTGAGCAGGGGGTTGGACTAGATGACCTCCAAGGTACCTTCCAACTTTTTTTTAATTATTTTATTATTACTTCCAGGAAAAAACATATAGGATTACAACTTCAAAATTAAAAATGCCTTAATTTTGCAAAAGGAGTGTTATCAATATATCCAGGATTAGAAGACATGGGAACAATTCAGTATTTCCATTTAATTTACTTAGTCATTTTCTCTTGAGAGGAGAAAAAAATAAAATCCACAAAATTTTCTTGGAGAGCTGTCAACAGTTTAATGATTGCTTGAAAATTATTTATTGTTGTGAGAATACATTGCTATATTTAAGTACTGACAGTTCACAATGCAATTGGGTTTTTTATTTTTAAGAAGGTACATAATAAATGGCTGAATCCATGATTTGGTTGAGGTTTTGAACTACCTAAAATGATTCATAGAAAATTCCTGAGCAGTGATTGAATCTTCTTTTGCATATTTTTGTCCTATTTAAGTAATTAGAAAGATGGAGGAAATATATGAGGAGAATCTTGAATAGGAGGAGGTTTAAGGAAGATAATAATTCCCTTTATGAGCTTTTTGGAGGAAGGGTGACTGGTTCCCTCCCTTTCCCACTTGTTCTGGAATAGCTCTTGCCTAACTGAGAAAATAAGAGCAACAGAGCAACCTTTTATTACCTATTTTTGCAGTCTCTCACATTAAATATCTTTAAAATCTGGCACTGGGGGGTGTTGTACTCTTAAATTAGCTCTGCCAAATTGGCACATACCCTCTTAATGGGCACTTTCATATAGTTTTATTGGAGGGAAAGAATTCCCAAGAGGAAATACTCAGCGAATGGCAATCAGATTTGTCAGCCCTCGTTAGAGGTCCCCCGTAATTGGTCTGCCTCTTGGATCAATAACAATTAAACCAAAGAGCCATTCTTAAATTTAGGATAGTACTAATTCTACTACATTTTCACTCTCTTCCAAAAGCCAGAGTTCAGAAAAATCCCTTAAGGCAAAGGGGACATTGAAAGAATTGATGCATTTGCCCATGTTATAAAAATGCATGAGCTTAAATGGACTCCAGAAGATAGTAGAGGACAGGAAGGCCTGGAGGAACGTTGTCCATAGGGTTGCGATGGGTGGGACACGAATTCGCAGCTAACAACAACAACATATTTTTTATATCATTCCTAATTACATTTTCAGGTCATTTGGCTTTATTGTCCAGGGAGGTTTTTTTTTGTAAAAACAACAACAACACTGTAACCAGTCATAATGACTGGCTATTTATCCCTTTAATGTTTTAATTGTTATATTTAAAATCTGATTCTGATCACCAGTCTTAATAAAGGACAGACTGACTGAACATTTCCTTCATCAAGCTCATGGTGAAGAACCACTTTTTCTACTGGTAAGGATATAGCAGTGCACATATGAAAAGTATTAGCAACACCTAAGTAAACAGTCAGGATGGAAAGACTTTCAAAGAGAGGCCATACAAATAGCAACATAGTAAAAGAAACACCTACATGGCTAATATCAGCAGAGGAAATAAATAGGTTGCTGAGCTCCACAGTAACCTGGAATATCAACACTTGTCCAGAGTTATGAGATTTCAGCAAGGAAGAAAATCCTCACTCTTCACTACTCATTATGACAGGGGACAGTAAAAAAGTATGGTATTTTGTCTTCCAATTACAGTACAAGCATGCGTAGGAAATTCAAGAGGGATTTTTTTGTTACAAGTATTTTTCACTGTATGTTGAAATATCTACATGTACAAAATAGTTCAGTCTATGTATAGTGGTTAAAATGAAGCACATAATGCTTTCCATGGCAGATTTAGGATATAGCAATACTTTTAAACTTGGTTGAATATCCTGTTTATAACTGAAAATATTCATGTTGGATGAGTTCTTATTACAAAGCCTTTACATAAATTCATTTCCTTTTTAAATGATTTTTGTAAATGATTTTAGTTTTTCTGAGATAGTTGAAATCATTCATATTTCCAAATGGTTTATTTGTAGCAAATAATGATCAGGTTGTGTTACATTTGTAGAGCCCTTGGTTTAATTGCTTTAAAAAAAGTATTCCATTCTGAATTGAACACCGGGAAATGGTCTAACTTGTTGCACCTTTCTGGAAAATCACTTAGTAAGGTACAGTTGTAAATGGGCAAGCTGCTTAAAGTTCTGGCAAGAAAAACCTGTATAGAAACTATAGTATACTGTACATAAATTGAAACTCCTTATTTGTTGTGTTATTAATTTAAGTAATTTATAGGGCTTCCCCCTTCCGATATCTAGATATTCTGGATGTCATATAAGGGTTAAAAAGCAAGACCATTGATGTTCCACCTATGGATGTCTAAATTATAAGATATTTGCTGGTTTTAATTATTTGGGTTTTTTAGTCTGGCTATATCAATGGTAATATAGATAATGTTGCCCTTCAGATTTTCTGATTTGTGCAAAGGCAGGGGCAGCCAATAACTTGTTCTTCAATAAAGATTTATATTGTACATAAAAAGAGAAGCCCATGCTCTTGCTTCCATTATCTTGTTTTTGATTAAAAGACCTAGATTCTGGTGAGGCTAATAAGTCCAGAGGGTTCTGCAAAAGCAGAAATATAGTATTTTGTTAAGCCTAGAACCATATTGTTGTATTCCTGAGCTATCAGTTCTGAGCTGCAGGTGGAGACATAAGGTTTGCTCTGTTTGCAATATATTGCCTGTAGCAGTAAAATGTGTCGATCGCTCTGTTCCAGCCCTTACGCCTTGGAGGCAAGGACTTGATTTTAGCTCAATAGAACTTTGCTGTATTAAAATTATTGAATTATACTGCTGACTTGCATTGTCTGGGTGATAGAACTTTTGGAACAATATGCTCGAAAATCTGCTAACCAAAATGTCATTTTTGGGGTATATTTTTCCTATATTTGATGTATCGGTAATACCATCTGTTGCAAGCACACAATGTCACCATTAACACAACAGCAAAAATGTATTGAATTCTCACAATATGTTGCACTTTGAAAAGCCCCACGTTTTTTAAAATATTATTGTAACAAAACAGCTTAGCTAGAAATTCAAATTTCATCTATAGTGATTCTCTCTTCTTCAGGTTTTCTACCCCTTTTTCTTTTTAAAAACTTGGGTTTTGAAAAAAAAACAGCTAGTAAAGCTGATATTTCAACAAATCAGAGATGAAATGGTACAGGAGCTCTAACAGAGCAACTATTGTGCATATGACAATGGTGTTCAGATAGCTTTAGACAATGGCACATTTTATTGAGATAACATCTTGGCTCTAGTACTAGAACTGTTGCTCTGTGTTTCATATAATTTTTTTAAAAATCACTGTGTGATCAAATATTTCTGTCAAAAGGCAAGGCATCTCTCCCAAAACTGTTCACTTACAATAATTGGTACATTTTTATCATGAATAATCTGCAATCAAGGGCATATGAATATGTATTTCATCTAAAATAGTTTATAGCCTATTTAAAGGCAAAAAATATAATGAGAACAGTTGCCTCAAGAATAAAATTGAGTTTATCTTTGGCTTATTAAAACATTTTTGGTGCACTTTCAACTATTCAGGATTATAGCACAGCATTATTGTAGTTTGCAGCTTTGAAGAATCGCAGTTTCACATTGCTATACAGGGAGGCGGTGGCTCAGTGGGTTAGAACACTGAGCTTGTCGATCAGATGGTCGGCAGTTTGGCGGGTCGAAGTGAGCACCTGTTACTCGTCCCAGCTTCTGCCCACCTAGCAGTTTGAAAGCACGTAAAAATGCAAGTAGAAAAATAGGGATCACTACGGTGGGAAGGTAACAGCGTTCCGTGCACCTTTGGCGTCTAGTCATGCCGGCCACATGACCACGTGAGGAGACGTCCTCAGACAAGCGCTGGCTCTTCGGCTTTGAAACGGAGATGAGCACCGGTCCCTAGAGTTGGAAACGACTAGCACGCATGTGCGGTGGAACCTTTACCTTTTATGTATAATATTTTTACCTTGCTTGTCAAGTCATTCAGTAAATTCTGTAGACAAAGACAAACATGTTTTTGTACAGCCAGTCATGTCCACTAATAAATCAGAATCTCATTAGTTTTTGCATAAATAATTTAGAAAATTGTTGAAGAAAAGAGTTGGCACAGTTGATACTATTTTAATCGTAATCAACTGTACATTATAAGCCATTGTTAAATATACAAACTAGCTGTATTATGTAGATTTTCAACATTTTTATGCCGGTCTCACATTTGAAATTTGGAGACTCACAAAATGGCTGTGGTAGAGGTGGCAAGCCAGAAAACACTCATTTATCAAAGAGCAAACTTATTAGGTTTTTCTCTCTCTCCGTAGAATAGAACTCTTCTAGAACCATATAACTAGATCTCCTCTAGAATAAAATAATCCGTTTTGTTTTAGCCCCCCTCCCCCTCAGTTCTTAGACTGGTTAATACCTCAGGTAAGATCCTCTTACCCTCCTCACACATAAATTCTTGCTTGCATTCCTTTACCATTTTGTAGCAATTGCATGGATTATATGTGTTGCCTATCTGTGATCAAAAACAATACTGTAATTTGGTTACACAATTATGGTATAGCATATTAGATTCATTCGTGGGTTTTAGTTGACATTATTCTTTTCTTCAGATCAGATGGAATAGACCAGGGATAGGCAACCTCGGCTCTTTTACGACTCGTGGACTTCAACTCCCAGAATTCCTGGGTCTCAGGAATTCTGGGAGTTGAAGTCCTCGAGTCGTAAAAGAGCCGAGGTTGCCTACACCTGGAATAGACCAATAAAATTATACAACATGAAATCTACTCTGATTATATTACCATTTCAGAGAAGAAGGTTTTAGCTTTTTGTTAGATATCTGACTGGCTTCATTAAATGCCCTGAAATCATGTACAATATTCATTCTGATAATATGACGTTCATCTATACCAGGCATGTCAAACTCGCGATGTCACGTGATGTCGCGTGACGTATCTCAATTTTTCCCCCATTGCTGGCAGTGGGGAGGGCACGGTTTTGTTGTGATGCATCTGGCCCCTGGGCCGGCAGTTTGACTTCCCTGATCTATACTATAGGTAATCTTTTATTTATGATCAGTTGCTTAATGACCATTCAAAGTTCTGAGAAACGTATATGGGGTTTTTTTACAACCCAGATTCAAAATTGCAATGGTTGTGTCTCTAAGTCATGTAACCACACTTCAGATGCTCAGCAACTGGGCCACATTTACAGCTTTTTGTAGTGTCCTGTGGTCATGTGACTATCTTTTATGATGGTTTTGATGAAACTTTGTGTTTACTTTCAGTTTTCAGCAAAACACTTCGTAGCAGACCATGAGTTTTCTTAACGACCATGGCATTCACTTAACAATTGCCAGAAAAAAAGATCATAAAATCATGTGAGACATGTGACTGACCCATTTTACGCTTGTCATGAGCTATGACCATGATAAACAGACTCCATTACAGTTGCAACTCAAGGACTACCTGTAGAGCTTTTACAGTGAAGTAGTGTATGGGTTATTTAATGAGCTAGGACATCAGATATATGTAATATTGGCTCATACTAGTACTGTGTAAGTTTACTATCTGCATTGATTTTATTTTGTTTCAGTAGCGGATAGATACAGAGCTACAAGGTGTGGCCAATAGTTTGTAGGAGAGAGGGAAAATTCAGAAAGGTAAGTTAAAAACAGTAGACAGAAACAAATGGAATGAAATTTATCAGGGAGAATTATAAAGTTAGGATTTAGGTAAGAAAAAACATGTACAAATCTGGCTCGAGCACATCTGAAAAGGACTTGAATGTACTGGTAGATCTTAGATTAATGCAATAACAATGTAAAATGCAGGAAATCAGGAATCAAGGTGAACACAGGTGTATTGCATGCTGACAATCAAGAATCTGAACTACTAATGGTCAAATAGGTAGAGAAAAAACAATGGAAATCAAGGTGGGCTGGACTTAGATCTCTTGTGGGCGCAAAGGTACTCGAGACTCATGATGTGCTTGACGCCTCCTCGGTCTCAGCTTCATCATCTCCTTCATCCAGTGCACAAATGTGTGTAATACTAAATCTCTGTATTAAGATTCTTGTCTTCTGATTATACGTGGTTGCATGTGTGAGTATGCTTATGTGTGACAATGGATGGTGATTGATTAATTGATAATGTGGCATCAAGTTGTTTTCAGCCCTTAGCAGCCATATATATAAATCATGATGATCTGATAACCTGGTCCTTCAACTCTTCCAATAGTGCGTTCCTTGCTATTGTAATTAAGTCTGTCTACTTTGCTGCTGGTCATCCTTTTCTTTTCATTTTGCTAGCATAAGAGAGCTAGATCTTCACATAATGTTCAAGGAAGGATAATTTGAGCTTGATCATTTGTGCCTCAAGTGGGAACTGTGGGCTGATTTGTCCTATGTTCCATTGGTTTGTTTTCTTGACTGTGCACAGTATTCTCGGGAGTCTTTGTCAAACACCAAAGTTCAAAGCCATCGTCAGGACTTGGAGGTATTCTGCTTTTCAACAATCCATTTTAACTGCTTGTTTCTTTAGTATTGATGGTTGATCCTAAAAGGTAGAAGCTACTTTACCTCTTTTATCTTCATTGCCAATTCTAAGGCTGGTTGCTATACCAGTTCTTACTTGGTGGTCTTTATATTTAATTTTAGTCCCATTTTTTTCAGTTTGCAGTGTCCTGCAGACATGTGATTACCATTTGCAACTTTGCCTGGTCAACTTTCCACAAGCAAAGAGAATGGGGAAGCTGGCAGGGAAGGTTGCAAGCTGTTCCTGTAAGTCTCCCTTATAACTTTTTCTCCTGAGGAACCTGGCCAAAGAAGTACAGGTTTCCATGGATCTCATAGTCCAGAACATGCATCCACCCGCAGTATCCTGCCCAGTGCACCCTCCCGCAGCTTGTACCACAGCAGCCACTGGCATACCCTCTCACACCCAGCAGCAGCCACCTCCTGCTGGAACCTAAAATTCTTGACTTATATTCATGAATACATTTAGCAATAGAAGTGGCAAACATTTATAAGTTGGTTTCCTTCATTTTGATTTCCTAAGCTATACAATCCAACTACATGTTCCTCATCAGTATTTCTGACCTTTGCATCCCAGTCTCCAATCACAAACAGCACATCTTACTTGCATGTTCTATTGTTTTCACATTGAACTCAATCCTAAAATTCATCAACCTCTTCTTCTGCATTGTGGTTAGAGCATAGACTTGAACCGCTGATAGATTAAATGGTTGTCCATGGTTTATAATAATACTATTGGGTCATTGATTGCATTGTAGCCAACTAATGCCCTTACTATCCTCTTCCTAACTACAGTATAAAAGCTAATGGTCTAATGCCTCCTTAAGTAACACCAGCTGCCTGCAATTAGTGCAGGTTCGCATCCCACCAGGCTCAAGGTTGACTCAGCCTTCCATCCTTCCGAGGTAGGTAAAATGAGGACCCAGATTGTTGGGGGCAATTAAGCTGACTTTGTAATAATGTCGCTTGGGGTGTGTGTGAAAGCCCTAATAAGCAGGTATATACATAGAATGAAGGCTACTGCTAAGCTTGTAAGCCGCCCTGAGTCTTCGGAGAAGGGCGGGATATAAATGGAATTAAAATAAAAAAATAAAATAAAAAAGCAACACCATTTCTTTTTTGTCTTTCATATCTTGAGTAATAATATGATCTTCTGACAAAGTGTTCAGTCTTAGACCATCTCAGTTTGCTGATGCCTAACATGTTAATTTGTGGTTTTTGCATTTCATCTTTCACTGTGTAGAGCTTTCCCATGTTCATGCTTCTTACATTCCATATTCCTACTGTAATTCTATCTTTGCAGCATCAGATTCTTTTCCTGTATGGCAATATTAACTAGAAATCCCAAAGTGTTTAATTTAGCCACTTTGTAAACACAATTAATACTTCAAAAGGTTTTCAGCTCTTGCTCAGTAGCATGTTGAGTGCCATCCAACCTGAGGGGCCCATCATCTGGTGTGATGTGAGTCATTTATAATTTCTGCCTTAGGATTTTTTTTTTGTAAAAATGCTACAGTGACAATAAGGCATACGCAATAAGGCATGGCTTGCTCACGTGCAGTATGAATTAATGTTTTTGTCATTGCACTTAAGTGATCATCTTCCTCCAGCATCCTTGTATATTGCTGCTGCCCAATATAGGCTGGGCAGATGTGATGACCTTTATTCCTGGGGTGATCCTGCTAACAATATATATACATTTGACATGGATTCCAAGTGTTCTTCAGTCATCTTTCCCTAGAACACCCTCCACCATCATAAAGCAGCATGAATGAAGGGGATTAATATGCTAACATAATTACATATAAAACAAAAATTGTACAGAATAATTGAATGCAAAGTATTCGCTTTTTAAACCCATCGAATGAATTGATATTGCAATGTTTAATTACATTTTGTTGATTCTTAATTGCAACAGACCTGAAACAATAATTTGGTCATTTATATAGGTACTCTTCAACTTAATCATATTACCCAGTGAAAAGATGCTATCAGAGTCCTGATTATTGGCACAGTGACAGAATATCTTTTTAGTTTTTACTGCAGCTGGATTTGCATTGCAATTAAATAACATTGCAACCAGTTAGTGACTTATTCATTAAAAAAAGCAAAGTTCTTCTGCGTGAAAGCTATATACAGATAGTCCTCAACTTACAGCCACAATTGAGCCCAGAAGATTGGTTATACGTTGCCATCATAAGTTGAATCACATATGATCAGACTCAATTTTATGACTGTTTTTATGATGGTCATTAAGTGAGTCACCACAGTTAAGTGAATAACACAGTCATTAAGTGAATCATATGGTTGTAAGTCTGAAATGTATAAAACCACGAGAGGTTTAATCAGGGTAAGGAAAGAGATGCTATTTCAGAATTTAAAGTATCATTGTTTTTTCACCCAGTTCATAAATTTCCTTAATAGACCTGGAATTTCTACTAAGGGTTGCCTGATACTAAATAGGAAGAAGACTTACTGGTTTTAACAAAATCCCACTCCTTTATGGGAGTGCTAGTTTAATTAAAGTGGTAGTGATGAGACACATGAGGACCTATTTTTAGTCTCAATTAACAGGAGCTGCATTTTGCAAGGATTCCAGCAACCTTTCTCCTGCAAGTTTGCAGTGCAAAGCTCTTTGACAATACAAGTAGAATGTTCAAGTAAGCTTGGTAACAGAAAAAAAACAGATTAAGTCTCTCAGATGGAGCTCAGCTAAGATTGACCCTTTACCTGATCACAAAAAATGCCTTGTTTAAATTTCATGTTTTTGTTAAGAACTTTTGTTACGAGCTTAGATCTCACTGGATTCTGAATTGTGTTCTATCGCCCTTAATATTTCTTAATAGCTCATCCTCTTGACCAATACATTTTGTCAGGAAGTTCTTACTGTCTTTGGCTCTAAGTTTTCCTCTCCTTTGCTGTATTCTCCTGCTGCTTTAAAGTTTTATGTCTGAGCAAGACATTTATAAAACCCTGTATCTTGATAGTAGGCTGTAAGAGAGGTGCAGCAATGTAAAAATGGAGGTGCCTGTGATATGCGTCTCCCACTTCATCTCAGCAAAACGAAAAGCTACTGTACTTCCAAATGTAAAGATGACACTTAGATTCTTATGTTTGCATTTACAAAAGGGGATGGAAGGATTTAAAAGCCTACAACAAAGGCAGGAAAGGAGCAAGCAGCAAGAAAGGCAAACCACTGAGACTGAAAAAAACAGTGGATATGAAGGAAAAGGCAAGGGGAATGAAATGGTGATGACAAAAAGGTAGTCCTCAACTTACAACAGTTCATTGGTCGTTCAAAGTTACAGCACTAAAAAAAAAGGTGACTTATGACTGTTTTTCCACACTTAGGTCCATTGCAGCATTCACATGATCAAAATTCAGGTGCTTGGCAGCTGACTCACGATAGTAGCAGTGGCCTCTGATCACTTTTTGCAACCTTCTGACAAGCAGAGTCAATGGGGAAGTCAGATTCATTTAGCTGTGTTCCTAACTTAACAACTACAGTGATTCACTTAACAACTGTAGAGCCTTGGTGGAGCAGTGGGCTAATGCCTCCTTAAGTAACACCAGCTGCCTGCAATTATTGCAGGTTCGCATCCCACCAGGCTCAAGGTTGACTCAGCCTTCCATCCTTCCGAGGTAGGTAAAATGAGGACCCAGATTGTTGGGGGCAATTAAGCTGACTTTGTAATAATGCTGCTTGGGGGTGTGTGTATGTGAAAGCCCTAATAGGCATATACATAGAATGAAGGCTACTGCTAAGCTTGTAAGCCGCCCTGAGTCTTCGGAGAAGGGCGGGATATAAATGGAATTAAAATAATAATAAAAAAACTGTAGCAAGAAAGGTTGCAAAATGGGGCAAAACTCAGTGAGTTTAGACAAAACTCAGCAACAGAAATGTTGGGCTCAGTTGTCATACGCTGAGGACTATCTGTACACTGTTGTAAACTAACTAAGGAAATGAAATGGCAAGGTATTTGGAGGAGAAGGAGAGAGGATAAATTAGAGTGAAAAGAAAGATAAGACAAGGGAAAGAGCCCATTTAGAATAAGTGGGTCTTGGTTGGAAAAAGAACTGCTACTTGTTGAATAAACATAGTTTAATTTCAGAGAAAAAGTTCAGTTGCTATACTGAAAAGAAATTGAAAGCAAATCTATTTACTTACTTGAGGAGTATAGCCATTTCCTTACCACACAAAGCTTTTACCTATAAGCAGATAGTGATTGCTTTGAAATTATTTTTCTTTTGTTCTTTTAAAGAAAAATGCATTAGTACTTTATCCAGAAGTTCTCAGTATGTCTCCAGTTACCATGAGGGTTATATATCTGAAACAACTCACACACATATTTGCCAATGTAGCAAGACAACTTTGAGTGATTGTCTTGACCATATTGACGATGGATCAAATGGGATTAGATATTTTCTATCAACACTGTGATATTCTGTTTTTTCTTGCTATATGCCAATTCTAACCATTAAGCGACATTCATTAATGCTAGATGATGGGTAAAAAAGCCAGTTTTTTTTTGATTAGTCATCATTTTGGATGATGTCTTAGGCAACTTTGCCAGCAATTATATATTAAGTACTTTTTAATATTTTTTAATGGTTGGTGGCAGGTTTTTTGCTTATTTCCTCTTGTATTTCTTAATTTAATTTCAGTATTTTATGCAATGCCTGTTCCAGATAACAGGTAATAATTCTAAGGGTTGTTATTTTAATTTACATTTATACATTTACAGTTTAGGCTTTCCCATTTTGTATGTATGTATGTATGTATGCATGCATGTATGTATGTACATACGTTATCTTTGTACTATTTGAGTATAAAGAAAATAGAAGACAGGAAGTCTGGTTTTCTTTCACTTACATTGGGGAGGATTTTATACATTGTACTAATGAAAATTGGTATCTAATCCTGTGAAAACAAAATAAAATAAAATTGACCGACAGCATGGATGCAGGCCATAACTTATTATTAAATTCTCTTCAGATCATAATGGTATCTATCCCGGAATACTATGAAGGCAAGAATGTTCTCCTCACTGGTGCTACCGGTTTCATGGGAAAAGTTCTTCTAGAAAAGCTACTACGATCCTGTCCAAAGATAAAGGCAATATATGTTTTGGTGAGATATAAATCAGGAAAGACATCTCAAGAAAGAGTAGAAGAACTGATCAACCGCAAGGTATGATTTCAGAAAACATGTTTACTAAAATGTTTTTAGGACTTTTGAAGTGTGTTTTGACTAAAAGAGAATACACATGTTGGAGTAATGTTTTACTACATGACTATATAGTACTCATTTTTTATCATTAACATAAACCTACAGAAGGTGCAAGAAACGTCTGGTTTGAGTTTATTTAGAGGCTATTTTGCTTTCTTGCCAAAAACTTTTGTCATTCTTGAATGTCAGACATTTCTTTTTAACCTACTGGTGTCAGACCATTAGCAGATTCTGGTGGAGAAGAGGCAACTAAATAATTCACTGTTCCTGCACAAAAATATTCATGAAAATCTGAAAACAAAAGGGACGTTGAAGGTGGAAAGACAAGAGGCAGGTGATCAAAGAAGAATACATATAGGTGCCCTGAAAAATGTCAGGAAGTTAAAGTTCAGAATGAGTTGAGTTTGGAATATGAAGAACAATAAAATATGTCTTCAAATAAATGGGGAAACAATATAAGAGGTATTTAGTAGTTATAGCGAAAGAATGCAAAGGAAAGATAGAAGTACTCTTATATTGACTTACATAGCGACGAGGATATGTGTTATACCAGGCTAGAAGAGATTTGACAACCATTTGTCTAAAATAGTATAGGATTTCTTGCTTGAGCAGAAGGTTCGACTAGAAGACCTCCAAGTCCCTTCTAACTCTGTTATTCTGTTAAATGTGAAATACTGATTGAAGAAGTGTGATTTGAACTTGAGAATATAGTAATGTGGATTCCTACTGACTTTATGTGAGATTAGAATTTCAGAAATATTGTATGATAGTGAAGAAACATGTTGAACCTCTCTCCATTTGAGAAGTCTGGTGAAGTACTAAATGACAGGTAGAGAATGTTTGTCTATTGCCCCCATCCCCACCCCCAAAAGAAGGAAGAAAAGGAGAAAAAAAGATCCAGGGAATTCAGATCAATCTGACATAACTTGGGAAGATCAGATCATAAAAGCTTGTATGCACCTTGAAAATAATAGCTATTACAGAAGTCAGCATGGTTTTCTCAAAAACCGGTCTTAATCGTAGCTCATTAGTAGAATATATAAATGTTATTCATGTAATGTATTTTACCAAAGGATTTAACAAAGTAAGCCACAACATTCTGTTTATCAAGATAGTTAAATTTGGGCTGGCTAATATGCCTAATATATTAGGTGGCTTGAAATGATACTAAAATAATGCTTATCAATGACTCTTCATTGGTCTAAAATGAATTGAGCATCACAGGAGTCCAGATCTAATAATTTTCAAATTTGTTATTAATGATTTGAATCTACCCCAAATTAAGGTATTATGGGGTCGTAAAAAGGTATTTGAGTGAAAAGGTGGAGAAACATTTTATAAAATTTGCCAGTGGTACAAAATTTTATTTTTCTATATTCAACAATATTTGGAGTGATCTTAATAAGATATTAAAGAATTGAACTGAAAATTCAATTTCTAGTTGCCTCTAGATGACGGGTGATACACAAATCAAATACATACAATTGATTTAATTTAATTAATTGAGACACCATCCAATTTCAAACAACAAACAATTGAGATACCATCAAATTTCAAACAGTTTACACTATAACAGAAAAAATAAAATACAATACAGTTTGAAAACAAACCAGCAGAAAACAAATAAGAAAGCAAATAAAAACCAAGGCCTGAAAATTTTCAGCCCAAGGCCTGAAAATCCTCAGAATAGGCTATCAGGGTGGAAGCCTTCCATATTCCAGGGCAGCTTCATTCCAGAGGGCAAGTGCTGAAGCAGGGAAAGTATCTCTCTTGCATCTCAAAAGATGACATTATTTAATAGAAGAGGCCCAAAGTATGCCAATCTACCACAAGGGTGCAACTGGCAGCTCAGATGAAACTGTGCAAAGGCCTTTAGCCACAGCAGAGCTCATTGAGCAGGAGCTGGGTGTTCAAGGCTATTGTCATGGTTCTGTCAGATGAAACTCTTCAAAGAACTTCGAGGCATTGTTTACTTTAAAGAATCTTTATTTGAGTAGTATGGCATTGGCATGGACATGGTCGAAGCCAAAATCTGAATTCTCCCCTAAACACATAGTATCAAAGCACAATTCCCTCCTCTAATTAACAGTCATATATCACATTCTCCAATTAGTTTGAAATGCAGATCTTCCCTCCAGTTCTCCAACCTGCCATTTCTTATCATCTCTTTATTTCAAACAACCTTGAAAAACACTCTACTAGGACATTATGTCTAACTAATGCCCATACACATTCTTCCTCCTTCCCCACAGCATTATCTAATTCTAACTCTAAAAGTAACACACAAGTTAAGGGGAAAATGGCTGCATCTTCACATATTGTCAAAGCAAGAACATCTGATGTTAGCAGTGTTGACAGCTATCTTCAGATTGCAGACAATCCTTTAGTGGTAAAGGACAACCCTACCCTATATCAAAGTTGAAATCTCCCTGGATCTAGCTGGCCTTAATAACATCCATTTAGTTTTGATAGGGTTGGGATGAAAACGTATCCACACAGCTTCTAAGTACTTGGCTTGGCTTGGCTTAAATTGGATATTGTAGCATTCTCTGTGTGTTTATGCACAATGCATGCCTTCAAGTCAGTTTTGCTTCCTAGGGTCTGCCTGGGCACATCCCTGTTGGTAAACTTTTGGGAAGTGATCTGCCATTGCCTTCTTCCTAGGACTGAGGGAGTGACTGGCTCAAGGTTACCCAGCTGTCTTGTGTCTAAAGCAGGACTAGAACTCAAAATTTCCAGCCTGGTGCCTTAATTAATACATCATACTGGGTCTCATACTGATGATTCTGAATGCCAAAGTGCTGAATAACAGATAGCAGTTTCATATAGATCTTGAATAGGAGGGAGAGAACATTGAACCCTGAGGTACTCCATAAAAGAGGGCCCAACAGCATGATCTCTTTTGCCTTCCTCAATACCAACTGGAACTAACCTCAAAAGAAGATAGAAAATTCTTTCCCCAATTCTCAAACCCCAGAGCCTAACCAGAAGGATATTATGGTTAACAGTATTGAAAACTAGCAACACACCAAGAAGCACAAGGATGAGTATATTACCTCCATCCAGGCTATGCAACAGGTCAACGGCAAGGGCAACCAAGGCTGTCTCTTACTAAAAGCTGACTGAAACTGAGCAAGATATTCTGCTTTCTCCAGACTTCTCAGCAACTGCAGTCTGACATTTTCAACAACTTTAACTGAAAAGGGAAGATTGGAGATGGGATGATGGTTATTTAGGAGCATTGGTTCTGAGGATGACCTCTTGAGAAAGGGGCATACCTCTGTCCCTTTTGAGGATGTAGGCACTATCCCCTCTCTCAGTGAGGGAATACTCATTCATACTTATCTCAGATCACACAATGAGACTACATCCCTACAGGGAGATAGGGCCCATTTTACACCAGCTAGTCAGAAGGCAGTAGACTGATTGTAATATTCTCTACAAAAAACAGATCCTGTCCTGAGACAAAAAACAGATCCAATGTCCAGATGCTTGTATGTGTCTGACCATTGATGACTTGGGACAGTTCCATGGTTGCCATGGAGGCCACAAACTCCTGTACTGCTTCAGATTAAATGTCATCAGGTGGCAGATTGAAATCCCTGAGCACCAACAGCCTTTGCAACTCTATTGGCAACCCAACAAAAGAATTTAGCAGTGGAGGTAGTGATGCTGCTAGGCAGCTGGGAGGCTGGTACCCTAGCAACATCTCAATTGTTCCCTAGAGTCAACCTCATCCAGAACACCTCAACATATGGTTAACTGTGGAGCGGAGCCTCTAAGACCACATAAAGATTCATGAATGACCAAAGCCACACCTCCTCCCCCCTTCCCCTTTAATGCCAGGCTAATGCCCTTATTCATAAAATGAGAAACACTTTATTACATACTGTCCTGGTCTTCAAAAGCAGAATCTGAAGCCTAGGACCACCAAGCATCTAATAGCCTTGTCTGAGGGTTTACACACCAGGATCACTTTCAAAAAGCTCCTGCCCCTGAGTTCCTACCATACTTCCATTTGCCCATTGGCGTCCCATCTTTCACTTCTTTTTCCCAGGCTAAGTACATAATCTCACATCAACTGACCCCACATGCACTGAACTCATTGTTCCCACTAAGCTAACAGCCGCTATAGGGAACTCACCACCCTTTGGCCTCACCTACCCAAGCATTTGATGGAAACTGGGGGAAAGCCTCTTCAGTGAAAGAGTAAATTTCCCCTCCCACCAAAATGAGGGTGATGACACCCCCAGAGATAAAGAAAGGGAAACCACACACCCCTGAGTTTCAAGCAAAGCCCTGGTGGCAAAGATCCAGGGCTCATTTAGGGAGCCAAAAAGCAGGGCCATCAACATCCCCCAAGTTGTTAGCAGACCAGTATAGCATCTCTTAACCCCGTGCTCATTGCTTTCCCCAACAGCCTGCAGCTTCCTCCTAGGCCGTGAGTGACAAGGGGAGGGCTAGGATACAGATGAAATATTCCCATGTCAGCCAAATATGCCCAACTGTCAGCTGGCAGTTGGGTGGCATAAAAATGTTTAAATTAGTATTATTAATTTAATTTGATGCTGTAACTGGTTTATGAGTTAAAGCTAGGCAGACACATCCTTGGCCATGGCTTCCGCCTACCCATCTAGCAAGTTCTATGAATATAGCAGAACCTAAAGCAATAGACTTGCTCTTGCAGGGCCAATACTGCCCTCTCAAAAGATACCATTGGAGAAAACTTGATAGGCTAATGGAAATTCCAACTTGATTTATCCCATCCAAAGCCTTACACTCTCAAGACATTTAGCAAGATGTTGGTGTTGCATACTGCCATTGTGGGCTGTTATGTAGAGTAGCAGTTTATAACAAGGTGGACATCAGTGTATTAATGATTATGTAATTATTACTGGAATAATTAATGTTACACAACCCATCTTTATGAAATGTACATATCAAAACTCTTGCCTGGAACGTGGAATATGTTGCTTAAACATAAGTAACATGCCCATTATAGATTAGTGTTGAGAATTGTATGAGCACTCTATTTTTGTCTCGTTTAAATGTTTTGTCCTGCTTCTTTTTTTATAGCTTTTTGATAGATTGCGAGATGAGCAACCAGAATTTAAACAGAAAATTGTTCCAGTTGCTAGTGATCTTACAGAAGTAGAAATGGCCCTTAGTGAGGAAGACAAGAAGAATATTCTAAATTATGTTAATATTATATTTCATTGTGCTGCTACTGTACGATTCAATGAAAGCCTACGGTGAGTATGTTTTATTAAAACTAACACAGTTTCTAGTATTTTTGGTGTAAAGTCTTGATTTTGTAAACTTTTAAAGAGAAAAAATGTATTACTTTGTCAAGCCATAATGTCTTGGCTCTGAGTAAGAATGAATGTATTAATTTACATTTACTACATAGGTAGTCTTCAGTCACCAATCACATTTGGGACCAGCAATTCCATCACTAAGAGATGCAGTCATAAAGTGTAAGAACACATGACCATATACGTGATTTATGAATGCAGTTCCGCTAGTCCAGTTGTGTTTGTTACGCAAATCATCAATTTAAGTGCAAAATCGCATGAGCATAACTTGTAACTTCTGCTGGTTTCCCCGTTGACTTGTCGGCAGCTGTCTATGAAAGTTGCAAATGGTGACCAAAAGATGCTGCAACCATTGTAAATGCATGTTGGTTGTCAAGTACCTGAATTGCAATCATGTGACCAGTGATCTGCAATAGCCAAACTTTGAGGACCAATCATAAGTCTCCTTGTTCAGCACTGTCATAACTTTAAATGGTTGCTGAACAAATGGTCACTAAGGGGACTACCTGTACTTTTTACTGTTTTTAAGACTTAAAAATATACTTGCTTAATTTACAATTGAATTAAAGAGTACGACAATGTGTAATTTGAAATTTAAGTTTGTCTCAGAAAAATTATTGAATTCTCTATTAATTTACACGCTTTGTTTTTACACTAGGCATTTTCTTTCTTGGGCTGCTGTTTATGGCACAAAGACTTTAGCTCTTATGTTTTTTTTCTTTTACTTCAACAGGGATGCTGTTCAGCTCAATGTAATTGCAACACAACAGCTTCTCCTCTTGGCTCAGAAAATGAAGAATCTAGATGTGTTTCTCCATGTTTCAACAGCATTTGCATACTGTAATCGAAAACATATTGAGGAAGTTGTTTATCCACCTCCTGTTGATCCTAAGAAATTAATAGATTCCTTAGAGTATGAATTCTTTAACATTTTTCCTTTTCTATTTTTTCTTTTGAGAATATTAGGAGATGATTAAGAGTTGGGCTTTAATTTAAGATCATTTTTGGTTTGAATTAACTCCATATATAATTGCTTGGTACTTTCAATAATATTTTACAATGAACTTGCATATTTAGATATAAGGGGGTTAGATCTTAGCGTTGTTAGAAAAGGTTCTTTGAAGTACTTTTGATCCAGCAGATCATTTCTGTAGGTAGAAAGGTAAAACATAATTTTTGTAGATTTTCCATTTCAGACCTTATACTAGTAGCCTTTGTCTAACAACCTATTTGTTTAATGACTATTCAGAGTTACCATGACACTGAAAAAAGTGATTTATGACCAGTCCTCACACTTAACCATTGCAGTTTCCCCACAGTCACGTGATCAGAATTTGGGCACTTGGCAACCAGTATATATTTATGATGTTGGCAGTGTTCTGGGATCATGTGATCATCATTTGCAACTTTCCCTCCTGACTTCTGACAAACAGTGGGTCAGTGGGTGAAGCCAGATTTGCTTAATGACTGCTTGGTTCACCAGAGAACTACAGTGATTTGCTTAATAACCATAGCAAAAAAAGATTGTAAAATCAGGAGAAACTCACTTATCAACTATCTTGCTTAGCAACTGAAATGTATTCATTTATTTGTTAATAAATGAAGGTCTACCCAATTGTGTTCATAATTCGAGGACTAATGTACCCTCTGAAAGTCTGCTCCAGTATATTGGTTTGTATAAAATACAAAACTGCTGTTGGAAATTTCAGAGGGAGAAGATTGGCAAAGATCGCACTTTTCTTTTCTGCTCATATAGAGTGAAATTCTGGATCCAACCAAAGTTTGTTTTTCTGGTTTTCAGATAGAAATGTTGGTGGTAAATTGTATTATAATTGTTAATAAATACACTCTTCTGGGGTGTGATAGCTGTTCAGTTAGAATGAACGAGCTACGTGCTTTTGTGTGTATATGTAGGGGTGTAGGTCTATACATATATTGTATATAGTATGTATATGTTGTATATAGTATGTTTAGGTGTGTGTCATGTATTTGTTCACTTTGAGACTGGGCAACTAAATTTTATTTTTGATGTGTGTCGTTGTGCCCACAGTAAAAAAATGACAAGGTTATCTTATCTTTTAAATTTGGAAGATCTTAATGAAATTAAGCTTTTTAGCTGTTTCTTTTAGTGTGACCTTTCTCCTAGTTATCCCCATTTGCTATTCTCTAAGTCTGAAGTCCAGACATAACTTCATTGTAAGTTATTGAAATGAATGGAAGTGAGTTAACATAATTACATTTTTCAGGTTGGTTTCAGTAGATTTGAAGAACACCTAAGGCTGCAATTCTGTGTATTTAGGAATAAACTTGTAAAGTTCATCAGACTTTTAGAATTGCACTCTTAATACAAATTAAGTTTACTATTAATGATTTAAACAAGGGGTCTTCAAACTTGGTAACTTTAAGACTTGTGGACTTCAGCTCCCAGAATTCCTCAGCCATCATGGCTGGCTGAGGAACTTTGGTAGTTGAAATCCACAAGTCTTAAAGTTGCCAAGTTTGAAAACCCCTGATTTAAACAGTGGTATAAGAAATTAGGTTTTCCTTCCATGAAATTATTACTAATTGCAGCTACAAATTTACTTTTTTGATACAAATTTTCATCATATAAAAATGAAACTAAAAACCAATGCCTCGAAAATGACAAATCTTAAATTTAAAATAACTTAATTAAGCCTCTTACAGTAAAAAAAATGTCCTTTCAAATTGACTTTCTACTGTAGAAGATAGACATGTTTAACTACTCTTAGTTACAAGTGGACCTGGTGTTAGATTTTTAGCAAAAAAAATGCTTTTATCTTTGAAGTGCTTTAGCTCTGAAATAAAAAAAAGGTAGCTTAATTTAATTGGTAGGAAATAGTATTGGGTTTTGTGTTGGGCAGTGATATAAAATTTCTAAATAAAGTTGTTACAAGATATATTATGCTTGTTGGACACTTGAAAGTGGTGATACTTTATATGTTAACGTATTATATTTTATTTTTCAGGTGGATGGATGACAGTCTAGTAAATGATATTACACCAAAATTAATTGGAGATAGACCCAATACCTACACATATACAAAAGCCTTAGCAGAATACATTGTACAGCAAGAAGGTACAAAATTAAACATTGTCATTGTGAGGCCATCAATTGTGGGTGCCAGCTGGAAGGAGCCTTTCCCTGTAAGTCAGTGTTTTTTCTTTATCAATATTTTGTAATTAGTATCTATTGTTGAACCTTGAGCTATCTTTATTGGTCAGACATTGGAAAGAGTTATGTGAAAAGTTGGATGTAGGCTGACCTGCCTGTGCTTTCTGCCTTAAATTTCTTTTGTGAAGGAAAAGCATGTGATTGTGTGGGTCTTTGCTGATCCAAAATACAAGAGGATATAGAAAACTGCTTTACATAATTTTGGACAATTGATTCTTCAAGGTCAACCTCATCTCTGTTAACTGGGAGTCTTCAGAAATTCACACTTGGGTTTTCTTTAATGTGTACTTGAGGAAACTAGGGATCAAACTTTGGTATTTCTACATGCAAAGCAAGTACCTGCCTCTAAATTATAGCTTCTCTCTAGTAAAGAATTCATATATCCAGCTACAAGAACCTATACTTCTCAATTATATTACAATAACAAGGATTGGTCAACATGTTACTAATAATTACATTGTTGAACAGGATATTTCAGAAATGCTAGCATTATATTTTAAGCTACCGCTCCCACCATGTTGCAGTTGTTCCTTTGGAACACCTTGTTAAAAAAGCTCTTGAAAACATTCCTACTGCCTTGATATGTATGTGAAAGTAATTACAGAGCCTTTTGCATTCATAGCATATTAGTACTAATAGTATCAGCTTAAGGAGATACTAATTCAAATCCTTAAATTTTAGTATCTGCTCATTTTATCGTAATGAGAACTAAGCAGAATTATTTCCTTGTTCTAAGACCTATTTTTGCTGATAAATTTTTTTTTTATATTTTTATTAAGTTTATTGTTTAAAAACATTGGACACAGTACCAGCGGGCTGACAAGCCTTCTTGTCTACAATGTTCATATATATATATATATATATATATATATATATATATATATATATATATATATATATATATATATATATATACATGTATATATGTACATCAAAGATACACTTAAATACACTTAAGATACAAATCGGTGAAATAACACAATATTTAAAACAGTGAGCCAGTCTGTAAAACCTAATAGAGACCTTCCTTTTGTTCCCGCCAAAGATACAATTTGTTCCAAATTCTATAGTAATCTGATTGATCTTTATTCTTTAGTTCCAAAGTTAGTTTATCCATTTCTGCGCATTCCCAAATTTTCCTAATAACCTCATTTTCTCCTGGAATCTCATTCCTTTTCCATTTTTGAGCAAATGACATTCTAGCTGCTGTGATAATATGGATCATCAAATACAGCACATCTTTAGGATATTTCTCTTTCGTAATTCCCAATAAGAAAAATTCTGGACTAAACTCAATATCTTGTTTTAGTATTTCTTTCAGCCAAATCCAAATCATTTTCCAAAATTTTTGTGTTTTACTGCAAGACCACCACGTATGGAAATATGTGCCTAGTTCTTCAGAGCACTTCCAACATTTGGGAGATGCTGTTGTATACATTTTGGCTAAATGGGCTGGGGGAAGATGCCATCGATAGAACATATTAAATAAATTTTCTTTATAAGATGAGGCCAGTGTTATTCTTTTATTTCTGTCCCAGAGTGTTTGCCATGTATCTAAATCAATGCCATGTCCTAGATCAGGGGTCGGCAACCTTGGCTCTTTTATGACTCGCGGACTTCAACTCCCAGAATTCCTGAGCCAGCTGGCTCAGGAATTCTGGGAGTTGAAGTCCGCGAGTCATAAAAGAGCCAAGGTTGCCGACCCCTGTCCTAGATTGTTAGCCCAAATCAACATGGAATCCTTCACTTGCTCTTCAAACAGCTTGTATCCCAAGAGCAAATTGTATAATTTCTTTATCTGTTTGGTATCTGGACCCAATAATATTTTATCCAATGCTGTTTCAGAGGTATATATCCCCCATTCTTTTTTAATCCTTCCTAAATCTTGATTGGATCTGTAAGTAGGCCCACCAATCGAGTTTTATACCTTGTGATTCTAGTTCATTTCTAAGTTTCAATTCCCCCTCCTCATTCATAATATCCTTATACGAAATTATGTTACCCACATCAAATAGATTTGGGTAAACAATCGCTTCGAGGGTGGATAGCCAGACCGGTACTTTAGTATAATTGTGAGATCTAATTTTTTTCCAGGTATTAAGTAATGCTTGCCTAATCCGATGTTTTTGAAAATGTGAAAATAGACCTTGTTTCTCCATCCATAAAAAAGCATGCCAGCCATATTGCAAATCGTGACCCTCTAAAGTCAATAGTCTTCTATTTTTCAAAATTACCCATTCTCTAATCCAATTCAAAGCCGCGGCGTGGTAATATAATTCCCAGTCTGGCAATCCAAAACCCCCGTTTTCCTTCGTATCCTGTAAATATTTCAATTTGATTCTTGATTTTTTCCCCTGCCAAACAAAATTTAGTGATAATTTATTCAAATTTCGGAAAAACTTAGAGTCGAGTTGTATTGGGATATTTTGGAACAAAAACAAAATTTTGGGCAGGATATTCATCTTGATGACAGCGATTCTCCCCAATAATGAAAGTTTCAGATTTCCCCATCTTTCCAGATCACCTTTTATTTGATTCACTACATTATCATAATTATCTTTTTTGAGTGAGGTGCATCTAGCCGTAATATTAATCCCTAGGTATTTTATTTTCTTGACTATTTCTATATCCATGATTCCAGCCAAATTTTCTTTTTGTTTATTAGTCATATTTTTGACAATCATCTTGGTCTTATTTCTGTTTATTCGCAGTCCGGCAACCTCACCATATTTAGATAGTTCTTCCAATAGTTTTGGTCCTGTCTGATATGGATCCTCCATAATAAAAACCAGATCATCCGCAAATGCTTGAAGTTTAAAAGTTTCCTTTTTAATAGCTAATCCTTTTATCTGTGGGTCATTTCTAATAATTCTCGTTAATATTTCAAGTGTCAATATAAACAGCAATGGTGATAGAGGGCAACCTTGCCGTGTTCCCTTTTGAATTTGAAACTTCCTAGATGCTTCCCCATTAATAATTATTTTTGCTTCCTGGTTAGTATAAATTGCCCTAATTATATTTATAAATTTTTCACCCATATCCATGAAGCTAAGTTGTTGATGCAAAAATGACCATTTAACATTGTCAAATGCCTTTTGGGCGTCTAAAAAAAGTAATGCCATCTGTTGTCCACTATGTAGTTCATAATACTCCAACGTATCCAATATTATTCTAATGTTGTGCTTAGTGTGTCTCTTAGCGAGAAAACCATTCTGGTCTACGTGTATGAAATCATTCAGAAATCGTTTCAGTCGTTCCGCTATAATTGATGTAAATATCTTATAGTCCGAATTAAGAAGTGATATGGGTCTATAATTTTGGATTAATGTATGATCCGTATTGTCTTTCGGGATGAGAGCTATGTTTGCCTCAGACCAAAATTTAGGCGTTCTTGCGCCTTCTAATACTGCGTTAAATACCTCCAGTAGGGGTTGTGCTAAGATATTTTGTTGTTCTTTATAGATTTCTGACGGGAGACCGTCAGGGCCCGATGCTTTATTGTTCTTTTGTGCATTAATAGCTTTTATCACCTCAGATAACCGAATTTCCTCGTTTAGCATATTTCTGGTATCTTCTGTAACCTTGGGTAGTTTGGCTTTTTGAAAACATTCCTCCACTTTCTCCACAATTGCCTGACTATCTTCTTTATATAAACGCTCATAAAATTCCTGGGCTATAGTTTTTTTCTCCTCTTCCTGGTGGAATATTCTCCCTTCCTCATCTCGTAATTTGCGAATCCAGTTTTTTTCCTTTTGTTTTTTCAATTTATATGCGAGCCAACGGCCCGGTTTGTTTGCATTTTCAAAAAAGTTTTGTTTCGTGCTTCTCAATTGTTGTGCTAATTTCTCTTTATCTAAGATATTAAGCTTGTGTTTAATCAAGTCAATAGATTGTTTAATATTCTCTTTTTGTGGGTCTTGTTGGAGTATAACTTCTAAACTTTTATATTCCCCTTCTAACCTTTCCCGTTGTTGTCTTTTCCCCTTGTTCTTATTTATCATATATGCCCTCGCTACCCCTCTCATTATTGCCTTAGCTGTGTCCCAATTATTTTGTACTGAGGTGTCTATAGCTTTATTTTCCTTGAAGGAGAGACTTAGTTCTCTCTCCATCTTGGATTTAAACTCATCTTCTTTTAAGATTGCTCTTTGTAACGTCCATCTGGATATTTTTTTGGAGCCTTTCCAGCTAAATTTAATAGGATTGTGGTCTGCCCAAGTACCTGTCACAATATGCACCTCGTCTATTTCAGAACTAATTTCTTTTGTCATCCATACCATGTCTATTCTAGACCATGAGTTGTGTCGATTGGAGTAGTATGTATATTGTCTTGCCTTATGATTTCTCTCCCTCCAGACATCTTGAATATTTAGGTCATTAGCCAAGTTGAGAAAAGATCTCGGTAAGGTTCTTCTTTTCTTTTTCCTAATCGTCTTACCCATATAATCCAAATTCGTATCTAGGATAGCATTAAAATCTCCTATTAAGCAGATCTCCTCATAATCAATGCTACATATCTTATTGTGGAGTGTTTTGAAAAACTGTTCTTGGTTATGATTTGGAGCATATATCTCTACCATCATGACCTTCCTATGATTTATTGCAACCTCAACTATCAGTATTCTACCCTCTTTATCGTTATAGATTTGTTTTGCTATCAATTTTGGGTTTACATATAATGCCACTCCTCTCTTTTTCTTGTGTCGGTCTAAGGAAACGAATAGATTCCCTATTTTTGGTTGTACTAACAAGTATTTTTGTTGTTCCTTTATGTGGACTTCTTGTATTGCAACGATATCCAATTGTTGATGAATAAGCCTATTAAAAAATTTCCGCCTTTTCACTGGCGAGTTCAGTCCATTAATATTTACAGACATAATACTACACTCACCTCCCTTCATCTTACTTATTTCTGGTTTTTGTAGATCTCGTGATTCGGGGCTCTCTCTCTTCCTTGTCTCTGGCTCCATGTTTCTCTGTTAACTCTCCAGATTTATTCCTTCTATCCTCTATTGCTAAGACCTTCCCATCCATTGCTACTCGTATTGTATCTCTTTCTCTTACCTCCCTTCCATCTTGATCTTCTGATTCTGCTTCCTCTTGGCTATGAAAGTGGAGTTTGTAAAAATCTTCTGCCTTCTCTATCGTGTCCAGTCTATACCTTCTATCCTGCCATGTGACTAGAATACCCTCTGGAGTTAGCCATCTAAAGTTTACATTTTCCCTAATTAATTTAGATGTTAAAAATTGATAGCCACGTCTCAGATCCCTCATCCTTTTAGGTATCTGTTTAAGGATAGTAATTGGTTGACCCCGAAATTCTAATGGTTCCTCTCTAGATCTATGCAAAAGCTCATCCCGAATTGATTTTTTAACTAGTCTTACATGTACTTCTTTTGGGAGGTTGTGTCTCCTCGCATAATTAGTTTGGACCCTGTATGTTTCATCAATTTCCGCCAACATTTCCTCCTTCCCTACACCGAGTGCCTTTGCCATTAGTTCTGCCATCATAACCAACAAATCTTCCCCCCTTTTTTCTTGAACATTTTGGAAGCGTAGATAATGAGCAGCCTTTTCTGCTTCCAGAAAAATGACTGTTGTCTCTAACTCCTTATTAGCCTGAAGAAGTGTTTCATTTAAATCATCTACTCTCTTCTCCTCTTTTTCCATTCTAGCTTCCATATCTTGAAGTCTTTGTTCATTTTTAACTAATTGTTGTTGAATCCCTTCAAATTTATCATCTATTGCTTGGATTTTCCCCTTAAGTTCACCAGTATCGTTTCTTATTTGGCCTATTTCTCTCTTCATCTCCTCGTGGTTTTTGGCCATTGCCTCGTGTAACTTTTGCAAAAGGGCATGTAGGTCTTTAAAAGAATTTGAGTTAGATCTTTCCCTTTGCAACATATCCTCTATGGATTTCTGATTGGAGGGACTTGAGGACATCCCTTGTCCCTGTGTTGCCGCCTTTTTGCCAGCGCTAGGCTTAGTTACTCCCAAAATACTTGTCATGTTTTTCCCGGTTGTAAAACGCGTTTTATCAATATGTAATACCCTTAATCTTATATGAACCTTTTAGCTCTATGACAAAAAGTATGTATAACAGTTACAACCAGATACTTATTACCAACTAAGCAAATTATATAATAGAATTCTGTAATATATATGTCTGAATATATTCAAAGTCACGTTCTTTTTTTTCCGTTTCCGGCACAGAGATTAACACCTTTTTTGTCTTCCTCTACTGTCAAAGACCAGTAGGTGTCCCACTATACAGACCTCAATTACTAAATTGCTGTGTCAAATGGCCGCCCGCAACAAGTAGGGTAAAGTTTCAAAAGTTCAAAATTTACCAGGGTAAACCAGGCTAGTCACTTTCCACGCCCGATATTCAAGAGTTCAGTCTCCAAGGCTCCAAGATCAGGCTTTGACCTGTTGTATTTTATCGATTCGCCTGGCTTCGCGACAGATTAACAGCTTACATTAATTTACAGCAATATCCCCAGCTAGAATGCAGTCATATGGTTTCCCGGTTTCCTCTTCTTGCCGTTCTCGCCTAACGCCTCCCTCAGCCCTTCTATCGCCGCTTGTACCCTCTCCGTGAGGCACCCACTTCAAACCAGTATCTCTTTAGCGCTTCCTATTATTTCCAAAAGTAAATATTCGGATATACTTTCCGTCAGCTCCGCTCTACTGTTGTCCCGCTGAGTTCGTGCTAGCTCCGTCCCTCTGTCAGATCTTTCATGTCGGCCATTACTGGCCTCCTTCTCCCCGGTTCGCTCGCATCAGACTTTCTCCGGATCTCCAACACGAACCGCCGCTCATGAAGGTTCTCCGGGCTGCCTGCAACTTCGGATGTCCCTACAGGACCTCCTGAAGCTCCGAAAAGCCCCCGCGAACACTGGGTGAGAGGTTGTGTGTGAAGAGAACTCCGTTCACACAGCCGCCCGCTCTGACAGCTGGCTCCGCCCCCCCTATTTTTGCTGATAAAATTTGAAGTAATTCAAAATTTGACGACTCCTTTGATATATAATTCCTGTAATTTGTGCTTCTGAAGTGTCACAACTGTATTAAACTCACACAGATGTATATTTTTAAGCAGTGGATATATTGACTTGCAAGGTAAACCAGGATTCTTGATATTTCGGTTATACCCCAAATGTATCAGTTCTTGGAGCTTGCCTTGTTCCTGGTTAGCTCTTCCATTATAAGTAACTGAACTGGAAATAGTTCTATTAAAGAAGTTTTCAAGTTGTATTGAGGTATGGTTTATGTTACCATGAGTTATTGACTAGGTTTGTACAATATATTAAGCCAAAAAGTGATATATTTGTATATTGTTCAAACTCTGAATTCCAACTCTATCCTCAAACTGTGTTAATTCTTAGACTGAAAACATGAGAGAGGGTTGGGAGGGACAGATTAGGATTCCTATTTAAACAGAATGCTAAAAAAGACAATTTATGGTTTGTTGAGTTATTCATGCTAGCTTCAAGAACCAGGTTGGGGTAAAAGTTCATTTATAAGATCTTCCAAAATCCCAGTTTACCATTATTTATTTATTTATTTATTTATTTTTGGGACTTATATGCTGCCCTATCTCCCGAAGGACTCAGGGCGGCTAACAACAAGATGTAATATATGAGGCTCTGGGGAGTAGAGGGAGAAGAAGATACCTATTGATAAAGCAGTCAGTGCAGTTTTCATGTCTAATAAGATTTTTTATCTGTTGGATCAAAAACTGCTCTATAAACATAGTTATGCTAAAAAAATCATTATTTCTTAAGCCATTTGAAAATGTATATGTTTATTTATTTAGCAAATTTATATAGCTGCCCCATTGCACAAACAGTGAGTGACTTTGGGCAGCATACAGCAATTAAAATAAAACAATATTTAAAAACAACTACCGTATTTTTCGGACCATAAGACGCACCTGACCATAAGACGCACCCAGTTTTTAGAGCAGGAAAACAAGAAAAAAAATATTCTGAACCAAATAGTACCGGTATACTAGGAAGGAAGGAGGGGAGAGAGAGAAGGAAGGAGGGAGGGAGGGAGGGAGGAAGGAAGAAAGAGAGAGACAGAAAGAAAGAAAGAAAAGAAAGAAAAAGAAAGAAAGAAAGAAAGAAAGAAAGAAAGAAAGAAAGAAAGAAAGAAAGAAAGAAAGAAAGAAAGAAAGGTACTGGTAGTTTCTTTTCCCTGAATAGGTTTTCTAAGATGCCGAAGCAATTTCAAAAAATTAGCAGTATTATCTTGCAAATGGGAAATCACTTCCAATAAACTTCGCAGAGGAACCTGCAGGGACAGCTCCTCACGGCTTTGCTGGGGCAAGTCACCTATGAGGTTTAGTTTAGCAAAAACTATTTCTTTAGCAGCAAGGTAAAAGAAAGAAAATGTGCGCGCGCAGGGAGGGGGGGGCAGTCAGAAGGCATGGCAGGCATGTCCGTATTTCCTCCCCTGCTGACCAATCACAGGGTCGGGTGGAGAATTCCACGTCTTTATTCAATCACGTCTCTCCAATGGAGCTGATGGACTGCATTGACTGAACGGGAGACAAGTGTTTTCGCTTACCTTCGGACCATAAGACGCACCTCGTTTTTCCACCCACTTTTGGGAGGGGAAAAGTGCGTCTTATGGTCCGAAAAATACGGTACATGTTGGTATTCATAACTAACATTTGTCATTTCTTATCTACACATTTCTCTTCTAAAAAAGCACATTCTTTAACCATACGGAATGTTTCAGGTATGAATGTAATATAATATTAGATATTCAGACATTTGATTAAAAAAACTTAGTTCTATTAAAACACAATTTAATACAAAATATTTCATTGTTCATTATGTTATTTCTCAACAGGGATGGATTGATAACTTTAATGGACCCAGTGGCCTTTTTATAGCTGTAAGTAACAGTTAAATGAAGGTCTTTTTCCTCTTAAAAACTGAATTTATTTGAAATGGCTTTCTTAATGTGTATTTTTATTTTTTATTTTAAGGCAGGAAAAGGAATTCTTAGAACAATGCGAGCCTCAAATAATGCAGTTGCTGATCTTATTCCTGTAGATGTAGTCATCAATGCAACAATAGCTGCTGCTTGGTATTCAGGAGTTAATAGGTATAACAGGTGACAATTTTTTTTATATAGGTTAAGCAATAGTTTTATAATATTAAATTATAAGTTATATAATATTAAGTTTCTCAGAATATTGATGTTGTTTGTGTTTGTTTTTACACCCATTAGGCTCCTTCAACTTATAGACAGGTCTAGGCTTTAATAACAAGTGCAGTTCTGCCCAGTTCATCTGAGTTACTCACCACATCCACTATCCTTAGCCTGAAATTTATGATGCAAGGTTAGGGAGTGTATGATCTTTCATTGTTCTGAACATAAGTAATTGTTCAGATATGCTTGAGTTTTTGACAGCACTCTTTCTTTGAAGATATTTGCAAACCTTTATTTATTTGTTATTTATGAGATATATGGGCTGTCCCAGTCTGTTGCAGCTCTAGAAAGCTTATAGAATACAGGTAGTTCTCAACTTACTCATTTAGCAACTGTTTGAAATTACCGTGGCACTGAAACAAAGTGACTTATGATCAGTCCTTGTACTTAGCAAGCATTGCAGCATCTCCAGGGTCACATGATCAAACTTTAGGTGCTTGGCAGCCAGCATGCATCTATGATGTTTGCAGCATTCTGGAGTCATATGATCATCATTTGTAAGCTTCCCAGCCAACTTCCAGCAAAACAAAATCAATTGGGAAAGCCAGATTTGTTTAACGACCACATAATTTAATTAGCAACCACAGTGAATTGTTTAACAACTGTGGCAGAAAAGTAGGAAAATTGGTCATGTCCCACTTAACAGCCACCTTGCTTAGCAATGGAAATTCTGGTCCCAATTGTGGCTGTAAATCAAAGTCTACCTGTGCATTAATAAAGACACACTAAAAGAATTATATCGTCAAGAGACAATCTGGAAAAGAAACTGCAACAATCTAAAAGCCAAAAAATAAAATATTGACTATGGTGTACAGCAGGGGTCCCCAACCTGTGGGCCGGAGCTCACTACCAGACTGGGCTTTTGGTTACAGGGTCATGTGAGTGGCTGGTCAGTGTGCATATGCACAGAACCCCACTTGCACAAATATCACCATGAGCGTAGTGGGAGTTTGCAGCCCAACTCATGCGAGCAATGGGTATTTGTACACGTGCATGCATTCACTCCACCACAAAACCATCTGTTTTTTCCCTCTTCCCCCCTTACTCTGGGCCGCCAACCCCAAAAGGTTGGGGAACTCTGGTGTACAGAACTTAAAATGCCAAAAGGCAGCAGGTAATGTCAAATGCTGGTACAAATATCAGCATTACGAATCATTTTTTTTTCAGAACATACTATATGTTAACTTGCTTTAGAGGATTTCAGCTGTTTACTTTAGCAAGACATGGCCTTACAATATCTGGCAACACTATTATCTGAATATATTGTCCCAGATTTAAGGATGGTACTACCTTCTAGATCCTGACTATTTCAAATAAAATGTGCATGTTTTGGTGACAGCAGAACAATCTGATTTCAGGGAAACCATGATTTACTTTAGTTCTGGCCAAATAAATACGGGCAGACTATTCTGTTTGTTTTGCACACCCTGGCCAAGTTCTTTTTTTAACATACACACAGCATTTTCTTTAATTGAAATGAAGGCAAGACGTTTTAAGTAGTCAGTGTCAATCCTGTAAAACTGGCAAAATTTGCAGCAAGTTGTGAGAATATGCTTTACAATTATGAGTTGAAAACCACAGCCTCCTTATAAGCCCTAAGTTTTTAAATTAAAAAACCCAGAGGCATATATTTTCTGTAGTCCTGTAGGCGGGGGGGCCTTTTACCTTTCTAAAAAGATGGCTATGTATCAAAATTTCTATTCTGTCTTTCTTTGAGGATCCTAATCCCATTTAAATATTTTGTAAATATAGTGTTAACTGATTGTTTGGCGGCTGCTTTGTATTTCTGTTGCTCTACTTTTTATAATTATTCAGCCAGTTTTCTGCTGTTCTGCTTCTCTTTGTTTTTGACTGTGCCTAAATTGTTTTATACTGATGATATAGAAAAAATATAATTTTATTTTTTCAGGCCAAGAAATATTATGGTATACAACTGTACGACGGGTGGCTCTAATCCCTTTCATTGGGGTGAAGTTGGTAGGCCTCTTTTATTTTCCCTCTCATAGTTCATTTTAAAAATAGCTTATATAGATAGCCATGATCAAGTTAGACTCAGTTGGAATTACTTTTTAAAATAGCAGTGATTCTCCTTAATTCTGCTATATTTTCCCTTTTATCGGGATACATCTGAAGGACTTTTTTTGTTTTTTGCTCTTTCGCTGAATAGATGATCCATTTCTTTAAAAATGTACACAACTGAATCAGAGTTGTATTCTCATTAATTTGTTATGTGTATTTTAAACTATACTCAATAGAATAGAATACTTTAAGAGTGAAAAACTTCAATATTTGATCATTATTACATCAGTGTGGGTAAATCACATAGCTGCATCTTTAATAGGAAATACAAGGTTACACAAGCTTTATTTGCCTGTGTACATACTGCAGTTTCAGAGGTGTAGTAAAAATAGCCTTAAAAAGTCTAGAAAACTAAGCAAATTTGCATATTGTATAAAAGTCATAGAACTTCATTTTTCTGATAGAAATGCACTGATACAGACCAATTTTTGGAACAGTGTTCATATATCTGTGGCTTTACTTAGCATTTGAATTATGATATATGGCTGTATAGCATTTCTGATTAGGACATATTACAAAACAATACTAAAAAACAAGAAATATGTTTTGAGACTGTATAATATTTGCTGATGTCCCTTACATATCAGGAAGCTGAGGAAAAAAAAGTCAAATTTTACTTCTGTCCCATTAGCTCATATGGTGCCACTGTATTATGCTGAAATTTATACTATCACTGACATCTAATTTCATCATCCAATATTTGAGATTTAGCCTACTGTTTTAGTTTCTAAACTTTTCAGATTCCATGTGGTATATTGATTTTGTATTTCCCAGAAGTCATTTGAAACTTAAGAAATTGTCTAATCTAGGCATTAGCCTAGAGGTAATCTCTCTCATTTACAGTTCTTCGGTTAGATTTTATGGGTGGATAAAGGAAAGCTTGTATTTTTTTCTATTGACTTATTTCTTTAAAAAAAAATTGGCTGACTTTACTAATAAAGGTTAAGGTAGAGAAAGCACCAGTTCAGATCCTTAAGAAAAGAATCTATTTTATGTAGTGAGTTTGTTAATATTTACTTGAATTTATTATACAGTATATCTTAATTTTGAAATGTTGCTTTAATGTAACATGCCTGGGTCTTGTATGATTATGTAAATTATAGGAAGTTAAGCCTATGAAACTCTGTTCTCATAAGTAAGAAAAAGAAAAAGGGAGAAAAATTAAAAAGTGATCCTTAGGTATGCAAACAAGTCCAATAAGAAAGTTTTGTAATTTTACAGTCTAATTGAATAAATTGCTTTCACTTTGTTAGTTAATGAAGTATGTGTAGGAAATAATGTGGTTTAAATCAATGGGAATAGTACTATCTGTTGTGATGTCCATCGAAGTCCAGTAAATTTACATGGTTATTATCAAAGCTGTTACACAACTTTTCTTTCTTAGAATACCATGTAATATCCACTTTCAAGAGGAATCCTCTCGAACAGGCCTTCAGACGGCCCAATGTAAATCTAACATCCAATCACCTTTTATATCATTACTGGATTGCTGTAAGCCATAAGGCCCCAGCATTCCTGTATGATATCTACCTCAGGATTACAGGAAGAAACCCAAGGTAATGGTGACTAGTTCTGCTTTGTGTTCCTCTGGTTTTTTTACAACCCATGCTTAATACAATTAACACTTTTTTTTCCCTTTTCCGTAATTATGGTTGAATGGAATGTTAAATCCATAGAAGCGTTCGACTCCAAGTCTGCTGTTTTCCGGCAACAGTGAAAATGGGGTAGTATGGAGTAGTTAACCCATTGGGATCTCTAAGAGATGATTAGATTTACTTTTTGAACAAGAGCTACTCAGAACATTTTGACCCTTATTTTTCCTACAGAATGTTACCTAAATTTGATATTCAAGAGGAATCCTTTAGAACAAGCAATCAGGCGTCCCAATGTTAAAATCCAGTCCAACCCCTTTATTCATCATTATTGGACTACAGTCGGTCACATACTTCCTGCGTTCTTATACGATGTTGTTCTCAGGTTGACAGGTCAGAAACCGTGGTAAGAAAGAAAGGGCTAATTTCCTGCTAAAACTGATGGAAGCTTGGTGGCAGTTTAGATCAATGGCATGAGCTTTTTATCTTAGATTTACTAATGGAGGAACCAACAATAACAGTAAAAGAGCTGGAAGTTTTTTGGGGGGCTTAGTGACTGGTTGACATTTGCTTTATTAGAGTCTTTGGTCCATGTCATGCAGTTACTATGTTCTTCAAATCATCCTACTCTAGCACTGTTATTGAAAATTATAAGCTAAAATGAATGGGAAGGGAAAGGGGATAGAGATACTAAAACTATGGTACACATGTTTTTTTAAATAGATTGTTTAGATAATTTAGGACATATTTTATATCACCATCATTTGGCTTATAATTCTTTTGGTTTAGGAGTTTTTTAAGTGGGCGAAATGTGTATTTTTACTGCTCAAATCTACATATTTTTTCTCTATCTTAACATTTAAAAATGGCAACTTTTTCAAGCTTTCTTTTGCAGAATTGCTGCTCATACTGCACAGCCTCCACCCCCAAAAGTGAAAGAACAGAAGATATGTTGTTACATTATTTCAGTAGTTTAGTATTTGGAGAGGAGAAGGAAACTATATATCTATATCTATAAATATAAGTACACATACACACATACAAAGGCAAAGATTGTAGTTATGTGTGTCTGTATATGTATATATATGTGTGAGAAGGGCGGTATAGAAATAGTAATATATATACTGTATATATATATATATATATATATATATATATATATATATATATATATATATATATATATACACACACACACACACACACACACACACACACACACACACACACACACCTATGAGAAAATAACTATGACTTTGGAAACTCATTATTTCTCTTACAGTATTAACATCCTGTTCCAAGAGATAGAAATAATTTTAGCAGACACAGCTCTTACTTTTTTTTTCATAACAGTTTAGGCAATAGCTTTCATTTGCACCTTGATATAGGCAGCAAGCAAAGGCAGTTGAATGAGTCTAATATTTCCCATGTCCATACACAGCAACTTTATTCTTCAGAAAAATTTTCCCATAAAGGATACTGATAACCTGTTAGTATCATTGTTGTCATTTTAGTAGTCTTCTCTACATTCCTAGAAGAAAGTTCTCAAGAAGAGAACATTTTTTTCCATTCCCAGAAGCTCTTCTCTTTCTTCCTCTCCCCTCAGAAACACTACTCTCTCTTTCCTTCCCCCCAGCCATTATGTAATGCAACTTTCAGATATAACTCACATTTTAATGTACTGTATTTGAACTTTGTAAAACATGCTTTAGTAGGTTACATCACCTGAATGACTTTGTTTTGGTTTGGAATCTAAGCAGGGGTTAGGCCTTCTTTAATAGAAGACCACCAGGAAATGGCAGGAGCTGTAGGTAGTTGAAAAACAATATGCCAAAAGAATATGCCTGAAAAACTACTTCCATAGTGTTAACACGAAAAATACATGGATTTGCTTATATTAAGTTGAGGTCATTTTTAGATCCTTGACTTTTATCATGGGAAAGGTGGATTTGGGATTAAAATATTTTTAAAAAAGTTTCCTACCAGCGAAGCTTGTATTTCCTAAACATGTTTGCATACTAACTGGTTGATATATCTTTTAAAAACATACCACCATGAATTGATAATTTATCCCACAAACTCTGCACACTCTGCCTGCTACAAGAAAATTAGATTACTTAATAAATAGATAACTTTTAGGAAATAGAACAAGATTATACCCAAATAGATAAGATGTGTATTTTGAACATTAAATTGTTATTAATTGAGATAAAGGAAACTTTGGTTACCTAAAACCTGGAAAATATATCAAATGTTAAATTTGAATATTGATGGGAAGTTAAAGATTGGGAAAAACTAATAACAGGACTTTGATTGAGTGTAAAAGTAATTAAGATATGTATAAGCTAAAAGTTTATTGATAAATTTAATAATGATGTTTTTATTTAGTTGATATAATAAGAACTCTATTAGCGTAAATATGAGATAGTAGATATTAAGGGGAAAAGAGAGGAAATACTTGAGGTTGTAGTTTGAGATTTGTACTAAAAGATTTTGTATGTTGCTGAACTATTGATTAACCCAGCCACCACGTTGCTTAAATACTTAAATGTAAAATTAGAAAATTAATAAAAAATATTTTAAAAAAGAAAATTAAATTCCTATTTAATGATGAACACATATACTTATAAAATGGTTTGTTTCTGGTCTTGTTTACACTGGAATCCTATCAAAGAAAGGAAACGTGGTTCATTGTATAAATTAGGTAGTATCTGTCTTTCAGAATGTCTTCTAATATAGAATTATTTTTAGTGAGCTGAGATGTAATGATTTTCTATGAGATAAAAAGTTTTTATTTTAAAATTTTAACACATTTTGGAACTGAGAACCATGGAATCAGAAAACTGAATCACCATCTCTCCAGAACATTAGGATCATATAGCATCATTGGTGACCAAATGGCAGTCCTCATATCTGTATTTGTACATTTTAGGAGGAATGAGAAATGGTTTAATAAAACAGTCTAATGATCTGTAATAATAACAATCTACATCAGGTAGAATATGTACACCCAAGTTAGTTCATAAGCTTCGACCATTATTTAAACTTTAATATCAAAGTATGTTTTAAATAGGCCATTAATGGGGAAAAAGCACTTCCTTTGAGATTGTGTTTTAACGTATAATTTAGAGATCCAAGAAGGAGACAATTTCTGCTTCTATTATTTATGAAAGATGCTGAATTAGTTTATCTTAACATTTATCAGAGTAAAATAAAAGGCCGGAGAAACATTACGAATATATTTTTAGTTGCCTGCTAAATGGGATAAAAGCGATCTGGTACTCCCAATGTTACTCAATTATAATTATAATTCTCAGCATTCCAGAAAATATTTGGAATTTTAGCTCAGCAATATCTGTAATAGGCTGTTGCCTGACTGCCCCTCTTAAGAAATCAACAAATTTATGATCACAATACCTTAATAACTTCCCTGTCCTGTTTAGGAAAGCTATGTTTGTGGCTTTTGATTAAATTTAGTTCAAGTACTTGCTTAATTGTTCACTACACGGCATATTGTGTAATTTTGTCAAGCGTTGGGACATTTCATATGGTACATTTTCATTTCTTTGCTGGCAAAGAAATCCAGTGTAGTTTTCTATAATGAAAATTGGGACTAGATTATTTTTTAGTCTAGCAGTCGTTTCTTCTGGCAACTTTCAGGCTTTTGGCTATTTGAGGTTTTATTGTTGACAAAGTTGTATATGAGACAAAATGAGGTTTTGCATGTTACAATATGATTTTTTTAAAAATAAAACAAATTGAGCATAGAAATGTAGGGTATAGAAAAATCCAAGGCCAGATCCATAATTAAACTTGCAATACAATTTGTCTGCAGTATCAAATAACTTTATGTTGTTATGCTATCTAATAGTGGAAAGGAGGGGATTGTAAACAAGAAGTATAATCCATTAAAATTGATCTTGTTCTGTGTTGATCATAAACAACACGTAGAAGCTTCCCTTTAGCAAAAATCTTCCAGATGTCAAATAGTATTAGAAAAGATTATTTTATTTACATAATTTCTGTGTTACCTTTTAATCAGACATAGTATTTAGCAATTAATAATAATAAAATAGGAAACAGTGTAACACAATAAAAAACTGAAAACAAAAATAGAATGCAGCAGTAAAAATATGAACAAACCCATAGGAAAAATACACTACTTTAATGTATTATATTAATAGAGAGCTCCTTGCCAAAGTAAGGAGTTTCAGAGTTTAGAAGCATCCACCAACAATTTTCTTCTGTTATTCTCCCAACAACTCTGAGGATCAAAGTAAAAATAATTCTCAATTATTTTAAATCCTAAGCATCTCAAAGAGAGAAAGTATTTTGTTCCAAATAACCTGATTCCAAATAATATACTGTAGGGTTTGTAAGTTATTGTCAGTGGCTTCAGGAATAACATGCTATTATAATTAGTCCTAATCTATAGCCTAGGTCAGGGGTCAGCAACCTGAAACAGTGAAAGAGCCACTCAGAACCGGTTCCCTCACAAAAGAAAAAAACTGGGAGCTGCAAAGGATGCGCAAAACAACAGGCGATTGCCCGCTCCTTGGGGCTCACTGCTGCCATGAGAGCGGACACAGGGATTTGGCAGACCTCCCGTGTCTCTCGCCACCGCCTCCACCACTAATGTCGTTGGCTTCCGCTAAAGCTGAACATGGGCAGCCTCCTCCACCCTCCAGCAGTGACCGACCCACTCACTGACCGACCCACTCACCTTTCCAGCAGTCCTCTTGTCTCTTCCTCCGCTGCTGCCATGTGCAGTCTGAGGAAGAAAAGAGGGTTGTGGGCAGTCCCACAAGCCAAAGAACTTCAACCAATCAATTCAAGCTTCGCAAGTTTTTTTTCCATGAGAAGTTTGAATTGATTGGTTGAGCGTTTTTAGTCCCAGGTGTTTTTGTTTTTTTTTGGGACTGCACATGGCAGAGGACTGGGAGCCGTAGGAGATGGCTGAAAGAGCCACATGCGGCTCCGGAGCTGCGGGTTGCCAACCCGTGGCCTAGGTGCAGCAACTGGTATCAGCTGAGATACCAAAATATTCTACCTGGAACAAATTGTAATAATGGGATGGAACTAAGATATTAGATGTTATGAATGTTAAATACTACATGAAAGGTCATTGTGACCTGTCTTTAGTTTACAAACTTTTGTGAAGGAACACCAAAGAATTCTGGATTTTTTTTTTGCGAGAATAGCAATGTGTGGAAGTTCAGTCAAGCTGGATTTTTTTCTGATTAAGAAATTTGTTTCATTAATAAAGATTTTCCATTTTGGAATGCAAAAGGCTGAATATATTCTATGGTGTCTTTCAGTTTTTGCAGGATTGTGATTTGACAGATTTGAGTGTTTTCTGGGTTGTCTAATAGTATTATGTAATTCATCTGTCTGACAAAAATAATATATAACAACTCAGGCACTAATAATTCCACAAGGACTGCAACATTGGAATATTCATGGAAATGTACAGTGGTTCTTAAGCAGAAAAGCTCTGTGGGGAACATTCCTTGAAGAAAGGCTGTTTGTGAGTGTTTTCAGCTCATGAAAATTGTACTACTTAGGTATAAACTGATATCTACAAAATGTTCTAAAGTTAGGAAATGATTTTGCTGTTAGAATATGTTTCAGAGAAGAGAAATATTTAATAGATTCACATGAGTAGAAGAAGAGCAGATGCCTTTTTGGCTTAAGTCCCTTATGTTATTGCTTGGCAATTACAGCATAATGTGCTTAATATAATCATTTATTGCCATAAAACAGAAATGTTTTGTTCATATAGTTGCTAGCTTTTGTATAATAGTTATAACTAAATAGGGTATCACCTGAGGCAGTTTACAAATAAGAAAAAATGTGCTTATTTGTTTATATAATTTGTATGAATTATGTTTCTTAGAATTGAAATTGATTTTTAGCAATCAGATACATTTTTTCCATGAAAAACTGTCCCTAACCTTGTCCTTAAAGGATTGAAAATATTTAAAGCAGAGTGATAATATTTAGAAAAGTGCTTTAATAAATAAACAATAGAAGAAGCTAGATAGAGTATCATAAACTAAAATCACAACTATCCAGCGATCAGACAATAAAATGAAACCAAACTAACCTCTAAAAATAAATCGTGACAGTGTTGAAAGAGAAGTCCTATCAGATTTAAAAAATGAAATGTTCTCCAGGAAAGATGTATATGTGTATGTATATACTCATGTATGTATATGTGTGTGTGTGTGTGTGTGTGTATATGTGTGTGTGTGTGTGTGTGTGTGTGTGTATGTGTGTGTGTGTGTGTATATATACATACATACACACACACACACACACACACACACACACACTTGAGGAGTTCAACCTGAGACCTTAGTGCAACATTTATTTTGAGAAACAATCTAGGATGCCTCTTAGTGTCCTTTCCATAAACCTAGTTATATTTTCCTCATGAATTTTAGATCATTAAGGACTCTTGTTTTTAATACGTTTGGTTGAGCTAGATGTTATGGTTATAAATGTTTGAAAAAAGTACTTTATAACAGGGATCACCAACCCTCTTGCGGTGCCAGACCATGGCCTGTTAGAAACCAGGCCATGCAAGTGGCAGGTGAGCAAGCAAAGCTTCATCTGTGCATGTGTGGGATCTAGGTTGCACCTGAAACAGTTTCTCTCCCCTCCCCTCCGCTCCCCTCCCCTCCCAGTCTATGGAAGATAATTTTTTCTAACGAAACCTGTCCTTGGTGCCAGAAAGGTTGGGGAGAGCTACTTTATAACATGGATGAAATGTACAATTTCTCTTAATATAGCCCAGAAGCTGTTAAGATCCGTTGGGGGGAAAAATTAGAAACTTATAATATATAGTTTCACTGTTCTGAATTATCTTTACAGAGGCTTGTTATTTATATTTCAGATGTATGTCTTCCTTTTAAGAAATGCACTTATTATTTTCAATAGACTCTCATTTGGCTATCCGCAGTATAAGCAAGTTATCGTAACTGAACAAAAGAAATATGTCTAAAGCAACCTTTTTTTCATGGTGATTTTTCTTTTCCTCCTCCACCCTTTTATCTTCCTGGTGATCAGTGCTTTCTATTGTAAGGTTCAATCTTGAAATGAATCAGTGTCAGAATAACTGTCAAATAAGGTTCTAGGGTTTGTATTGCTGGATATAGCGGCACCAAGAAAAAGTGCAACAGAGTTTACTAAATTCAAGTTCAGCGATACTAGTATTTTAAAGCTATTTTTCAAGTTGACCCTACTAATAGAATGCACTATATTCAAACAAAATATTTACTGTTGACTGACAGGCAATAAACACGAATAGAATATTTCTGCATAATAAGTAGTAAACATCTGAACTGGTGTGATGCAAAGCATCATTTATAACCAGTATTCAAAAAAAGATGGTTTTATAAAGAAACATTTCTTCCACGACCTTTTCAATTTCTAAATTAATGGGCAAAGGAGTATCTCCATGCAAATCGGAACTATTTGTGATTTATAGTGTGTGGTTGATTAGAGTTGTGCAGAGCTTCAAATTCAAAAGGTTAAAGATGACTTGGAGTGCATTGTAATCCCCAAAAAAGGCACTGGTTTAAAGGAACTGCAACTGATGTTACATGTTCCCTTCATATCTGCATAGCCCTAATTCATAAAATAGATTCTTGTATTCACAGCACTACCTAAGAAAAGGACCTCAGCCTTTCAAAAAAAAATATTTAACATGCTATGCAGAAATACTCTATTTTTGAAAATTCTGTTCAAGTTTTAATGGTGTAATTGGCAAACTGAAGGATCCCGTGGAGGAACCTTCCTTCTAAAAAGTTGAGTCATATTTAAGTTGTGAGTATGATTTTCTTTAATAACATGTTTTCCTGGGCTATAGGATGATGAAAACAATAACACGTCTTCACAGAGCTATGGTGCTATTAGAGTACTTCACAAGTAATTCTTGGGAATGGAACACAGACAATGTCAATATGCTTATGAGCCAGCTGAGTCCTGAAGACAAAAAGGCAAGTTAATTTGTATTGCTTTGCTTGCTAATAATATAGAACATACGGCATTTCAAATAAGGAGCAAAATGAAAACATAAGAAACTAATGAAAAGATAAAACTATAGCATGATCCCCTTCCATAGTTCCTAGCTTTGGTCTACTGTAGTTTTTTCTGAAGCAACAATAAAATGCCAGATGTGTTCAGTATGCTCATTTTAATAATAAGCGCAATTAAATACAGATATATCTTTGTATGTGCTGCATTGGAATCCTTGATAAACCTAGATAAAGTTACTATATATAGTAGTATATTTTCCATAGAGTACAAAAAAAAGTTTTAGTTGTAAAATAAAAACTCATACATATTAAAGTGTTAGCATTAAGGTAGGTTGATAGCCATTTAAGAATGATATATCAAGTACAAATTAATGTGCTGCAGGTAATGTTCCAAATTTACGTGCATTTTAGTTTAGTTAAGGATGTTGATATTTTATATAACTTGTCTGTCTAAGATAGAAATTAAAATGTAATTAGAGATAGATCTGATTACTCAAAACTGGTTTTGAGCTAGGAATGAAACAACCCAACTCAAAGCATTCTGCCATACACTTTGAATTGGCTCTTTTCAACTGGAATGAAAATTTAAAAGTTTCAAATTTTCCAATCAAAAGCAAAAGGATATTGAAACAAATCCCTTGACCTCATTCAAAACAAATGTCTTCCATAATAGTTGGAATGACAATATACTATGTATTTCATAGTAATACTGTGCAACTTTATTTATTTATTTGCATTTTGGATATATGCATGTAATTGTTCAGTGCTTATGTAACATAACTTTGTGTATGTGGCAACCATTTGCTTATGAGCATGTGTTGTGAAGTAGCACAAGATTATTTAGTAGTGATCCTTCTCCCTTTTTTTGCATATGATCCACATGCAAACTCATTTAATTTTATATATTAATAACACAGAAGGTCCTGGGTTGATTTGTAAATTGCTGTTATGAATAACTCCAAGAATATTGCAAGATAAATGCTGTTGGTTTTTAACATTTTAGCTGAGTTACAGATTGAGTGTCTAAAGTGCAGCAAAAAAACTTTCATAAGGGTCTTTAGAGATCACTGTTCTGATACTTTTTTGATGTTCCACTACACAACAGTAACAGTAGACTTATAAATGGTCATTTAAACAATATATTTAATATTAAAATAAGGTGATTTTAAAATATTGATGACTATAGAGTTTTTCTCTTTACTGATATTTTCAGAGATTATTAAGACAGGTTAGTTTCCTGTAAAGCATCCCTACCTGCAAGACTGTTGGTATCAATATGCTTCTTATGTAATTGTGCTTGTGATTATTATAAGGGATCCAAGAGTCTGAATTTATTTGTGGAGTCAATATTATGGATCATTAGTGGAAGTTAAGTTAATCCTTAGGTTGGGTAGGTAGCTGATGTTTTATTTGTTTTTACTAAGAAACAATGTTTTATCCATTGTACTCCTGATTTGAATTTAAAACTATATTTTGTTAGAAATAGATACATTGTTTAATTTTTACACCAGGTATTTAATTTTGACGTTCGGCAGTTACATTGGGCAGAATATATGGAAAATTATTGCATGGGAACAAAGAAGTATGTACTGAATGAAGAAATGTCTGGTCTCCCAGCAGCTCGGAAACACTTAAATAAGTATGTGGACTTGACTTCTTTATTTCATAAATTAATACATATTTATGTTAATTATTCTGAATGTAAAATGAGCTGTGGGGGCAAATTGGTTAGAATGCAGTATTGTAGGCCAACTCTGCCCATAGCCAGGAGTTTGATCCTGACCGGGTAAAGATTGACTCAGCCTTCCAGAGTAAGTAAAATGAGGACCCAGATTGTTGGGGGCAGTATGTTGACTCTCTAAACTGCCCAGAGAATGCTGAAAAGTACAATGGAGCAGCATACAAGTCTAAGTGCTATTGCTATTGCGATTGATGTAATTCTGTGAGTGTCAAAAATGTAGGAAGGCATGCCACACTAACTCTTGTATTAATATTTAAACATTAAATATTAAAATACTCAACTGATATTGTAATCATTTCAAAAAACGCTAAACAGGTGTGGTAAAATAATTTAGGTGAGTTACATAAAGACTCCCTACATTTCTTGCTTATCTCTTTTGTCTGAAGATTACATATTTGGGTTTTGATAATCCTTTAAATTGGGGAGAAACTGGGAAGTGATGTTACTGTTTGTATCAGTCTTTCAAATGTAAGTTATCTTGTAATTATTAATATATGTACTCTATAGGAAGAGAGCATATGAATTGCACAAAAATATTTTATGTATGATGGGAGAATTCTATGATATGAAATCTCTACTGCAGAACAGCACATTTTTTAGAACTAAACTGTTGTATTATCAATAACAAAATTGTACACTACACTACTATAAAAATCCCTTTCCAATCAAATAGAAACGCGATAAAGAATATGTTTTGTTTCATCCTCAAGTTGTTATATTCTTATTTGCCAGTTTTCTTAAGTTTCCCACATTTGTTTTCTTTTCTTTTTTCTTTCTCTTGATTTGATTTATCTCTAGGCTAAGGAACATACGGTATGGCTTCAATACAGTACTTGTAATTCTCATCTGGCGAATTTTCATTGCAAGATCCCAAATGGCAAGAAACATCTGGTATTTTGTTGTTAGCCTATGTTACAAGTTCCTCTCTTACTTCAGAGCATCCAGCACTATGAGATACTAGAGATGACAATTCCAGCATTAGGACATCTATGCATTTGGTGGTCTAATGGCACAAAGCCGTATAATATACCTACTCATCTTGTCTTTTGTAAAAACATGAAATATTAGATCTGGATTGTGAAATACAGTTCATGTGATGCTTAATTGTGCATTTCTGTGAAGATTATATGGCTAATCTGAATCAATCTCTCATTAGGCAAATATGTAGGTAAAATGTCCAAGCAGATTTATATCTGTATGAGGAAAATGTTAGGCCATGGACCAGTGTAACTGCAATTCTTGAATGCATTCAATTAAAATCTGCCTTAACATAGTAAACTTAATTTTTATTGCAAATAAGCGCATTTAGATAAGGTAAACAAATTATTCTCTTGGGTGGCAATTTATTTGAGAATCACAGTGGATTTTTATGGTTAATCTTATGAGAAATATTCCTTGTAAATTATTTAAACTGGGCATTCTGTTAATCTTTCCTTCTTAGCTCTTTTCCAAAGGCTCTTAACTATACAAAAATTACTAAAATAAATCAAAAATCTTTTTGGGGAGGGGTGCGGGAGGGAACTGCTGTTACAAGTACACCTATACATGCGGTTTAATCCACAGGAAACGGTTAACTGTCCACTACTGACAATTATACACAAGCATTAGAATACTTGTTTCCCTCACCTATTTCTTAAGCCCATCATTCAACTAAAAAGGCAGATTTCTTTTAAGAAAAAAACTGCCATTGGTACACAGTGTTTTATCTCAAGCTTTTTGAATTGTGGCTATAAAAGAGAAAATGGTGAAATCAGTGAATTTGTCCCTTAAGATACAGCAAGAGAAACTTTCACTGCAGATCAGGAACTTGAGATCTGAATAGGAAAAAAGTCTGTTCCCCGTGTTACCTATATAATTTAAAAATGAATTACCAAATGCTTTATTTAGCATTTAGGAGTCAGTATATTTATGCTAAATAAGTTCAGTAGTTTCAGTAGAAATAGTTGAAACAAAAATGTAGAACATGGAAACTGTTGAATAATTCCTACTTGGGCTAATATCTTTTTCTATATGTTTAAATTGATTTAGAGTGAGCATCCATTTGCAACTGTCCCCATAAAAAGTAGATTTGAATTATGCTACATTTAAAACATGCTTTTTATATCTCATGACATGTTCTACATTCTTATATTTCATGACATGTTCTACATTCTGTGTTAATTTATATGCTTTTGTTATAATCCACATTTACAGGTGTAGTATAGGATACTCCGATCAACTTCTATTATATCTATTTTTATTTCTATGCTTAAGTAAATTGTGAATGAACCATACAAGTGTTATGCACAAGACATATGTGTCCTACACTTATTATTCCACATTTAAATTTTATGCCACTGTTAAAATCTTCCATGTAATTGTGCTTCTACTTTTAAAAAGAATGTTTCCTTGTTAAAATTTAACTATTTTTCTCATAGTTAAATATGATTTTTAAAAAACAAAAGTTAAATGTGCATATAATATTTACAGGGATACAACATTTTGCATTGTCAAGGACTATACTCTTTTAAAGAGTCTATGAGACTGCTGTTGCAATGGTGGAATACAATAAATAGTGAACTTTGTGATGTAACATTTTACCATTTATTTGCAACATCCTTACTATATCTGTCTGTCACCGTTGCTCCCTAAATTCTTCCTCAATGACCATATATCAGTTTGGCACATTGGAATAGATGTCTGGAACTTAACATGCAATAGTATGGGTACATGTGTACATGTGTACACAGATCTAATAAATATTGGTAAGACAACTGAATGTTACTTAGGTAGTCATTTTTTCCTGTGTATCTTGTTTTATGGAATAAATTATAGGTTTCCTTAAAACAAATACAGCTGAGAAATAACACAACTCTCCATAAAAAATTTTTTGAGACAAATCTTTCAGCCTTCCACACATCTAGTTGATTCATGCTTTTTTTGTATCTAAATATTGTCATGCTATTCTTGTAATATAGCAATATCAATACTAGTTGTTTCAAACCTGAAAGAAAAATCTGTGAATTTGAATATTAGCCTGGAAAGTTTCAAAATTCAAAAAAATTGTCAAATTTGAAGTGAGAGAAAAAGGCATCATGAAACAGATCCCTTGAATATGCCAGAATTTAGAATTAGGACTATAGAACAGCATTCCTTTACAGTGTGAGTTCTCTAGTATAAGAATAGATTTCAGAAACAGCATTTTAAATAATTATTTAATAAAGAATATTTGGGTGCCTTTGTCTGTAAACCAAAAATAAACCAATTCCTGAATATTGCTTTTGTTGCATTTATCAGGTGGCTTTAGCTAAATGTGAAATCTTAATTGAAAGTATCATGTGCTCTGAAATAGAACTAAATATACTACTGCTTTGCTTTAAATGTTTGTGGTATACTTGTAAACTTTTGAAGATGAGACAAAGATAAAAGTAGCACATTACCAATTTTCTGTCCTTGAAAGGGAAAAACAAAGTAGAGAGATTGGTCATTGAATCCAGGGAGTGCCTGAAATTTCATTAAAACATTGTTTTACCATGCTTTTAAAGAAGTACATTCACATAAATAGAAGTCTGACTTACAAACAAGTGTTCAGCCCATTTTAGCTATAATTATTACCACTTAACACATTTTTTAAAAGAAACCTGTGCATTAGTTAAGGCAAATTTTGAATGGCTTGTGTCACGATATATCTTCTGTTTTACCTTAAACTGCAGCCAAGATTTCTGCTTCTTCATGAACATCTTTTTGTGGTGTTGCTACAATTAATATGTACTGACTCATATCATCTGCCTATGTGAGGAAATACTGCAGTTACAAAATGTATCAAAACTCTGATGTAACATTCTTTTATCCTTATAAGGAGAGTGCTTATAAGAAGATAGAGTGTGTTTTCTTTAAGGTATTTTTTTAATCCCATTTTTTTTGTAGGATGGATAATGGGGCATGGAATAAAACACAAATAACATATTGACAGATTTCAATTTTTCCTCATGGTTGGAACGTTTTCCATTTTACCCCATCACAACATGGAAGAATTTAAATCGATTAGGATTTATCCAAGTTGGAATCTCACTGAATGTTTCAAGTAGCTGTATTGTTCCAGGCTTAAACCAAAGTAAATGTCTCATGTCATATCTAATTTTAATAAACAGCCTTTTATATTGTAAATAAAGTAGAGGTAAAAATACTTTTTTTCTGAGAACCGTTGAACCAGAAATATTGATTGTATCCTTTTCATCAGGCATGTCTGGACCTCAGGCTTTATGCAGGCCTGCACAGCTAGTAATGCAGCCCACAAGATCGTTAGTGTTTAACATGTCATTTATATACATTAGCTGTCTTATATATCTTATACATGACCCAAGATAATTCCTCTTCACTCAGTGTGGCCCTGGCAAGCCAAAAGGTCGGATATCAATGCTTTAAATGGAAAGATCTGTCAGTTATCATCCATGCTTCTGTAGTCTCTAGGGCTGACTATTGAAATCTGTTTCACATATGGTTAATTTTTGCATAGTATATTAGAAGCATGCAACAAGGTCAGTGCTGTCTTTCAGCAACTCGTTCAAGAGACTTGGACCTATTCTTTCAGAGATAACTTACTCCATATAATAGAGATCAGATACTTTATAATATGCAAATATTTGATCAAATTTTGAATTGCTTTGCTTATTGGATCACTTCCCCAAATCCACCTTTTAAAATACATGTGTAGGATAGTATTGTCTGATTTAATAGACTAATGTATAATTTAATTTAGTTAATGTCTAATTAGATTTGCTTATTCAAGTCCTGCTGTGTACTTCCTCATCATGGTGACAGTGATAGGTGCATTCCTTGAAAGAATGAGTGAAGAATATCAGTACATGCATGTTCAACAGATACTCAGTCACCCGAGGGTTGAAGGCTATCTCAAATAGATTCCTATATTTGGCAGCAGTGATATAGGAAAATGCTGGAGGTGGATGATTGTATGAAAGAAGACAATGGTAGACACTTATTAACCTTCAGTATTGGAAATACTCGCTAAGAATACAAGTAGCCAAAAAACCCCAAACAAATGGATTATTGAATAAATCAACCCAGAGTTCTCACTTGGGATACAAATGACCAAGCTCAAATTATATTTTAAGATATATTACATAGATTATACAAAAAACTAGCTTCCTTGAGAAGTTTATAATGCTAGGAAAAGTGGAAGGAAAAGAACACAAAGCATAGTAGCAAGATATATGGGGATGGGTTGAAAGACCTGAAGGACCAGGTTGGAGGCATATCCTGGAAATTAGGGAAGGGTGACACTGATTTTAAAGAGGAAACAGGTGGGGTAGAAACAGATAAAGTCATGTACTATTTTTCATATTGCAATTTTTACATAATGTCTAATTATAGCCTTACTTTTAAACTATCAAAGCATTGGGGTCTAAGATTTTTAACGAGGCAAGGCAGCAACAATAAGAAGCTATAAAAATAATACTACAATAGTTTTGTAGGTTGAAAAATCCTAGTCCTTTTCTGTGCTCCTGTTAACAATTACTGAATAGTGCAAAACTACAGTATATCTGTTCCTCCCCCTGACCTGTTAAAAAAATCTATTTCCTCTTTAAGAGCAGTGTCACCCTTCTCTAATTTCCAGCTGACATCTGAATTACACCGGTTTGTGTCATCTGCTTTTGAATACACAAGTGATGAAAAGAGACACACATAACCAATGCAGATAGAAGCAAGCTTACCAAGTGTAGCATATTCCTATTAAAAAAATAAATGCACAAGGCTTTAAGTGAAAGTCACAAAGAACAAAAACAACCACACGGGTTTCTTTCCAAATAAAATATTAAACACTGAATTGCACAGAAAGATATCACAAAGATCTACAGTTGGAAACCACAGCCTTACATTCCCAGATAAGATTCTAGATCAGGCCCCTAAATCTTGGCAACTTTAAGACCTGTGGACTTCAACTCCCAGAATTCCCTAGCCAGCATGGTTGGCTGGGGAATTCTGGGAGTTGAAGTACACAAAAATTTATTTTTCAATCGCAAGCTTGCTTTCAGGAAGACTTTCACATTCACCACTATTGATACTTTATATTTCCCTAGTTCTAGTTTCATCACTAACACTCTTTAACATGTGATTGTTAGATTGATTCCTTGATGCCTAAGCTCCAAGAAAAGGAATTGGCATGTGCTATCTACTGCTGCAAAATGGTCTCTAATAAATTCCTTTAAGTCCATACATAAGACCATTTTAAAAATAGTTAATCTTTTCAATAACAGCTGACCCTTGCCTTCTTCCTAGGATTAAGTTAGTGACTAGTCCAAAATTAATCTGCTCGCTGTATGTCAAGGCAGGAGACTTTTGCGTTCTGCCCAGTGCCACTATCCAATATGAGGGAATTGTACTGTATGTGTTCTGGCAGTAATTATTAAGTTGTGGGTTTTTCCCACGGGAATCACCAGATAATGAGACCAGAGTTGGGTAGTGCAGACTGCAGACACTGTTGCACTTGATGTGTCATAACGTCTGGCTGTTATCCAGACTGAAATATGGGGAGCAGAATGGAAAGTTTATTTCTAATACAACCAAGTCACACGGACTGCCTGTGGTACCGGGAGTCCTAGTGGTTAAATGACCATTTGTTCAGCAGTATTAAAAGTTACAACTGTGTTAAAGGAATGCTCCTTAGGCCCAGTCCTTAAAAGTTACCGCCGTTTCAGTACCTCTGCGGTCATGAAATGAAAATTTGGGTACTTGGCAATCCACGCACCTCTACAACTGCAGGGTGTTTCAAGACCCCTCTGCCCACCATAACATTGCACTTTATGTCCTCATTGCTTAGTGGTGGAAATTCTGGTCCCAATTAGCATCATTAACCTAGAACTATCTATACAATAAAGCAACAATTGTAAACAACTGTGGTCCATTTTCAATAAATAATCAGTTTGGATTTCAAAGCTTTGTTTAATGCAAGGAGGATCATAACTAAACATACTGTAATATGCTGTATACCTGCATAAGGGGTAGGAAGTTCAATGATCCTCTCGATGTTTGGATCAGACCAGTGAAGTGACATGTGGCAAGTATTTTTTTAAAAGATGGCTGGTTGCAACGTGGAGCCCAAGCACAGTGTCCTGCCATGTTGCTTACTGTTCTACATAGGAGTTATCAAACTGGGTTAGGCTTTCCAGGCAAACATGAGCAAACATGAGAGGGGAATTACAATCCAGGGGTGAGCAAACATGAGAGGGGAATTACAATCCCAAGGTATGGTTGCTGCCAGAACTTGCCCTTGTGCTACCTGGAGAGAATGAAAGTGTGCTTTGGCAGTGATTCAGCCCTAGGGATATGTGGTGCTTGTGGCCAGAGCTGGTTTGTTCTCAAAGTGAGGTAGGGCACACCTTATAGCACAATCTGGCTTGGATCTAGTGCTGGACACTTGCATACCTAGAGCTTTAACACTTGGAGTTTGCCCCCACTTTGATGTGCTGGCAGCAGGGTCAGTATCTTCCTGTGTTTGCTACTGTGGAAAGTAAATATTGATTCAAGATGAGAGTGGCTGGTTTGGTTGCGCCTGGATTTCAGGGACTGTGGTAAATTCATTCACTATTAAAAGGAAAATTTTAAAAACCCAAGTTTTGAAGAGTTGGAAACAACAGAGAAATATTATTTCTTACCCCTTTACTATTTGCCCTATAGCAGGGGTCTTCAACCTTGGCCCTTTTATGACTTGTGGACTTCAACTCCCAGAATTCCTCAGCCAGCCACAAGTCATAAAAGGGCCAAGGTTGAAGACCCCTGTGGAATGTTTTGCTTTCTGCTGAAACAGGTTTAACACACACAGGATGAGTGGGATGAAATATGTTAATACATAGCCAAATGTGGCAGAATTCTGCAGCAAATTAAATGCTTTGTTTTGGTGAAGTGTAAAATGTTCCGTGTGCCTTTGGCGTCTAGTCATGCCGGCCACATGGCCACGGAGACGTCCTTGGACAAGTGCTGGCTCTTCGGCTTTGAAACGGAGATGAGCACCGGCCCCTAGAGTTGGAAACGACTAGCATGCATGTGCGGGGGAACCTTTACCTTTACCTTAAAATGTATTTTATTGTATTTGCATGCATTCATATATTGCTCAGCTTCACTCCAGGCAGTTTACAATAATTACAGCATAAAATCCGCCATCTGTTGCCCTGTTCAACAAATATTGCATTGTGTGATAGGTTATATCATGCAAAGCTTTGATCAGCTTTTTAAAGTGGTAAATGAATAAATCAGAACATTCTCTCTTCCTAATACCTTGATTTCTTACCCAGATTTGTTTCCAGCATGAATTCTGCCAAAAATTCTCTCTGAATCTTTTTATATAACATTTTTGCACAACCTACATAATAATGAGGAAATTGTGGAAAAACATTGAAGCAAAGAAAGAGGAAGAACAACTTTTCAAATGTTGGAACACTTGAGCAACTCAAAGAACCATAAGTTCTTGACCTAGAGGAGAATAGTCACATTTTCTGCATTTCTTGTAGATGTTTCATCTTGTTTAGTGTACCCACCACAAACCACCTTTTCCTCAAAAGACATGACTAAGTAGAGATAGGACAATCAGAATATCCGTTTTCAGGTGTTGAACATAGATTAGTTAAAAGTATAATTAAGGTGGCATGTCAAATGGACTGCTTCCATTCACAATCTTGGTCATAATGTGGCCACTCAGAAAGTTTGCAAGAAGTGTTTCTTCTCTGGTCATTTGTATTAGATTGACTTCACCCATTTCCTAACCTCAAGAACAAGGAAGATTTGTGGTGTACGGCTCTATGGGTGTGGGTGTGTGGGAGAGTGAGAGATATTTACAGGAAGTATTTATAGATGACTGTCTCCCATGATCTCAAAGCTAACTGCTGGCATTTTGTCAAAAGTGCCAGGCATCTCAGTTTGCAGACTTGAGATTTATTTCTTAAAGGCAGAAAGCCCAAACCGATTAAAACTATCTGGTTATGTGGAATTTTAGTTCCTTTCTGCCTTCCACTTCTTTCTGGCACAGTGAGGGAGACAGCGTGAACCAAAGAGCAATGCACATCAATTGATTGAAGTTGACCCTGGCCTGGTTTGATAAACCTTGTCAGATAAACAGAAAAGCAACCTTTTTCACTGCTTCCCCAGGGCCAGTCCTGCCAGTAAACAGGGAGGCAGCTGCTTCAGCAGCTAATTTTGAGTGTCATGAAAGGGCAGCAATATTTAAAATAGGTTAGTCGTGTTTTCTGTTCTTGTAAAGGGTTAGAAGAGGTGCTTAGTGGGCATCTCTGTCTCTGTCTCTCTGTCTCTGTCTCTCTCTCTCTCTCTTTATTTATTTATTTTAATCCCATTTATATCCCGCCCTTCTCCGAAGACTCAGGGCGGCTTACAATCTAAGAAGCACAAACCAACGTGCTTAGCAATAGCCTTCATCCTATGTATATGCCTGCTTATTAGGGCTTTCGCCCGCCCCCCCCAAGCGGCATTATTACAAAGTCAGCTTATTGCCCCCAACAATCTGGGTCCTATCTATCTATTTTCTACCCATTAAAATAGTTGGAAGAGGATTGGCATTTCATGCTGTATTCTGGCTGCATGATATTTGAGGCAGATGCTAATGGGAGCAACAATCTCTTCTTTGTGGAGTCTAAAAGCTGCTGGGAGTTGCTCAATTCTTTGTAGGATGAATTTGATTGAGCCTTGGCAGACAGGTAAATTAATAATGGCTGCTAGATTAAAGGCTCTGAAATAATGTTTTAGCTCTACAAATAACTAGACAAATAATAGCTTTTTAGCCTCACATGATGACTGTTGGAAAGAACTTGGAGCCTTCTGATTCTCCTATAGTACATATGTGCTGGATTAACAGGAAGGTTACCTAACTTGTAAGTGAGCATATTATATACATTAAAGCAAATATCCATAAATTACTATCCTTCCCAACCCCCACCCCTCCCCCCCAAGAAATCTTGTGATCAGGCAAACCAATGAAAACAACCCCAGCTTAGTAGCTATCCTAGCCAATATTCAAGCTTGGCTGTAGAACAAAACTAGCACAGGAACAAACAATAACTATGTAAAGAATGTTTCAATATGTCAACAACCGAAATCAGTCACTTTCTAGAAATGGTGGTTGGATTTTTCTCTACCAAGTCTGTAACCTCTTTATAAATTTGTTTTTACTCAGCCAAGTGCAATTTCTTCCTGATGTATGCAAGTAAGGTCTTTTTCTAGCCAAGCTGCAGTCTCGGTAATTTCATGTGATTTCTTGGCAACATTTCAACAGATGACAGCACCTGGCTGGTCTTGCCTGAGCTCAGAGGTCAAGCGGGGCCAGACCTGGTTAGTACTTGAACAGGAGATCATCCAGGAATACCAGGGTTGTGGGCTTGACTGAGAAGTTGAAGACTTGCAAAAATAGATAACTGGTACAGTAATCAACTTCTGTATTATTTACAAAGGAAAAATGTGGCTTCAGGGATCTTAAGAAGTCCAAATGACTTCTTTTTTTCCCCTGTGGTGTTTTCTCTGCTTAAAAGCTGCCTCTCTCTTTCTTGCCGCTCCTTACAGGAGAAGAATATACAGTAGTAAGAGCTTGGTTAAAGCAAAATGACACTTACCTAGTTGAACAGCCTTTTGCTGTAGTGGAGAAAAAAACCAAAATCATTTAAGATTTATGACAATAAAATTATAACAGTATCTTGCAGCACACTCCAAAAATAGCTGTCATGGAAAACATAAACAATAATAAAGAACAGATTTACCAAAATTATATCTACTGTACCATCTTCCCCAATTTCACTCCCTCACAATCTGCAGTACACTCCTTAGTATTTCTGTTATTTTTTGCCATGGGGTGGGTGTTATGTATTGGGCTCAAGTGTAACACCACGTGGTAAGCTGGAGCAGCTAACGGCTCTCCAGCAACCCAGACTCCAGTTCTCCAGTGCTGCTATTGGCTGCCCCTAGGCGGCAATGGGTTGCTTTAAACCTATCGGCTGCCACCTAGGGGCCTGGCTATAAATTGCTGCAAGCTGCAGCCCAGTTCTCATTTCAGATCCTGCAAGCAATAAACCATGAGCTTTGCTGAACTCACTTGCCTCGTCTCCTTTCCTGCACGAAGAACCCACTACACAACAGTGGGGATAAGAGCAAATGTACCCATTTCTAAACAAAGCAGAAACCTTCCAAGTGCCCTCGTTTTATTTTCTAAGAAGGTTTGTTGTGCCCATTTGAAATCCAAGTGGTTTCTTGAAACTTGACTTGGAGATTGGTAATTTACCTCTTAGTATATCAGTTTCAATTTTGGTGTGAAAAAAAATATCTTTTCTAAAAAAAATAGAACCAGGCTGATGGTCCAAGACAGTAGGCACAAAGACAGTAGTGATGGGTACATTGTGATCAGTGGTGGGATTCAGCCGGTTCGCACCACTTTGGCAGAACTGGTAGCTAATTTTTTGTTGCCCACGTCTTCCGGAAGCAGCATCCAAACAGAGAACCGGTTGTTCACATAGTTGAATCCCAGTACTGGTTGTGATACTCAAGAACCGCACTGAAGATGTCAGTTCTATTTTAAGTATGGATAACCAGGCAGTGCATGAATTTACTTAGGTGGAACAAACTATGTTAGTTCTACGATGGGATTTCAGTTGGTACATAATTGCAATGCAACAGGAGATCTCAGACTTTGATGGCTTCTTAGCTAGAAAAGCACCTAGCTAATTGGCTGATCTCAGAAAGCTGAAGAGTCAAGCCTGGTTAGTCCTTGGATGAGATAAAATCAGCAAATCTCAGGATTTATATTCCAACAGCATAATTTGGTATTTTGTGCAAAGAGAGACAGTGAATCTTAAGTTCCTGTGACAGCACATTCTGAATCATTTTCACTTAATTCATTGCATAGTTTAATTATTATCAGAGTGTTGTAGAACACAAGATCCAGGAAAACCTTCCTTTAAAGCTTGAACTTGTTTGTCATAGTTCTCAGTTTCTTGTATAATTTTAGTTTTGGCTATCCCAAATTTGCTATTCAGAGACACTCCTTCTGCTAACTTCAGTACTGAAAGCGTTCAAACAATGATGCTTAACATCCGAGGAAGTGGTATCAGCAAAGTTGTTTGACCAAACCAATCTGCAAATCCTTATAAATACATTTCCAGACGTTTAGCAGTCTGTCTTGTAAGAGAAATAAATGAAGCATAGATCTTCAGCAAATAACTCCAGTTCTTCACAGATTTGTTCTGTGTGCCCTCTCTTTATGTTAACACAATCTGTTACTTATTGAAAAGATGAGTCATTTTTCATTATTTAAAATATAATCCCTAAGTGGATGTACAAAACCATTTTACAATGGCAGCTACATTAACACCATAAGGACAAAACAACTATGAAATGCAGTACTGGAAATTCAACCAACCGTTTTATGAGCAGTTTGTAGATATTCATTTAAGCACGTTGTCCTAGTAACTCCCCAAAAATCCTAGCCAGGGAAATAGGTGAGAGTTATATGACTGCTGAATGTTGACACACCGAACAACACCCAAAACACAAATAAGCAGCCTAGAACGCTTTTATTGAAAACTCTGGTAGTACAACTTAACTATACACTTTTATCTCCTACACAAAATATCTACAGAGAGAGACAGAAATAAAGGCATATGCGGTAGAATGACCTGCACTAACCTGCTTTCTACACTCAGAGTTTCTAGACCAGAGGAGATAAATGCAGACTAAATCCCAAAGGGATGTTTGTCTATTTAACTTACAAAATTAAAATACATCCCCCTACGGTATAGCAGATATTCATGATAAGACACATGTCTGCAGGGCTTTTTTTCTCATAGAACGCTCAGAACGGAGTTCCGGCACCTTTTTTGAATGGAACCTTGTAGGGTAGGCAAGGCGGGTTGTATGACATGTGTGAGTTCCGGCACCTTTTTCTTTTACAAAAAAAGCACTGCATGTCTGTCTAAATGTAGTCTTCTCCCTTCCAAGCCATCACAATCAGGCACACTGTGGCAATGCTTTTGATCACTTTAAACAATTCTTATGATATGAATATATGTGTGGCAAGAATGATTCATGTTTCCAAGAAACCTGTAGAGACAAGATGTGGGAAAAAATCACCTCCCTCCTAGGTCACTGCCAATATCTATTAATTTATTAGACATTTATTTATTTTCAAGGTTCAAGGTTCTAGTTATGGTCTTTAAGTCCCTACATGGCATGGGTCCGGAGTACCTTGGGGACCACCTGCTGCCGGCGTCAACTTCCCTCCGCCCTGTGCATTCCCACAGAGAGGGCCTCCTCAGTGTGCCTCCGGTCAGAGAATGTCGGCTGGCGGCCCCCAGGGGGAGGGCCTTCTCTGTGGGCGCTCCGGCCTTATGGAACCAGCTGCTGGTCGAGCTCCGGACGGCACCGGACCTTTGCTCCTTCCGACGCAGTCTGAAGACCCACTTATTCGAACAAGCTGGCCTGGCCTGATGGGGGGATTTTAGGGTTTTTAATTGGTTTTTATACTGTATTGTTTTATTGGGCGATTATTTAATTCTCTTTTTAATTTTTGTATTTGTTATTTATATGTGCCCTGTTCACCGCCCTGAGTCCCTCGGGAGAAGGGCGGTATATAAATTAATAATTAATAATAATAATAATAATAATAATAATAATAATAATAATAATAATCTGACACAGAGACTTTGGGTAGCTTACAAAATGATAAAAGTATTTTAAAACATAACACCAAATGATTAAAATTTAGATAGATTAAATAAAGACTAAAAACTATGAGGACAGGTAACATGGGGATAGGGATCTTCTCTCTATCCATCAGCCACTCCCAGCCTAGAGTGTCCCTATTGGGGCACCAGGTCAGCTGACAGAGACCAGGTTTAAAGCTGTTCTGGAAGGGCAGGAGTGCAGGGGTCAACCTCAACTCCAGCAGGAGAATATTCCAAATGTTTCGATATGGTTGAAGAAAGAGGAGATGCAGAAACATAAGTATATTTTAATTCACAAGTAAGAAGAAAAATATATATTGAATAATAAAATATCTTTAGAGCAGGGGTGTCAAACTCAATTTCATTGAGGGCCGCATCAGCATTGCGGTTGCCCTCAGGGGGCTGGGTGGGTATGGCCAGGGTGGGCGTGGCTTGAGTGCGTATGGCCTACTGGGTGGGCGTGGCCAGCTCTACATTGTTTGCATCAAGGGTGCCTATGGGGTCCTGGGCAGGAGTGGGACAGATCTGAGGGTCTCTGGCAGAAGGAGGGTCTCTGGGCCAGGGCCAAGGCAGTGGGGGCCGTTCCCTCACTGTTTCCAGGATGGCTTCGTGGGCCAAATGAAACCACTTCATGGGCCGGATCTGGCCCGCGGGCCTTGTGTTTGACATGTCTGCTTTAGAGGAATCAAACTACTGTAGGTAATCTGCATACTTTGATAAAACCTATATAAGATCAAATTTAGCAAACAGGTGAAGACTTAAAGGAAAACATGCTTTAAATATTGCCCAAGTACAACCAGAATACACACAAAATAGAAGAAGTCTTTACTACATAATACAGATTGATTTTGTGAATATATATGGTGGCTATTTAAATACAAGCAAAACTTAGATAAAAATAGACCAAACATATGCATCTACCAACTTAAAAGGAAGTGACTGAGTCTGCTTGCACAGTATCTTATAGTATAAAGCAAAGCACATATTTTTGAGCTCTATTAGTATCCTGATCCCTAGCCAGGAGTGTCCACAGAATGTGGCAAAGAAAGTCAAAATGGTGGCCATGAAGTTCTGCCTGTCCTAACAAGAATCATCTGTCTAAGAGAAACTCTGGAATGTGAAAATTGATTGGTTGGCTTCCAACAGGCAGCATTTCACAGGTTAGGCCTGGCTAGCTGGGAGTTGTTCTTATGCTCTACGAACTCTGAACGACATAGCCAAGACCTCAGCTTTGATATGATAGCGTGCAGCAGATTTTGACACAGCCAAGTGAGGTAACAATTTCCTTGTCACTGATCCAGGAACTGCAAAAAGCAGGGAAAGAAATGTTTGGTGCTTCTGGGAAATGGTGTTTAGGTCAGGAACCTGAATAGGCAGGACTCAGAAGTCACTGATAAAACTCTGTGTACTCTAGATATACAAAAAAGAGTGCAGTCATTCCTGTTAAACAACTAATCTTTTTTCCCATTTTAAAGTCTGTTCTAGCAGCTCCACAAGACACCTCTGAATGAATTACTGTGGCTCACATTTTTATACAAGTTTGGAAACCAATAGTGTTGATCCTTAATCACTTGTGCAGCACAGTTCTTTGTCTCAAAGGGCTAGCTTCTGGCAATTCCATTATGATTTAAAGCTCAGAACATTCCGACATTTTAATCTATACACATCCATCATGCAATTCCTTCTCAGTGGTAACCAGCATTATGCAGAACACGGAAAATTACTGACTGAGGAGTAGAGAAGAAAGTAAACTAAGAGTAGAAACAAGAGAAAGTGTGGAGTCCTTGGTACTCTCTGAGCATGCTTGTTTACTTGCAGATGTTAGGAGCCCTGATGGGTAATGAAACATCTTCAAGCAGACAACCAAGGTCAGATAATACCAAGACTCCACAGTTCATCCTTGAGTGATGTTTATTCTCTTCTATTAGAAAAGACAAACTAAGTAATTTAATTCTATCAATACCATTCAGTATACTTCTCCATGTTTTGCATCCTTGCAAACTCTTCTAACTTCCTGCCACAGCACACTGTAATTCTCATGCTCACTATGTTATTTTAAATGTACAAAAACCAGTGTTGTATCCTTCTGTTTCTCCAAAGGAGCTCAACATATACCTGCAGCAATTAAAGTTTTCTCAGCTAAGATCCAAGCCCAGGTCTGCTTCAGGACTACGTTGGGCCCCTAGAGGTCATTCCTTCCTCTGGAAAAAGTTCAATCCACATTTTTGAGAACCATTTTCAAGCAATTCATTGCATTTTGAATACTGTCTTTTCACCATGAAGTTGCCCTACTTAAAATTGACATTTCTACCTGGATTTTCATCTTCTCTTATTTTTTTCCATCTCCTTGTCCCCTTTAATTATGGTTGACAGTGATCAATCTTCCAGGCAGTACATGGAAAAGTACAATGTTACGGCTTTTCATGACCAGCTTTCATTTTGATGGGCTATGAACGTGCATTAGCTGATCTTAAATATCAAGCCGTTGACTTAGAACTGCAACTAGGCTTTCCAGCTCTGCTCAGAAACACTTGAGTCATTAGGCACATCTTCTTCAACCAGCTAGCTATTTTAGCTGCACAATGACTCCAAAATTCAGAAGGATCTTATTCTTAGCCAAATTCAATGTCCTCCCAACAATGTTACTGAAAGAAGATACCAGATGATTCCCTTTGAACAACGACTATCTCTCATGGTTCCGACAGACAAGAGATGAATAAAGCAGAACTCCGAGGCTTAAAAATTCCTGAAAGAACATGTTTATTAGTTATAAAGTACTGGCACGGTTAAAAGTGAAACTAAGTCTGAATACACAAATAACAATTGCCCAATTACAAAGTATAATATCCCACCCACAAAACTATGCAAGCAACTACATGTCATGGTTCCGATCGACAGAGACAAATAAAACAAACACGTTTATTGATATGGAGTATTGGTGCTTCAAAAGTGAAACCAAGTCTGAAGATATGCATAACAATTCCTCAATACAAAGCTAAGAAATCCACCCCCCACACCCACCCACCCCGAGGCTATACAAGCAACTATGTTTCCCCACTTAGCTTGTTGGCAGGCTTTTCATGAAATGCCCAACCTGCAGTCTTGGGAGCAACCGATGACCTTGGTTCCTATGAGAGAAAGTCCAAGAGAGAAAATCTGTTTTGTCTAGTGCAACACCTGGCAAACTCCCTCCCTCTGTGCTATGTGTCAACTAGAAATAAGAAGGGAAAAATGGCTGCAGCCACTACGTTTCCCAATAGACTTTATTTGGCAGGCTTTTTATGCAATACCCAGTCCCTGGTCTTGGGAGCAGCAGATGACCTTGGTTCCCATGAGACAGAAGATTGTTTGGACTAACAAAGCTCCTGGGCAACCCCCTCCCTCTGTTCTATGTGGCAACCTAGAATGAGAAGAAAAAATGCCTGCAGCCATGCTCATTTTAGAGTGGAGGAATAATAGAAGCAATGGAACACATTATTCTGTACTGAACTTTTACAAAGATGCCCCCCAGGAATTATGATTTCCATTTTTACTCAGTATGCTGGCTGTTATGATGTGTTTATCTTAAGCTGCTAATTGAATCAATCTGATTTTATTTCTTTGACCAGAGTCAAAGTCTATTCAGTTTGCCGTAGTATGTACTCTAATCCTTTTAAGATATTTTAGAACAATTATGGGGTTTTTTTTCCTAATTAATTGTGAATTGTGAATTTTATTTGCCAGTCTATAACTGAAGATAGAGAGATTGATTGATTCTAATTTCCACCACATCCATTTACCAATTCATACATTTTCTTAAAAAAACTCACCTTATTCCTCTTTTTGATGCATTTTTAAAATAATTATATAATGTCCTGGATACTTTAAAATAGTAAGGAAAACTCACAGTCTTCCAGTTTCTAAAATAAAAAATAATGATCATAGAGGGGACTCTCATAGTACAATGTGGGATTGTTTTATAATTTTGCAGAAACTTCTAGAGTGACTTGTTGACACTAAATCCCTTAACTCCTATGTTTCATAGTAAACTCTAGAAGTGCCTTTTTATCTTTACATCTTGCTATTTGCTACGTCTAATGAGGCATTGCTTTCCAATGATAAAAACTGAAATAAAGAACAAATTGTGAAAAGGCTGTTGGAAGGAAAAGTTCATGATGTAGTTGCAATTGGTGAGTGACACATACCTATATTAAAATTCTGAGGAAGATAGGTGCTCCCAATGGTGGGATTCAAATATGTGAACAACTGGTTCTCTATGTGGATGTCGCTTCCGGAAGTCCATTCTGGGGCCGGGCAACAAAGAAATTATCTACTGGTTTTGCCGAAGTGGTGCGAACCGGCTGAATCCCACCACTGGGTGCTCCCTATATCTTGTCACAGTATGATCCAATGTATAGCACCCACTCACAAAACCCACAAAAAATAGTATGAATGAACTGTGAATGCAGACCAGTGAACTATGTTTTACAACTGGGTTGTTAGAATATTAATGCAATTTCATAGCTTCTTTGGAATGCAGACTGGCTTCTTTTCCTGGTTTGTGATTATTCACTGAAATAAAAAAAATCTACACAGGTCACTATTACATCCAAGTGGGAGGAAGAAATTAAGTATGCCCTCTGTCTCAGGTAAGCTTGATTCTGGTGTCTCATTAGCAGCACTCACCAACCTTTGCAATGCAGGGATGTTGGGATGACATTGCTCAGAATACCAGGTGAACAATAGAATACTACAAACTATTTTTCTAGAGCATAAATGTATTTAATTGGGCAATAGTTCACTTATTTTCCTATTGTAAGGGACGCATGGTTGGCAGCTGCCCAAAGGATCCAGACTTACATATTCCAGGGTACAAAATGGGAAAGCAAGGAAGTAGTTTAAAGTTACGTAGTCTGGCACATTGCTAACCTGATACATTTTGATCTCAGGGTTAGACCACAGTTTTCAAATGCAACTGATATCCAGGGATGTGCTGAGACTCAGTTTAAACGCTACAGGATAACTATTCTTGAGAGAGAGAGATACTGAATTTCCTAAACAGAGGGAAAGCAAATTATCTTAAATATGACTTTATTTCTTTTGCTCCACAGAGGCTCTATTCCAATGCAGTATTAAAGGAAGTGGGAAGAGTGATTCTCAAAATATGTGTTTTTATTAGTAAGCTCTACCTCCATTATGGAACAATGTTGGCAAAGAGCTTTATCATGTGGTCTTTGGGGGATTAGGCATAGACCTATATATCCACCCTGATTTTAAAGTGGTTCATATGTTTGAGGACAATCCATGTTCTAAAAAATGTGTCTCTAGCATGTGAATTATGTAAAATGTTCTTTTGAGATACTTTTCTTTTGCTTTTACAGCTTATTGATTAATTTTGCTCCTAAATGAACATTTTGTTGAAGTGACTCAGAGCCATTGCGTCACAGACAACTACGCAAATGACATAAATGCACAATAGTGTGGGGTGATTTTCTGCCTTTACGTTCCTAAACAATGGAATTCAGCACTATGACAAATACTTGATACTTAGTCATTTTGCTCACAACTATGCTCTACAAACTTTATCTTTCGGATGCTCAAATCAATGGAAACTGAACTTTTGAGCTGTATTTTTATGAAAGATTGTGTGAAAACAGGCAAAGAACCATTTGAATGTTTATCTCAAAAGAGGCATCAGTCCAGCTAGTAAAAGGCCGAGGAAAAAAATTAAGAGATTCCACCTTAATTATCTAATTACAGCTGAGAAATTCAACTTACAACTTACTTGAACATTCTGTATTTAAACAAATCTTCCTGAAATCCATATTGCTTTTGTTTCCTTGTCTTGCTAGCTTCATGGGGCTTGGTAATTTCCTTGACTTCCTATTAAGATTATTTGTTAGTTATTTGCTTTTGGGAAAAAATATCTTCTCTCTGTGTGTGTTCTAGAATTGCCTAGTTATTACATGTAGCCATTTGCTTCAAAGATTAAATGTTGGAAATTGTGTTTTAGAATCTTGTGTGACAATTAAAAACCATTAGAAAAATATATTCTAAAATGCCTACCGGCGTGGCTGTCACTATAATTCATAGTGTGCTATTGCCACCTCATGGTAGTATTAAAAATATAACAAAGCTTAAAGATAATGTCTCCCATTACCTCCTTGTAAAACAGATGGTAAAATTATAATTTCTATAGGACATCATGTTATCGAGTGATAAAGAAATCTCTGCATAATAAACTATATACAGTTAGGAGATGATGATGATGGATAGATAGATAGATAGATAGGATAGATAGATAGATAGATAGATAGATAGATAGATAGATAGATAGATAGATAGATGATAGATAGATAGATAGATAGATAGATAGATAGATAGATAGATAGATAGATAATTTTAAGCAAGCTTATGTTATATTTTCTGATGATTTCCAGAGCAATAGCTATGTTGCAATGGGTGGGTGGGAGGCTTTTCAAAGGTCAGCAATCTGAATTATACATAAATAAAAGGTAAAGGTTCCCCTGCACATGCATGGTAGTCGTTTCCAACTCTAGGGGCCGGTGCTCATCTCCGTTTCAAAGCCGAAGAGCCAGCGCTTGTCCGAGGACGTCTCCGTGGTCATGTGGCCAGCATGACTAGACGCCAAAGGCACACGGAACGCTGTTACCTTCCCACCGTAGTGGTCCCTATTTTTCTACTTGCATTTTTATGTGCTTTCGAACTGCTAGGTTGGCAGAAGCTGGGACGAGTAACAGGCGCTCACTCTGTTACACGGCACTGTTATCCTAAATACCAAAGTGAAAATACTTGGGCTGACACTGGAAACTAAGCAGGATTAGCCTTGTTAGTACTTGGATTAGTGATTAACTGGGAATGATAGGATTGTTGTTTAGATTGGGAAGTAGAAATTGGAAGAAGGCAATGGCAAGCTACTTACAGCAAAAAGAATGCTGCCACTAGGTGTCAAACATGATTTGTAGGTGCCTTTACCTTATATGAGGTACATATGAGAAACAGAAACAGACGTACTAAATCTTGATGAGGAATATAATGGTATTAGAAATTAGGGAGGATGAGGAGTAATGAAATTGGGAAATACATACAGGGGTCAAATTGGGAAATAGGATCAATTATTTACTAATAATTGTCAACTACTTTTGAAAATGATGTTACATTGATGAGTAAGTGTAATGTGATTTTTAAAGAATCTTGAGTTTGATTCATAGAAAATGCAAGTAATCAATACTTGCTTACTTACTTACATGCATGCATGCATGCATACATACATACATACATACATCTATCAGAATAGCTCTCTCTTCTGTACTAGTCAGACGGACAAATAGAAATACAGACAGACAGACAGATATAGTAACATTATTCAACTAAATCAGTTTAGTTAACAATAGGAAAATATATAAAAATTAGGAGGTAAAGAAGCACATTTGATCCAAAGCCTTCAAGGACAATTCATAGTAATAAAATGTCTGGGTGTCTTCCACCCTTATAGGTTTTTTTTAAATAATAATAATAATAATAATAGCAAAAGTACCTATTATATATTTTTCTTAAGTTCTTGCTAGTTTCCAGACTATTCATATACATTTCAAAAGCACCCTGAGATCAGCAAAAGGCAATTACTCTTTTGAAACAAATAGAGCTTCAAAACTTGATTTTTTATTTTTCTAATAACAAAGAGAGAATTTCCCTAGAAAAGTCTCGATAAACAATATTTTACATTTCTGAAAGTATATCATACACTATAAATACTGTATAGCTGTCAAGCCCTACATTGCTTGACAAGAGCCCCTCTATGTGGGAAATGGGCAGTTAAGAAGTTTGATAAATGAATGAATGAATGAATGAATGAATGAATGAATGAATGAATGAATGAATGAATGAATGAATAAATAAATAAAAAATAATCAAAGAAGCAAGAACTACACAGATTTCAGTAAGGAATATATAGTAGTAGTTTGGGATAAACAAGATGTAATGTATTGGCCTTTTGTATATGTTGTAAGTGTTTGCTCTTGTTGCACTGCTTGCTAACTGCTTGCATTCAATTGCGAAGTGCTAGTTCACGTGTGTGTTGTAATGGTTGCTAGCCAGCCCAGACTGGTTGTGTCCAGCCGGCTAAGTAGGTCTTTGGGTGGGAAACCTATGCTTCAAACCTATTGGTCTGCACAACGCTTCACGAAAGGTGCAGTAAAGGGTCCCTGTATTTCAATGATGACAGATGTCACAAACTTCCCTTTTCAGCATATACCTATCCCAGTTCCATTCACACCAAGCAAAGAATTCATGGTGAGTAATAATATCTAGTCAACAAACTGAAGATGGTGAAATATTTTTGTGTGTGAATGTATCTCCTTTTTATGCTCTCAGTACTTTAATCGTAGCTACAGCAAGTTTACAGTATTGGGTTAAAAAGATTTTTTAAAAACCATAGGAAACTGACTCACTCAACAAGAAAAAATAGTTTTAATGGGAAAGAAGTTAGAGGACTGGGGACGAGAAGGAAGAGGGCAGCAAAGGGCATAAGAAAAAAAGGAAGCTTGAGGTAGTGAGGTCCAACTCTAAATTGATTCATAAAAGCAATACGTTGGTGGATCCAACATACAGGTTCCTGGATATATTCCTGTTTTGTATGAACCAATGCTTGTCACTATTGACCATGAAAAAAGAATGCATTAATAGATGTTTTTCATGCTTCTCTCCCTTTGGAGAGAGTTGGCTTGGCTTGCCGCTCTACTGTGAATCACTTGGACAAAGTCCCAGCTGCATGCTTGTGTGACAAGGCTTCTAAAAGGGTAAGTACTCTTTTGAAAAGAGGTTGAGTGTAAAGGCAAACAATGTGATTTTCTTGAAGCCAAGTTCTCAATGTGCATAGACGGCATCATCCATCTGTGCCTTCTGCTAATGGATTCTTCAGAAACTGGCAAGCTGTCAGGACTCATTCTAGGTCGACATGCTATGTTACAACGGCTGTTCTCAAGACATTCCAAAGAAAAATAGAGCTGCCTTCTAGACTGAGCTGAAAAATGATTGTGTTTTTTTCTTAAACAATTGTGTTTGTCTTTAAAAGCTCAGCTTTTTAAAATTAGGGCAAACATCACAGATGCTTTGTACATTCCAAGGAAATGGTATGGAGGCTGCATCTTTGTTTCAGCTGCTGGTGTAAGACAGCAATCTGTGTGATTCCCATTGGTACATTTTTTTAAAAAAAATTCTACTGAAATGAGATGTCAATAAAAGTGAGTCACAGCTGCAATGAACATTTTGTCTGAGTTCCAAAGATCCCAGAAGGCTTCATTGCTAAACAATCTGGAAATAAAATTAGACATTTGTCTATTTCCAGATCCATTTCATTCTGGGGTAGAACTCAGCCCACATAGATTGTCCTAAGTTTATCTTCTGAAAGCCCTAAAATGTTATTTTTCTGACAACACTCTCTGCTGGGTTGAAAGAGAAGGGTGAGGAGCTGGAATGATAACATCCTTTCCTAAGCACTACTTAAACACCACACAATAATACTGAGCACTACTTAAAACAAAGTGTAACTTTTTGCAGCAAAAAAGAGCATTTGTAATATTCTAAGAAAACATTAAAGGTATGAGAAGAGGATGATCAGCATAGGGGGATAGACTGTTAAGGGCCAGATTTAGGATTTCCTGGAGAAAATCTATTTATGTGCTCCTTAAAAAAAATCAATGTCCACTTGATGGCATATAATCAGTCAAGCTTACTCTTGGTAAACTAATGGATAACTACTACATACAGTATCTGTCCTACAACTTTTGTACAACTGAATTTTCTAATCCTTCCATTAATTTTCTAAATGTAACACTCTCATTTTTTTCATGCACCCCCCAAAAACCCCTATAACTTCAATTCAATCTTGCTGTTACGATTTCTGAAATAAAGTGGCAAATTATCTCTGATTATAGATTTTTTTTATTTTAAAAGAAGGCTTCTGTCTAATAATGCAAATGCATGCATCAGCTAAAAGTCTGGAAATAGCACATGCACAAGTAGGAAATGAAAAATAGCCTACCCCACTGCAGAAATTCATCTAACAAATTTGTATACAATTGCAAAAAAACCATGGCAGAGGTACAGTATGTTAAGCTACACTGAATTTAAATTTAAAGGAACTGAAACAATTAATGAAATACTTTTCTTAGAAATTTATACACAATTAGTTCAAAAAAACCTTGTTCTGCATTCCTCATGAGTTAAAAATATGTAAATAAGTAACAACAATTTAAAACTGTGTCTGGCTTGGTCTGGTGGCAATTCCTGCTTGCCTTGTAGTAGGATGATTGTAAAGGTCATCCAGATTTTAGCCACCTACCATATGTCTCAAGATTGGACAGTGCCTACTTGTCTTGGAAGCAGGAAAAAGAAATGCTTACTTTTCCGAGATTTGCTTTTCAACCACCCACTTCCAGTTACTACCATCGCTGTTTTCTTAACAGAAGAAAATTTTAAATATTTGATATTTCCCTCCCTACAAAGATATTTATTTACACAAGGACAGTGGTTTGTTTAATCCATTGTTACTATAAAGAAATACTTTTACTTTTGTAATATATATCAATTACCTAGAAATAATCTGTACTCATTTTGAAAGAATTGTTTTTGAGATATACTAGGTAGGTTACCTATGATCTCACCTTTCTAATCTTGGTTTTTCAGCCAGTGAGGTCTCCTTTGACTATATCAGGGGTGTCAAACTCGCAATGTCATGTGACATGTCTTGATGTATTGTGACTTTTTTGCCATTGCCGGCAATGGGGTGGGCGCGGTTTCACTATGATGCATCTGGCCCGTGGGCTGGCAGTTTAACACCCCTGGACTATATCATTGAGTATCTTTCTCTTGCTATTTTGTTTCTGTTGTGCCTGCCAACAATGAATTAAAAATTTAAGAATAGGCCAATGTCATTAAATAGTAAGACAAAGAAATACTATTGAAATCCTGGCTTCATCCATGTTCAAAATGTAGCCTTATCAATTTGTATAATTATTCTATCCTTTACAGGTCTTGTGCCTCCTAAAAATATTACATGAAGACCATCAGCATGTTCCTGAGCACAGAACTGTTATTGTTTGTTTTAAATAAGGAGGCACCAAACTTTTTCAGAGTAAATTAAGCTGGCCAGATGGAAGAATGAGTGTTTGTCATATTTGGCTGAAAAATCTGAATGACCACAAGATGTCAGAAAAGATACAAAAAACACATTGCTGCCAACTTGTGGTTGCCCAGATATGTTTTCCCTAAGTCCCTGAAATCAACGTACCATGCAGGAACAGGTGGAAGTGGGACCCACTTCATTGGAGAAAGAACCATCAGTCATACTTCTTTTATTTCTTGAACCAAGCTGGTAATGACAGAATTTGCACAACACGTGACATCACAATGTGCTTTTGTGTGTGTGCTTAGCTTGTTATATCAAATCATTATGTTATGTAAATCACAATGTATGGCTTAGTAAGAAGTTCAAATCTAGCTAACTGCAATTTATATAATAAAGTATGACTTAGTATGATATATGAACTATTACATGTGATGTAGAGATTAGAGTATCAGTCTAGAAATAGGTAATAGGAGGTTTTCAAGACTTTTTCTCAGCTGTGTAGCTCATTTAGTGATTTTGGGCCAACCATCATCTCTCTACCTATCTCAAAAAGTTGTTACAAAAATAAAATGGGTTTTGGAAAAAGAGAGCATAATTCACTCCGCTTAATCTCTCCCCATAGCTACTGTATTTTTGAACCATTTTGAAGAAAGAAACCATCAGCATGTATGGTCTTAACCTGTCATTTCAGTTTGCATTTAACTCTCAGCATAATGAAAGAAATGGAATAGAATGGAATAGATCAAGAACAAAGTAGCAATGAAAACAAGAGTAATGGGAATGAGTGGGACAATGCAAGTTCTAAAATGATCTTAGAAGAAAAGTTGTTGGCTGATGCCTTGGAAGGAAAGAGCAGACCTGCAAGTGAAATCTCATAATAGGGTAACCAGTAGTAAGGCCATCATTGTACCTCCAAGGCAGCTTTGCCAACCAATGAGTTTGGACTAACTTCATGCATTCTTCACAAATAATGAATTCAGATTTCTGACAAGAATGACTTTCTCTTTCTTCTGCTGGGCAAAATGAAAATGAAAGCAGGGACAATGACAGAAAGAAAAAAGAGGCTGTAGGCACAGAAACTGAACCACAACTAACAGGCTACATTTTGCCCAACTGTTCCATGAACCTTTCTGTTAGTTTAACTTAGGATGTCATCTGAATCAGGAGAAGTGAGTAATCTGAATCAAGAGAATTGAGAAAACCATGCTAGCTTTAGCCCCATCCATCCGTCCGTCCATCCATCCATCCATCTATCTATCTATCTATCTATCTATCTATCTATCTATCTATCTATCTATCTATCTATCTATCTTCTATCTATCTATCTATCTATCTATCTATCTATCTATCTATCTATCTTCTATCTATCTATCTATCTATCTATCTATCTATCTATCTATCTATCATCTATCTATATATATATCTATCCATCTATCTATCATCTATCTATCTTTGTACTTCTTAACTACCCATCTCCCTTAGAGATCAATTTTTGAGTTTTATTCTGCCTACTTGCAAAGATGATTTCCAAGGAAATAGATTGTTTCACTTTCAATTATTGAAAGATCCTCTCCCTTTTGTCCTTGTTAGTTGTACAAAGGGAAAAATTACAGACAAATTCTGCAACTGTAGTGGCTCTCAAGGAACCACAGGCCTTTAGAGAAAGACCTGAGCCAGTTTAATCTAGTGATTAAGGTGCTGGCCTAGCAACCAGGAGACGGTGAATTCTAGTCTCACTTTAGACATGAAAGTTGGCTGGGTGACTTTGGACCAGTCACTCTGTCTTAGCCCAACCCATTCATAATGTTGTACTTGTTGTGGAGAAAAGAGGGTAGGAAGGAGTATTAGGTATGTTTGCTGCCTTGAGTTACTTATAAAGTAATAAAGGTGGGATAAAAATCTAAAAAAACAAACTGATTTTTACATGTTAGATTGAATGAATCAGCTAAATTTCTCAATAAGGCAAACAGATATGGAAAAGTTCCACAGCAGGAAGGTGTTAATGAACAGTAAGGAGGAACAGACATCTCTAAAGCTGATTGTGATGTGGACTTAAAAAACAACAACAGCAGCCCAGCCCAATTGCACTATGCTTACAAAATTGTCAATGACAACTACGATTGTTTTCTGGAAAGTTTAGAGGAATCCCATGAGATATTTTTCTTTGCCATCCAGTTCTCAAAATAGAGATCTATGTTACAGGAATTCCTGACTGTTTTTTTTAAAAAGGTCAGCCTTTTTTGTACATTCCATTTGAAAAGAAACTGGCCTCATAAAATTACAGTGGTTGGGTTTGTTCTTTGCATAGCAATTCCCTTAAAAAAATTATACACATCCTTGGGAAAGTTACAAATGCTGTTGTCTGTTCCTGAGGAAAAATTAGAATAAACTTTCCTCTTTTTTCCCAATGAATAAATGCATCTTTTTAGATAAAAACTCTGCCAGTAAATGGTAAATACTTCTTCAGACTCCTTCCTGGCAAAAGTACAAAAGTGGTTTTCCATTGCCTTAGTCCTTATTCTTTTTAAACTTTCCATGTACTGTAACCCATATCCCTAGAACTTTCTATGATGCTGGCCTAGAAACCAGGAGATGATGAAAGAAACCAGCTGGGTGACTTTGGATCAGTCACTCTTTCTCAGACCAGCTCACCTGACAGGGTTGTTGTGGGAAAAATGGGAGGAGGAAGAAGTATTAGGTATGTTCGTTGCCTTGAGTAATAATAAAGTAATAAAGATTGGGGAAAGTCTAATTAAATAATTAAAATGATGACCATTTTTCACACTCAATGACTGTTGCACAGTATCCCCACAGCCATTTGATCAAAATTTGGATGCTTGGCAACTGGTTCATATTTATGATGGTTGCAGTGTCCCGGGATCCTGTGATCCCCTTTTTCAATGTTCTGATAAGCAAAGTCCGTATGTGTTGCTACTTTAACAACTGCAATGATTCACTTAAGAACTGGGGCAAGAAAGGGGCAAAATTCATTTAACAAATGTTTCATTTAGCAACATAAATTTTGGGCTCAATTGTGGTCGTAAGTCAAGGACTACCTGTACACACTGAGTTTAAGGAAGACTGCTAGTCCCATGTCATAAACATATCCATCAATCTTCCAGGGGTAGGCAACCTCGGCTCTTTTATGACTCGTGGACTTCAACTCCCAGAATTCCTGACTCAGGTATGCTGACTCAGGAATTCTGGGAGTTGAAGTCCATGAGTCATAAAAGAGCTGAGATTGCCTACCCCTATTCCACAAGATCACTGGGTGTGTGTCAAAAAAAAAAGTGCCCTTCTACCTTCATGGATCAAGCACTAGCATGCCTACTCTGCTGGGCCTGGATGGGCAACGTTACTATTGGGAGACTCCTGCCCTTTCTTTCTTCTCATGATGGCGATCCCACAGATGGGAGAACAAATGTTAAAGAGCCCAGCATCACTTCCCTTGCCATTCCTACAAAACACCAGTTTGGGATTTGGTGCCACGTCTGGCAGGAGAAGTGAGAGAGATGGCTCCTTGGCAGAGAGGGGGAGGCTGGCTGTCTTGTTGCGAAATGAAGAATGCCCCTGAAGAAATAGCGCCTAGGAACCAGAGCAGGGCTGGATTTACTCATCAATGTGTAACCACCAAAGCAAGCAGAGCTGTCTCCATCTCACGCTCTGCCCTGAGTTCTGACTGAAAGCAGTCCAGGCGAGCCACCTCCAGGATTATCCAAACTACTCTGTAACTGAAGCCTCATCATCTTCCCAACAACCTTCATCAAAAAGGGGACTATCAGCTAGGTACTATTTCTATCATTTTTGTTCATGTATGCTACTTGTATGCCTTCTAGAACAGGGGTCCCCAACTTTGTCAACTTTAAGGCCTGTGGACTTCAACTCCTAGAACTCCCCAGCCAGCTGGCTGGGGAATTCTGGGAATTGAAGTCCACAGCCTTAAAGTTGACAAGGTTGGGGACCCCTGTTCTAGAAGTATGGCTCTGTAACTCTGTAACTCCCAGAATTCCCAGTTAAGTATGGTTATACAGGAGAGTGTCTTCAGGAGTTCTAGTTACCAGTCTCCAGGGCTTTTTTTCTAAAAAAAAAAAAAGGTGCCGGAACTCAGAGGTGCTGTCACTGGGAGTGATGCCGGTGTCTGTAAGAACCCCCTCTTGCTACGGCATCGCTGCTTGTCCTTTGCACTCCTGCCCCTGTGGCTTGGAGCCAAAGGTCACAGGGATTTTCCTCCCCACAGCCGCTGTGGGGATTCCCCTCCCTGAAGTTGCCATGCCACAGCCCATGCTGAGCCCTCACCCGGAGCTGCTCCAAATCCCGACCCAGAGCTGTGTTTCTCATGGCAGCGGTCTCCGGCGCTGAACAGCTGACCGGCACCATCCCTGACACCAGCTGAAGATGCCCCAGCCACAGAGCGCTGCATCAGGCCACCCGGCATCTCCAGCATCAGACAGCTGATGGCCTCTGGCCCCGGCACTCGTTCACTTACTGCCCCATCACTTCCAAATGCAGTAAGTGAGCAAGCAAGTGGCATTTGGAAGCATTTAGAAGTGACAGGGCAGTGAGTGAGTGAATGAGCAAATGGCATTTGGAAGCATTTGGAAGCGTTTAGAAGCAACGGGGCAGTAAGTGAGTGTGTGAATGAGCAAATGGCGTTTGGAAGCGACGGGGCAGTAAGTGAGCGAGTGAGCAAGAGGCCTTTGAAAGAGATGGAGTTAGTGGGGGAGAGACTGAATGAGGTGCCTTTGAAAGAGACGGAGGAGTGAGTGAGAGCGACTGGAGACTTTTGTGAGCAAAGTGTGAGTGAGTGGGGGGCTTTTGTGAGTGAAGGGTGAGAGAAAAAGGGAAAAGTGAGGGGGAGAATGGAAAAAGAAAAGGCACTAACTTCTGACTTCCTCTGTTGCAGGAGTAGAAGGAAGCATTAACATTGAACCTCAAGTTTTTACTTTTCTATAACATTATAAACTAGCCATTTCTATAATAGCATTTTCAAAATAGAAGACATTATGGGTGAGTGAGTGAGTGAGTGAGTGAGTGAGTGAGTGAGTGAGAGAAAGAGATGAGATTCTTAACTGAAATGTACAAAAAATATGGAAGATCTATGCAAGGACTTAATGTGGTTTTGGGAACACTTCCTGACACATAATGTCAGCTGACATTTAGGACTGAGTTGGTGTCTTTCTTTTTTTTAATGTGGAACAAATTTTAACCTGGAACAAATCTGTTGTTCTTTGTTGTTTTTGTTTCCAAAACTTTATTTCTTCTGAGCTAATGTATGATTCACTTTTCCATTGGATGAACAATTTCTGTTTCTTGGACTTTTCCTTCTGTTATTTTTCTTTGTGAGGTTTTTGTTTTGTTTTTTTTTCTTTTTGGAGATATCAACTTTTAAATGCAGTGTGTTAAAGCAATTCAACACGGATTTTTCATTTTTTTCACAATACAATAGCCTCTCATTATAATAATTGAGAGCCAGGGTTGCTAGCAATTGTAATGGCTGAAGTTAATTTAAAGGGATTTGATAAAGTAAATCATAGTCTCCTTTTTGATAAAGTGGAAAAAAATGGGCTTAATGGCTTCACTGTGCATGGATTCACAGTTGACTTCAGAGTCATCCTGGTGAGATAGTCAGCATATAAATTTAATATATTTTTTTTTTCAAATGCCCCTATCAGGAATTGAATTTGAATGAAGTTTCAGAAAAGCAAATGTTCTGTGCTGGTGGTACTAAGCTCCCAAAGATCTAGCACGGGATAAATGAATTCTTCCTAATAAAAATAACTTCCTGCCTTTTTCAAATCATCATTTCTTCCCTACAGCAATTTGAAAAGTAAAACAAAGTGAAACAAACCACTACTCCCTCCATGCAGGGAAAATTTCCTTAGTCATACTTGGATATTCTATTTGCAAATAATATCTTACCTAGTTGAGATGGTGTAGTTGGGGAGCAGGGAGGAGTGCAAAGTTCCTGCCTTCGCTGCAACTTGCCTGTGCAACATTTGCCAGCCGGGTCTTTTGGCAAGCTCAGCAGCAATTCCTATTGGCTTTCAAAAGCCAATAGCATAGCTGACTCAGGAATTCTGGGAGTTGAAGTCCATGAGTCATAAAAGAGCAAAGCCTGCAATAGGCTTAAGCCAATAGCAACACAGCTTGTGCAAAAGCTTTTTTTTTTTTTTTGCAAAAAAAGGTGCCGGAACACCGTTCTGAGCGTTCTATGAGAAAAAAAAAGCCCTGCCAGTCTCTCATATTATACCAGTTTGTTATAGACCTGCTTTTTTGGGTGGCCCTGGCAAACACTGAAGGTACAAATTACAGAGGGAAAGTGAAACATTTTTTCCACTTATTCTTTTGAAGATCCTTTTAAGAGGAAAGACCGTATTTTGTTTCAAGCAGATGGAATTTATGAATGCCTATCTTGTCTGATTTTCCCTCAATTTAAAGACATCCTTTTCACAATTATGTTGGGTCGTTACCATTCTCAATAAAATCTGCAAACAAAATCTGCAAACTTGGCAAATTCACTGCTTACCCCAAATCAGGACAGTTAATGAGCACATTAAAAAAAGACATTCCCCCCAAACTCAAATGTTTGTGGGACTTCACTTTTAACTTGATAAAACTATCCATTTATTTCCCTACCGGTAGTCCTTGTTTAGCAATCACAATTAGGACCAGCAACTCAGCTGTCAAGCAAAGCAATTGCTAAGAGAAGCATCATCATTTTACAATCTTACTTTAGCTTTCCATAAATGCAAGGATTGGTCACAAAACTACTTTTTCATTACCATTGTAACTATGAATGGTTGCTAAATGAGGCAGTTGCTAAATGAAGACTACTTGTATTCCATTTTGTTTTAATTTGTTTTAATCAGTTGCCAATCTACAAGAGGATAGGTTCTCTGTTCCATGGATGCTAAGTCTAAATCTGATGTTTTGAACCCACCTTTATGTCAGTAGAAGAAACAATTTTCCCCCATTTTTTTATGTTCTGCTTGGGCATGGCGAAAAGAAAAAAAAGAAAGAAAGAAAAGGTTCTGGAAAGACAGAATTATCTTCATATTCAGCAAAAGTCTTCTTCTCTTATGCCGTCTGGAATTAGAACTTTGAGAGAAAAGGAGAAGTGTTGGAAGCAGAAGATCTGGGCTCCTAATAGTAGGCAAACCTTTTTTTGCTCATAGGAGTAGTATGGATAAGAAAGAGATCAAGTCAGGGCTGACACAATTTTTCTTAATTTAATATAAGTGGATAGCTTTTCTGATGCAATCATCTGAAACTCGTTATTTATTGGTTACTTATTAAATTTATACCGTATGCCACCCATCTCACTATATGCTCTGTGCAGCTAGTCAAATTGCCACATTGCCAAATTATTAGAAATTATATCATAATAATACGTTAAAAGATGAAAGATGCATCCAAAGATGGGTAGAAAGGAAAGGCAATGGGGAAGAAGGTCATTACAGCATTCACACTCGTGCCTTGGTGAAGAGAGATATCTTGGATAGCTTCTCATAGTTTTTTAAGGGAGATAACTTTCCAGATGGTTCAAAGAGGCCTTTAATTGACTTTAAGATGTCTTTCTATAAGTCACAGTATAATTGTTTCCCCAAAACATTCTAGAACTTCACTGAGACATCTTCTTGAGCATCTTGCTCTGAAAGGATGTATATTTGACTGGCTTTAGTTAGATCCAAGAAGGGCTTTAAAGATCTGTCCTCCTTGAGAGCTTGAGTCAATCCATCTTCCTTGGCTGACTTGAATGAATGAATAAATATGGGCAGAAGGATAGAGAGACTATGGTGGGCCAGACTGCAAGTAATTTCTTGCTATATTATATCAAAAATAGAAAGCAAATGCATACAACTGGACTAAACCACATTAATCTTATCATGAAAATGGGTAATTTGTTTTCCCAAACTGCCACGGAAGTCTATCATGACAAGCAACACTGGGTTCTCCAGGAAAAGTAGCAAGTCTTAGTGTTTTTAAAAGGACAATTCAGAATAGTTATGGCTCTTTCAATTCTTATTGCAAAGATGGATCAAATTTTAATTTCATTGTCCTAGCCAGTGACATAATAAGGATCAGTCAATAAAGCTATATTGACAACTCCAGGACAATTCAAGTTAGCTGGATGACAAGAAAAATGCTTTTCTTCAATAAGATTATTCTATATGTAATTCATTCACAGTATGGGGGAAAAACACCCTTTGCTAATCAATTCAGCAAAGAATTTTCTATTGCTCCCCCAAAGTTTAAAAAAAATCTGTGATTTTTTTACTTGTTTGTTTGTTTATGTATTTGTATTCAGCCTTTATTATTTTTACAATAACTCAAGGCAACAAACATATCCAACATACCTTTCTCCTCCTAACAACCCTGTGAGATGGATTGTAATGACTGAACTCACAGTCTCTCCTTTCTAGTCTGGTGTCTTAACCATTAGACCAAATAATGCTAGTTTGAACCATTCTGGCAAATATTTTAAACTTAAAACACAGCTCTTGTTCCTTTTTTTGCCCGCCTGTAGTGTTAGAATTTCACATCCAAAAAGTTTAACCTGCCATGGATATAATCAGTTGGTATAATATCCTTCTGATTATGATCTAGGTAGTACATAAATTTTCAGAAGTAAAATTCAACCATCAATTGATAACTCTAATCCTAACCCTAACCCACAGGACAACTGAAATAGGAGGGTGTAATTGATTGGTTAAGGGACGCGGTGGCTCAGTGGGTTAGTGTTCTGTACCAGCCTGCTACCAGCCCTGCAGAAAAGGCAACCCCTTTACAAACGGCAAGAGGCTGGAATTACGTCTGCCAAATTTATTACTAAGAAAACAAACAAGACACGAACCAAGATACAGGAGCTTTGAAACACTATCTGAGCGGTTGCTTTCAGCAAACCAGCCCTCCCCACACATTCCCTTTATAAAGAGTTCAGGGCGTGGCTTCTCTCTGCCTCCTTCCGAGAAGCCCCATAGCCTTCCTCTGTTTACTCCTACTTGACTGCCTCCTGCGTCGGGCGTCCTTGAACAGGGCCAGCTGTGGGTCATCTTCATCCACACTGTCAGGCTCACACAGCTGGGTCTCCATGGTGACCAAGTGGGAGGGGCCTGCCTGAGGGCTATCATCAGCAAGATCTTCAACCCCCTCAGCAAGGTCTTCAACACCCCCCTCCTCCTCTGAGTCGTCCGACCCAACTGCCAAACCCACAGGCTGACCCTGAATCATAACAGTTAGGACACTGAGCTTGTCGATCAGAAGGTCAGCAGTTTGGCAGGTCGAATCCTGAGTGCCGGGTAACAGAGTGAGCACCTGTTACTTGTCCCAGCTTCTGCCAACCTAGCAGTTCGAAAGCACGTAAAAATGCAAGTAGAAAAATAGGGACCACTATGGTGGGAAGGTAACAGTGTTCCGTGCGCCTTTGGCTTCTAGTCATGACCACATGACCACGGAGACGTCCTCGGACAAGCGCTGGCTCTTCGCTTTAAAACGGAGATGAGCACCAGCCCCTAGAGTTGGAAACGACTAGCACGCATGTGTGGGGGAACCTTTACCTTTACCTTTAATTGATTGGTGCATGAAAGTCACTAGCAGGCAAAAATGTTTTGTGGGGCAAACAGAGAAAAGGGCCTGAAACTCTTTTCATAACAGCCCATGCATTTTCATTGTTCTCTTATATTCTTACTAAGGCCTATTTAGTGGCTTTTAAAAATAGTAATATTCTCCACAAAATGAAGGGGAAACCAGTTCAGTAGGAATTCCATAGAAAGCACGATCCTACATGGCAATCCTAACCATCTGGTTTTGGAAATGTATCTATTGAATAGTTCTCAGTTCATCTTCTCCAAGCCCATACCTTCAAAACATCAAAGGCACCACCTCTCCTAATTCCCGGCCAGTGGCACAAGCGGGGGAGGCTGTATTTAGATAAAAGCACTACCATGTACAGTTCCTTTGCTGTCAGAAAATTAACTCCCTTTTAAAAAAAAAAACGTGGGATACCCTTGGAAACAACCATAATGAAATCAGAGTTGTTAATCATCAGTTACCTTGGCATGAGGCCATTATGTGATGGCTAGCCAGGAGGTCACTTTTTATTATTCCTTTTAATGTATAGACAGTTTGAGAAACATTCAGGTTTAGAGTTGTGCAGTAAAGAATTTCAGTTTCCTGAGAACTGGAAAGGAATTAGACTCAGCTAAATGTGAAAAAATTTACTAGTGCCTGGTTAAAAGCTTTACAGCTGAATTAATGAGTAACCTGCGCTTTAATGAGCAAGTTGGTTCTCTCCTACTGTGTTACAGTTTTTCTTTGGCTAATATAAAGGTCCCCACACTGTTTTAACATACGGTAGCTACAGCTTGACCATGCCAGTGGCTTTAGGGCATTTCCTTCTTATACTTGGAACAGTCTACCTGCAAAAAACAAGCTGTCCATCGATGGCTCTCCAACAAGGTATGATTCCAATTGCCTCTTTATTGCTAATCGTTGTAAAAATTTACTTGGGCCAAGTAAATATGTTTACTTATTTCAGTGACTTCATTTATCAGCTGCTCTTTCTTATTTCTGCTGTAGCCAAGTGTAGGAAAAAGGTAGACTCACACAACTGTTCACGAAGTCAGCCTTTTTTCTTTAATTAGCCCTGTTAGCTCTGCATACAGAACAAGCTGGCCAATTGGTACCAAAACTGCGATTGGGCTGAGATTCTATCCTTCAACTCATATGGAAATTCTTGAGGGTGGTTATTGTGGAAAAACAAAAAAGGAGAAAGGAGTGCAATGTAAGCTATCTTTTGCCTCTGGAAGAAAGGCAGAATATACATCTAACAAATAAAAGAATAGGCTGTAGATCTTATATGATGAGCGGCAGTGACACATCACCTTAAAAATAACTTTGGGGGATGGGTTTTTGTAGATGAGATCATATTTCATTATAATTCTGGGAATAGATTCTAAAGGGACTATTATATGAAAATATTAATTTTACATGCAAAGATGCAGAAAGTTACCTTTGGTTGTGTCTGTCCTGGAAAGCTCTGTGGTTCTGTCAGAGAATTTGGTACATGGAAAATAGAGGAAAGCAGTTTAGTTGATTTCTTTTCCTTCAAAATCTGTTCAGAGCCTTGGAAGACACCAGACAATTTCAAATTACTTTCCTTCCCTTTTCATTCATAAATTTCTCTTCTGGAAAAAGGACATTTCATAATTAAGTGGACATAACTGGACATAAATTTACAACCTGTTATTTTGCATTTTAAATACTCATGGATCAGTTTATTCTGAAGATTCAGGAAGACACCAAAACCATACAGTGAACTGATATATAATTATTCAATTAATATAAAATAAAGTGTTTAATTATTTCAAGTTTCACCTTTAGTAGGCTTATCCATATAGTGATATTTCACTGCTATATAGTCTGAGGTTATAACATCTTGAAGCGCATGTTAAATTTGTTAATAAATGTAAATATGCCCATGTGGATAATAAAGACTTGACATTCAATATGATAAGTCTGATCTTTGTGATTGTTTTGTACCTGGCATGCATAAAGTTAGTTGAACTGAATTTCAAATTAAGCCATTTGTATTTAGAACTGAGCACATATAGATACTACTTTATTGTTTTTAATAGCATAGTTTGATCTACAGAATTCTACAGAATGAAGAAAATTCTGTTGTAAATCTGAATCTTATCCTTTGCATTAAGAATAATATGATTAAAAATACACTGTAGTATTAAATAATATTTAAATAATTTCAACTATTGGGTGACAATTGAAATTTGGACATGATCAGTAAATAAAGTAGAAGAATAGTAGCAAGGGTTACTGTTTTCTACATTGCCTCTTTTCGTTGCTTTTCAGACTCAAGATGTGGGCAGAAAGTCTATGGAAGCAATTCATGGGGGTTTTATAACCACTTTGCTCGGATTGTTGGTGGAAGCCAAGTACAACAAGGATCACATCCATGGCAGGTCAGTGTATTTCCTCCAGCTCTTATCTCACTAGCAAGGAAAATTAGGTTACTGCATATCTTTGATTTTTTTTCTTGCATAGATGCTTTTGCTGAACAGCATGTTACTCTTTGGAAGACCAATGGAGCAAATAGTGAACAATGGTTATGTTCTCCAATGGAACATTGTCATTAATTCTGTTGTCTGTATTATGAGAAACTGAGATAGGCATACTCATATGGAAAATAATTTTAATCTCAAACCTCATAGGTAACACAAAACAAGAGAAAAATCCATTTGCTTCCCCCTCCACAATTTTTACTGGCCATCTATGGTTATTTGAAGAAAAGACATTGTTCAGATATAATTTAAAAAAAATTAGAAAATTTGGGCCTTGGTGGAGCAGTGGGCTAATGCCTCCTTAAGTAACACCAGCTGCCTGCAATTAGTGCAGGTTCGCATCCCACCAGGCTCAAGGTTGACTCAGCCTTCCATCCTTCCGAGGTAGGTAAAATGAGGACCCAGATTGTTGGGGGCAATTAAGCTGACTTTGTAATAATGCTGCTTGGGGTGTGTGTGAAAGCCCTAATAAGCAGGCATATACATAGAATGAAGGCTACTGCTAAGCTTGTAAGCCGCCCTGAGTCTGCGGAGAAGGGCGGGATATAAATGGAATTAAAAAAAAATAAAAATAAATAAATGTATAATTACTTTTCTTTCAGTTACCATCATCTTCCTTCCCCCATAACGTACTTTGTCCCTTCTAAGCTTCTGGCAACACCAAACAATGCAGTATACTACATCTGTTTTGGTTGGCAGATATATGCACAGGCACAAATGATATGCTCTACTCTAATCCCCCCCTTTGGATTTTTCCTCCCAGGTGGTGCTACTGCAACTATTGACATTTACTATAAAGTTGAGGAAGGGAATATGAAAAAAAGATATTTTAAATCATTACAATGATGATAATTCCGTATGAAGAAAACCATTTAGATATTGACAGCATTAGGCCAATTTTGACAGTATCTGAATAGTCGTGATTCTATGAATGTTACCAATTAAAGGGTGAAAGAGGGCTATTAGCATTCACTTCTGCTTCATATTAAGAACAGAACAGAATAACTGAGATGGAAGGGACCTTGGAGGTCTTCTAGTCCAACCTCCTGCTCAAGCAGGAGACCCTATACCAGGGGTCTTCAAACTTGGCCCTTTTATGACTCGTGGACTTCAACTCCCAGAATTCCTCAGCCAGCATGGCTGGCTGAGGAATTCTGGGAGTTGAAGTCCACAAGTCATAAAAGAGCCAAGTTTGAAGACCCCTGCCCTATACCATTTCAGAAAAGTGACTGTCCAGTCCCTTCTTAAAAGCTCCAGTGATGGAGCACCCACAACCTCTGAAGGCAAACCTTCCCACTGACTAATTGTTCTCACTGATAGGAAATTTTTTCCTTTGTTCTAGGTTGCTTCTTCCCTTGATTAATTTCCATCCTTCATTAGTTTCCATGAATTATATAAAGCAGGGATTATGTTCATGCATTTATGACATTAATCTGGCATTGTTGATTTTTATTCCATATTCACTGTGCCCTACTGTGTATTCTGCCTTCTATTGCTCTGTTATGAGATGTACACTTCCTAAAGTGGCATGTGCTCTCTCTGATACAGGTTTCCTTGAAAAGAAGTAATCACCATTTCTGTGGAGGAACCCTTGTTTCCACTCAGTGGGTGATCACAGCAGCTCACTGTGTTGTAAGCAGGTACAAGCAGGCAATTCACTGGAAGGCTATGATTTCAGATTACCATTGTGTTTTATAAATCGTTTTATAGACTTTTGATATGCTTTCTCTATAACTGTAGCTTAATAAATGTCCAGAGACATCAAATATTTAAGCACATATGTTCAGGTGATTTCATAATGTAATAGGCAACACACACACACACACACACACACACACACATCCTAGTGTACAGGAAGATGCTAGCAGGTGCTGGGGGTATTCTATAGTTTGTAATGAGTTAAGGCAGTGCTACAGAACTGTGCTTCAGTTTTATGATAATATCAGGTTGTTATTACTTTGTATATTATATTTAATGAATCTCAATATATTTAATGGTAAGTCACACAGAGTTGTTTTGCAGAGTGAGATGTGTTGCATATAAATTTAATAAATAAATATTACTGTATTTTATTGTGGGTTTTTTTTTCTTGTGCAATACCATAAGTCAGATTTTAACCACAGGATGGACGGATGGATGGACGGACGGAGAGAGACAGAATCTCTGCCTAAAATAGTTATTTAGTTTTGAAAAACCCATGTTCAGTTTTTCCTAGTTATATCTCTCCACTGTTCTGTAGATCACTGCTCCGTTTGCTGACTGTCACTGCTGGAGAACATGATTTGAGTCTGAAAGATGAGGAAGAACAGACCCTCTATGTAAAAGACATAATTAAGCACCCCAACTTTAATAGGAAGAAACCAATGGATTATGATATTGCTCTTCTAAAAATGGACGGTCATTTCAGATATGGTAATATGCTAGCTTAAGATGATGCTAACGTCCACATATATGTGCATCTGTATGTGTGCATATCTGAGCCATCATATAAAAATGTGGTATTCAAAGGAAAACAATTTACTGTACAATCTGTATAGAAAGTCTAGGCATATGGTAGGTTGCGCCATCTATCAGTGCATTTACATAGCTTGATTCCCCAAGAAGTCTCATAACTAAGTTCCACCAGCACAGTATGTACATTCTTTTTCTTAATCTGCCTTTACCACCCACAGTGCAGCTATCAATAGAGTACTATGTTAATTGCTTTCTGGACAAGGAAATATGTGGGTGATTTAGAGGCAAAGGTTTAAGTGTAGGTAATGAGAACATCCTGAGGGCAAGGTAAGACCCTAGTTATACATCCAAAGACTTGTGCCTGGCTTGTTTATCATTAGATCATCATACAAAACCAGGTACTTATACACAACTCCAACTGTGGATGGAAAGAAGACAACAAATTTAAAACTTTGGGTGTAACAGACAGGTGGGAAACACAGAGACATTTAATACTGGATTTTATTTTGATGCCCACTTTGGAACAGAATCATATTTCCATTTCATAGTGTTAAATTAGATTTTATATTTTTGTAAATTATACTTCATCTTTTGTAGAAATCACTTTCTATACTGGGCCTCTTGACACCTGTCAAGGTGTATGAAATTGGCATTGAGACATGAGCCATATTAACATTCTTTCAAATGTGTAATCAGAACTTTGATCTGTTTTAATGTTAGGTGCAGCTGTATGGCCAGTCTGTCTTCCTGGCCCACATGAAAAATTTGATCCAGGATATATATGTGTCACTTGTGGTTGGGGCCGTTTAAGAGAAAGTAAGGAAATGATATGATATTTGAAAGAGTTTCATGCTTCAAAAGGAATTATTATTAACTGTACATTTTTATGCACGTGTGCTATCAGCTCTCTCTCTTTCCCTCCCTCCCTCCCTCCCTCTCTCTCTCCTCCCCCCATAGGAAGTCAAGGTGGGAGGCAAACAATGAAAATGAATAATACTGAAATGAAAGTGGGGAGGAAGTGACAATAAATGCAGTTAAGAAGTTTTGGGAAAGTGTATGTTTTCTCTCTATGCTCAATTTATTTTCAGTCCCCAAATAAATTCAGCCTTGGTTTTAGTGCATGTTACTAAGGCTACATTTCCATGAATATAAGCAAGCATTAGATATTGTGGTAAAGAGATATTCAGAAGCACCTGCTTATCACTCTGCTGCTTAATTTATGAAAATGATGGGATAATAGTGTGTATCCCTGGATGTTCAATGATGTCATATATTTCAACATTCAGTTCTGTTTCATCTAGGGCTGGAAATCCAGCCTTCAATGGTGATCACATTTAAGAAATAATTGGAAAAGTGTTGGCTCCACATTGTAGCTTTTCATCATTTCAACTCATGATGTTTGAATGTTTTGTGGCACAATACACATAAGTACACTGAGGGCTAGTGATCCAGTTCCCGGAAGCTCCAGTTTAAAAAAGGATCAGGCAGTAAAAAAAGATCTTTGCTTGAGATCCTTGACCCTGTTTCCAGCTAGAATAGAATAGAATAGAATAGAATAGAATAGAATAGAATAGAATAGAAGAGAAGAGAAGAGAAGAGAAGAGAAGAGAAGAGAAGAGAAGAGAAGAGAAGAGAAGAGAAGAGAGCTGGAAGGGACCTTGGAGGTCTTCTAGTCCAGCCTCCTGCTCAAGCAGGAGAACCTATACCATCTCAGACAGGTGAACAATTCTGAGCCTGATGGATGGACAATATAACAGGGCAACTTCCTGAGTTTTGTTTGATTTTCAGATGGGATCCTTCCTGACATTTTGCATGAAGTCAGATTGCCCATCTTAGACCAGACTCAATGTTCTGGAATCTTGTCATCTCTAAGGAGGCCTATTCAAAGCCACACGATAATGTGTGCTGGATTTCCAGATGGAGGAAAAGATGCTTGCCAGGTTGGTAGATTATATCAATATATTTATTAAGGAGAATATGGTGGTGGTGGTGGTGGTGGTGATGATGATGATAATGATGTTGATGATGATACACAATACTGCAGTAAAATATTATAGTAGTTTTAGGTCATTTTTTGTGACGTTTAGAAAAATTCCAAAGGGAACTTTTAGGAGGAAAAGCTTTGGCTCAGTAACAAAAGATTTCTGGTTAATTCCCAGATGGAAATTCAGAACAAGGCTCTTTGGGTAGCCACTGAGAACTCTTGCTCCTGAATATGTAGAGTCATCCCTGAGCTAGAAAAATCAGATACTTGGCTTGGCAGAACGTAGCTTTTATTAGGGCACTAAAAATTTGGTAAGAAATGTGAATAAAAATTATCTTTTTAGGCTTTGCGAGCAGACAGCCATTCTAGTCTGTTGTAGTAGAAATGATAATAAAGCTTCAATGGCTCAGTTATTTTCAGTTTCATAGGGTGACAATTTCTTGATTGTGGCTATTGTAGCCAGTCATTTTCAGTCTTTCTGCCTTCTGGGAACAGTGAAAACTACTGAGTAATACTTGTACATCTGCTATGAAAGCCCAAAACAAGATAAAATATTTGGGGAAGTAATTTAAGATGTTCCACCTTTATTCAGAGATTGTCATTTATACTCATAATAGTAAGCTTGCCAGCCTATTTAAGACAATAACATTATAGCAGGGTGAAGAGTGTCCAAAACAAATGTAAATTACAGATTCAAACTACCAAAACTCAGATTTCCATAGACCAAGCTAGAAGGAGCTTTGCAGCTGGGATATTGATAGAATTGAAAAGCAATCATGGCGAGTAGTGGAATCATGCATAGAACAAGGGTGTAGTATGCATTTTTTTAATGAACAGAGAAGTATCCTTGAACAATTAAGAGAGAATAGGTTGCTCACAATCATAGTTCTAATGGCTAGTTCTATGAATTTCTACAGAAGCAAATTCCAAAGGTGTCTAGGCTTCACTCCTTTCCCTACAGGACAAATTATTCAAGCAGTTTATTGATCAGTGGGATCCAGTAGCTTAACTATTCTTCTTTAATCCACAGTCCTGCAATTTTTATTGCAAACTTGGTGAAGGGATCAAAAAAGGGTCCATTCATTGATAGAGATTGACCAATTATATTTTCTCACTTCAACTGGATCTGCAATGGCTTCCTCTCTCTTGCCAAGGTCAACTTTTTGGTGAAGTCTTTCACACATCCAATCCTGCCACTGTCCCTTCCCTAGGCAACACTGCCTCTTTTAGGGAACTTTATAATGTGGCAAGGGTGGAATAACTCCCACCAGTCTGCAAAAAAAGAAAGTTTGCTTAAGATCCAATAAGTAAAGAACTGCATTTGCTGTTTGAGATGTGTCTCCTTTTGGGAAAAAATAATGTTTCTCCTACAGGGGGATTCTGGAGGCTCACTTGTGTGTCAACAGGAACATGGTTCTTGGACCCTGATTGGAGTGACTTCATGGGGCCTAGGATGTGCTCGAAGCTGGATTCATAATCTACAAAAGAAGTATGAGAAAAGAGGAACTCCTGGAGTTTTTACGGATCTGTCCAAGGTGCTGCCTTGGATTCAGCAGCATATAGATGCCGGTAGTAACAAAAACCACCAATACTGTGATTTATCTCATGATTATATCAATTAGCAGGTCATTGATAATAGCATTTTACCTGATTAGAATTTATGACTTGCATTAAGAGTAGAAACTTACTCCCTTGCAAAACTATCCCCCGTGCAAAATAAAAACAAAAATGCCTATGTTTAGCCAATTTTTATTTATTGCTCATACATATTTAACTTATTAGCTTATAGTACAAAATACAAAAATACAAAAGCACGTAGTAGAACCAAAATGAGAAGTGTGGAGTGGGGGGGGGAGAGGAAAAAAAGTGTTGACTTCAGACTCCCTCTGTTGCAGTAAAATAAGGCATTAACATTGAACGTCATTTTTTTTTACTTTTCCACAATAGTATAAGCTAACCATTTCTATGTTTAGTCCATTTTTTATGTCTGTCTTTTGAGGAACTCTTTCTCATTCCTTGTCGGGGTAAACCAGATAAGCAAATTCTACTTTATTGTAAAGCTACATTGAAAGAATCTTGCAAGCCTGAGAAAGTACAATCCTCCTAGCCCCACCTCTTTTTCAGCCTTAGAGAGGGGTTCCCAACCCCCGGTCTGGGAACCAGTACCAGTCTGTGGCATGCCAGTAACTGGTCCACATAAACAAGCAAGGCCCCATCCATGACGTGCAGGCAGCACACAAAATCACACATTCTCCGGTCCATGGAAAAACTTTTTTCCACGGAACCGGGCCCTGGTGTCCAAAAGGTTGGGGCCCTCTGGCCTAAGAAACTAGGGACAGTCTGTTCTGAGCCCCTTGCCCTGTCCACGATCATGCTGTCTCTTATCTAGCCATTGCCTTGGGAGTGTCTCCTGATTCATTCTCCCAAGGTTTTCTCATATGCCATCACATTACTTGACAAAGATGTTGAAAGTTGGTGCCTAATTTTATGTTATGATATTATGTTACGTTTTATTTCTTACTGGTTTATAAAGTCAGACTACATCTGGATTTACATGAGCAGAGTCTGCTTCAGGAGCCAGATTTTTCTTTGCTCTGCCTTCTCTGCTTTACTCAAATATGTACCAGAAGGCACAGGCTTTCTTTCATCCCATTAGATTTGGGGTAATGTTCATTGCAGGGAGAAATAATGATAATGATAATGAGTAATTAGAGGGCTGTGACTTTTCAAAAGTTACTGAATTGCAACCTTCAGCCAACTCCAGCTATTATAGATTTTGGCATTTGTAGTTCAGCAACACAGAGAAAGCCATGAATCCCCTACTTGTGCATTAGTGAATACCATTCCATTGTTACACACTGGCAGAATTGGCAATATTTTGTTTGAATGCAAGGACATTGAGTGACAAAAAGAAGCCAGAAAGACATTTGGGTGTGGTACACATGTAATATTTTTCATTTTGTTCTGTTATACAGCAAAGTGTATATACGTGAAATGGCTCCATGCTCGTTTTGCTAATCTCTTTGTTTTAAGAGGCTAGTTGCACATTATGGGAAGCTAAAAATGTGGGAGGTTCTTTGTTGGTAGTGACTGAACGCAGTATATAACTTTTGCACTGCACTGTTACAAATGTCATTGGTTTTATTTTATAGTAATATCAATATTCAGCATCAAAGTTTGCCAGGGTAATAGTTCTATTTCAGTCAAATTCCAGTTGGACTGGAATTTCAGTCTCTAAAACAATGCAATCATTAAGCAAGTCATCATGGGACCAGACCTAATTTTATTACATTTTTACCACAGCCATTGTCATTAAGTGAATCGTATGGTTGTTAAGTGAATCCTAGGATAGTTAAGCGAATTGCATGGTCGTAAAGTGAATTTGGCTTCCCCAGTTGAGAATAACTGGCTGGGAAGATCACCAATCCCAATCATGTGACTGCCGATTGTAAATCACTTTTTCCTAGGCTATCTTTAAGCAAATAGTGGTAAGTCAAGGTCTGCCTGTTTATGTATATATATATATATAGCTAATCTATTTCATTCATTCCTTTTAATTAGATGTCAAAATGAAAAGTTCTGTAGGTGAGTATAGATCTTTTTGAATTTGAATATTCTTGATAAGATCAATGTTTTATGGTCAGCTTTGTGCTTATGTTTGATAATATTTCCAGTCAGGGCAAAATTAAAATGTGAAAATTGTATTTTTTTATATTTATATAAAAATAAAGGGAACACTTAAACAACACAATGTACTGTATTTAATAGTAGGATGTCTTATTTTCTGTTCCCTTTATTTTTTTGAGCAGTATAGTTTCTCAATTCAACAGATTTTTTTTTAAGTACAGTAACTGATATTCCTTTTCCATATAAGTGTTGAATACCGGTATAATGAAATTGTCATGGTTCTGATAGATGAAACCCATCAAAAGAACTTCGAGGCAAAATTCTTCCTTAAAGAACATTTTTTGGGAAACAAAGTATCGGCACTACATAGTTGGACCCAAAAACTAAATTCCCTTCCCCCTGATACAAAGTAACAAAGCACAGTTCTCTCCCCCAATAAACTGTCATAAAACACATTCCCCAATTAGCTTCAAGCATGGGCTTTCTCCTCAGTTCCTCAGCCCACCAAAACATTATCAGCTCGTCCTTGAGTTCCCACAGCAGTGTTATTATGGCTAACTGAGCTTACATTCCCCCCCACCACTGCACCTGAATTCTAAAAGTAAAGAACAGCATGTTAAAGGAGAAGAGAAAATGGCTGCATTTTCATCAGTTGTCAAAGCAGGAACATCCAATGTTAGCAGCATTGTCAGAAATACTTAAAGTTGATGTATTTGGGTAACATTTAAATAAGCAGTTCTTGAAATAAGATAGAAAGAAGAAGGGTGAACTTTAAGAATGTGTATGGCTATTCTTGAGTTTTAGTTTTACTAGCAGTTATGCTGATTAATTTGCAATGCCCTTTGCATTGTCTCATTTGGTAAGGAATTCCAACGGATAAACTTTGCCATCCCTTGAAATGAAGGCTAAGAACTGGCTTTGTCTCTGAACTCATGTCTTCACTGCCTTTATTTTATAGATTAGGTTAGTGAAATAATATTTAAATATGGGAGCTATGCTGGCTTATTTGGACTCCAGAACTTTTAAGCTGTGGACCAAAAGGAACATAAGTTGAAACAAGTCCTTAATTATAGGAGCTAAGCAGCTTTCCTCCTCTAATTCTACAAAATTGAATTTTACTCAAAGCACAATTACATTTTTTATTTTTGTTATCCCATTTCACAAGCATTATATTAAGGACGCGGTGGCTCAGTGGGTTAGGACGCTGAGCTTGTCGATCAGAAGGTCGGCAGTTTGGTGGGTCGAATCCTGAGTAACAGAGTGAGTGCCTGTTACTTGTCCCAGCTTCTGCCAACCTAGTAGTTCGAAAGCACGTAAAAATGCAAATAGAAAAATAGGGACCACTACGGTGGGAAGGTAACAGCGTTCCATGCGCTGGCTCTTCAGCTTTGAAACGGAGATGAGCACCAGCCCCTAGAGTTGGAAACAACTAGCACGCATGTGCAGGGGAACCTTTACCTTTACCTTTTATATTAGGGCAGGGCTCTTCAACCTTTTTACCCATTGTACCACTTTTGGGATATGGCAACATCCAAGTACCACCAGTCGTCTAGCAAGGTGTCAAAAACTTGATGGCCAAAAAAAGAAAAAAGTGATGAAGCACAGGTAGTCCTCGACTTACAACAGTTCGCTTAGTGACTGTTCAAAGTTACAATGGCACTGAAATAAGTGCCCCCCAAGCCACAGCTGAGCAAGACACCTGCCGCCTGCCCGCCCAGTGGTGGTCTTTCTCCTGTCTGAGGTTTTCATTGTTGTGAGCTTTTCTGTTGAGGATTGGCAGCAGGGATGGGGTGGAGGGGGGTGTTTGGTTTTTATTCCCCCCATCTGCTGGGTGGTTGCAGCAGGTTTTGGTCATTTCACATGACCCTGGGACACTGTGACCATCATAAATATGAATCAGTTGCCTGGTGCTGATCCTGGAGCTTCCACTGAGCCCTGACAGCCCTGAAGAAGCGCTGATCCTGGAGCTTCCATTGAGCCCTGACAGCCCTGCAGCTCCAGCCATTTCTCGCTCAGGCTTGTGCGGTTCTGCTACTGTTTCAGCTCATTCCCCTCCCCCGCTACCACTTTTCTAGGATGGTCTCATACCACCTGCCAGGTGCCAATGTACCACAGGTGGTACCCGTACCACTGGTTGAAAAGCCCTGTATTAGGGCAACCCAGCTGACACACTGTTTCTTGTCTTCCCTCTTGCAATTGGCAAAGAGTAATGCGGAAGGGCTGTAGCTGTGTAACAGAACATATCTTTCCTATACAGACTGAGTTCCTGCAAAGGTTCTCCAAATTAAAAGCCCTGGAAACCTGCAGAAAATTATGTGTGTGCATTTTTGGATCTCCCCCAGAGAAGCTTTAAATTCATGCAGTCACTTTCTTATCTTAAGTAATATAGAAATGTTACCCCTTGTTTACAACATGCTTTTTCCCCCCCAAGATTTTATTGTAAAAAACAAAAGAGCTGTTTCCTCTAGACTTCCTATGCTGTTACTTTATTTTTGAGGAAGTAAAAATACAAAATAAGCAGAACGTTAAAGTGCCTAAGTAAGAAAAAGTGAAGAAAATAATCTAACAGATGTGCTAGATGTCAACTTCCAAAATTCCTAGCAATGATTGGCTAGAGATTCTAGAATTTGAACTCTTGAGGGCAGCAATACAAATAAAAAAATCAATGTATTTGTTTTAATTAAAATGATCCACTGTAACATATTGTGTATTCACAATACAGCATCGTGTAACATTCAAGATGGTGCACTTTCTGGCAGTGAAGGAAAACTGATTTTTCCTGAATTCCCAAAGCATTTTTATCAGGATAATCAGTAAGTAGTTAAATATTTATTTATTTGCCATTTTTGAGGCTCAGTTACCCTGGATTGTTGCATATAGCCCTTCTCAAGCCATACTCTATTGCAGCAAAAGTATTACAGGTAGTCCGCGCCTTACAATCATAATGTAGTCCAAAATTTTGGTTGCTAAGTGAGACAGTTGTTAAGTGAGTTTTGTTCCATTTTATGACCTTTCTTTCCACAATTGTTAAATGACTCACTGCAGTTAGTAACATGGTTGATAAATGAATCTGGCTTCCCCATTAACTCTGCTTGTCAGAAGGTAGAAAAAGGGGATCATATGATCCCAGGACACTGCACATATGAACCAATTGCCAAATTCGGAATTTTGATCATATGACCATGGGGATGTTGCAACAGTTATAAGTGTGAAAATAGGTCATAAGTCACATTTTTCAGTACTGTTGTAACTTCGAGACAGTCACTAAACAAATGGTTATAAGTCAAGGACTACCTGTATATTTAACTAGAATTCTTAATTATGTAAACCCAATTAGACTGACAAAATTCAGAAGATTAAAAGTATTCATACAATATATTAAAGGCATTTTCTCATGGCCATACTGATCTTCATTCTTTTCATCTTTAATTTGGCAAAAAAATAATAATGCCAGAATAATTTCTGGTGCCTGAAACCCTAGCCATATTCTCCCTCAGAATATGCTACAGGAGATCGGTACTGCCCTTAAAGATTTCATGCAGGACAAGTTAAGGAAAATGAATAATGGATTCCTACAATTCACTTCTCCTCCAGCTGAGCACCAGTTGCTAGTGAGAAAAACTATCAACTATCAACTGCTCTTCATAACCTGGAATGGTGCTGGAGTTGAGGAAAAAGTGAGTTTTAAAAGATAGATTTGTTCATGTTTGCTCTGTCTTCATGCATGGGTTGAAAGGGACCCCACTATCAATTAATTGCCAAAATCCTTTGACAACCTAAAGGTAAAATGGTGAGATATCTTCTAACTATGGTTAGCAGAATGGGAGGATAATCCCTAGACTTTAATGTGCTTTATTGTTGTTATATAAACCCAGATAATGGGCTTGAATTTATACAAACTAAGCTGATTATAATTTATCAGCTAATTCATGGTTAAGCAAACATGACAAGTATGTTTGTGTACTGGGTTATTCAGTAAGTAAAGCAAGCAATGAATCTTCTTTTAAAAATGTCTTATGTGATTATGACTTCTGTATACCTTAGTTAGTATATAGACATTCATACTTTATGCATGTTCCATAACATTTATCTTATCTTTCACTAGCCTGGGAAAGTCTTCTTATGCTGTTTGAATTAAGTTTTTCAGAAACAAATCTAAAATCTCACTGGGTTTCATTAGAGATCTAAAATTATTCTTATGTGTGCATGGGGGGAAGGTTATGTATATTTAACTGAATTTCAATATAATATGCATGGGAAGGTAGAAGAAACAAATTACCTCTTTGTTTTATCTATGGTTTTGTGCACCTGTGCTTAATTCATGGTTTAATTTTCAACTAGAAATCACTCAATGTTTTCTCAATCTAGGCTCTGCGTTTGGACTTTATCTGTTCCAGAAGGGAGGCATATATTGTTGAATTTTTCTCATTTTGATGTGGAGCCAGATGCATTCTGTGACTATGATTCTTTGTCAGTGATTTCTATGGATGATAGACTCATTGGTAAGTTTCTTCTTCAAAATGTATAGCCAAAAGCTGATTTCTAATTAAATACAAAGGATACTGCTATTAATAGCAATAGCAATTAGACTTATATAGCGCTTCACAGTGCTTTACAGCCCTCTCTAAGAGGTTTACAGAGTAAGCACTGCCCCCAACAATCTGGGTCCAACCTCAGAAGGATGGAAGGCTGAGTCAACCTTGAGCCAGTCAGGATCAAACTGCCAAACTGCTGAAAGCTGGCAGTCAGCAGAAATAGCCTGCAGTACTGCATTCTAAGAGGGATGCGGTGGCTCAGTGGGTTAGGATGCTGAGCTTGTCGATCAGAAAGTCGGCAGTTTGGCGGGTCGAATCCCGAGTGCTGCGTAACAGAGTGAGCGCCTGTTACTCGTCCCAGCTTCTGCCAACCTAGCAGTTCGAAAGCACGTAAAAATGCAAGTAGAAAAATAGGGACCACTACGATGTGAAGGTAACAGCGTTCCATGCACCTTTGGCATCTAGTCATGCCGGCCACATGACCACGGAGATGTCCTCGGACAAGCGCTAGCTCTTCGGCTTTGAAACAGAGATGAGCACCGGCCCCTAGAGTTGGAAACGACTAGCACGCATGTGCGGGGGAACCTTTACCTTTACCTTTACTACATTCTAACCACTGTGCCACTATGGCTCTTTGTTGACATTTGCATATGATTTCTTTGACCATCAAAACAATCTACTATTCAAAAGTCAGCATTACTTGACACTTTATTGAACTGAACCTGCAAAGAAAATTTAAAGCTGGGATTTTTATGGCATGGAAGGAAAAATCATCCATATATTCAAAGTGGTAAGAATGTTTCAGCAAATGAGCACACATTTTTTAAAATTAATCTCTGAAAGTTGTAAGGAATGTATGTGCGACCATAATAATAATAGGCTTCCGGTTTGCCGAGCCAGCCAGCATGGACGACGGGGGAAGGCTCTCGTCTTCCACGTCCAGTTTCGCATCGCTGGGGGGTCCTAAAAAGGCCAAAGAGTCACCTTGGAGGGGTGACCAGAAAGAAGGGGCTTTTGCAGAAATGTGGGGGAGCCGCAACCCCCCGTTAGTGCCTGCATTCCCTTCGTACCGGCGGACGAAAGACTGGCCATAGTAATATAGCCAGTTACTAGCCTGCAGACAGCCGAAGTCAAATTTACCATCAGGCAACATTAAAGCAGCGTGGAAAGATGGGGGTAAGATTCCTCTCTTATACCTTAATCTTTTTCTTTTCACCTAAATAAGCTACTAAGTACCTTTCCCCCTGTGGAGGGGGAGGGGGGAATTCAACCCTCCCTTCAAACAAGTGGCGAGCAAGCTCAGGGGTGGTTTTTAAAAAAAAACATTGAAAAAAGAAATGGACTAAAAGAAAAGAACTTTCAAAGCACTTGGGGGACACCCAGTGGCTAAACCTGAAAGTGCAATCTGATTTTTTTTTTTTTTTAAAAAAGAAAACATTTAAGAAAAATAAGATAAAATTAACCTTGAACACCAGATGTAAAACTCCACCATGGAAGAGTTTCAAAAACAAATCTATGCTATATGGGAAATATCTTACCAAACTTATCAGTTCCTTTCTGCAATTGTCAATGAAATAAGAGCTTTTGGAAAAGAATTAGAAAGTATCTCTAAGAAGCAAACTCAAATTGTGACTACAACCAATATTTTATCGGGACAGAACTTAACAGAAGAATCAAATACATTGGCAGAAGAATTAACTACTCAACAAACACAGATTTTCGAAGACGAAAATGAGAAACAGATGGAAAAAAATTTATTCAGCCCAGCGCAATTATATCAAGAGGCGAAAATAATGAGAAGATTTGGTGTTGTTAACAGACCCCTCAATCCTTCAAAAATGGAGACTGGAGGGCTACTTAAATATGATACAACAATACAAGAATGCTTTGGTGACCCTGAGGCAAAGAAGCAAAAAACGACATAGCAAAGGAAGAAAGCAAGAATAAGATTGAAGAAATATGGACATACTTAAGAGGCCTGAAATAGATAACACCAAAATAGATAGGATTGTACTTGGATTATGAGAGATTGCTTTGATGAGTAGATAAAAATATTGACTAATTAAAAAAAAAACAAAATACAGATGTATGAATACTAACATTGAAATACTGAACTCTTTAAATGAAATGGATTAAGATGTATATATGTTAAGAATGATACAATGTAACTAATATACTTGGATGTAGTAACATGAAAGGATGTGCTAAATGTTGAAACAGAGAAATTTTGGTTAATTTTCAATATGTGGAAATTATAAATGAAAAATAAGAATATTATATTGTCCTCCTCCTCTTCTTCCTCCCTGCAATTGGTATTCTAATGACTACCATTCTCATATTGTACTACTAACTTGTAGATATGAAAATGAGATAAATAAGAAGTGTATTTACATTACTAGGTATTGGAGAAAATTGTGTAAAGGGAAAGGTTATTTACAAATATGAAAATGAGAAACTTTAAACGTTTAATCTTAATATTAATGTAAAATTAAAGCTGGAAAAATGTATAAGGTGTTTTGATATATTAAAGATGGAATGTTAAAATATAAAATATACTAAGGTATTGACAAATATAAGAAAACTATTAAATGACTGATGGATAGCAATGAGAAGTATGTTAATTTAGATAAGAGATAATATGTATTAAAGGAAATAAGAGAGAGGGAATATTAGTTACAACAACATGGAGATCTGTAATAATACGTATTTGTCTGAAATGGAACTATTGTAACCCAGACACCACATTGCTTTTTAAAGATACTATTGTAATAGTGGAAAATTAATAATAAATAAATAAGTAAATAATAATAATAATAATAATAATAATAATAATAATAATAATAATAATAATAATAATAATATCCATGTTTATAAATATCAATATCTTCATTTCTACATCTATGCCTTTTAGGGAAATTGTGTGGAATGGACCTCCCACTACCTATTTTGATTGGTTCAAACAGCATAAGATTGAAATTTGTCTCAGATAACAAGGAAGAAGGAACTGGATTTACCATGACATACCAAGCTATTAAGCCAGCTAGTTTTCTAGGTAAATACTAATGCTCTTGATCAGCCCATTGTGCATATTCAGATTATTCTTTATTTGACATTTGGAGCCACACCTATCCTGCATTCATTCCTCTCTCCTTCCCTTTCAAGAGATAAATGTGGTCTTTATGGTTCTGAACTTCTGAATTCCTGAACTTGACGAAGAAGTACCATTACCAAGTTCCTTGAGGAGTAACTTGAGCTATCACAAGACAGGATGGAATTGAGATATGAATTGACTTTACATATAATAAGATGTTTTCACTCAAAAACTGAGCAGTTATTGATACAAATGAACTCATCCCTATCAACTTTAGAACCGGCCACTCTGACAAAAGAGATACCACCACAAGCAAGGCCAAACTATCTATCCACTATTCAAATATCTTTTTACACCCTTTGTAATAACATTATCCATTTCAACTCTAAGTAATACTTCTTTCCCTATAACAGAGGTCCCCAACCTTTTGGGCACCAGGGACTTGTTCCGTGGAGAAAGGTTTTTCCACCTACCGGAGAGTGCATGGTTTTGTGTGCTGCCTGCATCTCGTGGATGGGCTTTGCTTGTTTGTGTAGACTGGTTGCTGGCATGCTATGGCCCGGTACTGGTCCACAGACCAGGGGTTGGGGACCCCTGCCCTATAATGGTAAAATTCAAAGAGCAATTTTGTACAATTTTAATGTACAATATATCACAAATATATGCATATATTCCACAGTGTGATAGGACAACATAACCTTCTAAATGTTTGAAACAGGTTATTTCTCTGTGTCATATAATACTGTATATGTGGATATATGCATAATGCTGTATTTATTTATTTATTTATTTATTTATGTCATATTTATGTAGCGTATATTGGAGGTGGTGACCCTTTGAGAGCTATATGCAACGAAATTTCATTTTAATGTATGCCGATTAGTGTACATTCAATGTGACAATAAAGTTGTTATTCTATTCTATTCTATTCTATTCTATTCTATTCTATTCTATTCTATTCTATTCTATTCTATTCTATTCTATTCTATTCTATTCTATTCTATTCTATTCTATTCTATTCTATTCTATTTTATTCTTTTGAAGAAATTTTGGTTTCATTTTAGATTCTGGCTGTGGATCTTTAGCAGTTCTCTTTAAAGAAGGAACAGTGCAAAGCATGCACTATCCTGAAGCATATAATAACCTGGCAGAATGTCAATGGATTGTTCATGCTCCAAAAAATCATGTTGTTAAGGTATAAGTTACATGCGTAAAATATTTCTTTGTCAGAATTTATGCATGTTTGAGCTGGTTCAAATGTTCAAAGTAACACTTTGGTACCTTTTCTATTTATGATTACACACACACACACACATACATACACATACATACACATACATATACATACACATACACATAAAGACACACACACACATACACACACACTCATGGTTACTGTGTGTTTATATTAGATTTTTTTAGTCCAACAGTTTTAGTATCAAGACTGACTATCATCAGCCTGGCTTTTATCCTATGTCCCTGATTACATCCTATAAGTAAATGTTTATTTCTTCATCAATCCTGGTCGTTGAAGTGTTAAAAAGGACATTGCTATTCTCATTTTGAAATTTGCCAGTATATTAAACAGTAGTAAATTAAACTCTAGATCTGTTTTGAATTGAATACGGTAGTTGTAAAATTATTTTTTAAAATATTTTTTAATGATGTGCAACCCAATCTTCTGCATATTTTCTTGGGAAGAGGAGAATAGCATTTGCCTGTCCTTTGTTGAATGATGTTTTTCTTAAGCACTATGTTTGATCAATGGTTTAACTGTCTGATAACAGTAAGTCCTCTAAGAAAAAGAATAGAAAAACATAAAATCAAACTCCTTTGTTTTGCACGAATTTTAGTTCTTTTCTGTTTTTATTTTTCCGAAGCTTGTCTATGAACACTTTGAATTGGAAGAAAATGAAGACTGCACTTATGACTCAGTGACAGTTTATGAAAATGTTGCAAAGGAGAAAGAAATAGGTTGGTTATATTCCTTTCTGAATTGTGGGTTGATTCAGATCTAATGGTTCTTGTGTATGTACAGAGAGAAACTAAATTAAGAATGCTGGTATGGTTGATTGGCTTTATAGGTGCCAGCTATCAGCTGCAAAATGCATGCTTTTCCATTTTCCTTTGCCTGAGTTCTTCTACCATATCGGTGGTTATCTCTTACATATAATCTGAATCCATCATTTGCAGTACTGTAATAAAAATACTGTGGGACCTTATATGGCCCTATTTTGTAGACTATTGAGATAATGCAGGTGAAATATCCTCCAATGATTCTATGTAAAGTACAGATATTGCTGTCTAGCACGTTACTCTCAACTTGGGACCTGAGGTAAATAAATGGGATATGGCTGAAAGAATGTATGGGTTACTCCAGTTAGGATAGAACTAATTTTTGCTTTGCTCCCTGGAAATAATTAAAATCAAAGACAATTGGTAAGTTGAGAGAGGCTATAGCAAATAATTTTTAAAGAGCTGGACCAATGTCCAGTTAAAAAAAACCAGTTAGAGCAGAGATACTCAGAGACTGCCTTGAGCATGGAGGCAAAAGAGGCAGCTGCTTGTACCTCTTCAGGTACAAGCAGCTGAGGAATAGGATAACTTGAGTAATGGACCAGATTCTTGTGAAACTGAGGCAGGACTCTTGTGGACACTTCCCTCCCCATACCTAGATTATCAGGTACCTTGCACTTCATTAAACCTGCCTAATGGCATACAAGGCACACCAGGCAAGAAGCTTCAAAAAAAGGTCACCTTCAAATCAAGGAAGGAAAGCTCTTTAAAGATTCATTTGTCAGGTATGGGTAGAGATTAAGAAACGCAAGTTAGATGGAGGGACTCAGAAAAACGTCTTGTGGAGGTCCTGTCTCAGAAATTAGACAAACAGTATCATTGCTCAAAATCCAAATAGCGCCAAGCACATACGATCTCTCAGGATATACCTGAACAAAAATCTTTCTTTAAATTAATTGAATTTGACAGCAGGATGTGATAAAGCTAGATACTGGAATTATGAGTTATTCCAGTGTTTTATTATGTATTTCAAATACATCATCAGAAAAAATAACGATACAGAAATCATGTCTGCAATATAACTTGTCACTTTCCCCTATCAAAAAGGTTAAAATCAGGATAATTATTACTTGATTACTTATAGAGTTAATTATGCCCTTGAATAATGCCTGATGTTTTACAAATGTTAAGAGGGGTGAAAACATTAAAAGAAAATAGCAGAGGGCACCAAATGTGCTTGAAACTCACAGGCATGGCTAGACATGTGTCTTTCAATATTAGAGGGCCTTCTCCTGGATCTTTGATAGGTCGGAATGGAGCCTCTACTTTCATCTGATTCATCCCTAAATATGTGGGACTCTTTTTAAAATTCCGCTCAATCATGTCTGATTTTTGGAGTCTGTTGGTGCCTGCAGTTTTCTAGGCAGGATTTTCAGAAGTGGCTTGGCATTGCCTTCTTTTGGGGCTGAGAGACGGACTGCTCCAAAATCAGCCAGCTGCCTTTGTGCCTAAGACGGGATTAGAACTCATGGTCTCTTGGTTTCTAGCCTGATGCTTTAATTACTACACTAAGCTGGGTCTCTATTAATAAGAGCATTCATTTTTGTATTGTTTTAACTAAATATTATAAATGTATTGCATTTTTTTTAAAAAAATGACAGATGAAACAAAAATAATTTACCATTTGTTGCCACCTTAATGAGATAGATGAGGAAGTGATCATCAGACAAGACAAAAGGATCACATTTTCCAAATGGACCGACAAAGTCTAATATTAAGTTATTGGCAGTGTCAAAGAAATTGACATTGAATGGAGCAGGTAACCAAGCGAAACCTACTACAAACACACAACTACAAACATTAGTTGTTGTATCCTTTATATAAGTATGTAGAATGCTCATTCATTGAGAAGACCAAGCTGAAGGCACTGTGTGGATTTTAGTATTTTATCTTTTAAAAAGTGGCAGTTTGCTGTTATCATCTTACCATTCATTCATTCATTCATTCATTCATTCATTCATTCATTCATTCATCATTTTCTTAGCTCGATCATGTGGATTTGCTGTCCCATCACCAGTTTTGAGTTCCTCTAACACCATGCTTATCCAGTTTCATTCTGATGAAACAGAGACCTACAGTGGGTTCAAGGCCATATTTTTCTTCATTGATGTTGCAGGTAAAAAAAATTGTTACTGTGTACAATATGTGTGTCTTAGTTCTGCATACATATGCATAGTATATTTTGTCCACTTCAGTATGTTGTTTATAGCAGCAAACTGCTTTCAAATTGCTAGATTTCAGTGGATCATTAATACATTTTTTATTCTAAATCAAGTCATAATTTATATTTAATCTCATTTCTTCTGCCTTTCTAATATAATACTTGAATTAATGAAATATAAAGTTTACCAGCTCTAGAGCCTATCCAGAATAGTGATTAATACAATCACCCAGTTATAATGTGCAATTTATCATTAACATGGACAGATTTATATCACCAAAACCATATCTAGATGAAGCCACAAAATTGTTAGCATGGATGGCCTCTAACCCTCAGATCATATTCAGAAATCAGTCCCTGGAATATCCAGATAGGGGTGGAAACATTCTTACTTGACAATCTAGACAGCCTGTGAATCAGTGCTGACAATATTGGGCTAGATGGTCCACTAATGGCTTGGCATTAGACATTATCTGAAATTGCTCTGTCTTGCTCCTAATTAGCTGGTCATGGTGCCCTTTGAATTGTATTTTGGAGCCAAGTTTAAAACCAGCTACTCTAAATTTACCACACTGTCTTCTATGCATCTAAATCATGGTACATGACGTATCTTAAACCTGATTTTACACAACCTGCTACTCTTCAGATTTGGGCATTCAATATTAACAGCTTCAGATTGAGGAAATCTGGTCCTAAATATTAAGAGAATGAAGCAATGGTGATACTAATTAAGAACCAATATTACACCAATATTGATTTCATGTACCAATTTCATCTGCCACTTCAGGCTCAAACCTTTAGTGTAATATCATAGGCAAAATATGTAAGTGTAATTAAGCCATGGTGCTCCAAATTACAGACCATAAATTAAATCAGTTACTTCTCTGCATATACACGTAGTTGTAAACTGAATTTTTACCTTACCTGGTGAAAGCTGAATAACATTCATTACAGGAATTCTGAGAATGCCTCTGTGTGCTTGTTCTTCTGCTTTTGTTAGATTTAAACGTAACAAATTCGAGCAGTGGAGTGATACTTGAAGAAATCAGTGAGCCTGCAAATGAAACAGACATGCCTGGTAAATATGCTTCTCATGGGAATCTCCTTAATATTTATTTATTTATTTATTTATTTTAATTCCATTTATATCCCGCCCTTCTCCGAAGACTCAGGGCGGCTTTACAAACTTAGCAGTAGCCTTCATTCTATGTATATGCCTGCTTATTAGGGCTTTCACACCCCTCCTAAGCGGCATTATTACAAAGTCAGCTTAATTGCCCCCAACAATCTGGGTCCTCATTTTACCTACCTCGGAAGGATGGAAGGCTGAGTCAACCTTGAGCCTGGTGGGATGCGAACCTGCACTAATTGCAGGCAGCTGGTGTTACTTAAGGAGGCATTAGCCCACTGCTCCACCAATAGCTCTAAAGAAAGGGAAAAGGAAAGCAGAGAGAAAACCAGAATTTAATTTATAAATATTCTTGGCATAAATGTGACATACACTGTAGCCTAACTCATGCAAAACAATAATTATGCTAAATTTCTGTAAGCATTCTATCATCATTCACCAAATCTAGATGGAAACTGTGTTATGCTAATAAGTAATTCATGAATGAATCCACTTATTTAAGAATGAACCTCACAGATTAGAAACCTGAATTTTTGTAAATTATTTTATAGAATATTGGCCAATCAGAACCTCAATCTATTGGATTACTCAAAGGGGTCCATTAGACAGGACTTATGATCACAATTGAGCCCAACATTTCTGTTGCTAAGTGAGACATTTGTTAAGTGAGTTTTGCCCCATTTTACGACCTTTCTTGCCAAAGTTGTTAAATGAATCACTGCAGTTGTTAAATCAGCAACACGGTTGTTAAATGAATCTTGCTTTCCCATTGACTTGGTTGGTCAGAAGGTCACAAAAGTGGATCACATTCCCCTGGGACACTGTAATCGTTGTAAATATGAGTCAGTTGCTAAGCATCTGAATTTTGATCATGGGGATTATGGGAGTGCTGCAAAGATCGAAAGTATGAAAAATGGTCATAAGTCACTTTGTTCAGTGCCATTTTAACTTTGAATGGCCATTAGATGAACTGTTGTAAGTTGAGGACTACCTGTAATGGGAAGGCTTTAAGGAAGGTAAAAGAAAAAGGTGTAAAGTAACAGTGCTCTAGTGGTGGTTCATAAAGTATTTTTCTAGCAAGACTTGTTAGCTGGTCCCAGTGAAGTGACTTTCCTCTCAAGGGATGGAGATGGGATGCAGTAGCCCGCACTTGGCCACTGCACACTGGTAGAATAATTAGGGATTGAAGTATGGATACCATATTGAAGGTCATCTGATGGATCTCCTATCCTGACACCAACTTTTAGACTGGCAAATCCCCATTGCTCTGCTGTTACTGTTACTGATAGCTTACCTAGGCAGTGTTTCTCAACTGTGGGAACTTTAAGATAGGTGGACTTCAACTTCCATGCTGGCTGTGGAATTCCAGGAATTTAAGTCTACCCATTTTAAAGTTTTCAAGGTTAAAAAACTGACCTAGCAAATAGTCTCATCAATCCCTGCTGTAAAGATCCAGCTGTACAATATTAAATTGATACAAGCAATCTAAAGGGTCAGCTAAGGACAAATAAGGGACACGGTGGCTCAGTGGGTTAGGACGCTGAGCTGGTCAATCAGGCTGGCCACATGACCACGGAGACGTCCTCGGACAAGCGCTGGCTCTTCGGCTTTGAAACGGAGATGAGCACTGGCCCCTAGAGTCGGAAACGACTAGCATGCATGTGCGGGGGAACCTTTACCTTTACCTTTAAGGATAAATAGCATTATGTTTTCCATGAAGAATGTTGTGCTATATACATTTACATTTTCTCTGTTAACAGATAGTACTTGTGGATTAGCATCCAACCAGCCGAGATTTCTCTTTAGTCGGATAGTTGGCAGTGAGGAAGCTGTGCCATATTCCTGGCCTTGGCAGGCCAGCTTGCAAATTTTGGATGAAAACATCTGTGGTGGAGCTGTTCTCACAAGAACGTGGGTGGTTACTGCTGCTCATTGTTTAAAAAAAGAGTAAGTACAATATGGATACTCTAGTTTTGAGAAAGACTAAATCTATTCAATGTAGAAAACATACCAACAAATGCATAAATTACAATGCAATGTTCCGTGTATCTACTCACAATTGTCCAGATAAGTAGACACATTGACTAAAGACAGGGTGACTTAGCAATAATCTAACTTAAATCTGGTTCTTGGTTTTTTTGCATCTCAATCGTGGGATTACCGATTCCCACGACACTGGGGTATGGCAGCAGGCGTATGGACAGAGGGCCGTATCGTTACCGGGAGGGCCGTCTCCGCTGCTTGCAAGCGGTGAGGCGCTCCGACCCTCTGGTTCTTCCCCGAGGTGCCGGGAGCGAGGATGTGCAGCCTCCTGAGCTCCGGCTGGTGTATCTGAATGCCAGGTCCGTGGTTAATAAGGCTCCCCTTGTGAGGGATCTGGTGGAGGGTGAGCATGCGGACCTGGCTTGTATCACCGAGACCTGGTTGGGTCCAGAGGGTGGGGTCCCTTTGGTTGACCTTTGCCCACCAGGTTTCCGAGCGTTACACCGGCCTCAGGCTCAAGGTAGGGGCGGGGGAGTGGCGGTTGTTATTAGGGAGACCTTATGTCCGCGGGAGACCACCGTTCTTCAGATAGTTGGGTGTGAGTCTCTCTTTTTGAGGTTTGGTTCGGGGGCGCAGTTGGGCTTGCTGCTGGTGTACGTTTCGCCTAGTCACACAGCGGCAGCCCTGCCCGTGCTACTCGATATCCTCTCCGGTTTGGTGATTGAGTTCCCCAAACTTCTAGTTTTGGGTGACTTCAATCTGCCATCCCTGGGAGGGTCATCTGAGTTAGCCCGGGAGTTCATGGCTTCCATGACGGCCATGGACCTGACGCAGGTAATTTCTGAACCAACTCATGAGGGAGGCCACACCCTTGACTTGTTTTTTTTATCTGGACGGTGGCTGGATGATCTTGGTGGGGGCTCTCCATTTATTATGCCCCTGTCATGGACCGATCATCACCTCCTGCGGCTAGTCTTCCATCTTGCCACCCCCCACCGTGGGGATGCGGAACCAACTAGATGGTACCGCCCCAGACGCTTAATGGACCCTCTCGGGTTCCAGGCAGCGCTGGGATCCCCACCTGCCTCCGTCGCTCACAGCTCGGCGGATGCCTTAGTGGAAGCCTGGGAAAGGGCAGCCACTGAGGCACTGGACCGAGTTGTACCCCTGCAGCCCCTGACCCGGTGCAGATCCCATCGAGCTCCATGGTTCTCCGCGGAGCTCCGGGAGATGAAGCGTCGGAAACAGGGCCTAGAGAGCTGCTGGAGGTCCAGCCGATCCGAATCCGACCGGTTGCGGTTAAGAACCTATATTAGGTCTTATCTCGCAGCGATGAGGGCGGCGAGGTGCAATTACTTCTCTGCCCTCATCGCGTCCGCAGATAATTGCCCGGCCGCCCTGTTTAGGGTGACTCGCCCCCTCCTTAATCAGGAGGTGAGGGAGGATCCCTTGCAGGGTCGTGCCGAGGAGTTTGGTCAACATCTGTCGGATAAAATCGCTCGGATTCGGACCGGTTTGGACTCCAGCTGGGCAGAGTCTGACGATCAGGACACGGGCGGTCTTGTCAATGTTATCTGGGAGGAGTTTGATTCTGTTACCCCTGATGAAGTGGACAGGATTATGGGGAGGTTGAGCTCCACCACATGTTTATTGGATCCGTGCCCTTCCTGGCTGGTTTATGCAGCCAGGGAGAGGACACGAGGCTGGTTCCAGGCGGTGATATCTGCTTCTTTGAGTGAGGGTAATTTCCCCACCGTCTTGAAGGAGGCGGTGGTGAGACCTCTCCTCAAGAAGCCTGCCTTGGACCCAGCTGTTTTGAACAACTTTCGTCCAGTCTCCAACCTTCGCTTTCTTGCGAAGGTTGTTGAGAGTGTGGTGGCGCATCAGCTCCCTCTGGTCCTGGATGAAGCGGATTATCTGGACCCGTACCAATCGGGTTTCAGGCCCGGGTACAGCACGGAGACGGCATTGGTCGCTCTGGTGAATGATCTCTGGAGGGCCCGGGATAGGGGATATTCCTCTGTCCTGGTCCTATTAGACCTCTCGGCGGCTTTCGATACCATCGACCATGGTATCCTGCTGCGGCGTCTCAGGGGATTGGGAGTGGGAGGCACAGTTCTTCGGTGGTTCTCCTCCTATCTCCTGGGACGTTCGCAGTCGGTGTTGGCAGGGGGGCAGAGATCGGCCCCTAGGTCTCTCGTTTGTGGAGTTCCTCAGGGTTCGGTTCTCTCGCCTCTCCTGTTCAACATCTACATGAAACCGCTGGGTGAGATCATTCGTGGGTTTGGAGTTGGGTATCATCAATATGCTGATGATACCCAACTTTTCATTTTGACCCCAAACCACCCCAGTGATGCCCTCGCTGTGATGTCCCGTTGCCTGGAGGCGGTTCGGGTCTGGATGGGGAGGAACAGACTTCAACTCAACCCTGACAAGACTGAGTGGCTGTACATCCCGGCATCCCGGGACATTCAAAATGTTCCATCATTTTCTATGGGGGGTGAGTCTTTACCCCCCGTAGATAGGGCTCGCAACTTGGGAGTCCTCCTGGATGCACGGCTTACCTTAGAAAATCATGTAGTAGCCGTGACCAGGGGGGCTTTCGCACAGGTTCGCCTGGTGCGGCAGTTGCAGCCCTATCTAGACCGGGATGCCCTGTGTACGGTCACTCATGCGCTCGTGACCTCTCGTCTTGACTATTGCAATGCTCTCTACATGGGGCTTCCCTTGAAGACCACTCAGAGGCTCCAACTGGTGCAGAATGCGGCCACGAGAGTTGTCTTGGGAGTTTCCCGGTACTCCCATGTTACACCTTTGCTCCGTGAGCTGCATTGGTTACCAGTTGTCTTCTGGGTGAGGTTCAAGGTCTTAGTGATGGTTTTTAAGTCCTTACATGGCATGGGTCCGGAATACCGCGGGGACCACCTGCTGCCGGCGTCGACTCCCCTCCGCCCCGTGCGTTCCCACAGAGAGGGCCTCCTCAGGGTGCCTCCAGTCAGAGAATGTCGGCTGGTGGCCCCCAGGGGGAGGGCCTTCTCTGTGGGCGCTCTGGCTTTGTGGAACCAGCTGCCGGTTGAGCTCCGGATGGCACCGGATCTCCGCTCCTTCCGGCGCGGGTTAAAGACCCATTTATTTGAACAAGCTGGCCTGGCCTGATGGGGAATCACTTAGGGTTTTTAATATTTATATATATTGTTTATTGTTTTTATTGTGGGCAATAATTTAATTCTTTTTTTAATTTTTGTACTTTTGTAGTTTTAAGATATGCCCTGTTCACCGCCCTGAGTCCTTCGGGAGAAGGGCGGTATAAAAATTTAATAAATAATAATAATAAATAATTTCCTGGATTACAAGTTTTCAGAGAATTATTTTGTAATTATGTAGAAACAGTTACCCCTTCATGGATTACTGACTTGTCGTGGCAAAGGAGCTTGCATAATTCAATGAAGCTATGAGCTATGCCATGCAGGGCCACCCAAGATGGACAGGTCATAGCAGACAGTTCTGACAAAACGTGATCCACTGGAGAAGGAAAGGGCAACCCACTCCAGTATCTTTGCCATGAAAACCCCATGGACAGTACCAAAAGGCAAAACGATATGACGCTGGAAGATGAGCCCCTCAGGTCAGAAGGTGTCCAATATGCTACTGGGGAAGAGCAGAGGGCTAGTACTAGTAGCGCCAGAAAGAATGAAGCAACTGGGGCAAAGCCGAAAGGACGCTCAGCTATGGATGTATCTGGTGGTGAAAGGAAAGTCTGATGCTGTAAAGATTTTTTCTCCATAGCAACCTGGAATGTAAGATCCATGAATCAAGGGAAGCTAGACGTGGTCAAACAAGAGATGACAAGACTGAACATCGACATCTTAGGAATCAGCGAACTAAAATGGACAGGAATGGGTGAATTTTTAATTCAGATGACCGTCAGGTATACTACTGCAGGCAAGAATCCCTCAGAAGAAATGGAGTAGCCTTCATAGTCAATAAAAGAGTAGGAAAATCAATACTGGGATACAATCCCCAAAATGACAGAATGATCTCAGTTTGAATCCAAGGCAAACCATTCAATATCACAGTAGTCCAAGTCTATGCCCCATCTACCGGTGCTGAAGAGGATGAAATTGACCAGTTTTATGAAGCCCTACAGCACCTTATAGAACTAACACCAAAAAATGATGTCCTTATCATCATGGGGGATTGGAATGCTACAGTAGGAAGCCAAAAGATAACCAGAATAATAGGCAAGTTTGGCTTTGGAGTACAAAATGAAGCAGGGCACAGGCTGATAGAATTTTGTCAAGAGAATACGATGGTCATAGCAAACACTCTTTTCCAACAACCCAAGAGACGGCTCTACACATGGACATCACCAGACAGTCAACACAGAAATCAGATTGACTATGTGCTCTGCAGCCAAAGATGGAGAAGCTCTATACAGTCAGTAAAAACAAGACCAGGAGCTGACTATGGCTCAGACCATGAGCTTCTCATTGCAAAATTTAGGCTTAAACTGAAGAAAGTAGGGAAAAGCACTAGGCCAGTCAGGTATGAATTAAATCATACCCCTGTTGAATATACAGTAGAGGTGACAAATAGTTTTAAGGAATTAGATCTGATAAACATAGTGCCTGAAGAACTATGGACAGAGGTTCTCAACATTGTACAAGAGGTAGCAACTAAAACCATCCCAAAGAAAAAGAAATGCAAGAAAGCAAAATGGCTGTCTGAGGAAGCTTTGCAAATAGCTGAGGAAAGGAGGGAAGTGAAAAGGAAGGGAGAAAAAGAAAGATACACCCAATTGAATGCAGAATTCCAGAGAATAGCTAGAAGAGATAAGAATGCCTTCTTAAATGAACAATGCAAAGAAATAGAAGAAAACAATAGAATAGGGAGGATCACAGATCTCTTCAAGAAAATTGGAGAGATGAAGGGAACGTTTAATGCCAAAATGGGCATGATAAAGGACCAAAATGGCAGGGACCTAACAGAGGCAGAAGAGATTAAGAAGAGGTGGCACAATTATACAGAAAAACTATACAAGAATGAACTTAATGTCCCTGATAACCACGATGAGGTGGTCACTGACCTCGAGCCACACATCCTAGAATGTGAAGTGAAGTGGGCCTTAGAAAAGCTGAGCAACAACAAAGCTAGTGGAGGTGACAGTTTTCCAGCTGAGCTATTCAAAATCTTAAAAGACGATGCAGTAAAAGTGCTACCCTCAATTTGCCAGCAAATTTGGAAAACTCAACAGTGGCCACAGGATTGGAAAAGATCAGTTTACATTCCAATTCCAAAGAAAGGCAGTGCCAAAGAATGTTCAAACTATCACACTATTGCACTCATTTCACATGCTAGTAAAGTTATGCTTAAAATCCTACAAGCTAGACTCCAGCAGTATGTGGATCGAGAACTACCAGAAGTACAGGCAGGATTTCGAAGACGCAGAGGAACTAGAGATCAAATTGCCAACATACGCTGGCTCATGGAGAAAGCTAGAGAGTTCCAGAAATACATCTACTTCTACTTCATTGACTGTGCTAAAGCCTTTGATTCTGTGGATCACAACAAACTGTGGCAAGTTCTTAAAGAAATGGGCATACCAGACCATCTTATTTGTCTCTTGAGAAACCTATATGCGGGTCAAGAAGCAACAGTGAGAACTGGACACGGAACCACTGATTGGTTCAAAATTGGGAAAGGAGTCCAGCAAGGCTGTATACTGTTGCCCTGCCTATTTAACTTATATGCAGAGCACATCATGAGAAAGGCAGGGCTAGATGAATCAAAAGTTGGAATTAAGATTGCTGGAAGAAACATCAACAACCTAAGATATGCAGATGATACCACTCTAATGGCAGAAAGTGAAGAGGAACTAAAGAGCCTCTTGTTGTGGGTGAAGAAGGAGAGTGCAAAAGTTGGGTTGAAACTTAACATTAAGAAAACCAAGATCATGGCATCTGGCCCTCTTAGTTCCTGGCAAATAGATGGGGAAGAAATAGAGGTAGTGACAGATTTTATTTTCCTGGGCTCCAAGATCACTGCAGATGGGGACTGTAGCCAAGAAATTAAAATACGCTTGCTCCTCGGGAGGAAAGCCATGGCAAATCTACACAGCACACTAAAAAGCAGAGACATCACCCTGTCAACAAAGTGCGTATAGTCAAGGCCATGGTCTTCCCAGTTGCAATGTATGGCTGTGAAAGTTGGACCATAAGAAAGGCTGAGCGCCAAAGAATTGAGGCCTTTGAACTCTGGTGCTGGAGAAGACTCCTGCGAGTCCCTTGGACAGCAAGGCAATCAAACCGGTCAGTCCTAGAGGAGATCAACCCTGACTGCTCTTTAGAAGGCCAGATCCTGAAGTTGAAACTCAAATATTTTGGCCACCTAATGAGAAGGAAGAACACACTGGAGAAGAGCCTAATGCTGGGAAAGGTTGAGGGCAAGAGAAGAAGGGGACAAGAGAGAATGAGGTGGCTGGATGGAGTCATTGAAGCAGTAGGTGTGAGCTTAAATGGACTCCAGAAGATAGTAGAGGACAGGAAGGCCCGGAGGAACATTGTCCATGGGGTCGCAATGGGTCGGACACAACTTCACAGCTAACAACAACAAAAGAAACAGTTATATTACTTATTGAAGGTTTGATTTAGCCAAGTAACCATCTAATGGTGAGTCTGAACTATCAGTTTAAAACATGGGAGGTGGGTTAGCTAACAAGTTCTATAAATAATATATATTTTAAAAGAAAATAAAGAGTTGCTGTAGTTTTTGACCCTATTCTTAAAAACACTTTCTCGTATGCATTTTTCTTTGTGGCTATGACAGCACAAAAAGTAAAGTACTTATCCAACTAAGTTTCAGTCATCAATAACCCATTTTAGATTTGACAAATTCAGTATTTTATCCACTTATGTTATTATGTTAAAAATAAAGTTGATTTTTACTGGCAGCTCTTGATCTTTCTCTGCTAGTGCAAGAGTTACTTGTACTAGCAGTTACTGGGGAGCTTGTAACAATCCTTATATATTCATGCATACAACAGTATTTCAATCTTGTTAATCAAGATCTAACTGAAAGATGTAAGCTAACTTCATGACTGGATGATGGCTTATAATAAAAAGATTCTTTCTCTCTCCATTGATTTGGTTGAAAAAAAATCTTTAAAATCATTGGGAAGAGTCAATGCTGGGAAAGATTGAGGGCAAGAGAAGAAGGGGACGACAGAGAATGAGGTGGCTGGATGGAATCACTGAAGCAGTAGGCGTGAGCTTAAATGGACTCCAGAAGATGGTAGAGGACAGGAAGGCCTGGAAGAACATTGTCCATGGGGTTGCAATGGGTCAGATATGACTTCGCAACTAAGAACAACAACAACTCTGATAAGAAATTAACTTGGGCTTTACATAAGCTACTTACTCAACATTTTCCTACCAAATTATCAGCAGCAGTATTGGAAAATAAATGGAAAATTGATAATTGATGTAATTTGCATTTGTGCTGTTTCCCAAAGTATGTATAGCCTATTCTCTATTAATATAGTTGCAATTTACCAGTACAACCTACACTCCTCCTCCACTGTTGTAACCTTACTTTCCTTTTGTATCTCATTGAGTACAGAATTGTGTTCTGTATTAAATCTATATACTATATTAATTATATTCTGTATTAATTAATGTACAAGCACATTTCAGTACAATTAATAACAGAATGCTATGCTATGTATGTCATCCTAAGTTCAATACATAAGCTGAGCAAACAGGAGAATAGCAGCAAAACTGTACACTAAAAGCAGATATAGTATATGAGTGAAGCCTGTCATCTATCTTCATAAAAAATAATAATAAATAATGAACATCCAAATTCTTAAGATCCACTTTAAAATAAAGCTGCATTATATAACATTCAGTAAGAATATTCAGCCACAGGAAAAAAATTTCTTCTGCTCATCAGGCTAATGCAGTAACTCTAACCAGTCAACATGTGAACTGAGTCTTTATGGTTGATCTAAGAATCTAGACATTGGCAGACTGACACAGTAATTTCATACTAGAATGGCCATTTCATGTACCTGAAAGGAAACTGATAGCTATCTCCATCAATCAAACCTACAAATCCCTTTAAACTTCATATATAGCACATGACAGTAATTTAATTGAGGTATAACCAGGGTATGGCGTTAAGTCCTACTTTCTCTAAAAGATTCAGCTAACAAATTAGCACTTGTGATAACCAATTACCTCTACCACGTTTTTACCTATATTTGATCAAACTCACCACGATACATGTGACAAATGCCGTCCAGTTCTCAAGACCAATGTTTTATTTCTTCTAATTCTGAATATTACGGTCGTCATACAATTCTGATTCAATTTCAGGGCAATCATACTCATGGCTTGGTTCACCTCATTATACCAGCATCTAACTCTCAACTAACTTCTGCAACTTTAACTGTATTACCTGGGCATGATATTAATGTATTCTATTCAATGACAAAGTCCCTCTTTAATAATTATTGATGGTTATGTGACTGCCTGTTGCTACATGACAGTTACAACTTTTATATTCTCATTTCTTCTCATTACTGAGACTCTATGAAATAAATTGGAAGTTTCATACCCTATCAAGTGACTGGACATTTTTTGGACATAGTAAATATATTGAACATTTTTTAATTATATAATCATATTTTAACACCTAGTGGTAAATATGAACTTACTTGGTTTGTGATCAATACTGGATTCTTATTTCAAATTCAGTATTTTTGTTTATCTACCAATGAATAACTGTGTAGGGGAGTATGAGAGATGCTATGCTTGAGCTGATTAAAGCAATATTTGAATTATATTGTTTTTCTAGGGGAAAATATCAAGATCTGTGGAGAGTGGTGGTGGGCACTCATGATATAAAAGAGCAAGAACAGAGCAGCCAAGTTAGTACAAGTTGTTTTTTCTTTATGACATAATGTGAGTTGATCGTGAACATGTAGAACTCTATAATCTATGAGCCTTAGTTCTTTTTAAGGAAAGTGTTCCTTTTTAGTTGAACTGAAAATGGTTTGGGAACTATTTTGCATTTTATAATACTGGTAAAGTCAGTCTTACAGGATTTTTGAAGCAATATTAAACTTGTCAAACTTGTTCACTTTTTAAGTACTGAAGCATTTTGTTGAAGTATTTACACTATTAGCTATGATTTCTATTTGAATCAGCAAATAGTTTCCAGCCAAACAGAGCTCTTAAAAGTCTTTGGTTCTGCTGCAGGATTACATTTACGATAGCTAAGACAGCTAGGCTGGAAATGTTTTTCTTTGGTTTCTGGGTGTTATTCCCTTACTCTGCTTTTCTTGCATTTTGCTTTTGCTTTTGTTTTTAATATCTATCCTTTTATTGGTTTTATTATCTAGTAGTAAATAAGGAATTGGAATATGAATCATTAAATGTAGAGGGTTGATTAATACCAGATCCTTGGGAATCTTGAGTATTGTTGTTTGAAGCACGAATGTTCCACTCTATGTTGCGCTGAATGATGGATGATGAAGAGTTGCCTGGGTTGAATGGTCTACAGCAGAGTTACCCAACTGTGGCAATTTCCAGGTATATGGACTCCAACTCCCAGAATTCCACAGCCAGCATAGCCATCATTGAGAATTCTGGGAGCTGAAGTCCACTCATTTTCAATTTGCCAAGGTTGGAAAACACTGGTCTGCAGCAGTGGTGGGATTCAGATATGTGAACAACCGTTTCTCTGTGTGGATGCCACTTCCGGAAGTCCATTCTGGGCCTGGCCAACAAAAAATTAGCTACCGGTTCTGCCGAACTAGTGTGAACTGGCTGAATCCCACCACTGGTTTACAAATACAGTAAGGTGTACATTTGAAAAATGTCATTACAGGTAGTCCCCATCTTATCGCCATTTGTTTAGTGACAATTTGGAGTTACAATGGGATTTATATTTATGACGGTTGCAGCATCCTACAGTCAGATGATCATGATTTGCAATCTTCCAACCTGGCTTTTGACAAGCAAAACCAAACCTTGTAGGGGGAGGCATAAAATTTATTTATTTATTTTTAAAACTTTAATAAATAAATGGGGGAAGTCAGTTTCACTTAACAAATGTGGTAAAAATGGTTATAAAATTAGGTCTGGTCACATTATAATTTACTTAATAACCACATTGCTAAGTGACTGAAATTCTGGTTCCCAATGTGGTTGTAAGTCAAAGACTTCCTGTACTATATAATAGCCTTGAGCAATAAATAAAAATACAAAGAGCATTGCTCTTTAGCCACCCAGTGGTGTAGGTGAAGTTACTCCAGCCTAAAAGTGAATGCTGCAAGTACAGGCTGGAGTAACTTCAAAGTTAGGGGACTATTATTTTTAATGTGATGGATGGTCGAGTATGATTAAATATGTGAGAAGAAATCACCTTGTTGTTAGTTGCAAAGTCATGTCCGACCCATCGTGACCCTATGAACAACGTTCCTCCAGGCCTTCCTGTCCTCTACCATCTTCTGGAGTCCCTTTAAGCTCACGCCTACTGCTTCAGTGACTCCATCCAGCCACCTCATTCTCTCTTGTCCCCTTCTTCTCTTGCCCTCAATCTTTCCCAGCATTAGGCTCTTCTCCAGTGAGTCCTTCCTTCTCATTAGGTGGGCAAAGTATTTGAGTTTCAACTTCAGGATCTGGCCTTCTAAAGAGCAGTCAGGGTTGATCTCCTCTAAGACTGAGCGGTTTGATCGCCTTGCAGTCCAAGGGACTTGCAGGAGTCTTCTCCAGTACCATCGTTCAAAGGCCTCAATTCTTTGGCACTCAGCCTTTTTTATGGTCCAACTTTCACAGCCATACATTGCAACTGGGAAGACCATGGCCTTGACTATACGCATGGCCTTGACTAGAAATCATCTTAGCTAATACTTAAGTTTAGATTAAAAAAACACTATATCTAATCTGTTTTGGGCCTGCACATTTTTTACTATGTGGCTCCCAGCATGCCATCAAAAGCTAAATGTAACCTTTGACTTAAAAAGTTACATACTCCTGTCCCCAGGCAATTTGATGCCACAATCAGGATATAATTATGTTCAGGTCACTTTAGGCACAAGGGACCAGCTCTGAGTCCCGGCTCTCCAGGTGTTATACACAATGCTGCAAGCCCCACAGAATTTAACCCCTTCACTCTTAGGGAATGCTTCCCTCCTACACTACACTTATACTATTGCTCTCATAAGGTGCAGGTAGTGTTTCATAACTTTATGCCTGTTATTTTCTCTACCCTCTAAGTAACAAGGCAGAAGCATCAAGCAAGCAAAAGGTTTGCATGGAAGTATTATGCTTATTTATAATACGGCCTGATTTGCACTGGATTTCTATAGTGGATTACTATTTTGCCTATCTAACTCTCTCACTGGTTCTTGCCTCTCATGAAAAGAAAACATTTCTTTCTAAACAGCTATAGGTAGTCTTCGACTTACAACCATTTGTTTGGTAACTGTTTAAAGTTACAACAGCACTGAAAAAGTACCTACGACTTACGTCACACAACTGTCGCAGCACTCCCATCATTGTGGGATAAAAATTCAGGGTCTTGGTAACTGGCGTGTATTTACAATGGTTGCAGCATTTTGAGGTCACCTGATTGCCATTTGTGACCTTCCCAGCCAACTTCCAACAAACAAAATCAATTGGGAAATGGATATGCTTAATAAATGCGCGAATCACTTAGCTGCAGTTATTTGCTTAACAGTGGTATAGGGCAGGGGTAGGCAAGCTTGGCTCTTTTATGATTTGTGAACTTCAATACCCAGAATTCCTGAACCAGCCATGCTGATTCAGGAATTCTGGGAGTTGAAGTCCACATCATAAAAGAGCCAAGGTTAACTACTCCTGGTATAGGGTTTCCTGCCTGAGCAGGGGGTTGGACTAGAAGACCTCCAAGGTCTCTTCCAACTCTGTTATTCCATTCCATTCCATTCCATTCCATTCCATTCCATTCCATTCCATTCCATTCCATTCCATTCCATTCCATTCTATTCTATTCTATTCTATTCTATTCTATTCTATTCTATTCTATTCTATTCTATTCTATTCTATTCTATTCTATTCTATTCTATTCTACAGTATTCTATTCTATTCACTGTGGCAAAAATATATAAAATCTCACTTAATCTCATTTAACAACCACCCTGCTTAGCAATAGAAATTCTGATCCCAACAGTGGCCATAAGTCAAGGACTACCTATATTGAACTCTGCTGTATCAATGTCTCAGACAGATCAACTGGCATGCACCCAAGTTGATAAGCATATCCAATATACATGAGCATATACATCTCATATAACATGCTGCCATGATTTTCCCATGTGTAGAAAAGATTGGTGAAGCAGTACATCACACATCCGGATTTTAACACCAGTACTCTGGATTCAGACATTGCTCTAGTGGAACTTACTGAGCCTTTAGAATTCAATCATTACGTTCATCCAGTGTGCCTTCCAGAGCAAAACAAGAAGATTGAACCTTCAAGCATTTGTGTAATTACAGGATGGGGCATTCAGCATGAAGGTGAGCATTTCCCCTTCCATCAGAACATTCTCTTCATTGATTAGCCAGAATGATTCTTATTCAATTCTTCAACCAAGGGAGGGTATGGAAAAAAAACTATAGAAAACAAGTAAAGGTAGACTACAAGAATGATAACATAACACATATCAACTCAGTGTATTAGACTTAAGCCAGGGTTAGAAGATCCTTTTTATATCAAGAATTACATTCCCTGATAGGCAATCTCTTGTAGGGGGTCCCACGCAAGGCCAAACCAGTGGTAGGCAATCCTCCCTTTTTCATTTTGCCTCCCATTCCTCTTTTTTGTTTATCACTTTCTCCTCCTCCTTCTTTCTCAGGGAGGGTTGTTCATTCTTGCCAGATGCCCAGAGTTATTTCACAGATGGATTTTGAAATTAGACCAAGGGTTCTGTAATGTATTGGGATTTTTACTTGTACTGATTCACGTGTCTGTTTGAATGCTGCTATAAGGTTGCTCAATGGTGTGTCTGTGTAACGGTCACTGACTAAGCCAGACTTCTTGTCTCCAAGAAGATCATTGGATGATTCGGGGGAGAAATGGGTTCCTTTAAACCTATTGGTCGCCGCCTAGTGGCCAATAGTATAAGTAGCTGCACAGCAGCCTCTGTTTCAGTTCTGTTCCTGTTTGCCTCAATAAAGCATGTTCCTGTTTGCAACCTTCCATCTCGCTTATTGCCTGCAAAGAACCAGCTACACAACAAGTTCTATGAAATCAGCTGCTATCTTCCTTTTAAAGATTAAGGTCCTCCTTATTGCTTTCTTCATTGGAAACTATTGTTTCTTCCCTCTTTCACCTCAAGATGGAGCACAGTCAAGTAAACTGCACCAACTCAAAGTCCCTATTTTGGTTTCCGAAGAATGTCAGAAATATTATGAGAACTATCCTGGTGTTGTGAACAAAAAGATGTTTTGTGCTGGGTTCCCTGCAGAAGAAGGAAAGGATGGATGTACAGTAAGCTGCCTATAGAATATATGCATTTCACAAATTCTGATGCTCTCCTATAATACTAAGATGGTGACAACAGAACTGTTTCACAAAAAATTAATGTACCTCTGTTCATGTTTTTTGTTCACCCAACAAAAAAATGCATATTTAATGCAGGGTATGTTTTGGCTAGGAAGTTGGCTGCAAAAATCTGAACATCCATTAGATGCCAGCAAAGATGATGGAAATCATACTCCAGATTTTTGCAGCAGAGATGTTATCCTTTCTATCAGCCTGCCTCTATATTTTTGCATTTGTCACCTCTGCCTCCCCTCTCCACCAACATCTTCCCTTATTAAGTGAGCAAGTACGAGGGGGTCTTTTCTGCACATTTGTTTGAGGGTAGTTGGAAGATCCTGATCTAGTGGCTTTCCCAGGATATATCCTAGATCAGGAGTCTTCAAACTTGGCCCTTTTATGACTTGTGGACTTCAACTTCCAGAATTCCTCAGCCAGGCATGCTGGCTGAGGAATTCTGGGAGTTGGAAGTCCACAAGTCATAAAAGGGCCAAGTTTGAAGACCACTGTCCTAGACAAATATGCAGAGAAATCCCCTATTCATACCTCTCTATAGAACAGGATGGATTACAGTGGAACAAAGAGAGATGTGGAGGCTTTGATATTAGTGGGAACACCCTATTCAGCCATATTGCCTGAACACTGTTTGTTTATCTGTTGAATTTATTTGCTGCCTATCTCGCTGTAGGGCTACTCTAGGTGGCTTACAATAATACAAGGAAGAAAAATGAAAGATGTGTAAACAGAACCCAAGTACAATAAAATAAGCAATGAGAAAGGAACATGGTTCTCATTCCCTATATAAATGTTCTGTTTGATAGTTTACTTAAAGAGAAATGTTCTGTTATGAAAACTGCTTGTTGGAAAACATTGGGGAAGCAATTCCTATGATTTATTTAGCAGACCTGTTTCCTTAAAATGTGCATCTTTCAGGAAGAATAGATTAGCAAACATCTGCTGTCTTGCATTGTCTTCAGAACTTAGCAGGATCCATCTTCATTTGCTAATAAATGGTGAGGAATAATAAATAACCAGAAAATAATGATGGGATGGCAACAGGAGTTATATTCTTAACTCCTTATTGGTTGCTATGGGTTGCCAATCTTGGCAGGTCTTGAAAAAGTTAACCAGGGTTTGTTTGTATTTGAATCAGAGACTACTGGGAAATTCCATGGCTGTAGATTAGATTGGGAAGATGAAAAAACTCCCTAGAGGAAGGCAATGGCAAACCACTGTATATTGTATCAGAAAACAGATGGAGGTGTCCATGTAGTCACTATGAGCCAACCGATATTTGAAATACCAATAGCAATAGCACTTAGTCTTATATATTGCTTCATAGTGCTTAGTGCTTTACAGCCCTCTCTAAGCAGTTTACAGAGTCAGCGTATTGCCCCCAACAATCTGGGTCCTCATTTTACTGACCTCAGAAGGATGGAAGGCTGAGTCAACCTTGAGCCGGTCAGAATCGAACTCCTGGCAGTGGAATGCAGAGTCAGCCTGCAATACTACATTCTAACCACTGCGCCACCACAGCTCCAGAAAATTTCATGCAGAACATATAAACTAAGATCATAGTGACAATCTGTGATAACATTCTTCTTTGACAAACAGATTTTGTTAACATAAGTCATATTCCTTTTTACTAGGGTGATTCTGGAGGTCCACTGGTTTGTCCTGCAAAAGACTCAAGTTACTACACCCTTAATGGAATAATCAGCTGGGGCTTTGGTTGTGGAAGAAAAGGCTATCCAGGAGTCTATACAAATGTTGCTGCTTTTGCTGATTGGATCAGTCAATACATATATGGAAAAAATAGTATGCACTTATGTTCATTTTAACAACAGCTCTTCAACTTTGATCTGGATGTTCTTCATATGCATAATCAGTAGGGACCTGCACAAAACTGTTACGGACTGGCTGCTGCCCTTTGCATATATCAGAGGGGGCAGAAACAATCTCAGTGTAATTCTGCTCACTCAATCAAGTAATACTGCTCCCAGCCCTTTAAAGTTCCAATGCATAGAAGCCAGCAGGGAAATTACAAACACAATTACCAATAAATCATTCCAATCAAATTGTTTTAAGAGATGACAGAGCTATTTTCTGTTGCCCACTCCCACCCTACTTGCAACTGCCCTTGCATCTTATTTAGGAAAGCATTCCTCAGAACCAGGACTGTAAACTCATAATCTGCAGTCCCTGGGAGCAAAGGTACTCCCACTTATGACCTGACATTCAAGAACAGGAATTTCCAAACCCCAAGGGGAAATTTTATCAGATTGTCATGGCTCTCATTAGGAAAAAAAGGGAGGGCATGTGGGGAAGGGTTGCTTCGTATTAGTTAACTGAAGGATAATTCATGCTTTCAAAAAGCCCCCAATCTCTTCCAGCTAATATTTGCTTTCAAGTTGTAACTTTGCAAGGATTCTTTTGTAATTTACCTGTGACCTGTGTTGACCAATCTGGTTTAATGATTTTGACATTTTTCTCCATGTGTGGATCTGCATATTGGACTGTGGATCTTGTTAGGTCTCCTTTGTATGTTTATGCAGAGATCCTTAAGCGACCAGAAGTACTCTGGACCTTGAGAAATCTTTTCTCTACCAGCCCCTGCAATTTTATTTTCAGATTATTTTGTTTTATTTTTTTGAGTCAGAGCTCATTTCTTCCAGTCAGTCTGGCTGTTTCTTCCAGTCAGTCTGGCTGTTTCTGCATTAACAATGGAGTTGGGCTATGATCCCAAGAGACATGGCAGATGTGTCTCACACTGGTGCTGTGATGGGATGTTGTCATCTGCTAGCAATGGATTTCTAGGATCTTTATCAAAATAGTGGCAATCAATGTTAACCTTTAATTAAATGTATTCCCAGGAAGCTTAAGCTTTTCATAATCATTATGCCATTCCTTTGTTGTAATTTAATGTGGGTCACCTTTCGAATGGCCTACATTTATTGTGCGCTTCTTTCTTTTTGCAGATTCATCAAGCATGGCATGAAGACCTTTGGAGAAGACAATTAAATGAAGGCACAATTTTGAAGGGCATTGCTTAGTTCATGTATCTGAGCCCCAGATGTGTGGGCTACATTGGTCAAAAAGGGAAAAAAAGAAGATTAAAAAGCTGTAACTGTTCTATTCTCCTATTGGGATATTCATTAATTAGTACAGTCTTAATTGTGTGCTTATATTCAAGTTTCTGTATGCATTAAGAATTACTCAGTAGTAGGAAAAGCACAATGAGTTAGGAGTTCTAACTTTTTTTTTTAAAAAAAGAGTGCACCTTGTTTTTACAGTAACTTTATAGTATAGATGAATATATATATTTTCCATATTGTTAACTATCTGCTGAAGTGAGGAGTAAAAGGGACAAAAATAAGGATTTAGCAGCGCTACTGATTGCAAGGCAAGAAATGTATGTGATTGTATTATTACTTATACAATAATCAACAATGTCCAGATTCCTGATGAAAATTATAGTTATATAGGTTTTTCACCATCATACTTACAAAGGCTGCAAATAAATGTATGTAGAGGGATTTTTAACTGAGATGTTTGCTATATGTTTTCAAATAATGCTCTAAGGCAGTGGTAGGCAACCTTGGCTCTTTTATGACTCGTGGACTTCAACTCCCAGAATTCCTGAGCCAGCCGCTGGCTCAGGAATTCTGGGAGTTGAAGTCCACGAGTCGTAAAAGAGCCAAGGTTGCCTACCCCTGCTCTAAGGCAACGGTCCCCAACCTTTTTGCGTCTGTGGACCAGCAGTGACAGTTGAGGGGAAGGGTAGGGATGATTGCACAAATAAAGCTTAGCACACTTGCCTGCCACTTGCAGGACCCCTTTCCTCTAATGAAAGACAGTGGCATGTTGTTTTTTCCATTGATCTCCTCTCCAAATAAAGACTGAGAGTTCTTAGCGTTTTTTAAGATAAGCACAGGTTGGTGAGTTGCTCCCCAACCCTCTATTTCTTTTCTTTCTATTGACCCAAGATTCTAGTGCATCCCCAAGGATCCACCTACCTTTTAATATGAGAAATAAACTCAGTTTATGTAATTGGGATTTATACCCCAACTTTCTATTCACAGTTTTACATCCAAGAATGCTGCAAGGCACAATGTATTTCTGTAGTCATTCTGTGTCCAACCAAAGGGCCTCTGAAAGCAGAAACCTAAGGAACCCCAGAAAATCCTATAGAAAATGGCAGCGCACCAGCTACCTCCAAGTACTTGAGTTCAGCAGCTCTTCTAAATGAAGAGTGTCTAAAGCAGGGGTAGGCAACCTTGGCTCTTTTATGACTCGTGGACTTCAACTCCCAGAATTCCTGAGCCAGCCATGCTGAGGAGAAAGGGAGAGGTTTCCATGCTGAGCCATGCTGGCTCAGGAATTCTGGGAGTCGAAGTCCACGAGTCATAAAAGAGCCAAGGTTGCCTACCCCTGGTCTAAAGCATCAACGGGCAAGCTGAGCTTTTCTTGGTGGCCCAGAGAGTCTTCTCTGATCAATCTTGCTGAAAATATAATTTTTCATCTTGTTAAGGAACGGAATAGTAAAACTGGAGGGGAAAGGTCTATCCTAAACCTATGAACCCCATTGTCCAAGATCAAGGGGGGAGGGGAAACTAAGGGACTCCCTTTCAATCACTGTCCCGCGCCCAGCAGCCCTCAGGGCTACCTTGGGGCCGCCCCTCCCCTGCCACCCAATGGGCGCCGACCTCTGCTATCACCCTAGCCCAGGGGTAGGCAACCTTGGCTCTTTTATGACTCGTGGACTTCAACTCCCAGAATTCCTGAGCCAGCCATGCTGAGGAGAAAAGGAGAGGTTTCCATGCTGAGCCATGCTGGCTCAGGAATTCTGGGAGTCGAAGTCCACGAGTCATAAAAGAGCCAAGGTTGCCTACCCCTGGTCTAAAGCATCAACGGGCAAGCTGAGCTTTTCTTGGTGGCCCAGAGAGTCTTCTCTGATCAATCTTGCTGAAAATATAATTTTTCATCTTGTTAAGGAACGGAATAGTAAAACTGGAGGGGAAAGGTCTATCCTAAACCTATGAACCCCATTGTCCAAGATCAAGGGGGGAGGGGAAACTAAGGGACTCCCTTTCAATCACTGTCCCGCGCCCGGCAGCCCTCAGGGCTACCTTGGGGCCGCCCCTCCCCTGCCACCCAATGGGCGCCGACCTCTGCTATCACCCTAGCCCAGGGGTAGGCAACCTTGGCTCTTTTATGACTCGTGGACTTCAACTCCCAGAATTCCTGAGCCAGCCATGCTGAGGAGAAAGGGAGAGGTTTCCATGCTGAGCCATGCTGGCTCAGGAATTCTGGGAGTCGAAGTCCACGAGTCATAAAAGAGCCAAGGTTGCCTACCCCTGGTCTAAAGCATCAACGGGCAAGCTGAGCTTTTCTTGGTGGCCCAGAGAGTCTTCTCTGATCAATCTTGCTGAAAATATAATTTTTCATCTTGTTAAGGAACGGAATAGTAAAACTGGAGGGGAAAGGTCTATCCTAAACCTATGAACCCCATTGTCCAAGATCAAGGGGGGAGGGGAAACTAAGGGACTCCCTTTCAATCACTGTCCCGCACCCGGCAGCCCTCGGGGCTACCTTGGGGCCGCCCCTCCCCTGCCACCCAATGGGCGCCGACCTCTGCTATCACCCTAGCCCAGGGGTAGGCAACCTTGGCTCTTTTATGACTCGTGGACTTCAACTCCCAGAATTCCTGAGCCAGCCATGCTGAGGAGAAAGGGAGAGGTTTCCATGCTGAGCCATGCTGGCTCAGGAATTCTGGGAGTTGAAGTCCACGAGTCATAAAAGAGCCAAGGTTGCCAACCCCTGCTCTAAAGCAACAACGGGCAAGCTGAGCTTTTCTTGGTGGCCCAGAGAGTCTTCTCTGATCAATCTTGCTGAAAATATAATTTTTCATCTTGTTAAGGAACGGAATAGTAAAACTGGAGGGGAAGGTCTACCCTAAACCTATGAACCCCATTGTCCAAGATCAAGGGGGGGGAGGGGAAACTAAGGCTTTCCCTTTCAATCACTGTCCCGCGCCCGGCAGCCCTCGGGGCTACCTCGGGGCCGCCCCTCCCCTGCCACCCAATGGGCGCCGACCTCTGCTATCACCCTAGCCCAGGGGTAGGCAACCTTGGCTCTTTTATGACTCGTGGACTTCAACTCCCAGAATTCCTGAGCCAGCCATGCTGAGGAGAAAGGGAGAGGTTTCCATGCTGAGCCATGCTGGCTCAGGAATTCTGGGAGTCGAAGTCCACGAGTCATAAAAGAGCCAAGGTTGCCTACCCCTGGTCTAAAGCATCAACGGGCAAGCTGAGCTTTTCTTGGTGGCCCAGAGAGTCTTCTCTGATCAATCTTGCTGAAAATATAATTTTTCATCTTGTTAAGGAACGGAATAGTAAAACTGGAGGGGAAAGGTCTATCCTAAACCTATGAACCCCATTGTCCAAGATCAAGGGGGGAGGGGAAACTAAGGGACTCCCTTTCAATCACTGTCCCGCGCCCGGCAGCCCTCGGGGCTACCTTGGGGCCGCCCCTCCCCTGCCACCCAATGGGCGCCGACCTCTGCTATCACCCTAGCCCAGGGGTAGGCAACCTTGGCTCTTTTATGACTCGTGGACTTCAACTCCCAGAATTCCTGAGCCAGCCATGCTGAGGAGAAAGGGAGAGGTTTCCATGCTGAGCCATGCTGGCTCAGGAATTCTGGGAGTTGAAGTCCACGAGTCATAAAAGAGCCAAGGTTGCCAACCCCTGCTCTAAAGCAACAACGGGCAAGCTGAGCTTTTCTTGGTGGCCCAGAGAGTCTTCTCTGATCAATCTTGCTGAAAATATAATTTTTCATCTTGTTAAGGAACGGAATAGTAAAACTGGAGGGGAAGGTCTACCCTAAACCTATGAACCCCATTGTCCAAGATCAAGGGGGGGGAGGGGAAACTAAGGCTTTCCCTTTCAATCACTGTCCCGCGCCCGGCAGCCCTCGGGGCTACCTCGGGGCCGCCCCTCCCCTGCCACCCAATGGGCGCCGACCTCTGCTATCACCCTAGCCCAGGGGTAGGCAACCTTGGCTCTTTTATGACTCGTGGACTTCAACTCCCAGAATTCCTGAGCCAGCATGGCTGGCTCAGGAATTCTGGAAGTTGAAGTCCACGAGTCATAAAAGAGCCAAGGTTGCCTACCCCCGCCCTAGCCTTTGCAGAACAGGTACGCAGCCTGGAGAAAGCCAGAGCAGGTGTTGCAATAGCGGGCCCCGAGCCAAGCCAGCGGCGCCCTTTGTCCTCTGGAGCAGCCGAAGCAGCGAGAAGCTTGAGGCCGTGGGAAGGCGCGGCGAGAGCTCCAGAAGCGGGGAAGAGAGGAACCTGCGAAGCTACTTCGGCTTTTTCGCCCTCCGTTCTTGCCTGCGGAGGAACTGCTGCCATGGAGCCGATCAGCTGGGTAAGCGACACCGAAGCCCCCTGGCTGGCAAGAATGGAATAGAATAACAAGAAGGGACCTTGGAGGTCTTCTAGTCCAACACCCCTCCCCGCCCCCTGCTCAGGCAGTTCCAGGAAGGCAGATTCTGCAGGATTCAATCTGGGTTGCTCGCCGGGATTCGAGGTCTTGTCTTCCAAGCTTTCTAATCCTAAAGCTCGGAAGACAAAATCTCTGGTCCCGGTGACCGACCCAGATTGGACCCTGCAACATTATCCTGGACCTGGGACATTCGCCTGACATTCGTAAGGCAGATTGTAGCTGCCTTTTTGGAGACGTTTCCTTACAAATGCGGTGTCACAGCGTAGGGCGGGCTTCTGCTCATTGGATAGGCAGTCCGGTTAATACTTTAATAAATAAATAAAATAAACCTTTATTGTCAAAGTACAACATGTGTACATTGAGATTAGCTGAGCCTCCCCCTGTGCTCTCTCCCCCCAACACACAGTGACAACAAACCCTCCATCCCACCACACTATGTGAACCAACTATCTGGATTCCCACAACAAGCAGAGATTTTTGACTTCAAAGCCTAAGGGACCCCTCTTAATCAAAGAAATTATATATTTCAAGGCGGGGTGGGTGGGTGGTGGCTGATGGTTACCAGCATTAACACTTCCATTTGTGGTAATTTATTCCTTTATCTATTGTCTGATGATCTGAAGTAATGCTGTAGATTTATTTTTATTTTTCCCCAGCTTGGACACAAATCTAAAAAGTTGGCACAAGAAGTGGTAGTGAAAAAGTACAACTCATATATGCTCCACCTCTGAAAAGCTGTAACTTGAACTAACTTGTTCATAAAGCCGTGCATGTCGGCATTAAGACAAGTTTCGCATTTCTTAGGTGGGAAAGTGATAAATGGAGGTTAGAGAAATGCCTTTTCATTATCCAGAATCACATATAGTTAATGAATTCTGCCCTTGTCTTTAATAAACCGAAAGCTTAAATTTTCCTTAGTCATAAAGCAGACTGTATAACTTTTAGACAAGTTGCTCCTTCTCTGGGTCCTTGGTCTTTTTGGTGGGCACATTTTGGATTTTGAGAGCAAGTCACCAAACAAAAGCCTGGGCCAAACACTCCAACACTGGAAGTTTTTAAGAAGAGACTGGACAACCATTTGTCTGAAATGGTTGGGTTCCCTGCCTGAGCAGGGGGTTGGACTAGAAGACCTCCAAGGTCCCTTCCAATTATTATTATTATTATTATTATTATTATTATTATTATTATTATTATTATTATTATTATTATTATTATTATTATTTCATTTTCTAAGATTGATTCTGGGTGCACTCAGGCATCATGGAAATTCAGGTAGTCCTCAAGTTACAACAGTTCATTTAGTAATCGTTCAAAGTTACAACAGTGCTGAAAAAGTGACTTATGACTGTTTTCACACGACCATTGCAGCATCCCCCCCCATGGTCACATGATCAAAATTCAGATGTTTGGCAACTGGTTCTTACGTATGATGGTTGCAATGTCCTGGGGTCATGGGATCAGCTTTTGAGACATTCCGACAAGCAAAGTCAGTGGGGAAGACAGATTCACTTAACAGCTGTGTTACTAATTGAACAACTGCAGTGATTCACTTAGCAACTGGTGATGACCTATAAAGCCCTAAATGGCTTGGGTCCGGGATATCTGAGGGAACGCCTGCTGCTGGCATCAAGTTCCCTTCGTCCTGTGCGCTCCCACAGGGAGGGCCTTCTCAGGGTGCCACCGGTAAAGGATTGCCGGCGGGCAACACCCAGGGGGAGAGCCTTCTCTGTGGGCGCGCCTGCCCTCTGGAACCAGTTACCCATAGAGCTTAGGACTGCCCCTGATTTTCGTTCGTCCCGCCGGGACCTGAAGACCTGGCTCTTTGAGCTTTCTGGCCAGGACTGAGGATTTTTTTAAAAAATTTTTTAACTTATTGTAATTGGGTTTTTAATCAGAGTTATAGGGGTTTTAGATTTTAATTAAGGATAATTTAATCTATTTTAATTGGTATTAATTTTTGTATTGTAATGTTGTTTTAATTGCCTGTGAACCGCCCTGGGTCCTATGGGAGAAGGGCGGTATATAAGTTTAATAAATATAAATATAAATATAACTGTGGCAAGAAAAGTCATAAAATGGGATAAAACTCACTTAAATGTTTCACTTAGCAGCATACATTTTGGGCTCAACTGTGGTCGTAACTTGAGGACTACCGATACTGCTTATTCTTGAAACTGGTGCTTTGCTTTACAGCATGATAGCTTCCCATTTATTTTTTCTAAAGTCTTTAAAATGTTAAATGGGGTTAGGGAATTCTGCTATGTTCTGGATTGTGACATTGTCTCTGGATGCCACATACAGGATCGAGGTTTGGTCAATAGATTTAAAGCTGATCAATTAGATGATAATCTGATTGAGAAGCGAGTACATCTTTGCAGTGGAGTTTTCATTCTTTTTGCATACCTGTGCTTTCCCCCCCATCTTTTAGGACATTTCCGTTTTGATTGCCGTGGCTGCAATTGTACCATCTATGCTATTTCTGCTTTATAAAATAATTGGATCTCAGAGGAAGAAAGATCCAGTGACCTTGCAGGATCCAAATATCAAATATCCATTGTCTTTGATGGAGAAAGAGGTGAGCTGTCATTTCTTCCTTCCTTCCTTCCTTCCTTCCTTCCTTCCTTCCTTCCTTCCTTCCTTCCTTCCTTCCTTCCTTCCTTCCCTCCCTCCCTCCCTCCCTCCCTCTTTCTTTCTTTCTTTCTTTCTTTCTTTCTTTCTTTCTTTCTTTCTTTCTTTCTTTCTTCTTTCTTTCTTTCTTTCTTTCTTTCTTTCTTTCTTTCTTTCTTTCTTTCTTTCTTTCTTTCTTTTTCTTTCTTTCTTTTTTGGCTTGAATGTATGAAAATGCCAGATAAAACTCTTGACAGCAATGTGCCAAGTTGGAGATCTATATTTTAAATGAGAGATTGCAGGGGTTGGATTCGAGCCTTTGGCACAGAAAGCATGTGCACTGAAAAGATTGTGTCTGTTCAGAAACATTAAGATTTGAGCATGCGATATTGACTTACATCTATTTTCTCATGTTTGGAAGGCCATAAATATGCCAAGTTATTTTGTAATTTTGCCCTTGGGATATTGCATAATGTTCAGTAACAGCAGTTCTGATATACTGAAGCAGCAACAGAGCAGATACCGCTTGAAATTCTAATCCAGCGTGTGCAAGATTTTCCCAACCCACAACTGGGTATGTTGTATATTCAGTTCTGTGCGGTTGTGCAGTGATCTAATAGAGGCATAAAAAGAAAGAAAAAGAAATATTCCAAGGAATTAAAACTTAAATGATTATGGGGCCCACATTGCATAAAGTATGCTACCTGGTGGGCCGCATTCATGTCCATAGAAATATTAAAAACTGAATTGAAACTGCATGTTTTATATGAAATATATTAGGTAACATTATTCAGTGTACTCAGCGTCATATTCCTGGTGTGGCAACCAACCATGTTTCTCATTGATTGGCAACCATATTATCCAAACAGGGACACTTTGAGAGAGATAGGGGGACATTAAAAAATAATAAACACATATTAAAATTACATAAATCTTCTGAATGTTTTTAATTTTCCTATGTTTCCCACTGACCTCACTGTCTATCCCTATAGCACCTCAAGGGAATTCCAGCTGTGGTTCTTCACTGATAGGCAAACTATCTGATTCAAGGGAAGTGAAATGAGAAGACACACAAGCCAATGTGTTGAGGGAAAAGCAAAGGCAGCCTTCTTCCCTGCTGCACAGCTTGTGAGGCTCAGACTTCACTTTTACACCCCCCCCAGTGCCTGCTTATACGGCATCAGTTTCTCTCACACAGGGTTGCAGTGTTGGCTTCCTCTGTGGGGGAAGAGTAATGTGCTATTCACTATGGGAGAGAATCCAGCAATGCCAGGGAAAAAACATGGGAAATGGGTGCCTGGAGCTTGAAAATCTGGGACAAATGATAAACCCAGGAGGCATGGTCACCCTATTGAGATGCTGGCTGCCAGGCATGGCCAGATGCACACAGTGGGGATGGGAGGAGAAGCTGAGGCAGTAGTGCCTTATGGGTGAGGCTGCCATAGGCCAAACCAAAAAACTCTCAGTGGGCCAGATATGGCCACAAGCTGAATGTTTGAGATCTCCGAATGAACCAATGTCCAAAGATCTTGTACGTTCTCTGCCTTGTTATGGCTAGGTCACTTATGGTATCCTCAGTTCCCCCTTACAATTTATGGTGCCTCCCCCCTTTTTCCTCAGCTGTATATTTTAGCACATGGAAAGTGAGGCTTGTCATGATGAAAAGGTCTTAAATTATTTTTGTGATGCTTTATTGCTCAATGTTTTTCACCTGATTGCTTTTTCCCAGGATATCAGCCATGACACCAGGAGATTTCGATTTGCACTTCCATCACCGAAACACATATTGGGCTTGCCTGTAGGTAAGCATAGCCTTATTCTTCATCACTTCCTGATGCAGAGTCCCAACATCTTTGAAAAGCCCTTCTCTGAAACTTGTTTGATACGGAAGCTGGTTTTTTTTTTAGCACTGCACAAAATCTTTTGTTAGTTATCTCCTTGAAATCATAAGTGATTTTAATGTTGAGATGTCGAATAAATACTATAGTATGCAAAGACTCTTAGAGATAACAGTCTGTTTTCAACAGCATTGGTCAGCATTATAAGTGAATAGTGTTCACTTGATCCAAAGGACTGAAAATTAATTCACAGTCTGTATCAAACTGAGTAGCAAAGTTACTTCCAAGTAAGTAGTTACGCTTACTAAGTTACACTTACTATTTCATTCAACAACTCTCTTAAATGGATGCTGATGGGTTAAGACATACTTAGGCTGGAACCTGTTCACATTGTAGGGGAAGCAGTCAAAATGCAGTCATGGCAAACTTTCCTGGATAAATCCAATGGACAAGAGTTGACTTTATTTTTAACTAATTGTGTTGCAGAAGAGGTTATCTATCAGTTCTGGGAAATATGGGTGGAAACCATCCAGTTGTGAGGCATCCAGCTGTGTGCACATGTTCTTTTCTCTTCTTACGGCTCTGCCACCCACCTTCTTTGAGGGACGTACCTTACCCTGTCCTTTTTACAGGAAACTATATGATGCCCAGACATCTATCCATTCCCTGATAGATGATTTGCTTAACTAGAGTTTCACACAGGCTGACTTGCCTTATTATTAAAGTTCTTTTATTGCAGGTGTTTATATACTGTCCTTTAATATATCATAATGGGGATTGCAAAATAAAATGAGAAAGTAAAACACAGAGGCCATAGAAGTAAAACTACAGCCGAAAGGTGGCATATACAGTATTTAAAACTCATCTCTCATTGAACACCGGGGAGAATAAAATATTTCAGTTTTAAATAGTGGTCAGTCATGATTTTTCCAAGCCAGGTGTGACTCATGGATGGTGAAGACATAGACGACAAGGACTTATTAAACCAGAAACAGGTTAGGAAACTAGGCAGATATTTTAGCATAAAAGATAGGTCTCCAATGAGGTAGAATTCTAGCACTGTACTGTGATCTCTTAACTTTTGGAAAAGGCAGAAACTACTCAAAATAGGTTGGAATTTAACTGTTGATTGCAGCTGCATCTGTATTTTATTTCAACAGGCATGCTGTCTGCTGCAATCCTTTTAATATAGTCATTAACCTCTTTAAGATGTATCTGCCAAACAAATGCCTTAAGAGAGGTGGTCAAGTTATGCGAAGAAAAGAGTTAATCCCCTGTCCTGAACACTAAAGTTCAGGCTGCCATAGTTAATTAACACATGCTCATAACTTCAGTCATGCAGTTAATGTCATGTTTTGTTTGGTGGCCTTCTACTTTTTCACAAGCTTGAATGATGACACTCCACACCTTTGCAGGATCTTCAGTTCACGGGGATTTGTATATTTCCAGTTATTATTTTCTTATCAGCTAGTTGGAACTTACTTCTTCCACTCCCACCCAGCATTTTTATGTTTATCTTTACAACTATAGGAGGTTGTCCTTCTTTCTTAACTAGGTATATAAGAATTGACATTTCTCTCTGGGGATGAGAAGAATTGTGTTCCCAACCAATTTTGCAGATGTTATCCAGTTTGAAAAGGGATCCCAAATTATTTGCTTTCTTCTTTAATGCCATAATAATAAACTTTGGAACTATAACTATTTTTCTCTAGGTCAACATGTATACCTCTCTGCCAAAGTCAGTGATAACCTTGTGATTCGGGCTTATACACCAGTTTCTAGTGATGAAGTGAAAGGATATGTTGATTTAGTAATAAAGGTAAGTTTAAACTGTTTTGACCAGGTAAATTAGTCTGTTTTGGTTGCTATGTTTCTCAAATAAATTGGTCCCTAATAGTCAAGTTACATAAGTCAAATTAGAATAGAATACAGCAGGAAGGGACCTTGGAGGTCTTCTAGTCCAGCCCCCTGCTCAAGCAGGAGAGCCTATACCATTTCAGATAAGTCTCTTCTTAAAAACCTCCAGTGATGGAGCCCCTATAACTTCTGGAGACAAGCTGTTCCACTGGTTAATTGTTCTCACTATTAGGAGTTTTCTCCTTAATTCCATGTTCCTTCTCTCTTTGATCAGTTTCCAACCATTGTTTCTTGTCCTGCCCTCTGGTGCTTTGGAGAATAGTTTGACCCTCACTTCTTCTTTGCAGCTGTTAAAAACAGACAATATACCACATTTGATATCTAGAAATTATCTTTGAATATATGGTTGGAATACTGTGCACAATTATTTTAGAGATAAAGCACTGAGACCGAGAAGAAGAATGAGTAAATGATGAAAAATCTACTTCTCTATAGCTTATTTAATTTTCTTACTTTTCTCAGCAAAACCAATGTACCTACTTACTATAGGTGCTTCTAAAACATCTGAGGAGTCCTGATTTGAATTTCTTGTTCATAGTAAAAGTAAAAAGTCTTAATGGATATTGACATACCAGGGTATCAAAAGATAGAATGTGATATAAATTTAAAACAGTTTTTTTAAACCAAGTATTTTATGTCTAATTTGAGATAAAGACCCAGAGTGAATAGTTCTTCTTGACCATACTATGTTTGGTTCTGCCTGTATGTATAATGAAGAAATAATATCATCCAGAGCTTAGTAAGCAACGTATTCAAAATTACTCTGAAGTGATGTTGATCATGGTTTTGGGTTTATTCATTTTTATTTACCACGTTAATGTTGCTTCCTTGAGGCACACATTCTCTTAAGACCTCACAAAACATATCTAACATTAAAACCCGCTACAGTATAAAACAGTTATACTTAAAACAGGTTATAAATAAAGAAGCTCAGCCTAGAGTACATGTTCTTCAAAAGGTTAATTAAAAAGTTCTTTCCCCATTGTGAAAAGATCATTAATGTGTCTTCAGATGAATTTCTCTGGGGAAACTGTTCTGTAACTGAAAAGGCCTTCTCATTAGAGCTTTCCCTACTTGCTATATGAAGAGAGGACACGATAGAGAAGGAATTCTAAAGATCCAGCTTATATTTAAGATGGTATTTAAGGCAACTCGCTCCCAAACAATTTGGAGTCTAAAACAAGTACATAAATAGGGCCACTAAATACCTGGTAAAATACATAATTGAGGGTGAAAGTTTGTTCTCTGAGCTTGTGGGTTGGTTTCCGAATGTTTTCTTATCAGGATAGGTAACATCTTCAGCAGAGTTTAGGGGATATAATTAAATACTTCATAATTGGCCAAAAATAACAGTTTATTGAGGATAAAATTATTTGCCCCTAGCAGTGCAGTGGATTTGTTTTATAGAGCGTAAACAGGAGAAATGTGGCTTTTTCTGGCTTCTAATTCAGGATTTATGTAATAGTACAAAATGATCTTTTCCAATACAGACCACTGTCAGTTATTGCATGTGTGTGTATTCTTTCTAGGTTTACCACAAAAATGTTCACCCAAAATTTCCTGAAGGTGGAAAGATGTCCCAGTACTTAGATGCCATGAAGATTGGTGACACCATGGATTTCAGAGGGCCTAATGGGCTTCTGGTTTATAAAGGATCAGGTACTATTTCATTGTCAAGTCCCAAGAAGTTTATAATTATGAATAGGTTTAATCAACTGCTTTTGAAGAAATAAAAGCGGTAGGCAGATGAGAGATATTTATTTTTTATTTTATTTATTAAGTTTTGAAACTACCCATCTCTCTACAGAGAGACTCTGGGCGGATAATATAGCATGTCACAAGTTAAACAAACCTTAGATCTTTTGCCCATGCAATCAATTTTAAGTTGTTTGTGTGTGCTTCGTAGCCACTTGACCTACAATAATTTGGGGATATTTTAGATAGCATCTCCAACTTTAGCATACTTTTTCCCTCTCCTCTCCTGCTGTTAATGAATATCACATTATTCATGTGGTTGAATATAATTCATTGAATAGGCAGGGGTCCCCAATCTGTGGGCTGTGGTCCACTAGCGGGCTGGGCCTATTGGCTTCCAGGCTGCATGAGTGGCTGGCCAGTGCTTGTGTCTGCACGTGCGTGCACAGCCCCACTTGCAGGAGCATTGCAAGCATTGCAAGTGTTCGCGGCCCCACATGTATAAACATTACCACGAGCGTCACGGGCATTCATGGGTCCACTCATGCAAGCGTTGTCACAGGCACCCACTTATGCAAGCAGTGGGTGTTGCTGCGTGAGCACGCATGAACACATGCATTTATTCCCCCCCCCCAGAAAACCATCCCTTCTTTCCCTCCTCCCTCCCTTTGGGCCGCCAACCCCGAAGGTTTGGGGAAGTCTGGAATATGGCATTCAACAAATACCACATTATTCTGTTTATTTCTTTGTATCCTATCTGTTGTTTTTACAAATAACTCAAGGTAGCAAACATTTCCAACACATCTTCCTCCTCCTATTTTTTTCACAATAACGACCCTGTGAGGTGGGTTGGGCTGAGACCCAGCTGGCTTTTGTGGGTAAGGGTGGACTTGAACTCATGGTCTCCTGCTTTCTAGCCTGGTGCCTTAACTACTAGACTAAACTGGTTGTCTTATTTATAACAAATAGAATTCCCTTTCTGTTACACTAAATATAATTTGGTAATAACTCCTGGGAGTCTCTGGTCAAACTATTGGATCTGAGCTGAATGTAACCAGATGGTAGCAAATATTTACAGAATCCTAGCAAATACTTACCAAATATTATAACTCTGTTATAATGGTAGCAAATACTTACAGAACATCTGTGCCACCATCTAAAGATGTTCATATTGTAGCAGATTGAATAGCATGGTTCCAAAGGTCACAAGAAAACCTCCAGGAGCCGTAAAATGCTCTGGAGACTCAGATTGTACACTTGTGGATTAATATTTAGCTTTGTATGAGCTCAGGCAATTATGGGTTATTCAGCAAGCTAGTTTCAAATATATATCAAGCTTAACTCTGATATATGAGAGGGAAGGCCTTTAGCACTGTACAGGTTTTCACACTTAGAAATTGATATAATATTGCAGATTTAATATACAGTAATGTATATAGCCGTGATTCAGAGCTTTGCACTGGTTCAATTTTGTTGGAATTGACGCTTGTAATTTTACACAGGTAAATTTGCTATCAAATTGGATAAAAAGTCTGAAGCAAAGATGAAGTTTGTTAAGCATCTTGGGATGATTGCTGGGGGAACAGGTAGGTATTCCTTGTTTTGGGAATAGGGAGGCTTGAATAAATTAAAAAAAAAGCCATATACTTCCTGATTATGATGTATGCTCTAAAAGGAACTTCGTCAAATTAATATTTATTATTGTCCCCTCTATTGCAAAAGAGTAAGCACAGAAGACCTGACCAAGGCTTAGCATGGAACAGAAGATATGTCATATCTGATGCACAACTTAATTTACTTCTAAAAATGTTTGAGTACTTACCCTTGTCTAAATAATTGCTTAATAAGCTAACTCTGTACTCAGTTTGAAGCGCTGATTATGACATAAAGTCCTAGTCAATTTGACACTTTGGCTTTTGAAAAGCCACATTTTTATTATGAGCCTAGGCATTTTTGAAATCTTTTAAGATTCTTTTCTACTGATCCTCTTTTATAGTTAAGTATAATTTAATGTTCTGTCATTACCCATGAACCTGTGGCTCAGAAACTGAATGTAAAATTAAATAAATAGTGTGAGACTATTTAATATAATTTAATATATTAAATTTAATATAAAAGGAGGAGAAAAAAAGATATCCTCTTAGACAAAGTATTAAATAACAATATTCTTGAATCTTGGGAATGACTGTTTTATCTATCATTTCTCTCTCTTTCTCTCTTTTCTTATCTTGGAAATTTTGGAGAATTATATTACCTTCACTGAGTATTAAAAAAGCACACATTTGTTCTATTTTGTATGCCTTTCATGCTCAGACAAATGTCCACCTAGTTTTATAGTTGACAAGGATAGGAATAAGAACCCAACGTTATGGTTCTACTTTTGGGCTATGGAAAAAATATTACTTCATTCTGAACCTTGGCTTTGATTTGACAGGAATTACTCCAATGCTTCAGCTGATCCGCCATATCACAAAGGACCCTACCGATAAAACAAAATGTTATCTCCTTTTTGCTAATCAGGTTGGTTGACTTACGTTTTGTTTGCCTTTCCGTTTTTGTGAAATCACTATAAAAGCAACAGCCACCAGCAGTTGCTTGGACATCCACATCATCCTCCCGAATACATATCAAAAAGTTTCTTCATTGCTCTTCCTTTGGTGAAAATTAAACATTTTTTTCTGGTTCCATGAAAAGCTGGATGCTGCTGATTTCAAACAGAGGTAGGTGGGAGGATGGTGAGGTAGCCAGGAAGAACTATAGTTTGAGTAGCCTCCTCATCTTCTTATATACCTCCTGTCTAAGACTGATATATGCCCAGTCAGGTGCTGACAGATTAATTCTGCATGCCCCATGGGTTCATTGGAAAGGGATTATACTTAGCACATTCTTATTATTAAGCCCAATGCTAAATTGCATATTTAATTAATAGAACCAGCATAAGATATTGTGCCAGATGTATAGGAAACCCCTGGTGGTATTGATAGTTTTCTGATTCCACAGAATTGCTAACATCTAATTCTAACCACATTGCCCACAATGCAAGCTACTCTACTTGAGAATAACTCACTTCTAGGAAGGTTGAATAGATTGCCTTCCACAGCAAAGAGAATTGATGAATACAGGGAAGCTGCAAAACAATATATAAAATAAGAATCCTAGATCAAAAGGTAAACTAATACTAACAATGGGCTCTGTATCAACCTGAATGTTCAACTCTGAATGGATACTTGACTTTTGATTGGCAGACGGAACACGATATATTACTGAAACCAGAACTTGAAGATGTAGCTGCAAACCACTCAGACCAATTTAAATTGTGGTATACTTTGGACAGACCACCTCATGGTGAGTTGATGTTGCTCAAAGGCTAAGTGAACTCTTCTGTACAGAACAGTTTAAGATAACACATTTATCTCTATTGCAATCATATGGGATGTTTGCCTTGCTATGATGCACCACTTTTACCAAAGTAGAGTTTGAATGTTTCACACATTGCCTTTCCGGACTGAAATTATTACCATTATTCCAAGCACCTTTCCACTGTGATTTGAGCAGTACAATATCAGATATTAAGTCTTTATAGAAAATTACTTGAGAAGTATATAGTTACTGTGCTGTGTTTCTAAGCAATGGATTACCTATCACAGTTAGCGACACGTTTTTTAACACGGGAAGGTGAAGAGTAGCATGAAAATTCATAATGCAGTCTTTCCACCTGTAGTAATAACAGTAATTAAGCAATTATGTTTGTGCAAGTCAACAACAAATTTGTTAGATTTTTACCCTGCCTTTATTACTTTATACATAACTCAAGGTGGTGAATATATATAATAGTCCTTCCTCCTCCTATTTTACCCACAAAAACAACAACCCTGTGAGGCAGGTTGGGTTGAGAGAGTGATTGGCCCAAAGTCACCCAGCTGGCTTTCATGCCTAAGACCTATAACTTGAAATCTGGTTTCTAGCCTGGCATTTTAACCAGTGGATAAACTGATCTTAGTTAAGGTTATGATTCTATCTCTGAAGGAGAGGTATACAATCTTGGCCATGTGTGTTTGTAGGGTATCTCCAGATGTTGCTATCCAAGTATCAATATGGTTTGAGGAAATTATTAAATATAAAGAGAATGATCGTGTTACTATGAAATATAACATTCAAATTTAATGAAATCAAGCTTAGTTAGATTTCTTTGAAAGGGAGAAGCCATGAGAACACCATGAGTGTGTGCAGTACTATCTTCTGCCAGACATTGCCATAAAGCTTCTCTTTCCTTTTTGTTGCAGGATGGAAGTATAGCACTGGCTTTGTTACTGCAAACATGATAAAGGACCATCTTCCTCCCCCCTCTGGGGACACTTTGATTCTGATGTGTGGACCTCCACCCATGATTCAATTTGCCTGTCAGCCCAATCTTGAATTGCTGGGATATGCAAAAGAGAGCACATTTGCTTATTGAACTTGAATGCAATTCACTTAGCAGATGTCATAGGTACTATGGTTACGCAAAACATTTGAAGGTGCACATTGCAGTGGGTTGATGTTAGCAAAATTTTCCTCCTTGAAGCAACCATGACTTGTAGGAGTGTCCCTACAGCTACCTTGAAGAATTTTCCCAAACGTGTAATTTTGCAACTGCTTTGGTTGGCCGGCAATCCCAGAGAAGTGTTGTCTGTGCAAGAATACTGTAATGGAATGCACACCTGGAAAAGCAGTGGATGGGTGGAAGGGACTTGTGGCAACATAGAGCTTTTCCAGAGAGAGGCCCAGAGTAAAAGGCTGCACAGTTCCAAGCTGTGTGTGTGTGTGTGGGGGGGAAGAGGTTCAGCGTAGACACAGTCTAGATTCTCTCAGGATGTATCTAGTAAATTAGGAGGTTACAATTTTAGTCTGGCCAGATTCTATTAACTGTAAGCAAATGAAGCAATGAACTCAGTTGCATGTTGCAGTATCATCTCTAGGCCTGTGCCTGACAAACACACATTACAGAGGGGAAAGACTTCACAGGACCTGTGCTGATCCTTCAAAAGAGGACTCTTATCTCATACTTTCTAATGCCTTGCCTAGCCTTAATAAAGTTTTATAAAGCTTTTTTTGTTTCATGTGAATGAAATGCTGATGCATTTTGTCAGTGCTTTTTTTGTAAAAGAAAAAGGTGCCGGAACTCACACGTCATACAACACGTCTTGCCTACCCTACAAGGTTCCATCCAAAAAAGGTGCCGGAACTCCGTTCTAGGCATTCTATGACAAAAAAAGCCCTGCATTTTGTGGACTTTGAATTTCCATATGATTTTATGTCAATTTTTATTAGTGTATAAAGCATGAACCGCTTTTGAAACAAAGTTGGTTAGGAATTAATTGCAATGGACAGTGGTAAGGAGCCCGTGGCTTCTTGTAAGATCTGTAGTCCATTTTTTTTTGCAGTTGTTGGATCTTCTTCTGGCTACTGTTGCTGAAGCTGACTTCAGTTTTTCACCAATGTAAAAACTATGACATGCAGTTTTTCAAACATACAATTTAAAAGATTTAATTCAAGTATGGCCAAAAGAAATCCAATTGGGGTTTTGCTGGGCTTAAATAGCTAATTTATATTCAGAGTTGCTTCCCCAAATATTGACTCCAGATGAACTGGATGAAACCATTAGCACACCAAGGCATCCCTAGAGAGAAAGAATGCTCCTCACCTTCTTTATTGACGAAGTTTTTTATTGGGCAGTCTCTGACTGAAGAGAAGCAGGGATGCATTTAGCTTGATGTTTCTTGTAGGAAAGATGGTGGTCATGTAAAAAGCCATCTAATTTACCATCTGCTATGTTGGCAAGACCAAAATATTTGTCTTCTGAATCAAATATGCAGCTTCGCAGGTGCAATATTTAGAATAACCATGCAACTACAGCACAATTTCCGATCATAAACTTCACACCAAGCTACTGGTGGGAAATGTGCTTCATATAAACCAACTTAATAGCTGTAAATACAACTAAGAGTGACATCACCTAATTATATGTGATACCATTTGGAGCATAAGCATTTTCCACAGAAGACTTTAATATTTAGATAATAAAGAAGACAAGCAAGGAAATTATAATTATTTAAAACCTATTCTCATGCAGAACCTAAAATACCTCATTTGGATTCAAAATATTCTGCAGCAGAGAAATCAAAATTCCTTCATTTACTGATATATGATACTCTGGTCCAAAATATTTTACCTTGTAGCCCAAATAATGCTTCAGCTCCAGGAACATCTGTATACATGCTTGTAATGCAACATTAGTTTTGTAAAAAAAAATTGTAGAATAAAGTTTGACGTTTGAACATGCAGTATATGAAATCCAGAATTATACCTATACAACAAATAAAAATATGTTCAAAAGGGTACATAGGTCTGAAAGGGACATCTTCTGGATGAACATTGAGCCGTGTCTCTGCAATTTACCATTGATTATGGTATCCAAAGCTCTCTTACTTAACTGTGAAAGCTAGGCTGGTGCCACAGAATAAATTTGTTGATATCTTCAGGTTAATACTTCTGCAGGAAGAGTACACTCAAGGCTGTGCTTATGTCAGCAATAACTTGGGAATGTATTTTGCAAACAAGGAATTTGTTTGCCACTAGGTGGCAAACGTGTATAAAGATATTTAGATGATCACGGTTGCATTAGAATTGCTTCAAGCCCTTTAATTTATGCCTTTAAATTGTAGATTGCTACAAGCCTTTTTGACAGATCGGCAAATATTTCCACAAAAAAAAAATATTAAGAGTGGCCGATTGCCCCCCCCCACAATCAGTCCTGAAAAAGAATAGTGTTGAGGTGTGCCCATTTATTTCATTTCAAGAGGAAACTGAAGCAGACAAAAGTGCAGTTGGAGATAAGAGAGAATACCACGTCAGACTCTAATTATTAACAATATTCCCCTGATGTGGTAATCTGTTCTCACACACCACTGAAATATTACTAATCCTTCCCCCTGAATTTAGGTGGTGAACTTGGATCACAGATTTTGGTGGTTTAGATGTAACTATTAATTATAACATTAATTATAATTATGGTTCTTTTCTGACAAAGGTATTTTTCTCTCGATTACTGTAATTTAAGAAAATATTAAAATTTAATAGTTGGGAGATGACTTCAAGAATTTTCTGCACTGAAAAATAAGCGGGATGACAACAAGAATACAACTGCTAAGCTTGTAAGCCGCCCTGAGTCTTCGGAGAAGGGCGGGATATAAATGGAATTAAAATAAAATTAAAATAAATAAATTTGCTTGGTCCCTTCGTTGTTTTTCATACTTCAAATTAACTTCAATCTATAGAATATTTCAAAGAATGTTTAGCTTCCAGCTGATTAGGACAAAAATAAACTGATCTGCAAGGCTATTATGTATAAAGCAGTGATGGGCTTTCTGACTGAATGGCTATGGTTTAGGAGTGGGGTGTCCAACCTTGACAACTTTAAGACTCGTGGACTTCAACTGCCAGAATTCCCCAGCCTGCCATACTGCCAGGAAACTCATCACTGCTTCCTTGATGTCAGCCGTGAAAACCTATGCCAACATGTTGTTATGTGTTTCCTTTGAATAAGTCAAACAAAATATAGAATTTAGTAATATTTAAGTAATTGTAGAATTTAGTAGTATTTACGACACATTTTTGGTGTTGCATGAATTAATGCACCCATTTAAACCCTTGAATGAAGAACAGTCACCTCTAACTTTTCAATAGTTTCTATCACACTACAGCAATGAAATGTTATACAAATAACTAATGTAAGTTTTTTGTTAACCTGTCACCACTTAGCCCGGGTAACAAGGGTTCTTGTTGTAGAGTGAATGTATAGTTCAGAATTAGCAAGTGGAAGGAAGACAAGAATTATTGCAGAGGATAGGAATGATTTCATCATCAAATATTGGGAGCTTCTAGTACTCAGTAGGTGACACTCATAGTGATTAGTCAAAGTGCTCAAGAAAACAGTGAGTGTATCAGTTGGTGGTAGCACCAGGTTAACATTGTCCAGCTCTGAAAATCAAACAGGAACACACCTGGTTAATTTTTGGATGGGAGAACATCAGGGAATATGATTGTAGACTAGCCCAGAAAGCTTTAAAAAAATGAAGAAAAAGGCAACTTCCATACTGCTTTAAAAATAGCTGCATGGCTGCATCTATTGAGTCATCAGGGGTTAGGCTGCTCTTGATCATGACTGTCTTTTGAACCAATGAACACATTTTTAATGCATCAAGGAATCACTTTCTCACTACCATAGTTCAGATTCAATATACATCATTGCACAAACAACACTAAAGAATAGCTACAGCTTTGAAATCTACTGCAGTTCCATTGCTGTGCACTATAACCAAATCTTAGAATTACAAGATAGAAAAATGGATCACTATTAAATTGTTCATAGTGATTAAAATAGATTAACAACTGATCTTTGATTTCCAAATTTCTAGAAAAATTGCAGTTTGTTGAATGCATGTTTTTACTACCTAGACTATAGTATTTATCTCTGTGTATATGTGTATCCTTTAAAAGCACATTGAACTTTCACATATTTTAGTGGCAAAGAAAATGATATATTTCTAGGTATAGCATCCAGCTTGTTGCATCAGTTTTCTGGCATGATAGGAGAAAGGATTTAGTGTTATTCCTGTGGCATCTTTATCTCCAGTCCTCAAAAGTCGATGTTAAAAATTGATCGTTGTTCAGCATTTGATCTTGGCTTAACATTGTCTGGAAATTAAAAAAAAAATCAAGCCATATCTAGTCAGATATATCAGAAAGTAAGAAATGTTTTTATAATTTATGAAAGGGTTTACCCAAAATCCTTTTCTGTATCAGAAGCCTAGCCTTCTTCATTCCTCTCTTAAAGGATACATTTTGAAATTAATAGTGTTTTCTTCCAATGACCTCAGTGGGAACAAAAAACATAAATGAGGGGAGCTTGATAGAGCTCAGGAATCCCTCTCATGCATGGCGATGGCAGCTAATATTATATTGCTGATTAGCAATGATCAATAATAAAACTTGTAGATGGTCCTCTTGAATTCATACATACCGTAAGGTTGTTTATTCCTCGAGACAGCTCCCCTATTTGCATCACTGTTCCTTCTGAATGGTCCATCTGCAAAATCATTTCGGCAACTAGATGAAATTAAAGCAGCCATGCAATCTTAGTCAAATCTGCATGCACAAGTTTTGGGATAGCTGAACGGTTCCACACATATGACAGATGTCTCTGTCTTCAGGAAGTTGAAGTTGAATTAGATGATTGCCCCCACCCCCAATACTGGAAATATTTCCAAGTTGCACATTTTCCATAAACATATATCTGACACCACTCCATATAACAATTAGTAGGTTAATGGGACCAAAAATGAAAAGGCAATTCATCGCAACTTCTCTTTTTAAAAAAGTTCTAGTTTGATACTATATTTTTAAATAAAAAGAATGAAACAGAGCTGTTTTTGGTAATTCAAAAAGCATTTCTTGATCTCATGCACAGATTCAAATGCTTATCATAACTATTTTAATAGCTCAAACATTCATGTTCATTGTTTAACACATAAGATATCCATTAATATGTTCAATGCTTCATTATTCTAAAATGTTTTTCAGTTTTTTATTTGGCTCCATTACAGTATTTAGTCATGGCAGTTGTCACTGTAACAGAGAAAGTAGGAATATGACCACTGTTCTTTCCCCTTTTCAATCCCACTCAACGTCCCCATTGTAGGGCCTGAATTTCGGTATTCAGAGATATTCGTGGTGATGGTAGTTTGTTTCTGAACTGATTAGGCTGCCTGTCTTGTTTAGATCCATGGGAGATTAGGTGCCTAAGTACAGGACCTGAAGACCTGGCTCTTCGAGCTCTCTGGCCCAGGCTGAGAATTTTTTAATTTTTAATTTTAACTGGGTTTTTATTTTTTCTCAGGGTTTCATTTAATCTTTTTTAATTATGTTTTAACTTTTGTATTGATTTTCTTTTAAATACCCTGTAAACCGCCCTGAGTCCTTCGGGAAAGGGCGGTATATAAATCTAAATAAATAAAATAAATAAATAAAATAAATTATAGCTAATTCTTGTGGCCTATGTTGACTTGTGTTTTTCACACTATCCCTTCCCCTTGCAAATTTTAGAAATTGACATTTATCAGCGAGCCTTACTTAGATGTGTGCCTTTTCCAAAGTTGGATTTCTTATAATCTCCCTATTCCAGATAGCCTGGGCTTTATTTTGGGATAGACACCTTTGTCTAACCTTACAGTATTCTATACAAATCAGCCTTAAGTGACACTCAAATAGGCCTACTAGCAAATCATACAATTGACTGGATGTGTTTAAGGATTCTTGCAAGCCATAAGGGCTAGCATCTGGGATAGCACAATTTAAGAGCATAGTTTTCCTCCCATTAAAATAAACATTTTATTTTAAGACAAGAGAGCCTCATCTCTGTAATGATTTTTCTAAGGAAACAGTAGCTGGCAAACTTATATACTTATTAATATGACTCTAAGATACAGTCCATGAATGTTACTCAGCTGTATATTCCACACTGGTATTCCATACCAAGCCAGTGTTCATGGAAATTCAATTAAATTTTGATGACTTCTTTTAAATCAATGTTCGGGCTGGAAATTTCTGGGAGTTGAAGTCCAAATATCTTAAAATTGCCAAGTTTAAGAAACACTGCTTTAAATGAATTGGGACAGAACAGATGGGTCTTCAAACAGTGTGTGGTTCCGTGGTTTCCAAACTGTAACCATGACTGCTTTAAATGGACAGTGAAACAGCATATAACTCCAAATTACAAGTTACCAGGAATCATAATATTTAAAGCATGCAAATTCCAAGTTTAATTTTCATTTACTTTGTGGTATTACATGCATGCGTACTGAGAAGCTTTTCTGTACAAAACTGATTCCTGTAAACCACGCAGATCCTTTATCCTCACTGAGAGGGGAGTTCTCAGTGAGTCTGAAATGAAAAGAGGCTGAGCTCAAAGTTAGGAGGCTAAGAAAATGTAAGGAAAAATCTATACTTTATGAGTGTTTAATTTTAAGAAGCTCCAGGAGTTAGACTGAAACCTGTGTTTTAAAAATAAACCGAACATTAAAATAGTTCTGATCGTGTCTAAATCAAACACATACCGAACAAATTACATGCTTTAAACAAAATAGAAAAACAATTACATTTTAAATGAGAGAAAAATGGAATGTGTTAGATGTAGTAAATCATGCATATGAAAAAAAACTTTGCAATTGATCTTGTGTTATTACCATAATTTTTCTGATCAGTTTAAGTGGAGGTTTGGCTTGCTATTTTATATCTTGCAGAAAACTCCCAATTACTCCATTTTTCAGGCTTTTAAAAAATTACTTTACACATGTTTCTGTGTAGTATTCCTTGGGGCAGCAATTCATAAAATCACTCTAAGTACTTTTTAAACCATAATTCAATCACAAAAAGAATAATCACAACAAAAACAATTAGAGGTTTTCGCAAGTAAATATTTTATTGCTTTCTTCAAGAAATTGTATTCAGATTTTTTTTTAGAAAAGATTGATTAGGCCTATATTTTAATGTTCTATTGTATGTAACCACTATGGTGCAGACACTGCACAATTAAAATAACATATTTTAATAAAAATATACAATCCAGCTGTGCTGTCAAGAATAAAATAGATCATTCTTACCACTGTGGGCATGAAAAAGCTAATACAAAATGTTAAAAATTATTGTTGGGCATTATAAATGAAATATAAAAAGCTCTGTCCTGCCACAGCAGCTCAGAGAACACTCATGCTCAATTTTAGGTGCCTTGAATGTCAGCTACAACTGTTGTGTAAAGCTTTTTCTTTTCCTGAAAAAGGGCTTGAGAAGATGAGTAGGATGAAACAGTTGCAAATGGGGGAAAAATTTTTTCCCAAATGATATTTTAAAGATTCTTCAAGCTTCATCCTAATACATTAACTAAAGACATGCAGATGCATTATGCACTTTAGTTAAATTATAAGAAAAGGTTATCTGTAAGCTCCAGAATACATCAAGAGGATGAAAGGTGAGTGTTATCAGTCCCCTTGGCCCACCTGATCCAGTTTGTCTAATTCTTTGTCAGGGAGGGTGTTATGCACTCTATATGCACCATAGCTCTTCTGAGTGCCATTGGTTATACTTGTATCCATAGGGCAAATATAATCTGTAGATTCATCAAACTTCTTTTTTCTTAAGTTTCCAAAATGTGAAAATCCAAGTTTCTTTGGCTGTCAAGAATGAAGGGTGGGTGGAGAAAAAGAGAAAGCTTTGTCAGATAATCACTACAGAGGAAACACAGAAAAAACACTGACAGTTAAAAATGACCTCTGCTAAATAATAACACCTTTCACAGACTTTACAAGATTAATTTGAACATTTTCATTGATTTTTCAAGTTCCTGTAGGAAATGAACAAATGCATTAAAAGGAAAGGGGAGGATTGTCTTTTTGCTGAGGAGGATGGCTAGTAATGGGCTCACTGACATAATTTTTTGGACTCTGTGTAGGGAAACGAACCTGAAGTAAAGTTCTTTAAAAATCAGAATGTAACTGTTCACCATTTCAGCAAGAAGTATTAACATATTATCCTTTAAAAGGAGAGGGATGATAATAGTTAGATGAAGTCTTAAAACAATTTGTTCTGTGCTTCCAAAGTCACAGTATTTGCAAATCCCAATATAGAATTCCAGGACTCCCTACACAAAGAATCAAAATACTAGAAGATGCTTCAGAGGTTATTTAGTCCAGCTTCCTGTTAAAGGCAGATTCTCAGTGTAAGATACAACAGCAGCATCCCTCGTTGGTTACAAGAAGGCAGGCTTTCCGAGAAGCCAGACAAGTCTTGAGAGAAGTGAGACTAAACTTTCTACTGCTGCCATCTTGTTCCTATTCAACCTTGACTCTTCTAGGTACATTTAAGATCCTTAAGGGCATGCATACTTTTAAGGGCACTAATTCACCCACCGAAGAAAAACTGATCCCAGGTGCAGAATGTGTGATATGCAAACTAGCAGAACATAAATAAATGCTTCTTTAAAACAAACAAACTACTCTACTCAGTGCTGAGAAACACACACAAAGTTCCATATGTCATTATGGAGAGTTTTTCTTCCATACCTGCTCCCAAATATCAAACCTTTCAAGTGGCACAAAACCATAGCAGCAACAACCCATGGATGTTTTTTTTTTGAAAAAACAAAAAAACAAAACCCAAGCTTTAAAAAAATCTGGACAAACAAGCATTGTTTCCAAAGAAAGAAAGAAAAAGAAAATTATCATTGCAAATATATTGCCCCATAATGAATCCTGGTTAACATCACAGACATGACCATCCTCCTATTATGTTCACTTAGAAATAAGCCCTACTATCTCATCTTCTGTCTTTTTTTCTCTCTCTCTCTCTCTCTCTGTGTGTGTGTGTGTGTGTGTGTGAATCAGCCTTGTATGTGTGCCTTTGAATCTGTGTGCCTTGATATAAACCCCTGCATTATTTTGGAAGAATCGTTTTGCCCCTGCCTTCTTCCTAGGGCTGAGAGGGAATAACTGGCTCAAAGTCACCTAGCTGACTTCTAAAGCTGAAAGAGGACTAGAATTCAAGTTTCCCCACTCCAGCCCAGTCCTTAACTTATGAGACCAGACTGGCTTTAAAATTTAACCTAATATACTGAACATAAAATGAATATGTCAGATGCAACCATCAGCAGGGTAATGTTTACATCATTGTTCCCTGGCTGGAAGCTATGCTGCCTTTCCATCCCACGGATACGTTTAAGTACAGTATTTCAGCTACTAAAGAAAAGCCTGCAATACTCTGCAGATGCAGATACTGTTGCTAGAGCCTCAAAATGGCTTAATAACCAGAGCAGGTATTTCCTTTTTGAGGACACTAAATGAAATCCTCAACCTCACTTAGCCAGATTTCCCAGAATTCTTTGGGGACGCAGGCTCTTAGTGTACTAAAAGCCTCGGTTTTCAAATAACATGCCAGTTATAACAGCTCTTATCCAACTATTTCAAAAGAACTCCTACTGACCTCTCCGTGAAACTCACTCTCAAGTAGTTAACATGAAATACAAGATTGCTGCCTAAGAGATTACTGGCTTTTAAATTGCCAACTAGGAACTCAAGCAGGATTTCTAAAGTTTGCATGGCTTCTCTATAGCCTACCCGGACTTTTGCGGTGGTAGTCAGAGCTGTATAAGCGGTAGATTCCACGATTTCCCTTTTATCTTGCTGAGCCTCTGGCCCGATCAGCACATTGAAATTTGTGGTTAAGTGGCGTCTTAGCAGAGTCTTTTGGGGTGGAATGTTGAGGAGCATTGCTAGAGTGTCTCCATTGAAACGAGGCTCCAGGATCTGTGGGAGAAACAAAGAGCATCTGTGCTGCTTGAAGTGTGGTCTCTAAGCAGCAAGGTATTCAAAGGCTATTCTGAGGATTGCCTGGTTTCATTTGCTCTGCTAATGTGGGATGTGTTACTGTATCACAGAGCCAGAAAGCAGCGTCAGGGTTTTTCACATGTTAACCATTATAATCTGTTTCCGGCAACTCTATCACATTAACAGGAAATATAATTTTTTTAAAATGCCATTTTAAGCGGCACTTCTTTGGGATATCAAACAAAAACATCTGTTTCAGACAGTTATATTGAAGTTTCAGATCTATACTGTAGGATGAGTAGGCCCTTCCATTTCCATTTGATCACATTTCTTAATGCAAGCCATAATGACTCGGATCCTGGAGTAATTCCTAGCATTTTGAGTCAGCAGAAACTCCCAATGTCAGGAAAAGAAATGATTAATTCCCTTTCCTCCTATATTTCCATGCTATACTGGAGGGTGCCCCATTCAATTGCAACAAATCTATGGGAGGGGATTGTAACAAATGTATAAAAAAATTCCAACTTTTCTGTCCAGCAGTGAGAACTTTGGGGAGCTTAGTTTTGTTCACGGAAGCCAGGATCCAAGCCAATGTTTAAAAAGGGGTATCGGTCATTTATAACAAGGCCATTGCCTCAATGGATATTACATGTATAGTTGAATGATGAAAAATAGCACAAGAGAAAGAAAGAACAGAAAACTGTAAGAAGAAGAGATGAACAGAATTAAGTAGGACTATATGTGTGTGTGTGTGTATACACACATACACATACATACACACTATCTACATGCATAACATCTGTTGTGTCATTTTTAGAGGCACAAAGGAAGGAATCAATTGTAGAAAAAGATTTAAAAGAAGGAAGAGGAGGATTATATGCTTGATATAACGTTATGAAATGTATACAGTTCCTAGGCTAATGTGAGCTTGTTTTAAATAAGATAAACAATAACTGATGTCAAGAACACAATTGTTTTAAAGAGCATTTGTAACTGTCCATCTTCAGTCTAAGCCACTTGAGTTTGCACTGTTGTTTAAAACGATTCATGATGAAGGATAATGTGTTCTCCTTTGCCTGGGATACTTTATATTCATTAAGACTTAGCCAACATTTTATCAAAAGTAGTTTCTGCTCTCTAATTTATTTCATATATGAAGTGCTAATGATTTGGGTACTGGTTTATAACACAAGATGATTTGTAAAATCTAAGTTAAATATTGCCAAATTTATTTTACATAAAACACTCAGAGGAAAAAAATTGCCATTGTAATAAACTTACAATGTACTACTACTACTACTACTACTACTACTACTACTATTATTATTATTATTATTATTATTATTATTATTATTATTATTATTATTATTATTATTATTATTATGGCTTTCCTCTTCTTCAAACAAAATAGGCACAAACATTGAAAACTGAAAGCTGCTGTGTCAATAACCGTCATGTTAATATTTATATTGCAAAACCTAAAGGAAATTAAGCTCTTTTCTCTTACGATGAGTCCACCGTGAACGCCACTTCCTCGAAGGTTTGGTGCATATTCTGCCAAATCTACTGATCGGAGCCATTCCATCACTCTATGATTTGACCATTGAACTACTTCTGATGGTAAAACATTATTCTGTGTTGTAGGGGGGAAAAAAGGCATGGTAAATACAGTAAACTACACCTAGATGCTGCTAATAAAGTGATGTTTCTAAATATTCAGTAATTCTTCCTTAATCTGTTTTGTAGGCTTTATTTAAATTCCCCCCCCCCCCACTTTTTCCACAAATATCCATTTGCATTTCAATCTGTAAGGTAAAATGTAGGCCGTAATCAATCTTATACTTAGAATTGCATATAAATATGGACCTGGCATTCATATTTCTCTGAGCAGAAGCAAAAGGCAAGGAGAAATTAACTAGTGAGCTTGCCCAGGAACAAAAAAGTCTGATAGATTTCCTCACCAATGGATATATGAGCACTGAGCCTAAGACGCAAAAATCAATGATTTTTATCTCACCTCATCTGCTGGTCTTCTGCGTAAGCAATGTGGGTTAAAGCTGTTCATGTGTAGCACGTGAATGGCACATTTAATGCTGAGGTGATGCAGCTGGCTTGTGACTTTGAGGAAGAGGAGGTCATTCTGTAAAGGAAACCATTGGTTTAATAGAATAAAGCTATTAAACTGTAGAATTGGAATTTCTTAGTTTAAGAAACCAGAACAACACAATTTTTCTTTTCCTATTGGGGCCTGTATGTACCATCACTGTGATTTCTACTACTGTTATCAGAGCACACAAAGTAAAAAGGGAAGCACCGTTTCTTGTTCTGTCACCACGGAATCTTCCTCGACTGACAGCCACAACTGGGAACAGAATTTCCATCGCTAAGCAAGGCAGTTGTTAAGTGAGTCAGGCCCGATTTTAGGAACTTTTTTTTTTTGCAACGTGTGTTAAGCAAACCACATGGCCGTGAAGCAAATTCGGCTTCTCCCATTGACTTTGCTTGTTGGAAGATGGCTGGGAAGGACGCAGATGGAAGTCACATGACCCTGAGACACTGCAACAGTCGCAAACACATGCTGTTGGCAAGTGCCTGTAAGTGCAAGGATCAGTCTTAAAGACACTTTTTTCCAGTACCATTGTAACTCTGAATGGCTGCTAAACAAATGATTTTAAGCTGAGGACTACCTTTAATGTGCTTTATAAAATACTGGGGAGTCATCAGTTTAAGGAAGGTGCAATGCTGCCTCATGCAACTAATGAGCGGGAGATTCCCCTCCATTTTACAGTGTGCTGGAGTTCTGAAGCTGACTGTTTCTTTTGCCTATTGTACATCTCAGTTCTGGATCAAAAAAAATAAAATAAAAATCTGGTGGTTGTTTTGGTCTGTTCTGTTTTGTTTACTCCTTTGTATTATGACACTGGCAGTATATATAAACATATTGTGTATGCATGAGAGCCAGTTTGATTTAATGATTAAGGCATCAGACTAAAACAGGAGGCCATGAGTTTCAATCCCGTCTTAGGCACAAGGCCCTCTGGGTGACCTTGATCCAGTCAGAAAGGAGGCTATGGCAAACCACTGTTGAAAAACCTTGCCAACAAAACTGCAGGGATTTGTCCAGGAAGCCTCTGAAAATTGGACATGGCTGAACAAAAAAAATATGTACACATAGTACGTTGTTTAGATTGATCTATCGTTTTAATAATAATTTTTATAGGATTGAGATGTGTTGTAGGATGAGATTTATCCTTTTTTGTAGTATGATTTTAACAAAAAAACATTCACTTGTTTTAAGCTAGAGCAGCAATTAGTGTTGGTTTTTTAAAAAAGTATGTGTGTGGGAGTTTCCCATTGTCATGTTTACCATAAAGGTCCCAAAATGATCTGAGTTAGCTTTCTGCCCACTCAAAGTGTCTGGAAAGTTAAATATTGACAATACTTGGGAATGCAAATTCTAAAAATGGTTTTGAAAGAAAGAAATGCTAGGATAAAATTATTCTCTTCTGCTCCAGGTCACACATTTGAATGAAAGAAAGGAACTTTTGCTAGTCCCAAACTTTGAAAATACAAATTTTAGCTACCTTACCACAGTTAGATATTGCAGCATTCTGCCATCAACTCGTGATTCATGAAACTGATCTTTGTACTGAGGTAAACCAATATCATCAAGCCATCCTGTGGAATGCACACAAATATATTTTACTGCGTAATAAAAAAAAACACCAGTTCATTTGTTCACAAGACTAAATTTTGTTTTTGCAGAAGGTTTCTTCCTATATTCTCTGGGGAATAATATGATTTCCATCCCTATTGTTTGTGTCACTTCTACATATTTAATATTTTTCCCATCAAAAAAGTTTTCTAAGAAATCTTCCATCTAATTTCATAGTTTATACAAAGCAATGCAATGCTTAAAAACATGTCAAGGAAATAAAACTGAAGAAAATGAAAATAAAGCCACATATCTCTGTAATGTTTCTAGAGATGAAATTAAAGCTGAATAGGTTTTTAAAAAAAAACACATACACATTTTTAAATTGTAAAGTAGGCTAGAAACCTAATCAATCGGATTTTCATTTCCTTTTGCCATTTCAAATACTTACGTGTAACCCAGATATGATCTAACTGTGCAGACTTATCATCTTGTTTTGCATTTATAGCTTTGATTGCCAAAACCAATTTCTTTCTGTGTAAAGGATGCTTAATTCCTAATTCCTGTAAGGGGAAGCAATGATGATAACTAAAACAGTACCTTTCAACTTGACACCTCTTCAAATAGATCACAAATACACTGAAGTTCTTGAATAAAAGATACTATGCTGAATTGGAAATTGGGAATTTCCAAAGTAATATTAATGTTTTAATGTTTAAACCTCAAGATATCCAATTTGTTGCCTGCTAGTACATGACATAAAGTTGCTAAAAAGAGCAACTCTTTTGAATAACTGAATAATTCAATATATGCATGGCTGATTTTTTTTTTGGACCTATGGATGATAAATACTGTATTTCACTTTTAAGCTTAAAATATGCAGAAAAAAATATATGTCAATTATATCTGACATATGTATTCATTTTCCCTGCTTAGACCTCTGCTTTATATTTTTGGGAGATAATCCAACCATACTGCTGCAGCCAGATCAAGTAACACCAGGGGATATTTCTTTAATATTTTCAAAATTACATATAACAGAGTTGGAAAGTACCTTGGAGGTCATCTAATCCAACCCCCTGCTCAAGCAGGAAACCTTGTATCATTTCAGACAAATGGTTGTCCAATCTCTTTTTAAAAACCTCCAGTATTGGATACCCACAACTTCTGGAGGAAGTTGTTCCACTGATTAAATGTTCTAAATGGCAGGAAATTCCTCCTTAGTTTTAGGTTGGTTCTCTCCTTGATTAGTTTCCATCCTTTGCTTCTTGTCCTGCCTTCAGGCGCTTTGGAGAATAGCTTGACTCCCTCTTCTTTGTGGCAGCCCCTTAGATAGTGGAACACTGCTATCATGTCACCCCTCGTCCTTCTCTTCATTAGACTAGCCATGCCCAGTTCCTATTGCCATTTTTATATGTTTTAGCCTCCAGACCCCTAATCATCTTTGTTGCTCTTTGCTCTCTTTCTAGACTCTCAACATCTTTTTATATCATGGCAACTGAAAATGGATGCAATATTCCAAATGTGATCTTACCAAGGCATCATGAAGCGGTACTAACATTTCACGTGTTAATATATAGTATCACCTGAATGCAACCAGCAAACAGGAAAAAAACACCCCAGAATGAATTCTTAATGGAACTTTTAGCAATTTAGAACGTTTACCTTTTCCATATCCTGAGGTGTTGCTGTCAGAAGTGTATGGCCAGATGTTATCCACTGTCTTGCAAAAATGACATACTGACCAAGACCAAAGTCCTCAAGCCAGTTGCAAACGCGTTCAGTGCCCCATTGGGCAAATGGGGCATTATGATCACTAAGAACCATAATTAAGGAAAAGGGATTTAAATTAGCATATCGTTATCAACAATATGCGATCCACAACTGGGACTAAGATGTAAGATAAATTGAATAAATAAATATATAACACTTTTCTAACTATCAGTCATTTCAGATTAAGGTCTTAATCTGGATTATTATCATAATAATATGGGGAGATTATATGCAGAAAATCTTGAGCACAGAGATTTAAAGAATTACCAGTATATTTTTGCTTCCTTGCAGTTGGTTTTTATTTTCAAGAATAAGGAAATTTGCTATGCATCGACTTGGAATATTGATAAAATTGTAATATTTCTCAGAAACATACAGATAAACTAATTTGGCAAAAATGGAACCCCAATAGCTTCAGCATGACATTTAGATTTTAGCATTTCATACTAATCCCATTGCAAATGCAAATGAATTTGCTCTTTGGTCACTTGCTATGACTCAGTTGCAAACAACCAAAGTCCATTTTGATAAGGTTAATGGGAAGTAGCCTAAGCACAGAAGCGAAAAATATGCTTGCTCCAGAATCTGCAACCAAATATAAGTGGGAAAAGAAAAAATTCCCACTGCACAGTGAAGCTGTGTAAATAAGAATTACTACTGATAAAGGTTCCTAAACAGTTGAATGCATCTTGTACAATTAATAAATAATAAACCTTTATTGTCAAAGTACAACATGTGTACATTGAGATTAGCTGAGCCTCCCCCTGTGCTCTCTCCCCCCAACACACAGTGACAACAAACCCTCCATCCCACCACACTATGTGAACCAACTACACCACACACCGGCCTCCCAAGTCAATTCTGCATAAGATTACGTCCCATTTAAAAGCCTAACAGCCCACGGATAAAAGCTATTCTTCAGCCTGTTGGTACGGCTGGCTATATTCCTATATCTCCTACCGGATGGTAGGAGAGTAAAGAGATACCGTCCAGGTGTGAGTCATCCCTGAGAATCTTCCTCACTCTTCCAAGGCAGCGAGCCCTGGTGATGTCATCCAGTGGTGTCAGGGGACAGCCCACAATGTCTTGTGCTGTGCTCACTACCCTCTGTAATACTTTCCTATCCGCGGCTGTCAAACCAGCATACCAAACCACAATACCATACGAGAGGACGCTCTCTATGGTAGACCGGTAAAAGAGGGTCATTAGCTGTTGTTCTACCCTGTTCTTCCGCAAGATCCTAAGAAAGTGAAGCCTCTGTTGGGCCTTTCTAGCCACCTGGGTTGTGTTAACTTTCCAGGTCAGATCTTCACAGAGGTAGACTCCCAGAAATTTAAAGGAGGAAACTCTCTCTACACAGTCCTCCCCGATGTAAAGTGGGGCAGGTTCCTCCTTTTTCCTCCGGAAGTCTAACACCATCTCTTTCGTCTTGCCGATGTTTAGGTGCAAGTTGTTGTTACTACACCATATGGATAGTTTTTGTACCTCCGCCCTATATGCTGTCTCATCCCCACCTGTAATAAGACCCACCACAGTTGTATCATCTGCGAACTTGATTATCGCAGTGGATGGGTCAGATGATACACAATCATAAGTGTATAAAGAGTACAGGTAGGGGCTAAGCACACAGCCCTGTGGCGTGCCGGTGCAAAGCTTCAGGGGGGTGGACAAAGCAGACCCGACCCTCACTGTTTGTACCCGATCCCCAAGAAAGTCTTGAATCCAATCGCAGATAGCGGGGGAGAATTTCAAGTCAGTCAGCTTCTCGATGAGAATGCTCGGCAAAATGGTGTTGAAAGCCGAGCTGTAGTCAACAAAAAGCATCCTGACGTAACTACCAGGTTTCTCGAGATGACTTGCTACAGAATGTAAAGCAGTAGCTATGGCATCGTCTGTCGACCTATTTCCCCTGTAGGCAAATTGATGTTTATCAAAGTCCAGTGGGAGGCATGTCCTAAGATGTTGGAGAACCAATCTTTCGAAGCATTTCATGACTACAAGTACATATTCAGCAATTGGTTTGAAAATCTCTACATAATGATAAATCAATGTTTTTCACTGCATAGTGAATTTAGTCAAGGGACTAGAAACACTTAAGCAAATAGCTAGCCACAGGAAAATAAATAAATAGCCATCTTCTACCTCTTTTGTCCCTTGGTGTCCTTTGACCGAGATAATCGAGGTCCAGCTGTTGCACGGAGTCCACCTCTTCGAAATTCAACTAAGCCTAGATCATCTCCAGGGAAATTTCCAGATTGAGTTCGACGTATCCTTTTATGGAGATATTAAAAATGCTAAGTCGTCAGAGATTCATCTTTCAGCAACTTTTACATACCAATACCTGAACTTTTAATGTCAGGTACCCTACAGTTTCTAATGTTTCTTCAGGTGGATTCATTAATTTATTATTACTTGTGTCTCCTGGATTTTCCTTTCATATTTTGTTTTACTATGCGATTTTTATCTATTATTATTGTTACTATACATGATGTGTACTGAGCAATGTAAATGTAAATGTAAAATAAATAAATAAATGAGGTAGAGCGGGGGGGGAGCACACTTACTTTCCCCATATTTTTTTAATTCCTTTTGGACTTCTTTTACTGTCTGGAGATAATGGAGACTGTGCACCTGAATTTGTTCCAGACGACAAGGGTGAAAGTTCCTCTGAAGTTGCGCTGTCCATGTGGTCAGGGGCTCCTGTGGAGTACAAAGGATATCTATGAAACTCCAGTTGCTCAGAGTATATTGGGCAAAATTGCAAAAATTCCCATCCGTTGTTGCTTGCAAAAATAAAAGCCTGCATCCTCTCAAATGTATAAACTGGTCTTCTAAGGGGAAAAAGGCAATTGTACTTAATTTACTCAGTGTACAGTCATGCTGGCCATATGACCATTGAAATGGCTTTGGACAATGCTGACTCCCTCAGCTAAGAAACGGAGATGAGCATTGCCCCTATTGTTGACATAATAGACTCTAGGACAGGGGTCTGCAACCTTGATAACTTTAAGACTTGGGGACTTCAGCTCCCAGAATTCCTCAGCCAGCTATGCTGAGGAATTATGGGAGCTGAAGTCCGCAAGGTTGCAGACCCCTGCTCTAGGAGAAACCTTTACCTAATCTATAACCTTGGATGGCTAGCTGAAGACTTCACTGATCATATTATAAATTGAGCAGGTGTCCCATTCTGGATATTGGTAATTAATGATAATTAAAGCCTGATTTGTAACATGGATGCAAAAAAAAGATTTTTCAAATGAACGGAATTCTCTATGGCATGGAATAGCCAAAATGTTTTCCCATAAGCTATGTTTTGCATGGTTTAGTGGCAAAAATAAGATGCATTTAAAAAAATTTTCCCCGAAACCTAAGTGTTTTCTCTCGAAGCACTAAATACAGATTTCAAGCATGTCCAGTATCCATTAAAAACCACAGAATCCCTCGTGTTGCTCTCTAAACACAGTCTTGTATTATTAGGACCATATGTGGCTTTCACTTGCTGGATCAGAAATCACAATTAAAAAAGGCAACTCCCTGCAGTTCGTATTTTCGATAAAGTTATTTATTTCTAGCATAAAGGTGGCATGTTAGTTAGGTATACAATACCTAATATTGGTGCACTGACACTCCTGATGCGATCTTCACTCATTCCAAGAAGCAGAAAGCCATATGAAGAAGCAAAGATGATGTAAAATTGAAGCAAAACAAAGTTAAAGAAAAGCAGAGAAAGCAAACAGCCGAAGGAAGAAAAATAACATGGACAGGAGGCAAAATAGCAAAGCAGATGAATTTGAATGCTCAGGAGCAGAGTGTACTTCGTACAGATGAAAATCTTTTACTATGAGAAATGTACAATTTAAAATGCAAATAATTCATAGCAAAAATGTGCATCTTTTTCCTCCTTAAAAACAAATCATGCTGATCTTCTGGGCTCAGCTGTCAGTTTTATTTATAAAGAGAGGCCAACCATCTTTTTTCCAAGGAGAATCTATGCATTTGAAAAGGACTGTTTACTATTTTGACAGGCCTGAGTTTTTGAGTGTCTCTATAATGTAAATGAAAAGCAGAGGCAGAGTTCTTAGGAATTCTGGCCTAGTTGTTAGGAATTCAACCATTAAGTCATGCAGCTTATTTACATGCCCCAGTTAAATTTGTGGGTAGCTTCAGCTGACATGATGACATTTCTAATTAGCAATTCAAAAAGGTGCAATAGGTTTACAACAACATGTAGGCAGTGTATTAAATAATAATAAATAAAGAATGAAGGAACTAAAGTAATACAAATAAATAATGGAAGTTATCTTTCCTGGGCCTACCCTGGCATGGACACCACTGCCTTGGTCTGACAGTGATTAGTTATAATCATGAACAGAGGTATCCACAAGGTTTTAATGTGTGTCACATATGACATTGTTGTGGCTGCCATTGTAACTTTTCTGCGCATATCCCTGCAGTTGTTCCATTTCTAGCCTTTGTAGTGGATGCAACAATTCAGTATACACAAAATTCTTCCTAGATCAATAGACACTCCAAACTCTCAGACTAATTATATTTTAGGGCCATCATCAACTAATTATGAAGCTAACAGTTCTGAATTCAGGGAATTAGGAAATTCCAACTTTCTGCACTACAGTGTAAGAGCCATATTGATGGAAATTAAGATTCATTACTCTTGATAACATATTATTCTGACAAGTCCAAATTTTACTCAGCAACATTCTAAAAATATTTTTAAACCATACACAAATGCACATAGATGGCAAGTCCATTGTTGTTTCCACAGTACATACTCAGGCTCTGTATGCCGTTGTCCTCACTGCCATTTATACAACATGGAGTAGTAGGTGTATTGTACAAGTGGTTATCTCCATTGTGTGCTGTTCGAGGAAGTTTTCCTGGCAAGGTTTGGTACTTGCTGCTTTTCACATGAGTTTTATTCTATGCATTACAATTTTTTTTAACAAAAAGAGAGAAATAATTAGGGTTATTATTAGCATTATTTCTTTAAAAAAACGCTACATTCGCTTTGTTCAGAAGCTATCAGCATTTGTCTTCTGAGAAGTAAAAATATTTGGCCAATATAGAAATTCTCACTGTGCTCAAACATTCTCTACTATTGTGGAGAGAGGTGACTTTCTGGATTAAAGAATGTACAAGAGAGCAGGATTTGACAGCTAAAAATAGAGTAATGAAGGCAGTGCTCATCACATATAAATGTTTACATGCCACATATCAAAATCTATAGTAATTACTTTATCTTAATTTATCCTTGTATGCTACTGGAATCACTATATTATTTAAGGAAATAAATGCCACCATCCGTGTGACATCTGGAACAGATGCACCATGGATGTCCTTAATTTATCTGACACTTGATATCTTCTGAGTGCCTGAATTCTGTGCTGAATAGTCATGGATAGCTTTTGTGGCCGATTTAACTATTCTCACTGTTGAGAAGCCTACACAGACCATTTGTTACAAATACCTAATTGTTATCATTTATAGATTAGGAAAGCAAGGAGTAATGTGTTAATATTTAGTTACGCAAGCATTTTGACATGACTTCATCCTATTATACCTACTCACTAGCCTTAGTAAATGTTAATTTTAAGACTTAACTTAAATGTTTATTATACAAAAATTAAAAATAAAAGTTTGGCTAATTTGCACAGACTGCCCACATACAAAAATTCTCAAGTACACATTCCATGGTAACACAGGTAAGAAAATTACACACAAAATAAAGAAATGGTTTTCAGAGTGTAAATGTTAAAATGGAGTTAATATACCTCTTCTCCTAGATCACGTTCTACTGGTTTCCCATCAACATGCTATGAAGTTGCAAGAAGGGCAATTTCAAAGTATGAGGGAGAGAAAGTAACAAACAAAAGGTTAGTGTAGACATAAATGATGCGATATTTTTAGTCCAGTCTGTTGGATAACAATAATAGGTTTATTTTCTCCTCAATATCCAGTGTCCTGCTATACTGATATTAATGTGCATGTCATTTCTCATAAGGATACAGAGAAGAGCAACAAAAATGATAAGGGGCCTGGAGGCTAAACTGTACGATGAACAGTTGAAAGAACCAGGTATGTCTACTCTAACAAAGAGAAGGACTAGAAGTGACAAAGAAGCTGTCTTCCAATATCTGAGGGACTGTCACAGAGATGTTGACCTATTCTCCAAAGCACCAGAGGGGAGGGCAAGAAGTAAGGGGTGGAAGACCATTAAAGAGAGATCCAATCTAGAACTAAGGAGAAATTTCCTGACAGTGAAGACAATCATGGAATAGCTTGCCTCCAGAAACTGTGGGTGCTCCTTCATTTGAGGCTTTCAAGAACAGATTGGACAATCATTTGGTATAAGATCTTATGCCTGAGCAGGGGAATGGACTATAAGACCTCAAGGTCCCTTCCAACCCTTTTATTCTGTCTTCTAAGTCTAGCTTCTACCAAGTCAATGGAATCTGTTGCAGGGGTTGCTACAGACAGTATGCTGAACCTAGTCACCTTCCATTCTTTCTGATCATTGACTCACAGAAAACAAACTTCAAAAGTTGGCCACTGCAGAAATCAATACACATAGCACATGTTGGAATGTAGTAAAAAATAACACCCACTCCAATCTCACCACTCCTCCATGAACAGAATGCAAGATATACTAATTGTACTAATCAGTGCTTTTATCGTATCTATGTGGAACGAAAGACCTGCTGATTCCCCTGTGAAAGTGAATGGCAATACATTACTGCTTTTAGGTTATAAAGATCGGATTCAGCAATATAGGCAGCATAGAGAGTGCATGGAAGTGATGCAAATCTTCTGTTCCATCATTTTTTTATATACTAAAAATAGGAATAGAACCATCTGTTTACAGTATAGCGAATTCAGCTTCAAATAAGTTGCAAATGAGCAACTTCAGAGAAAGGTGTGCACTGAAGAAAAAGTGCATTAATGGATGGCCAACAGTTTTATAAAACAAATTCTCACAAGTATGGAATCCCAGGGCTCCAGTATGTGATATGGTTCAGCTAGGATGCTGCAAATGAAACAGAATCTGTAATATTCCCGATAAGCATTAACAAACCTGCCATTTCTGGCCTAAGGGTATAAGGTCTCCCTTTCAGGTTTTTGGCCACAATCAGCTATTTCTGCTTCTGCCTAGGACAGGGGTAGGCAACCTCGGCTCTTTTATGACTCATGGACTTCAACTCCCAGAATTCCTGAGCCAGCACGGCTGGCTCAGGAATTCTGGGAGTTGAAGTCCATGAGTCATAAAAGAGCCGAGGTTGCCTACCCATGGCCTAGGATCTATTTGCCAATTGCACAATCTCTGGTATCACCATTACAGTATATCAATCTCAAGGTCTCACTAAAAATCTATTATTTGTATGTACATCCAAATTATACGCCACAAAAGAACAGAGTAAATGTGGAAAACAAGGAGAAAATAAACCTTAGAATTATATAGTAATTGGGAAAGTTAGTTCTTCATTTACTATGCATAAGAACACAAATTATACTGAAGGAATACAATGGAAAGCCCACAGATTAGCCTATTAAACTGATATATCACCTTCATGATGAATAAATGAGTATAGTTAGTTATGTTCAATCAAATTATTTTAGATTTGGATTTATATTGCATTTGTTGTTCAGAATTTATCAAATATATGGCTTCTTCCTGATGTTGGTGATTTAGCAATATTGATGCATTTGACAGTACAGAGCCATGTTGTTGTTTTTTATCTCAGTCAAGGCAACAGTGGAAATAGAATTATTCTGCTACATGAAACTTCTATGAATTGAGTTTTATATCCATCTTTATGTGCTTCCAATGCATATTTATTAGACAAAAATTTAAATATTGGAGCTAACCTTTTCCAGAGATTCACTTTGCAAGTCTTCTAGACTACTTGAAATTTTTTTCTGAGATATCCTTCAAAATATAATGGCAACAATTAATGAAATCATACATATACCAAATCACATTGATGATAGCAACAATTATTTGACATTTACAAAACCCTTCCACATAACCTGCAATCTTAAGTTTGAATAATAAATGCCACCAGTAGGACTCTTAGCTGTTAAGACATGGGTGTGTCCATCTACATGAAAATAGGCTAGAGCAAGTTAAGATGCTTCCAGAACGTTAATATGGACATAATTTGTAATATACATTGTATTTGAAGGGCAGAAGTGTACTGGTTTTTGACAGATGCATCGGGAATGCAAGAATCTTTTCCTTGCCATCCAAATGCCAGAACACAGAAGACTCCAGGGCGACTGATTTGTTTATCAAAGGAAAACAAAACAGACTGTGAACGTAGTAAGTAAATTATTATTAGACTATGTGGGAGGCAAAGGAGGAAGAATGAATTGCACTTTATAGATCATATAAAGAAAACACATAAATATATAAAGAACAAGTAAATAGGCTGTGAGGAAGGGGAAGACATAACAAGAGCCTTGGTGGAGCAGTGGGCTAATGCCTCCTTAAGTAACACCAGCTGCCTGCAATTAGTGCAGGTTCGAGTCCCACCAGGCTCAAGGTTGACTCAGCCTTCCATCCTTCCGAGGTAGGTAAAATGAGGACCCAGATTGTTGGGGGCAATAAGCTGACTTTGTAATAATGCCGCTTGGGGGGGGGGCGAAAGCCCTAATAAGCAGGCATATACATAGAATGAAGGCTACTGCTAAGCACATTTGATTTGTGCTTAGATTGTAAGCCGCCCTAAGTCTTCGGAGAAGGGCGGGATATAAATGGGATTAAAAAAAAAAAAGCTTTGGTTGATGGATTCAATAATATCCTCCAAAAGAGAAAATTCAGAAGTGGTGCTTAAACTAGATCAACTTAAGATTTGTTTCCTTTTCTTCCCTTACCACTTATTTTAACTTCTTTCATTCGGTGGTACACTCTTTTCTGTGCTTTTCATAACATAATCTACTTTGAAAGGTAACAGCGAGAGGTGTATGCATCAATGGATATATTGATAGAAAACCTCATTTAGATAAACTAGACAATAAACTCCTACAGATGGACCAGAATAGACACGTTTTTCTAACTCATTGTAGCGGTATCTCTTACAATGACTTTGATAATTTGATCAAAAAGATTTCAGTTATTTTTCTTACCTATTTTGAAATTCCAGGGTTTCCCCATTTGTCAAAGATAGTTTATTTGAGGGAACTGGAGAGCTTCCCCTGTTGATGATAACAATATTTTATTGTTGTTAGCCGCCCTGAGTCCTTCGGGAGATAGGGCGGCATATAAGTCCCAATAATAAATAAAAAAATAAATAAATATGGTGTTATTTGAATTTGAATTTAATTTAAATAGAATTTAAGGGGCAATCTTTTACTTAGTTTAACTCTATCTCAGGCTATATTACCCAAACAAACATACATAGAGTAACTGTGTAGCCCACAATTAACTGTGAAAAATAAACTGTATAGCAGAAATAGGATACTTTCAGTTACCTCAACAAACTAAGGAAAAAGTTAGCTCTTACCTGATTTCCAGTATTTTCTGTGATGCAGGGAGTAACATAGGTGGGGCCAAGTCCCCCTGAGGTATCTATGTAGAAAACATTTCAGTGTCGATTAACTTTCACAGAAAAAAGCGACAAATTAAGTGCATAACTGAAAGAAAGAAAAAGCAAACCAACCTCTGATTTATATTCTATTTGTGGTGCATGTATGTGGTTCCATTTCCTTAAGGTTGCTTCAAAATCAACTTCCCCACTACCAGACAAAACTCTTTCTGAGGTCCCTTGAAGGTGCAAAATTTTTAAAACGTCAGTTAAAAGGGCCAAAGCTCACAATATTACCAAAGTCTAAATACCAATTGGCTGAAATCAAATATGTAAAGAATTCAGCAAGAAAAATTAAATAAAGTGGATTCATTTAATAAACAATTTCTGATATATGTTGCTGATTGTTACATAATCTCTTTAACAACTATATAATTCTACATTTTCTAGAAAGGAAAAGATATGATTTCCCGAAGTTGTAATTTCAGAATTGAAAATGGTTAAAGGATTTTAAGAATATCAGTTTGGTGTAGTAATTAAGGCACTAGCTACTAACCAGAAGACAGGTAAGTGCTAGTTTCACCTTTGGCACGAAAACAGCTGAATGACCTTGCGCCGGTCACTCTCCCTTAGCCCTAGGAAGAACTTAATGGCAAACCAATTCCAAAAATCTTTACAAGGTAACTGCAGGAACTAATCCCAGAAATTTATTTTTTATACAAAGTATATAAAAATGCAAATATAAAATAGAGAAAGAAAAGGATAAAGTACAAATAAATAAAGGATCTTAAAAAGCTAGGGAAATTATAATTTTCCAGTATATCATTAGTAAATTATGAACTGATTGAATATTTTGCCTTAGATAACTAAAAATCATATTATGCTATGAGCAAGAATTAATTTCAAGAACCATGGCCCGCTCAGTATAAATCACTACATAAAATTATAAGTTATAGTTGACACAATCAAAACTGAGAATCTGTTCTGCTTTAAATGTCTTATGAAATTGAAATATGAACCCTGTATATAGAAGAACACAATCATTAGATGGGAAAGATTGTGGTTTTGAAGTAATTAGATCTCAACTAGCAATAGCACTTAGACATATATACCACTTCATAGTGCTTTACAGCCCTCTCTAAGCGGTTTACAGAGTCAGCATATTGCCCCCAACAATCTGGATCCTCATTTTACCGACCTCAGAAGGATGGAAGGCTGAGTCAACCTTGAGCTGGTCAGAATCGAACTGCTTAACTGCTGGCAGCCGGCAGTCAGCAGAAGTAGCCTGCAGTATTACATTCTAACCACTGAGCCACCTGGGCTTCTACGTATTGGCAATCATGTAAAGACAGCTCTACAGCTTTTTAACATATCAGCACCAAATGGCTAGATTATTAAGGTTCTCTTCTGTAACCCTAAAATGAGAGAATACATCTACTGTAAATAATTTTAAATCTAGAAATTTGATGAAGTAATTCATTAACATTGGTCCTTGTGGAAAAAATATTACAAATACTAATTAATCAAGATGATTGAGCACCATTTGAGCTACAGCTGGTGCAGAGTGCAGCAGGGCAGGTAGTTTTGGGGGCCTCAAGAATGGCTCCTGTAACACTACCTGTCTTGCTTCCAGGTGCAATTCAAGGTGTTGGTAATCACCTTTAAAGCCCTTCATGGCATGGGTCCAGGTTACTTGAGGGATCTTCTCAACCCACTGGGATTGGCCTGTACCATTTGTGCCGGCAGAGGAGGCATGCTGCGGATCCCATCAGCCTGATTATTTTGGCTGGCGGGATCCAGGAAGAGGGCCTTCTCTGCTGGAACATCTTGCCCCCCTCCCCATTGTGAGGTTGGCCCCAACCCTCTTATTTTTTCATAAGGGCCTAAAGACATGGCTTTGCCACTCAGCTTGAGGCTTCAGAGGGGGGACCAGCCCCATGGAGGTGGTTGATTGAGTAATAACAGATCCCACCTCTCCCCATCCTCTCCATGTGTCTTTGGTTTTAATGGTTCTTTTGTTAACTTTTTATGTTTTAACTTAGATGTAATTGTAAGTCCCAGAATTGCCCTATGGTAAGATGGGCAGCTAATAAATTTTATACATAAATAAAATTTGTCTGATTAAATTAAATAAATATAGATACTGCAGTTATAACTCTGATGCATTTTGAGGATGCCTGAAAAGCATAATTATTCTTGATAAGTAGTTCTCTAGTAACTACTCATGGGAAGGCAAGGTAATTTTAATATTATTCAATGTTTGAGAAAAACAAATATAGATTATTCCATGGTATAACAATATATAAGAAGCTTCTGGCTAAAAAACGTTTTCCCCAAAACAAATAGATTCAAAAATCTCTGTTGAAGATATAGATAATTCCACATGACATATTTCAGAGGGAAAATCTTCAGAGTTTTATGCCAAATAATATTTGTTAGATTTACCTATGTAGAAGGAGGTGCTAATCAAATTATATTTAAAGAAAGTATAATTTCTGTAACATTAAATCAAAACTACAATATATAAATACCATTTATGTAAGAAATATAGAGTACTATGTATGAATATGGGGAGGGAGGGAGGGAGGGAGGGAGAGAGGGAGAGAGAAGGATGGTACAGTAATCAGGTTATTTTTTATGTTGTTCCATTACAGTTTTACCCATAGTAGCCAAACATAGTTAATTACAGCAGATTGGATCACTAAAAGTTTTGTGGTAAATAGGTTTTTTTAAAGATACATTACACAACTGGAAAATATAACCATTCACAATAAAATATTGCCCCATAATATTTAGTTTACATATCATGTTTAGATAAATGGGGGCAAGGCCACAGAGAAGTTACTTCTTGCAATTCTTCCTGTATTTTTTGCCTGCTCTGGGGAAAAACTGAGCAATTTAGCACAACTTTTTTGCTAGACCTATCATTTAAGAAATATTAAAGGATTAGGCTTGGTATTAGCCTAATAATGACTACAAGATGGGAAATATGATGATTAAAGTAATTTCTGATGTCAAATTATGTACCATGTCAGCAAGTATTACACTATAGCTTTATTTAAACTGCAATACTATAATTACAGGTTTACTTAAACTATAATGCATTAGTTGTACATTATTATGGCTAAATAGGTTTGAAACCTATTTTATTTGGGTATGCAGCTTTTATTTTAAAGAAGGAAGAATAAATGTTCTATATATATGCTTTCCATTCTGACTAGATATCCACATAAATTGTCAGTTCCTGTATTTAGAAAAGCCTAGTCATGAAGATAAGTGAACACAAAGAAAATAGATTAAGAATGAAATCAGTTTTAACAATGGAAGCAAGAATTATCTGAATACAATTTGCCATACCATCCAATAAACGTTTCATGCTTAAGGAAGACAGTTTGAAGAATGTAGACACAGGAGACCAAATACCAACTAATATTCTTTCAACTTTTATTGTTTTTCTCATTAGTTTTACGTTATTGTGGGAAAAATCATTATTAAACAATAATAATGCTTCCATTGTCAAAATTATTATTATCATAGTAACTAAGCAATACTTTGAGCTCTGACATCTGGAGACTTTTGTAATCTATACAGGTAAATTGAGGTGATTGAGATCTCAAACAATGAAGCTTCCTGGAAAGCATAAATGGAATATTTGTTACGTTACAATGTTCTCTAAATTCCTGCACGTGAAAAGGATATGAATTACACAGAATACAAAACACATTACATTTATGTTACACTCACCAACTTACCTTGCTGGCATTCTTTCCCCTTTTAAAGATAAGGTTTTAAAAATGTGTTCCAATGTAATTATTTTACAATTTCTACTGGTATGAATGTTTTACAGTTATTAATTGAGAATTTTATCACTTCTTCTTGACTTGCAAATGATGGAAAGGCATTTGCAGGCAATGATATGGTGATTTTTATCCATACCTATTCCTTGTATGAAAAGGGTGATTTGATCAAAGTTTTTTCTTCGTCTTTCAATCTGTACTTTGCTGTTCAGTTCCTTCTGATTCTTAGTGATTGTCTACATTGTCTGTCAATAACTGCTTTCTCGAGTTTTAATAAGTTCAAGTTTAAATCACCAGAGATAATATAAGTCATGTTGTCTTCTGTTAGCCTATTTTTGATTGCCTTTTATTTTTCCAATGATCAGTCCTTCTCTAATACTCTTGATTTCACGTTGTGGTTCAGTATATCTAAGCAGCTTGATTGTTAGCTGTATCTTCTAGGGCCCATTTTAACTTCATATCTAGCTCTAATTCAGTGATCAAACCTTTCTACCCATCATCAATTTTACAATCTTTTTAACAAAGTTCCTCCAAATATTTTCACCTTTTTAATATTCTTTCTTCAGATCTTTGTGTTCTATATTTACATAACATGTTATCCTAATTTTCTTAAATAAATCTCCTGTACTTCCCTCCAAATATTATCCGCACCCACTTTGTCGTGTCTGTTTAGATGTAATTCCTTAGATGTAAGATGTCTCTTCTTATTTAATTCAGCCTGTAGCTGGGCAAACTTTTCTGCCTCTGTTGCCTTCTGAATACAGCCTTTCTTTAGTTATTTTCAACATATCAGCAGCAAGCCATTTCTGTTTCTTTTACCTTTTTATAGTACACTGTAGTAAACAGCTGCATAATCATATTATTTTAAAATGTTCCCTCTGAAACAACCGCACAAGCATTTATCAGTCCATTCAATTTTAAAGGAAATGGAAATAGGTTGTTTTTCCCACAACTGTATTTCTATATAGTAGCTTGTGGATTATAGCTCTAATCAATATTAAACTATATTCACCTGCTAAAAACGCAAATGGTACAGCAAAAAAAAGTTTAATCTTCTTTTACCTTTCCCATATTGACAATGCAATCTACTGATGAAAAGCATGTGATTACATAATAAACATAGAGGTTACTACACTGTGTTCCACACAAAATATCCACAGAGCTTCAAAGAAGAGATGGTAATGAAGGCAGTTGGCCATTTTTTGAGCATTAGATAAATTTTAGTTATTAAATTAGATGAGACCATTTTGAGGATCTTCCAATCAATACATCAGTAATTAATTATACCTTGGACCGCCAGCATTATTTCTTTCACCCTTCGGTACTGGCTTAGCAAAACAGTTAACTCTTCTATGCGACGGTCCTATAAAGGAAAAGACAACAACACTGAATTTATAAGAGTATCAAAATAATCACACAGAAAGTTCTGAGTGGAACATTAGATACATGAGACTTTTTCTAGTCTTCCAAATCCTGAAGTTATTTCTGTGGGATGGTTTATAGGTAACCCTGTAGGTAGGTTATCCCATTAGCCTTTAAGACTCCATGATAGGTATGGAAGTGTCCGTGTATCAACTCCTGTGATAGCAAATGGGTGCTATGTTAGTGGTCCTGTGTTTTCTGGACATCCTCTTCTGAATCAAATCTGAAATAATGCACCATCATATTCAACAGTGCACAAGTGCATTAGTGTGCCTTTGCCACTCCTTCTGCAGATGGCTAGCATCTTGGTAATGAGACAGCATGTGAGGCCGCTTGCAACATTTTTTAACTACAACTGTTAGCAAAATAATATACACAGTATTTGCTTTAAAAGTCACATTATTATTTCAGTAAGATGCATCAGCCTGTACATTAATACAAAACTATCTATCATCCTCTCTATCCGCCCCCATTTCTCAAAGACATGCTAGTCTAATTTAGCTAAACCACACAGTTGATTTAAACTTTCGATAAGCTAATACAATCCCCAGAATGATAGCCAGTTTGTTCATGGAAGTAAGCCATCAGTCCTTTCTCCAGTCCAAGTATTCATTAGACATTATTGGTTTTATTTTATTTCCAGGCACAAAAAGACGTATGGTTAAGGTCTCTCTAAGGTAATGAAATGGGTGGGGAAAAAATCATGACAGGGTAGTTAGCTACTTCAATTCTGGATAACCATATTTTAAGAAATACTGATATAAAATTATTTAAATTACCATGCAAAGAGGAGGTCCCTTATAAAGAACCAATTCCCCTCCCCAGTTATAGCTTGAATATAATCTATATTCCATAAAATATAAAGAAAAATAGAATAATTATAATAAAAGATTAAGATATTTTACCACTGTAATAATTAAAAATAAAAACAAAATTCTGAAAGGCTAGAGTCAGCATAAGGGATTAACAAAGCACTAAAAGGCCAGTACATTATACAATGCCAGAAACCATGACCTTAAAATGAGTGCATCACGGATAGCTTCCAAAGAGGAACAGGGAGACAGAGCAGATATCTAAGGAATGAAGAAGCCGGCCAAAGAAATAAATGAGCATGCATTAACCAATTAGAATTGCGCACAGTGAGATTTTGAGCAACAGCACAGATATAAAACCTTTTAAAAGAGACAATGCAAGTGGCATGCTCTTTATCCTCAGGAAAACTTCCCTTTTCTTGAGTTGGATTGGGCCAGAACTAGCAGTGAGAGAATAAGAGACTTGGTGGCTCAGGGGGTTAGGACGCCGAGTTTGTCGATCAGAAGGTCGGCAGTTTGGTGGGTTGAATCCTGAGTGCCGCGTAACAGAGTGAGCGCCTGTTACTCATCCCAGCTTCGGCCAACCTAGCAGTTCGAAAGCACGTAAAAATGCAAGTAGAAAAATAGGGATCACTATGGTGGGAAGGTAACAGCGTTCCGTGCACCTTTGGCATCTAGTCATGCCGGCCACATGACCACGGAGACGTCCTCAGACAAGTGCTAGCTCTTCAGCTTTGAAACGGAGATGAGCACTGGCCCCTAGAGTAGGAAACGACTAGCACGCATGTGCGGGGGAACCTTTACCTTTACCTTAGCAGTGAGAGAACAAGAGAGATGAGTGAATGTGTAGCTGCAGTTGCTTGTGAGCTATTGAAGGAGTTTGTGCATATTTGTCAAAGAGGAGTAAGAAAGTGACTGTCTATACCTGGAACTCAAACAAATAAGGCTAGCTGGATTTGGGAGAAAATTTTGTTAACACCAAATAGCAATATTCATAGCTACATGATCACCCACTGCATCTTGATTTAAACTTTTGATACTCAACATCTTTCAGTTTAAACGGGGTGGAGAAATGCAGAATGGTAAGGACAGGATATTCCTTAGCAAGGAGGGGTTTTTTTCCCCTTTTAAAATCTCTCTCTTAAAGAGATTCCTGGAGGAATATGGCAGAATGAATACAGCTCAATGGACAAGTGGATCCAACATTTGCAGCAATTTACAAAGGAGCTGGTACAGATTGTCTCATATGATCTTCTGGATCAAAGAGATGAGAAATTGCTCAAGCTGTTTCTCCCTATGGTTGCTCCTCTTCCTCACAAAGAGACTGCAAGACAGTTATCTCTGGCGGTGGGGGTGACGATGAAATTGGGAGATGGGAATGCACCATATTTTTCCCAGCTGCAAACAAAGTCTTTCGAACAACACACAGTTTGTGCACCTTCCTTGCTGCCTTTTTTCAGAAATTGCCTTTTACTTACTTTAAACCAATTAAAGACACCTGCAGAGGGGCAAGGCTAGAAGTACTGGGTGAGAGCTTTCAGTCTTCAATATAAGAATATAAAGATTTACTTTTATAATCTTTAAGAACTTACCGGTAAACAGCTGAGAGCAAGACAAAGTTTTGGCTACAGAAAATTTTAAGGGGTCAGAAAATTCTGGAGTTTTGGGCTTTGAACATTAAGCCTCTTGAGATTATTTTTTAAATAAATAAATGTATGCCTGTGGGAAATAAATTTTGGGTTTTGAGACTGGAGGCATAAAAGACAAGCAATTTATAATGGAGTTTACACACACCTTTAGGAACCGCAGGGAGTTTTGCATCATGAATTTATGTTAGCTTTGTTGGATCTTTTTGAGAACACTTGGTTCCCAGATGAAAATGTTACGGAACAACTTATGTAGCAAAATTTATTTGACAAAACTATAACAAGATTCTGAATAAGTATTTGTCACCAGATAGAAAGAGAAGACTCGATTAGGCTCTACAAATTACAAAGAAAATAAAAATGATAATCCCAAAGGACAATTGCAATAATTTCCTTTTGCTGGATTTACAAAAGAGACTGTTTAAAATGCTAACGTAATTTGTAACCAGGATCAACAACCATTTGAATGGATTACAGAAAAAGACTGCCCCTATAGAAGAAAAAAGTTGGTTTATTCAACTAAGAATAAAATGGGATATGTTATTTTGGGTGGCCCCTTCTGAATTTACTGATATTTTAATTGGCAAAATATGGTACTTGATTTATTTGTTTATTTTATTTTATTTTTATTTTATTACATTTATATACCGCCCTTTCCCGGAGGACTCAGGGCGGTTTACAGGGTAATTAAAAACCAAAAATACAAAAGTTAAAAACCAAGTTTAAAAAAGATTAAATTTATCCCTGTATAAATAAAACCCCAATTAAAATAAATTAATCCTCAGCCTGGGCCAGAGAGCTCAAAGAGCCAGGTCTTCAGGCCCCGGCGGAATGAACGGAAGTCGGGGGCAGTCCTCAGCTCCACTGGCAGCTGGTTCCAAAGGGCAGGCGCCCCCACTGAGAAGGCCCTATCCCTGGGTGTTACCTGCCGGCAATCTCTTACCGGTGGCACCCTGAGAAGACCCTCCCTGTGGGAGCGCACTGGACGAAGGGAACTTGATGCTGGCAGCAGGTGTTCCCTCAGATATACCGGACCCAAGCCATGTAGGGCTTTATAGGTCATCACCAGCACCTTGAATTTCACCCGGAGGGCAACCGGAAGCCAATGCAGCTCGCGGAGTAGAGGTGTTACGTGGGAGTATCGGGAGACCCCCATCACAACTCGCGCGGCCGCATTCTGCACCAGTTGAAGCCTCCGAGTGGCCCTCAAGGGCAGCCCCATGTAGAGAGCGTTGCAGTAGTCCAAACGGGAGGTCACGAGCGCATGAGTGACTGTGCGTAGGGCATCTCGGTCCAGATAGGGTCGCAACTGGCACACCAGGCGAACCTGGGCAAAAGCCCCCCTGGTCACGCCTCCTATATGGTCTTCAAAATTGAGTCGTGAATCCAGGAGGACGCCCAAGTTGCGAGCCCTATCAATGGGGGGTAACACCTCACCCCCCATTGTTAGAGATGGAATAGTCTGGTTGACCCGAGATGCCGATATGCACAGCCACTCAGTCTTGGCGGGATTGAGACGAAGCCTGTTTCTCCCCATCCAGACCTGGACCGCCTCCAGGCACTCGGACATCACGGCGAGGGCATCGCTGGGTTGGTTAGGGGTGGAAAGAAAAAGTTGGGTATCATCAGCGTACTGATGATACCCCACCCCGAAACCACGAATGATCTCACCCAGCGGCTTCATATAGATGTTGAACAGGAGGGGCAAGAGAACCGACCCCTGAGGAACTCCACAAATGAGAGGCCTCGGGGCGGATCTCTGCCCTCCCGTCAACACCGACTGCGAGCGGCCCATGAGATAGGAGAACCACCGTTAAACAGTGCCTCCCACTCCCAACCCCCTGAGACGCCGCAGCAGGATACCATGGTCGATGGTATCAAAAGCCACTGAGAGATCTAATAGGACCAGGACAGAGGAGCAACCCCTGTCCCTAGCCCTCCAGAGATCATTCACCAGCGCGACCAATGCCGTCTCCGTGCTGTATCCGGGTCTGAAACCCGATTGGTACGGGTCCAGATAATCAGTTTCCTCCAGGAACAGAGGAAGCTGATGCGCCACCACACTCTCAACAACCTTCGCCAAAAAGCAAAGGTTGGAGACTGGACGATAGTTATTTAAAACAGCAGGGTCCAAGGCAGGCTTCTTGAGGAGGGGTCTCACCACCGCCTCCTTCAAGGCGGCAGGGAAGACACCCTCCTTCAAAGAAGCAGTTATTACTGCATGGAACCAGCCTCGTGTCCCCTCCCGGGCCGCATAAGCTAGCCAGGAGGGGCACGGATCCAACAAACAGGTGGTGGTGCTCAGCCTCCCCATGATCCTGTCCACATCATCAGGGGAAACAGGGTCGAACTCAGTCCAGATAACATGCTCAAGACTGTCTGATTCCTCCACATCAGACTCTGCCCAGTCAGAGTCCAGACCAGTCCGGATCTGAGCGATTTTATCCGCCAGATGATGACTAAACTCCTCGGCTCGTCCCCGCAAGGGATCCTCCCTCACCTCCTTATTAAGGACGGAGCGAGTTACCCTAAACAGGGCGGCTGGGCGATTATCTGCGGACGCGATAAGGGCAGCAAAGTAGTTAGACTTCGCCGTCCTTATCGCCGCAAGATAAGACCTTATAAAGGTTCTTAACTGCAATCGGTCAGATTCGGATCGGCTGGACCTCCAACCGCTCTCTAGACCTCATCTCCAAATCTTCATCTCCCAGAGCTCCACAGAGAACCATGGAGCCCGGCGGGATCTGCGCCGGGTCAGAGGTCGCAAGGGTACAACGCAGTCAAGTGCCCCGGCGGCCGCCCTTTCCCAGGCATCCACCAGAGCATCGACTGGGCTGTGGGTAAGGGTGATGTGTATAGGCCCAAGCGCCCTCTGGAACCGTTCCGGGTCCAATTTGCTCACATTTAATATGATGTAAAGGTTCTTTTCCTTATACCTACTTTATGAAATCCTAAATTTATAGAAGTTAAACTGGCTTTGTATTTAACTGCTTTTTGAAAAATTAAAGTGAGGACTTGGTCTTTTTAAAGGAGAAAATATTTCTCTTTGTTATGCTAAATGTTATTCTTTTGTTTATATTATGATACTAGGATTATTTTATATATAAAAAGGTAAAGGTAAAGGTTCCCCTGCACATGCGTGCTAGTCGTTTCCAACTCTAGGGGCCGGTGCTCATCTCCGTTTCAAAGCTGAAGAGCCAGCGCTTGTCCGAGGACGTCTCCATGGTCATGTGGACGGCATGACTGGACGCCAAAGGCGCACGGAACGCTGTTACCTTCCCAACGTAGTGGTCCCTATTTTTCTACTTGCATTTTTACATGCTTTCAAACTGCTAGTTTGGCAGAAGCTGGGATGAGTAACAGGCGCTCACTCTGTTTTGCGACACTCGGGATTCGACCCGCCAAACTGCCGACCTTCTGATCGACAAGCTCAGCATCCTAACCCACTGAGCCACCGCGTCCCTTGATTTATATATATATGAAATGTGAATGTGCTTATACCTTAGAGTTGTGGAATGTACGCTATAGGGATAAGGTGCTTTTTGGAATGTGGTTTATTGGAGTTTGTTTTTTGTAAGGGAGGAATGGTTTTTGTCAAATGTGGGCTTTCTTTTATTTAGATTACATTACGATACTAGAACCATTGTATGGCTTTTAAATGTTATAAATGATTAAGTTATACGCCAAGCTACGAAGACTACTTTCACTGGGATAGCCATGCCACTTCTAGCTTGCCAACAGTTACGAGGGGGAACGGGAGCATATGGAATGCATAGTGGTTTCTAGCCGTATGGGAAGCAAGGCTGCTGGAGATATGTTATGGCGAGGAGAGAATTTCTTCTCATAACAACTGCCTGAAGATTAATTGGACAATGTGACCTGGACTGTCAGAGAGGAAAGGGAAAGTTTTACTTTTTAAATTATCCTTCTGGTGCCATATTGCCAGAGCTGGTTTTCCATTCATTAGTGCCAGTATGCTTTGCCCAATAAAGTTTTGCATTAGGGAATTGGAATGTCTCAGGTGTGCTTACTTCGTGGGATCATCAGCCACAACCTTGACATTACAGCTGAGATGTAGAATGTTTAGCTCCATATATACATTAGTTAACGTTACAATTTTAGATTTTTGTTTGGATCTTTTGCTGGTAACTGGATTGAAGAACAATGGCACTATGTGACTTCCCTATGGCTAAAAGAGGAGGTGAAGAGATTATGAAATTGTTTACATTTGTCATGATGAGAGTGGGAAATCACTTTTTGGGGGGAGGGAGTTCTTTTCATACATTTGTCTTCCTTTTCCTTACATTATTTTATCTTTTTTTAATCTTCTGGTTTGTATTATCTTTTATTATGCTATTCAAAACAATTAATAACATTGGTTTTTTTTTAAATCTCCTTAAGAGGGAAAGGCTGGGCTTGTTCTTCAGATCAGATAGGAAAAATTAGAGCAGAGTTTAGTTCAGCTCTGTAACTAAAGGCATAAGGCAGGTGCAGCTGGATGCTAAACTGATTATCTATTAACATTGCCTTCCAACAAACCAAACCAACCCCAACCCCCAGGACTAACTCATAACTGCTTTCTTACCTTTTCCTGATTTGCAGCCAAGAGTGATTCCATTCCTACTTTTAAACACTGGACTTCTTGCTCTAAAAATGGAAACAATATTTGTATAGTGTGAATTACCCCAAATGGAATACAAAATGAGTGATTTAGTGAACTGTAATAGCTTCATTGCCCCTCTTCCCATTTAAATGACATACAGATGACAAATAGTTGCTGAGTATTAGTTCCCAGGTTTTATCAGATGTGTATGTCTCCTTAAAAAAAAAAGGTAAAGGTTTTCCCTGTCTAATTGTGTCTGACTCTAAGGGATCCTGCTCATGTCTGTTTCCAGCTGAGGGAGCCAGTGAAGCAAAGTTGCCTCCATGGTCCTGTGGCCAACGTGACTATCCACCAAGGAAGGTACACTGTTACCTTCCAACCAAAAAGTGGTACCTATTTACCTACTTGCCTTTTCATATTTTCGAACTGCTAAGTGGGCAGGAGCTGGGGCAAGACTGGGAGCTAGCTAGCTAACCTTCTAATCAACAAGCACAGCGTCTTAACCACCAGCCTACCGCCCCCTTTACATGTCTCCTAGGAGGTTTCAATTGTTGTTCCTCTTCCTCACCCTTCTCGCACAATTAGTGATGTTTTGGCCTCAGCTTTTTTTTTCACAATTCCACCCTACAATAGCTTTCCTTTGGTGGAAGAGAGAAGTTGAGACAGCTACACAAGGGAGGAGAATGTGGAAAAATTTTCTGTCACTGATTTTTATACAACATTCAAGTTAATGAAAATACAGCACAAAATAAAAACACAAGAGGAAAACAATTAGCCTAGAGTTGTACAACTGGTATGTTTAAGTATACACATAACCGTATCTGTGTCTGTAAAAAGACAGATTTCTATGGACTACAGAAACTAGTTGCTTATTAAAAAGCAATACATTGTGTCAATATTTTAAATATGAGAAAATGGACAGTTCAAACCAAAGTAATTGAGAGTGATTAACAATTTTTTTAAAAAAAAATCCAACTGCTTAAAACGTGACTTGAAAAGACAAAGATGTTTATAAAGTTCGGATTTTGTTTTTCTTTCCGATTTCTAAGAATAACTGCCTCTTTCTGCTTTACTAAATGATATAAAATTCCTCAGGAAAAAAAAATCTAGTAATTTCATTCAAGAGAAAAATGGTAGCAACTGCTCCACTGTATCTTTTTCTCTTAAATTTGCTTAAGAGAATTTTAGGAAAAGTCTTGTTATGCAAAAAATATTTACCACATACTATAACAACTTTTCACTAGTCTTATTAAACTATAAGATTTTTGTTTGTCTGTTTCTTTTAATGTGGGCTACCTTCATGGTCTTCTTCCAGATTGGATCGCAAGTATGCCTGTAATCACTAGATGGCAGCTAAGAAATATGAAAAACTCTGTTTCTTTGCTAACAACTAGGGCCTGCCTGGATTTCTTGCAGCCAGTTTGGTTGCCCTGTTTTAGCCTATATGTAAAATCTTAATTTTATGTTGGATTTAATCTAAGGTGATTTACTGTAATAGAACAGTCCAGTCACCCTTCAAAGATGAAACGTGGATAAATGGCTCAAATATTGTAAATGCTGCTAACTGGATGGAAGAGTCTTCATTGTAGACATAAAATTGTTAGCATTTTAGGAAAAAGATATAGCTGATAATGTAAAAATGGATTTGATTATAATATCTGCCCAAACAATTCTGAGGAATTTTAAATGAACATTTCCCAAGTTTGAGAGTTTTTTGTACAGCAATGCAAAATGATTCAATTTATTTAAGCTTCAAAGAAATAATCTGCAAAGATGGCAATGTGACACACAAGGAAAGTTCAAAGAAAGAATGAGCACTAGTTACGGATATTAGTATGGCATGGAGGAAATATTGTTTAGAGATAATTTCATGCAGAAAATTTGAATTATTAATTCTAATGATTTATAAAGTTTTGTAAAGTATATTGAGGGGGTAGCAGAATTAATAATTATATGTTTTGTTTTATTTTATCTTAAAAACTAAAATTGGCATAGATGGTGAAAAAAAGACAAGGCCATACAATGTGCAGTAACCAGACAGAAAAAAAAGTTCATCTTGTATTTAGAGATTTTTGAGAGCCAATTTAGTCTAGTGGTTAAGGCACCAGGCTACAAATTGGGAAACTGTGAGTTCTAGTGGCACCTTAGCCATGAAAGCCAACTGGGTGACTTTAGGCCAGTGACTCTCTCTCAGTCCAAATCACCTCACAGGTTTGTTGTTCTGGGGAAAAGAGCAGGAGGAAGATAAGTTAGATATGTTCACTGCCTTGAGTTATTTGTAAAGTTAATAAAAATGAGTTATAAACAAACAAACAAACATTAACCTTCTAAAAGAGTCACAGCAAGGTCTTTTAATATTTAAGAACTCTTCTCCTAAAAGTACTTTATTAGACAAATATTTTAAAAGGTCAATTTGTACTTTTTTTTTTACAAAACTATAAATGCTGGATGGGTACTGAAAGTAAAAAGGAAATAAGTTCTTAAATGGAGGTTGATACAATCCTGTCATTTCTCTGCAACTAGTAGCGATTTTCATTTCAGGATTTTTTCCCCCCAACTATCCAGTCTACCCTACAACTTGGCTGTTTACCATCCATTAAACTGCTGCTTAAAAATCTGTCAAAATTGTTTGAGTATTGCGACCCTCTGTAGAAAAGCACTTAAAAAAGATCTTTTGCATTTATGGGTTAGAGCTAGATTTTATTAAAAATAAACCCACCAAAATCAACAACATGTAATTAAGCTATAGCATTCTAGTTACTCAAAATGTAGCCATAAAGAGCTTGTATTAGAATTTACTGACTTTGACAGAACCTATTTAAAAGTGTTACATTATTATCTAATTTCAAACTGAGATTTATTTTTGTCAGATACAAACAACAAAAATGTTATCTGCAACACAAACCTTACAGTATAAGTAGTCCTCATTTAACAATCCTTTTTTCAACAACTGTTATAAGTCCCTGAAGTTATGGCCTTTACAGCATCCCACAGTAATGTCATCAACATTTATGATTTATTTACATTTTATCCCACCTTTATTCTATTATTAGTAACTCAAGGTAGCAAACATACATAGTCCTTTTTTCTGCTCCTATTTTCCCCTCAACAACAACCATGTAGAGCTGAGCTGAGAGAGAATAACTGGCCCAGAGTCACCCAGGACTTGGCAGTCCATCCCCAGTTATGACCAGAGGAGCATTACAAATTCTCCCATCTCCCCAATGTTGCTGCCCTTTTGTCCACCTTGCAGGGACTCCTTGGTGGTGGTGGCAGTGTTGGGGCTAAAGTAGAGGCCTGGGGCCTTCAGTAGTTTCAGCTGGCCACTTGCACTACTGTCCACACACTATTCTCACAAAGCTACAGAAGGGCTTGGAAGCTTTCCAAAGGATTGCGAGAATGGTGCAGGCTATTTGGAGAACAGCCCGAGTAGCCTCAGGAAGAAGACCTGGCATGGCCAGCAGCTGCCTTGCACTGGGCTGAGGTGGGCACGTCTCATTAACAGAGGGATGAAGATGACAAAATTCAGCTGTGCGTCTGTGGAGTGCAGAGTGGAGGGGTGGCTGGGGCTTTGTGCTGTAGCTCTGGACTAGTTGGCCATGGCATGGAGTTTGAGGAAGTGCTCCTCAGCAGTGGCATTAGGGTTGAACTAGCGACCTGTGAATGGTGGCGGCTGACTGAGAGTGAAGGCCCTGGGCCTCTATTCAGCCATAGCACCACTGCCATGAAGTACCAGTGTGCAGGGTGACTAAAAGGCAGAGATGAGAGGGAGCTGGGTGAGGGGAATTGAAAGGAAGGCAGAGATGAGGCAGTTACTCCTTATTGGGGCTGGGAGGACCAAACCGGGAAGTGGATCAGGGTGGGTCCTCACTTAATGACTGGCGGGGTTTGGTTAGTGACAACGATGGGAACTACCAGGATTGCTGCTGCTAAACGATGTGGACATGTTACACTGTAATTTACAACCATATCACTTAGTGACATAAATTCCAATCCCGATTATCATCGTAACTTGAAAACTACCTGTGTTTAGATCATTCAGATAGCTGCCTGGTTGCTTTCAATAATGAGTTATTCACATATATTAAAATTACGATTTAGCAGCAAAATATAAATTAATGTTCACTGCTGCAGAAATGCATTTTATCTGCAATTTGTGTTTGAAAGGCAAGAAAGGGAAGTCTCATGGCTTACGTTTTTCTTTTAGCTTTCTCTTATACACTTCCTCTACAACAGGAAATGGAGAAAGTCAATCAAGAATGAAGGAAAAAACAGAGGAGATAACTATATTCATTTCCACTGAAATATGCACCCCAAAATAAAAGATATACTTGACATTTCTAATCTCTTCCCCATTTTCAAAGGGACATAAGAACATTTGTAAGGAGCTAAGTCACTTAAAATGCACAGGCCCTCTTTTGGAATCCACAGACAATTCAGTGGTCTTCAAAAACAAGTGCATTTGCTAACTTTTCCAGCAATTTTTAGCCAATAGTCATATCTAGCAAACGTCTTTAATGCAAAGCATGCAACAACATTATGAATAAATAGAACCCCTATCCATTTAACAAGCAATGCAATTCCTAGTGTGTCTCAAGACAACTTTGAAAAAAAATCTTAAAATTGTCATTTGTCTACGGTAAACTGCCACTAATTCAATTTTACTGCCCATAAATAGGAGAACAAGAATATTATTATCCACATTTGATTTGGAAGGATAAAAGGCTGAATAATTACTATATAACATTATGGAACCATCAAGTTGGAAACAGCCATGTACATCATCAGCTGCAACCCCTGACTCAATACAGGAATTCAAATGAGCTTTCTAAAATTTTTACTGAAACACAATCAGTAAACATATATTTTCCTTGTGTGAGTGATATATAAAGATATTGGTAAATAAGAGAGAGTAGGGACAACATTTAATATTGCCCATTATTTTGTATAATCTAGAATAATAGTGTAGTTAATGAAAAATAATCCTCTTAGCAAGTCTAGCTCCAACAAACTCTTAGCAGGAGTATACTCTTGCCTAGTATACAACAAGATTATAGTGGGAATTCCACCTGAATTGCTGCAAGCCAATTAAAACTATGACACAATACTTAGATAATGAAGCAGGATATGGGAATGCAACTGCTGTAACTTAATAAATGCAGAAATGCTGCATGGATAACTGAGAAAATCTGTTTTTATTCTCTTTGGCACTATGGCTATCTATTAAGGTAAAGGTAAAGGTTCCCCTGCACATGCGTGCTAGTCGTTTCCAACGCTAGGGGCCGGTGCTCATCTCTGTTTCAAAGCCGAAGAGCCAGCGCTTGTCCGAGGACGTCTCCGTGGTCACGTGGCCGGCATGACTAGATGCCAAAGGCGCACGGAACGCTGTTACCTTCCCACCGTAGTGGTCCCTATTTTTCTACTTGCATTTTTACTTGCTTTCGAACAGCTAGGTTGGCAGAAGCTGGGACGAGTAACAGGCGCTCACTCTGTTACGCGGCACTCGGGATTCGACCCGCCAAACTGCCGACCTTCTGATCAACAAGGTCAGCGTCCTAACCCACTGAGCCACCATGTCCCTGGCTATCTATTGGACACTTCATTTTAAATAATAACAGTCTACATATGATTTTTTAAACATCTGGAAATAACAGAAATAAAGCAAAAACCATTACCTCTCTCTGCAATTTCATTATTTGCTGATGTCCTCGAGATTTGACTCTGTAATCGTTCAATTTCTGAGTCTTTTAGAGCTAACTGTTCTTGAAGTTGTGCTATTTCAGCCTAGAGGAACAGATTCATAATACCTTTATTTCTATCTTAACACTTTGCCAATAAAGTAATACACAAAGAATCACTGTGATTTATTTCTTTTAACAATATCAGTAAACTAAAACAAGCCCCCACCCCCTGCTTTTATTTTGTAGGGGAGTAGAAGACAGGATAATGGATACATATACTGTATGATCCTACACATATCCTGGTTTTACACAGCATGAGCTATTGCTTTAATTAAAAGGTAGGAAATATTTGGTTATAGGAGTTTCAAGAGAGGAAAAGCTTTGGTGTTCAAGTTTCAGAACAACTGTCTATTAAGATATGGTCATTGACCCCTAATGAAGTTTCAGATTGTTCACTGACCCTCAAGCACTTATTATATGAACATAATTTAATAAATACTACTAACAGTACTCCAAATTCATAATAATTTTATTTCTATCTTAACACTTTGCCAATAAAGTAATACACAAAGAATCACTGTGCTTTATTTCTTTTAACAATATCAGTAAACTAAAACAAGCCCCCACCCCCCTGCTTTTATTTTGTAGGGGATTAGAAGACCGGATAATGGATCCATATATGATCCTACACATATCCTGGGTTTACACAGCATGAGCTATTGCTTTAATTAAAAGGTAGGAAATATTTGATTATTTCCAATGCTGGGTGACATGCCAGCATTGGACAAGACCTGGCTTAAAAACAGTAGCTGTGAGAGGGACCTTGGAGTCCTAGTGGACGATCAATTAACCATGAGCCAGCAGTGTGCAACCACTGCCAAAAAAGCTAATACAATCCTGGGTTGTATAAATAGAGACACAGAATCAAGATCACGTGAGGTATTAAGGTAAAGGTAAAGGTTCCCCCGCACATGCGTGCTAGTCGTTTCCGACTCTAGGGGCCGGTGCTCATCTCCGTTTCAAAGCCGAAGAGCCAGCGCTTGTTCGAGGATGTCTCCGTGGTCATGTGGCCGGCATGACTAGACGCCAAAGGCACACGGAACGCTGTTACCTTCCCACCGTTAGTGGTCCCTATTTTTCTACTTGCATTTGTACGTGCTTTCGAACTGCTAGGTGGGCAGAAGCTGGGACGAGTAACAGGCGCTCACTCTGTTACGCGGCACTCGGGATTCGACCCGCCAAACTGCCGACCTTCTGATCGACAAGCTCAGCATCCTAACCCACTGAGCCACCGCGTCCCTCACGTGAGGTATTAGTACCGCTTTATAAATTGTGCTGCTTACTTTAGTTGCTTTCAGTTTCCATTCATATTGAGTCCTCTCATTTTCTAGCTCTTCAACCTTAATTTTCAGGTGTTTCAGTTCCTGTAACAAATTCTGCAGAGAAGTGAGAGATAAAAGAATACTTCTTAATGACACTGCACTTAGGGTAAAATCATCATTATATTAATCACATGTAAATATTATTATCAATGACAAATACATTCCATGGTTAAATTTATGTTATGGTAAAACGACTTGACTGAAAATATTGCGGTATGGCAGTGTTTCTTAAAGCGTGAGTTTTATAAAGAGTGGTTCTAAGACCTCTGGGTGTCCAAGGACCTCTCCAAAAAAATCAAAATTATTCACAAGTCTATTTTGAAAAATAACATAATATTAAATCCCATCGGGCAATCATGAGTAGCGGTAGCAGCAGCAAATGCATAAATTTTAATATTTAATATGGTAAATATTGATAATTATATAGCCCATACAAGCAATTTTGGAATCCTCCATAATTTTTAAAAATGCGAAAGGGCCCTGAGAGAAAAAAGTTTAAGAAACACTGTTGTAGAAGAAGCAGAATCTAGCATTCTATTTTATGCGGCACTATTTTATTTATAAGCCAGAAATTTCCATTCTTAATCTCCTTTCATTAATATCGGAGTTTGGTATTCTACAAGTAGTCCTCAAGCTATGACAATAATGGAGTTTTCCCATTGCATTCCTAAGTCATGGGGGTCATAAAGTACATGAGCGGATTAGATTTTATGAACATTTTTTGCAGTTGTTAAGCAAAATAATTGTTCACTATGTGGCATTTTTGCCAAAACTCAAAGAAAATGCCAGGTTTGGGCAAAAATATCTTGTCCCATGTTTATGGGATACTGCAAATGGCCATAAATGGGGGACAGTTGCCAAGGGACTGAAATGCAGTCACATGACGGTGGAGGGGCCCAGTTGTTGGAATGTTGTAACTGGGTCACAGACACCTTTGGGGGGCACACTGTAGCTTTGAACGATCACTAAGCAACTAGTCATAATTTGAGTACTATCTGTATAAAGTCACTTCAAATACTACTTTTAGCTTTAAGTACAGAAAGACAACTTCTGTGAGAGTATCCCAATATAACATGCGTTCTTCTTGAGTGAGATAGAAAAGCTAGCTAGGTCTTAATTCCCTCCTGAAACCCAAGAGGGAACTGATAGGCAGGATCTATGTAAAGAGAGCATTCCCACACATTGGAGCAGAATAAAAAATGCATTTCTAAGATAGATGGGACCTGCAGGAAGTTGACCCTACTTGATCTAATCCAATGGGGAAAATAATATATATAATATTTTGTTTCAGTTTCTTTCAGCTTTGTTTTCTTTTTCAGTCTATATGAGGTAACCCTTACTACGTTATACTTAATGTTAAGCAACCATACAGATAGAGTCAGAGGCATTACTTTAAAGAAATCAGCAGGAGCAAAACAATTATGTCCAAAATGTGATTCTCCAAGTTTCAGAAAAGCACAATGCTACTTCAACAAACCTGAGCTAATAATAAATCTTAAAATCAGCTTACGTTAGGCATACCAGTGTCAGTCCTATCCTGCTGAATTCTACCAGCTTATCTAAAGTAGCTTTCAGTCTGACATATAAAGTGGTTTTGATCAGAGTGAAAGTTTATTCTACAAAACCCATATAGCCCTGAGATGTTTTTGCAGAATAAGCAATTAACTTTAAAGAGCTTTCAACAAAGAAAAAAATGTCTGAGTTTTATGGAGGATTCCCTTTGTCCCATTCATTTGATTCTTTGGAATAAAATGTACAAAATAAATGAAACCAGATGCCTATAACTTAAATACATTTTGAAAACCATTGCCTTAAATGGAGGCCCTCAGTCAAGTAATTTTCTCACGTCCATCAAATACTAATAAGAGTTTGATGCACTTTGCTAATACATTATAGATTAACTTTTAAAAATTACTTAATGGGTGTAATAACACATTAATTACTATAACACTGAATTAAAAAAACAGATTATATCCGAAATAATTTTTTGCTTTCCTTGTTAATTATACATTATTAAAATAGATTTACCAAATTAAGCAATTTGGTTCAATATTCCTTACATACTTCTATAAATTAAGAGGACTGGTTTCTTTAAATAAAAGCATTATAAATTAATAAAGAATCATAGAAGGACCTAAAGTCCTAAGGGACATTTAACTAGACATAAGAACATAGAATATCAAGGGTGGAAGGGACTTTGGAGGTCTTGTAGTCCAGTTCCCTGTTCGAGCAGGAGACCTTACACCATTCCAGACAAATGGTTGTCTAACCTCTTTTTGAAAACTTCCCGTGATAGAGCACCACAGTTTCTGGAGGCAGGCTATTCAACTGATTAACTGTCAGGAAATTTCTCCTTAGTTCTAGGTTGAATCTCTCTTTAACAATTTTCCACCCGTTACTTCTTGTCCTACCCTCAGGTGCTTTGGAGAATAAGTCGACCCCTTCTTCTCTGTTATAGCCCTTCACATACTGCAGGGGTGTCAAACTCAATTTCATTGAGGGCCGCATCAGCATTGCGGTTGCCCTCAAGGGGCCGGGTGGGTGTGGCCTGGGTGGGCGTGGCCTACTGGGTGGGCATGGCTAGAGTGTGTATGGCCTACTGGGTGGGCGTGGCCAACTCTACATCGTTCGCATTAAGGGTGCCTATGGGGGCCCGGGCAGGAGTGGGACACATCTGAGGGTCTCTGGCAGAAGGAGAGTCTCTGGGCCAGGGCCAAGGCAGTAGGGGCCTTTCCCTCACTGTTTCCAGGATGGATTCACGGGCCGCATGAAACCACTTCACGGGCCGGATCTGGCCCCCGGGCCTTGTGTTTGACATGTCTGACATACTGGAAGAGAGCTATCATGTCACCCTTAATCCTTCTCTTCGTTAGACTAAACATATCTAGCTCTCTTGATCGTTCATCATATGGTTAAGCCTCCAGACCTCCTTTATCGCTCATCTCTCTACTCTTTCTGGGTCTCAACATCTTTTTTGTATTGCGGTGATTAGAATTGGGTGCGGTATTCCAAATGTGATCTCACTAGTTAGTACAATATAGAGTGGTATTGTCACTTCCTGTGTTCTTGATGCTATCCCTCTGTTGATACAATCTAGGACTGCATTGGCATTTTTGCCAGCTGCAGCACACTACTGGCTCATATTTAAGTGGTTATTCACTAGGACTCACAGATCTCTCTCACAGTTATTGCTGTTGAGACAGATACTGCCTATTCTGTACCTCTGCATTTGTTTTTTCTTGCCTATGTGGAGGTCTTTACTTTTCTCACCAATGAATTGCATTTTTTTGGATAGGGCCCAGTGTTCAAGTCTCTTAAGGTCTTTACAATTTGCAGCATGGTTCTACTTTAATAATATACTGTGAGTTAAAATGTTCATATATTAACAAATTAGACAGTAAGCACACATAGGAATAATCCATAATTTGAGACTACTTACATATTGTAAAAGTGGGTTTTACAAATATGCATCCAAAGATGGATCACCATTACAATCTCATATCAGGAATAGCACGTTATTTCAAGCACAGCTCTTCAGCTTTGACAAAGTTTAACAAAATCCCTTTAAGTCTGTTATTGCCTCAACTCCAAAACAAGACAAGCAAAACTTGACTCTTACTTTGTTAAGAAACACAGCATTCTGTAAAGGCAGCATCAATTCATGCCAAGTGGTCACAGAAAACTCTGATTAGTAATGTTTAGTTTATTCCTCAAAAAAAGAAAAGAAAAGAAAATGTATAGATTCAGGCTAACATTTGACCTTCATACTTCACACTGAAAGCAATTCTCCTGTGAAGGGAACTCTGTCACCCATTCAGTGCTGTTTTGAGAACCAATAGCCTCGACACTCGGCTTCCTACTGTGTGATTTTCTTCCCTGGATTTGATTATTAATCTCCAGTTGCAGTCTACACATCTGTTCTTGCAGGTCACTGATCAGGTTGACTACTGACTAAATAAGAAAGACAGAAAATGACATCTAGAGACAACATGAAATGAAGCCAAAAACATACTCTCTTGGGGGAGGGGATGAGATAGAACAATAGGCATTAAGGTGTCCTCTTTTGTGAAATAGTGAAAAGGGTAGGGATCATTCCACAGAACAGATTCCATTAATGCTTAAAACAACTATCAAAACTATTCCTTCTTAAGAAGCTCAGATGACAAGTTAACATTGTAAGAGATAAAAATAATGCATTGGGAAGACTCAAAAGCCCTTTAGTTTGATAAATGTTTTAGCTCACTGTGTATCTGTAACTGATTTCCTCAATAACTGCCTATGATCACATCAAACCAGTACCTTTTCTGCCATATTGTAGAAGGAAAGCTTGCATCTGCAAAGCTTACATTTCTTAAAAGAACATAAAAAATGGACAGTAATAAGTAATGGTGCTACCTTTTAAGGCTAGGCAACTCTTCAGATTCAGCTGAGAAAATATGCCTGCAAAAACTTGGAAAGACATCACACCTATCTGTAACTCATTAAAGCATTCCTTTTTTTTTTTACAGAATCACATAACTACAACAAAAAGCATTCCATTGTAGCTTTGTGATCCTGAAAGCAGAAAGTGGTTACTTTAATGAGTTGCAAATAAATACAACATTTATGCTATGTTCTGAAGCCCTTCCAAAAAGTATACAAAGAACTGACAGTCTTAATTCTATATTTTAAAAAGTATCAAAGACCTCATAGATCACAAGCTTTCATAAAATATTCCTGGGAATTTGGCTATTGTGGAATCTTATTAAATAGAATCCCCCTTGTTGTTTTCATAGCAACAATACAGAGGTATGTTATTACTGGCTTCTTCTGGGAGAGTGTTCAATTTCCCAGTCTAGCCTACAACCTGGGATTTCCCATTCAAGTGCTTAACCAGCTTTGACTGCTTATTCAGAGCCAACTAAGAACAGCCAGATACTGCTACTGTTCTGAGAGAACCCTGATAGCTCTTAAAAATCAATTATAAATAGCACTTAAAAATCAATTATAAATGCAAGTATCATATCCATCATGATCTACCAATATTTTTCTTTTTAATGCCGAGTAGATCTCATTCAGAAATAATGAATCGAAAGAATATCTTACAAACATCCAGAGTTCTTTTTAAATCACAAAGATTCAACAACACAGACATTGAAAACATCCTCTGAAAGAACAGCTGAAAATAATATCTCAAAATATACAGGGAGTGCAGAATTATTAGGCAAGTTGTATTTTTGAGGATTAATTTTATTATTGAACAACAACCATGTTCTCAATGAACCCAAAAAACTCATTAATATCAAAGCTGAATATTTTTGGAAGTAGTTTTTAGTTTGTTTTTAGTTATAGCTATTTTAGGGGGATATCTGTGTGTGCAGGTGACTATTACTGTGCATAATTATTAGGCAACTTAACAAAAAACAAATATATACCCATTTCAATTATTTATTTTTACCAGTGAAACCAATATAACATCTCAACATTCACAAATATACATTTCTGACATTCAAAAACATAACAAAAACAAATCAGTGACCAATATAGCCACCTTTCTTTGCAAGGACACTCAAAAGCCTGCCATCCATGGATTCTGTCAGTGTTTTGATCTGTTCACCATCAACATTGCGTGCAGCAGCAACCACAGCCTCCCAGACACTGTTCAGAGAGGTGTACTGTTTTCCCTCCTTGTAAATCTCACATTTGATGATGGACCACAGGTTCTCAATGGGGTTCAGATCAGGTGAACAAGGAGGCCATGTCATTAGATTTCCTGCTTTTATACCCTTTCTTGCCAGCCACGCTGTGGAGTACTTGGACGCGTGTGATGGAGCATTGTCCTGCATGAAAATCATGTTTTTCTTGAAGGATGCAGACTTCTTCCTGTACCACTGCTTGAAGAAGGTGTCTTCCAGAAACTGGCAGTAGGACTGGGAGTTGAGCTTGACTCCATCCTCAACCCGAAAAGGCCCCACAAGCTCATCTTTGATGATTCCAGCCCAAACCAGTACTCCACCTCCACCTTGCTGGCGTCTGAGTCGGACTGGAGCTCTCTGCCCTTTACCAATCCAGCCACGGGCCCATCCATCTGGCCCATCAAGACTCACTCTCATTTCATCAGTCCATAAAACCTTAGAAAAATCAGTCTTGAGATATTTCTTGGCCCAGTCTTGACGTTTCAGCTTGTGTGTCTTGTTCAGTGGTGGTCGTCTTTCAGCCTTTCTTACCTTGGCCATGTCTCTGAGTATTGCACACCTTGTGCTTTTGGGCACTCCAGTGATGTTGCAGCTCTGAAATATGGCCAAACTGGTGGCAAGTGGCATCTTGGCAGCTGCACGCTTGACTTTTCTCAGTTCATGGGCAGTTATTTTGCGCCTTGGTTTCTCCACACGCTTCTTGCGACCCTGTTGACTATTTTGAATGAAACGCTTGATTGTTCGATGATCACGCTTCAGAAGCTTTGCAATTTTAAGAGTGCTGCATCCCTCTGCAAGATATCTCACTATTTTTGACTTTTCTGAGCCTGTCAAGTCCTTCTTTTGACCCATTTTGCCAAAGGAAAGGAAGTTGCCTAATAATTATGCACACCTGATACAGGGTGTTGATGTCATTAGACCACACCCCTTCTCATTACAGAGATGCACATCACCTAATATGCTTAATTGGTAGTAGGCTTTCGAGCCTATACAGCTTGGAGTAAGACAACATGCATAAAGAGGATGATGTGGTCAAAATACTCATTTGCCTAATAATTCTGCACTCCCTGTAAAGCTATTTCCCAAATGAAAATAGAAGCACAGATAGCCTTTGCAGTGTTCATTGAACCAAGATAGATGAGAAAGTTTGGGTACAGTTGCATCAGGTTTAGCATTCCATAACCTCAGTTTATGCTTTTTTAAGATTATGATACACATACCACAAAGGTACCATTAAACGCTCTATCAACATTGTATTTTGTTTTTATTTTTGATGGGTGTCAGCTCACCTATTTTTACATAAAAGTTCATTTTAAATGATAAAACATTAAAGCAGTAAAAAGTCAACTCTAACTTTATGCTGAAGTAAATTGTAGCTTCTGAGTGGCTCTATGATTATATACAAATTAGGGTTGACACGACTTATTTTTAAAAATAATACAGGAGTCCTCGACTTACAACAGTTAATTTAGTGACCGTTCAAAGTTAGAATAGCACTGAAAAAAGTGACTTATGACTGTTTTTCACACTTACAACTGCTGCAGCACCACCATGGTCATGTGATCAAAAGTCAGATGCTTGTCAACTGATTCACATTTATGACGGTTGCAGTGTCCCAGGGTCACGCGATCACCTTTTGTGACCTTCTGACAAGCAAAGTCAATGGGGAAACCAGACTCACTTAACAACCGTGTTATTAACTTAAGAACTGCAGTGATTCACTTAATAACTGTGGCAAGAAAGGTCTTAAAATGGGGCAAAATTCACTTAACAAATATTTCACTTAACAATAGAAATTTGGGGTTCAATTGTAGTCGTAAGTCAAGGACTACCTATTAAAGGCAGGATACAAATAAATAAATAGGTATACATAGATCAGCTTTGTAGTCAAAACTGTATCTTCAACTCATATAAGAAAATCAATTCCAGGCAAGATATTCCAGAATGAAAATGTTAAAAGTCTCAATCTTTTTTCTTGCCGTATCAATTGGAAACATTTTGCAAAAAGTCCTTAAGTTCTGAGAAGAAATTCTGAAGGCATAATTTTGGAGAGAAAACATTCTCACTAAGCCAAAATCAAACTGCAGCTGCATATAGTTTGCCTGGAAAGAGAAATGCAAGTAGTCTTCAACTTATAGCCCACAACTGGGACCAGAATTGTGATTGCTAAGCAAGCTGGTTAAATGAATTATACTTGATTTTATGACCTTCATTGTCATGGTTGTTAAGTAAATCTCTGCAACCGTTAAGTGAATTACGCGGTTATTAGGCAAATCCAGCTTTCCCATTGACTTTGCTCATCAGAAGCTGGTTGGAAGGGGCACAAACAGTGACCACATGACCTGGGAGACTATAACTGTGGTAAATACATGCTGTAGGTCAGGGGTAGGCAACCTCGGCTCTTTTATGACTCGTGGACTTCAACTCCCAGAATTCCTGAGTCAGTTGACTCAGGAATTCTGGGAGTTGAAGTCCACGAGTCATAAAAGAGCCGAGGTTGCCTATCCCTGCTGTAGGTCAAGCACCCAAATTATGATCATGTGATCATGGCGGTACTTTGATGCTCATAAGTGCAAGGACCAGTCATTTAAGCCATTTTTTTCAATGACATAACTTTGAACAGTTGTTAAACAAATGATTATAAGCTGAGGATTACTTGTATATATTCTGCAAAGGGCATTCATTTTCAAAGTAGAAGAGATAGGGATTCTGACAGGTTCCCTTCACTTAGCTGAAAGCAGATGCTAAACCCTTCCCTGCTTCTGTCTCTCAGTCAGGGTGACCCATAGGCTTCACCACCCAATTCTTGTGTGAGAACTAAGTACAAAAATTACAGCTTTGTTTTTCATGACATTTTGTTGCCATAGGAACCATTTCACAGAGTCTATAGAGCCACATGATTCTGCTACTTTTCTTTCAATCTGTTTCTGTTTATTCCCCTGTGTGGAAAAAAAACCCCTTACATTGGTTTCATCTGGTTTCTTATATGTCACTTCTTTTCAGAATTAAAATGGGAAACAGATTCAAGTAGAGTGGGAAAGAGACGTTTCTGATTTAAGCAAATCTGTTATTTCTCAACAGAGTACTATTATCTGTGTGTGTTTAGACTGAAATTACAGAGATAAATCAAGGGAGATAAACCCAATTTCAGGTTTGCAGCAGAAATATTTATTTTATTCAACTTGGATTCCGTCCATCTCCAATCATTTTGGGATGGGTGACAACAATAAAAGAATACAAAGAGAATTCAAAAGAATACAAAGAGAAACAAATCATAGAAATTACCAAAACAGGCACAAAAAATAATTAGAAGATAATCACAAGATAGCAATCCAACAACGAAACAAATATATAATATCACAAATGGAGAAATACCAGGCTATCCAAAGTTCTGGGTAAATAGCCAGTTCTTAAAGCTTTCCAGAATTAAATCATGGTGGGAGTTATATGGATTTCAGGGGAGACTTTATTCCAAAGGGTAACATTGCTACACAGAAGGCCTGTTTCCTAGGCCCACAGAGATGACAGTGTTTAATTGAGCGGACCAACAATTAATCCATTGTGCCAGCTCACACAGGACAGGCTGAACCAATTAAAGATAGGAGGCCCCATAGGATCTCCTCAGTAAAAAAAACAACCCAGCAAGCTTCTTGACATGCAAGCTTCTTGACAGCGTCCTCACTGACTTTGCTTGTGGGAAGCCAGCAAATGGCAGTCACGTAACTATGGGATGCTGCAACCATCATAACTAAGAGCTGGCTGCCAAGTGCCTGGATCACACTCGTGCGATTATGGGTTCCGCAATGGCTGGAACTTTAAGCATCAGTTGTAAGTACCACTTGTTCAGTGTCCTCACAACATCAAGTAATACAATGAATGATCATTAACTGAGGACTACTTATAGATGGGTACAGAACTGATACAACAATTGTATCTAACAAGTACATACCAATGAGTCTACATCAACATATTAATAAATTACTTGCATGAGGTGTTAGAAAATGTGAACATTAAATCTGAAGGTAACACAAGAATGGGGTGGATGGGAAATACTTTAGGGGCCAATACCAACATTCAAGAAGATCTTGACAAGCTAAAACCAGAAAGTAGAAACAAGTATCACTTTCAATAATGACAAATGCAAAGTCCTGCATCTGGATAGATAAAATAAAGGCATAAGTGTAAGAGCTAGTTTGTTCTAGTGGCAAAGGTTATGCAATTGCCAAAAGAAGAAAAAGCAAATGCAATCCTAGGCTGCATCAACTGAAGTAAAGTCTCAAGTTCAAAAGAAGTAATTTCTCCTCTCTATTCTGCACTGGTCAAACCACATGTACAACCACATGCATACAGTACTGGGGACTATATTTTAGGAAATAGATTTGCAGATTAGAGTATATCCAGAGAAAGAAGTTCAGAGTGGTAAGGCACCTTGATGGGGATACTTATGAGGAGGAATTGGGTATGTTCGGCTTGGAGAGCAGAAGACTTCAGGGAGACATCATAGCGGAGCATCGGAAGGGCTATCATGTAGAAGAGGGGCAGATTTTTTCAGAGTTATTCCAGGAGAAGAAAGCGGTTTTAATTATATAAAAGTAATTTTGATAAGATATCAGGAGTTTTTAATTGTAAAAGCTGTTCAACAATTTTAAAGATCACCCCAGGCAATGGTGGATTCTCACTAGATAATTTTCACTGATAGTCTTCTCTGGGATCCTGTATGGTGGAAAGCTGCACTGTCCAGAAACTGGACTAGATAATCTTTCTAATCCTTCCAATGTATGGTTTTATGGTTTCTCATAGCATACCCTGGCATAACTAGTTGTTTTGGGAAAAATACTCTGATGTTTCTCCTCAGTAGTTATAAGTCAATTTCACCAAGCCAGTAGTATTCCATCAGTTCAACTTTTAAAAAGAAAGACAATGACTTACAGAAAATAAATATTTTTTTGAAGGAACATGATTTTAAACAGGAACTTAACTGCAGTTATGTTTAAAGTTCTTAAGCAAAAAATATTTTTACTAGTTCAAAACTGTTGCCTACTATAAATAAGTATGAAAAAGATGGAATGCCTATAAATATCATATTTATTTGTTTATTTATTTAATTCAGTTGAGGTACCACTTGACTCCAGCTGATTCTGGACAGCTCACAATGTTTTACCATAGAAAATCGATACATACCAAAACAAGATGGGATGGAGATTATACAGTACACATACATACTAAGGGGCAGTTTGTAGACCATGTGTTCTATAATCAATAATTAACTTCCTTAGGTTTAAGATTAAGGATGAAACTGCACTGTTTGCATCTCTTAGCACTCTTTCCAAGTGGCTTTTTAAAACAATATAAGAGATAAATATATGCAGGTAATGTATTCTGCCTATATTGCTTCAGCAAAGGGACATACAAAATTATGTTCAAACTTGTTATACTTCTCTGACTGCTTTGGAAATGGTCTTTTAGATAGCAATACATTTGCATATTGCCGATTATAATGCTGATAGAAGAAGGTGCTTGCTATTTATATAAGGTAGAAATCAAACTGGAAAGTTTTCTAACTGAACTGTAGAACTGATTACACAAGTATGCATTTAATCTAGATCAGATCCTTTGATAGTGAATTATGTAATTGATAATACAATGGACAAAACATGACAGGAATAATAGGAGTAAAAGAATGCTTTTAAAATGATCTGCTTTTCTTAAAGCCTGGGGTTAGGAAAATATTATTTTTTATTTTTAAACTACATCAGGAGTATAAAATATGCAGCTTTTAGAACATGTGTGGCCAATGGGAGATTGAATATAACTCCAACTATCACATTAGAATAGATGGGGCCAACAATTTGGATTTTTTGTTTGGCAAGGCTTAATCTATCTATTTCATCTCCTAAGCATCCACCCCAAAGATACAAAAATAGCTTGAGTCCCATTCATTTTGGCAGCTTTTCCCTTCCACTTGCTTTTCTGATAAAAAGGAAAATCTGCAGTTTTCTCTTCAGGAGAATTTCACTATTCTTGCATCCTCTATTGATTTTTTAAAAAAACCAACAGGAGGGAGAGGGGAGTACTCAATATTGCGATTACAAAAATTTCTCTTGAGGCAAATGAGCAGTTCAGAAATGTGAAAAATAAATAAGTAAAACAAAATGCTGACATAAAAAACCCACATAAAATGAAGTTAAGAAAAAAAGGAAGGTGTTTTCTTCCTTCAGGGTTAAAAAAAAGAGATTGAATTTATATATAGGGTTTTCTTAATATGAACTAGGATAAAGATTAATGAGTCAATGGAGGTACATATTATTCCCCACAGCAATGAGAAGCAGAGATGGTTAAACTGATTCTTTTATCCACAGATGAGAACATATTTAATCTTGCTTCTATTTTGAAATTGATTCCAGATTTTGTACTTGCAATGAAAAAGAAAATGAAATTTTGATTTTGTTTCTGTTGATTAGATAGGTTTATTGTTATAGAAATGGTTTGTGCATACTGTTGTGTAAAAGCAAAAAGTTGTGATTGTAATGTTGTTATCTTAATCTGTGCTAAAGAGAGTCAGAAGTTGGTGCCTTTTCCCCCCTCTTCTTTGATCACACTATCTTTTTTCTTTTCCCTTCCCCCTTTTCTAGTATTCTAATATTTTTTTAATTTTTCTTTGTATTTTATATTTTGACAAACTAATAAAAAATTAAGAAAAAAACTTGGAATTTACACACTTAGTTAACTTTCCCTCTGTCATAAATCTATCTAGATCTAGATCCTATCCAGATCTCGAACTTGTCTGAGAAAAAAGATGAAAGACATCTTAAAAAAATGTAGAAAATATTATTGTTATGTATTAGGCTCAGTTGTAACACAACTGGTAAGCTGGAGCAGCTAACGGCTCTCCAGCAACCCAGACTCCAGGTCTCCAGTGCTGCTATTGGCTGTCCCTAGGCGGCAATGGGTTGCTTTAAACCTATTGGCTGCCACCTAGGGGCCAGGCTATAAATTGCTGCAAGCTGCAGCCCAATTCTCAGTTCAGATTCTGCAAGCAATAAACCATGAGCTTTGTTGAACCCACTTGCCTCGTCTCCTTTCCTGTGCGAAGAACTCACTACACAACAATTATCATCCTCCCTCTCTGCTGGAAATTATGTCTTTACAAAAATTTTCTTGCCCCAACATAGGAATATGGCAGGAGTCAGCTTTAATAATGTAGAAAGCAATCAGTGCAGAATTCTGATCATAGCTTAGGGAACTGAAAAGATAAACCAGGCTTACCTCAGCTTTGTTCTGCTTCTCTTCATACTCGCTTTGTTCCTTCTCCATTCCAACCAGTTTGATTTTCAGATCTGAAACTTCTGCCATTAAATCCAATTTCTGAGTTTCTAGCAACGTCCGACTTAACAGTTCCTGAAAAAAGAGAACATGACTTTTCCAGCTATTCAATTCTAAAATAACAGAAATGGTCTTTTACCCATCTGTTTCTGATTTTAACAATGAATATGCAACATCTACTTTACTGTTGTTGTTGTTATTGTTGTTGTTATTGTTATTATTCGTCCTACAGTCAGATGTTTAGACTGGATTTGGCATTTTTGTCCACCCAGTAAGTCCTTCCCAAGAACCTGGGATAGGCATGTTTGATGGTGTTAAAGCTACCGTTGCAGGATATAAGCTGTTCTAAGTAAAACTGTGTTTTGCAATTGACTGACGGTGATTTTGTCAGTGCCAATGGTGATCAAGTGGTGCTCCAGATGTTTTAGATTTGTACTCAAGATACCAATTATTATTGGTACCCATTTTGCTTTCTTTTGCCACAATCATTTTGACTATTTGCAGCTCCTTGTATTTTATGATTTATTATTATTATTACTATGTACTACAGTAATTACTTTATTATCCAAGAGATTTACCATTCGGTATATGGTTTGTTAAGCATGTTTTGAATTATGGAAGCAGTCAAATAAATATGTAGTACCAGTAAATAAAATAAGTCATAACTGTTAGAACAGAGTAAAAATACCAAAAATAAAGGGTTTTTCCCCCCTAGGGTTCATCCAGAATAAAGAACAAAATTGTTTTACTATTTTAGGTTTAGAAAATTATATATGAGAGATTGGATTTTTAAGGAGAAAATAGCAGCTGGGGAAAATGTTTGCCCTTTTCCCCTCTTTCTTCCCACAAAGATGACTAGATAGGGCATATTTCACAAATACAAATACAAAGGAATTCTGTATATTAGAAACTGCAACAAATGTACCTGTGGCCAAGTGAGGGAGGGCATCCATTTTAACTCAGATGGCTGGTAGTGACAGTTAAAGTAAAAATTCCCCAGAAAGATCCATTGAAATCTATAAACCATCCCCACTCTACAAATTAATCCTGGGTTTTTTTTTTGTGAGTGGGATTGTTCTAGTCTAAAATTCCCACAAATTGTTGGGTGGAACAATCTTAAAAAGAACCAGAAGATAAATAAGCATTAAGGATTCCAGAAAGTCACATGACAATATATGGAGATACTATTTCTAATAGTGTCATGTCTCATTTTTCTCACAGCTAGCTCTCTAACCCCATCTTTTCTGGAAGCTGGAAAAATGAACATTAATATCGGCAAGGGAGCACTAAATAAACACTAAAAAACCCTTTGCAAATGGCATCAAAATCAAATCAGCTGAGTAATTTTATTCACAGATGCTGTAAAAGACATGACAAGAAACAATGGGTTAAATTATAAGGAAAAAATGTTTTTTCAGTTGGAAGTCAGAGAAAATGTCCTAATTTCCTCAGTTGTTCAAAAATAAAATAGTGGTGGACTCTCCTTCACTGAAAGTGCTTAAATAGAAATGATCACATGTCAGTAATGCTACAGTGGTAGGTTTCTGCCCTGGGCAGAGGTTTGGACCACATGATCGCCAAGGTCCTCTTCAATTTTTACATTCCATGAGTAAATGATTACTAGCACTGGAACTAGAAATTTGCCCTAAAATGAAGAGGCCTAATAGTGAACATTTCAAATAAATGAAGCACAAGTACCGTATATACTTGAGTATAAGCCGACTCGAGTATAAGCCGAGACCCCCAATTTCACCCCCAAAAACTGGAAAAAGTTATTGACTCGAGTATAAGCCGATCCGCCGTTCTGCAAGCCTCTGCCGCCAGCAGAGGCTCGATCTGCCATTTTGCAAGCCTGAATACACAGGAATACCCTGTGTAGCCGCGGCTCGTCGGCAGGTCTCCGTTCCTCCTGCCGACCTTTGGGGAGGTTTGGGCGCCTCCCCAAACCTCCCCAAACCTCGGCAGGTCTCCGTTCCTCCTGCCGACCTTTGGGGAGGTTTGGGCGCCTCCCCAAACCTCCCCAAACCTCGGCAGGTCTCCGTTCCTCCGCGCAGACCTGCCGACCTTTGGGGAGGTTTGGGCGCCTCCCCAAACGTCCCCAAACCTCGGCAGGTCTCCGTTCCTGTTTGGGGAGGTTTGGGCGCCTCCCCAAACGTCCCCAAACCTCGGCAGGTCTCCGTTCCTCCGCGCAGACCTGCCGACCTTTGGGGAGGTTTGGGCGCCTCCCCAAACGTCCCCAAACCTCGGCAGGTCTCCGTTCCTGTTTGGGGAGGTTTGGGCGCCTCCCCAAACCTCCCCAAACCTCGGCAGGTCTCCGTTCCTGTTTGGGGAGGTTTGGGCGCCTCCCCAAACCTCCCCAAGCCTCGGCAGGTCTCCGTTCCTCCGCGCAGACCTGCCGACCTTTGGGGAGGTTTGGGCGCCTCCCCAAACCTCCCCAAACCTCGGCAGGTCTCCGTTCCTGTTTGGGGAGGTTTGGGCGCCTCCCCAAACGTCCCCAAACCTCGGCAGGTCTCCGTTCCTGTTTGGGGAGGTTTGGGCGCCTCCCCAAACGTCCCCAAACCTCGGCAGGTCTCCGTTCCTCCGCGCAGACCTGCCGACCTTTGGGGAGGTTTGGGCGCCTCCCCAAACGTCCCCAAACCTCGGCAGGTCTCCGTTCCTGTTTGGGGAGGTTTGGGCGCCTCCCCAAACCTCCCCAAACCTCGGCAGGTCTCCGTTCCTCCGTGCAGACCTGCCGACCTTTGGGGAGGTTTGGGCGCCTCCCCAAACGTCCCCAAACCTCGGCAGGTCTCCGTTCCTGTTTGGGGAGGTTTGGGCGCCTCCCCAAACGTCCCCAAACCTCGGCAGGTCTCCGTTCCTCCGCGCAGACCTGCCGACCTTTGGGGAGGTTTGGGCGCCTCCCCAAACGTCCCCAAACCTCGGCAGGTCTCCGTTCCTGTTTGGGGAGGTTTGGGCGCCTCCCCAAACCTCCCCAAACCTCCCCAAACCTCGGCAGGTCTCCGTTCCTCCGCGCAGACCTGCCGAGGTTTGGGGAGGTTTGGGGAGGCGCCCAAACCTCCCCAAAGGTCGGCAGGAAGAACGGAGACCTGCCGAGGTTTGGGGAGGTTTGGGGAGGCGCCCAAACCTCCCCAAAGGTCGGCAGGTCTGCGCGGAGGAACGGAGACCTGCCGAGGTTTGGGGAGGTTTGGGGAGGCGCCCAAACCTCCCCAAACAGGAACGGAGACCTGCCGAGGTTTGGGGAGGTTTGGGGAGGCGCCCAAACCTCCCCAAACGTCGGCAGGTCTGCGCGGAGGAACGGAGACCTGCCGAGGCTTGGGGAGGTTTGGGGAGGCGCCCAAACCTCCCCAAACAGGAACGGAGACCTGCCGAGGTTTGGGGAGGTTTGGGGAGGCGCCCAAACCTCCCCAAACAGGAACGGAGACCTGCCGAGGTTTGGGGAGGTTTGGGGAGGCGCCCAAACCTCCCCAAAGGTCGGCAGGTCTGCGCGGAGGAACGGAGACCTGCCGAGGTTTGGGGAGGTTTGGGGAGGCGCCCAAACCTCCCCAAACAGGAACGGAGACCTGCCGAGGTTTGGGGAGGTTTGGGGAGGCGCCCAAACCTCCCCAAACGTCGGCAGGTCTGCGCGGAGGAACGGAGACCTGCCGAGGTTTGGGGAGGTTTGGGGAGGCGCCCAAACCTCCCCAAACAGGAACGGAGACCTGCCGAGGTTTGGGGACGTTTGGGGAGGCGCCCAAACCTCCCCAAAGGTCGGCAGGTCTGCACGGAGGAACGGAGACCTGCCGAGGTTTGGGGAGGTTTGGGGAGGCGCCCAAACCTCCCCAAACAGGAACGGAGACCTGCCGAGGTTTGGGGACGTTTGGGGAGGCGCCCAAACCTCCCCAAAGGTCGGCAGGTCTGCGCGGAGGAACGGAGACCTGCCGAGGTTTGGGGACGTTTGGGGAGGCGCCCAAACCTCCCCAAACAGGAACGGAGACCTGCCGAGGTTTGGGGACGTTTGGGGAGGCGCCCAAACCTCCCCAAAGGTCGGCAGGTCTGCGCGGAGGAACGGAGACCTGCCGAGGTTTGGGGAGGCGCCCAAACCTCCCCAAACAGGAACGGAGACCTGCCGAGGTTTGGGGAGGCGCCCAAACCTCCCCAAACAGGAACGGAGACCTGCCGAGGTTTGGGGACGTTTGGGGAGGCGCCCAAACCTCCCCAAAGGTCGGCAGGTCTGCGCGGAGGAACGGAGACCTGCCGAGGTTTGGGGACGTTTGGGGAGGCGCCCAAACCTCCCCAAACAGGAACGGAGACCTGCCGAGGTTTGGGGACGTTTGGGGAGGCGCCCAAACCTCCCCAAAGGTCGGCAGGTCTGCGCGGAGGAACGGAGACCTGCCGAGGTTTGGGGAGGTTTGGGGAGGCGCCCAAACCTCCCCAAACAGGAACGGAGACCTGCCGAGGTTTGGGGAGGTTTGGGGAGGCGCCCAAACCTCCCCAAAGGTCGGCAGGTCTGCGCGGAGGAACGGAGACCTGCCGAGGTTTGGGGAGGTTTGGGGAGGCGCCCAAAGCTCCCCAAACAGGAACGGAGACCTGCCGAGGTTTGGGGACGTTTGGGGAGGCGCCCAAACCTCCCCAAAGGTCGGCAGGTCTGCGCGGAGGAACGGAGACCTGCCGAGGTTTGGGGACGTTTGGGGAGGCGCCCAAACCTCCCCAAACAGGAACGGAGACCTGCCGAGGTTTGGGGAGGTTTGGGGAGGCGCCCAAACCTCCCCAAACGTCGGCAGGTCTGCGCGGAGGAACGGAGACCTGCCGAGGTTTGGGGAGACGCCCAAACCTCCCCAAACGTCGGCAAGTCTCCGTTCCTCCGCGCCCTGCCTGCCTGCTTCTTTCCGCTGCGGAAAGAAGCAGGCAGGCAAGGCGCGGAGTTTGGGGAGGTGCGCGCGCACCTCCCCAAACCTCCCCAAACTTCGGCAGGTCTCGGACGGCGGTGGCTTGGGAGAGGTGCGGGCGATCCCGGAAGCACCAAAGCCTCGGCCGCGCACAAGTCCTCGGTAAGTTTTTTTTGTTGACTGGAGTATAAGCCGAAGTGGAATTTTTCAGCCCAAAAAGTGGGCTGAAAAATTCGGCTTATACTCAAGTATATACGGTAATTTCTGTTTTGTGTTACAGTCAATAAACAACTTTTTTGCATGAAGGCAACACCTATTAAAAAAGAAGGAAATAGTGAATACTAAAGATAGCAGCGATAGACAAAAGTTGTTGATTCCACTCCTTCAAATAGTCTGGTAGTCTAAGGAAATATCAAATTTCTGGAATAGTTTTAATTGTCAAGAAAGAGATAATTATTGCAGGATTAACTTGGAGTCAATTGTAATTCAACAAAGGCTTCATAAAAGGTGAGAACAACTATCCAAGAATTACAGGACGTTTTCTCGCCTGGAAGAAGATGCTGTGACCAAAATACAATGTCAGTTGTTCATGAAATACATCAATATACAGACTTATTCTTGTGTTTACTGATTTTTCAGGAGCATTTGACAGTATCCATTGGCAATGGTATAAATGGTGCTACTCCAGAAGGTGTTCCTGCTAAAACAATATGCCCCTTGCTCCACTTATACAATATATGAAGGACAAAGTTCCTGGTAATGACAAAATGTCCAAAGGCTTCCCTGTATATATTGGTGAAAGGCAAGATGGGATTGCTCTGTCTTGGGATTCAACACTATGATTAATGCAGTAAAGTGGAAGTCTACTTTTTAGGATGGTGTCATATTTGGACAAGATGACTTCATCACAGATTAAATGTTATTTTGCAGCCAATGAAAGAAAGATATGCCTATGAAATCATGCTTAATATAAAAACTCCTGCTTATATCTAACCATCAATATTGACAAGACCAAGGTATTCACAACCAATGATTCCTAGACAACCGCACCCTTTGATGAAGCTCACTTGAGCGATTTACATACATTGGCCAAATTATGCAAGAATATAAAATAGTTGCCACAGACAATATCAACAACCAAATTGGCCAGGCTGCTTTAGCCTTCAGAAAGGTGTTTCTAGAGAAAACCCAGCATAAGGTGCTGCCAAAATGTACAGTTATCAATAATCGATTATCAATGCATAAAGTCAAGGACCTTACTTTCAAAATGATTTGAAGAAGGTTGAAGTTTTCTAAAGGTTCTGCCTGAGCCAAATAGTAGAGATTATAATCTATGCAAAAATACAAAGTGAAACTGTTAAAAGAATGGCACTGCAACCAATTTATGCTAGTTGAGTAAATTCAGAAACATAACTATTGCATGACCCCTGCCAACTTTCTCATTAACATCTCAGGAAATCACACCAGGGAACTGGAAAATACAAAGATGAGCTCCAAAAAACAAAAACAAAAAACCCTTAGCTGAAGCATATGGAAGAAATCCCAGGAAACAGGACCACAACAAAACCATAACAAAACAAAAACCGGAGGAATATTCTATGTGATATCAGCAAACTGATAGTATCTACTAATTACTGTAGATCAGGGGTGTCAAACTGCCGGCTTGAGGGCCGGTTGCATCATGCAGAGGCCTTGCCCACCCCTGCTCCAGCAATGAGAAAAATGTCACGATACATCGTGACATGTCATGTGACACGGCGAGTTTGACACCCATGCTGAATATGTTTACGAGATATAAACCGAGGACTTTTAACATCAAGATCAGGTCTGAAAGGCATGCAGAAAAATGTCAAAGAAGTAGACATGAGGCATTTGAACACATTTTAGAATGTTATACAAGTAGAAGTGTTAAACTACCGGCCCATGGGCCGGTTGCATCATGCTGAGGCCACACCCACCCCAGCTCCAGCAATGCAAAAAAAGTCATGATACGTCATGACATGTCACATGATGCGGCAATTTTGACACTTTCTTTTTAATTGAAAAGTTTTACAAAATTTAAATAATAACCCCCCCCTCTCCCCATCAACCCTCCCCCCCCAGACTTCCCAAAGCAGAATACAGGGTATTACATATAGCAATCTTATGCAAACATATGCTAAATATCTATTACGATAACAAACCTTCCACCCTTTCACTCCCTTATAACAAAACTAAAGTAATTATAATAACACTTCTATAATTGTTAAGAATTATTCATATGCTATTTGAAACTTTTTAGTCCCATATTTGTTTTGAATATAATCAATCCATCTTTTCCATTCCAAAATATATTTTTCTTGTGACTGTTCTTTCAAATATGCTGAAACTTTTGCCATTTCAGCTATGTCCATTACTTTAAGTATCCATTGTTCTATTGTAGGTAAATCTTCTTTCTTCCAATGTTGCGCCACCAGCAGTCTGGCTGCCGTTATTAAGTGTAACATTAATTTAGTTTCTATAACAGTACAATCCGAAATAATCCCCAATAAGAATAGCTGCGGAGTAAATCTTATTTTTTTCTTAAAAACTTTCTGAAAAATCCACCATATTTTTATCCAAAAGGCTTTAACATTTTTACATGTCCACCATATATAATAATAAGTTGCCTCTTCACTACCACATCTCCAACACTTAGGTGGCTGATTTGGATACACACATGCTAACTTTTCAGGATCTAAATGCCATCTATAAAACATCTTATAAAAATTCTCTCTTAAGTTTTGTGCTTGTGTAAATTTTACATTTCTAACCCAAATTTTTTCCCAAGTATCCATCATTATGGGCTCTTGAATATTCTGAGCCCATTTTATCATACAATCTTTAACTAACTCCGATTCTGAATCAATCTCTATAAGAGCATTATATAACCTTTTTATATGCGATTTACTTTGATCTCTAATTTGCTTTATCAAATTTTCATCAACTTTTATTATACCAATTTTCTGATCTTCTTTCCATCTAGCTTGTAATTGTATAAACTGAAACCAAGTCTGTACTATCTTTTCTTCCTTTAAAACATTTAAAGGTTTCAGTTTCAAAATATTCCCTTCCATCCTAAGAAGTTCTTTATAAGTAATCACATCTTGTTTCTGTTCCACATTTATATTTCCTATTGCATGTCTAGGTATTTCCCATATAGGTATTTTATTATTTAATATATATTGGTACTTTTTCCAAACTCGGAACAAAGCGTTCCTTAAAATATGAGTCTTAAAAATATTATCCACCTTTTTGTCATAAAATAAATACGCATGCCATCCATACAATAAATCATACCCCTCAATATTCAATATTCTTTCATCTGTTAAATTGAACCAATCACTAATTGTTGATAACACAACTGCATCATCATATAATCTCAAATTGGGCATCTTCAAACCCCCTCTCTCACATGCATCTTGCATTATTTTAAGCTTTACTCTCAGTCTTTTCCCTGCCCAGATAAATTTATTAATACCTTTTTGCCACTCATTTAAATTTGCATCTTTCTTAAGTATTGGTATCATTTGGAACAAAAATAAAAATTTTGGTAAGACATTCATCTTCACGGCTGCTATTCTCCCCAACCAAGACAATTGTAATTTTTTCCAACTATCAATCTCCTTTTGTACTTTTTGCCATAACAATTCATAATTGTTTTTATATAATTTCACATTCGATGCTGTGATATATACCCCCAAGTATTTAACCTTTTTTACTATTTCAAATCCTGTTGATTTTTCTAACGCTTCTCTTTGTTTTATGGTCATATTTTTTGTTAATATTTTAGTTTTTTGCTTATTAACTTTAAATCCAGAAACTTGTCCATATTGTATTATCACATCCAATAATTCTAAAACCGATTGAGTAGGTTGACTTAAAGTAACAACCAAGTCATCTGGACACTTGTGTTATACAGATAGACCTTGACTTATGACCACAATTGAGCCCAAAATTTCTGTTAAGTGAGACACTTGTTAAGTGAGTTTTGCCCCATTTTACAATCTTTCTTGCCACAGTTGTTAAGTGAATCACTGCAGTTGATAAGCTAGTAACCCAGCTGTTAAGTGAATCTGGATCTCCCATTAACTTTGCTTGTTAGGAGGTCACAAAAGGGGATCACATGACCTTGACACAGCAATGGTCATAAATATGAACCAGTTGCCAAGCATCTGAATTTTGAACACATGATCATGGGGTTGCTACAAAGGTTGTAAGTATGAAAAATAGCCATAAGTCACATTTTTTATTGCCATTGTAACGGTCACTAAACAAACTGTTGTAAGCTGAGGACTACCTGTACAAAAACATTGTTCAACAATATAGAAGCAGTTTTCCACTGTACTGTGTTATACATAAATACATCACATTTTAGCTGAACATATAAATGTGCATCATAATGTACACATCATATCAAAACATCTATACTGTCCTAAACCTCTATGAACTACAATTATAAACTCTCAAGGTTTGTTTTATATTTTTATTTAATCCAGATTACATTTCAGTGAGGCCATCTTAAATGTTAACCAAATGACACTTGTGGCCCAGAAAATATGCTGAACTGAAAATTATTTGAAGTGGAGCTTAAAGAAATCACCATGGTGCAGTTACTAACATGTGGAAGTAATTACTTCTATTTTCAAGCAGATGCTTACGTTGACCAATTCGCTAGTGGAATATGGCCCACTTTGCTATGTGGAAATTAAAGAGTATTCCAGCGGTATGATGCAATTGGAAGGCAGCTTAAATAAACATGCAGTTGTAAGAAGTAAAAGTACAGTTCAGAGTTGTTACTTTTGAAGTGAAAATACAATATATGCCATCTGAAATCTATAGAAACTCCAATATGAATGGCAAAGAACTCAGAGTAGAGCCATAGAAAATGGAATATATACTATTTACAGCATTATGCTTCCATCTAAATTATTGTTTTATTTATATTAATATATATGTATTTATTATCAATTAAAACAGTTTCCAAGAAAAGAATTGATTTCATGAAAACAATGAAGGTGGCATGATTGAAAAAGTTATGAATGATTCATACACTTATCAATCACTCATATTTTTCAAATAAAGGTAAAGGTAAAGGTTCCCCCGGACAAGCGTGCTAGTCGTTTCCAACTCTAGGGGCCGGTGCTCATCTCCGTTTCACAGCCGAAGAGCCAGCACTTGTCCGAGGATGTCTCCGTGGTCATGTGGCCGGCCTGACTAGATGCCAAAGGCGCACGGAACGCTGTTACCTTCCTGCCATAGTGGTCCCTATTTTTCTACTTGCATTTTTACGTGCTTTCGAACTGCTAGGTTGGCAGAAGCTGGGATGAGTAACAGGCGCTCACTCTGCTATGCGGCACTCGGGATTCGACTCGCCAAGCTGCCGATCTTCTGATCGACAAGCTCAGCGTCCTAACCCACTGAGCCACCGCATCCCTATTTTTGAAATATAATACTATAAATTAGCAGTGTAAATTATTTTTTAGTTTGATTTTTAAACTAAAGATCTTCCATGAGATTATTTGCATGTTATGATTTACAAGTGTAATTTGCAAAAATGTGAAATACATTGAATAAATATATAAATATTTCTTAACAGCAATAATATGGTATATTAAATAGTAAGGAAGTATAGAACAGCAGCAAAGATTCATACTGCAATTGTAAGTTCCAAAACAGCACAGTGTTTTTGAAACATTAAGTTTATTTAAAATAAAATTATTTAATAAATACAGTTTGAAAATGCAGCAAAATCCCCAACTATCAGGAATTTAGAAAACAGAAACAAAGCAGAAAATGTTATACTACAATGGAGCAGTCCAAAACAATATATATGCTTTATTAAAATATATATTGTTGAAAGTGCAAACTATTATGTTCTATCTCTTCATGAAAGAAGTTTGGAAAAAATCCTACCTGTTCTGCAAAATTCAGCAAGAATCACCATTGTATGAAGGCTGCAGTTTATAAGAACCATGTGTCAGCTCAGATGTAAAAGGGATGGGATACTACTCATTTAAGTCAAACACCGCTAAGAATCTGACTGTGTTATTACACAGTAACAGGCGTTGGCCTGCAGCCTTCCCCTTCACTGTTTAAAACATTGTAAATCTAAGGAAAAGGAGAAAGCCCAAATTTGCCAGAGCAAACCATTTCAACACATAGGCTTATACATTTATATTCAACACTAATTTTAGATGTAACTCAAAAAAGCTTAAACAAGAATGTTTTTCAGGGGCGAAGATGGTGAGCTTTAAAAAACTAAAAACCTCCTACAGCATTTCAGCAATTAATTACGACTGGCTGTTATAATATCTGCATAGCATCAACAACTAATGCCTTTTTTGTCCTATCTTTTTGAGATCTGAAACCTGAAAGTGGGGGAGAGGGGGCAGTCTTGTTGTCATGTCAGTAAAAATGGCCTGCCTGCCTCTGTGACACAACTCAGCTGAGCTTGGCTAGACTTGTATGAGAGATACCGGTAATCAGGAAACTCAGGGCTAAAGGCCAAACTGGGCCTTTCCAGGACTGAAAAATGTCCTAGAAAAAGGAAAGAGCTTAGGAATAAAATGGTAGCTTCAGAGTTTCCAAGCAAAGCTGAGAAACAGGCATATGTCCCTTGAAGAATGTACATGGCAGAAAATAGCAAAGCTCTGCATTGCAACACGTAAGTCTAATGAATGCATGCTAGAACTGCATAAAACAAAAATAAGAATGGGATCAAATGGGGCTATGCTTTATCCCAGACATCAATTCTGGCTGTACACCATGGATCTTCCCAAAAATAATAATGTTCTTGTAAGTTCCCTCTCAATGTTTGGATGTTGAACATTTTGTTACAAAATTCACATTGTGGCTAAAGATAAAAACAATAATAAAACATCTACATTCACCGTGAGGACTGCAATGGGCAGAAGACTCTCAGAGTCCATCCGTAAATACCAACTAGCAGACAGACAACATGTTCAAAAACTCCTTAATCTCACAAAACATGGACAGATTCAGCCATAGTTTCAACTGGGGAACTATAAACGACAGGCCAAGCTAAATCCAAAAATGTAAGGGGATTCCTGGAAGCTTAGCATTTAGACAAGTCAGCCATCAATAAGACACAGAGAAATAAACCATATTTATACACCATTCAAAAGAAACAAATAAAGCTATCGATAGTAAATATTAATATGTCCTAGAAACAGTGCTGATAAACCCCAAATGAACTTTGAACTATTAAATTTTAAAAGCGCTGTGGAATACAAATATTAAAAGTAAGAGGATGTGAGACGATTGATTTTTTTTTTCCATCCAGAAGATGAAGTAAGAAAGAGGCCTTCTCTGGATTCCCTGACAAAAGTAACAGAGCATTTTTGTGGTGGCAGCCAATGAATAAATGGAATACCCTCTGCAGAGAGGCTCATTACCATCCTTTTGGTGGCAGGTGAAGATCTTTTTATTTTATTATTTTATTTTCTCAGCTTTTTAAAATTGCACTATAATTCATATTGTTTTAGATTTTTGACAACCATCAGTATGTATTTGTATTGAGATGTATTTGAATTATATAGTATTTTATTTGATCAGATATGTTTTAACTGTTTTATTACATACCACTCTGAAAGCTTCAGCTATTAGTAGTTTAAAGGTTTAAATATACATATACACATACATACATACACACACACACATACACACACACAGTTGCTGTCTCTTCCTTGATCCCGTAGTCGGTACGGTCCGTTCTCCCATGTCCTCAATCATCATAGCTTCCAGCTGTACTGGCATACAAGAATCCTTGCCTAAAGGAGAAATGTCATCTGTGGTTTACCGGATTAGTTTAGTTGCAATGATTGTACAAGCAACTATGTCGGGGAAACTGCAAAGCGCCTGCAGACAAGGATTCACGCACATGAGTCAGCAGTCAGGCAAAATGAACACCGGTCCCAAGTTTGGACATATATGACTGAAAACAACCATACATTTAACTTTGCAGGGGCCGAGGTCATCACCCAGGATTCGACAAAGGGCAGCCACCTGCTAAAGGAAGCCTGGCTGTCTGACCAGTATTCTATTAAGCGGCATGTTGACCTGTTACTGGCATATCAAGCGCTAAGACATGAGCAATCGCGCAGGGGGCCAGAAAGGGCAAATTGACAACTACCCCCCACCCGTGTAATCACTCAGGATAGAAAGGTGAGGGACCCTGAGTACACATCAACTGATATGCCAGTATATATGTATATATGTAAATAGCCAAAGGATGGTGCTATGAAATCACATTTTTTCTGTATGATTCCTGATTGGCTATGTTCCCCAGGTGGTCAAGTCTATTCAAAATATAAAAACATATACTATTTTACATAAAACATTTATTTACAGTAGAGAGGTAAAGGAAAAAAGGAAAATAGAATTCACAAGTGGATTGATTAATAAATACATAGGTTTTAACCCAGAAGCAGCACATTTCATACTGAAAAGAGACAGCAGTGAATATTTAGCAGTTTTAATTTAAAAATAATTACTACTTCCTTCCTGCATTATAGAGAAATTCCTAAGTTACCACAGATAAATTCTTAATTTACCAGAAAGACTGGAGAGAGGTGGCTGGAGTCAACATTAAAGGAACATCACTGAAAACAAATGCTTGCAAGTTTACAGTGCATGAAAATAATCTTGCGTGATGGTCTGTGACCACTTTGGAGAGCTATTTAATTACATTTGCTGAATTGGAATATTATGCTGCCAAAAAGAAAGAAATGTTTAAACTAGCAACAAGAAGAGTGAAAATTTCAATGTGAGTTTGTATAAATACAGGGATCTGGTACCCTGCCATTCCCTGCCTTCCTGGACTCCATAATGTGCCACTGCCCACAGTACCCCGCTGCCCCTCCACGGCCTCCAGCAGCCCACCTGGGGCCTCTGTCAGCCATTCTATGGCTTCTGTGGAGATGTCAGCCCTCTGTCAGTCCTCCACTGGCTTCCACTGAGCTGCCCAATGCCTCCCCTGGCTCTCCTGTGGTTTCTGCTGACCCACCTGAGGCCTCCATTGACTCTCTTATAGCCACCACCATATTAGCCATGCTTCCTACTGCCTGCCTGCAGCACTGCTCCCTCCACACTCCTTACCTGGTATTCCCATCTTTCCTCACTTAACAGCCCACATGGCCTGGGATTACAATGGCAACCTGGACTGCCAGGATTGCTTTCATTAAGCAATGTACTCGTGTAACATCATGTTTTATGACCCTATTGCTTAGCAACAGCAATCTTGATCCCAACTGCTACCATAAATCAAGGACTACCTAAACTTCAGAGGGGAAGGTAAGCTATCCTGTGGTGTATGTTTTTATGTTCTATGATTTGGATCTCAGAAAGAAAGGATGGGATCAAACTTTTGTTTAGAAAAAATATCTCATCTGCTCCCCAGTTTTTGTTGTTGTTTTCTTAGTTTCCTAACACTCCTATGAGATAGATTAGATTGAAAGATAATGGCTGGCTCAAAATCATTCAATTACTTTTATGGCTGAGTAGAGATTTGAAACTGAATGTCCCAGGTGGACTCCAGTACTGTTATCTATTATAGCCCATCTGGACTTAAATAATCACTTATTGTTTAATTCAGTAATCCTTGTTTTTATTAGTAGCATCAATCTAATGTTTCTATGCTTTTTGTTATAAAAGAAAACAGTTGGATTTACTATTGGAATTTTGATTTTATTTATTTGCTAAATTTATATCCTACCTTTCATAAAGCTCAATGTTTATACAGCACCGCCTCTTCCTATTTTCCCCAATAACAAACGTGTAAGGTAGAGGACAGGAAGGCCTGGAGGAACATTGTCCATGGGGTCGTGATGGCTCGGACACGACTTTGCAGCTAACAACAACAAAGGTATATTGGGCTAAGAGAGACTGACTACCCAAAGTTACCCAATCAATTTATGGAGCTGAGGATGGACTAGGATTAAGTTTCCCCACTCCTATCCAATACTTTCTCTACTACACCATACTTGTTTCCTGCAAGCAGCTAATTACAGGTAGTCCTTGACTTATGACCACAACTGAGCTGAAAATTTGTGAGTGAGACAGTTCTTAAATGAGTTTTGCTCATTTTACAACCTTTCTTGCCACAGCTGTTAAGTGAATCACTGCAGTTGTTAAGTTAGTCGTTAAGTAAATCTGGCTTCCCCATTGACTTTGCTTCTCGGAAGGGCACAAAAGCTGATCGCACGACACCAGGATACCGCAACCGTCATAAATAAGAACCAATTGTCAAACCTCTGAATTTGGATCAGGTGACCATATGGATGCTGCAACAGTTGTACATGTTAAAAATGATCGTAAGTCACTTTTTTCAGTTGTGTTGTAACTTCCAAATGGTCACTAAACAAATGGTTGTAAGTTGAGCACTACCTGTATATGCCATATTATATTATGCTTATCTGTTAAAGCATTTGTTTTTATTGTTTATTTTAACTGGGCAACTATGGAATTTAGTTTCCATAGTTCAATAACTGCTGTGTTGCTTAGATTCTTTGTAAATAAAAGTAATTAATTGTTTTGAAAAAAAATGTCATATGATTTTATAGACTCTATTTTGAAATTTTACATTGATATTCCTTATTTTATTTAAAAATATATATTTTATTTAAGCATTTGTGTAAACCAGTCTCCAAACTTGTTAATTCACTTCAAATCTCCTATAATTTCAGCCACAAAGGAGAGCAGAAACAGCTTCTAAGCTCTCAGTTACAATGAATTTCTATATTATTAAGAGTAGGTAACCAGTCAAACAGGTTCTTATCCACATCCAGTTCTCTTGTTGAATTTTCACCGTCAGATAGCCATGAATAATGTACACAGTAGTATTACTTTACATCCCAGCTGAATAGTAATATAACACAATATGACTGAAAAATTCAAGAACAAAGCAAATAAGTACAGCTGATCATTGGAAACATACTTAATCTCAGCTTTAGTTAAAGGGTCTGTAGAATCAAGAGTGATATTAAGTGTGCCTGTTTAAAGAAGAACTTGCACTAAAAAAACTTGTTTTCCTACCTGTTGAAGCATCTCTTCTGTAGCATTAAGCTTCAGCTGGTGCCCTTCAAGGCAAACTTCTAAGTCTCTGATTTTTTCTCCTTGGGCTTCAACTTGGTCTGTGAGAACACTCACCTGTAATATAAGAATAAGGATGAGGTTATCTGTAGCAGTAGCAACAACAGTGGCAATAGTAACCACATAAAAATACTAACACTTTCAGCAGTCAGATCTGTTTTTTTTTTGGGGGGGGGGACACAATCATATTAAAGTTTTCCAATTAATTTCATGTCTGAGAAAGGATTTGAACCCCACCTCCCCACAGACCTAGATCTGTCTTCTATATCACATACCTCTTAACCCATCTGCAAATATTACAAATTGATTGTTAAAAAAGTTTGGCTATGTTCAAAAACAATATAATTCTCACCTTAAAAGCCACTACTTCGCACTTTAAAAATGAATCAACAGGATTTTTAATTAATTTAAAAAAGGGGAAAATGATCTGTTAAAAATTGACCTGAAGACCATGCACCAGTATTTACATTAAACACTCCTTCGAAGGAAAAAGCCTCTGTAGAAACCCTGTTAATATTTTAAGCAGGCTTTGAGCAAGCAAAGTCCTTTCAGCTTTTGCCAATTTTCCCCTTAAAAGCAGGAAAAACACAAAGCAAAAAACCTTTCAGGAAGCTAACCAATAACCGTTCTTCTTACAAGAAAAGCTCACCTATCAAATAAAGCTTCTCTAACTTACACAACACAGTACACAAAAGACATGTCCTAGTACTGTCAGTGTTCTAGTTCTCACCAGTTCAAAGTATACAAGCTTGAACAAGAACAGAGAATTTATGCCATGAAATGGCCACAAAAGAGAGAATTATTATTACTCAGAGATTTATAGAAAAACATTATTAAGAAATAAATAACTCCATTCTAAAAGAAATTAGGAAATACAATAAGACCTTTGTTTTCTTTAAAAAAGCAGCTTTTGTAATCCATCTGAAAATGTAGTTATAATATGATTATAATTATCATATGATAAATGGGGATTCACACCATTCAGATTTCTTTTATCTTTATATAACTTAAAATCTGGGATAAATTGATTGAAGAGCTTTGTGGATTTGCTATCTCCTTCCTTCTTTTGGACAGGATTGGTATTAATAAACGAACTATTGCAGAATGATGGGATTAGTGACATACCTTTTGTACTAGTACATAATTATAGGTTTTCTAAAGTAATGTAGATTTAAGGAGAAAGTTGTTGACTGTGCATGCAAACATTGGTTACAGATTCTTTTCATAAACAGGTATCCTCTCGGTTTAGGATTTTCCCATTAGTGTCCTACAGCTTTCTCTAGCTTTACCTGACCATAACTGAGACAACGTAAAGCATGTTGTGTCATTCTTACATTGACACAATGCCTGTACAATTCTAAAAGATATTAATAAGTCACTTGTGGGAATCCTGGTTTGGTCTGAAGGAACATCAACCTTAAACATTTTTAGTTGCAATCAGAACACCATGTTTTTATTACTATATGTACTGTACTATAGGTACAAAAGTTCAGGTATTTCATATTCAGTGAGTAAAAATGCTGCAATTGATTTTATGAAAATGAAAATATTTCTAATAAGAGGCCTATTAATAATAATTAGATGCATTATAAAATCTCTTGCATTAGCCAAATTGTACAAACTATTGCAAAATAATTGAATCAATTATTACTTGCAGCGCAAATGTACTTTTGCAAATAATGTCATATTTCTACATGATGCACTATTTAGGCAGTGCCTCATAAAAGAAACATTAATGACTTGCACCTGCTTTTCTAAATGCGAAATAGATACTAGAGCAGGAAATAAGAGATGCAATTCACAAATAATATTTTAATTACTTCATCTTCAATTAACTATCATGAACATTTAAGGCCAATGGAAGGATAAATGACCATGCTCGTAAAAATAATAGGGACAAGATTACCTTGTGGCACAGTTTAAGAAGTGCAGTTCTATCATGGAAGATGCTGCTTCTATCATGGAAGATACATTCTCCAAGAGGCAAATAGATCTGGCCTTTTGTCTTTCTCTTGGATAATGTTCTAGTACTCATATTTTCCCCAAAATAAGACCAGATCTTATATTAATTTTTGCTCCAAATGACGCATTAGGGCTTATTTTCCAATTAGGTCTTATTTGGGGGGGGGGAATACGATACTATTTTGGGGAACACAAGGTATTAACAAGAATCTTGAGGGAAATGAGCAGTCTAGAAACATGAGAAATAAAATAAAAAAATAAAATAAAATAAGGAAAACCCTTTATACTTTTTGGAGAAAATTAAGAATACTGTAGCTAAATTCCCAAGTTTGGAAACAACTGTATATATCTTTTTTGTCCAGATAAAACAGAAAATGAAGATGTTTTCTGTTCTGACCTTTAAAGCCCTTAAGGGCATTGCTTCAGGCTACCTGATGAACTGCCCAATCCCTCTAGGACAAGCCCATCTTAGATATGTTGACACAGAGGGCCTACTTTCAACCTTGTTGGTCAAAGAACTCTGGGGGAGGGATAAGACACCCCCTAGCTCCTGTCTACCACGCAGTTCTTTCAGCAGTTCCAATCTTCTTCTTTGCACTCTGATACAGGTGACTCTGAGGGCAGATAAACCTCCAAGTGGCCTCAAGACCTCACAGGGAGAGTGCTAATGACCTGATGACTGCAAAGAAATATAATCCTTCCAATCACTACCACCCATCCTGTCAGAACTAATCCTTCCATCGACCACACCATCCTGCCAAAACTGATGAAGCTTCTTGGATGAGAAGTGAAACGTCTTCCTCAAGGGGAAGAGAAAAAAAACAGTCCAAAGCACCTTTGAGACAATTCTGAATATCAGGACCCAGAAGAAGAGCCTTCTCTGCTGCAGCACCTGCCCTTTGTAACATCTTACCCTCTAAGATGTCCTTGCCTTCCTATCCTTCCCCAAGAGCCTGAAGACCTGGCTCTGCTGATTGGCCTGGGGATCAAATGGGGAAGTTCCAGGTGGCTGCTGGATTGATGACAGACTCCACTTCCCCTCCTTGCTGTCTACTCTCCACCCATCCATCCTTTTGGTTATCATATTGATGTATTCTCATTGTGTTCTTTTTTGTTGTTTATTTTACTGTTCTATTATTTTGCTTCTGTTCAGTTTATACTCTTTTCATTTCTTCCTTTTTAAAAAGGCGAAAGGTTTGTACGATCTGAAGAGAAACCAGAGTATCCTTCCTTTTTAAGCCACCTAGAGTAGCCCCACAGCAAGATAGACGGCAAATAAATTTAACAAACAAACAAACAAATGAGGAAAAACAAATGAAGGAAAACACATTGCACCATAATTGTAACTTTTGCATGTTTGTTTTATCCTGTTTTATACTACAGTTGCTTGATAAGTCTTTTTTCCCTATATGATGGGAAAAGAGATTAGCATTGACCTGAGCTAGGAAACAGGTTCTTAGCAGCCACAAAAAGAAGAGGCTCATGTTAATGTGAGACAAACAAGAAAAAAACAAGACAGCCAAGGCTTTGCCAAGGAATTCAAGAGAACTGGTATAGTGAAGGATATTGAACTTTTCAATAAATTCCATAAACCTATTTCCATAAATCGTAATTGGCTGCAAAAACAGCAACTTTTACAACAAAGCTTACACTCCAAACCCAGACATTGCATTAGGGTTCTTGCGAGGTGCTAATGTAGTCCAAAAGTAAAGGACACAATATCTAAAATCTGCATGGAAGAGACTTAGCAATTTGTGGCTCGGCCAGCCCACTCCAGACTGGGCAAAAGCACTCGCATGTGTATTCTCTAGGGTCATGGGTGAGCTTAACTGCAACCTACCACCCAAAGGTTGAAGTAGAAGCGAAAGCGTGGGAGATTACATTTGATAGTTTGGAGCACAACCCGCCACTCTCCCCACTTAAAAAATAAACGGCCGCGGGGTCTTTTCAACAGCCTGCTTGGCTATTTACTCCGAATGAAAAAACTATTTTCATAAATCATTCCAGGACTTTATTGAAAGTCCAGGGCCAGTAGATAGCTGGATTTGATGGTTTGTATGTTTGCTTATTTTCCATTACTGCTTTTGTAAAATGCCAAGGGAGTACTTTGGAAAGAATGCTCCAAGGATTGGCATGAGAAATAGCCATTCATCTGCCAGGGTTGATAACAAACCAATACAAGAAGTGCAATAATTTTGGTAAATGGACAATCTAGCCAGGTCATTTGTCTCTCACACCCTTATATCTATAGTATGGTAGATGAATCCACCATTATAGCAGAAATCCAGCAGATGGAAAACTGAAGTTCTCATTTATTGCTCCTTTAGCAATGATTAGCTTAGGCAAGATGAACCAGTATGGAAGCTTTTAATATAGGAAGCTGATTTTACACAAGGACACAAAAGACTGCACTGATAAGTTACATTGACTTGTACAAGTGTATGACTCTTAAGACTATCTTAAGTTGCTCTAAAAAGAATAAAGTGGTTTAATCGTTCTACAAGCCTAAACTTCTTTCATATGTAGCAGCTAGGTGATTCATCTTCTGTAAAAATCAGGACATACTGTATCTGAAGAAAATGAATATGAAATTATTTTTGACGCCACCATGACTATCAAATGAATCAATGTATTTCATACTTTTTAACAAGAGGTTAAATTACTTCCAAATTAGTGCCAAGAAAATCCCATGGCTATATCCCAATAGTTATCAGGAGGAAGACTTTGTTATGGTATAATCAATGCAAGGTTATGTAAATTCCATACCTGCAATATGAGAGATTCTTTATCACCTTCTAATCTTGTCAGACGTTCTTGATACGTCTCATTACTGGTGGAAGTATGATGATTCACCTGGGACTGAATAGAAGAAAAAGTTTAGAGCACAGGTAACAGAAACATAATTACAGTGCTGGGATTCAAATATGTGAAAAACCGGTTCTCTGTGTGGATGCCGCTTCTGGAAGTCCATTCTGGGCCTGGGCAACAAAAAAATTAACTACCAGTTCTGCCGAAGTGATGCAAACTGGCTGAATCCCACCACTGCATAATTATTATACGTAATTAATCTAGATATTCCATTTTAATGAATGTAATTGTTGTGTAAAGCTAGATCTTTCCATTACTAGAAACGAGAGAGAAAGAGAGTGGCACAGAAAGGATGCAACAAGGTTTTTTTTTTGGCTCTGTGTGTGCCGTTGTTCTATCTTATTCGCAGGATATTATATAGGACCCAAATAGGTAAATATCAGACTAGACTAGCCATGGGAAGGACATGGAGAAAAGTTGTGTAAATACAGTTAAAACAAGGTCAGGTCATTCTCAAGATTTAGCTGTTGATGGAACACACAAGCCAAAAAAATAACTCTTGCCTGAACCAGAGGGTTGTTAGTTATACCTTTCAGTAAAAAAGATTAACTTGCTTTAAAATAGGCCTGGAATGGGTGGTAACAAAGATGTGTCATGGCTAATGAAAGGAAGTTTGAATCATCACATTTCTCTATCAAAACAGAGGCAAACATAAGCAAAATATAGTTATTAGGAGCACTTCTGTTATTCTTTCTGCTGTGATCAACTTGGTTGCTGTGAACAAAACTAGGAATATAGGCCATTAATTTATTGCCCTCCAGCTCCTAGAGAGTTGATCTAATTAGGATACAAAATGCCAGACTTCAAGTTCAGCAACTTCCCCTAAGCTAGCAATGGAGCAAATGGAGGCATCCATATGTTAATCTGCAGAAGTTCTCAAATCAATATAATAAACCTCTCCAATTCCTGGCCTATTTTCCAATTGTCATATATTGACTTCTTCTTCCAGAACAAAACATAATTAATAAAGAAATCTTTAGTGAAAGTTCCTGAATGAAGCAAATTATACTGTCAACTTTATAAATGAGCATGGCTGGCTGTAGCCATCTTCCCTATTCATTTTTGGTTGACACATAGGAGGGAGGGTGGATTGCCAGATGCATTGATAGTCTAAATAAACTTTTATGCCATGGGAACCAAGGTCATCGGCTGCTTCTGAGACTGCAGGCTGGGCGTTGCATAAAAAGCCCGCCAAAAAGATGTATTGGGGAACGTTGCTTGCATAGCTTTAGGGGTGGGATTTCTTAACTTTTTATTGGGGGATTGTTACGTGTGTCTTCAGACTTGGTTTCACTTTTGACGTGCTGATACTTTGTAAGTAATAAACATGTTCTTTGAGGAATTTGCAAGCCTCCGAGTTCTGCTTTATTTGTCTCTGTCTGTCGGAACCATGACATCATATGTCCAAGTAGCCACTATATCCAAGTTCCTCTATGACATCCTGAAATTATACTTGCATTAGAAAACTAAGGTGCCATGGAAAAAGGCCAAAGCCCATCTTAGTCCAGCATTTTATTTCACATTTGGGCCTCTGAGGTGGTCACAAGCAGGAGATGTGCTCTTCTCCTGTTCCTGTTTCTCTATGGCTGGGTTTTTGGTTGTCTGTACTGCAACTTGGTGGTAATCTTGAGTTTCAAGACTAATAGCCTGTGACAGTTCTAACTTCTGTTAATTTCTCCAGTATTCTTTGTAAAGCCATCCAATTTAAAAGATATCATCATGACCTATGTTATCTAATTCCACAGATTTATTATACTCTGTGTGAAGAAGTGCTTTCTTTTAGTTATGCTAAATCTCCTTCAAATCAGTTTTATTAGTTCTTGATCAGATTTCGTCCTGCCTATGTTCCCTCAGTGTCCTGTAGTGGTATAATATTGGCAGTTTGATTTTCAATCCTTTTTTTCCCCACTCAGTCTTCACAAGCTTCACAAATAACATTGGGAACAAGCAAGCACCAGTGCACACTCTCTTGAAAGTATCTATGCAGATTCTCAGTCATCCAGGTCATGGTAGTCCCCAAAGTGCTTTAAGAAAAAACAAAGTCCAGTAGCTTTTGAAAAAGCACTGTTGGGTCCCTTGAAAGTAGAGTCTATGACAGGGGTAGGCAACCTTGGCTCTTTTATGACTCGTGGACTTCAACTCCCAGAATTCCTGAGCTGGCTCAGGAATTCTGGGAGTTGAAGTCCACGAGTCATAAAAGAGCCAAGGTTGCCTATCCCTGGTCTATGAAAATTAAGATATCTAACTGTCAAGAAAAATGCTCTACAATATCTTCAACCTTCTAAGAAGCTTGACTTCATAATAAATCAGAAAAATCCTAATTAGCCAAACCTAAGAGATAAAAAACCAAATTCTGTATAATGGACAGGGTGTATAGTAAGCAGAAAAGCAAGGTGCATTTTGAATGCTGCAATACATTTTTCCTAGCTTATTTTGTTCTGGAAAAAATCATTCTACATTAAGCCATAAATAGATAAAGTATTACAATGCTTCCTACTCTCATTTAAGCTCCAAAATATTCCAGACTGAAACTACATTAGCTAAAATCCACATGAGATGAAGTAATCAAGGAAAAAAACATCAGCTCTGCCAAAGCATCAGCTACTACCGGCCTTAATAAAAATAGGCAAACATAGTCCAGACAAGTTCATCTATTAAGTAAACAGCTGCTCTGTTTCAGTCTTAAAAGTATGCAAGTATCTATAGCAAAACTAATGACAAGATAAAACATAGAAGCACACCCCAAAAGAGTATGTGTGTGGATGAAGCTTGAAGCAAACAGTCATGATTATACAAGACAAATATCTTATGGCCAATCAACTAGTGTTAAGATAATTATGAGATTTTTTCAGCATCTGGTTGCTACATGTTTATGTTTTAAAGAGCTGGTAACTGTTTACTGGCTATGTTTAAAAGAATGTTATATTCTAAGGGCAGATATCTTCCTTGAGCTACACATTGATCCCAGCTAACTCAAAAACTTTCCCAAAGGACTACAGAGTTGCAGGAAGTACAGAAGAGAGGGAAAACAGCTGGGACTGTCATTCCAGGCTCATAATGCAGAATTGGAATAAGGGTTACATCAGAAATCACTTCAGAGAAAATGTAGAATGCAGAGATATCATATCAATCACACTCCAGAGACCTCTATGATTATTTGGAGATCTAGCGGCATATGTTTTCTTTATACATAGAATGCCAAATATCTGCTATACTGTCTAAAATATTGATACATGGAGCTTTCAGTCTGATAGCCATGTCTTCTTTCTCTAAGTTACTTAATGGTAAAGTCCTCCAAAGGGCCTCTGAAATGTTGAAAGAGCATATATATCCCTTCTAATAACTTTATGAGATATCTTAGGGTGAGAGAAATAATTACGCTGATGGTTGAATTTCAGAATTTGAGCCAAAATCCACTCAGGACTGGTCCAACACTAACTGTAACATCTCACTGGCTATCCTCCTTGATAACATCATTCCCACATACTGATACAGAGCAGCAGGATTCCATGACCTAGGACATCGTATTCTCAACACAGAGTATGAGAGAATGGGTGAAGTCATTTGAGAACAGAAGAGATTTTCAGTTAAGACTATTTAGAAATGGAAGAACAAAGGATAAAGAAATCAAAAAGGAACGTCAACGTTGTACAGTGTATGACAAGGACAAGTTGATCAGCCATGATTCTAAGTCCAGCCCACCTTGAATTCCTGTGACTCTTTTCTACCACCAATTTGCTTGGGCTGTTAGTAATTCAGATTCTTGTAGAGAGCTTAAGCTTGCAATACATATTTATACCCATTTTAATTGCCTGGATCTCCTGATTTCCCTGGAGCTTGACAGTAGCCTTCCAATTTCAATTGCTGACTATGGTAATAATAAACGATGATGGGAGATGAAGACCAGTATCACTAGGAAGGAGAACATATACATGGCAACTGATTTGATAATACACTAGTAACTTTGTTCACAAGTATATACTAAACTCATGATCAGGAAGGAACCTTCCAAAGTGTTCTATTAATTGGGGCTGCCCTGGAACCTAAAATGCATTGACATACACTGAAGCAATTCCACATAGCTATTTTTTTAAAAAAATGTTCAATTAACTTGTCTGCTCCAACTTCAAAAACTTTTAGATTTCTGCCTCTATTAAGAATGAAGTGCTAGATAATGGAATAGGTCAAAAACAATTTTTTTTAAAAGCCAACAACAAAAACCTCTAGCACTTGATTAAGAAAAAAAAGTCTTTGTGTGATAGGATGAGGACTACTGAATACTGGTTCTAATTTTCAATCAATAGTTATTTCAAATCAGATCAGAGGCCATGAAAAAAGAAGCAAGATTACAGGAGATGGAAAGAATTACACATATACACCAACATACTAATATTGTTTATTCATACACTAGTAGTACCACAGTCAGTGACTGTTTTCATTATTGTATTTGTTTGCCATTAACACATTATGATTCAATGCTATGTGGTTCTTTTGGTTTATTGTTTTTGCTATTGTTTTTCTGCTGCACACTGCTCACACTGTTGGATTTGGGTGGCCCCATAAGTCCATACAATAAAATAATAAAACAAATTAAAAAAATCTCTTTGTCTCATAATTTCCCTTTTTGACAGCACTTTCTTTTGCAAACCACTATGTTATTTTTCAATTTACCATCCTCTTTCTTGTTCTCACTTGATTCATTCTTGCTTAATTCTCTTCCAATTAGTTCATTTGCCTTTCAGTTCCTCTTTCCCCACTCTTTCTCTGACTCTTTCATAAGTAATTATACTTCATTACTTCATGTAGAGACAATACAGTTTCAATTCTACTAAGATTTTATTTAGCCATTTTCCTTCATTCCCCCCTGCTGCATCATTACTTAATTAAATTTTATTTTGCCTTATTGTGTGGATTATTCATGCATTAGATTTAGATCTTTCTTTCTCTTTTTATCCCCATAAAATAATCATGTGACATGGACTGGGCTGAGTTCAACTAATTAGCCCACACATTTTTAGTATTTTTTATTTGCTATGCACTTCAATCTAAGATCTATAACAGCAACCTTATCAGATAGGTTGCACTGAGAGAATAGTTGGCTCAAATCTATCTGGTGAACTTCCGTGTGAGGATAGACTAGAACTTGGGTCTCCTTGCTCCTAGTCCAACATGTTGTCTATTCCACCACAGAAACTCTTAAAAATTAGAACTGTTTGTGTTACTTTTCTTTTGCCTTGGAAGCAATATTCTCTTAGTTTACAATTGGAACCTACTCAGTGCTTTTTTTGTAAAAGAAAAAGGTGCCGGAACTCACACATGTCATACAACCCACCTTCCCTACCCTACAAGGTTCCATCCAAAAAAGGTGCCGGAACTCCGTTCTGAGCGTTCTATGAGAAAAAAAGCCCTGAACCTATTGATAGGGGTAAGTTTAGTAGGAAGTGTCACTAGAGAAATCAAGAACAGGGTAGGTAGAAGCTGTTGGTGCTCAATCAAATTACACTGGCAAAGGATTACTGAGGTTCCGAATATGCTATGAAAATAGCTTAAGTGGGTAGATTGTTGATGAAGATTGTAAATGAAACAATTTACAAAATTTGGGGTACTATACCCCCACTTAATAGCTTATATTTCCTGCAAATTTCCTGCTACTTCTAATAAAACAAGCCAGCAACAGTTCTAAGCAAAGATATGCTAGGAAATGGGGGGGAAATTCTGTTTTTCACACTCCAGAATCAGGCTGGCTGTTCTTTGGACCTAAACAAGCTAAGGGTCCAGATATGAAGAAGGTTGGCCAGATTTTGCTCAGTACAACTGCTTATCATTTATGTAAACAAAGTAATGTTAATATGCAAGATATTGCAAAACGTCAGGTTGAGTTAACTACCCCAGCTCTAAAAGGGTGCTGCATCATAAGAACAGATTGCATTGCATTATCCTATCTTGAATACTTAATAAAATTCATGTCCCCTAAAAGCAACTATTTGTGCAGAAAAGATATAGCAGAATATTGAGATATGTTCAATGCATTGTGGCATTCTGTTAATGAAAAGTGGCAGACGGAAGCAGAGCAGAGACAAGAGAATGTGGTCATCCAGCTATTTGTTTAGTAGCTCATCGTTTTGAAGGCTGTGATCTGGTTTATTAACACACACTCAGATTTGAAAAGAAGTGGGGGAAGGAACAGCTGCCTGAGCTTTTCAGCACATTTCTGATGTGAATAGAGAGAAAACCGAGGTCCAGTTGAATAATGTGTTTGAGTTTCTGGGGAGCTCAGAATGAAATAGCTTCCTTACTCTGAACTGTGTCATCGTTAATGTAATAATCTCATAAAAATTATATGGAAAGATTTCACAAGTTTTGACTGCATCATATATACCAAGCACAATCATTAGCATACTTACCTACAATACTGATGATTCTCTGCTACTGGGTTTTGCTTTATATTTCCCCAAAGAAAAACCTAATAGCTCTAAGACAGGTGATAAGAAACAGAATTTATCCCAAAGCCAAATATCTCTATTCAATCTCTTCTCCCTTAGACAAAGAGAGTGTCACACCAGGAGCCAGGCTTCCAAAAGAGACAATTTGGCTCATGTAGGAGAACCACTTTAAGGGATCTCCTTCTACAATGCAATATACTGCCTGAGGCCCAGAGGGGCCCCCTCCCCACCAAGGTTTCGAAATACTGTCATTTAAATGTAAATGACAATAAACCCGACTAAATAGATTTGACTCATCATTTACTTTTTTTTTGGAGGGGGGAGATAACCATAGTAAAGGGTAGCCCTTAGCTTCCTCAAAAGTTATTGATTACTGCTCTACAAGAATTATTTTGCTGCCTCACATGGTTCTCGAAACGGATGAAGCTAAAACCATCTAAAGTTGCCTTCAGGGAAGACGAGCAATATATAAGATGAATGAAAATGAATGAATGAATGAATAAATAAATAAATAAATAAATTGCAGGCACTCCCTAATGGAAACATTGTAGAGTATAAGCTACATCTTTCTAACCGATGGGACAAAGTTTTTTTTTTTTATTCCCATTTATATCCTGCCCTTCTCCGAAGACTCAGGGCGGCTTACAATCTAAGAAGCACAAATCAATGTGCTTAGCAATAGCCTTCATTCTATGTATATACCTGCTTATTAGGACTTTCGCCCCCCCCCCCCAAGCGGCATTTTTACAAAGTCAGCTTATTGCCCCCAACAATCTGGGTCCTCATTTTACCTACCTCGGAAGGATGGAAGGCTGAGTCAATCTTGAGCCTGGTGGTACGCGAACCTGCACTAATTGCAGGCAGCTGGTGTTACTTAAGGAGGTATTAGCCCACTGGTCCACCAAGTTATAGCATGTATCTCATCGCTAATCATCTAGCCAACCTCTTTCCCCTTGGTTTGAGCTACATTCAGGGAACTAGCTGTGTACAGCAATATTATTCTCCACGTGGGGAGACCCATGTCAACACACCTTTGTGTGGACTCACTGTGCATGCAAAAAGATGTAGAATGTTGCTTTCAACATGTCGCTAATGGCCTAAGTTGAAGTGAGAGGTTAGTTCATCATAGAGGAATATGATCCTGTCTTCAAATATAGAGAAATACTTGGGTGATTCTGCACCAAGTGTCCCACCAAATGAAGTGAAGATGCATCCTAGCAAAAGGGCTTGGTTGATGGCCTTGACGGACAGGAGGAAGAGCCAACTAGAAAGGCAATGGTCAGATAAGCAGGGCTTGAGCCTAGACCAAGAAATTAACTTGAGAACATTGTCCCAGGCAAGTTTACAGGAAGGGGGTGCAGGGGAGAAGAATGTTCAGACTTGCAAGATTCTGTTATCATAGCTGTTATAATAAAAGTAGCCCTGACCTATAGGGCATTAGCTTTTTAATCTAGTCTATCTTGTAGGGCTGATAATTACACATACCATCTCTATGATTCTATGTAAGCCGACCTTTTATAGCTTAGTGTTATATGTTAAACAGACAATTATGGTTCTTTTAGCACATTGTGGTTTTAAAAATCCAGGCTTGATAATACATTAACCAAGGCTTATTTTGGACTGATCCATTGCTTTGACTTAGTAGATTTCATGATTTGATAAACATAGGGAAAGAGGAAAATATCTGATAAAAGTAATGCAACACAAAGCAAAATAAGGAAGTGGCTAATTTGCAACATATGTTATCGTTTTAAGGTGGATAAACATATGTTAAGTAATGCCTTTTTTCCTACTAACTCTCTTTTGGCATAAGATGACAGATAATTAGTTTACTCTGCTCCTCTGGTGAAAGAAAAATTCACTATTTGACTCCTGTCACTTGACCTTTCTGTATGCTGGTATACAAAGGCATTTTCTGACATTAGTTTTCAAACTAATTTTGGAACTCTTTCAGGAAAATATTGTTCTTTGTGGGCATTGGTTTGATTGTGTGTGTGTCTGTGTGTCTGTGTGTGTGTAATCTTACATAATCCTTTCTTTTTCTTCAAGTAAAGCAGATTTATGTTTTTCAATCCCATTAATTTATTTCATCCTTTGAATATGTGAATGATTTTAGGTTATTTATTTCAATTCATTCTTATAATGGACTTGCAATCTTGCAACATCAGAGCAGAAATTTCATTTGAATCCCCCTCCCCCAGCCCCAGTCTTCCTTCTCTTTGAAATTAGAGCTTGGTTTGGCAAATGCCACGGAGGACGGATAGAAGTCCAGCTCAAATCCTTTCTCTCTCCCATGCTGGACCGGAGGAATTAGAGTTTTTATTACCAGCCACAGAGCATCGGTTTACCACCACAGCTGGTGTCCAAGCATGCAGCACCAATGTAATCATGTGGCATAAAAAAAATCAATGTAGACTGAATTTTCAACAAAAATTAGATTGCTTTTCAAATGAGCTTGTGAAATTTTATGCAAATCACATTTTTTCCCCTCAAGGAAGAATAACAAAATAATAGCGTTGGAAGGGAACTTGGAGGTCTTCTAGTCCAACCCTCTGCTCAGACAGTAAGCCCTATACTATTTCAGACAAATGTTTGTCCAATCTCTTCTTTAAAACTTCCAGTGTTGGAGCATTCACAACTTCTGGAGGCAAGTTGTTCCACTGATTAATTGTTCTAACCATCAGGAAATTTCTCCTTAATTCTAAGTTCCTTGAATTCTCTTCCTACACTACTGCTCCACTACATAGTTTCTCTTCTCAACCCTTTCTTTAAGAATCCTTTTAGAACTAGGGCATTTTGTTCCTTAAAAGCCTTCTCTATAAAGCCAAAATTACTAAAACCCCATCTGACTTCTCTTTTCTCAGAATCTGAGCAGAAATAAGAGAATAAATATATTTAATAAAGTATATTAGCAAATAATCCCAATTTCTCCCAAGGCTTTGAGAATTAATTGTCCAAAAAGGATTTCATAGTAAATGAGAAATTATTATGCAATTATTGTACAGCTTTCTGTAAAGTGCTCTTACTTCTCTCTTAAATCACCCATCCACCCTTTTTTAAGTTCCCAGAATTATAGACATGGGGCTGCAATCTTACATCCACTTACTTAGGAATAAATTATGACTCCAATAGGATTTACCAATGAAAAGATATATTTAACATCAACATGAAATTCTTAATACAAAAAATCCAAATGCCTACTGTCAGGTTTTGCGAACTTTAGTGACTAATAATACTGAATGTAGTGAAGACTGAATCTAATTAATGTCAATTCCCTCTGCATTATTAAAATTAAGTTGTATAAAAAACCTTTATGTAAACAACATCTTAACTGCAACATTAAAGGTAGTAATACAGTCTCGAACTAGAGGGAATATCTGGAATATACCTCCAACATTACTGTACATAAAATATACAGTTTTTAAGTATTTCTTAATAATGTGTTTAGATTAAACATTATAAAATGAAGTGGATCTAAATCAATTGGGACCATTACATTTTTATCTACTTAAGGAAGTCTGAAATTGTTTAAATCTAAAAAAAAACCTACTGGTACCTTACAAGCTAATTAGCTTAATGGCTGCTCTGATTAATTGAACTTTTATTACTTTTAAAACTAATTGTACGCTATATTTTCAAAAGCTACTAAAGAAAAGCTTTGCATACAAACATGACCACCTCACTGGAAAACAGACTCTAACTTGATCTCTTGTTAAGAACATTCTGTTCCACCACCAAGCTAAAGCATTGCTTGATCATTTTCCTTAGACTTCCTTGTGAGTTTTCCTAAAGACAAAGGGGAATACTGGCTATGTCCCCAGTCCCCTCCCTAAAGGGCTACTAGTTTCAAACTGGAGAACAATTTCTCTCACAGTGGCAGAAAATGTAACATGCTTAGACTTCTCTCCCTATAAGCGCGGTAAATGGTAGAAATACAAAAAAAGAAAAAGGTCACTTACCCTCTTTAGCCACGTGAAGTGTTTGTAAATATTAATCTCACTATCCATGCTTCGGGCCCATTGCAAAGATCTTCCCTTGGTTCACAGCAATTTTAGCTCCGTTATGGAAAAACACAAACTCTTCTTGGCTCCCCTCTCCCTTCCAGCTCCTAGCTAGCAGAACGTCTGCACCTCTCTGACTTTAATATGTCCTTCAGGCTTATTCCAAACTTTTCTACCGTACTATGTTTATACACAACTGTATAAACTTCAGGCTGCATTCCCCACCTCCTCTACTAGCAGCATCTGGCTTTTTTAAAAGAGGAGATCAGTCATCAACAGGCTCCCATATCGTTCTAAAAACATCAAAAGATACCTAAAGCCAAACAGACTCAGAAAGAGAAGAAAAAGACGGGAGCTTCCGTGAACTTGCTGCAAAGTCTGCAGCAAGAGTGTTCTCGTTTTGATGGTAAAGTAACCAGCTAAAAATTGCCAGGCTGTCATAGAGAAACTATTTTCAAGTAATGCCTTCTCTAGCTTTCTGTTTCAAGAGTGGCTGGAACTCATTACCCCCAAGACCCTCTTATTTCCTGTCTCAGTTTTTTACACTGTGTTTATCGGAAGAGTCTTCAGAGTCCCAGTTTATTTCAGGCTGGCTTTAGCCTAAAAATAAGCCCTGCTCTTGAGAATTGTTAGTAGCTCCCTTCTCACAAATACTTGGAAAGTGACTTTGTCTCTGTAATGCCAAGTATTCCACACTTGGTTGTTGCTTTTAGTGCGGGGGATGAATGAGCATATCTCAAATTCATAACTCAACATTCTTTTCATTCACTCTTACTGCAGTTGAAAACTGCATAGCCCTGCAGCCCTCAAGCCAGACTGTGATCACGTGAGATTACAGGGCTGAGAGTGGGTTCCTTCTTGTAGTTTTGATGTGTCCCTTTCATCTTCTCTGCAAAACCACTAGCTTTAGCTTTTGATTCATTCAAAGTAAACTTGGATGAAAATATTAATAGAGAAAAATAACCACACACTCTCCTTAGCACTAAGCAGTTATGCTCTGTGCATCAGCCGAGGGTGCTAATTGCAGCAAAGTTTATAAAATCTTGATTTGACCAAGATTGCGTATTTACTTATTTACTTTATTTTGTGGAAACATAGGAAATGCCTTATTCCAAGTCAACCTTCGATCCATCTTGCTTAATACTGCCTTCAGTGATTGACAGCAAGTTTCCAAGATTTCAAGGCCTTCTCCAGAGCTGCTGGAGGTGTCTAAATATTAATCTTTTGAATGTAAGGTTAGTAGCTGTATAACTAAGCTACTCTTCTCTACTAATGGAATGCTTCTAAAATATTGGTAAATATGGTGTAGACCAGGTGTGGACCCCCGGTCTGTGGACCAGGATCGGGCCATGGCATGCCAGCAACTGTGCCTGCACAAAGAAGCAAAGCCCCATCCGCGGGGTGCAGGCAGCACACAAAACCACGCATCCTCTGGTCCATAGAAAAACCTTTCCACAGAACCCCAAAGGTTAGGGAACTCTGGTATAGACCACTAAAATATGATAAGTATAATGCCTGCTGCTATCTGATCAGAATGGTGACTTTTTGCTATGGGGGAGTACATCAGAAGTTGACTGCATATCGGTAGTTAACTACAGAAATTAAAGTCTCACAGCAATACCTTTGTTTAAGGGGAGGAACTATATACCAATGAAATAGATGCTCACAGTTATGGAATTATGGCTATTCAAAGCATCAAATTTACTATGTGTATCACCTATGATAAATTTAAGGACCCTACTTCCAACTAATAAAAGTTTGTTGCAGGACCCACTTTGCGTCGGTCACTGGGACCAAAAGTTTATTCTTCCAAGCTTTCATGCTTGTGCTGGAACCCATCATAAGGGAACTACTCTCTCTCCAGAATATGTGCACTGGGCTGTTCTATGCGTTGTATTTATATGGTTCCTGGTTGTGTGCAGCTTTTAGTTGTTAGTTAGGATGTTGTTGGTGCCCAGTGCAAATATTCTGGAGAGAGAGAAGTTCCCTGAAGATGGGCTCCAGCATGCTTGTGAAAGCTTGGAAGAACCCACCTTTGGTTCTGGTGATCACCTCAGATTGGATCCTGTAACAAAATTTGTTCATCCAGTCCATTTAAGAATCAAGCTTTTTGACCTCAAATGCAGTAATACTTGAAATAGCAGTGTTCTATGACATAATCTAGATTCAAACTAGTAATTTAATACACTTATTAAGCAGAAAAGTATAACTCTGCTGTTGCCATTTATTTTTTTTTTACAATATTTTGTTGTTTCATCATTTATTGCACTAACCATCTTAGATGACTTCATCTTGAAAGGGAAATAAAAACATTAAATCATTCATCAATTAATTCAATTAATCAGGACAGTAAATGTATAACACATATGCAGATGGATCGGTAAGAGTTTTCTTTGAGGCTACAGATTGTGCTTCCCATTTCAAAAATCCGTTTGCAGACAATTCAGTTAGCCTGAAAGTTATCAATTCAAGAAGACTATCAACCCTTACAAAATATTACCACCTATTATGTAATAATATATATTCTGGGGACCACTGAGTAATTGAGGGGTCTTCAAACTTGGCCCTTTTATGACTTGTGGACTTCAACTCCCAGAAATCCTGAGCCAGCCATGTGTCCCATTTTAAACCTAGAGAATTGTTCCAACATTTTTTTCTTTCCCAAATTCTAATATGAAAGTCATATATTATTCTGCATGTCTTCTACATCCTTATTTGTGAGTAATATCTCAAAACATTTCAGTAAAAGCAGAACCTCACATTTCCCCTATATGTAACAGGAATGGCCAAGAAGTAGAAAAGTAGTACTATCATTTTCTGTCTATGTAGAATCCCAGTAACAGGGGAGAACCCAAACAGATTCTAGAATGAAAATCAGTAGCATTATGCTCTGATTTGTTCATCTGAACTATTTCTTTAATTTTAATCATTGTAGCATAGCTAATCAAGTTCCCTTCTCAGGGTAAATGTACTTCCCCTATACTGCTTGTAATACAGAATGAGTTCAGAACGTTCTCAGTGGCAAAGCATGTTTTCCATTGTCCCAACCCTTATAAATACGTTACTGAATCCAGGTCTTCCTACCTAGAAAAGAAAGTCTCCGGCTAGGAAGTAAGAAGAGCTGAAAGGGAGACTCTCCTGCATGCCAGCTCAAATACTGACTCATTTGAACACTACTTTCATGGACAAAACCAGCATATTTAAAAAATTCCACATACCTATTTCTGATTCACTGACCTCCTCCAGGTTTCACATAACAGAACCTTGATCCCCTCATTGTTCTTCTTCACTACAAAGGAACTGAAACTTCCACAGACTTTAATCCAACACTCCTCCTCATAGTTAGGAATGTTGACAAAGTACATTCCAGTGAATCACATGCCACCTTGTTACCTGCCTCTTAGTTTTCAGGTCACAATAGAACTCTGGCCCCAGGTAGTTTGGAGAAAGAGACAAACAGTGAAACACTGAACAAACAATGTTCCTTAAATGGGTGAGGAACTTCAATAAACTTCCTTTCTACCTGTTCACTTGTTCTGCTCAGGATACAAGAAAAATAATTATTTTCAATTTTGAAATTTGGTGACATCAATTAGTTGCTCTTACTTACAACTATAGGATGCCACCGAACAGGGATGGCTGTCTCCTCACTTGGTACGTTGATTTAATACTGTGCTTTTGTTTAGAAGAGCGTTGTGGCCATTTCTCCATGCCAGAAAACAAAAGTAAACTGTCAGTATACATACTGCTTGCAACTTCCTGGAACAAAATCTCAAGAGTTAACCCTTGAGTTCATAAATCCAGTAAGTGTTAAGTAAGTCCCTCCCTTTCCTTTGAAGTTTAAATCTGTGCTCTAAATACACACACATAAACACATGTCTCAATGTATTAATGAACTCCTTCATAGAACTGATTTTATTTTATTGCCTCTTTTTAGTTTCTCTTATAATGGCTTTGGAAATTATGTTCTGAGGATTCTCTTGAGCATTTCCTAATGTAGCTTTTTTCCCCAAAACACATTAACACCAACACCATCGTAATATCACAATCAAATATCAGGAGAAATTAGAATCCACCTAGAGGAGGGGACACGGGGATGGCGAAAGGACAGCAGGGCTGCTCTGGCCAAATGCTAAGGTAGGACTTCCCTCAGACCCTTCCTCCCTCTCATTATAATCTTCCTTCCTTCCTTCCTTTTCCTCTTTTCTTCTTTTTCCTTCCCTCTTTATTCTTCCTTCCACTCTTTCCTTCTTTTTGTTTGTCTTTCCTCCTTCCCTTTCTCCTTTCCTGTCCCTTCTTGGATGCTCAAATGCAAAAGGGGAAACATTTCTCGATGCTTCCTTGCCTTGTGATCAAAGGCCACGTTCGCTAGTAGTCTGTGGCCACTTGAAAGACTGAGAATAAACCAGGCTCAGTTTATCCCATGCTTGCATTTAGTGGAGGCGTCCGCAAACAACAGTACAGCAAAACTGTCAAAATGGTGGCTGTGATAGCTGACTAGAGCTCCACTGTTTTTTATGTGCAACAGCTTTAGCATTTAGGAACAGAGGTAAGTTAGTTGCTTTTCTATTCATACATAATCCTTAAAAGAGCTCTCCTGTAGGGACTATGCTATGGTCTAATTCAGACTGGAAATATAGCAAAGGAAAATATTTTTCCCCACTCTGCTTTGTCCTGTTTTCCCCACTGGAAATGGCTGATTGCATCACACAAGGAGGGGATACTTTCCTAAGAGTTCACAATTCAAGAATACCAATGTTAACTTGGATTGCCAATAAAGTCCTGTCTGTTACAAAAGAGAACACAAAATTGTTTTCTCCTTTGAGCCCAAGTCTCAATGGATCCAGGATTGAAGCAGAACTGCCTGAACTGGGGCATCTCCAACCAAGTTGCCTTTCCTTCCTTCCTTCCTTCCTTCCTTCCTTCCTTCCTTCCTTCCTTCCTTCCTTCCTTCCTTCCTTCCTTCCTTCCTTCCTCCCTCCCTCCCTCCCTCCCTCCCCCTCCCTTGTACTTCTCATCTCTTTCCTTCCTCCACACTCAGGAAGGGGTGATGGGAGGGGGACAGATTGCCAGCACTGCCGGTCTCATGCTGCCATCTGCCGTTGCTATCCCACGTGGGCGGGCGGGGCTGGTCCTGGTGAAAGGGAAGCCTCGTGGCTACAAGGCTAGGTCAGCGAGGGGGCCATGGAGGTGCTGGTGGGAGGGGGTGGTGCTGATCTACAACCTGGCTGCGTCCATCAAAGCCAGAACGCACTCAGCCTTAGATACATGGGGCAGCCTTGGAACCAGCAAGGAGCCACCCTGCCGCCTCTGCCCCACCCCCTGGGTGTGTGCACAGGAGACGGCCAGCGCCAGCATCCTGGGCCAAGTCAGCCTGCGGGGCAAGACAGCCAGCAGTGATGCCAGATTCCCCTATCTGCTCGCCACCTCTTGTGTGCATGCCCAGAGGGTTGCCTGTCACTGATTCCAGGGCTGCCCTGTGGATCTAAGGCTGAGCATGTTCTGGCTTTGATGGCTGGCACCAGGTCTTAGATCAGTGCTGTGCGCCAGTCCTTCGCTGTTTCCAGAGCAGATCCCCAGGCCAGACAGAACCACATGGTGGGCTGAATCCGGCCTGCGGGCCTTGTGTTTGACATGTCTGACTTAGGGCCTGTTACCCATGCATTCCTCTTCAAAAAAATCATACAGTTTGTAGTGTACATAGATTTGCAGAACAATGGAATAAAGGACTATTCCTGAACTTTGTTTTATGATTTATCTCATGCTTACTATGAAATTGTGTGAATGCATCAATGCAGTGCATGGATTCATTGAAGGAGTTTACCAAAAATGTAAATATTGTAGAATATACAGCCTCATGCTACATAACTAAGCTCCATTTCATGCTGAATAAACTAAATGATTAATGTATCTTAAATAGAAAACTATATTTAGATAGATTTTTACTCCAAAAGCATTTGATTAAAATAAATTGGATAAAAATAAAAAAAAACATTATTTTATTTTTTAAAAAAATAATCAATTATTATCCACCCTGTCGAGAACAGCGCTCTCTATAGGATAAAATGGAAAAAAAACTCAACCCAACAACAAATCCAACTCTAACATGATTCCCTAATAGTATTATTAACTAATAGGATTATAAACACAAACTCATTCTTACAGCATGTTTCAACTAACTACATGTTTGCTCTTTGGATGACATTTGTTATGCATATATGAGGCTGTTGAGCCAAACCCTTTTGAGGCTTAAAATAATAAGATAAACGATAAGGATCAGTTGAATTTGATTCCTGCGATGTGTACAAAGACACGGCCAAGTGATTCTCTTGGCAATAGCACTCCAAGAATTGCTATCTTCAGGTTCTTTCAAATGCGTTTCCTTTGAGAACATTAGAGTTTAAAGGCTGAACTCCCAGACAGCTATAGTCTTTTTCTTTTAAATTACCAATTCCTCTATTATTACCTTATTAGTCATTAAAATGTATAAGAAAACAAAAAATAAGTCTTCAACTATTGTTCAGTGACTCATAAATTGTATAACTTAAAAACTGTCCTAAGAACATCTTATTCTATGCAGCACAGAAGTTACCATCAAATAGCAAAATATGTAGAAAATATGTACACTAGTTACATATGTACACTAGCACTCTATATATCCATTGTCCTTTTATCACCGTTTCAGTCTTCTGAGGACCAATTCAATACAGGCATGACCACTAAACACATATAAATAAATAATCAACAGCTCCACTTGACCCAACATAGCAAATTAAGCACAAACGAGCTGTGAACTCTGATAATAATCTAAAATCAGCAATTCATTTTACATGAATTAAAACTATATCAAATCCAAGGTGCTGCCTGCCTAAACATGACCTGGAATAAGCATACATTTTTTTCACCTGCAGGCACGATGATTGCCAACTGATTACTGCATCAAAGCGACACATACTTATAAATAAAGAAAAAAAATTGTCTTTAAAAAAAACCTTTTCAGGAGGAAAAACAATAACCTCAGGAAATAGAAAAAGTTCGAATTTTGTTACCATTTCAGTACCAATCATTCCATTTTTTTGTTTAGATATTTTTTCCAGCCTAGTAATTGTAATATTATCATGACAGCATGACTGAAGGCAATTGGGTTCAGATAACAAAGTAATTTAAGAAATGCTTAAAAATAGAAATAACTTATCTGGCCAATCCAAAGACAGGATAAAATACAACTATCAGCTTCATCACTTCCCTATAGCCCTCCTTTGCCACTTCTAATCTGCCTTCAAAAATTATTCACTTTTTTGTTACTCAACTGTAAAGTGAAGAATGAATCATTTTCTTGAGAGAAATAGATTCTATACAATCTATGCATTTTCAGATCTTTCAGTTCAGAAGATCATAGACACTAAACCAGCCAACTGGAATTTTTATGTACCTCTTTAGCACTCAGAATAAGTTTTATATAATAAATCTTTCCAGTTTCTTTATTTCCAGTTCAGTAATCCTTTGGGAACTGATGTTATATGCCATGGATGCTAAATACACATATATATATTCCAATTAAAATTCACTCAAAGGATTATGTAAGTGGGATGGAAATTATACATATTCACATATTCTTTTTTGTCATAATAGTTTCCATAATAGTTTCCATTTTACTGATATTCAGCAACAATATAAGCCAGCATTAATATTTGTAAAATTAAAGTCACATATTATCTTAAAGGTGAGATGTTGGTTCTAAAATTTACAGACAATTAAAACAGATGCATTGCCTATATAGCAATACTTCAATAGCAATGGAAAGAAAGCTATTTATTTATGTAAGGGGAAAAATAAGATTGGGATAACCTTTCCGCTATATATATATATATCACCCTACTCCAGGAAAACTGTGTAAATCCTGAACTGGTGCTTAGAGGATGTGAGGATTTGGATGGGGCAAACCAGATTGTTTATATATTTCAACATTTCAACATTGGTGCTAATAATAATTATCTTGTTCACTCAAAAAGGGATGGGTCTTGGCTATGAAGCTCTCTGGAACGCTTACTTAAGCAAGAGTCTGAAGCTTTGGCTGGTATACCAATTATGACTCTATCTGGTTACAGATATTCTTGTGACAGTAACTCATGTCTTGATCATTACTTTATTTACATAATCTGAAAGGCAGCCCAATTTAAAAGGACCATGGGCAGCATATAACATTCAAAACAGATAAAAAACCAGCCATTAATCAAAAGAAAAGTGGCACAGAAGATTTAGCATAACCCACTGAAGAGTACTATGTAGGGCTTTTTAAAATAAAGTCAGGGATTTCAATAAGAATTAAAAGTCATGTGCAAGATGAATTGTTCAAGCCAACAAGCCATGAATTGGCTTTCATTTGTACCTCTGCCTTGAAACTACAAGTAAAATTTTTAAAAGTATATTCTGAAAACAATCTCTTGAATTGTGGCAGTGTATAAGTTATATAATAGCTAATTAATAAATATTTTCATTTATTTGCCTTGAAAGAATTTGATTCAGAGGAGACTAACTCTTCATAATTATACAACATACTCTTTCCATACCAAGAAATCAGCTGATGGACTGCAAGTTGTCTCCCTTGTGTGTTTTTTCCAAGTCTATCAAAACCAGCAAAAAAGGCTGCCAGACGATAGTGGTATAAGTTCCCAAAGTGCATGAAATCTTAATGAAGGTGTAAAACACATCTACACTAAAGAAAATCAGGGAGAGGAAATAAGACAAATTTCAGACCTTGGTCCCTCAACTTAATATTAAAGAATAACTGCCTTCCACTTTGTTTCCTGCACAAAAGTAAAGAGTAATAAAATGGAGCCTCAAGCATCTCCTCTAAACTCAATTTTTCCACACTGAAATTAAAATGCTGAACTCAGAAGAAGAAAAAAAAACCCAGAACATGAATGGTTTAGCAACAACTATATTACTTATCTTTTACCATTAACATTAGAAATGCTATCCAGGGATATTTGCTAAAGATATCTACTAAAATGCTTAATATTTGTATAGTTGTTAAAAAGGGAAGTGGTAACCAGGCTGTTGAACTTTAGAAACTTTTAATGAAGCACTAGGACTGTAACCGGAAATTTTGACCTCAGGTTTTATTGATTACTCATTAGCTAAACTGTAAACCTGTGGTGATATTTGAACTAAAGGCTTATGGGTGACAGATATTACTCAAATTACAAAATCTCATTTTATGTCTTCATATCACTTTTCTGTGGGATTGATACAGGATATAAGAAAAGAAACCCATTAAATTTCAGGTTTGTTTATAAAGCAATTGAAGGAGTTCAACTTGACTGATGGATAACATTTGGGCAATTTCAAACTACTGACTGCCCAGAAATCAAGTTATTAACTTACACCTGGGGAAAAAGAAAACAACTGTTACATATAAAACTCATTTCTAGAGCAAGTAAACATTCTGCTAATATCATCCTTTTATTTAATTTCCTACTTGGATACAAAATGGTTTCCAATACGATACTCTAAAGGTATGGCTTGGGAAGGTAACTTTGCATAGAGCAAAGTAAGACAAATAAACTAAAATAAAATAAATCATGCAAACATTATAATTTGAGCTACGTTATTATAAAGCATTGGGTTACATTTCAAATTTGAAAAATCTTGGATTTTAATTTGATAGTGAATTGGAAGACTGTGTCAAAGATTTCACTGAACAGAAATTAAATCTGTTGTGTACCCTGTGCATGAGACTCCATTCTAAGATAGTTCAACTGTGATATCTCATGTAAACAGACTTTCATTTACAATGTTTCAGTCCTCAAAGTATAAAAGAAAAAAGAGTTAATGATGGGGAAAGTTAGGACAGCTTTTGCCATAAATTGGTTTTACTGGGGGAAAAAAATCGTTAAGTGCAACTGCAAAAACCACTGCTCCACCTATTTTAAAAAGTAACCCTGAAATTATTTTCTTAATGGGAATGCAAAGTTAGCAATGTCTATTCTTTGTAACCAGTTCTGGAGCTTCCTAATAATCTCTATCATAAGATGCTGACAACTGAATGTTGCTGATATAGTACAGAGTAGTCCTATCAGAACGATACAAAGCTTTTCATCTTGAAGAGATGTAATGAAGCCTTACTCTAGGTCTAGGAGGACACTGTTAAATATAATAAATTAAGATTTCTTTATTCTGCTTGACCAACCTGACATAGGATTTTAAAGTGGCCATATTTTAAATCAATATTAAAATACTTTAATTATAAAAAGAGAACAGTATAGGGTTCAAAGTTGATTTTTGTTTACATAAGTTCTCTGAATACTGCTGAAGATTTATTACCCTGTCAGTGGAACCAACTCATGTGTTCCTTAGCATTTCCTAATGTTATGATTGCCATGAATACATATCTGCACAAATGCTGCAGATAAGCCTAAATATATATCTGAAACTATATACTCTTTAGACAGTTAATTTAGATCAATTCAGTTAATGATAACATGAATATAGTATGACAAATATTAATTAGGGGAAAAGTGTAGTGTCTCTTTGTGAACAATTTCCTTTACAGGAAACTATTACTAGCTGATAATAGATACATTTCCTTGCAAGCTTATTCCCGAGCAACAAATTAGATGTCAAATGAAATAATACAATTTCCTATCTCTATACCTATAATTAATATCAGGATGGTGACAAATGAAGCACAGAATTCTTTGGAAGCTAACTTTGCAGAGAGGTAGAGGAAAGTAAAAGAACTAATAAAATAAATCATGCAAATGTTATAATTTTAGCTATATTATTATTAAGTAATGGATTAACCAGAACCAAACCCTTCAGATTTAAATCTTAAGAGGGTAGAGGTAATATTCAAAACACAACACAAGAAAACAATATATGTACCTTTAGCAATTTCTAAGGAAGTGCACCATGCAGATTAGAAACTCTTGTATTGTGAAAGTTTATAAATCTATTCAAAACCTTTTAAGATGTTTTGAAATCTGCAAGAGCCACAAGTTCTCAGTATTACAAACTTCATTATGAAACATTAGGAAAGGGCCCTTGGCTATCAAACCAGCTACAAGTAATCCAAAGCTGTAATGCATGTTAACTTGATTCAAAGCACAACTACATACTGTATTAACTTTCAAATAACCTGCTATTGTTCTGGAACCAAAACTATCTCATATCTTGCAATAGTTTAAATTTCTATCCACACTTCTATCCACATAGAACAGGGATGTCAAACTGCTGGCCCATGGGTCAGATGCGTCATGCTGAAGCTGTGCCCACCCCACTGCCGGCAATGGGGAAAAAGTCACGATGCATCGCAACACATTACGTGACATTGCGAGTTTGACACCCCTGACATAGAATAATAGAGTTGGAAGGGCTCTCAGAGGTCTCTTCCGACTCTTATTATTACTCTAACCCAGGGGTGTCAAACTCAATTTCATTGAGGGCCGCATCAGCATTGCGGTTGCCCTCAGGGGACCGGGTGGGTATGGCCAGGGTGGGCGTGGCCTACTGGGTGGGCATGGCTAGAGTGCGTATGGCCTACATCGTTCGCATCAAGGAGCAGGAGTGGGACAGATCTGGGGGTCTCTGGCAAAAGGAGGGTTCTGAGCCAGGGCCAAGGCAGAGAGGGCTGTTCCCTCACTGTTTCCAGGATGGCTTTGCGGGCCACATGAAACCACTTCACGGGCCGGATCCGGCCCCCGGGCCTTGTGTTTGACATATCTGCTCTAACCTAATTAGGCAATCCATCTGTTACCACTATTCTGTTACCACTTTTTTGTAGTAGTAGTCCATCCAAGTGAAAGTCTCAGATCTACTGCTATGCTTGATGCAGTCCTCTGGCGAGGATCTTTTCCAGGATTGCTAGTTGAAATCCTAAAACTGGAAATCCACCAACTGTAACCAAACACAAGGAAAACCACTGTGGTAACCCATGGCTTTTTAATCAAGTAGTATTGCCCATACCAAGGGACGCGGTGGCTCAGTGTGTTAGGACGCTGAGCTTGTCGATCAGATGGTCGGCAGTTTGGCGAGTCGAATCCCGAGTGCCACGTAACAGAGTGAGCGCCTGCTACGCGTCCCAGCTTCTGCCAACCTAGCAGTTTGAAAGCACGTAAAAATGCAAGTAGAAAAATAGGGACCACTATGGTGGGAAGGTAACAGCGTTCTGTGCGCCTTTGGCGTCTAGTCATGCCGGCCACATGACCATGGAGACGTCCTCGGAGAAACACTGGCACTTCGGCTTTGAAATGGAGATGAGCACCGGCCCCTAGAGTTGGAAATGACTAGCACGCATGTGCGGGGGAACCTTTACCTTTACCTTATTGCCCATACCAGGGGTAGGCAACCTTGGCTCTTTTATAACTCGTGGACTTCAACTCCCAGAATTCCTGAGCCGTGCTGGCTCAGGAATTCTGGAAGTTGAAGTCCACGAGTCATAAAAGAGCCAAGGTTGCCTACCTCTGGCCTATTCAAAACAACTCTTAAGAAGTTTATTACATAGCCATTTCTGATATTTCAGAACAAAAGTACTGCAGAAACAGGAGTTGATATCTTCCAGCAATACAATGCAGTATATACATTGTTTTTTGCTTTTACTTACCAGATGTTCCTCCAGCCAGTCATGTATGCAAGCTATTGTAGCCCCTGGTACTTGGTGCCACAAAGCTTCTTTCTCTTGAGGATCCTTGAGCATTTCCAATGCTAACTTCAAATCTTCCAAGAGGTGCAAAATTTGAAGTGAGCCAAAATACATTGATTGAGCAGGTGACACCATGTCATACACACCATTTGTATATTCTGCAGCTGCCTTGGTACCTAAAAAGAAACAACAGAGTTAACAGAGAGAGAGAGTCCAAGAAAAAGCTAAAGAGCCAGATTAAAGAAAACTAGTTATTTGTTTATATACTGGATTTTATTTATTGTCCATTTTATGTGCTGGAAAGCACTCTCCAACTCCTTGAAGTAATATTTATTCTTCTTTTAAGTTCAACTGTATCTCATTTGGCTAGGCTTCTTAGAACATTTAACTTATGGCATGCCAACCAGTTATAGGCAAAAGCTGCAAATACATTGATAAAAAGATGTAAATTACTGCATGGTTCTGTTACAAAAGCTTTGACAGATACCATGTGGGAGACTCTTGATGTTTTTAGAAGTAATTTTTTGCAAATCATTTTCTCAATATTTTATAATACAGTGCATATATACATTGCACATGTCTTGAATATAGCTGTCTTTATTCAGCAAACAAAACTTGTAAGTTCTTTTTTTTATTGAAAAGTTTTACAGTACATTTTTGAATACAAAACCCCTCCCCTCCCCCTCCCCTCTCCCCAAACCTCCCCAACTCTCCCCTCCCCTCCCCGACTTCCCAGAGCTAAATACAGGGTATAAAAATACAAACAAACATAATCTAAAATATGCAAACAACAATAAAATATTAAATTCTATCGCACTTTAACTCTTAATAAAATAACTACAAGCTAGTTATACATCATATAAATCCACTACTTATTCAAATGCTAAGTGAAACCTTTTAGTCCCATATTTATTCTGGATATAATCAATCCATCTTCTCCACTCCACAATATATCTCTGTTGCGATTGGTCTTTCAAATACGTTGAAATCTTTGCCATTTCCGCCAAATTGGAAACTTTTAAAGTCCATTCTTCTATAGTCGGCAGTTCTTCCTTCTTCCAATATTGCGCTACTAAAAGTCTCGCTGCCGTAATTAAATTCAACATCAACTTAGTGTCCACAACGGTAGTATCTGTGATAATGCCCAGTAAAAACAATTGCGGACAAAACTTTATCCTTTTCTTGAATATTTTTTGCATATTCCACCAAATTTTAATCGAAAAAGCTTTAACCCTTTTACAAGTCCACCATATATGAAAATACGTTGCATCCTCACAACCACACCTCCAACATTTGGGCTGGCAGTTCGGATACATACTTGCTAATTTTTTAGGATCTAAGTGCCACCTATAAAACATTTTATAAAAGTTCTCTCTTAAATTTTGGGCCTGTGTAAATTTTACATTTCTCACTCAACTTGTAAGTTCTATGTCAAAATCAATTTTATGAAAACAAATACTATTTTATGGCTACATTATTTCATGAAAATATATCAATTCACCATCAAATCCACAGTGGCAAAAAAAGAGAAACAGCTCATTCCCATTCACAGAAGATACAATGGAATGATCACTTATTAATACAGAAAAATAACAAAGACGCAGAAAAATAACTAACTAATGGACTATGTTCAGTAGTATGCTATTAAATGCATAGCAACCAGCGCTATTTTTGCTGTGTTGCAAGCCACCAAACATCTGATTGGCTTGCTAAGAGTCACAGCTCAGGCCTGCTCTCAACCAACTTGCAAAATTCCTGAAAATTTAACAATGGACTCTTGTGGGCTAATGCCACTGAGTATATTAATCATTTTCCCCAAATAATCAATACCAATATTTATGAAGTCCTAAGGCAAGATAAAGAGAAGCCAATTAAGCAAATGAGTCAAAAACATTATACTTGTTACCATATACCATCAGTGAATCTTGGTAGTAGCACTATCATGATTTGGGCCTGCTTTGTTCCCTCTGGACCAAGCCTGTTTGCTATCATTGATGGAACTAAGAATTCTGAATTGTATCAGCAAATTCTAAATGAAAATGTCCAGGTACCTCTTTGTGAACTAAAGGTCAAGAAAAAGTGGACATGCAGCAAAACAACAACCTAAAACACACAAACCAAAGAATAATTAAAGCCGAAGAAAATTAATGTTAAATTAATGTTTTGGAAAAGCCAAGTCAAAGTCCTGACCTTAATTCCACAGAAATGTTGAGGAAGGACCTGAAGCCCACTAACATCTCTGAGCTATTCTGGAAGGAGGAAACAACTAAAATTCAAATGTGTAGGACTGATCAGTTATCAGAAACATTTAGTTGCAGTTATTGCTGCCCAACGATGACATACCAGGTATTATAAGCAAAGGTTTACATTCTTTAGTCACAGAAACTATGTAGCTTTGGGTCATTTTCCTAATAAGTAAATGAACAAATATTATGTTTTGACTCATTGGTTTAATTGAGTTCTCTTTTTTCTACTTTTTGGATTTGTGTAGAAACATGTTATATTTAGGTCGTAAATAATAGCAGTAGCAATAGCAATGGCACTTAGACTTATATACTGCTTCACAGTGCTTTACAGCCCTCTCTAAGCGGTTTACAGAGTCAGCATATTGCCCCCAACCATCTGGGTCCTCATTTTACCGACCTTGGAAGGATGGAAGGCTGAGTGAACCTTGAGCTGGTCAGGATCGAACTGCCGAACTGCTGGCAGCCAGCAGTCAGCAGAATTAGCCTTCAATACTGCATTCTAACTGTGTCACCACAATTCGTAATGCAAAAATATTAAAAATTAAAAGAGTTCATAAACTTTTAAGCACCACTCTATATGCAGAAGGAACTTGCTAAACAGCAAAGGTATTCATTAATTGGCACATTTTACTTCTGTAAGTTAAAATGCATATTCATTTTATTTTCATGAACCTGAGCATAACCAGCAGAAATTTTAGTGTAATCATGCCAAGAACACAGTGGGACAATAACGTGATACAATAAAATAAAATAAATATATAAATTGGCTACTTGAAATTACTTTGAACAACCATTAGATGTCACTGTCTTTTCAAGGACAAATGAGTGAAAGTATCATATAAATATTAAGACAAAAACCCAAAGTACATATATTTTACAATGATCAGAATAATATAATTAATTGGTTTTCGTGTGTGTAGAGTATTCTTAATAGAAAAATACAAAAAAAATCTTACGTTGAAAAAAGTAATTATACAGTGAAAAAAGGAAACACATTACTGCATAATGATGAATTAACAGTGCCCCATAGCCATGCAATCGCCATTTGCATGCTTCACAGTTTGCTTCCAACAAGCAGAGTGAATGGAGAATCTGGCAGTAAAATGCAAGTCGTGGACACATGATGTTTTGCTTAATGACCATGGCAGATGTGAGGCAAGTCCATAGCAGTCAGGCGATGTCTCGCTTAATAACAGTGACACTTAGCAATTGAGTTACCGGCCCCAATTGTGCTTGCTAAGTGAGGACTATCTGTAATGATCAATCAACCAGATTCCTTTGGAAAACTGATAGTGAAATAGAAAGGCAGCAGTGCAGTCATCAGCAACTACACAAAGCTTGGACAGGTATTTTTCTCATATGGCAATATGAGAACATATAGAGCCTCTGCGCGGTGGGAAACTCACAGAAGAGAAGGGCATGTGTGCTATTCACTTCTCAACCAAGAGAATTATGTCAGTTATCAACCTGTGGGTACTTATTATCTGTCTCTACTACATAATTTTAATCGGAAATTACCAATGAATTCAGATAATAATGATCTTCTAGTTACAACATACATTCCAATCTTCATAAAGACTTTTATTTACAATATTTATAGGGCAGTTTTCACTGCCTGTTCTAAAGATAACTTTCTGTGTAAAGATTTAGTTTTTTTAAAAAATAATAAATCTGCTTCATTTTCAGATAACATGGGCTATCATTAAAGAAAGCCTAATATTTGATTAAATAGCGATAACATCTTTTTAAAATCAAGCTCAGCTCCTGCTGACTATGTATTGTAGATTTGTCCATGTAGTTTTCTTAGGAACATTTTTAAGCTTCCACAGTAAGCCTATTGCCTTGGAATCTCCTTGTCTCATCCAAAGAAGCCCTACACGGGTTTTGAAATCAGCCAAATCCAGATAGAACTATAGTAAATATCTCTTTATGGAAATGAATAGAAATGTCAATTTTGGACCATAACTAAATGAAACTTCAGTACTGGAAGAAGTGGTTGGCTGTTGATTATGCTGATCTCTCATTCGCCCAGAGCCCTTGTGCATTTTCCATTCCGAAACATGTCCCCATGTTACATACAGTAGCTGATTATCAAAAGACACACAGAGCTGTTGGAAGTTGGGTAGAGGGGAAAGGTCTTTAATAATCACATCATCTTACTCCAGAAAGCATGTCTAAACAACACAATGCTACATTGGGGATGGGCTCCAGTGTGAGTCTGAAAACTCAGAAGACTAAACCTCTGGTCCCGGTGACCGCCCCAGATTGGATCCTGCAACAATGCTATATACCGTACAAGAATAATATATCTGAACCATCAATATAATACATCTTCTAGGAGCGCCAAGAATTTGGAGTAACTTAAACAGACAAACTCTGTTCTGAGAATGACCATTTTAAGGGATGCTGCCATTTGAAGTTTTAAAAAAATACTTAACAGTTTTTTTAAAAAAATTAAGACCCTTTTAAATGAATCATGAGGAAGGGTCTACCTAGCTGATTATTTGAATTTCTGCAATGAGGATGGTATTTTAGATTAGGCACACTATAAATACCAGCATTCCATATATTCCAGAATACGAGTTTCCTGAAAATAAAAGATGAAGGTCAATAGTCATGACTTTCCCTGAATGGCTGGTCTGCTAATTGCTCCTTGCATTGAAGGAGAAAACTATTATCCAGTGTTGTCAGTTTAAGAGGAGTAGCTCTGTATAGAGAATCCTCCTTTGTCTGAAAAAAAATCATTTTTATTTCAAAGAGTTTAAAGTTTAAAAGTTTAAAACTGACTTTGACAAAATCCTCCAAGAGAGCTTTTTTTGTGTTTGTGTGTGGGGGAGAGGAGTGCGGGGGAAAAATAGACCCAGCACAGGATGGAAGAAACATAATCTTGCATCCATCTTCTAATCGCAAACAGATGCCGTGTTATTTTTAAGTTAAATTGCTGCAGCAGTTGCTCTACTAGTCCTTTCACTTTCTGTCTGGAAAGGTGGGGGGAAGGAAAACAGGGCCCTGCCTGCAGAAGGATTCAGCTTCTACCTCCATTCCCGCTCCCAAACAAATGTAGAAATGCCTGTTTTTCAATCAGCATTTCCCATTTAACCAATTGACCATGAAGAGAAATCTGAAAATGAATCCTCTCATTTCATGTTAACTTAAACTTATACTTGTGCTTATGTAGCCAGAAAGATATGCAAGTTAAGCACACTGCACACATTAGAAAGAAAAAATGTAAATAGATACAAAACAGCAACCCCAAAACATATTGTTTTCTTCTTCTTTTCTCTTTTATTTAGTTTATTGCTAAATAAAACATCTATAAAATGTTTTCACTATTTAGAAAGGAAGCCATAACTTCTATTGCATGTTTAGAATCCTGGTTTGTGCTCTCTCTTACATTTACTTATACAGATTCTTTAAAGTTGAATTGCGAGCTGCCCATAGTCATTGACTGAGATGAGCGGCTATGGACATTGAATAAACTAATGAATAAATAAATAGTTCAGTTAAAAGAAATGCACACACAAACCTAAGAATAAAGTGAAATGCTTTTACTACAAACGAATGCTTCTAAGATCTACTATCATTGGCACAAAAATGTCAATTGTTAGATAAGATTGAATGTTTAATGAAAAAACATTTTTCCAAGTGTTAGAAAAAAATCATATATATATACGTATAGTGTTTGCATGTGTGTGGAATATAATACTCTTTCTATTGTAGCTCCTTCTACATTCTGCACACAAACACACAGACACAGACAAAGACAGCTTTTGTTATTCAAAAAAGAGAGAGCTTTTCTCCCTTTTTAATCAGCTGGATCAATACTATATTCCCTTCACTAGGGTTATCATTAACAGAAATACTTCGAAGGAAGGAAGGAAGGAAGGAAGGAAGGAAGGAAGGAAGGAAGGAAGGAAGGGGGAACTGGGCTGCAGACTGGGGTTGGGGATCCCTGTTGTAGAATCTGTCAAAGATGCCTTTTATTTCCTCTTAATTTTAATCTGGAATTAAAATAATTGGCTTGTTATATTGAATCAACAGCAGACAACCTATACATTCTAATAACAGATATTTGTAAATGTGGAGTTTCAACTGTTGCTTAAATTCCTTTAAATACATAAGAATAATTATAACAAGAAAACTTTCTTTCTTTTGGAGGATAATAACTTTGATTTTTATTCATCTAAATTGCGCTTATCATATGATAGATGTTTCAGTATTTACATCTTTCAATTTTATTGTTGGGCACATGTATTTGATTTGAAATTCTTTATAGAATACAAATAGATTAAGCAAAATAACAATTATGAGCATAACTATAAACTATTAACTAATTTCAAACTATTAACTAATTATAAATATTATGGTAATCGCTCAACCCTGTTGTTTTAACCATACCTTCATTGTAATTAATACATCAAAAATCACACTGGCATTTGGAGATGTTGGGACAAAAGAATTATGTTGACCTTTATTGACTTGATCAACTGGATAACTTTAGTTTGAAATTAACAAATTATTTTGGTGAGGGGTTGGAAATGTCTTGCGCTATAGCATGTTGTAAATCAGATTATAGCCAATCTAGTTTTTAAACTAAGTTATTGCATGAAGAATATTTATTGCCTAAAACAGCAAAAAAGCAAAAAAACTATCTTTAGTTAAACATATATCACAGTTTGGTCCAGATGCTTCAGCAGGATCTAGAACCCTTGAATAACTATCAGTATTGAAATGTGTTTTGCATAATTGTAAGGCTGAAGCATCTTTTAAAAATATTAATTCATCTTAGTTATATTATGGATAAGTGGCTAAGGATCTTAAATAGAGTTCAGTATGCTCCTTCAGCTAATAAATTGTTTTCTCTCTATTTTCTTTATTCTCTTATTTTTTATAATAAAATAGGATATAAGTTATTAAGTGTATCTTAAAACATATTTTTTCAATGAAGGTTGAAAAAACTTCACAAATAAATGAAAAATAATAATGTAAAAACAGTAAGAAATGCTAAAATGATTTCTCTTATGACTTAAAAAAATAAGATCAATACCATGCCTGTTTCTTAGTGTTGTCTTTTCAAGTTTCTAACATTTTCACTTTACATTATAGTGAGATTTCTGGATGCTTCATAACAGAGGAATATGCAACATCTAGAACCCTGGTGGCACTGTGGCTACAATGCAGTATTGCAGGCTAACTCTGCCCACAGCCTGGAGTTTGATCATGATGAGACTCAATTCAGGCTTCCATCCTTCTGAGGTGAGTAAAATGAGAAGCCAGATTATTGGGAGCAATATGCAAACAATGCTTCTACATTATAAACTGCCCAGAGAGTGCTGTAAATGCTATTACTATCTAAACTCAGTTAAAACTGGTAATGCTTAATTAAATTGCATGAAAGCAGAGAGGAAGATGTGTTTAAGTGGCACGAAAGAAACAAAGCCCCACAAATGAAATATGCATTTTAAAATCAGTTTCTATGGATGTCTAATGAATGAAGTTCCCAGCTATCTCAGATTCACAACAGCTATTGATCTAGTTACTAGTTTTGGAAAACTAATTTGTCTTTCAATTATAATTAAAGTAATAAGGACTGAAAAAGCATAATGTCTGTCAGACACTTCTGATTAGAAAATCCTGGATTTAGTATTCCCATAATAGAAAAAGGATGCAGATGCAATAAACTATGTTAAGGCAGACTTTTCTCTCCCTTATAAAGTTATCATAAGCCCTGCCTAAAGTATAAAGGCCCATGCCCTTAAAAAGGTAAAGGTAAAGGTTCCCCCGCACATGCGTGCTAATCGTTTCCGACTCTAGGGGCTGGTGCTCATCTCCGTTTCAAAGCCGAAGAGCCAGCGCTTGTCTGAGGACGTTCCGTGGTCATGTGGCCGGCATGACTAGACGCCAAAGGCGCACGGAACGCTGTTACCTTCCCACCGTAGTGGTCCCTATTTTTCTACTTGCATTTTTACGTGCTTTCGAACTGCTAGATTGGCAGAAGCCGGGATGAGTAACAGGCGCTCACTCTGTTATTTGGCACTTGGGATTTGACCCGCTAAACTGCCGACCTTCTGATCGACAAGCTCAGCGTCCTAACCCACTGAGCCACCGCGTCCCTACTATGCCCTTATTACAGTATAAATAAATAACAAATTTGTTATTACGGTAAATTTATTGTAAGGGTTAAAGATGTTGTGTATCATGTTTCTGTTCCAATATTAGATTTTATTAACCAATTAAAACATGTTTTTATTAATAAATTTCCACCAAATTTAATAAGTCATAGTAACAGTTTTAAGACTGTAAAATCAAGTGGCATTCTTAGAAAAGAAAATGGCACGTTTACTAGAACCCACTGATTTTTTTTTTGTACCTTTGACTCAGTGTTGACCTCAGGCAAGTCCTTGAACAAGTCCCTGCATTTTCTTTCTTTCTTTCTTTCTTTCTTTCTTTCTTTCTTTCTTTCTTTCTTTCTTTCTTTCTTTCTCTTTCTTTCTTTCTTTCTTTCTTTCTTTTTTTTGCATGATTTTGAAAGTAGTTTGCCATTTTCCTCTTCTTCCTAGGCTGAGAGAGAGGGACTGGCCAAGTTTTAATTTTTAACTGTGTAATTAATATTTGGGGCTGTTATTTAATTTTTTTCTTAACTTTTGTACTGTTGTTTTTTATTGCTGTTAGCCGCCCTGAGTCCTCTGGGAGATAGGGCGGCATATAAGTCCCATAATAAATAAATAAATAAAATAAGGTGGGGCTAGAATTCAGAGTCTCCCATTTTCTAGGCTGGTGCCTCAACCACTTAACCAATTCTGCTAGAGAGAAGTTCCCTGATGGTGGGCTGCAGCAAGAATCCAGAAGCTCAGAAGACTCCAACCCAGATTGGATCCTGCAACATTATCCCAGGACATATATATTTGCCTTCATTCGCCCTAACCAGTACACCAAACTGGCTCTTGATATAGCTTAGGACATCCTAACCCTAAGCTGCTTGTTCACAAATGGTAAACTGGAATGATAAGAAAATATCCCAAAGTGGGGCTGTCAGACAGCTAGCTGCTTCACTTTTTGATAAATTATTATCTTGTGAATGACAGTAGCAGTCATTTTATGGCTGAGCCTCCCATAATAAACCATTCTGAGTTAGCACACAAAAATGTTATTACCAGCTCAGTCAAGCTCAATTGCACTAAAGGATAGGAATGTGCAGGCTTACAAACAGATTGGAAGGAAGCTCCTCGCTGCTACTTGTTATTTCAAACTGGCTTCCATGAGAATTTTATGGGTTTCTGCAAGAGTCTGAGGCAGGAAAATGTTCACTTGCATGCAGTCAACTTTCCATCACTTAACCTTTGCTTTTTGATCAGGGATTTCAGGACTTTTTTTTTCTTTTTAACTAAGAGGTTAGACAGCAAGAAAATGTCTGAAAATTCCCGTGAGTTCCAAGTATTTTCAGGCTTCTCCATGGAGAAAAAGGAAAGATGCCACCACTTTAGGCAATTATTGGAACTTGAAACAGATGCATCTTTTTTTAGTCTCAAACAAAAGCTTGCAACATTCTTTAATGAACTGTGGATAGATGCTGCTTTAGGAAGCATTTCCAAACAGACAGCTCTGGTATTTATAGGAAGCTTCAAGATTCTCCTGATTTCAAAGAAACCTCCAATTCAGCTTTATGAGCTTTGTTATACTAGGAGCTGTAAGATGCAATTGCTTGCTTTTGGGATTCTTTACGAGTAGGGAGGGAGTAACTTAACTGAACAATTTTCAGTCCATGCACTTGAAAAGAACAGAAACTCCTAGTTACCCACCAGAATTTAAAAGGGGGGAAAGAGAAGGAGGATTTTGTTATGACTTTGAAAGTGATACTTTACAAAACACTATTTTCTGTTGTTTTCAGTATTTTTTCTTTGCCTAAAGCTGAAGCTTTAAAATTTGGAAGCTTTTTTTCTTGCAACATATATTTCAATGTCATATATAGATAATATCCTTTTTCTTGATATTCTTATGCTAAAATAATTGATATCCTTAGTTTATAATCTCTGAAGATTCTTATTCTAACGTTAAATGACCGCATCAAGAATAATGTCCAGTCTGTCCCTTTATTTGAGTGTGTGTGTTAAAGCTTACTCTATCCCTGGCCATTTTATCCCTATAAACTCACTAGACTTTTCACAAAACAAAGTACATTCTGCTCTCCAGGAAACTGACCTTGATCCGGTTAAAAATAGCTCAGCAAACAGAACTATTGTGGACAATAACTTGAGAAAGCTTGGACAGTCAAATATAAATGGAAATTCATACAAATAGTTCATCTTTCATTATCATAGTTACAAAACAGATCTTAGTAGGTTTTTAAAAAAAATAAACTCTGATAATACCTGCAATGATATCATCCATCTGTTCCAGAGCAGCTTCAAGCATGTGACTAGCATCAGAAGCCATGTTTTCTAGCTTGCTTGGATCTCGTTTTCTTAGTCTAAAGGGAGGAAAAAAAGCTAACACTTACTTATTTGTTTGATTTGATTTCTATAGCTGCCCATCTCAATAGGTGACTTAGGGCAGCATACATCATAAGACATAAAAACAATTAAACAGTACAAAATAAACGTGTATGGCACCAAGTAAAACTGGTACTATGGATGTTAATACAATAGGACCCTTAACCACTTGGGGCTCCAGCCACACAACCAAGTCTTCACAGTCTTGTAAAAGGCCAGTAGGGTCAAGGAAATCCTGATATCTGAAGGGACAATACTCCAGAGGGCCGGGGCTATGGCAGAGAAGACACTCCTGGTTCCCACCAGCCAACATTCCTTGGCTGATGGGGCCTGCATGTGTCCAACCTGTCTGATCAAATTGGATGGACAGAGACAACTAGGAGAAGATGATCCCTTGGGTAACCTGGTCCTATCACGTAGGGCTTTAAAGATGCCAATTAGCAGCCAGAATTGCATTTGAAAATACACTGACAACCAATGGAGCAGTGTTGTTATGTGTACTGAATGTCTGGCATACTGTACTCTCCACGTAGCCAAATTCTGCACTAGTTGAAGCTTCTGAATGCTCTTCAAGGACAACCCCATGTAGAGCACATTGTAGTAATCCAGATGACAGTTTACAAAGACATGAGTGACTATGAGCAAACCAAATCTTAACAATGTAGCTATCACAATCTTAATTTGCCATTAACAGAAACCATTTAATTTTAATGATAAATACATATGTAAAAGTAAATAATCAGATCATATTCATCCTTATGATTTATAAAATCAGTGGATTAAGTGAACAAATAGAAAGCATGTAGAGGACTAAAGAGGGTGGCAGGGACAACCATTTTACCTTAAATGGCTGTCTGAAGGCTGATCATACTAGAAAACTCACTACCGGTAGATGGCAGTTAACAGAGAGTGTTTTATCTTGTTGCTGTCATGTAGTGATCATCTGGATTTTTTTCAGTTGAGATATGGCTGGGACAATCGGTTAAACTGTTTTACAAGAAGGCAAATCCATCTCTCACAGCAGCCATTTTGTCAGAATTTCTGTGGCATGATCTCATAATTCTAAATATATCCATCCACTTCTCCAGAAATGTTGGTTGATTGCTAGTGTTCATTCTTATTCTAACAGCCCCCCCCTCTCTGAAGAAGAAGTACTGTTTGCTCAAGAGGACATTTCTACATAGGGACCTTTTGCTATTACTAAGTTACAGTGTTCGCCACTCATCCTTCAGTTGGCGGCAAATTGTTACAGCATGACATTTGTTATAAAAAGGTAAAGGTAAAGGTTCCCCCGCACATGCGTGCTAGTCGTTTCCAACTCTAGGGGCCGGTGCTCATCTCCGTTTCAAAGCCGAAGAGCCAGCGCTTGTCTGAGGACGTCTCCGTGGTCATGTGGCCGGCATGACTAGACACCAAAGGCGCACGGAACGCTGTTACCTTCCCACCGTAGTGGTCCCTATTTTTCTACTTGCATTTTTATCTGCTTTCGAACTGCTAGGTTGGCAGAAGCTGGGACGAGTAACAGGCGCTCACTCTGTTACGCGGCACTCGGGATTCGACCCGCCAAACTGCCGACCTTCTGATCGACAAGCTCAGCGTCCTAACCCACTGAGCCACCGCGTCCCCTGACATTTGTTATACCTATTGCCAATCCCTATTATCTCTGGTTCTAGCCACCAGATTTTCTTGCAAATTGATCGATAATTATGCCTAGCAGATTCTGTCCAGCCAGCTATCTTGGATGTCAGTGTAAGGCGAAAAATATTACTTTAACTAAGGATAGCTTAAGGTTGCCTCTCTCACAGAATGAGTGGGGGGATGAGTACAGCCAGGACACAATTATGATTATTCAGATGGTCTGCCCAAATATTTCATGGACCCAGAAGGATGCAGAGCTTCTCCGTGATCTGGAAGGCAGTTCCATCAAGTGTCTAGTCAGCTACTATTGAGTTTATACTACCAGAACAGGTTAGTTGTAAACTGTCTTGAGAATAATTTGATTGAAAAGATGTTTGAGTTAAGCCATTAATGTGTTGAACTAGGAGTGGGGAGGCATAAGTTGAACTCAGGGACAAACAGGTTAGGATGCTGGGCTGATGATTGGCAGGCTCACATTCAAGACCCCGTGTTGCCACAGAATATCACACGCTCCAGCTCTTGCCAACCTAGCAGTTCAAAAGCTGACAACTGTGACTAGATAAATGGGTACCACTTTGATGGGCAACTTAACCAGGACATGAGAGGAGCCCCCAACTGGGGGTTCCCTGGGAAATGGTGGTATCACCGTTCAATCCTTTCAATCTGGAAACGCTTTGGCACTCCTGACATGACTGTAGTAGTAGTTGTAGTCCACCGTCAGCCTAGAAGGTCACTAAGGTATATTGGATCAGTTTGAGCTCTTGCTCATCACCCCACTACTTTCCAAGGTTGCTGTTGCAGAAAGGGAAGACAGCACCATGTTTCCTACCTTGAATTTGTCAACTTTATTCATACCTGAATGAAAAGCAAGGTATAAATCTAGCAAATAAATAAAGCATGTAATTACACCTGTAAGATTCAAGGTGAACTGAATTATTTTATAACACAGAATTATAGAGCCCAACAAGGAGTATTTTTATATCGGTTTCTTTTTTAAATAGAGAAATGTCCTAAAGTTGCTCATTGCTTTCTAAAGCTCAATTATTAATATTTTTACTTATTTTAGTTCACAGGATGGGACCTGGAAATAGTTAACTCGAGCTTCTTTAATGTTTTTCTCCTCTCCTAGTCTTGCTCAATCCCAGATTTGCAGAGCTCCTCAGGTGGCACAGCCTCCAACACAATTTTGGCAGAAGCATCAGACATTTCTAGGTATGACCTCTACTTTCAGTTTGCTATTCACAAGCAGATTTAAAGTTCATTTCAGGAAATAAGATTACCAAAACATTCCTTCTTTGAAAGAATTTGGCACCCTTTTTTGTTTTTCCCCTCTAAGGGGAAAAAAATTCCCAGTGTATCAGTAGATGTATATATACATATATGCTAAATTAACGTATTAAATTATTTGGGCTGTTCTCCCTGGCCAAAAAAAATATAATCTATGCATCTCTTATATTTATGTTATGTGGCATTCCGAATACTGTATTATTTAACACAAGCCTATGTTTACTCAAGAGAAAGTACTGAGGTTGAGTGGGGTACAATACTCAACAAGGAATGTTGAGTAGTAGGAAAAAACATTTCAGTAATCTTTACAAATCTCCAATGAAACAACTTAGCAGGATATTATTCTTTTATAGGGCAGAACCAAATCTTGTACAAAGGCCACCTAGAGAGTCAATGGTGATAGAAACTAGAAACAGAAAACATTTTGTTCTCTTACCCGCTGCACTATATAAAGCACTCATGCTGTTGTAATCAAATCACAGATCAAACTTCGTTGGAATAAGCCTTAAGGCTTTCTATCTTGTATAACTCATCCCTCACACAGGCAGCAGGCACTTATTTGCATAAGGCTATTTTATGCCAAACATTTTCTTCCACAGGTGCAGAACGTAAACAGGATCAAACTAGTTGGCACTATCCTACACAGAAATTATCCAAAATATCTTCTTTGCTGCCCATTTGTACGTGGGGAAACTCCAACAGCTTCCAGAACATCCCTGTTTTCCCCAAACCAAAAATAAATGGGTAAAAGTACCCATCAAAAATGTAGTTTCTGTGAGTCATTTATTTATTTATTTATTTATTACCTTTTATTATTTTATAAATAATTCAAGTCAGTGAGCATACCTAATACTCTTTTCTCCTTCTATTTTCTCCACAACACGCCTATGGGGCGAGTTGGACTAAGAGTAAGTGACTGGTCCAAAATCACCTGCCAGTTATTCAACAGGACTAGAACTGGTTTCTAGGCCAGCATTTTAACCACTAGAGTCTAGACCAGGGGTAGGCAACCTTGGCTCTTTTATGACTCGTGGACTTCAACTCTCAGAATTCCTGAGCCAGCCGGAAAAAAGAGCCAAGGTTACCTACCCCTGGTCTAGACCAATCTGGTGAATCAAATCTTTAGAAATCACTATTGTAATTACTGATATAATTCTGAATCATGAGATAATTTTGTTTCCTGAGCATAAGTATTTCTTTCCTATTTCTTTTCTTTTTTTCCCCCTGCAGCTGCCTGCAATTAGTGTAGGTTCGAGTCCCACCAGGCTCAAGGTTGACTCAGCCTTCCATCCTTCCGAAGTAGGTAAAATGAGGACCCAGATTGTTGGGGGCAATTAAGCTGACTTTGTAATAATGCTGCTTGGGGTGTGTGTGAAAGCCCTAATAAGCAGGCATATACATAGAATGAAGGCTATTGCTAAGCACATTTGATTTGTGCTTTAGATTGTAAGCCGCCCTGAGTCTTCGGAGAAGGGCGGGATATAAATGGGATTATATATATATCCCAGTGCCTGAAAATATAAAAAACTCTACTCTCACCACACTTGCTCTGAACAGGTAAAAAAAATCAGTATTCTCAACTGCAATTATTTAGGCCACTCTTTACTTTTTGAGAAAAATAAATAAGCCCAAGAAATAATAGAAATTGTTACTCTTGTTCATAATCGCTAATGTCACACTTCTGAAACATTCACCAATATTGAACTGGATTATTTTCAGGGCAATAAATGTTTAGCACGGGAACTTGTTCTGAACTTGTTTTTTCTCTTTGCATAAACTGAGAAGTGGGTATTGCCAGAACAGCAATAAAATGATAGGGCTCTATAGCGGTTATCTAACCCACCCTGAAGGCTGAATTCTAGCTTTTAAAAATAACTGTCCTGGAATGGTCCTAGAGAATAGTATTCTATCAATTCCAGTTTCGGAGCATAATTGTTTTTTTTTAAGAAAATGATCAGCATTGATCTTGTATGGGGAAAAATTAAGTAGCTATATTTGTTATTAGAATGGGACAAAATTTATGAAATATTTAGTCCATTATGTGGGGGTAATTCCAATATTTGAGTTAGGTACCTTATACGTTTGTAGGTGCAGATAGGTTTTTGTGATTATGTGCATGCTAGTAACTGTGGTGTTTTTAATACCTAATGTGATAAAACCTGCACCAAAAGGGATTCTACAGCAAGTAATATCTGCTGCAATTTTTAAGCAGGTACTGTAAATATAGGGGGCTATGCAAAAAAAATAAGGGGTCTTATTGTCCCTGCCTGAATGTTTTATAGCTAATTGTTGGAGGTTAACAGCAGTGGAAATAAGTAAAGAAAACAGCTCCCAAGTTAGTCAATTAAGCCAAAATAGTCAAAGAAGATGACTATTTGAGATGATGAGGTGGAGTGGATGTTTCAGTTAAAGGTTTGTTTCCCAAGTTTGATTACTCCTTCCAAGTGTTTGTGATTGGGCAGCTAGTAATGGCTTGACAGCAAAGGTAACTTGAGATGACCGTTAGTGCTCCAATCACACAGATATCTGAATTAAGGAAGACCTGCTGACCACTGATTTCAATCCCTCTCTCCACTACAGTATTTGAAGCAAATGGCTTTATTTTGGCACAGTTCCTAATGCACCACTGTCTGTAATGCTCCAGTATCTGGGAAAAACAAGTCAAAGCTGGAGTTTCAAGAGCATTTTGAATTGGGATAAGAGTGTTTATAGCCATCCATTCCAGCTCATGTCAGCCTGTCATAAATTGTTTTGTTTTAACTGTACCTTAAAATTCAGCTTTGCCTGAATTTTACTAAAAACCCTTATAGGTAACCCATTTTAACTTCTGTCATTCTGATTTATACGTTTTAACCAATACAAAAAGGCTAAGCATAACATGTTTGGTGCCAGGCACAATGCAAAAAAAAAAGTTCAAATATGGATATAAAATAGTAGCCTATACACTGGCTGCTAATAAAAACAAATACCCAAAGAGGGAGAGTTAAGCAAGTATGCTTGTTCAGGTCTGTCGATCAGGAGAGAACTTCTCATTTCCTGTTAAGCAGTATTACAAATCAAAAAAAGGGTTTTTGGTAAAGTAGGCCATTTTACTAGCTCATCTACCTGTATTATTTTGCAAAAAAAAAAAAATCTTACAAGAGTCTAATGACCATAGTTCATTTGAGCTACCATGGAAAGCAAAAAGGATTTTGCTACACTTGAATAAATTCTCTGCCTAGAATATATAACAATATACTCCAATTTTGATCTGATTAGAATAATTAGGATCAGAAATATTAAGGGAGTGCATGGAATAGAAAATATAGAACAGCACATTCTTCCAAACCGTCACATCAGCTACAGTTTGGCAGAAACAAAACACCAAATAGTTTGGTTGCTTCAGGTTTCAACTAGATTGACCCTCCACGTGCTAAACACTTGCCCTTCCCTCCTCTTTTGCTGGCACTAACATCTGGCTATAATAATCTCAATCATTCCAATTTCACCATCTCCAAGACCCCCCTCCCAGCAGTGTTGGCTTTTTTTCCATTTTGCCATTTCCCCCCCTACCCACACTCACCCCCACCACGTGCAAGCACCACCAGGTTTCAATTTGTATCCAGAAGTAGTGGCCTCGTTTTATTTTGTATAGCGATGAAACCTACCAAAAGATGTAAGTTTCAATTCAGGCAAAGACTATCTACAAGTTTTGTTTCGTGCACGAACCAATTTGTGCAAGGGACATTTTGCACATAACTAAAAGTACTGAAATGACGAACTCAAGTCCTTCAAGATTAAGCTGTGTCCACCCTGTATTTTAGCATAACTAAACAACATGATATTGGCATATAAACATCCATGATATTGCCCTCGGCTCCTTCATAGGGAGAATGTTGAAGTTGGCACGTGTACTGAGATGCTGCTTATATTATACATTATGTTCTTGTAGTATACCATTATTATTCTGCCATACAGCATCACAGTCTGGTTTGGAAGCATCACTGCTTCAGACAGGAGTGGTGCAGAGAGTGGTGAGGATGGCTGAAAAGATAATTGGCAGTTCCCTCCCTTCCATCCAGGACGTAGCATGTAAGCATTGCTTGAGCAGGGTCCATAAGATTGTCTGGGACATGACACATCCTCTTCAAGACCTGTTTTCTTTGTGACCTTCTGGGAGGAGGCTCCGTGTTATCCGAAGCAGAACATCCAAATTCAGTCACAGTTTCATTCCATACAGCATTAACCTTGTGAACTCTCAAGCTGCCTCCTTCTGTTATATATTCAAGATGGACAGTATTTAATATTTAATTGTTACTTATATGTAAGGGTGTAGGTCTATACATGTTGTATATAGTATGTTTAAATGTGTGTTATGCATGTGTACACTTTGAGAGCAAGCAACTAAATTTTATTTTTAATGTGTGCCATTGTGCCCACAGTAAAAAAATGACAATAAAGGTTATCTATCTATCTATCTATCATCTATCTATCTATCTATCTATCTATCATCTATCTATCTATCTATCTATCTATCTATCTATCTATCTATCTATCTATCTATTATTCACACTATACATATATTATTAATATATATGGTTGAGACTGTGTGTTTATATTTGTAATTATACCTGCTCCTTGTAGGACAGCAAAGAGGATAAAACCTAGTGGGTATCTTGTGGAGCATTAGCCACTTGGAGATCAGATTGTCCCCAACCCTCCTGGCTTTTTATAAGGCATAAAGATCAATCAATCAGAATAGAACTGGAAGGGACCTTGGAGGTCTTCTAGTCCAATCTCCTGCTCAAGCAGGAGCCCCATACCATTTTAGATGTGTGGCTGTCCAGGTTCTTGTTAAAGAGCTCCAGTGATGAAGCACCCACAAGGTCTGAAGGCAAGCTGTTGTACTGGTTAACTGTCCTCACTGTTAGGAAGTTTTTCCTTAATTGCAGGTGATTCTCTCCTTGATTAGTTTCCATCTATTGTTTCTTGTCTTGCCTTCTGGTGCTTTGCAAAACAAGTTGACCCCCTCTTCTTTTGTGGCAGCCCCTCAAATAATGGAATACTGCTGTAACGCTGCTTTAATGGAATAGTGATCCTACTTGGATCAGATTGTTCCCAACCCTACTGTCAGCCCACTTGTCATGTCACCTCACTTGGAGTTCAGATTGTTTCCAACCCTACTGGCTTTTTGTAAGGCATAAAGATACCACTGTGCCACTGAGCTTGGGGACCAGAATGTGTAATAGAGCCTATATAGAGGTTATGTTGAATGGAGATTGTTTTTAGCTCTTAGCTACAGACTTTGTTATTCAGTTCTTATATTAAGATTCTATGTTGCTCTTTTGCAGTTGTTTTAAATTTTGTAAGCCACCCAGAGTCACACAATTGAGATAGGTGGCTATACCAATTGAGGAAATAAACAATAACACTCTTTGATCCTGTGGATTGGTGAATTCTCTGAGTCATTCTCCACCAGCAGGAGATCAGAAGACTTTTGCCCTTTTCCCTTCACACCTCAAAAATCTGTTTAGACAGTATGGGGGATCTTTCAACGGAAAGTTGCAGGCAAGAATTAGCAAAATGCGCCTATTCCCCTTTTCCGTCAGCTAGGGCCATGATGAAAATAAAAATATTCCTTGGAAAAAAGGAATCCTTCTGTTTAAATAAGTTAAGACAGGACCAAAATATGTTACATAGCCAGATACAAAACATTAAAACTGGCTAGATTAAAAATTCTGGTAAACAGACCACAAAAGTACACAGGAACCATGACTTTCTGACAATGTTTTAAAGCAGAGGAAAGAAAGAAAGAATAGCTAGCACAGAGTTTCAATGCTCAGTTGCCCTTATCAAGAAAGCTCTGTCCTACTCATTCAGAAGATAATAATTTCTTTCTCTAATATAGATATTCCTTGGCTTATGACCATTCATTCAGTGTGATCACCATCTGCAATCTTCCCTGCTGCCTTCCCTCAAAATTCATAGGATAAATTGGCAATGGGTTGCAAATTGCTAGGGTTAGTCTCCCACGCCCGTGGATTATTTTCCAGCCTCTTGGCACTTGTGCCGGCCAGTCACATATCCCCATGCACCTTCTCCGAACTTTTATACCTCCACAGGCCTCATCACATCTCCCTCACATCCCTGTGTACCTTGGACACCCTCCCTGACTCTTGCCATGCCTCTCTTGCACACTTTTACAACCCCCCACACCCACACATTATTCCCGAGCCTTGCTGTTGCATCCCTTGAACTGCTGCTGGGTGAGGAAATGGTCAAGAGAGGGATGAGGGTGGTTGGGAAGGCACATCCCACACACTCTCCCCAACCATCCTCATGCCTCTCTTGACCATTTCCTCACTCAGCAGCAGCCACTAAGCTGCCTTGCTAACCTACTTGCAAGCTGCATGGTACTTGCAACATCCTGTGGGCTTCCCCACTGACATGTTTGTGGGAAGCCAGCTGGAAGCAGCCTCACCTAAAGACCCTGGAATTTGGTTAATGATGGAAACCAGGATTACAGGATTGCTAAGCGACGTGGTCGCACTTTATTACCCCATTGCTTAGCAACAGAAATTCCGGTCCCAATTGTCGTTGTAAGTTGAGGACTGCCGATAGCTGATGGTAGAAGGTGGAACACAGCCGGCGTCTTCCAATAATCTGGATTCCAAACAAGCAAGCAGTTTTTTTCAAACAAGTTCAAAAGCACACCAGCAGCAAAAATAAATTATCCCAATAGCAAGCTTGATGTGATAACAAATGTGCCTCCATATTTCATTCCTTAGAGAATAAAGGAAATAAAATCTATTTATATGGGCAGATATGTGCAGTGAGCTGCCTTTGAACTTAACGCAGATGAGATTCCACTGTAGGAAAGCTGATTTTGCAAAGGTTTTCCTGTTGTACCTTGTTAACAACTGATTTCTATCAGAGACTATGTGGCAGTTTTGTACTGCCTACGGAAATAACACATATGCTGAAAAATTCAAGGTCAGTATTATAAAACTGTAGCATCTAGAGCAACGAATAAATGGATTACAAAAACAATCAAGTCCCCCTACATGAGTGCCAAAATAGTATAAAGCATTTCCAAATTTAGAATTCTAAATGAAAAACCAGACAATCGAAATTATTCAACCGTATTTAGTCCTATACTCATCATCATACAATAGTAAGGGACAGTCAGCTGAGGTATCTTCTGGTGTCTTGAATGGCATCAGCTGCCTAGAATTATTTAGAAATATCCAACCCAAAGAAAATGTGGTTTGTGTTTGCCATTGTCTAGCTGAATTAAACAAGTGAGCCTCCAGCTCTGAACATTTTTTCTTATAGTCTCATTTGTGACATCACACTGTTCCTACTCTTTGAGAAAGGGACTTCGTAGAAATAAGCTCCTGCGTAGCTCTTACAAAAAACATTTAATTTGCTGTGGCTTTAAGCAAATTCCTTTGGCTATGGTGTACACAGAGATGATTTCTTAACACTTCCAGCGGTGTTTTCAGTGGGCTTGTAGGAAAAATGCACAGAAGCACTGGAGCAACAGAAAAACTGCTTCAACATAGACTTATATCGATGAAGTATTACCTGCTTCCTAGAATTGATGAAATAATGGCATCACTGATTGCTACAACATCGAACTATGCTATATTAATGATCCATAATAAAGTTAAACAATCCACATGAATTAAAAGCCAGTCTATCTCAAGTAGTGTCACTGCTTTTATTATTCTTCACGGCAGAGGTTTCCTAAGAAATTATTTTTATATTGTAGATTATATTAATTGATGGGTGATTCTGATACTGCTGCAAAATCATTTTAGAAGGAAGCTTTGCAACCTTTCACTTGGTCACTATAAGCAATTGCCCATAATTCATCAATCTACAAAGGAAATCCTAATTTATTTATCTGCTTTTTTCAAATCTAGACTAAATAAAGTTAGTGCAAAGAGCAGTTTTTTCCAAAGCCAGCAATGGAACTGTGGTACATTTCTTCATAATGAAAAGCATATGAGTCTCGAGGGTGATATAACTAAAAACTCTTAAAAATAAAGAAGAAGAATTTTCATTTAGTTTGGACCAACTGGGATCATATTACTGGCTCAGCATCTTTTTCTAGTCATACCTGTTGTCACAGCTTCAGGCAAATCGGTTTTCCCAGACACTCCCTTCTAGTTCCTTAGCTGAAGCAGATATTTTGAAACCAGCACTACATTCCTGACTCTTTTCTATGGAGCTCAAGCTTAGCAAATATCATGTCTATTACTGGAAATATACAACGTTTAGTTTCTCGGAAACATTTTTTTATAGGTGCATGCGTTCACAGTAAACTAAATCTCGTTTGAGCTTGAAAAAAACTTTATAATGCATGCCTATCCATTGACATGGGTCAGATCCTTAAAAGAAAAACTCCACAATTTCACAGAACCTTGACTTTTCCTTGGTCATATAACAGCTGTCCATTTAGATTATCGTGCAAAGCAATACTTTGTAAGGTTGATTTTAGATTGCAAAATCCATGCAATAGCTCCAAAAATAAATAAATAAAATAAAAAGCCTGCATAAGATAGTTGAACTATGATCTTCATCTTACAAACTGTTGAGGAAGACTGTTCAGGGAAGGGTAGTTTGTCTAAGATTACCTAATGAGAACTGACAGCTACCTTGCCCTTATTTTTTTAAAAAATGACTTCATTCACATACAAGTCCCCGTCTGCAATGAAATAAATAACTTGGAAAAGGGATTTTATAATATAACTGAAAGACAAATAGCCAAAGAAGCAAGGAAAAGGGAGTCTCCCAGAAGATGAACTGAAGGAATCAAAGTTCAAGAAACGAAAGACCCATCAGTTCTGTTCTGTTCTGTTCTTTAACTGGGTGGGGACAGTAAAAGAAAAGTCAAACCTCAAAGCCACTCACCTTTGCTGGTCCTCAAAGAAACAAGAGTTCAGTTTCACTCTTCCCTCTGAGAAGTCTCATTGCTAATAATCACCGTCTTAGTGCAAAGACAGCTTTCATTCACAAACCAACACCCTAACATCACATGCCCAGCCCATAATTAAAATGCTCACAACAATTCAAAGCCCAGCCCACAAAAAAACTATGACAGATATTATCCTATTACTCAACAGCTTCCAGCAAATGCACCTGTCAAAACGGGTAGCGAAGAGTTCTTAGGTCTCCATTCTTCCAGCAGGTGAATATAGATTCCAGTACCATGTAAAAGGAAGACCATGATCTTTTTCAAAGACAGATAGCCTTCCTGGCAAATATTGCCATTTCCCCTAGATCATCTTGCTTTGGAAAACATTTACACATACTTACATTTTTATTTTCTATTAAGATGGCTCTCATCTTTTCAGGTTGGTTAACTTACACATTTGTTTGCTACAATTTATATCCTGCTCCAATCCAACAGGATTTATGAAAGCACAGTAAGATGTAGGGAAATATATTACCTGAGTTATTTTGACTGATATGAAAAAAAATTGTATTATGTCATCAACTGACAGAAAAGGTGTTGATGATCTATATGCTCTCACTGCACCATCGCACTGCACATTTACAACAAGATCAGAGAATGTGGGAGTTGAGCAACTAATTGCTATAACATTTTAAAAAGGTTTTAGTAAAACTAGCACCCCAGTTGTGAAAGCATCATAACTGAAGAATCTGCCCTGATGTAACATTCTTGGGGACCCTCAAGAATTGCATTGGCCCTTTCCACCCCCTAGGCAATACTAAAATAATACAGGTATTCAACTTATAACCATTTGTTTAATTACCATTAGAAGTTATAATGGTGCTGAAAAAAGTAACCTACAACCAATCCTTGCACTTATGACCATTGCAGCATCCGCGCAGTAATATGATAAAAATTTGGTTGTGTGGCAACCAGCATGTATTTATGATAGTGGCAGCATGCTGGGGATCATATGATTGCCATTTGCAACCTTCCCAGATGGCTTCAGACAAGCTAAGTCAATGGATGAAGCCAGAGTTGGTTCATGACTGCATTCACTTACCAACTGTGGTGACTCACTTACCAACCATGGCAAAAAAAATATGTCATAAAATCAGGCATGACCCATTTAACAACTGCCTTGCTTATCAATGGAAATTCTAGGCCCACTTGCAGTCCTTAGTAGAGGACTACGTAATCTAACAGATCTATCATAGCGGGGCAAAAGAGCTTAAAGAGAAATTTCTTGTAATATTTTTAATGAGTTCAGTATGTCAAAGCAAGCAGCCTTACTCAATACTATAGTCTTAAACTTTAGGGACAGGCAAGGTATTATTTGTACAGGGAAAAATATGGCTTAAAGCTTGTTACCACTAATCTGTTGCTTACTACTAAATAGTGGGCAAAAATATTACAGGTCCTTGGTCCAAAGCAAGCTCTCCTAATAAAGAGTTATCTGACCTTCTTGCCCACAAAAGCCATTTATCTGTCCAGATTTTTGCACACCAAATCTAGTAGCCCTACCTAACACTTCAGTTGAAAAACATTTCAGAAAAAGAAGTTTCTGAAAGGGAGAAGGGGGTGGAGAGATGTTCAGAAAGCTTGCAGGGAAAGGAACAGGTGAAACAAGAATTATGCAGGCGATACCCTACCTTCCTAAGACTTGTTTTGATTTAACGCAGCCAAAAGGAAGAACTGCTGCTGGTAGCCATCCTTACAAAGAACACAATTGTAAATGCCTTCTTTCGCTATTTCACAATAACGTCCATAGCACTAACACTGAGCTTAAAGCTTTATACCAACAAGCAGAAGCTTATTGGAAAAGGAGTTCTACAAGGCTTCCCCTCAAATGCTTCGCAGTTGAGATTCGTATCCTGGCTTTTTCTATGGTTCAAGGACAGATACAAAAGAAAGGCAGGAAGACTGAACAAAAAAAAGTGTCCAAATGATGTGATAAAGGCAATGTAAATAGTCTGCCAGATCAGATGACATGATACAAGAAATACTGGAATACTTTTGTTTATATATAGCACAATTTATCAGTAGCATGCTTCAAATGCCTAACTGCTACTGCAAGTTATTCAAAGAATTATCTGTACTAGCATAGTTAGGAAGGTTTCAATACAACAGTTGAGGTTTGGTGGTGCACTTCAAGATTTTGAGAAGGCATTTTATCCTTTAAGCTTCAGGATGATGTTCCCAAATTTAGCAGAAAAACTATATAGGAAATGGTTTAAAAATATTCTAAATCTCATGAAATCAATATACAGAGGGAAGAAAGAGATTTTTACCTAGTTTTAACATAAGCAATTGATACTAGGCCATATATGAATGTCTTTGGAGAAAGTTCTTTACAGCTAGGATGCCACCACATCTCAGACATGAAGAAAGCAGGACACTGAAGACTTTGGCTGAAGGACAGTATAGGACAATACTCTTCCAGGGACCCCTAAGCCATGAATGGTTTGGGGGGGAAAATCAAATCTTTGTTAATACATTTTTTTCTGAAGTAATTAAAGAGCAAGAAATATTTTGCGTTCACAGAACAATCCACATGAAATGACAAGTGTCACTGGGAATAAACCGTTGCTTTTATTGTGTGATGGTCGAAGACTATTCTATGATCAGATGATCACAATTACAAACACAGTGAAAATACTTTAAGATGCAACATACAAATGACACAAAGAAGATATTTATATTATATGTATGAAGTTCTTTAAAACCATCACCAAGCTTATTTAAGACAAAGCTTTGTTACTGAAGGATCTGTGCAGTTAAATAAGCTAGAAACATCCACAGAGAATTCTAATGTCACCTTAAACTGAACTAGGTCTCTGTTCCATTAACTTCAGTACTGTTTACAGTGATTAGCAAAACCTCTGCAGATTAAGAAAACCCAGCTTTTCCAGTTATTTTTGAAGATACCAGAGATTGAACCCAGGGCATTGGGGTTACTGTGTCAATGGAACTTCCCATTATATAAAGAACTTTCAAAGAAACAAAAGGACAAATTATTTCAAAGTTTCAGAAATTGTGCTTGCATGTAAACATCTGTACAAGTGTAACTATAAACAAATAATCAGAATAAAGTTTATTGATTTGTTTTTTTTAATGGGGCCAGGATGAAAATAGGTTATTTAACATCATCCTACCTCCACAGTATTTAATCAAAGTGCCAGAATTCAACAGGTCATCATCAGGATGCATTTGGAATATTCAACAGGATCACAGCATGCATCAAAAGGCTGGAAAAACTTGCTTCTCTGGAATAGTGATCCAGCTTCTGGGAACAACCATATGAACTGTTAAAACAGAGGGAGCCCTCCTGGCACAGTTAGAATGCAGTATTGCAGGCTGATTCTGCCCACAGCCAGGAGTTTGATCCTGACCAGCTGAAAGTTGATTCAGCCTTCCAGCCCTCCGAGGTTGGTAAAATGAGGACCCAGATTGTTGGGGGCCATAGGCTGACATTTGTAAACTACTCATGGAATGCTGTAAAGCACTGTGGAGCGGTATATAAGTCTAAGTGCTATTGCTTACTTAACTTGCACTCTTTGTGCATAGCACTTACAGCAGGGTATGTTACTGCTAAGCAGGGTGCCTGGCAATGCATAGCATTCAGATTTGGTCCTTATCCTACCTCAAGCATATTTATTTGTGATTAATAAAGTACTCTCTTTCGAAAGGAAAGTGCTAGCCTTGCCCCATGTGCCACATATAATACTCCATTTTCAAAGCAACCGGTCTCCCTCCCAATTAAACTGTTATCAGTCACTTTGCCTTGATCGCTTTTGAGGGAGGAGAATGAAAAGGTTCTTATGCTGACATTATACTTTCAAAATCTAGACACAAACTATTAAATATCTTAACTCACCAGTACTTTCAGACATTTCTCAGATTCTCTAAAAGTGTATTAGCTTGAGATCAATGCAAAAGCTTTGCCATTCCCCAGAACTGGTTAAAATTGTGTAAGAGAAGAGACAGCAAAATTCTGTGCCTTGAATTGCAAGTGGTGTCCAAAAAGCAAGACAACAAACAATGGATAAAATCTTATCAAGGAAAGGAGCAGCCTAGAACTAAGGAGAAATTTCCTAACAATGAGAACCGTTGTGGGTGCTCCATCACTGGAGGCTTTTAAGAAGAAATTGGACAGCCATTTGTCTGGAATGGTATAAGGTCTCCTGCCTGAGCATAGGGTTGGACTAGATGACCTCCAAGGTCCCTTTCAACTCTGTTATTCTGTTAACTTTCTGATGCTAATTAAGGAAAGGATACAATGTATTCTGTTTTTAAAGTGAACGTATTCAAAGGTTTATCTTCATTTTTCAGAATCATGCTAAATATTTTAAAAACCCCACACAAGTTACGTATTCAATTTTGAAAATTAGGAATCGGAAGAACTAGCAAAACTTAAAGACAGCCTACAAAATAGAAGATTAGAAAGCTCAAAGTAAAAAAAAAGGATACTATTATGCTAAGCACATGGTGAACAAACATTTAAATTATAGTCATTGAAGTGATATAAATACAGATCGTCTTTTCATTTTAAAAGCATCTACCTGCTCAGGAATTTATTTGCAAAGCAGAGCAGCATATTTTAGTCACAATACTTCATGCTTTCATGAAATTTTATCATTTCTGGCAATTTGGCCAGAAATGATAAAATCTATAATAAGTGGAATTCATGGACTTTAGAACAAATTTTCTACTAGGAAACAACGCTGTGAATAACTGAAAAGCTTCTTTCTGAGCTGGAATGTTGCAGCTCTATCAAGGTTGCATTTCCAGATTTCCTTAACAATATCTCTAGTAGGTTAGGTTCTCAACCTATGGGTCCCAGGACCCCTGGGTGGGCCTGATGTCATCACAGGGGGTTCATGAAAGTTCAACAAAATGCTATGATTTAAATCTTGAGTTAAGTCTTGGGGTCTGTGGCCACAAAAGGTATTTAAAGGGGGTCCTTGTTGAAGAAAACCACTGGGATAGAGGATTCAATACCACTCAGCCTGATTTAAAAGGTTACAATTATACTACTTACACTTAATCTCTACCTAATTACATGGGCCAGTGTGGCGTCTGTGGTTAAGGTTCAAATACATCCTCAGCCATGGAAACTCACCATTTTGCATAGGAAACCTACATATGAACACACATGCTTACTTGCTTCCACGTTCCATCCAAAACTCACCATCAAATCTATTGTCTGGAGCAGGAGCCTCCAAACTAGACTTATGGACTTCAACTTCCAGAATTACTCAGCCAGCATGTCTGTCCACAAGTCTTACGGTTGCCGAGTTGGGAGACCGCTGGTCTATAGCAGGCTCTATGTTCAGCCAGGCTTTCAAGAAACTGAACTATCCTACCCAACAACATCAAACAAATTAATAGGGCCGGATTGATTCCAAGGAAGAGATACTAAAAGAAAGCCCACAGGAACAAAACAAACAGAACGCTGCTGAAGGCAAGATAAGAAGAAACGGATGGAAACTAACCAAAGAGAGAAGCAACCTAGAATTAAGGAAAAATTTCCTGACAGTTAGAACAATTAATCAGTGGAACAGCCTGTCTCCAGAAGCTGTGAATGCTCCAAGTTTTTAAGAGACTGGACAGCCATTTGTCTGAAATGGTATAGGGTTTCCTGCCTGAGCAGGGGGGGTTGGACTAGATGACCTCCAAGGTCCCTTCCAACATCATCATCACCACCACCACCACCATCATCATCATTATTAGTTTTATACAGAGATTGAGTGTCACCTACCGCTTATAGCTCAAAGCCCTCAAACACCTTATTAATAAGCTGCAGTCAATGCTGGGCTATGGCACTGCACTTTCTCAAGCACCAGTTGGCAGGCTCATACTTGCATATACATAAGTAGATTCTCACAAACAAGAAGCAGCAACAGGACAATGAGGCACACATGGGCAATAATAATATATTGAATAATATGTAACATGAAAAGAGTCCTCATATCACTCCTAACTTTATATGCCTCTATACAGTGGTGGGATTCAGCCAGTTTGCACCAGTTCAGCAGAACCGGTAGTTAATTTTTTGTTGCCCAGGCTCAGAATGGACTTCCGGAAGTGGCAGCCACACAGAGAACCGGTTGTTCACATATTTGAATCCCACCACTGCCTCTTTCATTGTAAACCTGCCTTTCCTGCTTTTTATTCCAGTCCTAGAAGACCTCAAAAATGTATTATTTTTTCACCAAAAAAAGAGGATTTGTTCCAGCTTCTTGGCCATTCGTTCCAACTCTTGAACATTTTTTAAAGCTTGTCCCTCTTTCTCTCTTTGACATTTAGTCAATTTGCATTCCTTATTTCCATTTGAATCTGGCTGTGAGTGGATATTATCAGATGGTGTATTCCATTACATCATAGGCAAGGAATAGAAGTTTCCCATTGGCAGGCCTGTTCTCTATCTATCCTGTTTATTTTGCAAGGAAAGCACACATTCAAAGCAGTTATATTCAGTTTGGCACCTGGCATTTCTTTGTTCGAGTTATATCCTGCCTTCAGGACCTCAGATCCAATACATAGTGCTACCTGCTCTCAATACCATCTCTGTGAGATAGCTTGGACAGAGAAGGAATGGCTGGCTCTGTGGCTTAGGGAGAACTTGAACCTGGCTCTTCTCAGTGCTGGTCCAACACCTAAGTCACTATGCCATACTACTTTATTACATCCAGCCACCAATTATAATATTATAGGGATTACAGTTTTACCATTTCAACACTGCTTAAAATGCTAATGTATATTTTAAGTTGTCTATCACCTGGATGCATGCATGTAGCAACCTTTTTACAAATATGTGAAATAATAACAAAGTCAAAATATTTAGCTAGCTGGATGAAACTAGTTATTAAATGAAGAACAGGAATACCCTATTTTCAATTAGGTTTTTCTGCATAAATGGAAATCTTATTATTGTAACTTCACGGATCCACTATGACAGTAAGCCTTCATACCAGCCTCTCTAAAGATACTGGGACAAATTGACGAAAAACACCTTACCCCAAAATGCTCCGATTTTAGTTCATGTCCTGTGCAGAGTGCTGTTTTTCACCCTCTTCAGCTTTTTGTGCCATTGAGATAGCAAATATCAACAGCTGTCATTGTTCCAACAGACTTTACACCATGGGACAAAGAAGTCATTTTTCACTGAACTCCAAATGTACAATTTGCCTCACTTCCTGACCACTGTCTTAGAATAATGCACTGGTAGTCTCTTTGGAAATATTATAATTAAATTATAATCCACAATATCAATTAGTAGGATAATATCAATATCAATTAGTAGGAGCTTATCTGGATAATAGCAGATTGATGTTTCAATTAACCTATTTTAGCTTCTCATTCAGTTTTATAAAAAGGACAGATATGCAACCAGAGGCCATGTTCACAAATCATCCATGTTTTGCTTCATTCCAAAGTTAGATTGATATTTTAGTTCCCTTGGACTTGAACTTTCATTTTGGGCTGTTTGAAATATCTGAATGGCCAGCACTGGGAAAAAGCAATAGCACTTAGACTTATATACCGCTTCACAGTGCTTTACAGCCCTCTCTATGTCAGCATATGGCTCCCAACAATCTGGGTCCTCATTTTACTGACCTTGGAAGGATGGAAGGCTGAGTCAACCTTGAGCCAGTCAGAATCGAACTGCTGAACTGCTGGCAGCCAGCAATCAGCAGCCTGCAGTACTGCATTCTAACCACTGCGCCACCAGGGCTCCAAGACACATCTTTTGGAATTGTCCCCTTAACGAGTCTTCCCCTTACTTAAAGATCAGGAAATTTGAGTAGCTTCAACCCATGAACTGCATCTGACCAGTCTTTCCCTCCAGACTGCTACCTAATTGTTGTTGGGGTTGTTTTTTTTTAAGGGGGGAGGATTACAATCTTCAGCAGTATGGTTTTTATTATTTATTATATTACGTGGAACAGAAAGTTGTTTTTAGGTCCAATATTATGTAGGGCATCTAAATCCTTTAAAAAAAATGAAAAATCCAATTCGTCCACAAAGACTAAAAACACTTTTTTTTCCTTTCCGTCTGATTCTCATAGACTGCCTGGAGAAGTCCCTACAGTTTCTTGGTGAGGTTTCTCAGAAGTGATTTTCAATTGCCTCCTTCCTAGAGCTGAAAGAAAGTGACTGCCCCATGATCACCCGGCAGATTTTGTGTCCAAGGCGAGACACAAACCAGTTTGTAGAAGACTTAAGAACATACAAGAGACTCAAGCTCCAATGGAATTAAATCTGTTTCACCACTTTGTTTCAGGACTCTCAAGGGTGAGATAGTGTTAACTCAGTACCCACTTGCAGTTTATAGAGTCCTGGATCTGGAAGGGATCTTGAACATCTTCTAATCTAACTCTCTTCCTGGTGCAGGAATCCTCCTATCATCTTGAATGCAATTCAATCTTTCCTTGAAAACTCCCAGCAATGGAGTATCCACAACTCCAAGGAGGCAGGTTACTCCACTGCTTAACAGATCTCACAGTCAGGAAATTTCTCCTTATTTCAAATTTGGATATCTCTCATTGCAAAAGCCTCTGCCTACTGGTTCTTATCCTACTCTCAGCTTCTCTGGATAATAAATCCACATCCTTTTCCCTTTGAAATAGCTGTTTTTATTTGAAGACTGGTATCATAGCCTTTAGGCTAAACACACCCAAGTCCCTTTCTATATCCCAGGATATTTATCAAAGATTCAAGAGTTTGAGTAGACAGCGTTTAGCTTCTGAAGCCATTCTACCTATCAGAGGCTAATTCAGTTTATAGCTCCTAAGAGATGAACTCGCAAGTACTGTTTCTGGTGGTGTGGCCAATTAATAACATAGTTTATAGTTGCACATTTTATAGCAGTTTTAATAAAGACTCACTAATCAGGCTCAGCCCTCATTTAAGCATATCATAAGCTAAACAAAAAAAACCCCTCCAAACAAACATGTTTTACAAATCACATGAGGATTCACATAATACTCTAAACCAGGGGTGTCAAACTGCCAGCCCATGGGCCAGATGTGTCATGGCAAAACCGTGCCCACCCCATTGCCGGTACTGGCAAAAAAGTTGCGATATATCGTGACACATCACGTGACATTGTGAGTTTGACACCCCTGCTCTAAACCAAAATGAAATAACCCACCGTAGGGGGTGTGTGAAGTGATTTTAATGTTTTTTAATGCTTTAATGTCTTTATGCTGTAAGCCTCCCAGAGTCATTGGAAACTAGAGGGGCAGCAATTAAATATAAATAAATAAATAAATAATATCAAAGAGACTCCACAGAAATCCCATTACTGGCATACAATGCAATCTTACATGTATAAAAGAAGAAAGTTGGATTGAGTAAAATAGGGCAACATTTCACAGGAGTTAAGCTGTGGACTGAAGTCCTGACTAATTTTAACAATTATTCCCGAGTTCCAGCTATTGATTTGGAAGAATATTTCAATCATTTTAACTGGAGACGTAATTTAAGCTATGGTCCAAAAGAATTCTGGCTGCAAAATTTAAAAAATATTTATAAGTCTCAATGAACAAAGAGAGAGTTTATTCTCAAAACAAAAAAACACATTAAAAACACAGTTTGCAACTTATCATCAGCAAAACATTTGTGCACAATAAATGTGTATGATCCATGCATTTAAATCAGGGGTGTCAAACTCAATTTCATTGAGGGCCGCATCAGCATTGCGATTGCCCTCAGGGGGCCGGGTGGGTATGGCCTGGGTGGGCGTGGCCTACTGGGTAGGCGTGGCTAGAGTGCATATGGCCTACTGGGTGGGCGTGGCCAGCTCTACATCGTTCACATCAAGGGTGCCTATGGGGGCCTGGGCAGGAGTGGGACAGATCTGAGGGTCTCTGGCAGGAGGAGGGTCTCTGGGCCAGGGCCAAGACAGTGAGGGCCGTTCCCTCACTGTTTCCAGGATGGCTTCGCGGGCCACATGAAACCACTTCGCGGGCCGGATCTGGCCCCCGGGCCTTGTGTTTGACATGTCTGATTTAAATGAATTGACACAACTTAAATGTGTAATTATGTGCGTTAATTCAAGAGTTTTGTTTCTTCCAGTTCTTTGATCATATTAAGTGCTCCAATCAGGTAAGGCATATAAAAACAGTAAAACATCTTTTTTTTTTAAACCATACCCTGAAGACACTTCTGGCTTGTATATGCACATATAACATGCAAACACACAAAATTTATTTGAACCATCAGCAGAATGAAACAGAAGTGAACACAACCATTCCACTTTCTCCTTTATCTGTTCAGTGAAAGAATACAAATATCCTATGTAAAGAACAATTAAGAATGAACATGTCCAGAAATCCCTCCATTCCTTACTACCATCATCAAACAGTTAGGAAATGTTTGGCTCCAATGGCAAGAGTTTGGCTGGGCTCAATTGCAAAAAAAATAAAATAGCTTCTCCTAAATAGAGCCTACGTTTCGTATCCAAGGCATTGTTGCACAGTAAACACTTTTTTTGTACATGTAATGGTTGTTCTTTGGTCACACATTAATGAATAAAGTATACTATCGGCTGCGTTCCTAATGTGATCCACTGCGTTACTCTACTGCCTAGTGTTGTCATTATGAGAAAAATGGAAGATTTTGAAAGCTTGTGCATGCTTTTATCCTTTGTATCTTACACTAAGAGCTCAGAGCCCCACACAAAACACTGCACTTAGGGGAAAATAACTTGGGCAAGGCATTTCAGATTACCAGTACTTAAAAAAAAAAGAAAAAAGGTTGCAGAACTGTACTGAACATCTGACCTTTATCCCCACAGCTAACAACCGTCATCAAAAGATAGCAAAGGAACACCAGCTAAAAAACACCTATTTTGCTTTTTTTTTTTTTAAAAAAAGTCATGTTATTTAGATTTTTGACCAATATACTTATTTTCTGTCTGAAAATAGCTTTGTTTGTACAACATGCTACCTTGCTAACCCTTACTTAACTGCACCATAATTTGAATTAACAAATTGACTGGGTTCAGACAAGACACTGACCCATAAACTAGTCCTTATTTATTTCACTATTATTTATTAAGTTTGTTGTTTTAATTTTATGTTGAATGAATCCAGAAAATGTGCAAAACCAGAAAGAGTTATGGTACTACAGGATACTTATAGCTCCCCCAAAAAAGAGGGAGTCAAGCTATTCTCCAAAGCACCTTACAATTAGAACAATTAATAAGTGGAACAACCTACCTCCAGAAGCTGTGAATGTTCCAATACTGGGAGCTTTAAAGAAGGGACTGGATAACCATTTGTCTGAGCAGAGAGTTGGACTAGAAGACCTCCAAGGTCCCTTCCAAATTATTATTATTATTATTATTATTATTATTATTATTATTATTATTATTATTATTATTATTATTATTATTATTATATCTTCATCATTGCACAGTCAGCCAAATGTTCAGACTGGATTTGGCATTTTTGTCTACCTATTGAGTCCTTACCAAGGACCTGGGATAGGCATTATGTGGATGTTTGAACTGATGTATTACAGATATTGTCGCAGGATGGAAGCTGTTCCTAGTAAGGCCGCCTTTTGCAATTGACTGATGGCGAATTTGTCAACGCCAATGGTGTTCAAGTGGTGCTCCAGTTGTTTTGGGATTGCACCCAAAGCACCTATTACTATTGGTACTACCCTTGCTTGCCTTTGCCACAGTCGTTCTATTTCTTCTTTGTAGGTCTTTGTATTTTGTTATCTTCTTCAGTTCTTTCTCTTCTGTTCTGCTGTCTCCAGGCACTGCCATGTCCACTATCCAGACTTTTTTGTCTTTTTTATCGACAATTGTTAAGTCCAGGGTGTTATGTGGCAGGTGCTTGTCTGTTTGAATTCTAAAGTCCCAGAGCAATTTAACATTTTCATTTTCTATGACTTTTTTATGGTCCCACCAGTTCTTGTTTGCAGGCAAATGATATTCCTTGCAGATCTTCCAATGCACTATTGATGCTACTTTGTCATGCCGCTGCTTGTAGTCAGGCTGTGCTATCTTTTTGCAGCAACTTACCAGGTGGTCCGCTGTTTCTTCAGCTTCTTTGCATTGGCAGCACTTACTGTCTGTTGCTTACTGTCTGTTGTTGTTATTGTTGTTGTTGTTATTATGTGGCTTAGGGTTACTGCCATCAACTGCAGCAACAAAAATCACTTGATTAGCAAAGTCTTGGTAATGGTGTCATGGGATGGGGCTGGACAGCCTACGGTATTACATCCAATGACTGCATGAAGGGGGGGGAATCTAATAAGGACTGATGCCTCTCATTTCAGCCACTAAGCTGCAATAACCACCAAGATATGCGGGCAAGGCCTACGTACATACACACACACACACAAACAAATCAACTAAAGATCAGGTACCTGCTTGGCATCAATGGACGCTATATCCCAATCAGTATGCCCAGAATTGCAATCCCATTTCTTCAGCAGAGAAAAATCTCGTTAAAAGTACTGGGATTTCCACTGTAATGTGCAGTATATGCTTACTTAGCATGCCATTTGTCCGCAAAAAGTTATGCAAAACGCTCACAGACGGCGCACCACCCCACCACCCCGATCCTCAACAGGTGAAGGGACTTTTGGACAGTTTTGCTTCTAATTAAATGCCATCCAGACCATCCAGCTCCGGAGTACTATTTCGAAGTTCCGAAATACTGTTTTTTCTTTTCCGGTCTGCAAAAGGCAAGGGGGGGAAAAACAAAAAATAAATAAAAAAAAAACCCCAAACCCGGGGTTGGGGGGGGGAGGGATGCTGACCCAAGTGTTACCTTCCGCGGGTCCGACCTTTAAATGAGAGCAAAGCGAGAATGAGGACCGAGTTCCGTTCAGCCGAAAAAAGCGGAGCGCCAAAGCAATATTTTAGGACTCTGGAGGGAAAAGTAGCAAAGGACTTGCCAGCCAGCGCACGGGGCGAAACGCTCTCCTGTCAAGAGTTGTTTTTGCACGGCGAGTTCAAGGCAGGGCTTAGCGCGCTCCCTCCAGCCTTTAGCAACGCGACAGGTACGGTGTGTGTGTGTGTGTGTGTGTGTGTGTGTGACTAACCTGCCCTTGGCCGGGTGCGAGGTTCTCCTCCTCCCACGCCTTTGCCAGGCGGAAGAACTTGGCTTTTCCCTGCGCGAAGGTCGAGTGGTCGGGCGGTCACTTCGTGCCCTCTCTCTCTTTCTCTCGCCGGGTCCCCACGCCGCTTAAGCCGCGGCGGCCATTGGCTCTGGAGACGGGACCGGCAGGCAGCTATTGTTCCCACGTGATTCCAAGCCGAGGCAGGAGTGGAGCGAAGCGGGGCCGCGACAACGCAGCTTTTAACGCGCGCTCGGGGAAAGGATCTGGCCCTGGGTGGCGCGGTTGGACGAGCGGATCCGGGACATCTATTGCTAATAATAATAATAATAATAAATAATAAACCTTTATTGTCAAAGTACAACATGTGTACATTGAGATTAGCTGAGCCTCCCCCTGTGCTCTCTCCCCCCAACGCACAGTGATAACAAACCCTCCATCCTACCACACCATGTGAACCCACTACACCAGCGTTTCCCAACCTTAGGAACTTGAAGATGCGTGGATTTCAACTCCCAGAATTCCCCAGCCAGCTATGCTGGCTGGGGAATTCTGGGAGTTGAAGTCCACGCATCTTCAAGTTCCTAAGGTTGGGAAACGCTGCACTACACCACACACCGGCCTCCCAAGTCAATCCTGCATAAGATTATGTCCCATTTAAAAGCCTAACGGCCCACGGATAAAAGCTATTTTTCAGCCTGTTGGTACGGCGGAATGAAGGAAAATTATTGATCCTGTAGTACTTTGGGGAGGGGGAGGGCAGTTGGATGTCCCACAAGTAGTTAGCCCCCCACCCCCACCCTCCAGTAAGCGCCCCGTCATTTATGAACCACCTGAAGTTTGGATGCTGAACTCTGCTGTTGTTTCTGGCATTAGGATCCTGAGGATCTCCTAGGCCACAAACGCACCCGCTAGGAGCGCATCTCTGCTGAGAAGCGCCAGTTCGTGGGGAAAGTCTGCATCGTTAAGAATAGATATACTTGGAAATAAGTCCCATTTGGATCAGTAGGGTCAGTGCTTTTTTGTAAAAGAAAAAGGTGCCGGAACTCACACATGTCATACAACCCAACTTGCCTACCATACAAGATTCCATCCAAAAAAGGTGCCGGAACTCCGTTCTGAGCAATCTATGACAAAAAAGCCCTGAGTAGGGTAGAGAAGGGTTTACACACAGGAGGAAAAATGGAAGGAAGAATGTCACATATTCGACTCTGAGGTTAGAACTCTAGAGCCAGGTTGGTGTAGGGATCAGTCTAGAAACCAGGGGACTGTGTGTTCTAGTCCTGCTTTAGGCATGAAAGACTGCTGGATAAATTTGCGTTCAGAAGTCGTGGGACTGGAACAACCTGCTTCCAGAAGTTGTGAATGCTCCAACACTGGAAGTTTTAAAGAAGAGATTGGACAACCATTTGTCTGAAATGGTATAGGGCAGGGGTAGGCAACCTTGCAGTTTGAAAGCACGTGAAAATCCAAGTAGAAAAATAGGGAGCACTGCGGTGGGAAGGTAACAGCGTTCCGTGCACCTTTGGCATCTAGTCATGCCCGCCACATGACCACGGAGACGTCCTCGGACAAGCGCTGGCTCTTCGGCTTTGAAACGGAGATGAGCACCGGCCCCTAGAGTTGGAAACGACTAGCACGCATGTGCAGGGGAACCTTTACCTTTACCTAGGCAACCTTGGCTCTTTTATGACTCATGGACCAACTCCCAGAATTACTGAGCCAGCTGGAGTCATAAAAGAGCCAAGGTTGCCTACCCCTGGTATAGGGTTTCCTGCCTAATCGGGGGGCTGGGCTACCTTCCAGCTTCTAGTCTAGTCTAGTCTAGTCTAGTCTAGTCCATTCTAATTTGGGACAGTCACCCTCTCTCAGCGCATCTCACAGGGTTGATGTGGAGAAAATGGGTGTGTGTGTGTGTGGAGTGCAGATAGTCCTCAACTACAACAGTTTGCTTAGTGACCGTTCAGAGTTACAACAGCACTGAAAAAAGTGACTTACGACCATTTTTCATACTTAAATGACCATTGTAGCATCCCCATAGTCATGTGATTTATATTCGGATGCTTGGCAACTAACTCACATTTATGACGGTGGCAGTGTCCCATGGTCGGGTGATCCCCTTTTGCAACCTTCTGACGAGCAAAATCAATGGGGGAGGTCAGATTCACGTAACAACCATGTTAGTAATTTTAACAACTGCAGCGATTCACTTAACAACAGTGGCAAGAAAGATTGTAAAATGTGGCAAAACTTGCTTAACAATTTTCTCACTTAGCAACATAAATTTTGGGCAATGTGGTCGTAGGTTGAGGTCTACATTTATTAGGTATGTTTGCTGCCTTGAATTATTTATAAAAATAAAGGAAAGATTAAACAAAAAAAAGAACCTTTGTTCAACTTATTTCCTATCCTCCCCCCATAATGTCTAGGGATGACAGGCTACAATTCCCATTGGCTCCACCTAACATTACAGGTTGTTCTTGACTTAACAACCACAATTGGGACCAGAATACCCTTTCCTAAGTGATGCAGTCATTAAGTGAGTTTGCCGTGGTCATTAAGCAAATCCAGCTTCTCCCATTGACTCTGCTTGTCAGAAGTCCACTGGGGAGGTTGCAAATGGGCAATCATGTATTCACAATTGGGCAAAGACTTCTTTCAGTGCCATCATAACTTTGAGCGGCCACTAAACGAACAGTCATAAGTCCACGACTACCTTTTCCAAATGTAAGATCTCCACAGTAGTCTGAAAATTGCTGTGGTTGTCTTTCACTACCGTAAAGTGAGAGGAGAAACTGAAGTGAACAGAGCTCCATTTTCTTTTCTTTTTTATTGAAAAGTTTTTCAATACATTTTATCTTTAACAAAACATTGAACAGAGCTCCATTTTCTTTAGAATGGGGCATTGCATATGTTGCTGAACTGTCCCCAACAATAGCCATTAATGTTGGTCAGGCGTTTCCCTTGCTTGCATCATGTTGCATCCCATTCATATTTCAGCATAAGCCACAGTTAAATACATTTTCAAATAACTGTGCTTTACAATTTTGCACTTATGTGTTTAGTTAAACATAATGAACTCAGTAGAATTAATCCAAAGTATATTTAACCCCCTGTACCATGATTATAAAGGGACGCGGTGGCTCAGTGGGTTAGGATGCTGAGCTTGTCGATCAGAAGGTCGGCAGTTTGGCGGGTCAAATCCCAAGTGCCGCGTAACAGAGTGAGTGCCTGTTACTCATTCCTAGCAGTTCGAAAGCATGTAAAAATGCAAGTAGAAAAATAGGGACCGCTACGGTGGGAAGGTAACAGAGTTCCGTGCGCCTTTGGCGTCTAGTCATGCCGGCCACATGACCACGGAGACGTCCTCTGACAAGCACTGGCTCTTTGGCTTTGAAACGGAGATGAGCACCGGCCCCTAGAGTTGGAAATGACTAGCACGCATGTGCGGGGGAACCTTTACCTTTACCTTTACCTTTTACCATGATTATTCAGAAATCACTTTCTTGATTTCAGCGGAATTATTCTTTTCCCCATGTAGTTTGGCTGCAAGTAATTTCAGCCTTACAAGTGCAGAAATTCTCAGAAAAACTGTGGATGAAAATTATGGGCAGGAAACCAAATGGCATTATTCTCCATTTTTAGCATTCTTGCCTTCCCCTGTTTTTCTTCTATATTTTATCCCTCAGGGCCCATTTCCATATTTTTTCTTCCAACATTCCATTGGAAAAAATAAAAAGAAAAATATGTATTTTGACTGGGAAGAGATGTCTGGAATATCAAAAATCTAATAACCTGCTGTTCTCTTTCTGTGACATTAATGAGATTATATGGGGAAAAAACTAGCATATGTCTGTCTATTCACTTAAAGAGCATATTTCACTGTTATAGTAGTAGTTGTGCTGACTTAGAAAAGTGTGTAAGTGTATAAGAGAAGTTGCCAGTTCTCTGTTCCATTGTAAATCTTTCCATTTCCAGATGGTCTTAAAAATCTCAGCTGCTGAAATCTTTAGAATATATGTTTCAGTTGAGTTTATTTATTGCTCTTATAATTACTGTTTAAGCATTTGGGAGCCAGTCTCTCTCTCTCTCTGCCTAACTCAGCTCACAGGATTGTTGCGGGGAAAATGGGAGGAGGAAGGAGGTATCTTTGTGGCCTAGAGTTATTTATAAAATAATAATAATAATAATAATAATAATAATAATAATAATAATAATAATAATAATAATAATAGTGTGTTAATAAATAAAGATCAAAAAATAAATTAAAAATGAATGGCAAAATTCACCAAGAGTCAGCCTGCTGAGTTGATAACTTTATCCCAGTTGTTCCGCAGGGGAATGAAGAAGACAACTTGAGAATTTCCATGATTCAACACGTTGAAAATTAATTTGGATGCCCCACAGAACTGCCAGAACTGCCCTGGTCAGGAATTTGATATATGGTAGATCTCAGTTTCTCCCTGTTCTATTCATTTCCTGGTATATCTTTGCCAGAAGGGTATTTCCCTTAAAAAAATCCTTTTGTAAGCAAATTTTTGAGGTCAACATTGCTTAGCTGAAGAAAAGTACTTTTTGCTGACTAAATGGGATATCTGCTACAAAAAAAGACTCATTATTTCGTTATAATCTCCCTGCAGCCGGTACAAGTATTAGTTAGGATGGTGCTATTAAACTGCAACACTTTGCATATTTTCCTGGGAATAAATCCCCCCTCCCATTGGTGAGATACTGTTCTAAATACTAGTTCCCACAAAGTATCCAGGAATTGCCTCTTCTGTGGATACTTTGCTTGGACGTTTCAGATTCTATACCCACCTATCAGGTGATTTCCAAGAATGCTTCTGGGCTCCATATGGGTCCAGCCTATCTGAGGAATCATCTCACACCAATGGGATTGGCCTGTCCCACCCACTTGGCACCATGACTTCATGGCCCTGCTATGGTCAAGGTTACTGCAAGACCACACATTGACGGGCATATGGCTCTGGGATAGGAATTGAAAACGTTTTGAAGCTACATGAAGTTTTCACTCATCCCTCCTTTGTTCAGCAAGCAAGAGAAAAACAAGCAGGCTAGCTCAGAATGAGCTCTAAACTTCTATTATTTTCTTAATATGAAGGAAAAAATCAAAATACGTTACTAAACTCCTTGAAATAACAATGGTCTTCCGAATTACCACTATGGATGCATCGATCTACCTGGCAAAACTGTGCCATACTTTCCTGTGAATAGAGGAGGGGATGGGGCTTTAAGAGGTGGGTTGCAGGAAGAAGGAGGGCCTTTTAGTTAATTTTCATGAGGATGCAACTGGGACCAGAGTTTCTCCTTCTGTTAAGACACAAAACCAAACACAACGTGTCTCCTTTTAAACCAAGATGTTCAACCGTGCCAACTTGTAAGACTTCTGGACTTCAACTTCCAGAATTCCCCAGCCATAAGTTGCCAAGCTTGTACATCTTTGGTTTAAACAATATAAAAATCTTCACTGAAAATGGAAGGATATAATTTTTGCTTCCTCCTGGTCATAACACAGAATAAGACAAAAGAAAAAGTGCATAAACTCAAGGCTCAATTTCATTTAGCATTGTGATTTTATGTTATAGCTAAACAAAGCCAATGGTTGTAGATTCTTTTGTGTATCAGAATATAGACATAATACAATCCCTGACCATAAAAAAATGGATTCCAAACCAAAGATGCATGGTAGGAATCATTCTTTTGATAACATTTTTGAGATGATGGGAGTAGGCATTATCAGTAAGCTGAACTTTTTTTTAAGAAACGAAGGCTTGTTGTTTCCTTTTAAATTAATAAATCTGTCTACCCAGATAGTTCTTGAATTTTCTTATGCCTAAAATGTCAACACAGAGAGAAGACAATGAGCATTGATGGTAGAGGGACTGACAATCTTAGCTTAACATGTTTATAAGGCATTTTCAGAAATGTCTGGATTTAAATCATTGGACCAATACTTATCAAGCTTTGTGAAAAACAATATTAAGGGCTGCAGATCACAGAAGTGTTGGGGCCAGATTCCAAATATGGTCGAATGGGTGGAGAGTAATGTCTCCTACACTCCAAAGTAACATAAAAACAAGATCAAGTTGATTTTTTTTCCAATCCTTGCTACATTTTGGAGGGATGGGGGTTAGAAAGAAATCTGGAAATCTTCAAAAAAGGGATGCTGCTTTTGCGATGGTGGCAAATATCTGGTGGCAAATATCTTGGATGCTGCTTTACTATAGCTTTTGACTATCTTGACATCCAGGCATGGAAAATTTTTCCTTGGCTAAAGAGAATAACAGAATAATAACAGAAAAATGATGACAATCTAAGAGTATTTGCAATAAAATGTGCTTGTCCGTTTTAGCCCTTACTTCTAGACAAAAGTGAGGCATTCGTTACTATTGCTCCATTGCTACACATCGATAGAATTATAACCACCTTTGACTGTGCTGCTGTAAAGTTAGAAAATCCATATTTCCTAGTAGTAGTAGTTTCTTAGTTCTGGAGGTGCTACTTAGAAATCTTAATGTCTTGCCACAGGCAATTTTGTATCCCAAGATGAAGGATTGAGACACAGGACAAGTATGTGAGATTGTAGAAAAATATTTTTTTTTCTAGGGCTGCAAGCATTTCTTTGACATCAGTCTCTCAACTTCTCATGATAAGAAAGGGAATTGTGTCCCCTTGATAAGGCTACGTGAATCCTCAGAGGCCTGTGCCTTAGACCCTGTTGTAGTGATGCTGGTTGATGTTACAAAAAGGGAAATTGGAATATCTGCCTCAATAGCATTAATCAAAAGAAACTGTTCTCCTAATGCAAACATTATGAAGTCTGATATTTTCTCAGCTAAGGAAAAACCACGACGTGTATTTTTTCTAGACACTGTTGCTTTAAGAAAAAAATCAGAATCAAAATGATTCTTCAGTTCTGAAGTACTGATTTAAATATAGGAAGCATTGATCCCAATGGTCCAGCATTGTCTACTCTAACATCATCTACAGTGGTTGCCTGGAATATTCTCAGAATTGAACTTGAGGACTTGGATGTGCAAACTATGTCCTCTAAGGAGTAATATGCCACCTTCCATCAATTTGCCAAAAGACAATTAAGTATTAGGTTAATTGATTGATTAATCTAATTTCTTTCCTGACCCGGTCAAAAAGACTCTTGGTGACTTGACTCTTCTATTGGTATTTCAATGACATTTTGATAGTGGGATGGGGAGAAAGCTTTCCTGACTTCTTTGTAAAGCATCTTTGTCAGAGCTTCACCTGACCTCTGAGGTCCATCATCAACATCTCTCTCTCAGTACACACAATGTGCAGCTGACATCAACATGCCCCCAGGCACTGGTAAAATAAGCCTGCAGTTTAGTTCATACTCTAGCATGTCATTTTTGGCTACTGGAGATTAAAGACTCAGCTGTTCATGGACCATGCATTTCCTCAGCTGTCTTGATCCCTTGGTTAACTGATTGTGCTGGAAATCCATTCATGTTCACAAAGAGTTATTTGTTTCAATTCAGCACCAGTGTGGATATACGAGTATCACAAAGAAATCTCTGTCTGTGTTTGATCTCAGCATTTTGCCCTTAACAATGGGGGGCATTTAAAAAAAAGAATAGAAACTTCATCTCCCACCCCCTAGCCCCCCCTGAAAAAAAAATAAGAAAACCAATAAAGAAATAGCACCACTGGAAAATGTTTCAGAGTTAAAAAGAATTTTCAATTTATTTTATGCATGATTTTCTTAGCACTGTATCGTGATATCTTTATTATTTGCATGAATAATACAACTTATGTAACAAGCCAGAGGCTTCTTTTGTGTATGTATGTGAATGTGTGTGTGTGTCCGTGCGTGATGTGCATGACTCCCTCATTGTGGGACAAATTCAGATAAGTGCATCTGTATTTCAATGGTTTATCAAAAAATGGTTCATCTATACAAACATTTTAAAAAAGGATTTATTCTTTTCTCTAAACTAGCCAAACCCCAAACCTGCAATTGTTCTTCATAAGTTTTAGTCTCTGGCCTTTAATCATCTTAGTTGCTCTTCTTTGCACTTTTTCCAAAGTCTCAACAACTTTTTTGTAATTTGGTGACCAAAATTGGTTGTAGTAATCCAGGTGTGGCCTTACTAAGGCTTTATAAAGTGGTACTAATACTTCACGTGATTTTGATTCTATGCCTCTGAGAAACTTCCTAACAGTGAGGGCAATTAACCAGTGGAACAGCTGCCATCAGAAGTTGTAAGTGCTTCATCACTGGAGGTTTTTAAGAAGAGACTGGACAGTCACATGTCTGAAATGGTATATGGTCTCCTGCTTGAGCAGGGGGATGGACTAGAGGACCTCCAAGGTCACTTCCAGCTCTATTTTGATTGATTGATTGAAAGTGTGAGGAATGATATTATCACAGAAGATGATAGTGTCTATCTGAACTTGGTGGATCAAGAAGAAAAAGTCTGAAACAGGTTGGATTTAGGTAATTTTTGGGTGGGAGACTTTTGATTGTTTGTTGGTTAGACCAGGGCTTTTCAACCAGTGGTACGGGTACCACCTGTGGTACATTGGCACCTGGCAGGTGGTATGCGACTATCCTAGAAAAGTGGTAGCAGGGGAGGGGAATGAGCTGAACCGGTGGCAGAACCGCACAAGCCTGAGTGAGAGATGGCTGGAGCTGCAGGGCTGTCAGGGTTCAGCAGAAGTGCCAGGATCAGTGCTTCTTCGGGGCTGTCAGGGCTCAGTGGAAGCACCAGGATCAGTGCCAGACTCCAGCTGATCCCGGTGCTTCTGCTGAGCCCAGAAGAAGTGCCGATCAGCTGGAATGTTGCACCATCTCCAGGGTCTTATGATTTACATTCAGATGCTTGGCAACTGATTCATATTTATGATGGTCACAGTGTCCCAGGGTCACATGAAGTGACCAAAACCTGCTGCAACCACCCAGCAGACAGGGGAAATAAAAACCTCAGACAGGAGGAAGAGCGCTGCTGGGTGGGCAGGCAGGTGTCTTGCTCGGCTGTGGCTTGGGGGGCACTTTTTTCAGTGCCGTTGTAACTTTGGACAGTCACTAAGCGAACTGTTGTAAGTCGAGGACTACCTGTACTTCATCATTTTTTTTGGTCATCACGTTTTTGACACCTTGCTAGGCGACTGGTGGTACTCGGATGTTGCCATATCCTAAAAGTGGTACAATGGGTGAAAAGGTTGAAAAGCCCTGAGTTAGAATACATTTAATTTTTATTCTTTTATTTTTGTACCACTATGATCAAGAACTGACTTTCAGCATTTCACAATAAAAATAAAAGCCATTAAAAGATCCAGTCAAATTCCAGAGAATAAAACCCAGAAAACTCTGGTGTCAGTCCCAGTCTCAGTAGCAATGACAATCAGCTCTCAGGGTCTTATAGAAAAGTCCAGTTATCACAGCGTTCTGAAGAGAAGAAAAAAAAAGTAGAAATAGGGACTTACTGAATCTCAGGAAAGACTGTTCCATAAAGTAGAGGCTACTTGGTTCCAGAGATGCCTGCGCACCGAGTCATCCAGGGCTTTATAAGCTAAAATCAGCATTTGAATGGACCTATTGAAAAGCCAATAACAAAGAGGTTATATGGCTATAGTGGCTTTCACCCACCTGTGTGCAAGTGGCTACGTATTGCACCAACTGCACACCCCCAGCAGCTGTTGTGATTCAGGGTCAGCCTGTGGGTTCGGCAGTTGGGTTGGACGACTCAGAGGAGGAGGAGGAGGGGGGTGTTGAAGAGCTTGATGAGAGCCCCCAGCCAGGCCCCTCTCATCTGGTCACGACGCAGACCCAGCTGTGTGAGCCTGGCAGCGTGGATGAAGATGACCCACAGCTGGCCCTGTTCAAGGACGCCCGATGCAGGAGGCAGTCAATCAGGAGTAAACAGAGGAAGGCAATGGGGCTCCTCAGAAGGAGGCAGAGAGAAGCCACGCCCTGAACTGTATTTAAGGGGGAATGCGTGGGAGGGCTGGTTTGCTGAAGGCAACCGCTTGAATAGTTCCTGTTTCATAGCTCCTGTTTCATGGTTGGTGTCTGTTTTATGTTAATAAATTTGGCAGGCTTTATTCCAGCCTCTTGCCGTTTGTAAAGGGGTTGTCCCTGCCTTTTCTGCAGGGCCGGTAGCAGGCTGGTACAGAACAGCAGCTTTCAAAGGCTGCTTTATATAGAGCACATTGCAATAATCTAATCTACGGTCAGTCAAGGTGAGAGATGTACTTGACAGGTCCTCCTGAACCAGATTAAAGCGACAAATGTTAGCTAGAACAATCACACGTGAACAAAAGGTCTGCTAGCCATGATCTCTACTTGCAAATTTAGCAGTACCCATGAGTCCAGATGAACTCCCAAGTCACGGGTTTGCTTTCAGTGGGTGGAAGTAGTAGTCCTACCCCAACGAGAGATTAAAACCAGAGTATACTGAAAACCAGGGGGTTACTGGATCAACTGTAGCTACACATAGGTAGTCCTTTAATGATGGGCATAGTGAAGCCTGCCCATCACGTTCATAACATGTGACAGTTGTAAACTAGGTTGGTCATGTGATTGACTTGGTTTTACAACTTTTTTTGTGGTGGTCATTAAATGAATCCGTGGTTGTTAAGAGAATGCCATGGTCATTAAGCAAACCAATGGGTCATCATGGGTGCAGTTTTGCTGAAAACTGGAAGGAAATACTGTTTTTCAGCAAGACAGTTGTAAAATGCAGCCCAAAGTGTGGTCCCATGATCGGGGGGGGGGGATAACCACCAGAACTTTGAATTTGGGTCATAAGTATCTCCCCCCCACCACCGGTAGACCTGTCGGAACTTCTGATAGTTGCTAAGCGACTACTTAGAATCCTGTCTATGTAGGGTTCACCTTCATCTTGTTTTGTCACAGTCAGACACCCAAAGCTTCCAGACACCAAGTCAAGAACTCTAGAGCATCTTTGGCCCAGTCTGGGGAAGAGATCCAAGTTATCTTAGAACACAGAATAACAGAGTCGGACCTTGGAGGTCATCTAGTCCAACCCCCTGCTCGAGCAGGAGACCCTATACCATTTCAGACAAATGGCTGTCCAATCTCTTCTTAAAAGCCTCCAGTGATGGGGCACCCACAACTTCTGGAGGCAGGTTGTTCCACTGATTAATTGTTCTCCCTGTTAGGAAATTTCTCTTTAGTTCTAGATTGCTTCTCTCCTTGATTAGTTTCCGTCCTTTGTTTCTTGTCTTGCCTTGGAAAATAACTGAAATCCACAACTGAGCCTTTTGACATTTCACCCCAAATTAGCAGATAACCTATCTGAGTGGTTTCATGTAGAAATGATGAAGTAGGGATCGGATGACTGACCACTGTTAGGTTCCACAAGGTAAGGTCTACTGGGCTGACCTCTTTGCCTTCTCTCCTGTGTAGGTATGTAGTCAACAGACTGAATTTAGCTTGAGGTAGTCTACCTAAAGAAGGTAAGGGACGCGGTGGCTCAGTGGGTTAGGACGCTGAGCTTGTCGATCAGAAGGTTGGCAGTTTGGCGGGTCGAATCCCGAGTGCTGCGTAACAGAGTGAGCGCCTGTTACTCGTCCCAGCTTCTGCCAACCTAGCAGTTCGAAAGCACGTAAAAATGCAAGTAGAAAAATAGGGATCACTACGGTGGGAAGGTAACAGCGTTCCGTGCACCTCTGGTGTCTAGTCATGCCGGCCACATGACTAGCGCTGGCTCTTTGGCTTTGAAATGGAGATGAGCACCGGCCCCTGGAGTCGGAAACGACTAGCACGCATGTGCGGGGGAACCTTTACCTTTACCTTTTTTTACCTAAAGAAGGGGTTTCCAACCTTGGCGAATTTAAGACTTGTGGACTTCAACTCATAGAATTCTCCCAGCCAGCCATGGGAGTTGAAGTCCACAAGTCTTAAAGTCACCAAGGTTGGAGACCCCTGAGAAGGACAGAATGCCTTGGTATTGTCCAGAGAATAAATATTGCAATTTGCTGTTGGATTACAAAAGGAGATTTTCCCCTCCCTTCAACAGAAATATTTCTTTGAGAGAAGGCATTTACTTTCTCATAAAAAACAACCACACCCAAGTGCCCTAAACTAGTTTGACATGGTTTCATAATATGAAATTGCTGAATGCAAAAACTCTTAACAAAGGCAAACAGCAAAGGCGAACATCTAAGGATCTCAGCAGGCATGAAACAGAGGCAAGGCTTTGCTGCCACCTAATGGTCATAGAAGGAATGTTTCGTACATCATACAACTTGATCTCAGGAAATACTGTATTTTATTTCATCAGTTCATCCCTACAAGTTTTTATGTTTGAGTTTGGCAGTGGATGAAAGTGAGAGAATTAAATGCTGTGTTATGGTTTTTTTCTCCAATCGAATATAGATCTTGGGATCATGGAAAGTGGCAATCCAATTCATGTAAAGAAAACCAAATTAGAAAAGGCTGTCTGACACATCACATCAAATCGTAACTGGATCTGATTTGCTGGGCTTGCAAACCCAGACATTGTGACTGTAAATCAGGATTTCCAATTTTTTTGAATTCTGCAAATCCTTTCAATTTTCACAATATCCAAAATCTGCGAGGACGGTACCTTAATTATTAAGATGACTGAAATTTTGGCACGGTGTAAGCTTTCGAGTTTTTCTGAAATCTTCCTCTGGCAAGATGATTTTTTTTAAAAAAAGTAGAAATAGGGAAAATTATTTTTTAAAGAAGCTTCTAATGATGATGAGAAGTGAGCGAGTTTCCAGTATTGCAAATTAGTACAATATATGAGTCCATAATATTGGACTCTCAAATGGCCTGTAGGTTGAAGTCTGGTAATGTTTGAGATTCAAGGCTGTATCTCCTAATCAATTCTAATCAGAATGTTGAGGCTTTTAAAAACAGGCTCTGTCAATTTATGATATTTGATTCATTTCTTTTTTTCTTTTGCTGCCTGAAATTAATAGAAAGTGAAAGGAAATGCATGCAAAATAAACATTATAATTTTTTTTTAAAAAAAATCCATTTATATCCCGCCTTTCTCTGAAGACTCAGAGCGGCTTACAAGCTTAGCAGTAGCCTTCATTCTATGTATATGCCTGCTTATTAGGGATTTCACACACACCCCAAGCGGCATTATTACAAAGTCAGCTTAATTGCCCCCAACAATCTGGGTCCTCATTTTACCTACCTCGGAAGGATGGAAGGCTGAGTCAACCTTGAGCCTGGTGGGATGCGAACCTGCACTAATTGCAGGCAGCTGGTGTTACTTAAGGAGGCATTAGCCCACTGCTCCACCAAGGCTTGAAAAACAGATTGTGTTAAAAGAAAATGCCGTCATGGTCTTTTTTTGGAACAGTAATCCTGAACATGTGACCCAGATTGGGAGCAGAACTTTCATTGCTAGGGTGTTGAGGTCATTGAATGAATCACTCCCAATTTTACAACCTTTTTTTGTAACAGTCTTTAAGCAAATCTGGCTTCCCCCATTGACTTTGTTTGTCAGACGCTCCCTAGGAAGGTTGCACATGACAATCCCAGGGCCATGGGACCATCATAGCACATGCAACCATCGCAACACATGCCAGTTGCCAAGCACCCAAAGTTTGATCACATTATACTGTGGGCCTGCTGCAATGTTTACTAGTGTGAGAACTGGTCATAAGTCACTTTTTTCAGTACTGTTGTAACTTTGAATGGTCCTGAAAACAAATGGAAACTAATCAAGGAGAGAAGCAACCTAGAACTAAGAAGAAATTTCCTGACAGTTACAACAATTAATCAGTGGAACAACCTGCCTCCAGAAGTTGTGAATGGAAGTTTTTAATTAGAGATTGGACAACCATTTGTCTGAAATGGTATAGGGTTTCCTGCCTGAACAGGAGGTTAGATTAGATAGAAGACCTCCAAAGTACCTTCAGACTCTGTTATTCTCCTCTCCTCTCCTCTCTTCTCCTCTCCTCTCCTCTCCTCTCCTCTCCTCTCCTCTCCTCTCCTCTCCTCTCCTCTCCTCTCCTCTCCTCTCCTCTCCTCTCCTCTCCTCTCCTCTCCCCTCCCCTCCATTCCATTCCATTCCATTCCATTCCATTCCATTCCATTTAGAGCAGGGCTGTCAAACTCAATTTCATTGAGGGCCACATCAGCATTGTGGTTACCCTTGGGGGGTTGGGTGGGTGTGGCCAGGGTGGGCATGGCCTACTGGGTGGGTGTGGCTGGAGTGCATATGGCCTACTGGGTGGGCATGGCCAGCTCTACATCATTTGTGTCAAGGGTGCCTATGGGGGCCTGGGCAGGAGTGGGACAGATCTGAGGGTCTCTGGCAGAAGGAGATGGGACCAGGGAAGTGCCAAGGCATGGTCCACTGGAGGAGCCTCACTGTTCCTCTCAGGCCATTGGGGGGGCTGGACGATGGTGTGGAGGTCAAATGCCTAGCCCAGCCCTCAAGCACCCACGGCATAAGCCCAGCCCCACTTCCCCAAGGGGGTGCCCACCTGCATTTACCTCTTCCTCAAGGCTGCTGCTGCTGTGCTTGCTCTCCCTAGCCAGGTTGCTCATGATGGGTACGAGGGCAAAATCAAGAGGGAGGCCCATTCCCTCTCCATGTGAGAAGATCTGGCTTTGTATCCAAAGCTTCGTTAGCAATAGGGAGACCCCCCCAGCATAGGCCAGGAGGAGGGGGAAGGGGATGGTGAAAGGGCAGCTGGGCAGGACTAAGGTAGGACTTCCCTCAGACCTTCCCTCTCCTTCCTTCCTTCCTTCCAAAGAACAGAGTGGTGGGAAAATATTTGAGATGGGGGAGGGAGAAAAACAGGCAAGAAACACAGCTGGGAAAGTGTCATCCTTCATGAGGAATGAAGAAATGCACCATTGCCTGGAAATGGCCAGCACATGGCCCTCGCCTACTTCACATATCCGGCTTGGTGGGCTGTATGGGAGGGGATGCCATGAGCAGCATTAGAGTCAATGTTACCTGCACAATGCTGCCCAGCCCCTAGCCTGCCCGGTTTTGGCAAGTAGCAGAGTGCTCTACTCACAGTGCCAAGAGGCTGAGGTGGGTGGCATGAATCTGAAGAGAAGCACAACGCTGCCCAACTCCTAGCCTGCTCGAAGTAGGCAGGGCCATATGCTGGCCACTTCCAGGCGATGGTGCATTTCTTCATTCCTCACAAAGGGTGATACCTCCCCAGCATGCACCCAGGGGGCAGTGCCGACATGGCATGGGCCAGTCCCTCACTGTTTCCAGATGGCCTTGTGGAGCTAAGACTGAATGTATTTCAGCATAGATGACCATCACGAAATTGTACATTGGCTCCTGGCCAGCCTGGGCCGGGGCCAAGACAGCGGGGGCCGTTCCCTTACTGTTTCCAGGATGGCTTCGCGGGCCACATGAAACCACTTTGCGAGCCGCATCTGGCCCCCGGGCCTTGTGTTTGACATGTCTGATTTAGAGGATTACGTGATTGCTCAGCTACTTGACAACATCTTCATACATTTTCATGTAGAAAATCCCTGACCATAACAATCCCATGTAATGTTCTGTATTTCATTCAGTATTATTATTTTTGGAGCGCTGAAAATGTTTAGTAAATAGGGATGTCTTTGACTCTTTAGTGTATATTGATGATAGCCAAGAGTATTGTCTGAAATGCTGAGATGAATGACGAATGTTTTAGGCAGAACAACACATTAATATGGGAAAATCCATTAGTAAATGCCACGATAGGTGAGATAACACCAAATACATGTATGTACCTGTTCATCCAGAACTTTGAGAAAAATTCATTTTGACTGTGCTGGAAGGACAGATCAATAGCTCTGTTCCCCCCCCCCAGGCAGAATAAGAAATACAAAGAAAAAACTTTGGAGATGGAAGAATTTAAGTTTCAAAATGTCTGATCGTAGTTTCTGCTGCTCTTTGCATGATAGCATAAAGAGTAAATCAAGCATCTTCATTGCAGGTCTGGAAGATTCAGAGTTCAGAAGAAGTTCAGTTTTACCTGTGAAGGTGTGTGTTTAAAGTTAAAGGTAAAAGTTCTCCTACACATGTGTGTTAGTCGTTTCCAACTCTAGGGGCTGGTGCTCATCTCTGTTTCAAAGCCGAAGAGCCAGCGCTTGTCCGAGGATGTCTCCGTGGTCATGTGGCCGGCATGACTAGACGCCAAAGGCGCACGGAATGCTGTTACCTTCCCACCGTAGTGGTCCCTATTTTTCTACTTGCATTTTTACGTCCTTTCGAACTGCTAGGTTGGCAGAAGCTGGGACGAGTAACAGGCACTCACTCTGTTACGCGGCACTCGGGATTCGACCTGCCAAACTGCCGACCTTCTGATCGACAAGCTCAGCGTCCTAACCCACTGAGCCACCGCGTCACTTTTGTGTGTTTAATAATAAACAAATAACTGTAGTCATTAGAGGAAGACTGGGGAAACAGTGCCAGCAAGGAATGACTAACATATTTGGAAAATCTGAAAGACTGAAGATCAAGATGGAGATAGACATAGAAGCATTTATTTATTTATTTATTACATTTCTATTTTTAAGCAGACATGAAGAGAGTTAATGTAGGATTTTTTCCCCTTTCAAAGTAACCAAGATCACTCAGTGAAACAAGTCTGCAATAGAAACTGCAAAGGAAAAACCATTGAACAAATACAATTGTATGAATTATGACTTCCGGTGGCATTTTAAGGATTTATTACAGGGTTGACTGAGACAGTATCCCCTTTATCAAATGAATGATTATCCAGAACAGGAAATATAAACAATGAGGTCACAGGGAGATGAGGCATAATGTAATTATGATTATCTCATTGAAAGGTACCATTCAAAAATGAATGTGATTTCTTTATCTAAATCAGCACTTTTCCATCCTGAGATCTCTATCAGAAAGGAAAAATATAAAATCTGATCAAAAGTCTTCAAGAGAGAGTTCAGACATGGAGCTGAAAGTGAAAAGGTGATTGTTCACATATTGCATGCTTTGCTTTGTCAATAAAGCCGCAGTTGGATAGGGTCACTAATACACTAATTCTAACTTATTCAAATGGCTTTGCAAGATAAATGGACCTATCCTGTGGTGTTTTTTATCATCATATAATTTTTCCACATTTGGCTGCATTTCTCAGAAAAGTTTTGGCTCATAGCTCAAGCCTTTCTGGCACCATTACTATCATTAAACATTCAAGCAGACTTTGTGATATCCTAGAACAGTGGTTCCTGACCTTTTCTATACCCCGCACCCCTAGAACGCTTCTGATATATTCTCACACCCCTTACAAAAGTTTGAAATAATGGCAACAAACTGCATATACACTATAATTTTGAAAACCCAAGTTTTTGTGCCCCCTGAAATATTGTCTCGCACCCCCAGGTGGTTTGAGCACCCCTGGTTGGGAACCCCTGTCCTAGAATGAGGCAAAGAAACTGGCTATGGTATCCGCTTGGTTGGATTATTGTAATATATGGTGTATCAAACTGTCTTTCAGGATGAGCTGAAACTTTAAGTCCAACCTGTGGACTTCAACTCCCAGAAGTTGAAGGGAAATTCTGGGAGTTGAAGTCCACAAGTCTAAAAGTTGCAAAGTTGGACACCCTTGCTTTAGATAGAAAGATCTTTAATTTTGATTTAAACAGACAAGCCATGAAATAGCTTCCTCTTTTTTGTGGTTGTTTTTGAAGTGTGGTTGTTCAGCAGAAGAAAAATGTGTCTGTTTGGGCATTCATTTCTCTCCCTTCCTCTTTCCCTAGTAGCAGCTGTCAAGTTTCTGATGTATGGGCTTTTCAAGTGACTCTGAGGCATTGTTTACCTTAAAAGTCCTTTATTAGCCTAATACACCAGCAAATGCTTGCTTGAAAGAAGCTGGAATCTGAAATCTCCGCCCCTTGCACAATATATTAAAATACAATTCTCCACCTTTCTAATTTTGTCATTAATCATATTCTCCAATTAATTTAAAGAATCAGTTTTCCTTCCATTAGAAGAACCGCCAAAGCCTTATCTTCTTTAGAGAGACAAATGGCCTTGAAAATGTATTCCTACTCTTCCCTCCTCCCAACTTTAAACTAAAGCAATACACAAGTCTTAAAGCAAGACACAAGTTTAACATATGAAATAGCTGCTACTTCATCTCTTGTCAAGCAATAACATTCGATGTTAGCAGCATTGACATCAGCATTTTGATTGATTTAACATTAATATGTATTGTTTCATTGGAATTTAAATTCAGACACTCTTAAATTTGTGGGAGTCATATGTGCTAATTTTGATTCATTGTATTACTATATTTATGTCTTCAAGAGATAAACTCTGGGATGGTATATAGGAACAAAATCATGGAAATAAGTCATGTATAAAACATTGGAATTCCCACAACAAGGTGAAATGACATTTCCTACTTCCAGATGTATTGAAGAAGAAACAGTGACTATCCAGTCGTCAAGAAGCTTTGAAGCTGGTTTTCACAGTTTTGCAAACTGTAATAATGGGACTTACCTCTGGGAGTAAGATGCTTCAAAGATTAAAAGTTATGCAGAAAGAGCCTGCCTTTTGGTCTACAGTACAACTTCCTCACATCGAAAGGGATGGGAACTTAAGAGGTTATCTCTTGATACATTGACAGATGGTCAGAATCTTCTTGAAGAAGTGGTCCTTAATACAACTAGTTGTCTAGCTGTACCTTAACCTCAAACAAGTGAAAAACCCAAGTGTATATGGTGTAAAGTTATGTGATAAACTATGTGGGACCTCTACCAATGAAGAAATTGTAGATATGGTGCTATGCCCAAGAATTGGTGGACAATATTATAACCTTACCCAGCAAGGTATTTATTAATAACTGCTAGTTATTTATTTTCATTACATAGAAACTGCATCACTGCCAGAGACTTCTTAACAATGGAAATGGTTTTTAATTGAAACAGGAAGGACAGAAGGATGGAATTCACAAAATTCAAAGCTGGAAGGACAAAATCTGCCACCCCACTCCCAGTTCCTTTACTGCTGACTTTTAAATGATTTGATGGAGATTTTATACTTCCTCTTAAATCAGAGATCTTTCCAAGTGCCATTTGGTGTATAGATATAATGCATTCTGCTGTGAAACTAGCTGTACTCCATTTTTTTTCAACAACAACAACCATTCAACAGCAGCACAAAAGTGATCAGGATTTTATATACAGTTGTAACCTACTGCGAACTTAAATATCTACATGGGATCCTCTCATTTATAGCACATGTATGAGGCAATCCAAAGAGAGCCATCTGTGCCTAGCAGTATCAGATATGACAAATGGTACATTTTTTTTTCCTTTTTGCACAAATGGGACTTTCTTTTCTTCTGACTTTCTGTTTTCAATCCTACCAAAAACAACACACTCCCATTCTATATTTGCAGTATAGCTTTGTGACTCTGCTAAGCTGTTTAGTGATGCTATTTTGTTTTAATTTTTGTTTTGTGTGCAATTATGAAAATTAACCGCAGTAATCATTGGCATGGATTAATATTATTCTGCAGTGTTCATACATATAAGCAGTAGAGAGGACAGCATATCTTAGGGTTCTCTCCATAAAAAAAAAATGGAAAAGGTGGGTTTACACGGGGAAAGCAAGCAAGGGTATTGCACCAAGCTTGATCATTACCTCACATTTTAAATGTAGTGCCTGGCTTGGAGGACACAAAAATCATCCAACAATGGAAAAGAGAGGAAATGCAAAAAAAGATGTTGAACCATCTTCCTTAACATTATCTATTCTGGTTATAGATAATGACCTCAAGAGGAAGAGGGATGTACAGAGAAAGCAAAGGATTTGTCCCTCTGCCTGTCTCTGAGTTTGCTGATCTTAGACCATCTCTTTTCTCTGCAGGGCGCAGCAAGATAGGTATTAAATTTGCTTATCCCTATCATGTATTTCCTAAAGTAAATATCTTTTTCTAGTAAAGCTATGAATTTTCTTACTTATCCTTGTTCAAGTTAGATTCCCTCTGTCAACAGTATTAATACAAGCACAGAGATTACGGTATGCTGCCACAATTATTTTTCCCAAACAAAAGGGAAGAACTTTGGGACAATAAGCAAGTGAGAGAAAGGAGAATGAAATTAGGAAAGAGAATTGGTTCACTTGAAGTCATCTAGGAAGAGCAAAGTTCCTGATGAGGATGAGAAGAAAATACTGTAAACAGAGAAGACAACAGAAAAGAAAAATAAAGGGTGCTATAAAATCAAGCCGTGCATGTTTTACAATTGAATAAAAGTGCATGTACTCTTTTGTCTTCTTCAGACTCCTAGAGCTGAAAATGAATGGTGCTGCTTGTTTCTTTCCCACTCCTCATTTTTCTCTGAAGATACCTTCATTATTTTTTACCAGTAAATGGTCACTTGTCTCCTGATGCAAAGTAATCCAAGATGCTGCATTGAAAAGACATTTTTTTCTGTATGAAGTAAGTAGCCCTTTCTTTAACTCAACAGCACCCCTAGATCTCAGATAGGGCTGAGACAACTTCTTACAAAAATAACAAACCATCCCATGAACTCTGCAGGGGGCATGGGAGGAGGAGGAGAAGTGAGAGGGAGAGGAGAAGGAGGAGGAAGAGGAGGAGGAGGAGGAAGAGGAAGAGGAGGAGGAGGAGGAGGAGGAGAAGAAGAAGAAGAAGAAGAAGAAGAAGAAGAAGAAGAAGAAGAAGAAGAAGAAGAAGAAGAAGAAGAAGAAGAAGAAGAAGAAGTAGTAGTTAGTAGTAGTTAGGATGGCATAGGGGACATTCTGTGTTTTTTTTCTTTTTAACTTTTTGGACTTGTCATGAGCTTGTATATGACCTGGGAGCCATCATCCCAGGCAAAGAGCTGTTTGTCTCTGTGATTATAATGAACCATAGCATGATTTGACTGACGTTTGGGAAAACGAAGTACTGTGTTTTCATACGGACTGATGACATCTAAGGTGTCATGAATACATTCTATTTGAGAGACACCACGCCCTGGTGAGTTGTATACAACATAGAGGGCACCACACATCATGAAAGCAGCTTCTGCATTCTGGCTTCTGCAGGATGTATCCCATGTATATTCCACAGTCATGGTTGCATGGTTGATTTTAGTAATCACAAGCTTTCCAGCAGTATCTGGTTCTGCATGGATTGCCCATAATCCTAGTTCATCCACAGCTAAGTCTATTTTAGTAGAAGGGTGAAGTTCGTAGGCAGGTATCTCTCCAGCACCCGATAGCAGCATCTGATCAGTTGCATTTCTGTTCTGAATATCAAACTTAATTATCTCATTTAAGGAGCCATATCTATGATAAAAAAGAAATCCATTATATATAGTATGGCCTGTTCCTTGCCAGGGAAATGGTAGTGCAACCCTGTGAGCCAGTTGTTTCGCACCACTTTCAGCAAAGGATCGAATATTTGCAAATTCCATAACAATTTTATTCTTTGTTCCAGTGAAGAAGTAAATCTTTTGGTAATTCTTGCCAGGGTCTTTCAACCATGAGCCCATTGCCTCTCCAGACCTTTTGACTATCTTTAGTGATTTGAAGCCTGTGATCATGTAGTTGCAGCCTTAAAAAAAGATAAACAATAGTCCGTCAACAAAATTTAAAAATTTTTAATTGCTTTTCTATTTATCTTTTTATCTTCTGCAAGCTGCCCAGAGTTCACCTATCTGGAGATGAGTAGCATATAAATTTAACAAACAAAAAAAAAACTATTCTGATATAATATCTCAATATCTTACTTGCATGAACATAAATGAAGGGAGCATACATTAGTCACTGATTTTGGCTGTTTAGTTGTCATCATTCACAATCCTTTTTTCATGTTTGCCCATTGAAATAATTAACATGTTATTTTACAGCAGGGGTCTTCGAACTTGGCCCTTTTATGACTCGTGGACTTCAACTCCCAGAATTCCTTAGCCAGGCACGCTGGCTGAGGAATTCTGGGAGTTGAAGTCCACGAGTCATAAAAGGGCCAAGTTTGAAGACCCCTGTTTTACAGGGTCTCTCTTCTGTTGCTGTTCCTAGATGGGCTACAATCCCTTCTCTCAGAGGCCACTGGGACTAAATAACATGTACTGTAGGAAGAGTAGCTCTTGAGGTTGCAAAGTTGTATGCTACCCTTATAAAATTTACATATTTCACAAGAATCCATCAAATATTCACATCTGGGGAGCATGAATGTCCTTGTTTTTCCACTCTGTCTTTATTTTACTTTCCTTTTGAACTGAGTCTTTTTAAGATAGCCTAAGAATAGAAACTTTTTTTCCTTTTACTTATTTAGTAAGTTACTCAGGGAGCCACTTAGGGCTGAAAGTATGGTATTAAGGCTTGAATCATCATTTCATTAAATAAATATATTTAGTCTCTGTTCCTCCACAACATGGCTCATTTAATACAATAATTCTGCTATCTTATTTTGGTTGAAAAGTCAGGAGTCAGAAAATTCTTCATGTTATATTGGCATTTGTATTGTTAAAAAAGATGCATAAGCAGTAATATATTCAGACTATGGAACCTATCTTAATATAACACACACACACACACACACAGGTTATATAGGCCCTTTTAAAATGGATTTTCTTTCTGATTTTTTTAAAAAAATTACCAGAATCTGAATTTAAAACCTAATGCATTCAAATTTATATACTTTTATATAGTTAGTTACAAGTTCAGCTATATATACTGTGTATGAGTGCATATCATACACAGCAAGTAAATAAACACACACAGGCAAACTGTTTGAGGGAAATAATAGATATCTGAGTCCACAAAGGCATTGTTTTGAATGCGAGAAAGAACAGAATCAAGAAAAGTCTATGTAATTAATCCTCAACTCTGGCTTGACATTAGAGTATCTCTAAAAAATAAAATAAAATCCTCCTTTCCTATTAAGAAAACAGTGCATGGAATTTGATATAGACGGAAGGTTTGTTAAAGACTTGCTGGATTCCAGAAATAAATAAATAAATAAGTAAATAAGTAAGTAAATACATACATACATACATACAGCCCTCAAAGTAAACAAGACCTTCAGGAAGAATGCTGTAGTACAGAGGTCCCCAACCTTTTGGGCACCAGGGGCCAGTTCTGTGGAGAAATATTTTTATACAGACCAAAGTGGTGGTGGTTTCATGTGCTGCCTGCATCCCGCAGATGAGGCTTTGCTTGTTTGCACAGCCCAGTTGCTGGCATGTTGCAGCCCGGTGCCAGTCCATGGACCCCTGCTGTTGTAGAGAACATAAAACAGCCTCTGCCATATTACTACCATCCTGGTTAGAAGATTGATCCAAATTAATTGAAAGGAATGGAAATGTTTCCATTCCGTAGAACAGGGGTGTCGAACTCAATTTCATTGAGGGCCGCATCAGCATTGCAGTTGCCCTCAGGGGGCCGGGTGGGTGTGGCCAGGGTGGGCGTGGCCTACTGGGTGGGCATGGCCAGCTCTACATCCTTTGTGTCAAGGGTACCTATGGGGGCCTGGACAGGAGTGGGATAGATCTGAGGGTCTCTGGCAGAAGGAGATGGGACCGGGGCAAGTGCCAAGGCATGGTCCACTGGAGGAGCCTCACTGTTCCTCTCAGGCCATGCGGGGGGGGGGGCTGGACAGTGGCACGGAGGTCAAATGCCCAGCCCAACCCTCAAGCACCCGCGGCACTAAGCCCAGTCCCAATTCCCCAAGGGGGCACCCACCTGCACTTACCTCAAGGCTGCTGCTGCTGCTGTGCTTGCTCTCCTTAGCCAGGTTGCTTATGATGGGTATGAGGGCAAAGTCAAGAGGAAGGCCCACTACCTCTCCATGTGTGGAGACCTGGCTTTGTATCCAAAACTTCCTTAGCAATAGGATGGGAGACCCCCCAGGATAGGGCAGGAGGAGGGGGCAAGGGGATGGTGAAAGGGCAGCAGGGAAAGACTAAGGCAGGACTTCCTTCAGACCCTCCCTCTCCTTCCTTCCTTCCTTCCTTGCTTCCTAAGAGTGGTGGAAAATATTTGAGATGAGGGAGGGAGAAAAACAGGCAAGAAACGCAGCTGGGGAAGTGGCATCCTTCATGAGGAATGAAGAAATGCACCATTGCCTGGAAGTGGCCAGCACATGGCCCTCGCCTACTTCACTTGGTGGGCTATGGGGGAGGGGATGCCATGAGCAGCATGAGAGTTGATGTTACCTGCGCAGTGCTGGCCAGCCCCCAGCCTGCCCGGTTTTGGCAGGCAGCGGAGTGGTTTCCTCACAGTGCGGTGAGGCTGAGCCGGGTGGCATGAATCTAAAGAGAAGCGCAATGCTGCCCAGCCCATAGCCTGTTCGAAGTAGGGAGGGCCATGTGCTGGCCACTTCCAGGCAATGGTGCCTTTCTTCATTCCTCACAAAGGGGGATACCTCCCCAGCATGCACCCAGTGAGCGGGTCCGACGCAGCAGGGGCTGGACCCTCGCTGTTTCCAGACAGCCTTATGGAGCTAAGACTGAATGTGTTTCAGCATAGATGGCCACCACGAAATTGTACATTGGCTTCTGGCCAGCCTGGGCCAGGGCCAAGGCAGTGTGGGCCATTCCCTCACTATTCCCAGGATGGGTTCGTGGGCCACATGAAACCACTCCACGGACCGCATGCGGCCCCCGGGCCTTGTGTTTGACATGTCTGCCGTAGAAGAAGAGTTATGTTGTTGGATCCCAATGGCTGGTGCTTATGTTTGAAACGTGACTAATGGTCATATAACCAAATGGAGGTTTTCTGCTTAATTTCAAACAGGACAAATGATGCTTGTACCCCATTACAACAACATTTAAAATAAAGCATCCTTGATTGAAAATAGTGGTTGAAGACATTTGTTTGCACAGTTCTTCAATCTGTCAGTCTTAGGCGTGGAAACGTTCACAACAGAGTATTCTGATCAGCCTGCAAGATAAATTTTGTGCCTGCAAAGTAACTCTCATCAGAAGGAATTGGATTAACAGATGGTACAATCTGAATCTGTAATATGAATTCAGGGAAAGGAGATTGAGGGTTCGATCCTGCAAAAATGGAAACATGGCCCTGAAGAATGTGTTGGCCCCCAGTCTGTGGAACACATCACCTTTGGAAACATATTTGGTATCCTTCCTGTTGAGATTTTACAAAACTGTTAAGATAATACCATTTCAACAGGTGTTTCTAGCTCAATTTTGATTATAAGATAACTGTACTGTTGCATTATTTTTGCTGGCTATGTTTTTCATTATAATTTGATTACTTGCATATGCTTTTAACTCTATTAATATAAACTTCTAGAAGTCTTGGGAGCTATACATAAATATATCTAAAATATATAGATCAGTCCAATTTTGGTCTATATGTTTTGCACAGAAGAGATTTGTGAATTTATGTACCACAAAACACAGATTTTTCATTACAGTTTCTTTACAAATATGAAAATATTCTAAATATATTTTATTCTTACATTGCATTTTATTTTTCAGTGTTTATCGCTGATTCTGAAGAACTCCATTTTAATCTGAACATTGAACAAAAGAGATAAACTAATTCAGATTGAAATTTTAGAACGTCCCTTTTATAGTTAGTGGCAAGCATAAAATGAACTTTCTATATTGGCAACCCTGAAACCATATTTACTTACATAGCAAAATTTTCTTAGCTGATCTAGACAAATGTCTAATTTAGTCAATATTTGGTTTAAAGAAAGTAGAGAAATTTGTCTATGCCTCAAAAAAAGTTCTAACTTAAAAAGACTTGTCAAAATAATAGAATAGCAATTTGAAGTTCAATAGGTTAAGCCAGACATGTCAAACTCATGACATCACGTAACGTCACACAACGTATCGGAGGTTTTTCTCCATTGCCAGCAATGGGGTGGGCACGGTTTCTGATGACATGTCCAGCCAGCAGGCCACCAGTTTGACACCCCTGGATAAAGCTGCAGTTTTAGTTCAAATCAAAAAATAAATTCATTGAAATCTGTAGGGCTTAAATCTGAGCCAGAAGAATTTCATTGCTAGTCATGAATGGACAGAGCTTCAGTTTTAGGTTGCATCAATGTTTAGAGAAGGATAGGGATTCAGTATTGTATTATTTCAAAAATGAAATTAGAGTTTCTTTTCAGAAAGAAACTGTGTGCTGTAATTTTTATTAGAGTATTGGGAGCATCAAGGTGTACTTAACTTATTATAAATATTAGTATTGGCCAGATAATTTAGTATAGACATCTCTTGTCAGATGACATTACTTGTTAGGCTCTATCAGATGTTTGTTAATTTAGCTTAAAGTACTTAAGATATTTTCAGGAAGGAAAATTTCCTTATGTATGTTTATTTTTATTGTTTCCATTACATTTCCCCCTGTTTATTGTTTCCAAATGTTTGGCAATAGGTTCCCCCCCCCCCCGCCCCTTGTTTATGACCTATTTTCTTTGTTTTAGTTTTCTAACTTTAAGTTAGGTATCAAGGAATGTTAAAATGAATATATTAGAAATTCAGTCTTGAACATTCAGGAGTGGAGGCATACAATAATGCATTAAAATAATTTTCATATCTTCAGGTAATTTTATGTGCAGTATAGTGTCATATTATTGTAAGAGTAGCAAAAGTTTTTAAAACACTGACTGAGACTGTTGCCATCATTTTTTATGAAATTGATTTTAGGCATGTACTAAGTATCATTCTTGCAAAGCAGGAAGTCCTCAGCTTGCAACCCTTCATTTAGTGGTATCTGAAGTTACAACAGCCCTGAAAAAAATGACATACAACTAACCCTTGCACTTATGACCATTGCAACATCCTGTGATCACTTGATCAAAATTCAGACACTTGGCAGCTAGCATGTATTTACGATGGTTGCAGCATCCTGGGATCACGTGATCATCACTGTCTGCAACCTTCCCAGCTGGCTGTCGAGAAGCAGTCAATGCCAGAGGCTCAATTCACTTAACAACTGCATGATTTACTTAATGACTGCTTTGATTCACTTAACAACCGTGCAAAAAGTTGTGAAGCTGGGCACAACCCACTGCACAATGGTCGTGCTTAGTAATGGAAATGCTGGTCCAACTATAGTTTTAAGTTAAGGAGTATGTGTACATTGCACGCATGAGTCCAACTACGAAACCATAAGTATACATTTTCAATATTATGAGTAGACTGCTCTTACTTGCATTCAGCATGAGCTTGACCTTCTTTTTGGACTCTTGTTCTTCTGTTAGCTGCTGTTCCAAAAGCTCTTCATCAATGTCCACACATGGGGTGGGGGATTCCTTTGCAGATTCAAAGTAGTCAATGTCTCGTTGAGCTCTTTCCACTCTGCTTAGCAAATGGTCTATATCATTCTTTAGCTCAGTCTTTAAAATGTTGAAGCCTTCTAGTTGTGACATCAGCTTCTTTGAAAACTGCCGGAATTCTTCTACATAATCAGTTATATCTTGATTGCATTTGTTCAGTCGGTTCTTTAGTTAGAACACAGAAATAGTCAGTTTAAGAGTTGGCTCCAAATTCAGTGTTTACTAGACCTCTGCATGGTTCAAACAATATTGCTTAATACTTGCATGACTGTACCATCTCTCTCCTGTTTGTTAAAGAAGGCATATATCTTTGTTCAGGCTTCAGTACAAACTTATAAAATGATCCAGCTGTTTTAAACATTGCAGTAAAAATTTCTCTCTGTTAGGGATCTGAAGCCTGAAAAAAGGCATTTGCAAGGCAACCACAATAGGCTTTCTGAATATAAAAACACTCCAGGAATTGCCTGACCTTCAACTGACATTTCTTCAGATCAGATTCACACAATGAAATACTTCTCCCTTCCTCAGAGTCAATCATTGTGTTATCTGGTCTCTGAGTCCCAGTACCTCATTCAAAACAAACTGGCAATACATCGGGGGGGGGGGGGAAATCCAGGGTTGTGAATAAATGTTTTAGACAGGGAGTTCAGTGCAGTGTTGGCTCAAGGCGTGAGTGTTCCTGTGTGCCACTGAGATTTGCAAATAGGAATTTCTTATATTTACATAAAACAGATACTTAAGTACAGTACTTGATTTCTGAAGTGGACATTTAAGTATATAATGTAATTATCTGTTGTTGTTGTTTTTTTAAAAAAATAAGGGGTCACTTTCCCATTTTGGAGCTTAAAGGATGTTAGGCAATAGCTTTCTGTAGAATTTCAACAACAGCATAATCTTTTCATTTAAAGAGGTTGTAAAAATAGGAGTTGTGCTGGCAAGGGATACAGTGAGGCCCCTGCTGATCCAAAAGCTGCACAGCTGGAAAAGTGGGGGAGCTAAAGAAAAGAGGCATCTGAGAACCCTTCTTGGGAATTATGAGTTGCAACTCTTCTGTAGACAATTTGAGGAAAAAAGCAAACCATTTCTGTATCGAAATTGGGAACACAGAGACCATGGGAACATTTATTTGTAAGCAAAAATAAGACCATCTACAAGTATTTGGATGGCTATGAATTCATGGAAGGAGGAATTATGAGAACATTGATTGTTCTCACTCAACCTGTAATTTAATATTTCACAAGCTAATATATTCCATGTGTGTAGGATTACACATTCTGTCACACCCCCCCCCCAAAATACATAGCCAGTAGGAAGGCTAATCTACAAAAGAGTGATTTTGCACATTTGATTTCAGCAGCAAATACTTAGCCAAGTGTCACTTCCTCCAGCAGTCCTATGGATTTGCTCAAACGAAACAAGGAAGTAATTAATCAAGATGCATTTTCTCCCAGAGTCTTTAGGCCCAATTCCTTTAAATCCTTTATCACTTTTTTATTATTTTAATTCCATTTATATCCCGCCCTTCTCCAAAGACTCAGGGCGGCTTACAAGCTTAGCAGTAGCCTTCATTCTATGTATATGCCTGCTTATTAGGGCTTTCACACACACCCCAAGCGGCATTATTACAAAGTCAGCTTATTGTCCCCAACAATCTGAGTCCTCATTTTACCTACCTGGGAAGGATGGAAGGCTGAGTCAACCTTGAGCCTGGTGGGATGCGAACCTGCACTAATTGCAGGCAGCTGGTGTTACTTAAGGAGGCATTAGCCCACTGCTCCACCAAGGCTCATCATCCATAAAGGATAATTAATTCATTCTGTTATTAATTTCTCCCTGCTTTCCCAACACTCTTCTCCAAAAAGATAAGATTTGACATAAGTTGATAGTTGTTCAGGTTGGCGGAGTCAAAAGACATTTTTTCTGGCATAAAAATAACACTATGTCAGGCAACTGTGAACCTTTTAGATACAGTACCAGGAAAAAAGCCGGATTCCCCACCACCTCTGTTCAACACGCAACCATTTACACTAGATGATCTTGCTTTATGAAATGACCACATTGCCACAGTTCATAAACTGTTCACAGAACACTGGCCTCTCAAAAACAGGGGGGGGGGAACAGGAAAAGAAGGACAGCTGTCTCAGCAGTAGTTACACTGCAGTCTTTTGGGCTTTTTGTTTGGTCTCTGCTGGTTTGCATGAAGTTTACTCCAAGTAGTGAAGACATATATTTGCCTGGGGAAAGAGGCAAACCTGGGATAAGAGCTGCTGAATACAAGGGCACATGGTTTAAATGCACACATAAATTAATTTAACCACATATGACACAACATAAACATTTGCGAACCCAGAGACCCTGGATGTTGTTTATTCACAGGATCGCCACTTAAGTGTGGCTAATAGTGGGGAATCGTGTGGCCCAGGAATTTCTTCAGGGCACAGAATTCCCTCTTTGACATTATAAAATATTAAAAAAAAGTTATTCTAATATGCATGTAAAATTGTCAATTTTAATGAAGGTGCTATTTTATGTTCAGCAGTCTGGCAGATTCATAGAATTGTTTTAAGAAATATCTGGTATTTATACTCCAGAATTAACTATAAACATTTAAAGAGCCTTGGTGGAGCAGTGGGCTAATGCCTCCTTAAGTAACACCAGCTGCCTGCAATTAGTGCAGGTTCGCATCCCACCAGGCTCAAGGTTGACTCTGCCTTCCATCCTTCCGAGGTAGGTAAAATGAGGACCCAGATTGTTGGGGGCAATAAGCTGACTTTGTAATAATGCCGCTTGGGGGGAGGGGTGTGTGAAAGCCCTAACAAGCAGGCATATACCTAGAATGAAGGCTACTGCTAAGCTTGTAAGCCGCCCTGAGTCTTCGGAGAAGGGCGAGATATAAATGTAATAAAAAATATATTATTTACCTATATTGGATTTCCAGATGAATAAACGTAGAAGTTTAGCACATAGTTCCTGTTTGAGGAGCACCTGGAATATTTCTGGCATTTAATGTTATGTAAACATAACCATAACACAATGTTATGTAAACATAAGCTGCTAAAGAGTAAGAATATACCTACTTCTATACTGTTCTTCCACTTGGATCATCATTAGCAAGTATCTGAGATATAATCTAGCCATTTTTAGCTTAAGTATGCACTCTCTCCCATCATCTTCAAATGATGAGCTAGACTTTATCAGAATTTTACTCACTGGAGATGTGCACATTTTACAGGGTAATAAATTTATTACGAGCAGCAGTAATCCTAGCTTTCTTTCCTAAACAACAGCCCACTTGGTTGTTAAACTGCATAAAAAGCTAGTTTATTTTAAATGAAAACTGTTGATTTCCCCCAAACTACTGGTATACAAGTCCCGTACAAAGAAAACAATTCCTACAACTCTAATTGTATAGATGGTACCTACCTCCATCGAGATTACTCGCCGATCTATATAATGCACCAGTTCAGCATCTTGCATAATATATTGTGCTTCTATTCTGATGCATGTAAAAAATGAAACAAGTAAGAATCCAAGCTGTATTGCTGCCATTCTTTCATTAAATCTTCAGAAGTAACTGAAAGGCAACACTCCAAAACTAACAAGCGCAGTAAAGTTTCTCTAGCACAGTGATGTATATGTGCACACATAAAGAGACAATCTGCATGCAAAGTCTGAATTATTTAAAATGGCTGTTCAGGTTCCTACAGTTTCTCATTAACACCGTAAAGTTGTGCAAACATCTCAGCAAGAGGTTTGTTTCTGGAAGCCAATGGAGTGCTTTCCAGGATATGATCTTTTGATTGGACCCAGATGTTTAGAACTGAACTGTACAACTCACTTAGATTAATAACATAGAACAAAAGCAAATGATTTTGTTTTTGTTGGATGTGACTCTCCTTTCTTTCCTCGTAGTAATCTTCATCAGTGTACAACACTGATAAAGTTCAGTTCATAGAATCTGCAATAGAAGTAGCCATCTTGCAAACACTCCACTTTTTAAAAGTTTTTTGACATGCTGCATTTGCAAAACATTGCTTAGCTGTGCAGTAAGGAGGGTGGGATAGAAACACACCAGTATAAACCAGTGTAAGATGATATCCTTTCTTCATCATAGTTGAAGAATGCTTCAGTGATGGATATATTTCAGAGAGACTGATTCCAGTGGAATTGCCTCAACTGCAGTATTTCCATAAACTCTGTTCATAACATTATGCAAGAGCTTATGCATTAACATGTCTTAGAGGTCTTGAGGGTGTTTTTGTTTTTTTCTATTTACAGAGGGGGGCACCCTTTTTGTCTAGTGATTACATTTGCCTTTTAAAAAAAATGTTTTTACAAAATGTCTGCCAGAAGGGCCATGTCTCCTCCTGACTGTTAAAGGGAAAAATCAAGAAAATTGAGGCAGGGTTAGAAAGGGGAGGCAGTGCGATATTTTGTACTGTTTTTCTAAGCCTTACTTTTTCCACAACTGGAAAAACAAAAAGCATGAAATATAATTTAATGTTTTGTTTTAAATTTTAAGCTATTGCTATTTAGCTTTTACTTCCTGAGTTTCTTTAAAACTATGCAATAAGTATGTAATAAAATTGTACATTGCTATTCACAGTATCAAACTATGTAATCTCAAATACCAGGTGTTATGTCGTGGTTTCTGGTTAGCAGGAATGAAGACACAAGGTTGGGTACAGAGAAACTCATTCTTTATTTCTTGATGGAACTGTACTCAGGCTTGGGCTGCTCCCAGCCCCAATATTTAGCCAAGCCCTATGTTAGCAGCTAATAAGATTGAACCCGCACTTGGTGCCTTAGGCTGACCAATTGCAGGCCTGGAGACGGCCTGTCTGGGTTGCTGGAGTGCCGTTAGCTCTCCAGCAACGCACGTGGTGTGGTACCCAAAAGCCCAGTACATAACACCAGGGTCATAGAATTATTGAATACAGTGGTTGAAGGAGGCTTTGGAAATCAACTGATCCAGTTTTTCTCAATCTTGGCAACTTTAAGACATGTGACTTAACTCTCAGAATCCCCCTGCCAGCGCACATCTTAAAATTGCTAAGTTTGAAAAACTCTGATCTAGTCTGACTAGGCTGAACTGCACAATTAGGTCATGACAAAATTGTGCACAAGTGCAAGTCCACGGTTACAAACTTAAATGATCAACATGGAACATCTTTCACCTTCCTGGGGAAGGTAGAACTTTCATCTGAAAAACCTCTCATTTTTTCTTTTGTAATTCATGAACTTGTTTCCTCTTTTTTTCTTTTTCTTTTTAAAAAACAAAACAAAACTATTGGTTGGTGTTTTTCTTCTTGTCCTTTAAGTTAGCTCCTCCAGCATTAGTAGACCACCAGCATTGCGATAGATGCTTTGAAAACTACTATGCATATCCCACTTTTTCCTAAAGTTTGTCTATGGTTTATTTTTTGTTCTCCTATATTTTATGGAACTTTAGTCAGATTTTCCAAAACTGTTGCATTTTTGATGCGACTAATTACTGAGGGCAAATGACATGTGTTTTGTAATTTGTTAACCAATACAGTTATTTATTATTTAAATCTGATGTATTTTCTCTCTTTTAAAATAAGATTGGTTCATTACGGATTCGAATATAGGATAGTTGTATGGATTGATTAGACAGCTGTTAACATTCCTAAACTGAAAAGATAAATCTTCAGATGGATTATTTTCTCTGTTCAGGTACAATACAGACAGGAATTTAGGAGTAGCTTTCAACATTCCTAAATTGAAGAGATAAACAGGCTGAAGATCATCTGAAGATAAGAAAAAGTTTGTTAGTACAAACTGGGGTCTGGTTCATCTCTTTAGTGAACTCTAAACAACCCTTTTCCTTACAATTTACACCATTTCTGACTTCAGACCTTATTTTAATGAACATGTGTGATATTATGGGATGCAAATGTGTAACCTGCTTGACCACATGTAACTGATTTCCTATGCAAAGGGGAGGTTACTTTTATCCTGTCCAATCAACTTTCCTCTTGGATGTTGTATTGTTACGCTAACTATAAAAGGTGTTGTAAACTAAAGATCGGGGTTCCCTGTTTGAATGAGAGGAATCCTTTTTGTATGAATATTCTGATAAACTGTAATAAAATGATCTTCCTGTCTCAGTTTGCCTCATTGGAAAATATGCATGCCGAGGCACAAGACTAAAAGAACCATTTTGGCCTTCATTAAAAAAGGGCTGTTTAAGAAAAATCAAATCCTTGAGCTCCTTCAGTATGTTCAGGATATAAATCTAGGAAGTAAATAGATACTATTCAACCATCTCACATTTAATCAACTAACATAAATCTACAAGTAACTATCACATGAGTAAATGACCATCTCTCTCTCTGTGTATATTTATATTATTGAATTCTTCTTCTTTATGGGTAACTTTGGGTGGGTAACAGTGATGACTAAAATGTACAATAAATTAAATATACAGTCTCAGACATCATAGTAGTATAGTTAAACCAAGATTGAGGAGACACAGATTTAAATCTACCTTCAACAACAGGAACTCATTAGATATTTAGTTCAATGACTCACTGCCTGACCAAACTATATCACAGGGTGGATGCTGTAGGGAAAATATGGCTGCATGTTACCACATTATCCTAATGAAATGCAAAATATGCACCCAAAAGCAAACAAATAAACCTAATATAAAACCTATGTCTAAACTATCAACTTGCATGTTAAAGGCCCACCTGAATAAAATATGCTTTCAGTTCAAAAAATGGAACCGTTATGAATATATATGTTAATATGATGGGTGCTTTATTCTTCACTGCAATGTGTTTTAAATGCTTGCATTGTTTTAATTGTTTTTATTTTAAAAAAATGTGTTTGCCACCCAGTGGCACTTTGGAGAGGCATATTTATTTATTAAAAAGATAGACAGACAGACAGACAGACAGACAGACAGACAGACAGACAGACAGATAGATAGATAGATATGGACCTGCTTTTCTTGTACAATAATTTCTGGTGTCGTCTTTCTGTATTGGAGCCTGCTTTTGCTTTCCTTAAGAATAGCTTCTTTCCTTCTTTCTTCTTTTAAACATTTCCCCATTTTTTTTCCTATTCAGATTTTGTGAGCTCTTTTCCTCACAAAAGTAAAAGATTCTGTCTATCAGATACACTGCCTACCCAATAATTGCCTGACTGAGCTCTGAATATGTCTCTGTGTCTGGCTCCCTCCTTGGCATAGTCACAATCTGTCTTGTCTGGCTGTCTCCTCTCCCAGCCCACAGTGTTATCCACAACATTTGACATGCTTGTTTCCTTGTTCCAGCTTGTTACTTTGCAGAAGCAATGACATCACTCTACTCCCGCCTGGTTAATTTGTCTGCTATTAAAAAAAAAGATTTATGTTCTGTATTTAAACATTACATTCATTTCTTCCCCCTCAGAATTCAGAGAGTAAAATATACTGTAAGCAGTGATATTGATAGGGACAGCTGGAAAAATTAATGGAGGACAAATCACGCTCCCCTCCTCCCGTGTTTTGACTCACGACAGAGGAAGGCCTTGGGGTGGTTTTTGGAGAAGGGTTGCCATTAATCAATGACTTTTTGTTGTGAAGGTTTACAATCATAAGTTAGACTGCGAGTTTCCATGTTCTTTTTTTCTCTTCCTGAAAAACCCAGAAATAAGTAATCAGTCTGCTAATGGGCCATTCTATGGCAAATGATTAGAATGGGCAGTCTGTATTGCAACATTACCGCCATTTAAAACAGCAGTAATGTATTTGTCGTTTGTTCACTTACAAAAGGAAAAAGACAAAATTCTGTGCCACCTGCTTTTAAATAAAGGAAACTTTATTTAAAGTTTCCCCAGCTAAACTTTAAATTAATTATTTCTACCAACCGCCTCCCTGATTAAAATAATTGTTACTCATCCCAGCCTCTGAAATTGACAAAAATCATTCAGCTTAGTTATAATAAAAACAACATACCCAGCTAAAGTCGTAGACTTCAAATGGAAGTATAAAACCTGAAGAAATCATTAAGAGTTCATCTTTTGCCAGTTTAAACGCTCCATAATTGAGGTCATCATGAGAAATAAATAATCATTTATTCAAATTTATTGCAGTCTTCCAGAGAGGAACCCCATTTTTTTGGATCCAAATACCTGAAGAAAGAGCCAGGTTTTCACTACCTCCCTAAAGGCCTTCAGAGCTGGGGCCTTCTGTAAGTCGGGGGGGGGGAGAGATATGTCACCACAGAAAAGACATACCTACTAAGTCCCATAGAATGACATTGTCTCAAAAGAGGGAACTACAAGCATGCTCAACCTATTGATATATGTAGCATGGACAGATATTGCTTGATAGAATGTTCCATTGCCATTTGGAAAATTAGACAGTACCAAGCTTTCAATTACTTTTGTTACATTTAGTGTACAAATTTACATGCCAAAAGTCTTCTAAGTTGTTATTACTCTGCCCAAAGCCATTTGGCCTTTTTTTTATCAATAACAGGTGCCGATCAGATGTGTTGGACATGTTGAACTATAGTTCTTTTCATTCTTAGCCACCCTTTTCAATCAGCAGATAAAAGCTCATCTGGATGGGGCTGTTTCAAGCTAGAATTCAATTCATCTGGCTGGAACAGTGATGATTCTATGCCATTTGAATAGGTTTCTTTTGTATTAAGTAATTACCATTAAAGCAAGCCATGAAAAAAAATGAATTGAATATTGATTGTAGATCTTTTTAAGGATACATTCATTCATGTACAATAAAAAAATTCAGACCGAAGTGGAATGGGAGGACTTGATGCCTCTGATTCGACATGACCAGCAGGGGGCAGCTTTCTCGTCTCTGCCGAGTCCTCGCTGCCAGTTCCCTGCCACCATCTGTTTGCAGGACATCTCAATACTGTAAATTCACTCCAGGGAGATAGCGGCAGCGAGATGGCAGCGAGGACTTGGCAGTGGTGAGAAGGCTGCCCCTCTGCTGTCTGCATTGAGCTAGTGGCGTTGAGTTGTCATAGACCCCAGTGAAGGCAGATGGCCTTTACATAACTGATTATAACTGAACATCAAAATAATAAACATAGTAACAGGATCACTTTTTCCTTTGTTTGTTTTTCAGGGGGAACGCCTCAGTAGTGTAAGAATCACAACCAGTGGCATGCTGAGTTTTGAGTGTTTGTATTTTCTTTCTTTCTTCTTTCTTTCTTTCTTTCTTTCTTTCTTTCTTTCTTTCTTTCTTTCTTTCTTTCTTTCTTTCTTTCTTTCTTCACGCTACTGCCACCATTTCCCCAATAACAAGGCTTCATCATAAGAATGAAAAATGCAATCAAAATAAACAATGGCAGCTCTGCTCTTGTTGATTTGTCACTGGGGGTGCCCAGATCTGAAAACAAACAATGCTAGAAAACCTTTCAATCTAAGATGCATTATTTATGAACCATGTTATAGCCAGGCAGAAAGTGACAACTGTTTGGGAAAGGAAATGCATGAATGAATGAATGAATCCCAGGCAAGACAAGAATTGCATTGGCATTACTACCTTGGTTTAAAACTGATTTAAATATTACTTAAAATGTCTTATGTTCAATATTATAAGTTCAAGATTATCATTTCAAATTTTATGTTCAATAAAACAAAATTAATTTTATGACCTAGTCTTATTCTTCTAGTAACCCAGATGAAGTTATTCACATTGTTCATAAGCTTTGATTGAAAGAGTGGGAAAATCATTTTTAATCTGCATATTTAGTGTTAAATAGTTTGTATGCTTTCCATTAATTTCTTTCCCTTTGAATCTGGCTGAATTAGTAAATAAAGGAATAATTATACTTTAATATTGGGATTTTTGCAAATAGGGAGCACAAATGATTTTTGTAAAATCTGAAGATTAACTTAAAATCCAGGGAGCTGCTGTGAATAGGAGCATCTTACATTCTTTTCATGTTTGTATGTTCATAGTCAGATAGAGTTGTGGGCAATTCCACTGTGAAATTTGTGACTATCCTCCCTCTCACTGTTTTCAAAAGTCCACTTGCATCTTATTCCTTGAGACCCCACAAGAAGGAACTATATGTAAACAAAATCATATTTCCTGCAGCAGAATTTACACAGTTGCTGTTTCAAAAACTAAGAGATGATATGTGCTCAGGGCAAGCTAATCCAGCAATACTCCTGCCCTCCACTTTCCTAGAGGTTGTTTACAGAGAAAGTTCTCATATTGCCTAAATGTAACAGCAGTGGCAATGCTCCAAGAACATTGCTCCATACTCCAAAACATATACCATTTCAGAAATTGACTGAAACTCCTCATCCACATCAAATCCTTCCAGGAATTAGAAGTTTGTAAGTAGATCCTCCTGTAAAAAGGATTTGATCTCTTGAAAGGACCAGCAAACATAGTCATATAATAATAATAATAATAGTAATAATAATAATAATAATAATAATAATAATAATAATAATAATAATAATAATAATAATAATAATAATAATAAGAAGAAGAAGAAGAAGAAGAAGACCTTGGAGGTCGTCTAGTCCAACCCCCTGCTCAGGCAGGAAACCCTATACCATTTCAGACAAATGGCTGTCCAGTCTCTTCTTAAAAACCTCCAGTGTTGGAGCATTCACCACTTCTGGAGGCAGGCTGTTCCACTGGTTAATTGTTCTAACTGTCAGGAAGTTTCTCCTTAGTTCTAGGTTGCTTCTCTCCTTGACTAGTTTTCATCCATTGCTTCTTGTCCTGCTTTCAGGTGCTTTGGAGAATAGCTTGACTCCCTCTTCTTTGTGGCAGCCCCTGAGATATTGGAACACTGCTATCATGTCACCCCTCACCCTTCTCTTCACTAAACTACACATACCCAATTCCAGCAACCGTTCCCTATATGTTTTAGCCTCCAGTCCCCCAATCATCTTTGTTGCTCTTCTCTGTACTCTTTCTAGAGTCTCAACATCTTTTTTACATCGCAGTGACCAAAACTGGATGCAGTATTCCAGGTGTGGCCTTACCAAGGCATTGTAAAGTGGTATTAGTACTTCACTTGATCTTGATTCTATCCCTCTGTTAATGCAGCCTAGCACTGTGTTGGCTTTTTTGGCAGCTGCAGCACACTGCTGGCTCATATGTAAGTGATTGTCTACTAGGACTCCAAGATCTCTCTCACAGTTGCTACTATTGAGCAAGGTACCACCTATACTATACCTGTGCATTTGATTTTTCCTGCATAAATGTAGAACCTTACTTTTTCACCATTGAATTTCATTTTGTTAGATAGCGCCCAGTGTTCGAGTCTGTCCAGATCCTCCTGTATCTTAAGCCTATCTTCTGGAGTATTGGCTATTTCTGCCAGCTTGGTGTCATCTGCAAATTTGATGAGTTCCCCATCTATCCCCTCATCCAAATCTTTGATGAAGATGTTGAAGAGCACTGGGCCCAGAACAGAGCCCTGGGGCACCCCACTACACACTTCCTTCCATGTAGATGCAGTTCCATTGAGGACCACATGCTGAGTACGGCCTGTCAGCCAGCTACGAATCCATCTGGTGGTGATGCTATCTAACCCACATTTTTCTATCTTATCAAGTAGTAGCTTGTGATCTACTTTATCAAATACCTTACTGAAGTCCAAATAAATTATATCTACAGCATTCCTCTGATCCATTAGTTTTGTCACTTGGTCAAAGAATGCAATAAGATATGTCTGGCATGATCTGTTTTTGACAAACCCATGTTGACTTTTAGTGATGATTTTGTTTGCATCAAGGTTTTCGCTGATTTGTTGTTTGATTATCTTTTCCAGAATCTTCCCAGGGGTCAGGCTGATAGGTCTGTAGTTTCCTGGATCTATTTTTTCCCTTTTTTGAAGATGGGAACTACATCAGCTCTCTTCCAGTCCTCTGGTAGTTCCCCAGTGCTCCAGGATCTATGAAAAATATAGTTCAGTGGTTCTGAGATCACGTCTGCCATTTCCTTGAGAACTTTGGGGTGTAATCCATCTGGTCCTGGTGATTTGAACTCGTCTAGGCTGGACAGGTGTTCACTTACCATTTTTTGCCTATCTTAACCTGCATTTCTATTCTGTTTTTTATGGCACTGGTTTTGGTAGGTTGGACTGTTTTTTCCCTTTGTGTAAAGACAGATGCAAAAAACAAGTTAAATAGTTCTGCTTTCTCCCTATTGCTTGTCACCTTCTTGCCACTTTCCCCCACTAATGGACCAATCATTTCCTTAACTTTTTTCTTGTTTCTTATATGTTGAAAGAAGCTTTTTTTGTTATTTTTGACTTTGGTCACAAGCCTTAGTTCATTTTGAGCCTTAGCTTCCCTCACTTCATCTTTGCAGGCACGGGCTGTTTGCTGATATTCTGCCTTAGTTATGTGCCCCTCTTTCCACTTCTTATACTTGTTCTTTTTATCTTTCAGTTTATCAGAGAGTTCTTTATGCAGCCATGCTGGTTTCTTTTGAAAGCTGTTATTTTTCTTCTTTGTTGGTATTGTGCTAGACTGGGCCTTTATTATCTCACTTTTCAAAATTTCCCAAGCTTCTTGAGTTGTTTTCCCCTTTAGGATTCTCATCCATGGAATTCTTCCCAAGGTCTCTCTAAGTTTATTGAAATTAGCTCTTTTAAAGTCCAAGACTCTAGTTTGGCTGTATTCTATTGCGTGTGCTTCCATAATGTTGAATTCCAATATAGCATTATCACTTCCCCCCCAAGGTTCCTGTGGCTTCGACACTTTCTATCATTTCATCTCTGTTAGTGAGAATTAAATCCAATATGGCTAATCCCCTAGTTCCCTTCTCTACTTTTTGGGAGAGAAAGTTGTCTGCTAGGTTTGACAGGAATCTGTTAGATCTTCCACTTGGTGCAGAATTTGTCTCCCAGTTGATATCAGGGTAATTAAAATCCCCCATTACTATTGTGATGCGCTTCCTACATACCTTAGTTAACTGACTAGCAAAAGGTTCATCTATTTCCTCTGCTTGGTTGGGCAGCCTATAGTATACACCTATGGCAATGTCATTTTTCCCCCTTTCCCCCAAATACATTCAAGTTTACAGTTTTCACCATTGTTGTGCTCTATTTCTGTAGAGATAGTTATTTCTTATAGAGAGAGCAACTCCACCTCCTCTTTTGTTTAGTCTGTTTCTTTTAAATAATTTAAATCCCTCTAGCTGTGTGTTCCATTTGTGGGTTTCGTCCCACCATGTTTCCGTAATGGCAACAATATCATATCCACCCTCATTTACCTGAATGTCTAGTTCACCCTGCTTACTGTTCATACTCTGTGCATTGGTGTATAGACATTTGAGTCTTTTATGACTGACCCTGTGTTTACTTGCTACATAACTTGTGTGGTGCCTGAGTTCCCCTATTTTCTTAGATTGCCGGGGACAGTGATGTTCTGTATCAATTAACTTACTGTCCCCATTGTTTAGTTTAAATATTCCTCCAGAAAAGCTGTGAATTTATTGCCAAGTAACTCAGTCCCTTTCTTGGATGGATGTAGACCATCTCTTTTGTACATTTTTTCATTGGACCAGCTACAGACATCGTGACTGATATAACCAAAGCCTTTTCCTTTACACCACTCCTTTAGCCACATATTAAATTCTGCTATACGCTGGCCTTTTCCATTTTGCTCCTTATACACTGGTAATACCTCTGAAAAAGTGAGCCTACAGCCTATTCTGCTGAGTTCCTGCCCCAAGCTCTGGAAATCATTCTGCACAGAGAGTACATTGTTTTGGGACAGATCGTTAGTGCCAAGATGTACAATGGCATCCACATCACAGTCTTTGCTGGCATTGTTGACTATTTTGAAAATATGCTTCTTGTCCCTACTGGCAGTAGCACCTGGAAGACACCTGACCTCTTTTGAAACCTCTGTATCCTTTCCTAAATTTACATCCCTTATAATTGAATCACCAACCAGAAGGTGGCTTCTCTTTTCTTGCATGACTGATGTGTAATACCTGATTCACACTTCTCCCTTTATTGTACAAGTTACTTCTTTAACGGAATGTTTATGCAAGGGGAAAAAAAATCTGATTATTGGAAGTCACAAAAAACTACAAATGCAACAAATGTGCTTCAAGGGCAGACTAAATGGTATGCAGAACTCAATTCCTTCCCTACTACTTCCTTGTACCCAGAATCTGCAACTGCCTCATCCTGGCAAATGATGGGAGGGTTATTCAGCCATCACATAGACTTCTAACAATTTTTTCCCCTCAAAATAATGTTCCCTCCATTATGATCAATAGCACACAAGTATTTTGGGTTACTACTTACAACTCCTCTATTCACAGGTGTTAGTTCAGATAGATTCTCTGTAGAATTCTCATCCTCTTTCAGTGTAGAAGGGAGTGGAATATTCCTTGATAACCACTTTTTGATAATACTCAAGCCTGAAGCATTTAATGCCACAAATTTAAATTCAGACCTCTGTTGTTATCCACTTCTGGTCAAAGGAATGTGAGTCCTTTTTACCACTGATGAAAGATGTTTTCTGTTCAATGGGAAAGTCATCATTAATTGGTCTGCTAACATTTTGATTAAAAAAAAACAGGAAAGGAAGTTGGTAAGTTAGTTACTTCGGGGATAATGAAGACAGAATGTCATTGTAGCATAGTTCTAGACTGAGTCACTGCATTAAGTAACTCTCCCCGGGGCAATTTGGAGATCAGGAGGGAACATGGCAGGAGAAATGAAACATTTGTCTATTAATTTGTCAGTGCTTGGCTGGATATTCATGCTCCCTAACCTTCAGACTGACAGAATAAAGTGTTCCCCATTATAATAGTAAGTACATTTGGGTACTGACTTGCCGGCTGAAAGAGAAATAAATAACTTTAACAGACCAATAGGGAGCAATTTCATTATCCAGCTCTTTTAAGGCCTTCTTCAGACATACTGTATGCTAAACATGCAAAGACGGAAGAAGAAGAATTATATTTCTGAACTTTTCCCCAATATCTTGTGAACTACATTGTCAGCCTTAACAAGTAGACCAGACTGGGAACATGACCAGATGAGCTCATTCTATTTTACTTTAAAGCTACGTGAACAGAATATTGTTTTAAGTCACAGAAGTACAAATGACTATGGAGATTCTCAGTCATCCAGGTCATAGTTATCCCAAAGATGCTTTTTCATGAGACAACTGGACTTTCTTGTTTTTCTTTGAAGACATTTCACTTCTTGTCCAAGAAGTTTTCTTCAGCTCTGACTAGATGGTGGGGAATGGAAAGATTTATGTTCCTGCAGACAGCTGTTCATTTGCATTCTTTTAGCAAGTCGTTAAAGCTACCTGGAGGCTTATCTGTGTCTTCAGGGTCACCTGAGTAGTGCAAATGGGTGTGGAACCTTCTTGGAACTGTTGAAAGGACTGTGTTGTAGACTGGAGATAGGTGATATCAGATCCCTCCCCCTCTGTTGAGCCATAATCCAAAGGTACCTACTTTCTTTCTCCCTTTCTCAGTTTCCAGCTTCCATAGCCATTTATTACTGCTAGAAACACCATTGCTTTAAATATTCTGATCTTTGTTCTCATGCATTTTAGAGCTCCTCTGCATTTATTACTACTGATGAGTAAGTGCACACATTGCACATCACAGGGATGAGTTTGGATGGAGTTAGTGGCCCTGTCTTGTTTCAAGGCCAACTCAAGAGAGATTGCTGAATTAAGGGCCAATTTGGGATAACGATTTCATATTTAATTTTTACATCAACATTGACAATAGGATGGACTTTTCTATTACATCTGTAAAAACAGATCCATCTTCTAACAATTGTGGGGCAGTTGCAGAATTTAAGAGGAAATATTGGGATGCTACAATTGTTATTTCTCAACACCTGTCACTTCAGAAAGTCGGCCAACTCTAATAATATGTCTAATTATTGCTCCCTTCTCCATGATTATTTTAACCACTGAAATGAAGACTCATTCCATGATGCTTGAATTCAGTTCCCTACTCAAAGTATTCTGTGATATGTATATCTTTAAGCATAAAATATAACATCCTCACATTAATCTTCCAATTTTAAGCAAAATTAAAGCTTTTGCAATGTGTAGGAACACTCATAAATATCCTCATATCCTAAAAAGGAAAGTATATATATATATATATATATATATATATATATATATATATATATATATATATATATATATATATATATATATATATATATATATATATATATTAGTGCCACGCCACCTCAAATCAATATATTATATGGCCTTGAACATACTAGTAGAAGATACTTGAATAAATTATTTATTAGAAAGTGGGGAGAGAAATTAGAGAAGATTCTTTACATTATGGAATGTCTCCTATTACTGAAGTTCTGTACTATCTTAAGTTTTTAAAACAAGTTGTCCATCTTTCCTACTTCAAGAAAGCACAAGGAATCCAAGGCAACAATCCAGCCTTAGTTTTAAATTGGTCCTCTTAAAGTGCCTAGGAAACCTTCTTAGTTTTGATAGTAGCAAACTGTAGTACTCTCTTTCTAGCTCTCCATTGACTTCTAATTATGGGTGTGGAGCTATATTAGCTTTTTTTTCTCTGAGTAAAGAAACCACAAGTAGCCGAATGATGGTTAATGGTTAATTGTGGTTTTCAGATTTTCCATGCTTGAGGAGTTAGAGATAATGAGATGAGTCTCAATTAAGGTACAAGTTTCCTTATTGGCTCAGATGCATATGATTGAGAATGATACATCCTGGTAGATTTATTAGATCTGGGAGCTTTCTCAGAATGTGTCTGAAGGAGAAAATGGAGCTAGGGCAAAACATTTATTTGTGTTCCAAAGAAAACATTCTCACTTGAGATGTTTCAACTGAGCTCTGTTCTGATGGAACAAGCTCAACAAATCTTAAGTGCCTTATGGGTGGAGGGGGGAAAGAACCTGGATTTTCCCCGTTGTCCAATACACAAAACAATGGGATATAAAAACAGGTTCCTTTTCCCTGGGCGAGAAAATTGGGATGGCATTCTTGTTCATGCTTCTATATAACAAATGTTAAAAAAAAAGCATTTTGTACACTGAACTGTCAGTGCAAACATCACAACCCATGAAAAAAGAACAATAACAGAATAATTTTTTCTGTCTGCAAACTATAGCAAAAACAAAGCTGTGTGTTTTGCATTTGCACCCTGAAAGCAGAACAATGCAGTATGTATAATAAACCTGTATTTCAAGATGCATTTGCATTTGGCACCTGCCTATCTATCTATCTATCATCTATCTATCTATCTATCTATCTATCTATCTATCTATCTATCTATCTATCTATCTATCTATCTATCTATCTATCTATCTATTTATACACACACACACACACACACACACACACACACACACACACAATCTTTGAACACTGGGATGGATAAAAACAGCCGTTTATTGTTAAAAACAATAAAAGCAACCATTTAAAACAAATATCTACCTAGTCTAAGCTTTCGCCAATCCTCTGCCGGCATCATCAGAGTAAGCATTGAAGATTGGAAAGTCTGTTTATAAGCCTATTCGGCCCCGTAATCTGCTCATGCAGCACAGGATGGACCCTGCTCTAGCCAACCGTGATTGTTCTGACTGTCTTGCATCCCCTTTCTTGCAATCCGGTCCTATTGTCCCTCTTCCTCCTATCGCTCTCCTCACTGTCTGCTTCGGTTTGACCACCTTGATCGATCCTGTTTTCTTTCGTTGTGCCTCATCCACTGCCATAGTTGTCGGCCCTGGGACTCCTTTGTCTTCTGTGCCCTCCTTCCCTACCTTCCTTGCTTGTGCTTGGCTATCCTGTACCATATCCAGGCTTCCCTTCGACTCTCTCCCTTCCGTGATCCTTGCAAGTGGCCACCTGGCCCGATCCACTGGCGCATATGCCTTTCCTCCAATGTCTATCTGCTGATCTTTCTCCGATACCTGGGCTAGCCACCCCAATGCACCTGGCGTTTCTATATGCCGCCCCTGCTTTCCGCTATCTGATCTAGTCAATTTTGCCATCCTTGGCCATTCTTCATGTGCTGGTGTATCCATGGGTCATTGCATTCTCCCTCCTCGCCTCGTCCTCATCCACTCATCCAGGGTTGTCATCGGATCATTCCTCACCTTCCCGGCCAGTTGCTGCATATCCAGTCTCCTCTCTTTCACACGAGTCACGCCATCCTCTGCCTGTTGTCTTTCTTTCAATAGGCCAGGCGTCTGCCGGTTCTTTCCTGGATCCTGGGCTAGTAGTCCTCATCTGTCCATGGTGCTTGTCCATCTACCTCTCCTGGTTGAGCCCATATCCCCCGGGTGCCCTCCATCTGTTCATGCGTGCATGAGATGCTGTCTTCTCTCCCCTCACTTCATCCACCTCTGATCGTTGAGAGTTGTTACAGGATTATTTCTCAACTGTTCTTGCCTTCCAACCTTGGTGCAGCATTGTGCCTCATATCTTTCTTCTGTCATCTGGGCTGCCCAACTTTGATCTCTTTTGGCTTCTCTCCTTTTTACCGTGGGCAGACTTTTCTGTTGCTGTTGATGTGCCCTTAACGCTTGGTTGGCGGGTGGCAATTCTATGTGGCGATTAATGGCAAATTTATCTGACAACCAGGCCTCCTTGTGCAGCCAGCCTCCTTTGGAGGTGTCTTGGGCAATGGTCTGTGGCCCCGCAAAGTCAAAGGAATGGTCATTATCAGTCATATGTGTACATACCTGTGAGTATTGTTCCTGCCTTTTGACAGCCAGCCTATGTTCGTGGATTCAGAGAGACAGCCAAATGACTAAAGACCAGACATTTACATTATATATACATCAATCCTATAAGAAATAATTTTAAAGCAGCAGTAAATGTACCTGTCAGGCAAGTAACAATTCAGCAGGTAACATTTTTTTAAAAGTATGTTTCAAAGGAGTCTTAATCTTTGAACAAGTATTTAACTCTCTGTCTTCTCTCCCTCCACTCTACTCAAATGAGAGCATGGATGGAACTTGTATCTGCTGTTATAATGGTTAATATTTAAAGGGAAAAAAATTCTGCTGATAAAACATTGTAACATTCAAACAATGGGGGCTGGGGGAATGATCCAAGTTTTTTTTCCTGAGCTCAGGCAAACATAGGATACATAAAAGGACTATTTTGAAATAGGAACAGATTTTCCTTAGGACATTCCACTAATCCTTATTGGCAACTTTTCTTGCACTGAAGAAGCTAAAACTCATCCCAAGAGAACTCTCCTCAAGCGATGCATAATTTAAGAGACTTGAGAGTTCTAGCTGGTCATTCTGACTAGGAAAATGGATGCTACATGGGTATTTTTTTACAGGGCTGATCTTAAGTATCAGAAAATGGAAGCCAATAGCTCATGTATCAGATTTGGGGAAGTGTCAGGCAAATTTGGGGTTAAAAAACAGTATGTCCTATAACTTCTAAGGTTGGTGCCAACATTCCTAGTATTGAAATAAGGTAGCTGCTAGTAGAGTAGTTTCTGCATATCTTTCCTCCATTACAATTGGCTCTCCTAATTCAGATTATATTAGATTAACCACCAGAGAGAGAAAGATGGAGGAAGAGAGAATCATTTGTTTCTTATTTGGTAATTACATTATGTCTATATCAGATTTGTCTTCTGAGAGCTCAAGGTGGCCTATCCTCCATCACAACACAGAAAGGCACATTCAGTTAATAGAATTCTTTATTGGCCAAGTGTGGCTGGACACACAAAGAATTTGTTTCCAATGCAGAAGCCGTCAGTGTACATACAAGTAATAGTGATAACCATGATCATACACAACATGAAAATACATTCATCATAAATCATGAAATACAACACTTCATCATAAATCATAATAGTGATAGTCATAGAGTACTAGCTAAGCAAGCAACATTAATCATGCTAGGGTACAAAAAACAATATAAATTGTAAGATACAAGCAGCAAAGTTATAGTCATAAGAAGATAAGGATAGGTAATAGGAAAGATGAGGTGTATCATTGTAATACAGCTTTACTAAGTATTTTGACAGTGTTGTAGGAATTAGTTGTTAAGCAGAGTGATGGCATGGGGGGATAAACTGTCCTTATGTCTAGTCATTCTGGTGTGCAATGCCCTATACCAGGGGTAGGCAACCTTGGCTCTTTTATGACTTGTGGACTTCAACTCCCAAATTCCTGAGCCAATTCTGGGAGTTGAAGTCCACGAGTCATAAAAGAGCAAAAGTTGCCTACCCCTGCCCTATACCATAGCATCGTTTTGAGGGAAGAAGTTGAAATAGTTTATGTCCAGGATGTGAGGGTTCTGAGGATATTGTTCTGTTCCAGCCTGCTACCGGCCCTGCAGAAATGTCAGGGACAACCCCTTTTCAATAGTCAATAGGCTGAAAGTAAGCCAACCAAATTTATTTACACAAATGAAATGAAACAGATCCAAAACAGAGCAAAACAAATACTAACCACGACTAAATCAGAAGCTGTTCAAACGGTTGCCTTCAGCAACCAGCACCCCCCACACATTCCCCTTTTAAACACAGTTTCAAGGTGTGGCTTCTCTTTACCTCCTCCTGAGGTGCCTCATTGCCCTCCTTTGTTCACTTCTGCTTGTCTGCCTCCTGCTTCGAGCGTCCTTGAACAAAGCCAGCTGTGAATCATCTTCATCCAAGCTTTCAGGTACACACAGCTGGGTCTGAGGAGGAACAAGGCGGGAGGGGCCTGGCTGAGAGCTCTGCGATGCCTCAGAACTTTCCTCTGCAGGCTCTCCAATCCCCCCGCCTCCTCCTCCTCCTCAGAATTGTCTGATTCAGCTGCCGTACCCACAGGCTGACACTGAATCACAACAGATATTTGCACAGCCCTCTTTCTGGCTCGTGCAGTATACAGGTCCTCAATGGAAGGCAGGCTGGTAGCAATTGTTTTTTCTGCAGTTCTAACTTTCCACTGAAGCCTGTGTCTGTCTTGTTTTGGTTGCAGTGCCAAACCAGACAGTTATAGAGGTGCAGATGAGAGATTCAATAATTCCTCTATAGAACTGTATCAGCAGCTCCTTGGGCAGTGTGAGCTTTCTGAAATAGCACAGGGAGAACATTCTTTGTTGTGCTTTTTTGATTACATTTTTAATGTTCAGTGTCCATTTTAAATCTCGAGATAATATAGAACCTAGAAACTTGAAGATCTCTACTGTTGATACTGTGTTGTCTAGTATTGTAAGAGGTTGTAGAATAGTAGGACTTCTCCTAAAGTCTATTGTCATTTCTACAGTTTTGAGTGTGTTCAGTTCAAGTTTGTTCCAGCCACACCACAAGGCTAGTTGTTCAACCTCCCATCTGTATGCCGATTCATTGTTGTCTCGAATGAGGCCAGTCAAGAACTGATGATTGGCCCAAAGTCACCCAGTTAGCTTCGTGTTGGAAAGAGGGCTTGAGCTGGCTACATCTATGTACCTTAACCAATATAGGGCAGAAAACATCCTGCAGCCAAGAAGGCTCCAGCTCATTTGCACTACTCAGGTGATCCTGAGGACACAGGTAAACCTCCAAATGGTCCCAACAACTCTCTAAAAGAATGCAAATGACCAGCTGTCTAAAAGCAATATAAATCCTCCCATTCACCACCATCTAGTCAGAGCTGAAGAAGCTTCTTGGATGAGAAGTGAAATGTCTTCAAAGAAAAACAAAAGTCCAGTTGCCTCCTGAAAAAGCACCTTTGGGACAACCTGGATGCCTGAGAATCTCCATAGACATTAACTAATGCACCGCACTACTCTGGCTATCTTATTCAGAAGGCACCTGGTCTTTCGAAAACATCTATCTGACCCTGTTTTGGGGAAAGCACCTTGATTCCTATCTGTCTGACAGATATGTAATATGAATGTATTGATACTTGAGTACTTGAGTTAAAAAATTAATAAATAGGAGCCATAACCCATAATATAAAACTCAGAAAACCAGTGATATGAATTAGTAAGGCCAGGCTGTGGATTTGGAAGCAGAGAGCACAAACCAGCTTACAGAAGACCAGAATGCTGCTCTTCTATCTACTTTCTGTACATTGATAAAATTTTGGGGCAGGACAATGGTACTGACAGACATTCTGACTAAAAATGTACAGTTTCTAACATGTTTCTAAAATGTTTTCTTTTCCATAGAATTGAAAACCTCCCTGCTAAACAGGATGGAAGTATTTGATTGAGCTATATTAAAGTCTGAAAGTCAGATATAATGGCATTGAGAGAAAATGGTGCAATTAACATTTTCTCCTCTTCAGCTTAAAATTATGACTTTTCAGCTACAATTAGAAAACAGCGGGATTGCCTTACCTGGCTTCATTTGTTTTAAAGCCATGTGCATTTAAAAATAATCTGGAAAAAGAGATTCAGTATGCACAGAAGTGCAAATGCACTGGCTTGCATTTAAAGCAGCTGCATCTTTCCTCAGAATTGTGCAATAACTCTTTTCATTTGCCACATGGGAAATGGTTTAAAGAGTTTAAAGTCTTTGGAATTTAAAATTTAAAGAGTTGTAGACATGTGCTACATTTGTACCCTAGCATACTCTGAACCATTTTTTTGGGGGGGGGGGAAATGAATCTGGAGGACTGCACAGCCTTAATACTTTCTCTAAGTAAAATAAATAGATATCATAGGAAGTCTGGCATATAAGAAATAAGGGCCATGGCCATTTCCACAGTGGATTTTGCAGTCAACACTTCCTTCTGAAATTAGTTTTCTCTCTTTCTTTCCTTTTCAGAGACAACAATCTAATTTACTATGGTCCCATTTCTCCAAATACTCTGGTCTAAAACTAAAGAGAAGAAGAAATAGGGAGTCATGATAGCAGTGTTTCAGTTTCTCAAGGGCTGCCACAAGGCAGAAGGAGTCAGGTTGTTCACCAGAGCACCAAATGGACCAGGACAAGAAACAATGGTTGGAATCTGATCAAGGAGAGAAGCAACCTGGATTTAAGGAGAAACTTCCTAACAGTGAGGACAATCAACCAGTGGAACAACTTACCCCCAGAAATTGTGGGCGCCCCATCACTGGAGATCTTTAAGAAGAGACTATACAATCACCTGTTGGAGATAGTGTAGGTTCTCCTGCTTAAGTGGGGGGCTGGGCTAGAAGACCTTCAAGGTCCCTTCCAGCTCTATTCTATTGTATTCTACATGGAAGTCTTTTACATACTTACTGACCTAAGACAAATTTGGGACAATTTTTTAATTTTTACTGAAAACTTTCTTGTCTTTAACTGATGTCTGATATAAATAAAAACAAATAAAATAAAATAAAAGGCTATTCTTTGTGTCTCAGTGGCTGAGATTTTAAACTAAATCATTTTACCAAGGTAAATACTATTTATTAAAAGATATTTTATAATAAAGTGTAGAACAGCCAGCAGGGGACGCTAAAACATAAAAGGAGAATCTGATCCCAGGGAATCAGCATAGAGAACTGCTCTTCAAAAAGATATTTTATTATAAGGTCATTGCTAAAGTGCAGAAAGACTATGGGGTATGTCTTTCAAGGATTCCCTCCATTTTTACACACACACACACACACACACACACACACACACACACACAAACACACACACCTATACACACCATGGTGTCTCAAAGTTGGGAGAGAAAATTCTTTCTGAGCGTATCTGTTGGTATTTTGTGGCATATCATATTTGGACAAGAATACACAATTTATTTTTCTTATTCCACCTGTTCTACAAGAGAATTCTTTCACAGAAGGGTGGCATGATCTGAGCTGGAAAAATCCAGATGACCAATAGATGGCAGCAATGTCCTACTTCTCTGAGCTGCCATCTGGTGGCCACCTAGATTTTTGCAGCCAACACCTGATAGTCTTCCTTAAAAGTAGAGGAGCATTTAACTTCATGACCTGAACTCAAAATACATCTTTGGTTTTCAGTTCTACAAAACAAATGACCATTATGAATGAAGGTGAATATATGTGTCCCAGGATAATGTTGCAGGATCCAATCTGGGTTGGTCACCGGGACCAGAGAGTTTTGTCTTCCAACCTTTCAAACTCTTTGAATCTACTTTGAATAAATCCATTTTTTTCTCCACCGAAAGTTTAATTTTGGGTAACATTCAAGGAGCTTGGCTTTGACCTATAAAATTTTCAACATCACCTTGCTAGGATTTCTGAAAAATGTCCTTCCATTTTCCAATTTCCATTCTTTTGTTAGATGAAGAGCAGCCAATGACAGGTTTTTTTTTCTCCAAAGACACAGTCACACAAAACATGTTTGCCCTGGGGCAATTGTCTCTTCTTGAGTTACTGGATCAAGACAATTTTGTTTGCTCAAGCTCTTAATAATTGGGCTGCTGCTTATTATGCAAGTCCTTTCCAGCTGCTCATTTCAGCTTTGAATGCTTTGCATGTTATTCTTGTTTTGCTCTGATCTATTGCTTTAAGTGCCATGGAAACGACTTGATCAAGAGTCAAGGTATAAACCATTAGAATAAATAATATTAATACCAGAGACCTATGCACGAGACTTGAAAGAATTGTCAGTTCTGGATCCTAGCATTTTCCCCCCCAGATTGAATGCCCTGAATAAGCTTGGCTGGCAGATGATTGAGGAAAAGAATGGATAAAGGCTGGCAGGGCCATGTGACCTATTTTGAACACCCAGAAGGCATATGGAGTTTATTTATTAATTTATCAAATTTCTTACTGTAATTGAGAGGTTACTGTCTCAACCATAAATAAAGCAGGATGCTGCCAACTGTGAAAAGTTTTATCTGCCAACCTGGCCACCTTGGCTACTGAAATTGAAATGAAGAACAGGGGAGGAATCATCTTTGTGTCAGGCAGGAAAAGGGTTGGCAGTGTTTCTCAACCTCATGAACTTTAAGATAGGTAGACATCAATTTCCAGAATTCCCCCAGCCAACAGGCTGGCTGGTGGAATTCTGGGAGTTGAAGTTCACCCATCTTAAAGTTCCTGAGGTGAGAAACACTGCTCTAGAGCAGGGGTGTCAAACTCAGTTTCATTGAGGGCCGCATCAGCATTGCAGTTGCCAGGGCCAAGGCAGTGGGGGCCATTCCCTCACTGTTTCCAGGATGGCTTCGCAGGCCACATGAAACCACATTGTGGGCCGGATCCGGTCCCCGGGCCTTGTGTTTGACATGTCTGCTCTAGAGGGTGACCATAACACAGAAATGTGAATTAGAGCTTGATTATCCCTCTGGAGACTGTAGGAATGTATAATTCATGACACAGTAGGACAAACTGATGAACTTTGTCCTACTGTTGCTGTAGGACAAAGTAGGGATTATGAGCTCCTAAACTCTTAGGACAAGGCCATGCCACTTTCCTGATGGTGTAAATCTGGGGTATCCAACCTTGGCAACTTTAGGACTTCAACTCCTGGAATTCTCAAACCAGCAAGACTGGCAGTTGAAGTCCATAAGTCAGAAAGTTGCCAATATTGGGAGTAGAATTCTGGGAGCTGAAGTCCCCAAATTTTAAAGTTGGTATAAGTGGTAGCATCGGGCTTGGGTTCACAGTTTACAGTTAAACTAAGAATAATATAATCTGAGTTTGGAGAAATTTGCCAGTTTCTCTGGCTCAGTTTTGAGTAGCTTCAAAATGGTGAGCGCCATCAGGCATGCATGTAAAAAGGAGCAAAGGTTCTGATGGCCTAGTCACACCTACCATTCTGTTTTTTTTTAAATTATTGCTTTTATATAAACATATATTTAAACAAAAATACATATAAAAAACAAGACATGACATAAACAATACAATCAACAAAAATACAAAAAGAATACTTAACTTCCATTATTCCTAATCTTTCTAATCATTTTCAGGTGACTTCCTCGAATCCCCCCTATCTGCGTTTCTTCGTTAATCCTCATTAGCAATATCTATTTCATAATTTTAAATCATATTTAATGTCTACCTATATTTAATTTCTTATCATTTAACAATCATTATTTCATATTATCCTTAATACTAAACATTAAATTCTAAAACTACAACCTATAAACACCTCCAAGTCCATTTCAAGCTAGTTGGTATAGCAATATTTCTTCAAATAATCCTTGAATTTCTTCCAATCTTCTTCCACCGACTCTTCTCCCTGGTCACGGATTTTCCCTGTCAGTTCAGCGAGTTCCATATAGTCCATTATTTTCATCTGCCATTCTTCCACCGTTGGTATTTCTTGTGTCTTCCAATTCTTAGCTATCAAAATTCTCGCCGCTGTTGCGGCATACAGAAAGAAAGTAACATCTTTTGGGGGAATTTCTTTTCCAACTATACCCAATAAGAAGGCTTCTGGTTTCTTAATAAATGTATTTTTCAAAACTTTCTTTAATTCATTATAAATCTTTTCCCAGAAGTCTTTTACTATGGGGCAAGTCCACCACATGTGGTAAAAGGTTCCTTCTACAGCTTTACATTTCCAGCATTTATTATCATATGTATGATAAATTTTAGCAAGTTTAACCGGTGTTAAATACCACCTATACATCATCTTCATCATATTTTCTTTCAAAACATTACATGCTGTAAACATAATACCCTTTTTCCACATCCTCTCCCAGTCCTCCATCATAATGTTATGCCCCACATCATTAGCCCAATCAATCATCACTGATTTCACTTGTTCATCTTCTGTGTGCCACTCCAGCAATAAATTATACATCTTGGAAAGATTCTTTAATTTTGTATCTATCAGTAACGTTTCCAATTTGGATTTCTCTATTTGAAAACCTCTTTTTTAACCATTTTATACACTTCATTCATTTGGTAATATTGAAACCAATCATCAACCTTATCTTTCAGCTGCTCATATGTTTTTATCTTAAATTGGTCTCCTTCTTGTATCAATATATCCTTATATTTCAGCCACTTGGTTTCCATATTTGACCTTTTCTGGGTCTTAGCCTCTAGTGGCGAAATCCACCTGGGTGTTTTACTTTCTAACAGGTCTTTATATCTCATCCACACATTAATCAATGACTTTCTAATTATATGATTTTTAAAGCCTTTGTGGACCTTTGTCTTATCGTACCATAAATATGCATGCCATCCAAATACATTGTCAAAAAGAACTGTAAGGCTATATTAATGTTTATTGATGTGGAGAAGGCCTTTGACAACATTTCTTGGAGTTTTTTGTTTTTTTTTTAAATTGAAAAGTTTTACAGTATATTTTAACTTTAACAATCCCCCCTGCCCCCACCCCTACCTAACCCTCCCTATCCCTCCCACCCATTCCCCCCTCCCCCCCCGACTTCCCAGAGCTAAATACAGGGTATAAAAACAAAGAACAATCATAAGCATCCATATGCTAACAACAATAAACTATTAATTCTATCACCCTCTAGCTCATATAAAATGGTTACAAGCAATATTAATATTACATATAAAAAGAGAAGAAAAAAAACAGAAAAGGAAACTTACTCAAATGCTAAATAAAATTTCTTAGTCCCATATTTGTTCTGGATATAATCAATCCACTTCTTCCACTCCATAATATAACGTTCTTGCGAATGATCTTTCAGGTAAGCCAAAATCTTTGCCATTTCCGCCAGGTCAGAAACTTTTAGAGTCCATTCTTCAACATTTCTTGGAGTTTTATGAAGAAGAATTTTGAAAATATGGAGGTTGGGCAGAGTTTTATGAATGGTTTAAATGCAATCTATTCTGAGCAAAAAGCAAAAATTATAGTTAATAATGTGGTGTCAGAGGAAATTAGAATTGAAAAGGGTACCAGGCAAGGGTGCCCACTCTCCCCTCTGTTGTTTATTACGGTTCTGGAAGTCTTGCTGAATATGATAAGGAAAGAGGAAGGTGTGAAAGGGATTGTAGTGGGTTCGAAACAATATAAGCTAAAAGCCTTTGCTGATGATTTGGTGTTAACATTACAAGATCCAGAGACCAGTGCAATTAAAGCACTGGAAATAATACAAGAGTTCGGACATGTTGCAGGTTTTAAATTGAATAAGAATAATACCAAAGTTTTAGGGAAAAACCTGTCATTAGAGGAAAAAAATAAGTTACAGGAAGCCACTGGTTTGATGTTTGTAAAAAAGGTGAAGTATCTGGGTGTAAATATGACAGCAAAAAATTTGAATTTGTATAAAGATAATTATGACAAAATGTGGAATGAAATTAAGAGATCTAGATATCTGGACAAATTTGAAATTTTCTTTGATGGGCTGAATCTCAGTTGTTAAGATGAATGTATTGCCAAAAATGTTGTTTCTATTTCAAGTACTTCCAATTATTGAAAAGTTGAATTGTTTTAAAGAATGGCAAAAAGTCACACCTACCATTCTGAAGCCAGTGGTCATCATTGCAGAAGTTCTTGGTTCTCTGCATTAAAATTCTGGCTGTATTGTCTAATACCAGCCTGTCCCTCTTGAGCAATCCTGTTTAGTGTGGCATTCCAAGGACTGAGTAGCTCTGGGTGAGTGAGAATAACATTTTCCTAGCCACAATGAAGCACACTTTTGTAATATAAAACTTCCACAGAAACAAAGCACATCCTTGAGTCAGTGCCATGAAGTAATATGTAACCTGTTAAGTCATGGGCTCTTGGGTGCAGGAATGACGATACGAGGCTGAGTACAGGATAACTCATGCTTTATTCTTGCTAGAACTGTACTGGAACTTGGCTGCAACCAGCCACAATATATAGTTTAGCCTCTAGGCGGCAGCCAATAGGTTTGAACCCACTCTTGCCGCCTGGGGCTAGCCAATTGCAGGACAGGAGACAGCTAGTCTGGGTTACTGGAGAGCCGTTAGCTGCTCCCGCAACGCACGTGGTGTATCACCACAAGCCCAGTACATAACATAACCAATCACCATCCAGAGTGACTTTATGTAAAACTTGTTTTACTTTGTTGCTGCAGGCCTCTATTTTCAGGATTGGAGGAAGCTGTATGCTTTGTACTCTGGAAACCCTGAGATTCGGTTCTGGAATTCTAGCTGCAAAAATCTCAGGAAGCAGGACTGGATATCTTGAAACAATCAGAATAAATGATGCTGTTGGGTTCAGTGAATCAATAGTACAAATGCTGGCCTATTGTTAGAAGAGTTTTGAAATTACTGTGGACAGCACCTTTTGGAAGTTATTAAAACACTATTGCTGTCTTTATTTATATTGTATTTTTTTCTGCCTAATGGGGATAGAAATATTTTCATAACACTTTCTCTCTTACGTACCAAAATAGCTTGATTGGCTTTGGATGCTCGGCTCAAGCCAATCCTGTATAGCATATGCTAGGAAGCAGTGTCTATATATTCATTTCATATTGTGCACAACATTCCTTAATAAACACACAGATCTTATTTTGATTTTAAATGCTACAAGTTACCCGGATTGTTTAATTCCATGGGAACATAAGCAATAAAAAGACGTATGTGCCTCCATACAACAGCAGCATTTTTTAATAAGAGAAAGAAAAAAAATAATAAACTATTTTCATATTACTTGCAAGCAATATGAAAATAATGTGGTATCCATGGTAAAGGAACCAAAAATATACTTCAAGTAGCTAACAATCCATCTGCAAAATAACTGACCCAAAAGGAAACTCTTAGCCCAATTGTCTGCTTCTTGTTTAGGAAATAGCACAGCTTGGTTTCTATGCCCAGACAGAAAAATATGTGCCTTTTGCACAGCATATGGCTTTCAAATAATTAGGAAGAAAAAAAGGGGGATTATAGTTTAATCTTATTATAGAAGATTTCACTCACTTACCAACACCTTACAACAGAAGGCAGCCAGGAAATTAGCAGATAGGAGTCTCAAAAACTATAACAGAGGCTATAGGAAAGACTGCATTTCTGTTCTCTGAGGTTAATCGTTGGACCACTGCTAGCACTGGTAATAATCAGCCCACATGACAAAGGATAGGTTGGAGACAGGGGGAAATCCCAGCTGAGTGTTGTAAACCACACAAAGGAAGATCTATTTAGTTTTCAGAAGATAGAATGCAGAGAGTTCAGTTGATCAGCAGAAGAGTTTTTACAAGCACAAAAGGAGTGGAAGGCCTTGCAATGGGAGGTGGGGAGGGGAGCCAAGAACCTGCCAAAGGAGTCCTAGATTCATATATACTCCATTATTCCTCTCTCAAAGGCTCTCCCTTAGCTTTCATAGATAAAAAGTTGTTCACTTGGCTTGACGTTATCTGTGACTAGTCACACAATAAGCAGCACACATAGAGCAAAGGGATTGACTACCTGAAGGTAGGATAAGAAGCAATGGGTAGAAGCTCCTTAAAGAAAGATCCAATCTGGAACTAAGAAGAAATTTCCCGATAGTGAGAAAAAATAATCAATGGACAGATTGTCTCCTGGGGTTGTGGGTGCTCCATTACTGGAGGTTTTCAAGAAAAGATTGGACAACCATTGTCCAGGATGGTATGATGTCTCCTGTCTTGAACAGGGGGTTAGATTAGAAGACCTTTGAGGTCCTTTCCAGTCTGATGATTCTATTCTATTCTATTCTATTCTATTCTATTCTATTCTATTCTATTCTATTCTATTCTATTCTATTCTATTCTATTCTATTCTATTCTCTCTTTTTCTCCCTCTGTCCCCCTCTCTGCCTCCCCATATACATTGTGGCTAAGCGCATACATTCGTTTTGTTTTTGTGAACCCAGCCATTGCAGTCTACAATCCATGATTTGATATGTTAGGTGTGAATCAGGCCAGTGGCTTGTTCAGCAAATCTTAGTAAAATGAAATAATAAAGTGGTGTGCATGTACCTGATTTACTTTAAATATAGAAGTGCTTGATGTTCAGCCTGTGTATATCTAGTCAGAAATAAATGCTATTGAGTTTACAAAGCTTAAATAGGATTTGAACTCCAGGTATTTGCTTAAAGCTTTTGATAACTTGAAGGCTTCTGAGATTTGGGCAAACTGCTAAGGGGATCTAAAAGATAATAAAGTCAATGGGCACAAAATAAGTATCCTGCTCAGAACTTGTTGCTAGGTGAATTGGCTAAAGGGCTAGAAAATAATGAGAGAATGTAATTTATCCATCTTTGTCTGACTGAAGGGTTGGGGCAAGGTTTATCTCAATGTGTAAAGAAAGAAAGTAATGTAAAACAGCCAGAAAACCACAAGAGTTTTTGATATAGCAACTCTTACTGTACAGTCCTATATATTTGTTTAGAATCAAAATTCCCAGATGGCCATACAGTAGGAGGTTTCTCAATTCCTATCAGTTGACAATCAGATGAAGATTGACATTGGAGGACCTTGCAAACTCCCTGCTCTCATCATCTCTGGAAAATTTCCCAGACCCTCGCCCCACTGATCTCCCATATTACTCTCCTCAACCCTTCTCCTCTCCAAATCACAGGGCATTGCTCTGGTCTGCTTCTGAATCAACCTCATATAAAGAAAAGTAAGGCTACGTCCTGTGGTAACCTGAACTGCTCCCTGAGAATGAGCAGGAACGTTGGAAAGCAAAACAGTTCCCGAGTGCTAGTTACCCTCTTGTAACAGTGACCTGGCAGTGAGGTCACTGCCTACATCCTGTCAATGCTGGAACTGTCACAGCCTTAGCAAATGCATCTTCTGATCCCCTTCTCCCCATAAGAGAACATGGATGTCCTTACAACCAATCTATTTCAGCTCACCAAAATTGGCAGACATAACCCCACACTAAAAGTCGAGCAACAGCTTGTCAGGGGCAGTCAGACAAAGACTAAAGGCAGACCAGAGTTTCCAACGTCATCTTTGCTTCCTTAGAGCAGGAAGGAAGGAAGAAACAACAACAACAATAACAACAACAACAACAACAACAACAACAACCAAAGACACCTTTCAACTCAATCCAGGAAAACTTAGATAGAGAGACCTCTTGTCCTTTGACTTATTATGTAATTCTAGTATTGTGAACTTACAGATGGAGTGCAGATTAATGATATTTGCTTATTCGCATGCTGTCATGATATTCCTTTATTGCTGTCACTAAAAGTCAAACTTATCTATTTAATTGGTCTATGAAACAGAGTACTTTCTATCTTTGTCCAAGCTGCCTCGTTCAAACAGAACTAAGGAAAACACTTAAGATTTTGTATACCTAAAATTGTGTGCCTGCCCTGTTTCAGAAGGCCTTGGAAGACAGTTGGATCCTTCTACCGAAGTGTTCTTCTCCCAGAAGAACGAAGCTGAAGTCACCAGCCTGAGGACGATGGATGAAATTTCGTCAAAACGTTGCCCTGATACCTCCAATTCTACGTGGGAAAAAACCCGAATAACCAAAGATCTACATACAAACACCCGCGAAAACCTCAGAAAACAAACACACACACACACACACACATGTATATATGTATATATACATGCATACATACATATATACACATATATTTATTATGATTCATCTATAGGAAGAATACTGATTTTAATGATTGCTGGAATTTTTAAGTGATGTGATGTTTACTATTATTGCTTTATTTTGTTGTCACCAAAACTAATCTTAATACCAGTGCCTCACACCGGTTGCCGTAAACCTGCTGGAAGAGTATTTTACTTCAGTGCCAAAAATTTCTAGAATGCCAAGATATTTATTAGATTTATTTTTTAATCCTCCCGTTTTTATTTTTTATTAATAATCCAGGTGGTAAAGATACCAAATATTCCTTCCTGCTCCTTGTTTCCCCAAACAACAATCCTGTGAGGTGGGTTGGGTTAAGAAAGAGTGACTGACCTAAGGTCAGCAGCTGGCTTTCATGCCTTAAGGCAGGGCCAGAACGCATGAGCTGCTGGCTTCTAAGGCAGCACCTGAACCACTACACCATCACTTCACTTGCTCACTTTCCCAATTTTACACACTCCTTCGTTTCTCCATGAATTAAAAGTCTAAATGGCTAATCCAATCCCATTAGAAACTATATCCAGACGGAATGGTTATTCAATTTTATACTTTAAATGACATAAGGTCACTGGATATGAACAAATAAAGTCCATTCAGGATGGTTTTGTTGTTCTGATTCCACTCAAGGAATTTTTTTTATGGACTGTTCCTTAAAAAGATAATGATTCAATAAATTATCATCAACTTTGTAGGATGTTGCAAACGGCAGTGTTTCAGAAGGGGAGGAACATTTACCATGAAAGTGGATAGATTTAGTTCAGGCCTATGTAATATTTATTTTTGCTAAGTTATTCATGAAGAAACTTAGGAAGTAAAAAGTAGCATACGCCACAGAGGAGACGTCTGTGTCATACAACAGATATTTTATTAATATTGTACAGTCATATAGTTTTGATGTTGGCCTTTTGCACATCAGATTGCTAGATAGCATTAATATAAATTACCAAACTTCAAAATACTTTTCACTTGACATGCTTCTTGCCAGCTGTGTGCACTGAATAGTTTTTGAACAATTAACAATTAATTCTCTAATAATGTTAACTTATTTATTCTGTACATAACAAAAGGCAAAATAATCATGATTCAGCAATCCATAAAAAGAAATTTATCTTTTTTTAAAAAAAAAAATCTGCCTGCTTTTTAGTGACATCTTAAAATCTGTCTTGCATGCTGATGTTTTGGCATGCAAAATAATAGACAGCAAACTGAAATGACTTGTTTTGAATCATTTACATAATTTTTAATCCCAGAACTGATGATGGCAAAGCTTGAAAGCAAGAGATGCACAAATCTCCTAATAGTAGGTAATTTTGTACGTGTTATGGGTATATGTGTGCATGAGAGAAAGAGAAAATGCAGTACTGTATACAAAAAAAAACTAGTGGTTTTTCCAAAAATTGTGGAAGAAAAGATGTAAGGAATGGGAAATAAAATGGAACAACCTAAAAGAGGAAGGACTGGTCTGTCTGATTAGAATCATGAGTATTCCATAAAGCCACGTATTGTTGCAGGAATCACATATGGGATTACATATATGGCTGAGGATGACTAAGTGGCTACAAGGAATGCCATTTGAGGAGACATTTGCAACCAGGTTCTTCTTGTTGATATCTTCATCTCTGCATTCTCAAATCTCATCCAATGACCTCTTCAATCTCTTGGGGTAAATTTTAGGACGCAAAAGAAAGTTGCAATTAGAAGAGAACTCCGCTATCTCCCTGATCATTTCATTGGTGGACTGTAAATACCCTGGAAAGGCACTCAGGGAGCACATGTTAAGGTCACAAAACAGCAAAAGGGTAGCATCTGGCTCCATCACTCCTAAAGCTAGTTCAGATGACTCAAGGATTGTCCTTCATCCTATTGAAATGTTGCTGTAACCACTTGCAGCACCAGAGAGCAGGAGATATATGAGTTTATGCTTATACAGAGAAGCAGTTTGCACTGGTGCTTGGAATCAGAACAGAAAAGTATCAGCTGAACAGATGAAGAATAGGATTTTCCTCCATTTGAAGACAAATACCTGACTGGGGTGTTGTAGCATATGTCTAGTTTCTGGCTGTGAAGTCTTCTCAGAAACCCCAACTCTGCTTGAATCAGATCTTTGACTGCGGTCAGTTCAGACTGAAATGCAGGTTATAGGGGTGTTTAAAATGAAAATTGATGTTTCAGACTTTATCAGAGACAATATCATTATGAGAAACTTATTAACTGACTGTGTCATCAAAGTGAATTTCTAAGGAAAACCTATTACTGCAAAGAAAAAGCAGAAATAAATTCTCCCATCTTGGTATTTTGCTGTTGGATCTTATTATAAATGCTCCTAAAATAGTATAGTTTCCAGATCTTAATATTAAACAACTCCTAAAATAGCAGAGTTTCCACAGCTTACTATTAAATTAATACGAAAGCAAAACCTGAGCTTTTCCTGAAATTTTCCGGTTCTTGATTTGGGTTCCCTTTCCTCCCCATTCTCATAATGATACATCAATGTACTCAATCCTTACATAGCTGATCAAAAATATGTGGCATGGTTTCCAAAAAATTGTAATACTTTATTTCTCTGTATTATGGATGTTTAGTTCTTTAATGCTATTTCTTTAACTCTGCATGATTGCTTCTAGGGAAGGGATTATGAGAAAAATGTGTTATAAAATAATTATGTGGTAAGCTGCATTTCTTTAACACATGCTGCTCCCACCAAGGTGGTTGCAATTACACCCAGTTGGGCTAAAGGCTCTGGGAAATTAGGACAGATAACCAGTTTCAGAAGGGAAGGACTGAGGTGATGCCTTGATTCTAAACATGTTCTTAAAAGAATGAGTTGCATTTTATTTCAAACAAATGCACTTCTCAAAAGCAGGCTTAGAAAAAGAAGACAAAAAGCCGTGCTTGATTAAACAATAGCCATCTGCTATGTTATTTGCAATAGTGCTCAGTTAAATGTTGCAGAAAAGACAGAATAACAGAGTTGAAAGGGACCTTAGAGGCCTTCTAATCCAACAATCCCAGTGGTGGGATTCAGCCAGTTCGCACCAGTTCAGCAGAACCGGTAGCTATTTTTTGTTGCCCAGGCCCAGAATGGACTTCTGGAAGTGGCATGCACACAGAGAACCGGTTGTTTACATATTTGAACCCCACCACTGAGGAGACCCTATACCACTGATGGCAAACCTTTTAGAGACCAAGTGCCCAAACTGCAATCCAAAACCCACTTATGTATCGTCAGGTGCCTGGTGGGCATGGCCCATTGAGTGGATGTGGCCAATTGAGTGGGTGTGGCCAATTGGGTGGGCGTGGCTGCAGTGGTAACAGCAGACTGGGTGGGACTAAAAAGTTCAATCAATCAATTCCAACTATGCAAGATCTTTTTTTTCCCACGAGAAGTTGAAATTAATTGATTGATTGATTGAACCTTTTTTCCCCACACACGGCGGCAAAGGCCTAAAGCTAAAAGATTTTATAAAACCCAGATGAAGGCCTAGGACTGGGGCAATGTTCACCACCATGGCCCCATACCATTCCATACAAATGACTATCCAATCTCTTCTTAAAAGCCTCCATTGATGGAGCACCCACAACTTCTGGAGGCAAGCCGTTCTGTAGATTAATTGTTCTCACTGTTAGGAAATGACCAAAAAGAAGGTTTAAGGGCAACACAACAGCTTTTTGTCCCCAACTATAGAAGGCAACCCATGACTCATCGACCCTTTCAGAGATATTTCCTTACCTAAACAGAGAAACAGTATGACCACAGGGGGGCAAAAAACCAATAGTCGCAGGAGTGACTTCCTGCTGCTTTCCCCATTGACTTTGTTTGTGGGAGCCTCATAGGGAACATCAGAAATCACTCCTCCTCCTCTTTGGCTGAGCAATGGATCTGATGGCCACTTTGCTGGATGAAAGGGGATCAAAGGGAAGACAGACTGTGAAGAAAACTTCACTCCTGCTCCTGTCACTCCTGTCACCAAGACTCCCCTCCCTTCAAGGAGGATTCACTCATTGATCACCAGTCAGCCTTACCTTGCCAGCAGGTGTCTGAATAGCTCCTTTGTTTTTTCCTCACTTACCCACCACTGTTAATACGTTTTATATTTCAGCTTTAGTTTTAGTTTTAAAGCAGCCGATCACTGCTCACCTGGCTCACAGAACGCTGTTACCTTCCCACCGTAGTGGTCCCTATTTTTCTACTTGCATTTTTACGTGCTTTTGAACTGCTAGGTTGGCAGAAGCTGGGATGAGTAACAGGCACTCACTCTGTTACGCAGCACTCAGGATTCGACCCACCAAACTGCCGACCTTCTGATTGACAAGCTCAGCGTCCTAACCCACTGAGCCACCGCATCCCTTTTATAAATATGATTAATTAAGTGTTTAAATTAAATTAACTAAATTTTCCATAATGGCAGAAAAATTAATTATTTAAAGAAGATTTAACACCATTCTCCTAAGAGAAATATCCTGCAATAATTTATCAAAGAATAGCTTCCTGGATTATAAGCTTTTTTTTGAAAAAAATTCAAATGGAACCAATTGCATTTTGTAAAACTTCTGTTCTGAATAAATCAGAGAAAAAGCAATGTAAAATGTTCTAACAGCATCCCAGTGACCCTGAGAGAATATTTTTTTTCATAGCACAAGTCACCAGAAAATTAGCACTACAGTATCTCAAAGGAACTTCATGGAGTAGATGAATTATCCTTTCTTGTACTATAATAAATTGAAGGAAAAAAAATAAATATAATGTGAGTTTGTGATATCCTGGAAATGCAGATTATTTAGATAATTAAACACCATGGAATCATTTACAAAGATGCTAATTTGGCTGACTTCCTTTCAACCTTTTATGTTCAGGTTCTCTACAGCAGAATTGGATGATTACCCAAAATTATCTGACTAGAAAAGAGTTTGTATAATGGATGATTCTTTTTTTTTCTTTGCTCCTTTATATCTTCAATGCTGAATTTGCTCATACCAGATCCATTCTATTTGCAAATCATTCTTACTAAGCTTTAACTGATATTTCTCCCACTTCGTCTTCACCATCCATGGATCCAAAGCACGTTTAGTGTGGCGATCAGTTCAAAGCTTGTATGATATGCATGATCTGTAGCTAATTGTTCCTCAGCCAAGTTAACCAATGGTTGTGTTCTGAAAAACCTTAACCCCTCAATAAGAGATTTGCAGTATTCTGACAAAGTTTGCAGTTTTCTGAGTTTAATTTCTCTACTCTGCAAGAGCTGCCATCATTTTGTGAAACATCAGAGAAGCAGAAAAATCTTCTGTTCAATATTCAGGCAAGACTTGTTTGTTATTCCAAACAATTCTGACAAGCTGGGCCAAATGAAATGGAGCAACAAACCTTTTACCATTATTTCTAGCTCACCTTAACTATGATACACTCTGGGCAGTGAACAACATTTATAATAAGGGGGAGACCAAGTAAGAGGGGAGTTCTCTCAAATAAGGGCTTTTGCACTCTTTGGGAAAAGTTCCTGTTTTTTGGAATCCTTTCATTTTACTGAAACTCTTTTATATGCTGTAGTAGTAATCTTATATAGACTCTTATTGCCTCTATATTTCAAAGGTCAATAAGGCTCAAATCAGAACTGTCTTCCAACCTACTAGGAGAGTTTCCAACTGCCCTCTGAAAACCAATTACAACCATCAGGTATCTAGGACAATCAATCTTGACAGGGTGGGAAGCATAAGCATTGCACCAGATTTATATATGATGGTCTATTTGTTTCTTGTGGATTTGTAAGTATGCCAGAACTATTGAAGAGTGGGTAATGTACATTTTTAAAATAAGTGAATACATTTTTTACAATATCACATTTGGTTGAGATTTGGGGAGAATATTATTTTGTGACTGGAGCAACATCCTGTTATGTTTCACAGGATCAGGAATCTTTAAGAATGAAATACATAATTGAAATAAAAAAGCTGTGTGATATTAATGATGTTGATGGGCATAGTAAGCAGAATAATCAGAAAATATATTATTATATGTTGTACAGTTTCCTGGGAATATTGATTGTAAGTGAAAGCACTGAAGACAAATTGTGGTCCAAAATACTACTTTCAATTGAAGGATCATATAAACAAATTTTCCCCATCCTTTCCCCTAAAGCATGCCTAACATTCAGAACACTGCCCAGCTCTCTGGAAATTTTGGAAATTGTAATCTTCACACATCTGGAAACCATCAGTTACGAAGTACCTAAAACTGGATACAGTACTTGAGGTACAGCTTGGCTACTGTAGATAATAATTTGATGATGATGATTATAATGATGATGATGATTCCTCTTGTGTTGGAAATTATACTTTTATTGATTTGGTTTATTGATCAAACTATATCCTTTTCGTATGCTCTTCCAATGTATCTTTCAATCCAGATACAGTCTGTTTCTATTATTTAGTAGATCTTGCTGTATTGGTTGAATGTTCACTAAGAGCCATTTACTAACACCACAATTTTCATCTGTCAGAATAGATCCTAGGCCACTGATAGTGAACCTTTTGGGCTTGGCACGTCAAAAATTCAGAAAATGCCTAACTTGATTCTGTTGATACACTAAACAAAAGAAATATTCTTTACATAATCCTTTATTTTTAAAAAGATAGTCTAATTGTGTGTGATCTACAGAATCTGTATGCATTATTTACCTTCAGGTAATTTTCCCTTTCTATTGACAGGCCCCGTGGCCTACCTGAGGCAGCTCTGGGTTGCATGAGGCCTTTGTTCTTAAAATAGCTTTGGAGAGTGTTCCTCTGTGCAGCCTCCAAAAACTGAACAAAAGCATGGTCTACTCTTGCACAATTTTCAGAGGATCTGGAGCCTGCGTAAAAGCACACCCTATCCTTGTACATTCTCCAAAAATCACTCAAGAATGAGGGGTGCTTTCAAGAATAATTATTGTCAGGTGCTGGTGAATGTTGGTGTGTCACCCAAAATGTCCTGGTGTATCACTTTTGACACTTGTCTCATAGGTTCACCATCACTGTCCCAGCCTAGCACAGCAGGCTCAATTGGACATGTATAACAGTATAGTACCGCTCCTAAAAGCAGAACTATAATAGTAGGCTTAATCTGTTGAAATGGCAGAGAGCTGCTCTTTCCTTTCTTGAAGAGCAGATTTATGGTGTTGTTATTTATGTGATAGGTTTATATAATGATGTTTGATGTATAGTAAATGTAGGAGAGAAATCAGTTGTTAGAAAATTACAGAACCACCGTGTTATTTATGATTACAGTGGGAGGAGGGGAAAAAAAAGAAATGTGAGAAGCAAACACATTGGTTACTGAGACATTTTTGCTTTTAATAATGGAAATCCAAACAGAGAATTCTGAAGTAAGTGTGAAAGCTCTCGTTTGCAGTTAGAGGTTGACATACTTATTTAGCAAACATCTTCCACAATTTTTATGCTCCCTTCAACGGAGACATGTTTTGTTAGGTTTCTCAGAGATGCTTTTTGTTTGTAACAGACATAAATAAAAACCAGCCAAATAAATGTGACGTGCTCAAATTTCAAATGGCTCAATTATTGGTCTGGTTTCTGTCTACATATTAATTTAAAGCATTTTTGTGCACACTGTAACTGCATATGGAATTAAGAAATCAGGTATTTTTGCATCTTGATTTCAATTTGTCTCCTAATATAGCAGGGAATTATAAGGCCATGGTTATATCAAGAGGGTTGTTTGAGTTTATTCGTTTTAGGTTGAATTTAGCAAACATTTGTCTGGTATGACTTTTTTAAAAATAAAAGCATTTGAAAGTTCTGGATTTTTATCCTGTAATTTGCCAGATCCCGGAATCTGCTTCATTCACACAATGCATTTTTGGAAGGACTAAGCCTTTCCCCAAAGGTGTATGCATTCCTTTTCTGATAGGTGCTGGGTCTACAATGCTCTCTCCATGTTGCTTGCACAGTGGATTGTGAATTCTTTTAGAAGGTTTCTTACTTGATCATTTTAAAATTGCAAGAGGTCTTTTTATTCAGTTCATATAGCTGCCCATTTCACCATGGTGATTTTGAGTGGCTTACAATACTTAAAAACACAACCAGTCACAAAAATAAAATATGTATCTGACAGGAAAATTGCAAATTGCAAAATCCAAAATGCAATTGAACCACAATAAACCTATTCAACACTCCAACCCCCATCCAGAAGTCTATGCATATAGATTTGCTATGTATAGTATCACTTCTATAATACAGGTACTTGTGGGTGGGTCATGAAAGCTTATGCCATACGAACTACTTAGTAAATAGCAGTGTTTTTTTTCTTTAAAAAAAAGGTGCCGGAACTCTCAACTTGTTGGGCACAGGAGGCGGGGGGTTTGGTGGGGGGGCAGCAGTGCTGCAGTCACAGGTGTGAGGGGTGTTGGCGGTGGGCTCCCCCCCTGGGGCCGGAGCTGATGCAGCTGGTGCTGTGGGAGCAGCAAGGCCCGCTCTATATGGCGGGGCTGCATGGGGCAGGCAGCAGAGGCGGGGCGGGGCAGACGATGCAGGGCAGCTACTTAGGCGTGCAGGGTGAGGCGACGGTGGTGCAGGTCCAGCACTAGGTAGGCCACCAGCCTGGCTGACACAGGTGAGCACAAGGAAGGAGTGCACATGTACTCCGCAGAACCCACCTCCCACTCCTTGTCCTCTTACTTACCTAGTTGAGATGGTGTAGTTGGGCAGCAGGGAGGGATGCAAAGTTCCTGCCTACTTGCTTTCGCTGCAGACAACTTGCCGGTGCAACATTTGCCAGCCAGGTCTTTTGCCGCGCTCAGCAGCAATTCCTATTGTCTCTCAAAAGCCAATAGGCTTTTGAAATCCAATAGAGGGAGTAGCATAGCTTGTGCAAAAGCTTGTGTGTGTGTGTGTGCAAAAAAGGTGCTAGAACGCCATTCTGAGCGTTCTATGAGAAAAAACCCCCTGCTTTTATGTTTTAATCTTATGATTTTAAAAATATATTTTTTCTATTGTAAGTTGCCCCAAACCTCGCCATGTGGATTGCATACAAATATTATATAATTGGTAAATAAAGGTAGAACATATGTTAAATATACATCAAATAATAATATGCTTCCCTACAAAGTCAATTCTTGCTCAATGACAGACCAAGGAGTTAACTTGGAAAGGCAAGAGGAAAATCTAGAAGAGATATGTGCAACTTGTAGAAGGGAAAGGCCCACACTGATAAATTAAAAATCTTTGTGGTCTGCAAAGGAATGCTGGTGGGCTAATCAATGATTTAGTGACTAGAGGAGCATCTACAGTGTTGGAGCTCATGGTCATGGTAAGCCATGGAGGCACTAGGCAACATGACTTTCAGGGCAGTGGTGGTGATTTTATTACTTTTTTTTTTAAAGTCTGTGCTCTGTCCAAGGGTACTTGGTAGGCTGCATGTAGAGGCCTGGTCTAGAATTTATTTTGGAGCATTCAACTATCTAGAGCAGGCATGTCAAACTCATTTTGTTTGAGGCAACTTCTTATAAAAGAATTGCCATTAATTTGTTTTAATAAAATAATTTAAATCAATTTTTCACTTGATTTCAAATTAAATGAATTATATTGGTTGACAATGAGATTTTTTTTAAGTACAATTGCCAAATGCAATAAACTGGTTTTAGGTATATGTTACTGGAAGGAAAAAGCAATCCCTGCTGCGTTACTGATCCCAGAGAAATATTTGCATGTATGCAGGTACCCTTAGGGTGCCGTAGTTATGGATGAGAAATATTGGTTGCAAAGTTGGCATTTCTGGATGTAATACAGATATATTGGACTTATTTTTGTTTCTTTGCATGTTTGATATTTTTAAAAAGGCATATGCTACTGACTACGCTTATGCACATATGTAACATCTTTTGCTAGGATACATGATTACTGCTTGTCCAAAATTTTAATATAAAGATAATACCACCAGAAATTATTTTAGCCTTTTTAATAAATGTTGTTATTGATGTTAAGCTCACCAGGGAAAACAGCATATATTGTTATGTATATACTAGGTTAATTATTTAAAGACTGAAGTGCAACATAACTAGATTCTAAATACCGTAATCTATTTTTCAAAACACACAACAGTCCAAACAGTAAAAGTCCAAATTAAGAATATTTCATTCTTAAGAATTGTTTAATTTAAAGTGGTTTAGTTGTAATAGATGGTTATAGATTCAAAATAGTTTTCAAGAGTGTACAAAAAATACTATTTTTTTTCTAAAATCAGCTAAATTAGACATATTACATTGAGAAAAAATGTTTCTTATTTCTTTCCTGTTACCTTTGATTTCATTGCAGAGATGTTAACATAAGAAATAGATTATTTTGTTATCTAATTTTACCTTCCAAAAGACAGAAGCAGATGAAAAATGTGAGGTTCTTTCCTGTTGGCTTTTCTGAATTAGCTGGTTTAGATTCTAAAAGTTTAGTTCCTAAAGAAGTAATCCTGTAAATAATTTTAGTGTACTCCTCTAGTGCAGGCTCTTTTATGACTCAAGGACTTCAACTCCCAGAGTTCCTGAGCCAGCATGGCTCAGCTTGGAAACTTCTCCCTTTCCCCTCAGCATGGCTGGCTCAGGATTTCTGGGAGTTGAAGTCCACGAGTCATAAAAAAGAGCCAAGATTGCCTAGCCCTGCAATAGGAAAGCCAATAAGGGAGCTGATTTTTTTTTTTTTTGCAAAAAAAAGGTGCTGGAACACCGTTCTGAGCGTTCTATTAGAAAAAAAGCCCTGGTAAATAGAATTACAAGTAGCAAACCTTCTGGAACATTTCAAAAATGACTTTGATGCATGACTTAAAAAGTTCTTAGTCAATTAAGAACAGGGGAAGCAAACCCATAATATTGCCAGGTATCTTTTCAGTAAGGTCATATTGTGCGGATATATATATTTTGAAATGACACATATAAGGTTTTCTTGTTTTGTTTTGTTTTAAGTATGCTAAAACAATCATGTATGGCCATATATTTGGCCCTTTTAGCAAATTTTGAAAAAGAAATACGTTAAACAGAATGCTTATATATAAGAATAAGATCTTTAACTGCTGGCTAATCGGTTAGAGGTCTACGAGTAGACCTACAGTCAACTTGCCACAGCCTACTCACTGGCCAACTCACCATAGCCAACTCGCTGTCAGATGAGAGTTACATTAATGTCAAACAAATAGTGGAATAGAATCATTGAAAAAAGGATGCCAAAGGAGGGATAAAATGAAATGTGAATGAAAAAAAATTAAATATTTTTTAAAATTATTTTAAATAATTAAATTGAGTTGTTGAGTTGTCCCAAAGCGGGTTGTCCTGTGGCAAGTTGTCCATGGAAAATGAAGAAGGATGGGCTACTAAGAATAAAAAACCACCAAGAAAAACTGTATTGGGGCTATTATATTAGCATTGAGGCAACCTACGTCTGTGCCATCATTTTTATTATTTTTATTTTATTTTAATTCCATTTATATCCCGCCCTTCTCCGAAGACTCAGGGCGGCTTACAAGCTTAGCAGTAGCCTTCATTCTAGGTATATGCCTGCTTATTAGGGCTTTCACACACACCCCAAGCGGCATTATTACAAAGTCAGCTTAATTGCCCCCAACAATCTGGGTCCTCATTTTACCTACCTCGGGAGGATGGAAGGCTGAGTCAACCTTGAGCCTGGTGGGATGCGAACCTGCAATAATTGCAGGCAGCTGGTGTTACTTAAGGAGGCATTAGCCCACTGCTCCACCAAGGCTCTTCTACATCACAATAATATACTAATAGAGTTTTAATTTTAATGATATTCAGTTCTTTAAATAGAAAAATAAAAATTAAAACATTAAACTGTTAATATTTAAAGACAGGATTAAAAGGAAAGGTCAATGTTATGACAGTAAGTTCACTCACACTTCAGGTCTACCTTTTAAGCAAAAGTAATTATGTAATAGTCTCATTTGAATCAGATTTGATTTGTGGTGACTATGATAACAAGCTACATTGCCTTCTTTTGATTTATTTTTCAACATCTCACTCTAAGCAACAGTACTGGCATTTTCTACTAGTTTGCTTTCCAAATACTTACCAGATCTGACTCTGCTTAGCTTCTGAAATCAAACAACTTCAGATAGTTCAGTATAACTGAATAAAAGTAATACACAAACACACACACACACAAACACACAAATATAAATATACACATATTGTATAGATATAGTTATATAGTGTGTAGATATAGATAGTATGTATCACTATAATGAAAAGGATCGCTTTTTATTATGGTGAGGTAAACGTGTAATAAACAAATAAATATTAATATTCACTGGCCTCATTATTTTCCCTTTGACATAAAGATCTCTCTTTTGACTTTCCCTAGAATCAGTGTCTGCTTGAGGATACATGGCCCTCCTAGGTGCTGTTAACTGATGGCATTGCTGCCTGCCAATGCAAAAATGATTCAGAAGGAGGAATGATGCTGGCACCCCCTAAGTCAGTGGTGGCCAACCTTATAGAGACCGAGGGCCCAAACTGCAACCCAAAACACACTTATGTATCACTGGGTGCTGGGTGGATGTGGCCCGCTGGGTGGGTGTGGCCAGGGTGGGCATGGCCAGCTCAATATTGCTCTGACAGGTGGGGCAGTGGGCAGGAGGGCATCTTGCTCAGTGGGTGGGGGACATGTGGGGAGGCTCCTGAGCCCCGCAGCTCTTGCAAGGGTGGGAGGGTGGGGAGGGGCTGTGCTGGGATCGGGGCTCCTCATCCTTCTGCTGCAGATGTCGCAGCTCCACTTGCCTGGCAGGGTGGGGGTGCACTCGTGCATGGGGACACACATAGGGCTGCTGCCTTGCTTTCCGTGCTGTGCCGGGACTGGGCTGGACTGGTTGCAGAGCCTCCTCACAGCTTCTTCCCCTGTGGACATCAGGAGCACCTACTCCACATACCGCTCATCCCGGGGCAGCTGCCACCATCCCGTGCTCTTCAGCCCATTGCCAGCCATCTGAGTGTGCTGGGATGCCTCGCTTAGGGCTCCCTCGGCCTCTCCCCCCCTGCAGGCTGGGGCTGGTCAGATTCCCCCCATGGGCAGCCCTGCTCCCATCCCTGGCCAGCCCTCCTCCTACATCCTTCTGCTCCTTCTGTGGGCAGGTGGCGCCTCTCCCTGCATGCATCCTCAGGTGGAGGAGCTGGGCAGCCATGGCTCTTGCTGGCCTCCAGCCTGCATCTGCCTGAGGCTCAAGCTCAGCACACCCAGCTTGCTGGTGACAGGTTGGAGAGCGCGGAATGGGGGCAGGTGCCCCAGGACTAGTGGTAGATGGGGTGGGTGCTCCCTATGTCTGTGGGGGAAGAAGTGGTGAGGAGTGCCCAGTTGGGAGGAAGAATGGGCGGGTGGGCATGGCTCCAGTCCTTCCCCAGCGAGCGGCCCTTTGTTTGCCCAGAGTCCTGTAGGCACCTCCCTTGCGGCCACTCCCCTTAAAGTGGCAGGCAATGCTGCCGGGTCCACCGCATAGCCAGGAGGAGGCAGCCAGAGGGCCAAGCAGCTCTGGCCACACCCGCGCTCCAGCCACAACCCCGGCCTTATGAGCTGCAGAGGGAGGGGGTGCTGGGCTGCAGAGCCCAAATGGCCAGCAGTGACGAGGAGAAGCTGGGCCATCTCCCTGCTGCCACCCGGTGGCTGTCTGGGGATTCATGCTCCCCCCCAGCCAACGTGGGTGGCAGAAGCATTTTCCAGGCCTCTGGAGCCTGGATTGGGCCACTGGCAAGCCGCAAAATCACCCCGTGGTCATGAGTCCCAGCTCTAAAAGCTTGGAAAATGCTTCTGCTACCCGGATAAGCCATGAGGGGATACAAAACCATTCAGCAGCCCTAGATCTGGGCTGCCTGGATCTGCCATGGGTGTGTGTGCGAAATTGCTCCAGAGGCTTACCTGGACTCTTGCTGGCAGCGGCCGCCACTATCCAGCCCATATCGGCCCAGCTCTTGCGGCTGCTCCCTGACTCCCAGTGCAGAGAGAGTGAGAACATAGGCACATGTGGAGTGGTGGAGGGGAGAAGCCTGGCCCCGCCTCCCTCTGGGGCAATAGCGTGCGGGCCCACAAGGGTGGCTCCACATGTTGCCTGTGGCACGCATGCCATAGGTTCGCCACCATGGCCCTAAGTTTTGCTCCCTAACCATTGCCTACTCAGACTTAGCCTAAAACTAATCCTGTTCAGAATACAGCATATCAAATGTCTTTTCAGAAGGTAGAATCATTTGAATGGATCGGTATAATTTTTTCTATAACCTTTCTATCTTCTATTATAGGTAAAAATATCTTGTCCCTGATAATTGTGCTGGCTAGTTCACTCTTTTTCTTTTTCTTTTACTTTAGAATGTCTTGATAGCTTACTTCTAATGAGTGTTTGCATCTTTTCTTCCTCGCTGTTTCTCTAGGTCAGTTTTGCATCCTCATAAGAATACTGAGATGTCATCTCCATGATTCTAAGCTCTTGAAATCTCATTTGTGTTAACAAGAGTGTCAAGTTGTTTATGATATATTTTATCTTGTAGTAGCTTCTGCAAGTTTATGTACAATTTAATTCAGTAAACTGCAGATTTGTAAAGGCCTATTCAGAAAAATATACTTGAAGTAGAAAAGCATCTTATTTCATTTACTTTGATTAATGTTGTATGCATATGTGAACTACATGCATACAACATAGATCATATCAAAATTGTTCACTTTATCATATACTAGATCAAATTCCTTCATCCTCATAATTTTATAATAGGAATTGTAGTGTCCATAATCTTTCCATTCTGGACAGATCACTATATCAAAATTTTAGCTAGACTAGCATTTGATTTCCACCATTACAGTCCTAATTGTTTTGTTAGCTATTGTATATGCTAAGCTTTTGGTTTTTAAATTAAATTCTACTTGGTAGTTGCCAAATTGAATCTAACTATTTGGATTCCTCATTAATGTTTTGTAAATAAGGTAAAAGATAAATGGATTCTTTTTAAATAAACCCTGTTCTCTTTGATAAACATATGGGAGATGGGATGGACTGAGATATTACTGAATTCTAAATGCTTCTAATCAAGCTGCACTCATTTCTGGAATTAACAAATCATAAAACATGTTTTCTGCTATCTTGGATCTCACCTCTACTTATTTATCTCATTTCACCTGTTCATAAGACCTCCTAGCAATTCACTACCTTATGTAGCATTGTTCTTTACAATTAATTTCTCATTAGGTTACACATAAAGACAGTGCACAGAAATAAAAAGGAAGTATAATATATATGTGTGTGTATGTGTATACACACACGTGTGCGTGCACACAGAAATAGTTTTAATGAAGACTATTAAATAAAGACTTTAAACATATCCATACCCATAGGTCTCATATGGACAGGTAGGGTGACCCAAGAAGAAAATCTGAAACAAATAATTATATAGATATATAAAGAATTTGTAGGATTGGAATGCCTTGGTCTTTTCCAAAATGCACTACAATGAAGGGTGTCCTTTCCAATTCCTTCTTAGGAGAAGAATGTAAGAGAACAAACCCATCAGGACAAGATTCAGTGGTCCATCTGCATTAAAAAGGCAAAGGCCACTCTTTAGAAGACAGCAAAGTCCACATTTTGGACAGAGAGGACTGCTGATTTGCAAGAGGGGATGAAAGAGGCCATCTATGTCAAAACTGAACAGCCCTCCCTCAACAGAGGATGAGGGATATGACACCATCTATCTCCAGTCTACAACACAGTCCTTTCAGCAATTCCAAGAAGGCTCCACACCCATTTGCACTACTCAGGTGACCCTGAAGACACCCGTCTAAAAGAATGCAAATGACCAGCTGTCTGCAAGGAGTATAAATCCTTCCATTCCCCGCCATCCAGTCAGAGCTGAAGAAGCTTCTTGGATGAGAAGCAAAATGTCTTCAGAGATAAACAAGGATGTCCAGTTCTCTTGTGAAAAAGCACCTTTAGTATATCTAGGACACAGATGACTGAGAATCTCCATAGACATAATTCTTCTTAGGTTACCATGGCCTTTACAGCTAACATTGCAACTAGCCTTCCTTAAGAGTTTGCATTATCAAGATTCTTCCTTCTTTTTTTTACATTATCACTCTCAATATTTGAAAGTTAATACAGAGGATTTATCAAAGGAGACTGAGAATCTCTTATTTAATAATAACTTTATTTAAAAAAAACACAATGACATCAATTAAAAAGTAATACGAACTAAAAAAAGAATAAAAAAATAGGTGAAGAAAAAAAGAAAGAAATACAAGGAAAATAGAAAAGAAAGAAAAAAATAGGAATATAGTAAGGAAAAAGAAAAGAAATATATAAAGAAATTACTTCTTCCTGTAAAGAATTTTAACTTACCACCTCCTTTTAAAATATAGCAAATAATCTCTTCTTCCCATATCCTGTCCCTCATCCATAAACAAATATTTAGAACCTCATGATTTCAATCCTGATGTCAGAATAGTGCATTAAGAATTGCAAGAGATAATAATATATCTATTTTAACCTTGATCAAATAAACTCAACGGTATATTCTTCTTTTACCTGATAACATTGAGTCTGATCTGAATTACTAACATTGCTTGTATTTGTTATGTTGAAAAGTATTTTTATATATTCATTTTCTTTTTCTATATTATATACTTATTTTTTCTTTCATTTCTATTTTTTCTTTTTTCTTTTCTACACCTTCTTTTTTCTGTGTTAGTCCTTTATTTTGCATGTATTAGTTGTTATTGCAATGGTAATTTTCAATAAAATTACATGAAATTTTATAAAATTGCTGTTAAACAAAGTATTGGTGCTGCTGCAGAGGCTTATGGAAGAACTCCAAACAAAATAGCCAACAATTTGCTTTTAAATCCTTGGTTGTAAATCTTCAGATTTGCAATGAGAATAAAGTTGGAGTGGGGCATATACTTCACTTTTATATCTTTAAAAAGGCAGGGCTTAAATGTGATAAATGGCATAAATTATATTGTAAAGTCCATACAGCGTTTTTTTTTAATGAAAAGCTACTATTTTGTATGCATGATCTTGGCATATGTGGATTATGTTAGATTGGAATGAAAAAAAATATCTCAGGTAAACATGGACGGAGATGAAAAAAAAACCAATAAATGGGTTGAAAGCAAAGGGATTAGCTGTACCAGCTGTATAAAAATTACACAAGAGCTGCTTGAGCTCTCAAATCCTCAAGGATTGCATCTGATCTTACAATATGCAGAGCCATATGCTGTGTATATGTTTAACTTGTGGGTAGGACATATTTAATATATAATCTACATGTTTAATAGATAAGATTCAATAGGAAGAAGTGTACAAAGGGAGCAAATGTGTAGTAATTTCTTAAAAGCCAATGAGCTATGTAAACTCTCAACACCATAGAATGAAAAATTCTGTGCTCCCAATTCGTTATGTATAACCATCTGGCAACACTTTGGCACAGTATTACCCAGGCTTAAAAAAACTTGATGCATAGATTTATTTTTTATTCTTGCTCTGTTTCTTTTTCCTTTTTTCCCATCTGCCTTCTAGAATATGGCAATATGGTCCTCTCCTTGCCCTGGCCTAACCTTCCTCAGCTGATAAAGCTGTGATAGGAATCCAAAGTTTCCCAGGTCTAATGATAAGGGCACTTATGTGTTTAGTGTAGAAGGATCCAGATCGAGCAAGCTCATCTGAGACCAAACTGTGCTGCTTTCTTGACACTGGAAAACTATGTCAGTGATAAGTATCTTCGTCATTATTTTGATTCTTGCACAAGGCTAAAAAGCAGGAGACCATGAGTTCAAGTCCTGCCTTAGCCATGAAAGCCAGCTGGGTGACTTTGGGCCAGTCACTCTCTCTCAGCCCAACTCACATCACAAGGATAATAAACAAACAAAAGAATGAATTAATAAATCCTTATTTCAAAATATTCAAAATATTCCAACAATATTTCAAAATAAAAGAAATGGTGTGCCCTTCCAGAAGGCGTCCTGAATAAACAGAAAATATTATATCTTTTTTTTTCAACTAGATGTGGTATTTAGATAAGGGAATAGAAAGGGAAGTCATCAAATTCGCAGACAATACCAAGCTGGGGCAGACTAGTCAACACTTTAGAAAATAGGCTTAAGATCTGGAAGGATCTTGACAGATTTGAACACTGGGCCTGATCCAACAAAATGCAATTCAGCAGTAAGAAAAGTAAGGCTAACAAACAAATGCACAGGTATGAAATTGGTGATACGTGGCTCAATAGCAGTAACTGTAAGAGGGATGTAGGACAATCATTTAAATATTAGCCCAGCAATGTGCTGCAGCTGCCAAAAAAGCCAATGCAGTGATAGGCTGCATCAGCATAGAGATAGTATCAAGGTCATGTGAAGAGTTAGTATTGCCTGATAATGCTTTGGCTAAGACTATATTTGGAATACTGCATCCAGTTTTGGTCACCACAATATATAAATAATGTTGAGACTTTAGAAAGAGTGAAGAGAAGAGCAAAACAAAACACCCAATTAGGGGGCTGGAAGCTAAAACATATGAAGAATAGTTGCAGGAACTGGATATGTCTAGTCTACCAAAGAGAAGGACTAGGGGTGACAAGATAGCAATTTTTCAATATCTGAGGGCTTTCACAGAGAAGAGGGGGTCAACCAATTCTCCAAAGTATCTGAGGGAAAGAGAAAAAGTAACGATGGGAACTTATTAAGGAGAGATCTAAGGAGAAATTTCCTGACAATGAGAACAATTGATCAGTGGAATGGTTTGCCCCCAGAAGTTGTGGTGCTCCAACACTGAAGGTTTTAAAGAAGAGATTGGACAACCATTTGCCCAGAATGCTATAGGGTCTCCTGCCTGAGCAGGGGATTGGACTAGAAAACTTCCAAGATCCATTCCAACTCTGTTATTCTGTATTCTGATAAATTTTGCTTAATATATTTGTAAATTACAGGATTACTTGTAATTTTATGCTTGTAATATCAACATCCTAAACTGTAATTTATTTTGAAAGAACACCTCTTCTTCCTTATTTCTGACACTGTAAGTTATCTAAATAATAGAACGTTAATAATCTTCAATTCATATTGTATAAACATCATGGTACTGAAACAATTAAATACATCTAGATTTATAACAACAACAGTACCAAAAAGGGAAAATATTGGCTTTGTTGCCACCACAAAAGCCTATTATGGTTTGGATATTCTTTCTCCACCTCCTCTAATTTTTCATTGTCTCTGACTCTCTAAGGCAGACATGTCATGTATGTGTCTAGCAAAAGACCAGGTCCACAAGTGGGGATTCAATTAAATTGATTTATTGCTAAAAAAATCTATGCATAGGAATCTTCTCAACTGCTGGCACCTGCTTAGAGTTAAATAAGGGTCAATGGCACTTGGGGAGGGCTTGGTTCTCTTGTGGCTTTGTAGGGATTCTAGGCTGATCCCCCTTTTCACTCCACCCTCAGGTTCAACCATCTTTTTTCCTACATTATGAGATGTTGCCTTGCCTGGCCTGAATGTATATTTGTAAGTTGGACACTCTGACAGCTGGAACTTTCAAAAGGCCTATAAGCTTCCCTCAAACCCGTCTTTCTACCACCACTCACAAATACTGTATCACTCTGCTCAGTTTCCCCTTCACTCCAAAATAAGAATTAAGATTCACTGCTATGCCATGCTTTGATTGACAGTTCTAATGCCCAATCATCCCACTAGCAAAAACCGCATAAATGTTATTTGAACTGTAAGGCCTCTGGGAGCAAGATTCCCCTCAATATTTTATTTGCATTAGTTAATTATTTTATTATTATTATTTATTATATTTTTATACCGCCCTTCTCCCGAAGGACTCAGGGTGGTGTACAGGGCAATAAATATAAAAAACAGACTACAAAAGTTAAAAAACGATTAAATATAATGCCCAAATTTAAAATTTAAAACAATAATTAAAACATATTAAAACCCCAACCCTAACCCATCAGACCAGGTCAGATTGCTCAAATAAATATGTTTTTAGATCACGCCGGAAGGAGCGAAGGTCGGGGGCCATCCAGAGCTCAACCGGCAAGCGGTTCCACAGGTCTGGCGTGCCCACAGAGAACGCCCTCCCTCTGGGGGCCACCAATTGGCATTCTTTGATCGGAGGCACCCTGAGGAGGCCCTCTCTATGGGAGCGCACTGGACGGAGGGAAGTTGACGCCGGCCGCAGGTGTTGCAGTAGGTAATCCGGACCCATGCCATGTAGGGCTTTGTAAGTCATTACCAACACCTTGAATCTCACCCAGAGGGCAACCGGCAGCCAATGCAGCTCGCAGAGCAAAGGTGTTTGCCTTCAGCAGTATTTAGTCTCCTAAAGTGTACAATTAAAAAAAATCTCATAAAAAATTGAATATGGAAAAAGTGTCCCCTAGAAGATCTCTTCTTTTAATGGAACTAAAGTTTCTAATTAGAAATTGTATCTTTATTCTCTCAGAATAGAAAAAGGAGCAAAAAATATATTATTATTACCTGCTCTGAGAATGCAAATAAGTTTTATTATCCTGTAAAGGGGCTTGACATCAAATATTGTAGCCTTGGTGACATAACACTTTGAAAAGTGAAAATCTCTCATGATTATGAATACACAATTTTATAATGGTTGGGTTCATAGAAGACATTGAACCATAAAATAATATGGTTCGTTTGATTTTGATTTAGCTTATTGTGTGGAGCCAACCATCATAGTTTATAAACTATAATTTTGGCTTAGTTCTATTTTATTAAAAACAGATAACTGAACAAATCCTGGTTTAGTTTAATTTAGTATGAAGTCAATATTGTGCTGTCCTCATAAATTGCAAAATGAAATTTAGTGAAACAATTCTTATGGACTTGGGAACAGGTCAAAGCTCTAGTTCATGATTGAAGCCTACAGAGGAAGAAATCAGCATCCAGTGGAAATGTTGTACCTTATTAAGTATTGGCAGAGCTACATGTAAATTCAGGTGTCCAGCAAAGGTGGCAGCAGCATCTGATGCTTTCATCAAAATGATAAAAATGGCATTACACCATGGCTATTTAAATCCCACCCCCTTTTTGACCTGCATGTGTTGTCACAATGCACATACACTGACTGGATCATGACTCTTACATTGTGATGGCACTACACTGTTGTCATTATTTCTCTTCCTCCTCCAACCCAACTTTCAGACAGATCTATGGTCAGCCTCAGTCTCACATTGTACTCTTTCTGCTCTTAGAAATACCAGGGGGATTTATTTACTTATTAACCTTTTTGTATGGCTGACTATTCGGGTACTAAGTATTTTACATTGGGCTATGGCTAACCAGAAAAACCTAGACCACAATACAAATTAGCTGAAACTGTTACACTTATATGGGACTCTGCTGCTTATGATTCTGGACTGTTCATTCTGGGAGTGGTCTGATGACAGAAGATGGATGCCAGAACTGGGATTATTTTTGCCTGTCTTCTGCAGAGAAGGACAAGCCCGTGCAGTTCATTTCTTCATCCAAATGTATTTCTGAAATATGGGCTACTTCAATATGATCAATGTTTTGGGTCTTTCAGAAAGCCACTTGTAAACACTGGGGAAAAAAGTAAAATGTAATAGACGTTTTATGAAATGTATAGATTGTAATTGTTTTGTGCATATGCAAATTCAGGAAAAAAATGCTGTTATTTGACTATAATGACAGTCAAACCGTAAGGAGTATAATTGTACTGTATGTCTATGTATGGCAACTTTTGATGGTTAGGTTTGGGAAGCCATTGCTCCCTTTTGAAGGTCCTTTGCATTTAACCTGGATATTACCTGGTTCCTACAAAGGAGAGATAAAGGAAGTTTGAATTGAATTTGAATTGAAATATATATATATATATATATATATATATATATATATATATATATATATATATATATATATATATATATATATATATATATATATATATATATATATATATATTAATCTGTTACTAGCACCTCTCCCCTTTAAAGTAGGATTCATCAGCTAAATTATAGCTGCTTATTAGCACTAGCACTAGCTGTTAAACATATATACAAGTTCATAGTGCTTTACAGCCCTCTCTAAGCAGTTTACAGAGTCAGCATATTGCCCCCAACAATCTGGGTCCTCAATTTATCGACCTCAGAAGGATGGAAGGCTGAGTCAACCTTGAGCTGGTCAGGATTGAAGGAATCGAACTTTTGGCAATGTGAGCAGAGTTAGCCTCCAAGAATGTATTCTAATCACTTTACCACCACAGTTCTTATTACCTTATTATTATTATAACCTTTGAATTTAAACCACCCATGAATAAAAGCTGTCTGAATGCTACAATGTGTATTTGCTTGTTTAAGGAAATTTATATGACCAACCAACTCACTCTCAGTGACTCCAGATGGCTTACAAAGATAACTCAATATAAGATGAACAGCAATAACTAATGATGATAATCATCATCATCATCATCATCATCCAATAAGGAATCAGCAATAATATGAATACAATAAAGAATAAAAGTATTTAAAATCTAATGTATTTGTCATCCTCAATAAACACGCTATGGGAAACTGGAAGTGAAGCCAACTTTTGGGAACTAATTCAATAATCCTTTATTAAGCAAATCAGGGCTTAATGTAGCCCTTGCCAATCCAATGCTCTCTAGATGTTGCCAATGGGTATATTGGTTCTAATGTTCAGAACATCCACAGTAGGGTTTCTCAACTTTTTTTTTCTCTATATCTGACTTCCTGTTTTTCTCCTGTGTCTCCCTACCCCTCATCCAGGCCCCATTAGTAGATACAGAGTTGGGATAATAACTGGTGTTTTCTGGAATCAACAAGATAGTATTTACAGTATATATACTTTGCTTTTCTGTGACCCCTTGTGGCCCCCTTGAAATACCCTAAAGGGTGCCATGTGCCTTAGTTCAGAATCACTAATCTAGAGAGCACGTGTTCGGTAGCCAGATGTTTCCCCCCTCTTTTTCATTTTCCAGTAGGAATGGATGATATTTTTCAGCCTTGAAGTAGTCTGCTTTTGTATTTAAGACTTTCACCATCCCTCTTAATGTTTCAGAAGTTGCTTAAAATGGAAAGATTCTGTAGAGTCTTTAGGAATACCTAGTTGGTTTTTTTAAAAAAAATATTAATGTAATTGTTGTATTCCATGTTTCTTACATTTTGGTTGCATTATCCATTTTTTTCTATATGTATTGTTTACAATTTTGATTTCAATGATGTTTATCATTGAAAAGTAACTTGAATAATTATTTGAGCTGTTTGTCTAATGAGAGTCAATCTGGTGTAGTGATTAAGATGCTGGTCTGAAACCAGGAGATTCTGAGTTCTAATCCTCTCTTAGATATGAAAGCTGGCTGGGTGACTTTAAACCAGTTATTCACAGTTCAGTCCAACCTACCTCACAGTGTTGTTGCTGTGAGGAGAAGATCAACTTAGAACTTTTAACCTAGATCACAAATCCAAGGAATCAGATATTTTGGCAAACACAAAATGCAAGGCAAGTTAATGAAGCAATTTATTCTGTTGAATGTGTCTGTGCAATGTAATAGGACAAATATTATTAGCAATAGTGTTCTTAGAAAAAAATAATATGCTATTATGCATAGCCTCTGTGAATTACCATTTCCATTAAGTGTGTAAGCTTTAGATTTATTACTTTGAATGGACAGCTCCTTGCTTGCTTCAACACCTACGCATGATAATTTAACCCATATATAAAAAACAGTTTGCATGAAAAGGTTAAAACCAATTCATGTGCAGAAATTGAGAGTGACTTTAGTTGATTTCTCTGTGATCCCAGGGAAGAATAATGATCTAAATATATCTTATTGAAAGAGAATAAAAATGCACAGGTGGCTCAAGTCAACCACTTATTTTTGCCAGCAGACACAAGTGTACAAGTGTCACAGAAGCAGCTGCTGAATGTCATGAAGTAGACATGCTTGAACTGGGGTATTTTAATCACAATGTTTTCACATACATTTAGTCTCCCAAGACTTATCACAGACAAACTTAAAAATAAAATAAAAATAAAATAAAATAAAACTTAGTTTATAATGCAACAGTGCACTCAGGGTTTCATAGTCAGCAACATTAGCTGATACTTAGCATTGGTGTGGATCAGAGGTAGGCAACCTTGGCTCTTTTATGACTCGTGGACTTCAACTCCCAGAATTCCTGAGCCAGCTGGCTCAGGAATTCTGGGAGTTGAAGTCCACGAGTCATAAAAGAACCAAGGTTGCCTACCCTGTAGATCTTCGGTAGATTTATTGGAAGCAAAACTAAAACTGAGCCTATATGCGGTTGTATCTGAAAACACTTATTTCTTTTCATTTCTTTAGCATTTTGGACCACCTCTCTTATGACTAAAGCTGTACACTGAAGTGCAAAAATAAAGCCTCATCAAATAAACATCAAAATAAGTTTGTCAGGTATGAAAAACTAGGTATAAAATTTGTCAGGTATGAAAAACCAGGTCCAGAAAGGAAAGTTGTAAATTACTGATTTATTGCTAAAGCCTACACACAGGAATCTTCTCAGACTAATGGTTTGAACCTGGGCAAACTAAATATGGGTTAATGGCATTCAAGGCGGGATGTTTGACTTCGCCTCATTTAACTCATCTCCCTGGCTCTGCCAATCTCTCCTACACAACTGTATTAAAAAGCATTAAATACTTTCAAAAGCTAAATTAAAAAGACGTGTCACGACCCTTATCCCAGAAGGAATGAGAATAGAGGCTAAATCAAATCCAAACAGATGCTGGCCTTTAGTTTGGGTTGTAGAAGAAAGATAAATGATATCCACAAAGGGAGCTTTCAAAGACAGCAAGCTATTGGTGCCCAGATAAACAGGCCTCATTCAGACCAAACTTGCTTTATACAGCAGTCCACAAGTTAAGAATGCCCAACTTATGGTCAACTCGTACTTATGAACAGGTTGGCATACAAACTATTAACAATTTGAGTTACAGTAATTCATAATAACAAAATCCACGCAGTATTTTGTGATGCTCGTAAAAATATTGCATAGCTTCAGCGGTTTGTTGGCTGAAGGAAGGAAAACACTCTGCCCTTTTAAGTCAGATCATGTTGCCATTAACACTGTCAAACATGTACATTTATATTTGGGTTAAATATTTCTTTTATTTACCCTTGTAACCATGCTATCAAAACATAAATCTGATGAAAGTGCTGATGATGCATCAAAGAAAAGGAAAACAATCATGATTGAAAATAAAGTGGAAATAATAAAATGATCAAAGCAGCAGGTAATAGCACTTGAGGAAGAAGAGTGGGACTTAAAAACTCCGACCTTTTGTCCCATTTGAAGCAGGGATGGAAGAGTTGAGGAACAAAATCTTAACACTGAGTTCATCAAAGTTTACCATAGAGATACCAAGAGTTTCAGCTGCTAGAAGGCTATTTATGATGAGAAAAAGAAAACCTCTGTACAAGCCTACATTGGAGTCTATTTCAAGGTAAAGATAAAATGCATACAATATACTAAGACAAACATCTGAGTAATGAACACTAAATAAGAACTGTATGTGCCTGTTCTGATTTAACTACAATTTTGATTTAAAGACAGAACGGATTTTGTTTATAACCCAGGGAGTGCCTTTATATGTTTTGCACTATGGCTTTTGTGATTCTTTGAATCTAGAGCTGCCACATTTCATGCCAATTGAAATTTATGAATTTTATTTGGCAAAAGGGTAGCCCTATTTAGAATGCACTACAGAATCAAGCCAATTTGACTTGACAGTATAGTACCCTAATATGTGGCGTAGCCAAGGCATGAATAAGTTGTCATGTTCAGATTGATTCAAGAAACAGAAGAGGCCTAAACTGCCCAATTGAAATAGAACAATAATTTTCATCCATCTGAAATTGTGTGAATGACCCTGTTTTGTTTGTGCTATGAGGAAGAGAGAGCTCTTGGGCTAGCAACAGATACACCTGCCTCCAGAAGTGGTGAACCTGCCTCCAGAAGTGGTGAATGCTCCAACACTGGAAGTTTTTAAGAAGAGACTGGACAGCCATTTGTCTGAAATGGTATAGGGTTTCCTGCCTTAGCAGGGGGTTGGACTAGATGACCTCCAAGGTCCCTTCCAAATTATTATTATTATTATTATTATTATTATTATTATTATTATTATTATTATTATTATTATTATTATTATTATTATTATTGTGCTAGAGATGGATCAGTCTTATGAATTCATTCTTTCTTCAACTATGGAAATGCACTGAGATGGACCAAAGAGGATCTGAGCACCCATTAAGGGTCCTACAATCGTTTGGAACATACAAACACGTATAAATCCTGCTGAAAGAGTTCTACTGATTGTACCATTTGCTGTTCTTTGTTCTACCCTTTAATGCAATATCTCGCTAGTCACTTTGTATTATAAACCTGAGGATTTTGTATATTATGCACATATTAGTGGTAGCCTTTTTGATCAGTTTACAAAGAAAATTTCTTGCCAGGGTGATAAAAAGTCTGGGTGCTGCATTGGTTAGAATGTAGTATTGCAGGTTAACTCTGCCCACAGTCTGGAGTTCGATCCTGACAGGGCTCAAGGTTGACTCAGCCTTCCATCCTTCTGAGGTCAGTAAAATGAGGAGCCAGATTGTTGGGGACAATATGCTGACTCTGTAAACCACTTAGAGAGTAATATAAGCACTATGGGGTGGTAGATAAATCTAAGTGCAATAGCTATTGCTATAATGCTCTGTAGCCGAACAATTGTGGGAATTGCTGCTTCAATACATCTGGAAGGTGAACAAGTTGGCATTAAGTGATAATATAGGGGCACATCTTTCCTTATTAGTCCCATTATGGATTGCTGTGTTTACATAAACATATCTAACCTAGCAGTTTGAAAGCACGTAAAAATGCAAGTAGAAAAATAGGGACCACTATGGTGGGAAGGTAACAGCGTTCTGTGCGCCTTTGGTGTCTAGTCATGCCGGCCACATGACCACGGACACGTCCTCGGACAAGCGCTGGCTCTTCGCCTTTGAAATGGAGATGAGCACCGGCCCCTAGAGTTGGAAACGACTAGCACGCATGTGCGGGTGAACCTTTACCTTTACCTTATCTCATACGATGACTCTAGGTGACTCTTAAAAATCCACAAAACACAGTTAAAAACAAGAGTACCCTTCCCCCCAGGTGCCTGACAAAACATCCTCACAGCTCAACCTTCATCCTAACCCAAGTCTTCACAGCCCTCTTCAATGTGATAAGCCCTTTCAATTTTTTAAAAAAATAATTTCATTTTTAACTTGTGTATTTTTATTTTGAATGAAATTTAAATTCCATCATATCTACATTTTTGGGTTGCAAGAATGGCTAGAAGACAGTATGAGAATTGTGTGTTTAGAAAGGAGACGGTTTCCTTTACTGTTGAAACTGGAAACTGGAATCAAAAGCATTCTTAGCATCTGTAGTGTTTTTTAGGTCATTCAGCAAAATTAAAAACAACAAAATAAATTGCTGGATGAATCCCTTTATTATCCTTCAATATAGAATTTACTGTCATCATTAAATAAAGTTAGCAAAAAGCTTTATTTATGTTCCACAAGTATTTGGGGTTGGCAGTCTACAATAATAAGATACCATGTTTAAAAAGTTAGAGAAATGGTGACAAATATTACCCAGCTTCACTGTCTTCAAAAGGCCGTCTTAAGTTAATTTATGATGATATTTTCAAAATCACCTCAGCATTTTATTTTATTTTTCTAGGCCAAGAAATTCCACAGGTGCAAAGAAATCATTCTGTGCTTCTTTGTATTTTTTAGCCAAACTTTGGTTCGTGGAGTGTAGTTCAACATCAATATTTTTGGTTGTTCTTCAGTGCATGACAGAAGGCTCTAATTAGGGCAGGAAATTCTTATTAGCATGTATTTGGTTAATGATTAAGAATTATATACGGTAGTTTAATCTTTAACTACTATCTTGTGCCCAAGTATAAAAAAAATGGAGCTAATGTTTTAGTAGTTTATTACTGCCCCACTAATGAATTAATTTCAAGTACCCCATCCACAGGGAACATTCAACTATATTCTGCATATGGCTTATGTTTACTTTTATTATAAATGGTGAGATTATTCAGCAAAAAAATAAGGAATTTCACAGAACAATCATATCTTCAAGACTTATATATATATATATATATATATATATATATATATATATATATATATATATATATATATATATATATATATATGTGTGTGTGTGTGTGTGTGTGTGTGTGTGTGTGTGTGTGTGTGTGTAAATTATAGTCAACTTATGACAGCTCATTATTTGTGTAAATTATTCAAATTGCTAATAAAGAATTTGGGAGGCTGAGATGATCATTTCGAACTTCTTATGTTCTCATCCGTCAGTCATACCCTTTATCTGAGATTCGAACCTGGGTATGACTGACTGATGAGAACATAAGAAGTTCGAAATGATCATCTCAGCCTCCCAAATTCTTTATTAGCAATTTGAATAATTTACACAAATAATGAGCTGTCATAAGTTGACTATATCCTGTGGATAGCCTTGGGTCAGGCCAAAGCAGGAAAGAAAGAGTTAATTAGCAAGGTGCATTCAAAAGCCTTGACAAATATTTACCATATATATATATATATATATATATATATATATATATATATATATATATATATATATATACATATATATATATATATATGTATATATATATATATATTCATTCATTCATTCATTCATTCATTCATTCACTCACTGCATTATTTAATAAATACTATCTATCTATCTATCTATCTATCTATCTATCTATCTATCTATCTATCTATCTATCTATCTATCCTATGTGTGCTTACTCCTTTCACAGCTACTTTCTTCCAATGCAATATGCTGTACACGTTAGCCTTAAACTACAATCTGCCCATTTGTATCCTATTTTTAGATCCTAATGCTGAAATCAAGAGGACATAGAAATTGTGGCAAGATCTCTCTCTCTCTTTCCCTCTCTCCCTCCCTCCCTCCCTCTCAAATGGGCTAACTTACCAAATGCATCCAAAATCTGGGACCGATAACTCCTATGGAATTTAAATTTGGCAAATTTTATAAAACATGTTATGACATAAACAATACCATAAAGCAATTTATGACATAATACAAAATGTCACAAAACATTTCCTGTGTTGATGTGTGACTGTGCTGTACAGTTCAATATGAGCTGCTTTCAAGGCAGATACATCTCTGAATGTATCCCAGCTTATCCAGTGAAGGCCGTTCATTAGAAGTTCCGTCACTGTCAAAGGCCTTAAGAAATCTGGTGAGGAAATTTCTCCAGAATGAGACCCAACAAGGCACGGGTTATCTAGTTTCTTAACAAAACCAAAGGTTATATTTCAGCTGGCTGAATAGCTTTAGCTTAAATTTAGGGTTTGGTATCCCTGCCCCCACAAACCAAATTGAAAGAAATATAAACAGGACCACTGTGTTCAATGAAGCTTGTTTCCAAAATACTACCATAAGATTGCAATAATAAACTATAAATCAAACTGTGAGGCTTTGTTACTGAGCAGGGTGGTTTTTTTAAAAAAAAATGTTTTGCATGCTTGTGTTTCATGATGGAATGTTCGGTTAGGGATAGTTCCTTTGAGGCTACACAATAGAAGATATAAATACAAAAGTTTTTTATGGGGGAGAGTGGGGACTAAGGAGCAAGGATGGGAATACTTTTACAATACGATCTGTTAGAAACAGATTGGGCAAATGACAGCAGAAACTTAGTTCCTTCATCATTTTTACTGATGCAGAAGGAAAAATAGCCTCACACTTAAAACTATAGGAAGTGCCTGGAGCCTGGTCTTTCTTCTTTTCAAAGGAAACGTGCCCCCTTATACTCCCAGCAGCAGCATGAGCTTTTAGAAGAGCTGATTCTCTTTGAGGAATGTCTGGAATAACTATATTGCTTCTAAAGAGAACTTGATAATATGGTAGGAAGGAAGCTTTGGAAAGAGGTGGTAGCATTTGCCTGAGCTCCTTTTGCTCTGAGAGTGGAGAGGTGTTTTTCATGAACAAAAGAGAGGGGGAGCAAAAAAAAAACCCCTCAGTAACATCATACAAATCCTTTCAGTCGTACAAAAAAAGATTTCACTATAATTCTGAGCTTAAATGTACAGAGCCAAAATATAGCACAGAAGGTAGTACTCTGTCTTTTCACAGAAAGTTACTACAGTGAATCCTGCACTTATTACACCATTACTTTCTGCATAGTGCTATGCATATTTAATTGAAATCCAGTCAAAATTCAGAGGGCTGTAGTCTTAAAAATCAGACTGTTAAGCAGAGTCATAGCTTTTACTAGTGGAGTTTTTATATTAATCTACTGATACAGAACCTTTTCAGCTTTGTATCTTGCAGCTTTTGTTTGCTCCATCTCCACTAAGACTTTCAGGATGGCTTGAATTATGCACCATAAAAACTCAAAGGATCCCCATGACAATAATTTTCTAGGCCAAGTTAATAATTCATGGGTCATATTTGTGTGAAAGCAGGTACAGGGATTATCATGTACCATCTATAGTGCAGCTGAAGAGGAGAACTTCCTTTTAACAAATGTAATCATCTGCTAAAAAGATGGTTGGTCACAAAGGGAACAAATGGATTTCATTACTAAGGTCTCTAGCCAGATAGCACCTTAACTTACTGCCACATAGAACCATCATATATTGGAGGAATTAACTGAATTTTAGGAGGGTTGAAATCACTCCCCCTCAAGTTATACTATGCCTCCTAATTGTGACAATTGGAGATGATCCTAGGAGGGATGAGAAAATAATGTTAGGTGTATTTGCTATGAGCATATACTTCCACTAGTCTCACCCAAGGTATCAAGGGTTAGGACACAGGTCTGCAACCTGTGGCTCCGGAGCCGCCTGCGGCTCTTTCAGCCATCTCCTGCGGCTCCCAGTCATCTGCCACGTGCAGTCCAAAAAAAAAAAAAAAGTGGGACTAAAAAGTTTCAACCAATCAATTCAAATATGCAGGGTAGGTGCATATCTCGCCTTGGCTCCACTCTTCAGTCAAACCCTGTTCTGCGCATGCGCGCATGTACGCACATGTGCACACATTTTTTGCGGCTCCCAGTTTTTCCGGTTCCGAGTGGCTCTTTCACTGTTTCAGGTTGCTGACCCCTGGGTTAAGACATGCAAGCAAGCAGGCATCTGTATCAGGCAGCAATGATATAGGAAAATACTATAGGTGGGCAATCATTTTAGTGACAATAGCAAAGGTGTTCTTTCATACTGCATTGGAAATGACCATTGTAATCCAGTCTTGCATTTTAGCAAGTAAACCACACGATAAACATAAGAAATAATTGATGAACTCTCAGATCAGATGGCACTCAACATACTCCCAAGGAAATGTTGAGGCTCATTCAGAGTACTAATGGTGGTTGTTGTGCAGTTAGATTAATCACTTTGGGACATCTATAGTTGCTGATGTTGCCATGCAGAAAAACAAAATCTGAAGAAGATGAGGATGATTTATGTGCTGCCCAACTCCTAATGACTCTGGGGCAATTATAAATAAAAACATTGGGGGATTTCCCTGGGGGCAGAACCTGAAGTGGTTCAGGAGTTCATTGCCACAATAATAGTCATGGATCTGGCCAAGGTTATCAAAGGCTGATACACCATAGCAGTGACTTTTTAGACCTGCTTTTCCTGATCTGGATTTAGGAGAAATTGCTTTTCTGTCATAAAGAGACAATTTTCTGATTGCTTTGGAGTGTTCTGATGCTGCTACCTGCCTGCATGACTTTGGTTTCTAGTCTGGTCTATCTTGAAAAGTTGACAATACCTCAGTCTGGGTGGCTAGGGCTTTGCATTCCCTGGTTCCCAGAGCTTTCTTTGGATTACTGAGGAGCTGAGGGAAATGAAATGGATAAGGAAATTCTTGGAATGCCATTGGAGGACAATGAGTGATTCTGATGTGAGCATAAGGTAGTAAGGTCTACATGGCGATATGGATGGTTAAACATTCATACATTTCCAACCTTACTATATTTGAAGATAGTCATCCACTAGCCCTGTTTCAGGTTATCCTGGCCTCTTCTGAAAAGGGAGGAACCAGAGGCTCCTATATGAAAATGTGAGAGGAATATAATAACCATCTCAAATTGCCATATTTTGGGTATTATAACCATTTAAGGACCCAGCTCAAGGTAGAAATACATAAAGGTGGAAAGAAGGGGGAAAATAGAGGATGGCTAAGTGTATTTTATTACAGCAGTGTTGCATGTACTGCTGGAAGACCTGAAAAGCCAGATTGCGGCAAATCATCCTGAAAAGGATCTATCTATGTCACTTGATGGCAAATAAACAAATCAAGGTTGTCACTTTGCTGAACATCCCTTACACTGGAATTAACAACATCCACTTCTGTTTCATTTAAAGCTATGGTTAATTTTTTGATCTTTCAAGTCTGAATTGTGCAGTACCCTTGCAGAGTGAGTTATTATATAGATGCCCAGATAAAGTTTTCAGAAAGAAATAGCAGATTCTACAATCCAATCTCATATATCCTATTCTTGAGCAGGGGTCAAAACACGCGTAATTCTTGTGGTAAATATGTAAATTAAAACTGTCACTTCTTAGAGTAAAAAATCAAAGTACGGTAAGTATAGAAGTCCTGATTGGAACAAGGCCTAATATGATGATTTTCTGGTTAAAAAACAACAAGAGAGTCAGCCATATGCAAACTTGGATGCTATAAGTTATTTGGATGCATTCTGATCAAATTTCTTGTCTGGTTTTAGAAAGAAGCAGCTTAATTCCAGAGAACAGATGGAGCAAACCACAATCTAATTCTCTCTAGTACCTTCAGAACCATTCCTGAAATTATCATTCTGGTTATTTGGTGGAGGTAACACGATGATAGTGACTCCAGAGCTTTTTGATGGCACTCAGAAGGTGATCCTGCAGTAATCCTCAGTGCTCATTGTTCTATTTTGAGCTAAATTCTAAAGCAGCAGAAAATTGGTAAAAATATTTTCAGTTGAGAATTTATGATGTAAATGGGCTATCATTCTTACTGCCATCTAACAAATCTTGCTTCAAGTCTATTTACTTATTCTTTTTTTGCACATACTTTTCTGATAACAATAGGTTAGGGGTAGGCAACCTTGGCTCTTTTATGACTCATGGACTTCAACTCCCAGAATTCCTGAGCCAGCCATGCTGGCTCGGGAATTCTGGGAGTTGAAGTCCATGAGTCATAAAAGAGCCAAGGTTGCCTACCCCTGCAAAAGGTAGATTTAAATTTAAATGCAGTAAATTGATGTTAGCAGTGGTGTCAATCTAGCATAGGGAAACATATGCTTTGGACTATTTAGAGACTATAGATCTATATACATGTACTTGGTACATGTACTTGGAAGTAAGTCCATGACAGTCAGACTCTACTGTCAACAGCACTTCCTCTGAGAAAATAGAATGACACATACTCAAGTCAATTGAATTGGTTGACTGGTCATTTGTGACAAGGCACATGTGGTACTATCAGATCATACAGCAATCAGACGTAGTGCTAATAGATCTGGACTGTAGATTTCAGAATGACTATTAGAATACACCAAGTCAGAATTTTCTGATTCTCACTGTTGGGCCTCGGCAGCCCGACACACGAGGGGGGGCCCCTCCACCCCCCCGGCACACCCGGCTTCCCTTCCACCGACCCCACCTGGTTCCTGCATGGTCCGGAGAGTCCAGAGGCCCGCAACGCTTCCCTCGTCGCCTCCGGACGCGCCGCGGCTGCTTCCAGCGCCCGGCGGCGCGTCATCACGCGGCTCCCCGGCGTGGAAGGCTCCGAGACCCGAGCCTCCTCTTCTGGCGCTTCCGGATGCGCCGCAGCTGCAGCCCTCGCCTGGCGACGCGACTACGCGCGGCTCCCCGGCTCGGCCGGTCCCGGGGCCCGCGTCGCCTCTTCTGGTGCTTCCAGACGCGCCGTGGCTGCCGGCCTCGCCCTGCGGCGCGTCTGTGCGCGGCACTCCGACTCGGACGGCTCCGGGACCTGCGCCGCGGCTTCTGCTCCCTCGGAATGCGCCGCGGCTGCTGTGCTCGGTCGGCGGCAAGTGTGAACAACGGACCCCGGCCTGCAGCCTGCCCGGTGGAGGCCTGAGCCGGCTCAATGTCTCTGCGGCCTGGGAGGACTCCGACGCCATGCCTGCGCGGGACTGTGTGGCAACGCCGATAGGGGATGGGTCCCTCCCCCCTTTGGTGTCCGGGTGGCTGGGTGACAGGGGGCTTCGGGGGTGGGTGCAGCAGGGAGTCGGTGAGGGAAAAGGGCACGGTGGTGGTGACACGTTGGGGGGGCCTTACCTGCCTGAGCGACGGGCGAAAGGCCTTGTAGGGGAGGGGTGGAGAAGTTATAGGGAATGGGAGGGCAGAGGCATGTTTGGGTGGAGTTTGGGTGGGGTTTTTGGATGTGTATATAGCAGCGTTGGGTGCAGATAGCAGCCAACGCTGGCTTTGTTTCTCGTTGTGGCTATTGCTCTGAAGAATAAAGTGCTTCTAGTCTGCAGCAGAAGTCTCTCGTTCCTGTGTTCGGCACCTACCCTGCTTGTTGCAGGACGAGTTGTGACAGAAAGCCAGCGTTGCCTCTAGCATTGCGGCCCTACTGCCTCTCAGCTGTGTTCCGTTCGTGCGCCATGGCGGAGGGTGTGCAAGGGGCCGCGTTGGAGTCTGCTTCGGAGGAGGCTGGTGTGGCTGGGGAGGAGGTGACAACCCCTGTGGAGAGGGACGTGGAGGACGTCCAACCTGTTGTGAGGCCCAAAGTGCGGGACGTGCAGCCAACAGACCCTGCGGTGGAGTCCCAGGGCGTTAGTAGCCAAACCCAGGGGGGGGAGTGGTGGCTGAGCTCGATCCTGGGGCGCACGGGGCCCGAGCAAGGACGAACGGCCCGACCCGGTGGGGCTCCACTGGGTTGGAGGGAGCGTCGGCTTACCGATGATGATGGCGAGGAATACAGCTATTCAACTGCACCCGGGAGCCAAACCATGGATGTGCTGCGCGAAAGGTTCGGAGAAGTCGGGGCACGTGACGGCGGTTCCTGGGGAGCCATGGCTCCTGAAGAAGACATTGGACAGTGGTCTCTGGGCGGGGCACCCAGTCAGACAGCAACGTCCCGTTTCCGCCTGGCTAGCCCAAAGTTCAAGGTGCCTGGGGAGGGAGGCGTTCGGGGCCCATCCACACGAGCACAAGGGGGGCGTGAAGCGTGGCCAACGCCTGACCGGGGCCCTGGACGTCCCGCACCCAGGTCGGTGGGGGTGTCCCAGGCTCAGACCCGTCCACCTGTTGGGCATTGGGGACCGGGCGTGGTGTGGGGACCCCCACCGCTCACTACAACCTATGATGGGCATCCCGACCGCCTGGCCATGTTCCTAGGGCAGGTGATTAACCATCTGGACGGGTACGCCCATACCTATTCATCACAGTGGGCGATGGTGGTGGCGGTCACCGCGTGCCTTCAGGGTGAGGCTGCAACCTGGGCAGCGGACCTCTACAGTGACCACGCCCGCGAGCTCGGGGACGTGGGGCTGTTTTTGGAAGCCCTACGCGTCCGCTTCGAGGATGTATCCCGCTTACATCGCGCGGAAGCCGAAGTGTTAGCCATCAGGCAGCGAGGACGGCCGGCAGAGGAGTACGTGCTTGAGTTCCGCAGGGTTGCGGGCAGGTTACGCTCGTGGCCCGAGCGCTTGCTGGTGCATCACTTCCGGGCCGGTCTTGATGGAGCTCTCCGGCGGGCATGTGTGGTGCGGGGGGTTCCTGCACGGCTTCAGGACTGGTTCCGGGTGGCGGTGGAGCTAGACATAGGGTTGCAGGATACCAGGGGCAGACCAGTAGTGGCCCCTGGAGCCTGGAGGACCCCGGAGGGCCCGAAGACAGAGAGCCGGAAGCCCGTGGCGGCGGCGACACAACCCGGCCCCCCACCGGCACCCCGTCCAACAATCCGCTGCTTTCGCTGCGACCAACCGGGCCATCGGGCGGTGGACTGCCCGTTACCTCCGCCGCGACCGGGCCCCAACCCTCCGGAGGCGCGGGTCCCGACCCCCAGAAGAGCTGCAGACCGCTCCAGAACAGCGTACCAGGTGGCCGACAAGACACCCCGAACATCGACACCGATACGTCCAGTGGGCCCAGCGGATGGACGAACGGACACGTCCGACGGTTCTGAGGATCCCGAGTACGAGGAGGACCCGATGGTAAGCGCTCCGGTGTGTCCTTTTGTGCTGCCCGTGGTGTTGATAAGTCCACGAACGGGTGAGAGAAGGGAGTGTAAGGCACTGATTGATACAGGCAGCACACGCTGCCTAATTAGCCTGGTGATGGCAAGGGAGGCTGGTATTCCCCTTCAGCGGCTCCCCAAACCTATCCGCTTTCAGCAGGTAGACGGGTCTCTTTTGGGTGGAGCACCTATTACGCATGTAACGGCACCGGTGAGGATGGAATTGGGTACACACTGGGAGATTCTCCGGTTTATCGTGGTGCCGTCTATGACGGAGGCAGTCATCCTGGGGCTTACGTGGTTGGACAGGTGGGGCCCCACGGTTTGGTGGGAGGGGGGATGCCGACACCTCCGCCTCGGGACAGGGCCCCAGCCTCCTGAAAAGCATTCCTTCCTGGGTCCGGAGGGGTTTGGTGGGCCAGAGGGGGCCGCAGGGGTGGGTACCGGGCTTGAGACACAGGTACCACGGGAGTACAGCGATCTCGCAGATGTCTTTGATGAGAAGGAGTGTGACGCCTTGCCACCCCACCGCCCCACGGACTGCGCTATTGAACTGGAGCCAGGGGCAAAATTGCCGAAACCCCGCATGTACGCAATGGCACCCCGGGAGATGCAGGAGCTCCGTCAATACATAGACAAGAACCTGCGGAGGGGGTTCATCCAGCCCGCTCGGTCTAGGATGGCGGCCCCTGTCTTGTTCAGAGAGAAGAAAGACGGGACCCTAAGACTGTGCGTTGATTATCGGGGGGTCAACGCGGTATGTGTGGAGCACTTGTACCCCCTCCCTTTGGTGAAGGACCTTTTAGCTCATTTGGCTACGGGCCGGGTGTTCACCAAGTTAGACCTAAGGGAGGCATACTACCGTGTCCGGATAAAAGCCGGTGATGAATGGAAGACGGCTTTCAACTGCCCGTTGGGGAGCTTCCAGTTTAGGGTGATGCCGTTTGGCCTGCAAGGAGCCCCCGCGGTATTCATGCAGTTGATTAACCAAGTCCTGCATGACCATTTGTACCGGGGGGTCCTTGTCTATCTTGATGACATCCTCATATATACGTCTACGCTGGAGGAGCATGTCGCCTTAGTGCGGAGTGTGCTGACCAAGTTGAGGGATGCCCGGTTATATGTGAAGCTTTCTAAATGTGAGTTTCACAAGCCCCGGCTGGACTATTTGGGGTATCGGGTGTCCTCCAGCGGGGTGGAGATGGACCCGGGGAAAGTGGAGGCTATCCAACAGTGGCAAGCCCCACGGACCCGGAAACAGTTGCAGAGTTTTCTAGGCTTCGCTAACTTTTATCGGCAATTTATTCCGCATTTCGCTTCCATCGCCCTGCCGCTCACGGACCTACTGCGGACTAAACAGATGGCAACGTCACCGCGGCCAGGGCAGAAGCTTGCGTGGACCACTACATGCCAGCGGGCTTTTGAGGCGCTCAAGGCGCAGTTTGCCAGGGAGCCCGTTCTGCAACACCCGAACCCTGACCTGCCCTACGTAGTACAGGCTGATGCAAGCGACGTGGCTGTTGGAGCTGTTCTTCTGCAACGGCATGCGAAGGGAGGATTGCGGCCCTGCGCGTACGCCTCCAAGAAGCTAACGACCGCGGAGAGGGCTTGGGCTATCTGGGAGAAAGAGGCCTTTGCGGTCCGCTGGGCCCTGGGGACTTGGAGACACCTCCTGGAGGGGGCTAGCCAGGAGTTCGAGGTTTGGACGGACCATAAAAACCTGGAAGCCCTGCAAACACCCCGCCGACTGTCCCCGAAACACGTACGGTGGGCCCAGTACTTCCAACGCTTCCGGTTTCGCCTCAAGTACGTGCCTGGGGGTAGGAATTTCCTGGCGGACGCCTTGTCTCGGCTACCGCAGTACGATTGCCGGAAGGAGGAGGTAGTGCAGGCACTGGTACCGCCGCCCCGCCCGGTGGAGGAGACGGAGCACAGGGCCAACACCGTGACAGATGATTTCCTGCGGACATGTAAGGGAGCGTTGGCGACCGACGACTGGATGCGGGCGCACCCCGACACCCTCTCGTTGCGGGATGGTTTAGCTTGGCACGGGGCCAGGTTGTATGTGCCTGCAGCGGCACGACATCAGGCACTCTACCAATGCCATGATGCTAGGCAGGCAGGTCATTACGGGTTCGTGAAAACCCTGCATCTGGCCCGCCGCCAGTTCTGGTGGCCAACCATGAGACGGGACATTGAAAGCTATGTGCAGAAGTGCCGCATTTGCGCAACCACTAAGCCCTCTACCAAGAAACCGGCAGGCCTCCTGCAACAGGTGGCAGACCCCGTAAGGCCTTGGCAGGACATTGCAATGGACTTTGTGGTTGAGCTACCGGAAAGCAGGGGATATAACGTGTTGTGGACAGTAGTAGACCTGTTCTCGAAACAAGCCCACTTCATCCCCTGTAAGGGATTGCCCTCGGCCCGTCGGTTGGCCTGGTTGTTCGTCCAACATATCTATCGCCTCCACGGGGTGCCACGACGTATCATCTCCGACCGTGGGGTACAGTTCACGGCCCGGTTCTGGAGGGAGTTCGTGCGTTATATTGGAGCAACACAGGGTCTGAGCTCAGCGTACCACCCAAGCACGAATGGAGCCGCGGAACGTGCGAACGCGGCGGTGGAGCGATACCTGCGTTGTTATGTGTCATACCAACAGTCCGAATGGGTGGACTTGTTATCCTTTGCAGAAGTTGCCTACAACAACGCAGTGCATAGCAGCACTGGGTTCTCCCCCTTTAAAGTGGTATCTGGTTACGAGTTTGTTCCTATCGCAGGGTGCGATCAGGGGGCCCCAGCATCCTGCACACCTGGGGCGTGGATGCACCGGTTGGAGGAGGTGTGGGGGGTAGCTAAGAAGGCGTTAGAGCGAGCAGCAGAGTCATACAAGGAGCAAGCGGACAGGAAAAGACGGCCGTTTGCACCTCCCAAAGTAGGTGATCTCGTCTACCTCTCTACAAAATACCTGCGGCTGCAGGTGCCCTGTAGAAAGCTAGGACCCAAATACCTCGGACCCTTCCGAGTTATACAGGTAGTCAATCCCGTCACCGTCAGACTCCGGCTACCTCCCCTACTTGGAAAGATACACCCCGTTTTCCACAGCAGCCTGCTGAAGCCTGCTACGACCGCCTCCGCGGCGGCAGGGGAGGGCGGCCCGGGACCTGTACAGGGCAGTCACTATGAGGTACAGGAGATCCTGGACTCCCGAAAACGAAGGGGGCGGGTGCAATACTTGGTGCTCTGGAAGGGGTACCCCATGGAGGAAGCCACCTGGGTACGGGAAGAGGATGTGTGTGCACCACGCCTTCTCCGTGCTTTCCACCGGAAACACCCGGGGAAGCCGGGGGAGACCTCGGGGGGAACAGTTGATCACGTTACGGATTGCTCACCTCTCTCTCCTTGCATTCCAGGTGGGCCCCTGGTAGAGGGGGCAGCATGTCGGGCCTCGGCAGCCCGACACACGAGGGGGGGCCCCTCCACCCCCCCGGCACACCCGGCTTCCCTTCCACCGACCCCACCTGGTTCCTGCATGGTCCGGAGAGTCCAGAGGCCCGCAACGCTTCCCTCGTCGCCTCCGGACGCGCCGCGGCTGCTTCCAGCACCCGGCGGCGCGTCATCACGCGGCTCCCCGGCGTGGAAGGCTCCGAGACCCGAGCCTCCTCTTCTGGCGCTTCCGGATGCGCCGCAGCTGCAGCCCTCGCCTGGCGACGCGACTATGCGCGGCTCCCCGGCTCGGCCGGCCCCGGGGCCCGCGTCGCCTCTTCTGGTGCTTCCAGACGCGCCGCGGCTGCTGGCCTCGCCCTGCGGCGCGTCTGTGCGCGGCACTCCGACTCGGACGGCTCCGGGACCTGCGCCGCGGCTTCTGCTCCCTCGGAATGCGCCGCGGCTGCTGTGCTCGGTCGGCGGCAAGTGTGAACAACGGACCCCGGCCTGCAGCCTGCCCGGTGGAGGCCTGAGCCGGCTCAATGTCTCTGCGGCCTGGGAGGACTCCGACGCCATGCCTGCGCGGGACTGTGTGGCAACGCCGATAGGGGATGGGTCCCTCCCCCCTTTGGTGTCCGGGTGGCTGGGTGACAGGGGGCTTCGGGGGTGGGTGCAGCAGGGAGTCGGTGAGGGAAAAGGGCACGGTGGTGGTGACACGTTGGGGGGGCCTTACCTGCCTGAGCGACGGGCGAAAGGCCTTGTAGGGGAGGGGTGGAGAAGTTATAGGGAATGGGAGGGCGGAGGCATGTTTGGGTGGAGTTTGGGTGGGGTTTTTGGATGTGTATATAGCAGCGTTGGGTGCAGATAGCAGCCAACGCTGGCTTTGTTTCTCGTTGCGGCTATTGCTCTGAAGAATAAAGTGCTTCTAGTCTGCAGCAGAAGTCTCTCGTTCCTGTGTTCGGCACCTACCCTGCTTGTTGCAGGACGAGTTGTGACACTCACTGTTCCCATTGAGTGATCTTCTAGATTTTTGCATCCAAGCTCTGGTAGCCTTGACCAGTAGCAGAATGTGAGAGTAATGAGGCAGATGTTAATATCAGGGCTGAGATAGATTACTGCAAAAATTGTGCCTGATGATCCGATACCTACTATATCCCATTAAGTTTTCAATGACCTGACAGTTTGGATAGAAAATTTGATGTTGCTTCGCTGTTAAAGGATAAGAATAAAATGTATCTGTCTAACATGGAGCAAATAAGCAAAAACTGCTTGATTTAAATGTGAAAGACACCATTATTTTTGTTGTATTGATTAGAGCAGGGGTATCAAATTGGTGGCCCACGGGCCGGACGCATCATCAGGAAACCGTGCCCACCCCATTGCTGGCAATGGAGAAAAAGCTCCGATACGTCATGTGACGTTGCAAGTTTGACATGTCTGGGTTAGAGTGAAGAACTTATTTCTTCCTGCATTCAGAGGTAGTGTTAATATATAGACAGATGCAGAGATAGCTAACAAGGCATTAACCATAGCCCACACTAAACAGGAGACTAACCATCAGGATACATAAATGGATTCTCTGCATTAATTAAAACACTTCCAAGATGAATTGACTGCTTTCTAATGTTACTAACTAGGAAAAGCAATGTTTTATTAAACTTCTTTTATGTAGCTACTTAGTCTCCCTCCCTTTAAAACAGTTTATTTAACTGAAAACATGGCTTTGTTTTAAAGGAATACAAAAACCTTATCTGGGATATCTCTTTGGGCATGTTTGTCTCTGTGTTCGGGGTGGTGGTGGTGGTGATGTTATTTTAAGCAAGTACATCCTCCTCTAGGAGTCTTTCCCTCCATTTTAGAACACAGCCATGTTGATGCTGTACTAATCTAAGCAGTGCTCTTCCTAATCATCAGCCTGTAACAGAGGGAAGAGAATTTCAGCTCTTTAGATGGTATTAGACTATAGTTCCAGTTATCTCTGATAGTGGGCCATGCTGGAAACTAACATCTCTGTTCAACCATTGTTATCTTTATTCATTTCTGTCTTATATGTTTGATAACTTGTAGGGCTTTTGCACACACGTTCATTTTTATTTCAACACTGAATGTAATAAAGATATGATTTAAAAGTAACGGGTGCAGGTTCACTTTTTACAGCCTTTTACAGCCTGAAGAACTTTTGGAAAAGAGGCAGAACACATGAGCAAGGAAGTCCTACCTCCTAGACCTCTGCAATCCAATGCACATCTCTTTCAAGTGGAAGTGCTACTGAACTCAGAGAGATTTATTATGGATAAAACAAACCCACGATTAAGGTTCATGCACTTTGTTAGAGTAGGCATTGGGGAGAAGAGGTGAAAACTTCAAAATGATGACATCTGCCTAGGCTGTCATCATGAAAATGACACAATTACATATTCATATGGTAATGTCTGATGCAAATATATGAGTGAGGATAATGATGTGCCATCAAGTTATTTTCAACTCATAGTGACCACATAGATTTCCTCCAAGATGATCTATCCCTAATCTCGTCCAATGGTACACCCTTTGCTGCTGCTTATCCTCTTCTCCTCTTTCCTTCCACGTTTTCCAGCATTAGAGCCTTTTCCAGAGAGATAGATCTTCACATATGTCCAGTGGTGGAATTCAAATACCTGAACAACCGGTTCTCTTATTCGAAGCAGGCCTGGGCCTCCGAGGCCTAGAACGGACTTCCGGAAGTGGCATCCACACACTTCCAGTGGGCCGTTCTAGGCCTGGGAGGCCTCCTCCAGGCCTCCAAAGGCTAGACTGAACTTCTGGAAGCCAGCCGGTTCTCGGAATGCAGCAAAATCTATCTACCAGTTCTCCCGAATCGTTGCAAACTGGCTGAATCCCACCACTGCACATGTCCCAAGTAGAATAATTTGAACCTGGTCGTTGTGCCTCAAGTGAGAATTCTGGATTGATTTGTTTGGTGATCCATCTATTTGTTTTCTTGGCTGTTGCAGTATTTCAAGAGTCTTCTCCAACTTGATAATACAAGAGCATCAATACTCTTCCTATTCTGCTTCTTCTCAGTTCAACTTTCACTTCCATAGAATGTCACAAGGAATTCCATGGCTTCCCAGTTCTGATCTTTGTAGTTATAGACAAATCATTTGAATATATTTTCCAAGGTCTTCATGGATGGTCTAATAAGTGTAAGTATTTCTTGATTGCTTGCAGGACTGTGGGGGATAGGGAATTCAAATACGTATTTGAATGAGGATATCATGATATAAGTGTCATCACTTGCCCCCTCCCCCTTGTAATGGACTTCTTACTAGTAGAAAGCATGGTTTTTCAGTAGATGAGTCAGAGAGTAATTTTTCATTTTATTGCAATTGGAAGACTCCAATAATAGCTGGTGCTTTGACTGCTTTATAATATCATGTTGCTTGTAACTATACGATTCCACGAAGAGATTTTCTTATTATCAGACCATTAGCCCTGCAACCAAGCACAAAACTGAAAGAAGCTATTAGGACTGCAGTTTGAAATAAGGGAGAGAACACAGAGCTAGTGCCAAAAGATTCAGAGAGCACGTATCATTATGACCTATGAAATACTAGTAATTTTGTAAACATTCATATATTGTTCCCTTGAAATATTCTGCTTCCATAATCATTATGTTATGTTATTCTAGATACATGTCTTAGAGGAGTAAGTTTCACTGAACACACTAGGATTTACTTCCAAGTAAAAATATATCAGATAGCACTGTTTTAATGAATCTAATCATTTCTACTAATGTAAGACAAGATTTGTTGTCCTTATATAATGATGTGTATGTGTATATAGTGCGTGTTTATTTAATGTTGGCTCTTTCAGCCTCATGAAGCTGCTTAGAGTCATTTTGACAAACACAAACAAATAAATAAGAATTTCACAATATGCTGAAATATTCTTTTATTTTTTCTAAATGCCATTAGACAGTGATGATCCCTGATTCATTTTATTTCATTCTTGTGGCTCTTTTCTTGGAAACATTAATCAAATTATTATTACTATTACTATTACTACTACTACTACTACGATGATGATGATGATGATGTTCATCTAGAGAAATGGCTGTCCAGTCTCTTCTTAAAAATCTTCCAGTGTTGGAGTATTCACAGCTTCTGGAGGCAGGATGTTCCACTGATTAATTGTTCTAACTGTCAGAAAATTTCTCCTTACTTCCAGGTTGCTTCTCTGTTTGGTTAGTTTCCATCAGTTGCTTTTTTTCCTGCCTTCAGGTGCTTTGGAGAATAGCTTGACTCCTGTTCTTTGTGGCAGTCCCTGAGATACTGGAACACTGCTATCATGTCACCCTTTGTCCTTCTCTTCATTAAACTAGACATACCCAATTCCAGCAACTGTTCCTTATATATTTTAGCCTCCTGTCCCCTAATCATCTTTGTTGCTCTTCTCTGTACTCTTTCTGCAGTCTCAACATCTTTTTTACATCGTGGTGACCAAAACTGGATCAGTATTCCAAGGGTGGCCTTACCAAGGCATTGTAAACTGGTATTGTTGTTATTGTTATTATACTTTCCATTCTGAATTAATGGAAATTTTGGTCTACAAATAGTAACAATAGTTATGTTCTTAGATAATGCCCTGTCTTACATGTAGTACAGGCAGTGTGGAGAAATCAAGGGAAAGAAATACTGAATTATGCATGGTAGCAATTCTATATGTCAGATATAGATCTATATTTTACACTTTTCCTTTCCTTCAGTGTCTGAGGGTAGCTTATGTACAGTTTTTCATGTGGCCAACATCAATTGATGAGTTTTTATGGCTGAGGGTAGTCATATGCCTAAGACTCCCCCACTACTAATCCATCCATTAACCATGATTACCAACTGGTTGCTTCCAACCATATGATTCTATGAACTTGTAATTGTTATATACATTTTTATTGATATTTGAAACAGAAGAACAAGTGAAAGACTGCATGATAAAATGGCTTAAGAACTTTTGACATCATATATCGATGGAACAGTGGGAAAATATTTGGTTCAAATTTATGCGATGTTAGCCAAAATTGATTTTTTATAAAGTGATGTATGGTTGGTATATGATTTCTGAAAATACATTAGAATGTATTTTATTTTATTGTTTTATTTTTGTTTATTTATTATTAAATTTCTACCTACATGACTTTGGGTGGATAAAGGTAGTATAAGGACGCTTCAAATTTATGTTGGAAATCTGGTCAACATGAAGGGTCATTTTAAAATTCCTGGTGGATCTGTAAAAAATCCAGAAATTTCTTTCTTCCTCTCTCTCTCTCTCTCATTATGTCTCTCTCTCTCTCTCTCTCTCTCTGTGTGTGTGTATCTATATCTATCTATATCTATATCTATATCTATATCTATATCTATATCTATATCTATATCTATATCTATATCTATATCTATATCTATATCTATATCTATATCTATATCTATATCTATATCTATATCTATATCTATATCTATATCTATATCTATATCATCTATATCTATATCATCTATATCTATCTATCTATCTATTATCTATCTATCTATCTATCTATCTATCTATCTATCTATCTATCTATCTATCTATCTATCTAAAAATTAAAGATGAACATTCAGATGAATTCAGAATTTTTCTTTAGAAAAATTAGAAAAGAGTCATGGATGCACAAAAATGGAAAGACCCTGAAATACGCACAATGGAGGAATAGTTGTTGAAGGTAATGTAACTAGTCGAGATGGTAAAATTAACATATTTGATTAAAGAAAAAACAACAACTATATTTATCAATGACTCAAAGTCCATTCTGGCCATTTTGCTGAAAAAAGGAAAAACAAATTGGTGATTTATGAGTTTGGAGATTAGAAAGGGTAGCTATGGAAAGAAAGAAATTATGATGTAACTTTAAGAGAGAGGGTAAAATATGAATGTGTCTATAATTCCTGACAAGAAGATAAATTATCTGCAGCATATATCTTGAATTCCAGTTCTGTTACATTTGTGAATGTGGGGAAAAAATTTATACAGGGTTTTTATCTATGAAGATAAAATCTAGTTACAGCCTATCTACCCCATGGTTTCCATCTATGTTATAATGCATGCATACAAACAAATTGAAATAGAAACAAATCCATTAAACATTGCTTCAATCTAGACTTCTTCATACATGCCCCCATATTTCCTTTTCCCAAAAGCGTTTCCCATGAGTCCCTGATATTGTTTTCTGGAAATGGTCATTCTGCTACCTTTTGCATCCAAAATTATTGGATGGGAGGTAGGGAATAGCTCAATTTCTGACATCTCCAGTTAAAATGCATCTCATGTAGAGATGCTAATGAGAACTTCTTGACAAGACCCTGGAAATCTGCTACTAAATGGAGTAAACACAACCTTATGATTTGTCACTGTAAAAGAAGATTGAAGATTAGATAGGGTATTTTGTGGAAAGAAGGAAATTATGATGTAACCTGAGAGAGAGTGAGAGTGAAAAAGTAAAATATAAATGCCTTTATAATCACTGTCAAAATGATTGGAAGCTGCTTCTTTATCATTTCTTTCTTTTCCTTCACTTATCCATTATTCTTCCTTAGTTTTTTTGTTTCTTTTCTAATATTTGTATTATTTTTAATCTTGTTCAAAATTTATTCAGTGAAAATTATATCTAAAAAAAGGCAGGATTTCAACTTGGATTATTTAAATGTCCACAAATTTAAAAAGCAAGCAGCTCTGTAACTCTGAACATTAATGCCACAAAGTGAAATTATAAAATAGTGTCTTTGCAGTAATTTGTACCATGTTGCTGTGCTATGTTTTTGTGTTTGCTCATTATACAATTAAACAATATGCACAAAGTAATACATTGTGGTTAGGTACAGAATCTCTGAGTATGCAAAACAGTGATAGTACATACCACGTTATTGCATATATAAAGCATTTCCAGTTAGATAAATGCCAATTTCTAAATATGTATGGAACAGATCTGCAATCCTGCATGGTTCTCATTTACCTTAAGGATTGTGCATTTGTTGTTCAAGAAAGTCCCTCAGTATTGAAGCTACAAAAATAATGTCCTGTAAAACTACCGTATATAACTTTGGTTAATGAGACTGTGCTTTTAAGTAGAATTGTTCTGTTCTTTTAATAAGGTCAGAGTCTCTGTGAAATTGGATTGGTGTATCCATTTCTCAACATGCAGGGGAATGAATAGGAAAAGCATTGCCTATGGGTATTCTGCCATGCACAATCCTGTTAAAGTCACAGAATTCATAAATGATCTATCACTTTGCTAATAAATGCCAAGGATTATATATGGAAATTGGGAAAACACAGAGTTAAACTTTAGAGTCCATTTTATTTGACCTCTGGTTATAGAAAAGCACAAGGATTATTTACAAAGCAATAGAGTTGGCGGATTCTTTACAAAATATACAGGTAGTCCTTGACTTACGACCATAATTGAACCCAAAATTTCTGTTGCTAATGGAGACATTTGTTAAGTGAGGTTTTTTTACCCTATTTTACAATCTTTCTTGCTACAGTTATTAAGTGAACCACTTCAGTTGTGAACCTAGTAACAAAGTTGTTAGGTGAATCTGGCTTCCCCATTGACTTTGCTTCACAGAAGGTCGCAAAAGGGGATCACATGATCTTGAGACACAGCAAAGGTCATAAGTATGAACCAGTTGCCAAGCTTTTGAATTTTGATCACATGATCATGGGGATGCCGCGAAAGTCGTAAACTGTGAAAAATGGTCACAAGTCACTTTTTTCAGTGCTGTTGTAACTTTGAACGGTCACTAAATGAACTGTTGTAAGTTGAGGACTACCTGTATTCCTGGTAGTTGTTCAGATATGCAAGAACCATTACCTAGGCCAAGGGTAGGCAACCTCAGGTCTTTTATAACTCTTGAACTGGCCTAAGCAAAAGGGGCTGAGGCATTATTTAATTATTTAAACCTATAGGTAATTTTCAACTTACAATCGGGACTTGAATTTCCATTGTTAAGAAAGGTGGATCTTTAGGTGAGTCATGCCCAATTTTACAACCTTTTTTTTGCTGCTGCTGTTAAGCAAACACCATGGTTGTTAAGTGAATCACATTTATTTATTTATTTATTTTAATTCCATTTATATCCCGCCCTTCTCCGAAGACTCAGGGCGGCTTACAAGCTTAGCAGTAGCCTTCATTCTATGTATATGCCTGCTTATTAGGGCTTTCACACACCCCCTAAGCGGCATTATTACAAAGTCAGCTTAATTGCCCCCAACAATCTGGGTCCTCATTTTACTTACCTCGGAAGGATGGAAGGCTGAGTCAACCTTGAGCCTGGTGGGACTCGAACCTGCACTAATTGCAGGCAGCTGGTGTTACTTAAGGAGGCATTAGCCCACTGCTCCACCAAGGCTCTATTAACATGGTTGTTAAACAAATCTGGTTCCCCCTCTCCTTGACTTTGCTTGTCATGATCTAGCTAGGAAAGTCACGAATGGCAATCATGAGATCCTGGGACACTGCAACCATCATAAATGAGAGTTGCATCAAGCACCCTGATTTTGATCATGTAACTGTGGAGATTTTGTGATGATCATTTCTTTTTATATGTATGTGCCATGCATAGTGGAAGCTGCTAGGTTGACTTTTTGAACCCACAAATATCCCTTGGAGTGATGAAACTTTACTTTTATGATCATCAACACCATTCTCCTGACAGAAAAATCCAGGTCTGACACTGTGGTGGAACGTAGGCCAAAGGACCAGTTGTAACTTTTTTTCAGCACTATTGTATAACTATGAACAGTCATTAAACAAATGGCTGTAAGTTGTAACATTTGGAACCAGCTCAGACAGATATCTCCCTGATTCATTGGAGTAAAAGAAGGAGAACAACAACAACCCAATCAGAGTTGTAATATTCAGTTATTAAAGTCATTCTCAATAAAACGAATTTTAGCTTTTCTGTGGATTTGATTTCCTGGGCTGATCTGACATACATTATGTCATCTGTATGACAGAAATCTGCATGTTTGTGAATAATTGTCAGGCTCAAGGAATCAAGAATGATACGAGGAGTTATTTTAGAGTAGTTTCTTTATTGTTGCTTGCCTATTGAGATAAATCTTGCCAAACTAAAGTGTGTATCTGCATAACCACTACATATTCTCCCAGAACTGCCTAGGGTGGGTGGGTGGGAAGGTTTCAACCTTTGCTTTTTTTCTGCAATCCATGCTTCAAGATAGTCAGTGATTAATATTTATATGTTGCTTATATGTAATGGTGTAGGTCTAAACATATCTTGTATAGAGTATGTTTAAATGTGGGTTATGTATGTGTACACTTTGAGAGCAAGCAACTGTTGAAAGAAAAATCTTCATCAGGGTCCAGTCCAAGCTGGGAATAAACAAAATGGAGACTGCTTTAAAAAGAAGGTTATAGTTTATTGAAGAGCAGAGCCAGACAGAAGCGTGGCTTTGGGAAAGCTGACCACATGTTGCTGGAAGTGATGGGTTTTTATACCTTCTTGGGCTTTTGAGGTTGTTTCCTGTTCCTGTCTGAGGCTTTGTATTTCCTGTGTCATGTACTTTGACCTAAGTCTGAGTGTGGCCTTTTGTTACTGGTGGGTTAATCCTATGATGTCCCCAAAGGTCATGTTTTTTTAGAATTTGGGTGGAGTATGTAGATTTTTGAGGTCTTTGTCTTCCTAATCTCATAGCTTCTAGCTTCCTGGCCCCAACCATCCTGAATGGATTATTGAATTTGCATCTCTAAAAGCTGGCCTCTGCCTAGTTTCTGCTTGGGGCTATTAAGAAAACTGGGCTTGCTTTTCTGCCTTTAAGATCTTCTCCATTATTCCTTTGGATAAATACATTCTGCCTTTTTAATATTTCCCAAAATATTTCTTTCTCTGGATTCTTCCCACACAACTAAATTTCATTTTTAATGTGTGCCATGGTGCCCAAAGTAAAAAAATGACAATAAAGGTTATTTTATCTTATTTTCTTACTCTCTTTGCTCTTTGGGAAAGAGCTCCTCCCTCCCGTCACTCTGGCCTACATTCCATTCCATTATCAGAGGGGTGTTGGTGGTTGATAATCATTATCAGAGGTGTGATAGTGGTTGATGGTTATAAAAGTAGATCCATATCTTCCAGGAATATTTGTGGATTCAAAAAGTCATCTCAGGAGCTACTGCTACTGATGACACATTAAAAAATGGAACAGGGCTTCAATTGCAAGATGGTGGTTGCCATCTTGACCTTTTGGCTCTCCCTCTCTGAGGATACTCCCGATCAGCCTATTGTTAAATATACTAAACCAAAACATACTTTTGTTGATCTTTTTGCAAACATCTAAATTGTATTCATACATTTCTTTAGTGTTTCTATTTGGGGAACTGGAAAAGTCCTGCCAATTATTCCTTTCATAGCCTGGATTTTTGATCTTTTAACAGCAATGTGAAATAAACTGAGAACTTTTCCTTGAATCTTGGTAATACCTACTTCATTTCTGTGTGGTCTTCTGTATGATACAATGTTTGTTCTTAAATATTTTCAGCAAATAAGCAAATCCACTGTTTTTTTCTCTAAATGCAAGCCTACTCAGATTATTGATACTGATTTAAACTGAATTTACAGTTTTATGAATCCAATCAGCAGTTGTTAGCTCCCACACATTCCTCAATGGTCATTTATTTGTCTATAGTCAGGCAAATTTACCATTTATGTGAATCTCTAATTGTGCTACAGGGATCTGTTTAATCATGAAAAGTGATGCTGACCTAGCAGATGCCAAAGCAGTAACCAAATAACAATGTTTGTTCTTATAAAACACTTGTCAATAGAAAATAAGAAAGATCCTTTTATGCATACTGTGCTAGCCTAAACCAGCAAACTATGTTAAAGCTGTCATATAACTGTTTTACGTCTGACCTATTGAATTGTTGTTTTTCTACTGTGGTTCTGGTCTTATTATCTTATCCTGTATGGATAATATTAGCTTTGCATGTAATGGAGTGAATCAGTGTATGCAGAGTGGTGGGGGAACACCGTGAAAACAAAGAGCTGATAACCAACACTTGGAACATTTAATTATTCTTATGGCCCCCTTTGCAATAAAGGATAATAGCTCCTCAGACCACCTCTGTCTTATTAATCAGTGCTATTCTAATCTCACAGGCAGAGTAACAAGGCTCTGAAGCTACACCTCATGGATTCTGCTAATACAGACAGATTGTACAGGGTAAAATTCTATTGCTCTGACACCTGTGAATTATGATCCACCCAGTGTTAAACATTTAGAATGGAGATGTTGGGCAGATTTTATGAATGATGATAATGATGCCCCAGGGCCCTTGAGAGTAATTTGATTTCAGTTCTCATCTAACCCAGTCAAATGGCCAACTGCAAAGAACTACCAGGTTGTATAGCAATAGCAATAGCATTTAGGCTTATATACAGCTTTACAGTGCTTTACAGCCCTCTCTAAGCAGTTTACAGAGTCAGCCTATTGCCCCCAACAATCTGGGTCTTCATTTTACTAGCCTTGGAAGCAGTGGTGGGGTTCAGCCAGTAAGGTAAGGTAAGGTAAGATAAGATAAGATAAGATAAGATAAGATAAGATAAGATAAGATAAGATAAGATAAGATAAGATAAGGTAAGGTAAGGTAAGGTAAGGTAAGGTAAGGTAAGGTAAGGTAAGGTAAGGTAAGGTAAGGTAAGATAAGATAAGATAAGATAAGATAAGATAAGATAAGATAAGATAAGATAAGATGATAAGATAAGATAACCTTTATTGTCATTTTTTTACAGTGGGTACAATGGCACACATCAAAAATGAAATTTAGTTGCCCACTCTCAAAGTGAAACACATACATGACACAAACCTAAACATACTATATACAACATATGTATAGACCCACACCCCTACACATACATAACAAATAAATATTAAACACTGTCCATCTTGAATATATAACGGAAGGAGGAAGCCTGAGAGTTCACAAGGTTAATGCTGTATGGAATGAAACTATGGCTGAATCTGGATGTTCTGCTACGGATACCACGAAGCCTCCTCCCAGAAGGTAACAGGGAAAACAGGTCATGAAGAGGATGTGTAGTGTCCCAGGCAATCTTGCAGACTCCGCTTAAGCAACGCTTCTGTGCTATGTCCTGGATGGGAGGGAGGGAACTGCCAACGATCTTTTCTGCTATCCTCACCACTCTCTGCACCGCCTTCCTGTCTGAAGCAGTGATGCTTCCAAACCAGACTGTGATGCTGTATGACAGTTTGCACCACTTTGGCAGAACCAGTTGTTAATTTTTTTGTTGCCCAGGCCCAGAATGGACTTCCAGAAGTGGCATCCACACAGAGAACTGGTTGTTCACATATTTGAATCCCACCACTGCTTGGAAGGAAGGGAGGAAGGAAGGAAGGAAGGAAGGAAGGAAGGAAGGAAGGAAGGAAGGAAGGAAGGAAGGAAGGAAGGAAGGAAGGAAGGCAGGCTTTGTCAGCCTTGAGCTGGTTAGAATTGATCTGCTGGCAGTAAGCAGTGAGTTAACCTGCAATACTGCATATTAACCACTGCACCACCATAGCTGTTTCTAAGGAAAATCTAGGCCAGAAGACTAAGAATGGTCCCTTCTGACGTGCTTTCCATACTCCCTTTCCATCTGTAATGTAATTTGTGCCAATCCATACATTCCAATGACAGAAAAACACAGATCTGCTTTCAGGGAAGGTGAAATAAAATAACACTACAATTTGTCATTTGCACATAGTGACAATTTCAGTAACCTGAACATAGTTTGTTCCCTTATATTCTTTGTAGGTATCTTTTGATAAGGAAAAGTGTTTGCCCCAATGACAAACCTTTTCAGTCCCAATTATTAATCCTTATTTTATGTGACCTTTGGGGAATGAGAAATCGAATATATAGTGGGGAAAGGGTGGAGAGAAGCATAAATAAATTAAGTTTTGTACACTACACATGGAATAGTATTCTGTATTTTTCATGCTGACATTTTGCAGGTATGCCATGATAATTTATAGTAAACAATGCTTTAGAATAAGCCTTTAAAGGAAATAGGAGAATGCTCCTTTTATGATAAAAATTCTCTAAAAAAAGCTTAATGTGAAAGTTTTAGTCTGAAGATATATTTATTACCTCCAAGTAAAGCTATATGTCATTCAACTGTAATGTTACATTATGACAATACAGTCATGGCCGAAATTGTTGGCACCCCAGAAATTTTTCCAGAAAATCAAGTATTTCTCACAGAAAAGTATTGCAGGAACACATGTTTTGTTATACACAGGTTTATTCCCTTTGTGTGTATTGGAATACAACAAAAAAGGGAGGAAAAAAAGCAAATTGGACATAATGTCAAACAAAACTCCAAAAATGGGCCGGACAAAATTATTGGCACCCTTTCAAAATTGTGGGGAAACAAGATCGTATCAAGCATGTGATGCTCCTTCAAACTCACCTGGGGCAAGTAACAGGTGTGGGCAATATAAAAATCACACCTGAAAGCAGATAAAAAGGAGAGAAGTTCACTTAGTCTTTCCATTGTGTGTCTGTGTGTGCCACACTAAGCATGGACAACAGAAAGAGGAGAAGAGAACTGTCTGAGGACTTGAGAACCAAAATTGTGGACAAATATCAACAATCTAAAGGTTACAAGTCCATCTCCAGAGATCTAGCTTTGCCTTTGTCCACAGTGCACAACATTATCAAGAAGTTTGCAACCCATGGCACTGTAGCGAATCTTCCTGGTTGTGGACAGAAGAGAAAAATTGATGAAAGGTTGCAACGCAGGATAGTCCGGATGGTGGATAAGCAGCCCCAAACAAGTTCCAAAGAAATGCAAGCTGTCCTGCAGGCTCAGGGAGCATCAGTGTCGGTGCGAACTATCTGTCAACATTTAAATGACATGAAACGCTATGGCAGGAGACCCAGGAGGACCCCACTGCTGACACAGAGACATAAAAAAGCAAGATTACAGTTTGCCAAAATGTACTTGAGTAAGCCAAAATCCTTCTGGGAAAACGTCTTGTGGACAGATGAGACCAAGATAGAGCTTTTTGGTAAAGCACATCATTTTACTGTTTACCGAAAATGAAATGAGACCTACAAAGAAAAGAACACAGTACCTACAGTGAAATATGGTGGAGGTTCAATTATGTTTTGGGGTTGTTTTGCTATCTCTGGCACTGGGTGCCTTGAATGTGTGCAAGGCATCATGAAATCTGAGGATTACCAAAGGATTTTGGGTCGCACTGTAGAGCCCAGTGTCAGAAAGCTGGGTTTGCATCCGAGATCTTGGGTCTTCCAGCAGGCCAATGACCCCAAAAATACGTCAAAAAGCACCCAGAAATGGATGGCAAGAAAGCGCTGGAGAGTTCTGAAGTGGCCAGCAATGAGTCCAGATCTGAATCCCAATGAACACCTGTGGAGAGATCTTAAAATTGCTGTTGGGAAAAGGCGCCCTTCCAATAAGAGAGACCTGGAGCAGTTTGCAAAGGAAGAGTGGTCCAAAATTCTGGGTGAGAGGTGTAAGAAGCTTATTGATGGTTATAGGAAGCGACTGATTTCAGTTATTTTTTCCAAAGGGTGTGCAACTAAGGGTGCCAATAATTTTGTCCGGCCCATTTTTGGAGTTTTGTTTGACATTATGTCCAATTTGCTTTTTTTTCCTCCCTTTTTTGTTGTGTTCCAATACACACAAAGGGAATAAACCTGTGTATAGCAAAATATGTGTTCCTGCAATACTTTTCTGTGAGAAATACTTGATTTTCTGGAAAAATTTCTGGGGTGCCAACAATTTCGGCCATGACTGTAAGAGAAACTATAACTCAGCCGAAGTGACTCATTTTATTAACTATTGTGACTGGTATATAGCAAAGTTTATAGCAGACAATTGTGATTTAATGAAGAAATCTCGTATTTGTATAAATGCCTTCTTTGAGCAGAAGTACTACAACAAAGCACAAGAAAGAAACTTGAAACTGTTCAAGAAGGAATGCCACTCATATTCTGCAAATCCATGTAAGCAATTTCCCAAAAAATAAATCTCTGGGTCTGTTGTATTGAGAGATGCACTGGTGCAGATAAAAATGTGGATGATCAAATCTGGATAGAAACCTGTACAAAAGGGAAGAACTTGTACATTGAACGAAGTACTTTCAATATTCTATGAAAGAAATACAAAAACAAAGAAATCCAGTCCCTTGATTATGTAAACATTATAGGGATATTGCCATATTGGCCAATGAAGATAAGACTGTTAAACTGTTAGCATGATACATGGTGTTAGGCTGCATTAACAGAGGGATAGAATCACGATCACATGAAGTGTTAATACCACTTTATGATATCTTGGTAAGGCCACACTTGGAATACTGCACCCAGTTTTGGTTGCCACGATGTAAAAAAGATGCTGAGGCTCTAGACAGAGTATAGAGAAGAGCAACAAAGATGATTAGGGGGCTGGAGGCCAAAACATATAAGGAACGGTTGCTGGAATTGGGTATGTCTAGTTTAATGAAGAGAAGGACTAGGGGTGACATGATAGCAGTCTTCCGATATCTCAGGGGTTGCCACAAAGAAGAGGGAGTCAAGCTATTCTCCAAAGCACCTGAAGGCAAGACAAGAAGCAATGGATGGAAACTAACCAAACAGAGAAGCAACCTAGAACTAAGGAGAAATTTCCTGACAATTAGAACAATTAATCAGGGAACAACCTGCCTCCAGAAGCTGTGAATACTCCAACACTGGAAGTTTTTAAGAAGAAACTGGACAGCCATTTGTCTGAAATTTTATAGGGTTTCCTGCCTGAGCAGGGGGTTGGACTAGAAGACCTCCAAGGTCCCTTCCACTCAGTGTTGATGATGATGAATATACAGTATGTATTTTAATATATATTGAGATAAATTAAAAGCCCTGATTCTGCTGGGGGTTGGATGTTACCAGATAAAATCTGGCATGTTGGAATACTGTATATGGTGTAACATATTGAGAACAAACCTGCTATTTTTATGCTCCTCTAGTGGTAGTTTTTTTTATGTGCAGGTTGATGGGACAACAAACTAATTTGCAAAATGTTTAGGCAAAAATGGACAAGTCTTTCTTCATTATTATCATTATTAGATTGTTATCCTACCTTTCTGATAAATAATTCAAGATGGCCAGCATGCCTAATATTCCATCCTCCTATTTTTCCCACACCAACAACCTTATTAGGTGAGCTGGGTTGAAAGAGAATGACTGGTCCCAAGTCATCCAGCCAGCTTTTATGCCTAAGGTGGGTCTTGATCTCCTGGTATCTACACTAGCATCTTAAACACAATTCTTAAGTGGCTTTAGGCATGGATTATTATACAGAATGAACACAAAATAAAAAAGCAAAGGATCTGAAATAGATGCACAAACCAAAGCAAAGTAAGAAACGGGTCCCATTTCTGAAATTCCTATTTATGCTTTCTGAGCATTTTGAGATATCACACTAAAGTTGCCTTTCATGTGAAGCACCAAAGCTTAAACCAATTTCTTTCATGCATTAATTCGCAGAATCTCAGAGGCTTCTCCAGTTTCTAATCAATGGCTTTAGAGAATATAATATAAAAGGTACAGAACCTGCCAGCAGTAAAAGAGCTAAAATAATGATTTTAACAAAACACTTCACCAATTTTACATTATCATCTGCTTGCAAAAATACAGATTTAGTCATGAAAAGCATTTAAAAGCTACCCTGTAAATTAATTGTCATTCTTGAAGTTCAAAAATATTACTAATGTCTCCATAACAACCGACTAACCTTCTTGTCTGCCTGCCTGCTACTGCATCTCATTTGGGCTATTATTTTGGCACAAGTAAAGCCTGGCACGATGATTTTAGCTTTAATAAACCTACTGACATTTTTCATTTTCCATAGTTGTAGGACTTGGGAATCCATGAAACATTTTATGGACAGCACATGACCACAGTGTCAACGCTGCTAACATCAGATGTTCTTGCTTTGACAAAAGATGAAGAAGCAGCTATTTTATATTTCTACTTGTGTATCACTTTTAGAGTTAACATTAGATAAATATGGGAGGGGGAAGGAAAAATATGCATGGGGGATTAGTTAGACATAATAACATAGCAGCAGAGCATTTTCAAGGTTGTATGTAACAAGAGGGATAAGAACTGGTGGTTAAGCTAAGGAGGGAAAACTTACCTTTCAAACTAATTGGAGAATGTGATTTATGATGGTTAACTAAAGGAGGGAAATATGCTTTAATATTATTGTGCTCAGGGAAGGGGAATCCAGATTTTGGCTTTAACCAAGTATTGCCGATGTTATGTTGCTCTAATAAAGACTTTTAAGGTAAACAATGAATCAGAGTTCTTTGAAGAGTTTGTCTGTCGCAAGCTTGACACACAGATTGTGTCACAAAGAAAAAGATATGTTTTTAGGCACAAAGCTTAAGATGACAGCTATCTCTTTCCTTAGTATTTCTTCACTCCATTCCCATATCCATGATTAGTGAAGAATACAAGTCATAGGATGACATAACATCCCTCTTCATTACTTTGGTGCAGTATGTGGTTTTAGGCACATTCTGCATGTCCAAGGATAAGTGGTACCTTACTACTAAATAAGTAGTGCAAGATCAGAAGACATGGAGAGACCTGGCCCATAGAATCACCAAAACTCGGACAAAACTGAATTGATAATATTGACATTGCTGCTAAATCGAATATATAACATGACTATGAACGTCTGAAACATTAAGTTATGGGTCAAAAAAAGATATGCAAAACGCTGTGTTTTGGTAAAGCTATATTCTAATGTTCCATAAAACAATCTATATTTCTCTCAGTAAGTGCTGATCTACCTCTTCCAAATGGCTTGTCCTTTGTGGAAGTAAATCTTATGAAATACCATGAGATGTTCCAGTTCCAGAAGATAAACCACTCTCCAAACAGTAGGATCAGTGCATGTAGGAAAAAGAAAGAAAGGGAGGGGGGGAAGATGGGAGGGAGGAAGAAAAGATGGAAGGATGAAAAAACATTATTGAAAACTCCATGACCAAAAGATCATGTATTTCATGCAACTAGTCAACAACATTTTAAGATGTCAATCCTCCTGCCATCTCAGCTTTCTCAAATTATCACATGCTCTTATGTAGGAGTGCCCATATGAATAGTTTAATATAGGATTTAAATTATTTATTATTTGGAGAGATATATTTGAAAGGCAAGTATCCCATTTGTGTCCTGCTGTAAATATTTTTGCAATTCTTAGTAGACAATTGACAAATTCTTTATCACAGTGGTTCTCAACCTTTTCTTTACCACAAACCCTCTTTAAATACTTTTCGTGGCCATGGATCATGGCCATGGGCCCCCAAGACCTAACTCAAGATCTAAATAATAAATTTCTTCACAGCCCCCCTCTGACAACATCACAGTTGCCCACAGGTTGAGAACCACTGTTTTATTGTAAGGCATATATTTTCTTAAGGAGTCAAATTGATCTTTCATCAGATAAACTGACTGTAAAATTACAATTATCAGTATGACTTTCCTTTTAAAAGACATTAAAAGACTTATTTTGCAGGATTTTAGAAGGAAAATAGCTCTTGAATTGAGATGAACAAAGCCAGTTTGGCTATCTATATCCTTCTAGTTATAAGACTATTATGTTTCTGCCTTTTCTGCCAAAGGTTAAGCAAGAAACAATGATATAGTCCTAAAACCAAATACTGGTAGTAATACAATTACTATTTTTTGTTATCTCCCCCCCCCCCCGCTCCAATGCAAAATCTCTTGGGGAGAAAAGGATTTTTAAAAAACAGTGTAACTGCTCAAAATAGCAGAATGTCATTAGAAAAGATTATGTGATCATGCTGGCTTAATGCATTGTGCTGAATAAGAAAGACAACATTTTTTACAAAATTGTTTTATGGTAGTGACGTACATCAGCATTTAGGGGGATATTGAAAACACTTAAAGTATAGAATTGTTATGCAATCCAGTATTTTATTTACTGGAACACAGACCTAGAGATGCTGATGCGGATGACTTAGGATCAAATTGCCCTTTCTGAGAAATCTGTCCAAAATATCTGCCTGATCAGGAATACTAAATATGTTTTTTGTAGTCTTCTAATATTAAATTTTCATATACTCTTTCCAACAAGCTTTGCTCAACCTTCTACAACAGATGCATTTTACTGACAATATTTGCAACATGACTACAGGAATCCTTTATTGCTGGGTTATCCAGAGGAAGAATAAAAAGAATCATGATGAGGGCTGTGATTGTGTGGTCTCCTCTATGTAGGCCATGCATACAACACGTATAAAAAGGGACAGAGGTACAATGTCACCTTCTTAAACACCCCCCCCCTTTGATAATCTTATACTTTTTCTCCCTAAAAGAGAGTCAGCTTGGTCTAGTGTTGAAGGTTCTGGCCTAGAAACCAGGAGACTATGAGTTTTAGCATGAAAGCTTGACTGGGTGACTGGGCCAATCTCTCTTTCTCATTTCAGCCCATCTCATAGGGTTGTTGCTGTTGTGGGGAAAAATAAAAGGAGGAAGGAGTATTAGGTGTCTTCACTGCTTTGAGTTATTTATAAAAATAATAAAGGTGGCTAAAAAGTCAATAAATAAGTAAGTAAGTAAGTAAGTAAGTAAGTAAGTAAGTAAGTAAGTAAGGGATTTGGTCAAATGTCCTTGATTTCCAGTAACTCTATATTTTACAAAATGCAGTTATGGAAAGTTGCAATATAAGCTGCATCTTTTGCTTACAGCAGGGGTCTTCAAACTTGGCCCTTTTATGACTTGTGGACTTCAACTCCCAGAATTCCTCAGACAGGCACGCTGACTGAGGAATTCTGGGAGCTGAAGTCCACAAGTCATAAAAGGGCCAATTTTGAAGACCCCTGGCTTACAGGATGAAAATCCACTACCTAGATTTGTTCAAAATCTTTCTCCACCCCCCCTTTTTTAAATCCCATTTATATCCCGCCCTTCTCCGAAGACTCAGGGCGGCTTACAATCTAAAGCACAAATCAATGTGCTTAGCAATAGCCTTCATTCTATGTATATGCCTGCTTATTAGGGCTTTTGCCCCCCCCCCCCAAGCGGCATTATTACAAAGTCAGCTTATTGCCCCCAATAATCTGGGTCCTCATTTTACCTACCTCGGAAGGATGGAAGGCTGAGTCAACCTTGAGCCTGGTGGGATGCGAACCTGCACTAATTGCAGGCAGCTGGTGTTACTTAACCAAGGCTTGGTGCTCCACCAAGGCTCTTTTCACTGGACTTCCTTGCTCTTCTCTCCATATTCTTTCCGCTTTCCATTCTGTAAACAGAATAAATAGTTAAGTAGTATGAGAGGCCAAATCCAGACTAAAGATTGAATTGTTACTCTCCTTGTTATGCTGCCAGGAGCGAGGAGTAGGGGGAAACAAACCCCTCCTTGTATGCCAAAGGAGGATGTACCTGATTACTCCCTTACTCTTATGCCTTTTTGCATGCTAAGGAAGACAGGAGTGCCCTCTTCCTTCTCCCACCAGGATCAGTTTATTCCATGATCATTTCCCAAGGTCAATTCCCGCCCCCAAAACAACAACAACAACAACAACAACAACAACAACAACCCGTTCCTCTTTTTGCAGAGCAACCCAATGTGTAAAATCCAGGTAGAATCTATTGAATGAGAGATTATGAGAATGGATCAGATTTCCATAGCAGCAGAGTGTAGACGTTTGTGTTAGATGGGGTCCATACCTTTGTTTCAGGTTACAGAATAAACTAACTTTCTCTCGGACCCAGGAAACTACAGACCAATCAGTCTAACATCAATACGTGGGAAGATCCTAGGAAAGATAATAAAAAAACAGTTCTGTGAACAACTAGAAGCAAAAAAAGTTATAACTAGTAACCAGCATGGGCTTGTTAAAAACAGATCATGCCAAACCAATTTTACTTCATTCTTTAACAAAGTGACTAAACTAATAGACCAGCAAAATACTGTGGACATAATATACTTAGACTTCAGTAATGTATTTGATAAAGTAGACCACAACCTTGTTAAACTAGAAAAAGGTGGAATAGACAACATTACCACCAGATGGATCTAGCTGGCTGAGTACTCAATGAGTAGTCCTCAATGGCACTACATCCACATGGAGAGAAGTAAGCAGTGGGGTACCACAAGATTCCATATTAAGCCCAGTATTCTTCAATATCTTCATCAATGTCTTAGATGAGGGAATTGAAGGGGAACTCATCAAATTTGCAGATGACACCAAACTGACAGGAGTAGCTAACACTCCAGAAGACAAACTCAGGATCCAAAAATATCTTGACAAACTTGAACAATGGGCCCTATCCAGCAAAATGAGTTTCAATGTGGAGAAAAGCAAAGTTTTACATTTAGGTAGGAAAAATCAAAGGTACAAGTACAGATTGGGTGAGACCTGACTCAAAAACAGTAACTGTGAGAGGGACCTTGGAGTCCTAGTGGATGATCGCTTGACTATGAGCCAGCAGTGTGCAGCAGCCACCAAAAAAGCTAATACAATCCTGGGTTGTATAAACAGAGGCATAGAATCAAGATCACATGAAGTATTAGTACCACTTTATAAAACCCTAGTAAGACCACACCTGGAATACTGCTGCCATTTTTGGTCACCATATCACAAAAAAGATGTTGAGAGTTTGGAAAAAATTCAGAGAAGAGCAAGTAAGATGATCAAAGGCCTGGAGATTAATACATATGAAGAACAGCTGCAGGACTTGGGTTTGTCTAGTCTAAAGAAAAGAAGAAACGGGGGTGACACGACAGCAGTATTCCAGTATTTAAGGGGCTGCCACAAAGAAGAGGGGGGTCACTTTATTCACCAAAGCACCAGAAGGCAGGATGAGAAACAATGGTTGGAAACTGATCAAAGAGAAAAGCAACCTGGTATTAAGGAGAAACTTCCTGACACTGAGGACAATTAACCAGTGGAATAGCTTGCCCCCAGAAATCGTGGGCGCTCCATCACTGGAAATGTTTAAAAAGAGGCTAGACAGTCACTTGTCTGAGATGGTATAGGTTCTCCTGTTTGAGCAAGGGGCTGAACTAGAAGACCTCCAAGTTCCCTTCCAGCTCTATTCTATTCTAAATACAGGTAGTCCTTGGACTTATGACCATGATTGAGGCCATTTCTGTTGCTAAGTGAGATGTTCGTTAAGTGAGTTTTGCCCCATTTTACAACCTTTCATGTAACAGTTGTTAAGTGAATCAATTACATTGTTAAGTTAGTAACATGGTTCTTACGTGAATCTGGTTTTCCCATTGACTTTGCTGGTCAGAAAGTCCCATGATGTGATTGCATGACCCTGGGACATCGCAACCATCATAAATATGAACCAGTTGCCAAGCATCGGAATTTTTATCACTTGACATGGGCATGGCACAATGGTAATAAGTGTGAAAAATCATCATAAGTCACTTTTTTTCAGTGCCTGTAACTTTGAATGGTCACTAAATGAACTGTGGTAAGTTAAGGACTGCCTATGTGAAGCTAACCCGCGCTATCTAAATACTCTTAATTGTTAAGTGTCTAATGGAGATTCTCAGTCATCCAGGTCATGGTTGTCCCAAAGGTTTTTGTTTTTTTTTCAAGAGGCAACTGGACTTTCTGGTTTTTCTCTGAAGACGTTTCTCTTCTCATCCAGTCAGAGCTGAAGAAGCTTCTTGGATGAGAAGTGAAACGTCTTCAAAGAAAAACAAGAAAGTCCAGTTGTCTCTTGGGGAAAAAAAAAACACCTTTGGGATGTCTTCATTCCTAAGCACTCTTTCCCCCACTCTCTTTCATGATACCAGTTCAATTCAATTCAAGCACCCGCTTATTCTAAGTGATTCTGGGCAATTCAGCACAATACAGGAGAAAGTCAAAAATACAGGCAAGACAAAAAATTATGTAGTCTCTCCTCATCTAAATGGTTAAGGAGCACCATGCCTTGTCTCCTAATCAATAAGCAAGCTGTAGTCAGGTCCATAGTCAGAAGATTTTTTTTCCCCTCTCTCTCTAGGAAGTCACCTCCTTCCTCTTCTGAGGTGGAGCCTCCTTCTCTTCTATTTCCTTAATTTGAGGTTGCCTTCATCCAGTAGACTTCACATTATACTGTCTGTGAGCTGCCCAGGCTCAGTTTAGAGTCAGGCCGCGCCTACATTCAGTTGAACAAATGCTGTTTGCTTTAGGAAGGACCTGATTCAGTGTTCTGTAAAGTAACCTGAATGAATTTCCACCAAGCAGAGGCTGTCCGAATTGATTCAGTATCAAAGCTCTGATTGAGACTTTTAAATAGCTGCAACCTAAAAAACAAAACAAAAAAAAGAACGGATTTTTTTTTGCTAGAATGGGGTGACATAAAGACCAACGTAGAAGCTTTTTCTATTGACTTACAAAGAAATTGGGCAAGTACTTTCGCATGATATGCTTTTATGAGTATATAAAGAGCCCGTAACATATTTGTTTTTGGAAAGAATGAAAGGATAAGACATTTACAAAAATAAGCGGTCCTTCTATGGTGATAAACCCTGCCTATTTAAAAAAAAATACTAGCATTTCACTGTTATAAGAAGCAAGCCATTTCTGTTCATCTCTGCTGTAAATAACTCTTGGGGATTATATTTTTGTTTATAAGGTTAATAACATTAAAGTATATTTTTCTTCCTATTGTACTGTGACTCATAAAGATAATTTAAATAGTAAGCTGAATCCTTTCATTTTTCTTCCATTCATCTATTTTTATGAATATCTCTGCTTCTCTCTTCTCTTCCATTCCCCTTCTTCCTCTTGTCTTTTCATGCTGCGTGCTGCTTTATGTGACTCATTGTTTGATGTGGTTTTTTTTTTTAAAAAAATTAATTCCTCACATGAGACTTTCCACAATTTTATCTTAGTTCCAAAGAAGAACTAGGATAAAAGATTTAATTTCAGCCAGCAACTGAAGCTTTTTAAAGATTACTAGTAGGGTAAAATAGTAAGATCATTGATGAGTACCCCGATGTTCTTTTAAGAAAAAAAAATGCAATTAAATAAAAGAAACAGATGGAAGGACAGGAAACAGGAAAATGTAAGGCATGCTAAGATTGTACTGATAGCATCGGAGTAGGGATGAAGGTACCAAATTGAAGAAAGTTGATTTAATATAAACAAAACACATCTCATTTTGGGAGAAAGGCTATATCTGGGTGGCCCTGGCACATACCCATCTGCTATTCAGATTCTAAATCTTCATGGACAATATGAAAACTCCTCCTTACAGCTGCTCATCTTTAAGCCAGACTTGAACTGCACCAATTACCAAAAAAGGCCCAGTCAGACAGAGACATGCCCTATGCAAAATTGAACTGGTAGCTCAGCAGTTGCTGTTGTTTGAATAACTGCCTTGTCTAGAAATATAAATAAATTACCCCATAAAAGAGGGTCGAACACATTATTAAAAACAAAAGAGATTTTTTTCACCTGGTTCCTAGGTGGGTATATCATTATAAAGTACTAACAACCAGAATGAAAATTGAATAAATAGACAGCTTTATAGATAAGGCTACTTAAAAATGCAGTTAAATGAAAAAAGTACCTACTGTGCATAATAAATGCCTTAACAATCCTGCTTAATTCCAAGGGGTGAAACAAATATTGACTAATATCTCATGGGAAGAGAGATTGATTCTATTATGTATGTATGTATGTATGTATGTATGTATGTATGTATTAGAATTGTATGCTGCCCAAATATTACTTAATACCATGGAAATCCTTGAAAGAGAGATTAATTCTATTATTTATTTATTCATTCATATTTTTATAGATTTGTATAGCGCCCATCTTAAGCACAACTCTGGGGTGCTTACAACAATAATAAAGCCCAGTAATTGTAAAATCATAAACCATAAACCAATAAATTATAACATAAACCTCTGGCATCTCAATCTTCTCTTTAGGAATTGCCACAACCTGCTCCAGATATCCCCCTTCTGGATGAAAAGCCAGATCTTGGTGGTCTTCTGAAAGGCTTGGGGGCCTACCAATCAACAGGTGGAGGATGTTCCATGAGGAAGGAGCTGCCATGGAAAAGGTATGTGTCTGAAGTCCCACTATCCTACCTGAGGCAAGCTCCAAGTCGTGTCTCCCCTATCTCATCTGGTAGGACAGGCAGATACTCTCTTGGAAAGGTGACCCTGCAGCTAATCAATATTAGACATACCCAATGCTTGATACAAATCCTTGAGCATTATGTGGCTCTGTATTAACTTCACACATGATTTCTGATTGCTTTATGGTAGAACAGCTTTCTGCAATTTGTGCCCATCAAATGTGGAAGACTCGGCTCACAATCCTGAGTACTTACTGGTAGCAGTCATGCTGGCTGGGAGTTACAGGAAACAAATACACAATAGTGGGCCATCACTTCAAGAAATTCAGCTGGAGCTATTGTCAAACCTGCAGAGGTTGTGGGAGACCGGAAAATATTTTTCTATTCTTTTCCCTGTAGCCTACAAAAGAATTGTTCCGAAGCTAGCAGTTTAGAAGGAAGGGATAGAAGAGACATGTGAAGCTTAACAGGAAAAATCTGAAAGTTTTAAATTGTTTTTCAAAAGCCTCAAATGAAGACCCTCATTCCCTTTTACATGCCATCGGGGGTTTTGCTTGATCTCATCAAAACACAGTAGCGTCCATTGCTTTCTAACCTCAGATCCTATTTCAAATTAATGGGAAAAGTTCCGTATTAATTCTTGCTGGAAGACTAAATTAGATCTTATTAAACTCTGAGAAACTGTTTCCCATAAGTCCCCTGATATATAAAAAAACACTAATGACTTCCATATTTCAGCCTGAATATGCCAATAATTCACTCCCATTCTGAAGAAATGAGATCTGTAATTGCAGGACAATACTTCACTAATTGCAATCCAGGTATCTTCAGTTGCCAAATAAAGTTTGCTAGAGCATGAACAAGCCCATGGGATTGCAGTCAATTAGAGCTTTCCTGTTCACTGCTGTCATATCCTACCTTGACAGGCAGAAGCAATAATGGAGTAATGTTAGTTTTGAGCAATTAAAAATGTGAAGCTGTAGGAAGTTCTCTTGGGTTGTTCACCATAAATGTGACAGAAACAATTACCAGTTTTTATGACCATTGCACAGCCCCTTTGCTTACATGCATGAGTTTTATTTGAATTGAAGTGATGTTGGTGCAGAAAAAAAGGAGGCACAGAATTGACTGAGGACAGATTTGCAATATTTGTGACATGGTGAGGAGATGGTTGGTTTTGTTTGTTTGTTTGATAAAGAATCAGCAAAATTCAAGAATCTCTCTTCCTGAAAATTTTTGAAGTTGATTTCAGCTGCTGTATTACAAAGCACGTTCATAAAACAGTGATTTGATAATAATGTCTCTGTATTTCCATCGGTTCATGTGGGTTTAATGGTTCATGAAACCCTGCAGTTAAATTACAAGACTTGTTGACGTACTTTGAGATTATCAAATACATTTCCTAAACCTATCTTCTTTCTGTTTATACCTGTGGCTAATTCCCCAATTTAACCATTCACTTAGACGAGTTGCTGTATTAGTCTGTTGCAGGAAAACAACAACAAAATCTTGTCACATCTTAAAGGCTAACAAATTGATTATGGCAGAAACATATAACAGACATTACAGGTGAAAGTCTAAAAATTAGAATATCGTACAAAAGTTCATTTATTTCAGTAATGCAACTTAAAAGGGGAAACTAATATATGAGATAGGCTCATTACATGCAAAACAAGTTAGTTCAAGCCGTGATTTGTCATAATTGTGATGATTATGGCGTACAGCTCATGAAAACCCCAAATCCACAATCTCAGAAAATTAGAATATTGTGAAAAGGTGCAATATTCTAGGCTCAAAGTGTTCCATTCTAATCAGCTAATTAAGCCATAACACCTGCAAAGGGTTCCTGAGCCTTTAAATGGTCTCTCAGTCTGGTTCAGTAGGAATCACAATCATGGGGAAGACTGCTGACCTGACAGTTGTGCAGAAAACCATCATTGACACCCTCCATAAGGAGGGAAAGCCTCAAAAGGTAATTGCAAAAGAAGTTGGATGTTCCCAAAGTGCTGTATCAAAGCACATTAATAGAAAGTTATGTGGAAGGGAAAAGTGTGGAAGAAAAAGGTGCACAAGCAGCAGGGATGACCGCAGCCTGGAGAGCATTGTCAGGAAAAGGCCATTCAAAAGTGTTGGGGACTTTCACAAGGAGTGGACTGAGGCTGGAGTCAGTGCATCAAGGGCCACCACACACAGATGGATCCTGGACATGGACTTCAAATGTCGTATTCCTCTTGTCAAGCCACTCCTGAACAACAAACAACATCAGAAGCGTCTTACCTGGGCTAAAGAAAAACAGACCTGGTCTGTTCCTCAGTGATCCAAAGTCCTCTTTTCTGATGAGAGCAACTTTTGCATCTCATTTGGAAACCAAGGACCCAGAGTCTGGAGGAAGAATGGAGAGGCACACACTGCAAGATGCTTGAAGTCCAGTGGCGTAGTGTGGGGGGTGCAGGGGGGGCCGGCCGCACCAGGCACAACATCTGGGGGGGCACGCTCGCACTTGCAGCTCTCTGCCCCTGCCTGGCTCACTCACTCTCTCTCACTGCAGTGCTGGCTGTGCAAATCCGATCCGAGCCGCCGGGTCGCCGCCCACTGTGGAGGGGGAGGGTGCCAGGCGTGCGGTGCGGTGTGGAGAGAGAGTGAGGGACTATCTGGGGGAAGGACAGTTCAGCAGCCGGGTGCTTGCCTCGGGTGCTGACAACCCACGCTACGCCACTGTTGAAGTCCAGTGTGAAGTATCCACAGTCTGTGTTGATTTGGGGAGCCATGTCATCTGCTGGTGTTGGTCCACTGTGCTTCATTAAGTCCAGGGTCAACGCAGCCATCTACCAGGAGATTTTGGAGCACTTCATGCTTCCTTCCGCAGACAAGCTTTATGGGGGATGCTGACTTCATTTTCCAGCAGGACTTGGCAACTGCCCACACTGCCAAAAGCACCAAAACCTGGTTCAATGACTGTGGGATTACTGTGCTTGATTGGCCAGCAAACTCGCCTGACCTGAACCCCATAGAGAATCTATGGGGCATTGCCAAGAGAAAGATGAGAGACATGAGACCGAACAATGCAGAAGAGCTGAAGGCCGCTATTGAAGCATCCTGGTCTTTTATAACACCTCAGCAGTGCCACAGGCTGATAGCTTCCATGCCACGCCGCATTGAGGCAGTAACTGCTGCAAAAGGGGACCAAACCAAGTACTGAGTACATATGCATGCTTATACTTTTCAGAGGTCCGCTATTGTTCTATGTACACTCCTTGTTTTATTTATTGCATGTAATATTCTAATTTTCTGAGATTGTGGATTTGGGGTTTTCATGAGCTGTATGCCATAATCATCACAATTATGACAAATCACGGCTTGAACTATCTTGCTTTGCATGCCATGAGTCTATCTCATATATTAGTTTCCCCTTTTAAGTTACATTACTGAAATAAATGAACTTTTGCACGATATTCTAATTTTTCGAGTTTCACCTGTAGTTCATGAAACCTTCAGCTATAATATATATGTCAGTCTTCAAGCTGCCTCAAGATTCATTGTTATTTCATTAATACTCTCCCCGCCTTCATTTATTTCCCTAATACTCACTATTTTATGGATGATACTTTACCATTGAAAACCTGTAGTACCTTTAAGGGAAAGCATCCACATGGTTTTCCAGTATTCTGAGCATTATTCTGATTTCATTGCTTCCCTCTGCCAAGTCTATACAGTATATGAGATAATTTATAGAAATATATTCTAGAAGGATTTATGAGACATTTGTTTAATGAGCATACCGTAGTTTAAAAATAAGCTAGAAATAAGTGAAGTGCAAACACATTTCCATGAGATGTGTGCCTGAATTCTCAAACAGTTTAACAAGTCACTGTGGGACTATAATACTTTTATCTTTCACATTATATGAAAAACAAGGGTTGCATTCATCAGATTCCCTGATGTACATGAACAGAGCACATATATGACAATTTCTATATTGTACACTGGAGGGAAAATTATAGTTTGAGAATCAGTAAGGTATTGGACATTCTTACATTTTCCCCTTTCAGAAATCTAAGTGGGAGTTTTATTATTTATTTATTAGATTTTTATCCTGCTTTTATTACTATACGAGTAACTGAAGATTGGGGAGATACATTATACTCCTTTTTCCTCCTACTTTCCCACAACAACAATCCTGTGAGGTGGGCTGGGCTGAGAGAGTGACTGGCCCAAAGTCATCAAGCCTGCTTTCTTGCCTGAGGTGGAACTGGAATTCACAGTCTCCTGGTTTCTAGACCCACACTTTCACCACTACATTAAATGGCTATGTAAAAATGATAGAATCCTAACAGGTGTGATTTATGGCTGTTTTTGTACTTATGCAGTATCTCTAAAGTCATGTGATCAATATTCGGGTACTTGACAACTGGCATGTGTTTATGACAGTTATACTGTCCTGGGGTCATGTGATCACCATTTGTAATCTTCCCAGCTGGCTTTTGACAAGCAAAGAAAATGGGGGAAGCCAGATTTGTTTAACAACCACATGATTCACTTAACAACTGTGTCAAAAAAGTGGTAAAATTGGTCACAACATATTTAACAACTTTCTTGCTTAGCAATGGAAATTTTAGGCTCCATTGTGCTTGTAAGATGAGAACTAGCGGTATTTGATTTAAGTCTTGGAGTGCTGGAATGGCCTTCTGCTGTCTGAGACATTCAACTCAAATTAGCACCCAAGTGCTGTAAAATGTTCACAAGTTCTGGAGACTAGGAAACTCTCTGCTAACATATCTTGCAGGTGCAATGAAACATTACTAGGAATCCTGCCAAAGTAGTTTAAACTTAGAAGAGTAGAATGAAATAGTGGAAGGGAAATATACAGTATAAAGTTCTTGTGTAGACCTTCCAGTGACAAAAACGGCTGTGTCTTAAAAGCTTCCCTTTTAAGCAGCTGAGTTCTATGCTGCTTAATCCATATGTCACCAGGCAGAAGTCAGCTTCTTGTGCTTCCCTATGCCCTCTCTAAATTCTGTGGTTACATTTCTCAAAACTGGCAGTGGCCTTTTGAGGAGGGTAAATACATGTTTGTAAAGAAAATCCTCAAACTACAGTAGCTTGACTTAACAGACAAACAGAGCAAGAGAAATCCTAAAACATGAATCTGTATTATCCTGAAGCCCAATGCAACCTTTCTCATCCAAAGTATTTATTACGGCCCTAGGATTAAAAGGTTTGTGCAGTAGAGCTGTAGGATAATGGAATACTGTACAGTCTACAGTATATTTAGTGTAAAGTATAGTTATTAAGAATTAAATCCCCACTCAGTTCAATCAGATTTATTCCCCATTAAGTCTATATCACATTCCAGCCAAGGTCTATGAGCACCACTGCTTTTACTTTCTTGCATTAAACAAATGTGTTCTCAGCATAAGCATAGTAGCTCAAAGTTTAATAGCAAGTGAAGATTTTAAAAAAGGGGAAAAAACCTGTCATTACAATGCAGAATACCAAACTAGCCATTTGCTTCAGGAGAGATGAAAACCCCCCAATACAATACTTTGCATTTTTATAAATGCATGTAATTTATTTTAATTTGTGGACCTGAAATTTATTTTAGTGGGGATAATTGATTCAGATCACAAATCCACCATTCTTATAAAAACAAGCACATCTCCAGTTGTTTCAAATTCAATTTCACGCAGCACAAAGTTGTCTTGTCTCCAATTAGCATCCAATTGTGAAGTGTCAATCATTCTGAGTTATCATTTTGGGCAGTAGTTGTCATATGTCATCATATCTCATTATTTAGAACACTCTTAATCAGTGTCATCATCTGCTTTTATGATTTATGATGGTTAAACATATACAGGTGAAACCCGAAAAATTAGAATATCATGCAAAAGTTCATTTATTTCAGTAATGCAACTTAAAAGGGGAAACTAATATATGAGATAGACTCATTACATGCAAAACAAGTTAGTTCAAGCCGTGATTTGTCATAATTGTGATGATTATGGCGTACAGCTCATGAAAACCCCAAATCCACAATCTCAGAAAATTAGAATATTGTGAAAAGGTGCAATATTCTAGGCTCAAAGTGTCCCATTCTAATCAGCTAATTAAGCCATAACACCTGCAAAGGGTTCCTGAGCCTTTAAATGGTCTCTCAGTCTGGTTCAGTAGGAATCACAATCATGGAGAAGACTGCTGACCTGACAGTTGTGCAGAAAACCATCATTGACACCCTCCATAAGGAGGGAAAGCCTCAAAAGGTAATTGCAAAAGAAGTTGGATGTTCCCAAAGTGGTGTATCAAAGCACATTAATAGAAAGTTATGTGGAAGGGAAAAGTGTGGAAGAAAAAGGTGCACAAGCAGCAGGGATGACCGCAGCCTGGAGAGGATTGTCAGGAAAAGGCCATTCAAAAGTGTTGGGGACTTTCACAAGGAGTGGACTGAGGCTGCAGTCAGTGCATCAAGAGCCACCACACACAGATGGATCCTGGACATGGACTTCAAATGTCGTATTCCTCTTGTCAAGCTGCTCCTGAACAACAAACAACATCAGAAGCGTCTTACCTGGGCTAAAGAAAAACAGACCTGGTCTGTTCCTCAGTGATCCAAAGTCCTCTTTTCTGATGAGAGCAACTTTTGCATCTCATTTGGAAACCAAGGACCCAGAGTCTGGAGGAAGAATGGAGAGGCACACACTGCAAGATGCTTGAAGTCCAGTGGCGTAGTGTGGGGGGTGCAGGGGGGCCCGGCCGCACCGGGCACAACATCTGGGGGGGCGCGCTCGCACTCGCAGCTCTCTGCCCCTGCCTGGCTCACTCACTCTCTCTCACTGCAGTGCTGGCTGTGCGAATCCGATCCGAGCCGCCGGGTTGCCGCCCACTGTGGAGGGGGGGGTGCCAGGCGTGCGGTGCGGTGTGGAGAGAGAGTGAGGGACTATCTGGGGGAGGGACAGTGCAGCGGCCGGGTGCTTGCCCCGGGTGCTGACAACCCACGCTACGCCACTGTTGAAGTCCAGTGTGAAGTTTCCACAGTCTGTGTTGATTTGGGGAGCCATGTCATCTGCTGGTGTTGGCCCACTGTGCTTCATTAAGTCCAGGGTCAACGCAGCCATCTACCAGGAGATTTTGGAGCACTTCATGCTTCCTTCCGCAGACAAGCTTTATGGGGGATGCTGACTTCATTTTCCAGCAGGACTTGGCACCTGCCCACACTGCCAAAAGCACCAAAACCTGGTTCAATGACCCTGGGATTACTGTGCTTGATTGGCCAGCAAACTCGCCTGACCTGAACCCCATAGAGAATCTATTGGGCATTGCCAAGAGAAAGATGAGAGACATGAGACCGAACAATGCAGAAGAGCTGAAGGCCGCTATTGAAGCATCCTGGTCTTTTATAACACCTCAGCAGTGCCACAGGCTGATAGCTTCCATGCCACGCCGCATTGAGGCAGTAACTGCTGCAAAAGGGGACCAAACCAAGTACTGAGTACATATGCATGCTTATACTTTTCAGAGGTCCGCTATTGTTCTATGTACACTCCTTGTTTTATTGATTGCATGTAATATTCTAGTTTTCTGAGATTGTGGATTTGGGGTTTTCATGAGCTGTACGCCATAATCATCACAATTATGACAAATCACGGCTTGAACTATCTTGCTTTGCATGCCATGAGTCTATCTCATATATTAGTTTCCCCTTTTAAGTTGCATTACTGAAGTAAGTGAAGTTTTGCACGATATTCTAATTTTTCGAGTTTCACCTGTATGAGCTTAGTAGAAGTATAACTAGTCTATATAATATATTGCAATGTGATAGTATTTAGCATTTTTTTTAAATACAGTAATGATAGGGCACGGATTTATTGCAAAAGACAATACATAACTAAGCATATCCTAGACACCCTTGGCTATTATTAAATTGTTAATATATTAATTAAAGTAATATTTAATTATTAATGCAACGGGGAGTGTTTCATTAAAGAAAGGTCATGTCTGCTTAACGGGATTTTCTTTTTTTCTCTGATGTATGAAAAATATACAACTTCAACCTCATTTTTTTGAACATAAACGGAAAAGTGTGTAAGTAGATGAAATTGGACAAATCCAATAATTACAAACAGCATCCTATGTAGAAAATTCACTATGAGAAACAAAAGACTCACACAGGAGTGGCACAGTCACTGTATATCCGTCTGCTGGAGAATCATTTTTTTTTATTCCTCTGTGCACAGCTGAATACAAAGGGGTGGTGGTGGTGTTTGCTTGCATTTGGCTTCCACTTTTTGCCTGCCACTCAAAGGATGATGGCTTCCTCTTGGCTGAATGCCACACCCTTGGTTTCAGTGAACTTTGGTTCTAGATGGTCCCAGAAGTGGGTGAACATAATATAAATCCTTGGTGGAGCAGTGGGCTAATGCCTCCTTAAGTAACACCAGCTGCCTGCAATTAGTGCAGGTTCGCATCCCACCAGGCTCAAGGTTGACTCAGCCTTCCATCCTTCCCAGGTAGGTAAAATGAGGACCCAGATTGTTGGGGGCAATAAGCTGACTTTGTAATAATGCTGCTTGGGGTGTGTGTGTGAAAGCCCTAACAAGCAGGCATATACATAGAATGAAGGCTACTGCTAAGCTTGTAAGCCGCCCTGAGTCTTCGGAGAAGGGCGGGATATAAATGTAATAAAAATAAAAATAAAATAAAATAAAAATAACTAATATTACCATAGTTGTGGTATGGTACAGTTCAATAAATGTAATGAATGGGTTCTTTATGGGTTTTGTTCTGTTTTGTTTTGTTCTCTCTTCTTTAACATGCTTTGCTGTTCGTTCATGGATCTAAAAACAGAACTGTGTGGCTAAGACTCAGAAGCAATGTTATGGGGGCAATATTCCATCTTATGTGAACCGGTTTTTACTAGGTCATTAAGCTTGGCCAATGTTACCTGTGTTCCAGTATTGCTGTTGCTAAAACTTTCTCAAACAAAATTCTCTGGGTGCATGATATCTTAAACTTTAAACAATAAAAATAGAATGCATTTAATAAATCTCTGCATACATAGAAGTTAGAAATATGAATTCTCAGTGATCTTCAGAAGGAATATTCTATTCATTAATCATAAAAATCCATCCTGTTTATTCAAAAGAGACCACAATGAACACCTGAGCTACAGATGACCACCTTTATCCACCAATGCCACATCTCCATTCATTGATGGCAAAGCCTGTATCTAGTTCTTTGTGGAATAAATACAAGGGTGCTTGATAAAAATGACCTATTGCTTAAGGTTTCAGCCAGCCATGCATTCAGCAATAAGGGGTTTCTATTCTACCCTTTTCTATCCAGCCCATTTTCCATTTCCAACCCAAAGTAGATTTTTAATGGCCACAAAGCATGTCCATGTCTCACTTCTTTCTGTTAGGTTGTGTACCTCAGCTTTTGAGAAATGTTATTATAGATTACAGGATACTTCCAAGTCTGCTGACATCATCCTGGCTTGACTCCATAACTCAATAGTAACATAATTTTGCTATCAGAGGCAGTAATTCAAAACTAGAAAACCCTAAATATTGCCTATTAGCAGAAATGTGTTGCAATCTGCATCAGATTCTCAGCCTTTCAGTCCAAGTTCCCATACCTAAACTATGGTTCTTAGATAGCAATGCTCCAATGAAATTGAAGGTTACATTGTAATTGCAAGTGTATTTGATGATGGTAGCTGTTAATACCTAAAATATGTGTACTGTACATACTGTAGTGAATAAGAAGTCATTTTGTGTAAAAGGGTCTCATCATTGTTGACAAATTTTCTTTGCCTCAAATCTTCTATGTTTCTTGTTGCCTTTGATGGCTGCTGAAACTCCAATCCGATATACTATATTTTCTTTCAGTGTTGCTCATGTGTGCAGATATTGACAGCTGCTTTCAATTGGAAGTGAATGGGACAGATGTTAACTTCTGATGAAGTTGAGTTCTGATGAAATCCAGTGACCCTTTTGTTATTTGAGTAATAAAGCATTCTGGTTGTTCCACCTTTGAAGATAAATTTGAAATGGAAGTTTCTTTCCTTCTACATGACTGCATTATTCTTCCTAATGGTTGATTGTCAAAGAAGAGCACTTCACATATAATAGCTGGAATCTAGAGCATTCTAGATTTTATTTTTTCCAAAAAAAATGAGAAGGCGACTTTAATTTGCTTTGACTATCTTACATTTATTGCTTATCCATCAATTATTTATATATTTAAATGCCCACTAGAAATTCCTTTCTCTATCTAGGATAGACCAAATGCCATTAGAGAAAGTTTTGAATACTACTTTCAACTATCATCTAATATGACTGCTGAATTTCTTTTTCCATACATGTTTTCCATTTGGAGATATTGTATTGGCAAGAGTTTAAACTATTATGTGATTGCTATATCTCCAATATTTTATACCTCCACAATCATTTACAGTTACCTGTGATCATCTTCTGCTAACTTCAAAACATTGAGAACCCATGTGCTCACACTTTCTCTGACTGATAGGAGACTGCAAAGACCATCATCATCCAATGGCCCAACTCTTTGCTACCGTCAGTCACAAAATAATGAACATGTTTTCACTACACGCTAAAAGGGAATAAAGTTAGTAGCCCTCCCAGTACGTGTGCATTTATCTGGTAGTTTGAAGAAACAAACAAAAGCAACAACAACAAAATAAAATCAGAGGTTGCTGAATGGGAAAGCTATGTGGGGAAGTCCAGTGTCAAACAGGTAAAGGAAGCCTTGATATTTTCTAAAAGCTTTCAGTTGCCTGCAACCATTACTCTTTTGCATGAAAAAGCACCTGTTGTGTTGAGGTGAGAAAATGCTAGCATGGCTTGGGGCCAGGAGATCTGGCTATCAAAATACACTATAGTACATACAAGGTCTATTAAGTTGTATCACTTCAGAGGAAAATATTACGCTAGCTATGGTTCCAATAAACCATAGCAAAGTCAGAAATACACTGGCTCACCTTCCCAAAATATCAGATGGGAATAATTCTGAAGTAGTTACAATCAGTAGTGGGATTCAGCCAGTTTGCACCACTTTGGTAGTTAATTTTTTGTTGCCCAGGTCCAGAATGGACTTCCAGATGCAGCATCCACACAGAGAACCAGTTGTTCATATATTTGAATCCCACCACTGGTTATAATTGGTGTGAAAGTACTGTTCTTTAGGACTGGCCTTTTTTGCAGTGATTATTCTCAAATACTAAAATACCTTGTATCTTTATTTAGAAAACTGCTTGGGACACAGGGATCATTTCACCCAGTTTTCCCTAATCAAATCTACGTTCAATGTGTTCCAGTCAGAATTTTCAAAATTCCCTGCTAGCAAGGCACTTTTCATAGATATTAGCAAATGTACATCACAATGTCCAAAGAACAAATGTATGAGCCCTAGGTTTTACTTTTAATTATTGTGGTACAATCTAGTGTTCTGTGACACTAGAGTAACCTCTTTGCTTTGATTGATTGAAATGATTACTCCTGGAATGCTGTTCCATTTCAGATATTTTCTGTCTTAACCCTTGAGTTTTTGTTCTTGCAGACAGAACTTTAGCATGTAACAAATTGTACCACACATAACACGACTGTAATCTTGAATTTCTCCCCTGCCATCTCTATGGTTGATAGAGATCACCATCTATTTATGCCCTCTGCCACATCCAGAGTTTGAATACATTTCTGAATGTGTTCCACATGGGGAGTTGCTGCACCAGTTGCCTTCTGGGGAAAATGTTCTGTTTTTTGCCATGTTTGGATGATGCTGTGTTGAAAACCATCTGAACTCCCACATTCGAGCTGTTTACAGAACGCACCTCTGTAATTGCATCACTCTGCAATCTTCCACTAATGTGAATGTCTGCACATGCTCTTTCTAAGTACCAACAATATGCATTAGACTGACTATTGAAAGAACTCTTTGGGTTCCCCTCAGCAGGCTCAGATTTGGCTGAAGCTCCCTAGAAATTTGACATGGCACAGCTAGGAATTAATCTTGGTTGTAATACTGGAACTAGGCCATGTTTGCCAGTTGATTGCCCCCTGAAAAAGGCTTTACGAGCAATATTAGCTTCTGCACACTGTGCTTCTTTACTCTTTTGTGCCTTAGAAATTGGCCCCTTACCCTTATTTTTATTTATTCATTCAATTTCTATAGCTGCCCAATGCAACTAAGTGATTATTTCCTAAGCTACATTTCATTTTCTTTTTTCTTTTTGGCCGTGTTTGCTTCTCTTCACATTTTGGCATGACTTCCAATACCTCATGGAAGACTTTGCTCTTTTTAATGGCTTGATCTAACCCAATAAACATAGAAATCACTAAAGCAAGGTCTTTCTCACTTACAAAGGGCTGACTCTCACATCTCCCAATTGCGGCAGTGGCCTTGTAGCCATTTTTATATGTCCTTCAAGAATGTGTGAAGAACTGTCCTCTGAGTAGTCTGCAGTCAAAACCTCTGCAGAGATAGAGTTGCCTTTGTAATACTAAACCTGCACATTTTTTCTGCCCACTCAAGGACTGGAAAATAGCAACTTTATGTGGCCATCTGAGTGTACCATGAGTTGGAAACCTTTTGTGTTTACCTATATCCTTTCTGAATTGTGGGGCCCTTTCCTCTCTGCTTCAGATGTGGTTGTTTTAAATATTCTCTAGGCTTCCCAAGAGATTTGAAATTGTTGACTCCCTGCTTCCATTTGCTTTCGATTAATATCTGAATTTCTGAAAAAGCTCTTCTTTTTCATGTTCTTTGACAGCTGAAAATTCAAAACAAAACCCAGTCTTAATTACAGAGTTAAAAATAACAGTTAAAAAAAGAACCAAAAGCAAAGAAGAAATAAAAAGATAGATGTGTGCGTGTGCATTTACAGATAATTATGGATATATATGGTCTGAAGGAAAATACAAACATTTAAAATTCATATTCAGTATTTCAATCCAGAGTGAGATTTGTCTAGAATCTAGATCTACCAATTAAGAAAAGTAGTCACCAGATTTGAATAAACTTACCATTCCACAATAGAGTTTTCTTTGTTCTATTAATTTTTCAGTCAAAGCAATTTCCCACGTTTTTCAAACCTGTTGATTCAATGCAGTACAGGTAGTCCTTGACTTATAACTGGTTGCTTAGTGACTGTTCGAAATTACAATGGACCCTGAGAAAGTTTTGGAGTTCTCACTTCTGCCCCCCCCCCCAGATAACACATGAAGGCATTTTGGGCCCTTGACAACTCTTCAGCATTTATGGCAATTTGCAGTGACCTGTGGATATATGACTGTAATGTATGACATTTTTGCTGGGGCTCAGTTACAGTCGTAACTTGAGGACTAGCTATATATTGATTTCACTTTCTGTATTTTGCAAAAGCAAACCTGGTAATTCAATTGAATCTATTTCTTAACTTCCAACAGTGTGTATATTTTATGAAATAACCAATCTCAGAATCCACTATGAAAGTTAACATGGCCAGTGTTGTGAATGTACAGGCTCCAAATTCTGACATTTGCTGTCAGTCAACTTCAAGCCAGTCTGTCTGTATCTAATCCAATCCAATTGGAATAGAGCTGGAAGGGACCTTGGAGGTCTTCTAGTCCAGCCCCCTGCTCAACCAGGAGACTCTACACCATTTCAGAGAGGTGATTGTCCAGTCTCTTCTTTAAAAAACTCTAGTGATGAAGCACCCACAACGTCTGAAGGCAAGTTGTTCCACTGGTTAATTGTTCTCACTGTTAGGAAGTTTCTCCTTAATTCCAGGTTGCTTCTCTCCTTGATTAGTTTCCATCCATTGTTTATTGTCTTGCCTTTTGGTGCTTTGGAAAAGAAATTACCCATACACTGTGTCAGATTCTTCCAGCCTCTTCCTCTTATTGAGGTAAAAAGCATTCTGTTCTTTTAAGAAGAAGGCATAGTTGAACTGAGAAAAAACAGTCTGTCCAATTAGACTCTCTCATTGGAAGAATTACTTAGACTCTTCTCAGGGTGAAAGATCTATATTGGAAGGAGATGGCAAAATTAACTACCTTGATTAGAAGATAATTTAATTAAATTTCTTGTGACTCGGAAACCACGCTTAGATTTCTTACAGGGCAAAGAGAAAAATCAATTTTTGACTTTGTGTTTTGAGGATTAGATTTTATTTGACCAGAGAAATATTGTGGATTTATAATTATATGATTATTCATAATTTACAACATATTATATGTTACACTGAAATTAAGACAAGAATTCCCTATGGAATCAACTGCCAACGGAACTCCGGACTGCCCCCGACCTTCGTTCATTTCGCCGGGACCTAAAAACCTGGCTCTTTGAGCTATCTGGTCTGGACTGAGGGGTTTAATGTTTTTAAATTGTGATTTTAATTTTTGAGGCTAGACTTAATTTAATTTAATTTTAATTTTATATTGTATTGTTTTTAAATTTTGCCTTGTAAACCGCCCTGAGTCCTTTGGGAGTAGGGCGGTATATAAACCGAATAAATAAATACATTATGAGTATTGTTTTTCTTGAATGCTGAGTATTAGTATCTTGTGGTATTTTAAATACTAGAGAAAAGTCAGAGGTAACTGTTTTTATATGTCTATTTGATGTATTTTTTTTGGCTCACTTTTTAGCGTGGTTAGTTCACTTTAGGAGTCGTGGGGGCACAGTGTTTAGAATGCAGTATTGCACACTAATTCTGCTGATTGCCTGGAGTTCAATTCTGACTGGCTCAAGGTTGGCTCTGCCTTCCATTCTTCCGAGGTTGGTAAAAAGAGGCGCCAGATTATTGCGGGGGAGGGGGGGAAATATGATGACATTTGTAAATTGCTTAGAGAGTGCTGTATGAAGTGGTGTATAAGTAAATGCTATTGCTATTGTTCTATTATTCCCTTTCCATTTTTGTCTGATTTGGAAATTTAATAAATATATTTTAAAATAATCATTTCTTTAAAAAAAGGAAGAGCAACTTGCAGTTACAGAGCCACAACTACATAATTTTTTTCCACAGCAAGCCCTCCATTATTAAACTGAACCTAGATCAGTAAGGCAAGAATGGTGAAGTAAGTACTATTAGTCATGAAAAAACTGTGAGTGCACTAGCCCTCATTTCCATAGCTGTAATGTATTTACCTTAATTCATTCACCAAGCTCAGTAATTTCAATTAAAAACCATCTCAAAACAGACTTCTGGTAGCTTCAGGAATTACTGACTCACAGAACACTTTGTAGCCCAAGAACATATTTAGAGGGTAATGATTTAATTGATAGTTGAGTATGCAGGCAAAATCTACACACACATTCTTCATTTCCTTAATTATATCTTTTCAGCAGGGCTTGCAAGCTCTTATTAATTGGGCTTCAGACTGTAATTGTACAACTGATGGCATTTTAGGTGATGTGCAAAGTCGGCCTACGCTGGTTGCCCTGGAATGCATATACAAAACACAAAAATGTGTTGCTAGAAAAAAGAATTCCAAGCATTTAAGTCACAGGAAAGGAAAAACACAGCGCCCATAAGCAACTCCAGGCACTCCAGGGTTTTCATCACCAATATTCAAAATCCCAGAGTTTAAAAGCATGCAATTTTTAAAATTCTCTTTTGCCGCACTGAATAATGAAAAAAAAAAGTTATAACCCTTCCGATTAGCTTTAACACCTAAAAATTTTTATTTAAATGTTTAATCAGCCAGCAGGGGAGAGTATTGAATAACCAGAGTGGCCCTCCTCTCTCTAAGCAACCATGAGATCTACAAGCTGAATGGTATCCAAACTAACAAAAATGAACAGTGGCCGTGTCTGACACAAGTCAAAATAGATTTGTCTTCAAAGTACAGTGCAAATTGTTCATTGTACAGCTCTAATTATTCTGTCACCTTATATGTCACAAAGTACAGAGGAGCAACATCAAGCTCTTAAGTACCGTGTTTCCCCGAAAATAAGACCTTATATTATTTTTTGCTCCAAAAGATGCATTAGGGCTTATTCTCCAATTAGGTCTTATTTTGGGGGAAATACGGTATTAAATGCATCTGTCTGGCTGACGATCTTAACTGGGGCTTATTTTGGGGGTGGGCCTTATATTACGAGCATCCTGAAAAATCATGTTAGGACTTATTTTCTGGTTGGGTCTTATTTTCAAGGAAACACGGTATTGGTGCAGTATAGCTAAGCAATCAAGCCTGCTCCCATTTCCATGGAGTACAAGTCCAGACGGATGGTCAAATGTGATCTATCTTGAGGCTTTTTCCATTTGCACCTCAGCTGATGCCCCTTTCATCATATCACTCTCTAGTAAACCATGGGACAAGTTTTGTCTTGTCTGTATTTTTGACTTTGTCCTATATTGTGAATTGCCTGGAGTCAGCTTGGAATCAGGCGGTGATTGAATTGAATTGAACTGGTATCATGAAAGAAAAAAGAGTGCTCAGGAATTAAGAGTACTAAAATAACTCAGGTTAGCTTCATACACGTGGATCTCAGCAGGCAACACTTCGTTTAGCGAGCAAAGTTACAATGCCACTGAAAGAAAGTGACTCGTGACCTGTTTTCACACTTGTAACTGTTGCAGCATCTTCATGGTCACATGATCAAAATTCAAGTGCTTGGCAACTGACTCATATTTATGATGGTTGCCGTGTCCTGGGGTCACACGATAACCTTTTGCGACCTTATGACAAGCCAAGTCAATGGCAAAGCCAGATTCACTTAACAACTGTGTTACTAATTTAACAACTGCAGTGATTCACCTAACAACTATGGCAAGGAAGGTCATAAAATGGGGCAAAAATCACTTAACTGTCTTGCTTAGCAACAGAAATGTTGGGCTTAATTGTGATCGTAAGTCGAGGACTACCTGTATTGCACTATTTAGCCAGGGAATCAACATTATCACCAGTGCTATCAAGATGCATTTAGGAAGCATCTATAGAACTTCCAGCCTAAGCAGGACTCAGTGACTTACTGCAGTGTGTCCAGGGTCATCATGGAAGACATGAATTCCTGACTGGCCAATCTCAGTAGAGATTATTAGGTAGCAAGGTGTCTTGTTCACTAAAAATCCCTAATTTACCCTGGCCAATAATATAATAAGTACTCAAAATTGGCTGGATGGAACATCTGATCAGACAGCTGAATTTTCTGTAGACCATAGTTACTCAACCTCACCATCTCTAATTCTAGTCTATTAGAACAGTATAACTTAGTGGATAAAACCTGGAGAGATGACTCCAACTCCAGCCTCTTGTGATGTACTGGACTGCGGTCACTATTATTTGTTCTCAGGAAATAAAATGAGGAGAGAAAGCTGTGGGGTTAACATGGGACTTAGAAGCATTCTTGAAAATAAAATTGAAGGTACAGGATTCAGCTTGTCCTTTTTTTAAATAAAGAAAAGAATCTTACTTTGACAAGTTCTAAGGGAAACAACCCCCTTCATGGATTACTGCCTTCTCGTGGTGAAGGGGCTTGTGTAATTCAATGAAGCTATGAGCTATGCTGTGCAGGGCCACCCAAGACGGAAAGGTCATAGCAGAGAGTTCTGACAAAACGTGATCCACTGGAGAAGGAAAGGGCAACCCACTCCAGTATCTTTGCCATGAAAACCCTATGGACAGTACCAAAAGGCAAAACGATATGACGCTGGAAGATGAGCCCCTCAGGTCGGAAGGCATACAATATGCTACTGGGGAAGAGCAGAGGGCTAGTACTAGTAGCGCCAGAAAGAATGAAGCGACTGGGCCAAAGCCGAAAGGACACTCAGCTGTGGATGCGTCTGGTGGTGAAAGGAAAGTCCGATGCTGTAAAGATTTTTTCTCCATAGGAACGTGGAATGCAAGATCCATGAATCAAGGAAAGCTGGACGTGGTCAAACAAGAGATGACAAGACTGAACATCAACATCTTAGGTATCAGCGAACTAAAATGGACAGGAATGGGTGAATTTAATTCAGATGACCATCAGGTATACTACTGCAGGCAAGAATCCCTCAGAAGAAATGGAGTAGCCTTCATAGTCAATAAAAGAGTAGGAAAAGCAATACTGGGATACAGTCCTCAAAATGACAGAATGATCTCAGTTCGAATCCAAGGCAAACCATTCAATATCACAGTAGTCCAAGTCTATGCCCCAACCACCAGTGCTGAAGAGGATGAAATTGATCTATGAATTTCTATGAATTTCTATGAAGCTATGAAGCCCTACAGCACCTTATAGAACTAACACCTTATTTTTTTTTAATTCCATTTATATCCGGCCCTTCTCCTTAGACTCAGGGCGGCTTACAAGCTTAGCAGTAGCCTTCATTCTATGTATATGCCTGCTTATTAGGGCTTTCACACGCACCCCAAGCGGCATTATTACAAAGTCAGCTTAATTGCCCCCAACAATCTGGGTCCTCATTTTACCTACCTCGGAAGGATGGAAGGCTGAGTCAACCTTGAGCCTGGTGGGATGCGAACCTGCACTAATTGCAGGCAGCTGGTGTTACTTAAGGAGGCATCAGCCCACTGCTCCACCAAGGCTCTTATCATCATGGGGGATTGGAATGCTAAAGTAGGAAGCCAAAAGATAACTGGAATAACAGGCAAGTTTGGCCTTGGAGTACAAAATGAAGCAGGGCACAAGCTGATAATTTTGTCAAGAGAATACGATGGTCATAGCAAACACTCTTTTCCAACAACCCAAGAGATGGCTCTACACATGGACATCACCAGACGGTCAACACAGAAATCAGATTGACTATATGCTCTGCAGCCAAAGATGGAGAAGCTCTATACAGTCAGTAAAAACAAGACCTGGAGCTGACTGTGGCTCAGACCATGAGCTTCTCATTGCAAAGTTTAGGCTTAAACTGAAGAAAGTAGGGAAAAGCACTAGGCCACTCAGGTATGAATTAAATCATATCCCTGTTGAATATACAGTAGAGGTGACAAATAGATTTAAGGAATTAGATCTGATAGACAGAGTGCCTGAAGAACTATGGACAGAGGTTCGCAACATTGTACAAGAGGTAGCAACTAAAACCATCCCAAAGAAAAAGAAATGCAAGAAAGCAAAATGGCTGTCTGAGGAAGCTTTGCAAATAGCTGAGGAAGGAGGGAAGCAAAAGGCAAGGGAGAAAAAGAAAGATATGCCCAATTGAATGCAGAATTCCAGAGAATAGCTAGAAGAGATAAGAATGCCTTCTTAAATGATCAGTGCAAAGAAATAGAAGAAAACAATAGAATAGGGAGGACCAGAGATCTTTTCAAGAAAATTGGAGAGATGAAGGGAAGGTTTCATGCAAAAATGGGCATGATAAAGGACCAAAATGGCAGGGACCTAACAGAGGCAGAAGAGATAAAGAAGAGGTGGCAAAATTACACAGAATAACTATACAAGAACAAGCTTAATGTCCCTGATAACCACAATGAGGTGGTCACTGACCTCGAGCCAGACATCCTAGAATGTGAAGTGAAGTTGGCCTTAGAAAAACTGAGCAACAACAAAGCTAGTGGAGGTGACAGTATTCCAGCTGAGCTATTCAAAATCTTAAAAGATGATGCAGTAAAAGTGCTACACTCAATTTGCCAGCAAATTTGGAAAACTCAACAGTGGCCACAGGATTGGAAAAGGTCAGTTTACATTCCAATTCCAAAGAAAGGCAGTACCAAAGAATGTTCAAACTATCGCACCATTGCACTCATTTCACATGCTAGTAAAGTTATGCTTAAAATCCTACAAGCTAGACTTCAGCAGTATGTGGATCGAGAACTACCAGAAGTGCAGGCAGGATTTCGAAGAGGCAGAGGAACTAGAGATCAAATTGCCAACATACGCTGGATAATGGAGAAAGCTAGAGAGTTCCATAAAATCATCTACTTCTGCTTCATTAACTATGCTAAAGCCTTTGATTGTGTGGATCATAACAAACTGTGGCAAGTTCTTAAAGAGATGGGAGTACCAGAACATCTTATTTGTCTGTTGAGAAACCTATATGCGGGCCAAGAAGCAACAGTAAGAACTGGACACGGAACCACTGATTGGTTCAAAATTGGGAAAGGAGTCCGACAAGGCTGTATACTGTCGCCTTGCCTATTTAACTTATATGCAGAGCACATCATGAGAAAGGCAGGGCTAGATGAATCAAAAGTTGGAATTAAGATTACCGGAAGAAATATCAACAACCTAAGATATGCAGATGATACCACTCTAATGGCAGAAAGTGAAGAAGAACTAAAGAGCCTTGTGTTACGTGTGAAGAAGGACAGTGCAAAACTTGGGTTGAAACTTAACATTAAGAAAACCAAGATCATGGCATCCAGCCCTCTCAATTCCTGGCAAATAGATGGGGAAGAAATGGAGGTAGTGACAGATTTTTTTTCCTGGGCTCCAAGATCACTGCAGATGGTGACTGTAGCCAAGAAATTAAAAGACGCTTGCTCCTGGGGAGGAAAGCCATGGCAAATCTAGACAGCACACTAAAAAGCAGAGACATCACCCTGTCAACAAAAGTGCGTATAGTCAAAGCTATGGTCTCCCCAGTTGCAATGTATGGCAGTGAAAGCTGGACCATAAGAAAGGCTGAGCGCCAAAGAATTGAGGCCTTTGAACTATGGTGCTGGAGAAGACTCCTGCGAGTCCCTTGGACTGCCAGGCGATCAAACCGGTCAGTCCTAGAGGAGATCAACCCTGACTGCTCTTTAGAAGGCCAGATCCTGAAGATAAAACTCAAATACTTTGGCCACCTAATGAGAAGGAAGGACTCACTGGAGAAGAGCCTAATGATGGGAAAGGTTGAGGACAAGAGAAGAAGGGGACGACAGAGAATGAGGTGGCTGGATGGAGTCACTGAAGCAGTAGGCGTGAGCTTAAATGGACTCCAGAAGATGGTAGAGGACAGGAAGGCCTGGAGGAACGTTGTCCATAGGGTCGCGATGGGTCAGACACGACTTCGCAGCTAACAACAACAACAAGGGAAACAACTGTAAGCATGGTGTCTGTCTGTCTGTCTGTCTGTCTGTCTGTCTGTCTGTCTATCTATCTATCTATCTATCTATCTATCTATCTATCTATCTATCTATCTATCTATCTATCCATCCACCCTAAATGTTTTATGCCGGACAGAAAAACATCCTTATTTTGAGAAAAGCCTAAAGGATTTGTATCTTTTTCTGGATTTATATGACAGTTCTCCTTTGCTGAGTTAGAATCCTTAAAAATATGCATTTATGTTGCACTTAACAAATGATATATGAATGCCTATACATGCGCCAAATCACATTTTATTGTTCAAATTTGGATTTCTAAAGACTTCTGCAATACACAACTGATAAATCCTATCAAACCTAAAGACACAGATGCCTTATATAGCCAAGATATCTTTCTAATCTGTTATTTCTCTATTAGCTAGAAGAAAATGTGCTTTTTCAAGAGGCAACTGGACTGGATGGTGGGGAATGGAAGGATTTATATTCCTTGCAGGCAGAAAGAACAGAAGTGACTAGCTGTCTGCAAGGAATATACATCCTTCAATTCCCCACCATCCATTCAGAGCAGAAGAAACCTCTTGGATGAGAAGCAAAATGTCTTAAAAGGAAAAAAAGAAAGTCCAGTTGCCTCTTGGAAAATTCCACTATAAGTAAAGTCATCTGACCTTGATTTCATCTTTTGAAACCAGTGGAATTTTCTCAGATTTATAAACATACTTCTAGTTGCAAAATATTAGAAGTTTCCAACTTTTGTCATTTAAAGTCTGTGACCTTCTCAGTGACTCTTTGAATGAAATGGAGGCTTGTGGTTTAATTAAATTGAAAGTGGCAAACACTTCTATATATAGTCTCTAGATTGTACATCACTATGCTAAAAGGGCAAATCAGGAAAAAGACAGAGACAGAAGAGATTCTAAATGTTTCCTGAAATTCAATTTTTCCCCTCACTAAGCTATGGACAAAATAGTTTGACATGCATTTCTTGCATAACTCGACGCAAGAAGCCAAACACAGCTATAATTAATAGTTTACAAGATGCTTGATCATCTTATTTTTGTATTCTTAGGAAGATGGCAAGACCAACAGATAAATACCTTAATAGGGATTTTTAGTAGATGGACATTGCATTAGTTTGATGGAGCTTCAAAATTCATATGGTTGATTAGTTGCACTTAGTGTACTGGTTCACTAGAAGCCAATGTGCTGGAGTATTGGACGGCTGACCAAGACAGGAAAAACCTAGTTTCTAATACCTACTTTGCTTCTGAGGCCATAGAGCAGGACTGATAAACCTCTAGTGCTGGATATACTGTAGGTCCCATATCCCTCACTACTGGCTATGTTACAAGGGCAGATAGAAATCTGACTTAAAATTTCTGTAAGGCCACATGTTATTTGCCCGGACAGGGAACAAGGCTCATTGTTCTATCACAGCTTATCTTGCTGTGAAATGGGAAGAAGAAACCTCCAGTCTGTTGACTGGATATGGTCAAAACAGTGAAGACAGCAACCATAAGAAGGTGATCAAAGCTCTTTGATAAGGTGATCAAAGCTCTGTTTCTTTTGTGCAATTAAACAGGACTATTATTTATTTACTGATTTTCACATTCTTAGTATTTTTAGTACCTCTTCCTATAATTTGGAAGTCTAAATGGAAGAAATTCAGTAAAGCATCTGGTGTTCCAGTCCTCTATCATCTGTCTGCTCCATTCCTGTGAGAGAACTTATATTTCTAAGAGGAACATCCAAAATTCACTTTGGGTATTATTGCTATTATGGTTACCAGTAAATATAACAGAATACTTTAATAACAGGTTGAATAGGCCTCAATAATTGTGGTAACTACTCACGAACAAGAGAATGATAACAAACAAAATAAATATTTCAGTGTTTTGTGTATCAATTTAACCTTATAGCTAAACTATAAAAACATTTGTTTGGGTTTGGTTTGGTATACTGCATGATTCCTGCCTATTGGCTTATAAACTATAATAATGGAAACAAACTTGGCCAATAATTGGTTAATACTTCCAATTATTGGATGTGGCATTTATGAACTGCTAGGTGCTCCAGAAATTAGTTGTGCTAAATTAGAATATTAAGCTTCACTTAGGTATGTTCAGAAATATCACTTTGAAAAAAAATAGAGAGAGAGAGAGAGCCAGAAAAAAAAGAATCACTGGACTATTTATGCAGAATACATGAAATGTCATTATGAATATATTGCAAAATGTCATTACAATTTGCAATATAAATGACAATAAAATGGCATTTAACTGAGTCTACAACCTTTACACTTCTTTGACTTGGGGATGAGTCTGGAATCTCTTGTAACTTTTTTCTTTTCCTCTTTTAATAGAAATAAATTAGGCATTGACAAACGACTTAGGCTGGAGATAGCAGGAAGCGATTTCACATTCATAATTAGATAGAGAAATATAATTAAATCCTTATATTTTATCTCAGCATCAAATGGCTTATAGATGTTGTTACTGTCAAGCCATAAAGTGTAAGGTGAAGATCAAACTATATCTGGATGCTTTCAATCTGGAGATCACATTAAATAATGTTACAATTAAAAACTGCAAATCTATGGCTACGGAAAAGAAGTTTTATATAGTATCAGGCAAAATTTTAGTCAGATAGATGAGGGAATGTCTCTTCTTGTGTAATACAAATGGCTCCTGTAAACCGCAATTTTTCTTTTTTAATTGCAGACTACAGGAACCATTTGAGCTTCAGTTTGAGATGCAGACAACACAGACTCATCCCCAACAGCCTGCACCTGTGTTCAACAGTGAAGGGACACAGGGCAGAAAACATCCTGCAGAAAGCACAGCTCAACAACAGTCCTTTCAGCAGTTCCAAGAAGGCTACACACCCATTTGCACTACTCAGGTGACGCTGAAGACACAGACAAACCTGCAAGTGACCTCAACGACTCTCTAAAAGAATGCAAAAAAGTTCTTGGATCAGAAGTGAAACATCTTCAAAGAAAAACAAGGAAGTCCAGTTGCCTCTTGAAACAGCACCTTTGGGACAACCATGACCTGGATGACTGAGAATCTCCATAGACATATTGCAAAGTTTGAACCAAAATGGATTAACTAAAGTACATGCAGTTTTGTAAGGCTAATATTAACCCTGAGAGTTCTGTTTCTATAATCTGATTTGTCCCATATGAAATCCGTAGCTCTAAAAGCTATCAGCAAATATTTCTTATTGGTGTTAATAATTCAGATAGGTAGGTAACTTGGAGTTCTACAACATGTTGAGATTACAGGTTTTATAAATCATACAATTAGTCATGCTTGATGAGGAAATCCCCAAATATAGAGAAACTATGCTGCCTGTCCTTGCACATTAACTACTATGGTTTTTTAATGATAACTGAGCAATTCAGAAAAAATCCCTTGGAAGACAATACTATACAACATGTCTTCCTATGTCATCCATCATAGGAATTTTGCACAACTCATTCTATATTATAAAAGATATTTATAGTTTAATTTGGTAAATGTTTACTCAGAGGATAGTCTGAGTGAATTGGTAGGTTAAATGCAAAACAAAGCATAATTAAAAAAAGCCAGTTTGGTGCAGCAGTTAAGACTTAAAACCAGGAGGCTGGGAGTGCTAGTCCTACTTTAGGCACAAAGGGAGCAGGGTGACTGTGGGCCAATCATTCTCTCTCAGTTCTAGGAAGGAGGCAACTTCCAGAAAGTCTGGCCAAGAAAATGGTAGGAATTTGTCCTGGCAGCCATCAGGAGTCCAAAACCTGAAGAAAGGAATGGGAAAGGAAAAGGCAAAGGGGAAGGGGGGCTTCCGGTTTGTCACGCAGCCGCTATGGATGGCTGGGAGACTTGCTCTCTCTCCCCGTCCAGTTTTGCATCACTGGGGGGCCCTGAAGAGGGCCGAAAGTCACCCTGAAGAGGCGACCAGCAAGGACGGGTGCTCGCTGGATTGCGGGAGAGCTGCAACTCTCCTGTTAGACCTGACGATCCCGCCAAACTGGCGGATGAAAGGACCCGCCATTATGGCTCGTCCCTAGGCTGTGAACAGCTGAAGTCACATTTTCCACCAGGAAACTCTTAAAGCAGCATGGAAGAGATTGGGTGAGATTTACCTCTTTTACACCCTAATTACTTTCTGTACCTCCTTAAGATGCTAAGCATTTCCCCCCCCACCGCGGCGAGGGAAGGGGGATTTTTCCCCTCCCTCCAGAAAGAGCGGCAACTAAATACCCATGACATAGAAGATGATTTGGCAAAGGAAAAAAGCCAGAATAAGACTCAAGAAGAATGGAGTTTCGACCATCTTATTGAAATCTGAAACAGAATTTACTTAAATTGATAAGATGTGTATGTTGAATACAAGACATTGTTATGAACTGAGATAAAGAAAAAAAAATTGGTCATTAAAATTTAGCAGTATAAACATTAATAGTTAATTTGAATATTGATTTGTGCATAAAGGTCATGTAAAGGTGAATAATGTAGACAAGCTAAAAACCTATTGTTGAAAGTAATAAATAAGTCTATATGGAATGTTAAAAATGAAAATTATCAGTTTAAGCAAGAGATAGCAGATACAAAGAGGAGAGGAAGTATTAAATATTGAAATAAAAAGAAATTTTGATTACTACTTAAAAAACCCCCTGAAAATTAGCAAAAAGGATATCATATTGTATCCTTAATTTGTTGACATAGAGGGTGAGAAGTTAAGTAAATGGGATGTGTATTTTGAATATTAGATTTTGTGTGGATTGGTGATAGATGAATTGGGAGTATATTAAAAATCTTGGGAATAATAAATATCAAACATTAAATCTAAATGTTAGTGGAAATTAAAATTAAAAAATCTATTAGGTCATTGATTGTCTAAAAGATTATGTTAAAACTATTAGAATATGTGTAAACTAAAAACTATGGATATATGTAAGAAAGTTATTTTCTATGTGATTGATAGGATGAAACTTGTCTTTAAATCTACAAATAGACAGTATATATGAAGGGAAAGAGAGGAAATGTTTATGGTAGCAATTTGAAATCTGTACTAATGATGTCTGTATGTAATTGAATTACTGCTACCCAGCTAACACTTTGCTTTTCAAATATGTGAATGTAATATTAGAAAATTAATAAAATTTGTTTTTAAAAAAGGGAAGGGGAAGAAAGGAAAGTACCCTAAAGTAGCATTTTTCAGTCTGAATGCAATGCAATAACTTCTCAGTAAAAGAAATCTGTATGACTTTGCTGAGAATTCACTTTAGTTGTTCACAATACATCTTCTTCTATACAGGACCACACTTGCTGAGCATATCTAATAATTTACCTAAGTGATATGTCAAACATGAACAGGAAGTCAATCTTACTCATTTAAACAAGAAAATAATATTCTGTCACTTTGAGAAATTACATTCAAATGAAATATGGTGGGTAAATCAAATCACAATACTGCCCTTAAATTGCTCATTGGTGCTTAAGAAAATACGATTTAACTCTGCAGAAACAGCATTTTATCTTGCCAATTTTCGTTTCACTATGCAATCATCATTTATTTGTTACATTGTCCTCTCCTAGCTGAATAACACATGTGCTTATTTTGCTTCCCTCATTAATTTGTGCTTTTGCATTAGAGAAAATTACCCCCACACACAGGAATCAAGGAGCAAGTATTAAAACATTGAATATAAGCTTTTTAAATATCCACATCAACTTTAATACATTAATACAAAATAGGCATAAATTACAATGGCACAACATCATTTTTTTTATTAAGAACAGAATTGCTTATACAGACTAGATCTATATAAATAAAATCACCATACATTTTCATCGTATTTATAAGAACATTATACTGTTTATAAAATTAAGAAATGTAATTTTCATCCCTCAAATTGTTACTGTAAATGAATCATGCATTACTTTTACTGAACAAAGAGAAAAAAGTCCACCAAGTTGACAAAGCCCTGACAAGGATGTAACTTTATGCTCCAAAATTAGACATTAAACATAGATGTACAAGGTCTACTAACAGAACAGTAAAGATCAAAGTATAGTACAATGGCAGTATGTCATAAACACAAAGTCATATTAAAAATAACAGGACCTCTGCTTATGTACCTTTGGAGACAGATAGTAAATAAAAGTGAAAGATGAGTATCCAGCATGCAACTGAATAAAACATTCCAGTTTGATAATGAGTGTATACAGTGGACTATTTATGAGAAGTGCAGATACTAGACCATGTGCTTGCAATCATTTGATAAACTGCTCGAGCCCTCCCTCCTTCCAACTTCTCCAGAGGGTTCTGATCAAAGCTTGCTGAGCAGTACAATTACTACTATTTTCAGCGTGATAAAAAATCACCAGTTTCTCAAATGGCTGCAAACACAACGGGAACACATTTCCATATGGTAAATGGCCACCTGTAGTCACTCTGTTTTGATCAAAGAAAAACAGGAAAAGAAACACAAGAATCCAAATGTTATACAGCCCATCATCTAGAAAACCCTGAACTGTAAGAAGTTAAGTTACTCATTTAGCAGTTGAGGTGATCCTCCGGGTTGTTATCCTTTCTGAATGTGGTCCCATCATCATCTTTTTATTTTGCATAATTTTCCTTCAAGGTAATTGAGGCCCTTTGGAAGAATTCCAGGACCCCTGATGTACTTTCACCCACTTTCCTTGCCCAATCTACTGCATTACAAGCCACCTTTTAATGCAGTGCTTGAACATAATCTTAATGATATGTGCAGATGCATTTATATCAGTTAGCCTTGTTAACTTTTCAGAGAGAATAATGTTGATTTCCACATTGCTGAGCACTATTTAATGACGGTGGAAATCAAAGTGACATAGATCTTAGGGTCCTCCTCTCTTGTGTTAATACATTTTTTAAAAAAAAGAATAGGACAAGCATATGGACTTTATGATATAATCATTTTTCCATTACAATTTCATTCAAATGCCCTTATTTGTTCATAGGTTCCATAATTTTATCGTAAGTTGCTCTATCCATATGAAATAATACTGTGATATATCAAGAATAATTTTAAAATGTGTTTTCCATCTTTTTGCTGTTAATATCAAGAATGGAAACATACTGTATTGCTAAAATAACCACAAAGAGAAAAAAGCCCTAAAATAGGTTTTCCACTAATTTCTTCAACTATTTTCCCTATTTAGGGTTATTTTGGTTTACTTTTCTACAAGTGCTATTTGAAAAATCACTTACTGGATACCTCCTTAATGGTATAATTCAAAATTTAAAGGAATTTATATAGTGTACTTCTGTATGATTGTCTGTTTCCATATTTTCTTATTATTTTTGGAAGAGATTGGTAACCCAAATATGAATCTGAAAAGATGACGGCAAAGAACTGAAATTCATCATTTCTTTTTAAAGATTAGATTAAAAGTAATATTATTCAATGAACAAAAATTGCCTCTTCAGTGATTACGAATATCCAGAGGCATTAGAGGCAATCTTAGGGAGTAACCGAATGTACACTGCAACATCCCACAAGCTTCTGCCCCAATATTTATGTGTGCAATGTTGCGATGCGAGAATCAAAGGGCGGAGTTTGAATTATAATGTTGCAGTGCACATTTTGTCATTTTAGCATCATTGGGATTATGATACCTATGAGTGGCTTTAAATCTTTAGCACAAATGAACTTGTTTTTTGCAGAACATCAAATCTAAATCCAGCTCCTTGTTACTCTATTTCTACTAACAGCTATTTGAATTTAAGGCAATAATATTTGCTGAGGGTGATAATTATCACGGAGAGTAACTTGTTAGCTTGATAGGTATCTTCTTCAGTAATGCTTCAGACAATGTGCTGTTTGTTTCAAGTAGCACAAACTCGTCTCATTCCTACATCTGAAATTTATGTTGGAGTTCTACATGTAGGAACAAAGTCAATGACAGAAGTCAGGAAAGATGTTAAAAACTTCAAGACTGGGGTGCAGGTGTAAAGAGGAACTTGAGATATACAACAAAACTATATGATCACGCAATGCATATAATTAATTTGAAGGTACTATTAAAAGATTTGTTTTGTTTGCATTTATATTATATGGTATTTCATTATGTGTTATTCAGGTAGTCCCCTCCCCAAATGACAAACTACTAAAATAAAACTAATTTCATTGTAATTGCCAGGAAACTATTTTATTCTCTGATTCAAAAAAAGAGGGCAGGAAGTGACAATTCTTTACAAGGTTTCTTGTTTCATTCTTTTTAACTACTATTATGCTGGTTTAGTGTAATTGGAAGCAAGCCTAACCGCATATTTTTCTCTTAAACCATTTTTAATACAACAAAGAGAATATACAGTAGAATCCTCAATTTAATGAAGCAGTTCTGGATGAAAGAGACTCAATTTCTTCTATTAACTCAGAAATCTGTTAAATCAAGACAAGTTAAACTGATGTTTTACTATATATAATTATATAGTAGAGTATAGTTATATTAATCTGGTATTACAGAAAAATGAAAGAAAAAAGGAAAGCTCTGAGATATGTATCATAAAATATATCTCCCAGATTGAGCAAACTGCTCAAAAGTCCCTTTTTTGTTCCCTTTGTTTTATTTTCCTATATTTATGTCTGTCTGTCTGTCTCTCTGTATACAGATTGGATTTATGGATTGTTCTAGGTTCAGCCCATTTGGTTGGAGATTTAAATGGAATAATTTGGATAATACTTGCAGCAGAATACCTTCAGAAGAATTTTGTCATTTCCAGTTCTAAATTGCCACCTTTAATAACAAAGTAATCCGACTAGATCCCATGTGTTCCTTTAAATCTGGCATGGAATGTTTAGATATACTCAAATCGTAAGCCCCTTCTAGAAGGTTTAGATGTACTCAGTCTTCAAAAACTGTACCATATTTACCAGATGGCAACACAGACATGCATGACGCTATACAGCAAGGAGATGGCAGCATCAGTGCAGATATGTATGTGTGAGTATGTGTGTATATATAACCATAACATGGCATGGGAACAGGTTGTCTGTAGGACTGCTTCTCCCTGGTTATATCTATCCATCAAGTCACCAGGCAAAGTATTTAATGGATACCGTCTATTATGGTGCCAGCTCTGTTGTGATTTTGGAACATTATGTCACTTGGAGTATTATGTTACTCGGAGAGATGCCTCCCAGAATTTTTTCCCAGCAGCCTTGGGAAAACAGGGACTATGCAAAATGTTATATTTACATATAATGTTGGCCTATTCTCTTACAATCTTTATGTTTATATTTAATTGTTTTTAATGGTTGCTTACAGATATGTTTATAACTGTAACTGTTTTATTGTATACCGCCCAGTATCACATTTCTGAGGTTGGCAGCTATATAAATTTGATGAACAAATAAGCATCCGCAATCACCCACAGAGCCATCTGGAAAATAGTTTTAAATGGCTGATTACGCCCTAGTCTTCAGGAGCTGAAGTAGCATGAAATATGCATGATTGTCTGTGTATGGACATGCAAGTACAGGTCTGGAGATCATTTGTTCTACAAAATTGATTTGTTAAATGACAACTTAACATGGAACCAAAAATGGGATATTTAGCCTATGATCTTTAGAGATGAGACTGTATCCTCAGGAGCAGAACACTTCGCAATGTTGCATTTCTTTTGATTCTTTTCTTTGTTATGCATGTGATGGTATGAATCGGTGATATAAGACTTTCTCAACACTGGTTTACAAATCTGATTAACCAAACCACATAACTCCAGAGTATTAAAAAAATACTGTAATCAAGATGTCTTGGTCTACATCAGCTTCCCTAATCCAGGTCCTCAATTCCCATAATGGCCATGCTGGTTGAAGAATTTTCAACGTGTCTGAAAGATATCAGATTGGGGAAGACTCATTTTCCATTAGGAACTCGTCAATCATTCCACTTTTTGATTGACAGTAATCTTGCATACAGTACAGTGTAAAAAAAAGTGCTTAAGAGATTTGTTGCAGGCTGCAGGTTACTACTGTTAAGTAGCAATGTTTTCTTCACAATCTACTAGCTGAATTAATGTTAATTTGACCTCTCCCAGAGGATGAGGGCTTGAACATCAGATTTTTCAACCCTTTAAGGCAATGTTACAATGAAAATGGAAGTTCAACCAACCAAAGACAGTGACAATAGCTACAGATAATCAAAATGTTTTTCTTTTTTCTTTTGTTCCAACACATATTTAATGAAAAAACAAAGTTTATAAGCTTGTTTGCAGAAGGCTGTGAAAGCTGTAAGGGATGGTTTACTATATGGTATTATTTCTTCAATTATGCCTCTTTAAATAATATTTGTTTTTATTGTCATGTTTTATCTAAACATGAATTGAAGCATTCCACAAAATCCACAAACTTCTTGTCTACGATGTGATACATTTAAAGTTGATTCATGTAATTATTCATAGTGCCTCAGTAAAAATGGAAAGGTTTGTGAAATGTTTGAAGCTAGAGGAAAATACATTTTAGTTTGTGAGTGGCTGGGTGGAGAATGAATAAAACTTTTTATTAAAGCAAATTTTGTAGCTGTATAATCAATTTGTTTTGAAAATATAACATGATATATGGCCTGATTTGGATTACATTGGAAAGCGATTGATCTGTAAATTTAAAAGTATATTTGGTGTGTGCTTTTGTCACAAAACCTCTATTTAGTAGGAATGTATTTATTTTAGTAGGAATAATTTATCATTTCAATTTATAATTTACAAAAATATAGTCATGTTCTTAAAATAGAATTTAATGTATAGAATTCAGGACTCTCTACCTTTTAGTAAAGAAGTAGACAATGCTATTTAGTTCCTCTGTGCTATTGTATACATGTAAAGAAGGGTTCAAATCCTTCCTTTGCTTTGGGAAAGGTGGCAGAAATGCACCCTTCACTTCAAGATAATAACTTTAATGATACTGGAGAAAGGCTTCTCATTCTATAGATTTTTACAGGGTGCTTTTAGGATGCAATATTAAATACATTTATGACTATAAACTCTTATTCCCAATTTTTCAATGGGGAAAAATAATCAGAAAAATATCTAGGAAAATACTCCTTCCCTTGCTCTAAACATCTGGTTGACCATGCAACCACCCCTAACAATTGTTACAATTAATTATAATTTTGTATTGTATATAAATTACAATATAATTATAAATATCCATGCTGTTACCAAGACAGCTACAAGGACATTTCAAGCTTGACACAAACGAAATGTTATAAATTGAGTCTTATTTTCTGAGTTTTTTGTGTGCCTACCGGCAGGCAGTTCATCCTGATTGTTGAATGGAGCTAGAGTTCAGTTTGTGGAAACTTCTAGATCATTTATTACATGATAATTCATAGACCGTAAATTTGAAGAGCTGTTTATCAATAGTATGACATCTAAAGAAATGAAAAGTGGGATGCGGCAAGATCATATTTATGATAATAACCATAATAAAAATAGGATTTTGATAAATTTCCAAATGTATATCAAAATGGATTATCCTCTTGACTAAGACAATGTGACTTATTACGAAATTTACTTGAAAGCCCATCAGTAACAACAGGAGTGTGTTCCTGATAGACATGGGTAACTATGTTAGAATGAAAACTGTAGAAAGCTTCAGGAGCAAAGATATCTTTGTAATTAATAAAAGTTTTGCATTCTAAGGGTTGGGATTTATAAATCCTGGGGTTGGGGAAAAAGGGAGGGTCAAAAAATGGAATTAAGGGGAAGCCTTAACCCCTTTTAGACTCTATGCAGAATGGCCCCTGAGAAATTGGCTAAGAAAGGGTTCAACAGGAATGCCAGATTTCTGCTGAATAGGTTAAAAGAGTGAAGAAGCCTCTTCGGCAGCCATCAATGCGCAGAAAGCCTGCAGAACATTTGTGCTCAACAGGGCCCTAAATAAAGACAAAAAAACACAAAGGCATCTGATTGTAACTTGAGGAGAGCTTTCGACTGCATGTTCTAATCTCTATGTTACTTTTAATGTCAAAGAAGTTTGACATTGCTGTGAACACTGAAGTGGAATTACTTTACCTTAGTTCTGTATAGATATAAGTTTTTTGAAATTGTTTTTCCATATATATATAAAACCCAGTGTCTTACATAACGCACCATCCTTAAACAAAAGCTTAAAGCTGTATAGGAGAATGTTGTCTGTTCAAACACAGCAGAGACAACCTGGTTGTCTATCCAAATTTAAGATTAAATAAAATATATTATTTGGATTTTACCTTAACTTGGAAGAATTTTATCATACATAGATAATTTTGATATAAACCCCTGGATTCCAATATGTTTTAATAGGATTTACATTAAGCAAATGGATTCTTTATTCCAGTGCTAGTGTAATCTTGCCAAGAAAACTGCAGGGTCCACGAAATAACCAGGTGACTCAAAACCATCAGCACGCCTCCCCCCCTCCCTACAAAAAGAAACAAAGAAACAAAGAAAATAAAAGAAAAAAAAGAATGGAAAAAGGAAGGAAGGAAAGGAAAAAGAAAAAAAGGAAAGGAAAAAGGAAAGAAGAAAAGAAAGAACGAAGGAAAGAAAGAAAGGTAATTTTTAAGGAAAAAATACCTTCCTGTAAAAGCTTGTTTGTCTTACCTCTGCAAGTGGATACCAGCGTGCAATGGGTTTTCGAGGGTATGAGAGCATTTCATTCCAATGGTCTCGCCCAAGACTTTCTGCTTCGTTGCCTACTTGACAGACTCCAATTACTTCATTGTGACCTACACTGTGAAAATGTTCAATAATATTTATTTCTTAAAATTATGCATTCAGGAACTATACAGTTCAAATGATCCAATAGCTGAAGCGGATGGGCTCTTAAATTTATCTCTGCAGTTCATGGTAATGAGATTATAGTAGAGGAACAGCATAAATACAACCTTTTTCTCTCCTGCAATAGCCCTGAAGAAAACCACTTCTCCAAAGTTAGCATTTGTTTTGCAAAGTAAGCCTGCCAAAGACACCAGGAGAGGATTTTCCCCATATTAGGAGAAATGTCCTTTCTTTGTCTGTTTCTATTAATGTTCACTTTGAAATTAATGTTCAGCTTTAAAAAAACCCATCCTTTTACACCCAAAGTTACTTGTGCAATTTGCAGTTCAAAATTTATTTCTTACAAATAAACCATGTGTTTTTAGTCTTATATAGGCCAGTTGGTATCATTTATTTGATTGGAAAAGCTAATCAGAGTAAGACCTGATTAATATTTGGGGGGAAAAAATGTTTACATTAGACTGAAAGGTTAAGAAAAAGCAACTAAGGAAACTATTACATGTCAATTTTATTTTCACCAAAAACAATCTTAGCAGGAAATTGTAACACCACCTTTGTCACTAAACATTTGTTCAGGTTTGAACACCCCAATTTAGACCTTTCACTCATCGTTTTTCATAGCTGTCCAGATATCTCACCGGTCATAATCCATAACGGCTATAGACAAGTGAATCTGATCAATGCTTTCTGGAGGGACATCAAAGACCATGGCTTCATTGTAAACAGGATTGAGGGTGTTCCGCTTAATAGAAGTCTTTCTTTTCTTCAATCGTCTCCCTTCACACATTAGTGACACCTTCACATATGGATCTGCATGACAGATATAACAAGCGCAGCATTTTATTTTGCTTTATTTCAAAGTTTAAACAATATATTCATCTGACTTAGCTCATGACATTTTAAAGTTTGACCAATATATTTATCTGACTTAGCTTCCCTGTCTTTATAATCTTCTCACTGTACTATAACAAAAAGGAATGATTTAATTCATGATCATGTAAATTCTTTTAGGATTTATTTCTCGGGGTAAAACAGAATAGCAATTTTGCATTACATTGAGGACAAACCTGCATCATTAAATCACAACTTCTAAACTTTTTTTTTTTTTTGTAAATGTAGAGGCAGAGGAATTTGCAGTGAAGTCTGCCATAAGCAAACATGCAACAAAAATATGCCAATTGGTTGTTCTGTTTATAGGTATGCATTTTTAGTAGGCAGACAGGGCTACCTATTTCACTTTTAGAAGTATTTTAATCCAGGAGGATAATTGGCTTTTTCTGCTCTCCCTTGTTTATTATGCTTGCCTGGTGAAAATTAATCCAAAACTTGGACCATCTTTGTGTTCATGAGATCCAAAAGAATAGTGGCTCTGTTACTGGGCTGGATACCTAGCATTACTGTGGCTACAAATACACACAGTCAAGCCCTGTTTGACAGAGCTTTTACAAAATGTCTCAATTAAATTCTTTCTCTCTTAATAGAAGGGTTAATCCATTCCAAACACACAAACAGTGTCAGGCAGATAGTTCTGTGTATTCAATAGCAATTATCACCAGAAATAATTTAAAAGCTACTGCTACTATTAGGGTAGAATGTAGTTTTTAAAAATCCCCCCCCCAAAAAAATAATAATTGCAATTTAGTACCAAAGGCAAATGTGATATAGCCAATCAAATTTGGGAACTTTCTGTTTGGATTTCTTTAGCCAATAACTGTTGTATCAGCTTAATCTATCTCAAAGGAGGACAGGAAAAAATAGTAAGGCAAGACAGAAACACAGCAAATCCAGGTGGTGTGATAGTTAACATGTTGGAATTGGTATCTTTCAGACTCACTCAGGTTTCAAGGACTGAAAATAAGCTGCAGTTCTTCTGTACCCCAATTAAAAAAAACCTAAAAAGTTCACTAACTCATTTTGTTTATCAGACTTTTTATGCAACTAAGATCTCTAAACAATTTAAGATGGAGTAAGTTACAAATTTATCCCTCCCACATACATGCCAATAATATTTTTATTATTGTTATTTAATTTATATAGTTGCCTAACTCATGTACAAAAATAATCTTAGGCCACTGTGAAAGATATTCCTACCTGATGCTCCTGTTATGTCCATTGCTTTTAAATTTCTTGCTTTTATTATAGTTATGGTTAGCCTGCCAGCTGTTGGAAGATAGCAAAGCGAAAACATCAACTCGCCAAGATCCACTTTGTCCTATGGATAGCAATAAAATACACATGGAACAATATTAAAAAGGTCTTTCAGCATCTGTTGAAGTATCACTAATAAGACTGATGCATCTCTTATTCCTAGCAGTCCCATATTTATCAGATTTTGTTTGCTGTTTCCAGAACAAACTGGAAATTCTGAGTGAAGTTTTCTGAGTAAAATTGCCATGTGGGAAGAGTGCATCTGTGAATCTCAGCTGTTTTAAAAAAGGGGGAAAAAAAGAACAGAGTTGTCCCCAATCCCAGACCCACAAAGTACCAGTTATATCACTTATTCCTATGTTCTTCTTATAGCTTCTTTAATCAGCAAGTTCCTATCCTCTTGCTGCCAGAGAGAAAAACCAAGAATAGTAACTAGTAAATCCCTAAGCAGAATTTCCCCATTGGAACTAATTATGGCTGTAAAGAAGAAAAAGTTGGAAACTTACTGTTTTCTGTTGGACTATGGATAACCACACAACAATATATGTATCAATTGATTTAGTTAAACAATTTAGAGATCACCTAACTCATAACAACCTTGTACACTTTCTAGTTAACATGCAAGAAAATACCATAACAAAGAGAAAAATTCATAAGTAGTGCAAGGATACACATACACACTCACACACCATTCAACAGGAGCTCCACAATCAACCTACTCAAGACACAGGAGAATAAATACCCAGCTCTTCAGTAGCTTCCTGAACATCATCAGGGTGGAAGCAATCTGGATATCTATCAGATTCCTAGTCAAAATCTGTTTTATGTCAACAAAAAATACCATAACAAAGAGAAAAATTCATAAGTAGTGCAAGGATACACATACACACTCACACACCATTCAACAGGAGCTCCACAATCAACCTACTCAAGACACAGGAGAATAAATACCCAGCTCTTCAGTAGCTTCCTGAACATCATCAGGGTGGAAGCAATCTGGATATCTATCAGATTCCTAGTCAAAATCTGTTTTATGTCAACAAAAGTCTTCCTCCTCAAATATGCAACTTTTCCTATTATAAATCTTTTGCATCAGAATCATCGTAAAATCCCTGGAAACAATTTGTTTTGGTCTATGGATTAAGCAAATTAAGTTGCTTAAACAGGCAGACTGAATATAGTTTTGTTCCCTTTTGGTTTGAGAGCATATTATAGAAGCTAGAAGGATGTTCAAAACATGCAAGTTGATCTTGATCTTGACCAGCTCAGAAAGGTGGTTTTGAGGTATTAACAGATCCCCAGAAAACTCCCAAGCATTAGTGAAATTTATATTTAAGGCATTTCACATTCATTTTCAAAACCATTAGAAGGTAGATATGTTTATGAGTTTTATCTGTAAGAGAAAGAGGTGGGGTTTTTTTTACAGCTATTTGACTTTAAATTGGAAATAACTGGGAGAAAGTTTACAGAATTAACTTCTGTTGAATTTTCCCAGTATCATAATATACAATCTAAAGGTATTTCAATGGCACTTCATTTATAGTCATTTTTAGTAAATTTGGGATATTTTAGAACTAGTATCCCAACTGCAATAACTGCCCCAGAAGGTACAACTTGAGAGCCACAACACTGGTGAAGCTTCCCTCCCAATAAAAAAGTTTCCACCATTTATAGTAAATTTGAACCATATTCCAAACAATGGAATGAAAAGAAATGTACTTTTTTAGAATTATTTATGCTACAGGAAATCATTTGTTAATGTAATCCTATTTGTTTAAAGTGATTGCTTTGATAAAGGGAAAGAAATCCTGAAGACAGATTTTTGCTGAATTTCCCAAATTTTTTGGTTAGCCTGTCTAGTACTTGTGAACAAATACAGGAACTAGTTTGACAGCAATCTTATATTTAGGTTTACAATCTATTTGCATTCCTTGGTAGCCTAAGAAAATATGATGCCAAAGGAAAGATTTTATTACGTATGAGGGGATTCAAAATTAAACACACACACCTGCCGCTAGATAAATGCATTAAAAGAGGGTGACGCCCAGGAACTAAATCAATATTGTATCTCCAGTTAAAAACCTTTCAAGGGTATGGGATGTGTTGTAACAAAGGTTCCATCCAGATTGTGATTTACAATTTAACACTTGCCACAAGCAATATATTGTCAGCTCAGAAAAGATGTAGTTCAATAACAGTCAAAAGTAAGATTGACAAAACAAATCTCTTTGTAGTAGAATCCTTAATATATTCCACTGGCTGGTCAGCACTTCTGGCAGACTTGAGCAGAACAAAAACAGAATTCTTTCATGAAAAATTAGATAAAGCAGAAAAATTTACTGAATAAAGTTATATTACTGAAATTTATTGCATAGATCTGGCCAGAATTCATCCCGGGAGTTTGAAAAAAAAAAGAGTAACAATAACAACAATAGAATAATATTACAATTCATGATTGATAACAAAACATTATTTGCTCCTCCAACTGTTATCAATTAGATTATATGGGCTTCATTACAAAATTTAATGCCCAAATTCCTACAAATAATGAATTATAATAAATTCCTAGTTTGCATGCCCTGCGTTAAAAAAAATGTTATCCCCTCTTTCTATCATGACCAAAAATTGCTAGAGTCAGGAACAGACTAAAATGGTACTAAAGAACATAATAAGGAGAATGTTGCTCCTTAATGATCATGGAGCATGCTGTAGGAATAGGGAAGGAAGAAAAATAAAATAAAATTTTGGCCTGAGCCCAAAGAACTCAAACAAGAATAATAGGAGCACAAAAAGAATTGCTCAAAATCCAAGTGCCTTGCCCATCTGGCCAGAAAGTCTGAAAATGACACCCACCATTATATCAGGCAAGATGAATGACTCAGATCAACTCTTGATTTAGGCTACTTGGGTGATTGCTTACATAATCATATTAATAACACAAGAGCTACATTAGTTAAAACTGCCAACCGCTTGTCCTAACTGTAACTCTAAAATGTCTAGTTGTTTTAAAATCATCCAGTTGTTCAACCACTTTGGCAGTACCCTTTGTTTTAAGGGGATAAATGTTTAAGTTCTTACAGTGCCCCAGACAGCAAATTGCTTTTGAAGTCTTCATACATTAATGATCTTTCCAACCAGCATATTCCTATTTGCTGCTTTTATAAAATTTTAAGTCTGGTTAAAAATGAAAATGGACACATACAGTTTGAGACTGTATGTGAATACACTCTTAAACTATATACCTTAATTCCCTGTGATGTTGCAGCTTTTTGTGTCATTCAAAAATAAATGAGCTTAGAAATAGAATTATCCTATCCCAGTTTTTGAATAAAATCAGGAACCACAGGTAGTCCCCATCTTACAACCAATTTTTTAAAGCTACAACAGATGTTTCAAAGCTACAACAGCAATTAAAAAAGTAACTTTTCACACTTATGACCCTTGCAGCACCCCCGTGATCACATAATCAAAATTTGGACACTTGACAACTGGCATGTATTTATGGCAGTTGCAGTGTGTTTGGGTCATGTGATCACCTTTTGCAATCTTCTGACCAGCAAAGTCAAGGGGGAAGCAATATTCACTGAACAACCTTGTTACTAACTTAACAACTGCAGTGATACACTTAGAAACTATGGCAAGAAAGGTTGTAAAACGGGGCAAAACAACTGTCTTGCTTAGCAACAGAAATTTCAGGCTCAGTTGTGGTTGTAGGTCAAAGATTACCTACATCTGGAAAGTCAGCAGATAGCAGTACCTAACTGATTTGGCTGATCTTGGGCAGAGGATTACCAGGAAATCTCATGGCTGTATGTTAGGCAGTCAAGTCAACAAACATCCTGGGAGAAGACTATGGGAAACTTATTTGTATACTGTTGCTATGAACATGACAAGTATGTCTGTAAAATCACAATGGGTTGAACTGTAGACAACCGAGTCTTTATAATAAATTGAAGGGTCCAAAGAACAATCCATACCGATGGCAAAGCAAAGAGAAAGAAAACATTATTCTGATTCAAAAGTGTTATTATACCTTGATGAAGCAGAAGCTATAGATTTTGCTTTGCCATTAACCTTTGCGCTGAACGAAATAGCATGTTTTGTGCTATTTTAGCTGCCTACTCATTGTATCAATTAAAGCAGAGGTCCCCAATCTTTCTGCCTCCATGGACTGGGAGCAGCAGCAGTGGCGGAGGGGTTGGGGAAGAGGGGATGTTTTTGTGCATGCAACCTAGCTCCTGCACCTGTGCAAGTGAAGCTTCATGCATTTGCCCGCTCCTTGCACGGCCTGGTTTGCAATGGTCCACGGACCAGTAGCAGTCCACAGCCTGGGGGTTAGGGACCCCTGGACTAAAGGACCAATTTCTAATCACATCAACAGGGACAGAAGTGAAAACCCTTTGATAGCATGATGATGACAAGGACAATAGCAGCAACAGGTCTTCCCATGCTGTACTGTGCACATTTTCTTAATGCAGAATGATGTATCATTAGGCTTACATAAGGTATGCCCTCATGACTGGTATTCAAATCTCATCAAAGGAACAGCTCTGCAGAGCTCAGGAAGTGAGATAGCTTTAAAAATACTGTAATGACAGGTCAATTTGGCTAAAGAACAGCCAGACTGGGATTATGTTTTGTTTTGAAAAGATGCCCTAATCAAATGCCATATCACAGACTTGCAGATTTCTGGATTTTTTTTATTTCTGCAGTAAAAAGTACTGGGCTCTTTCGGGAATTATACAGATGGACCACCATTCTAATTTAAAGCCATTTGATAGGGAACACCATTAAATAAACAGGCTACTCATCAATATAGCTCTTTGCAACTGTCATCCTGTCTACTTAACCAACTGAAATTTAAATATGGAAAAACCATTTAAACTTTAAATGTGGAAAAAGGCAAAGGACTACAATTAAATCCAAACATATCCACCATCTTTTGGAATAAGCTGTCTTGAGATATTAATGAGCTTAATTTGTTTCATCCACAGTATTTTTTTAAGAACACATTTTTAACTACAGTCAATGGGTTAATATCCTCATAAAAGAGAAAACCAGAATCCTAACAGAAACATAAAATAAGTCAACACATTATTTATTAAACTGCCTATCAAAATGTACATACCGCACTGCAGAAAAACTGGAGTGTGGTCTTAATGCCTTGCCATCACTGGAGCCAGTAGTATGAAGTAGTCTGATTGCATGAGAAAGGTTTTCTGTGGATATGGTTTTAGAAAATCCACATATAGTAAAAGGTTTAAAAATGCCGCTTGGGGGTGTGTGTGAAAGCCCTAATAAGCAGGCATACTGTATACATAGAATGAAGGCTACTGCTAAGCACATTGGTTTGTGCTTAAATTGTAAGCCGCCCTGAGTCTTCGGAGAAGGGCAGGATATAAATGGGATTAAATAAAAAAGAGAGCAATCAACTGCATGGGCTTTATGTTACTGAACAAATAAAAAAACTTCTGATTCTAATTAAAGTTTAGTGTATTGTTTGAATGCTTAAAGTAGGACTAGTCTTACCTTTTGTTTACTTCAAAGGTACAACTTTAAGGCTGATGAATTAAAATTGGCTTGTTTCAAATGTTACAATTATCCACCCCTGGGTTTGGATGACATAACTTACTGTTAATCAAGAGAAAGGTGCACTTCTAAATTCTCATTATTGCAGTCACTTTGTAGAAGAACTAAGTTCACCATACTATTCATCCTGGTATTGGCAAATTGTAGTACAGTATTTCATACAAGCCAATTTAGGAAATCAAACTAGGTAACCAATTAATCTAAGTAGATATAGGAAATCTGTGGAAACCCCATATTTCTTAGATTAAGAAGGAAAGTGAGAATTCATTCATAAGAAGGAAGAATTATTGTTATTTCCATTCTCAAAACAAGCAGTAGAACTGAAGAGACCTCATTTGCCTTCAAAGCTACACTGGGCCAAGTCTGGTTAATATTTGGATGACAGACTGCCACAGACTGTAAAAGCTGCAGACTAAACAGCTAAAAGCACTAAGACAAGATAACCATTTCAGTATTGTTGTTGGAAAACTAGAATGAAATGCCCAAACTTGACTTGAAAGAGATTTCCATTTATCCTTTTCCAGTGTGATTTTGAAGTCTTGTACAACAAATAAAACAGGAGGATCAAAGTTTAGGCCATATGAGTATAACTATGGGATATAACTTTCACTTGTAAAGTTTCTACCTGTCTTGCAACTATTCTAAGAGAAAGGAGCTCTGACAGAACTATCAGCCTAAAGAGACTCCATGGGTAGGGACTGTCAGAGAAAAATGAGGTTCTGAGAGGAAGCCACTATTAATCCCAAAATGGACTGCTGGAAACCTTAAGCCTCTGGCAAAATGTCCTTGCTCTTTCATCTGAACTGTCTTACTTATATTATCTCACCAAATTGAATCTCGTTGGGACTGAGATCAGACTCCAAAGTAAAAACAAGATCTTGTATATTTAAGAGCAACAATCTGAAAATTACAAGTATCCCATAAGGTGGCATTACAAGAAGCACTTCCAGTTTACCAGTCAGATGGTTCTATGTTTCATCTTTTTTTCTTTAAAAAAAAACACCCTGGGAAGTTTTATATCAAAATATATCTTATTCTTTATATTGTTTCTATCTTTCCTTAAAACATTAAGAGAATCCACAATAGACTGAGAATCGATGTCTGCAAGATAACTGACAGTCAAGCTGAAACTAAACTGATCAAATAAAAATAGCAAGGAGGAAAATCTTTTACTCAAACTTCCTCAAACCCCCAAATATGTTACCCAGACCTAATCCACATATCACAGGATAAGGTCTGTAAACACAAATAGAGTTAATTAAATTAGGTCTCCCAGCGGAACTTTATTCAGAAGAATAAACATACCGACACACAGACACACCCACCTCTCAAGAGTTACCCTAGAATCAGCATGTAGACACTTTCATAATTATGACAAATTTCCCAATATAACTTTGTTCCAGTACCCCTTTTCTCTGCAGCTGCCCCTAAAGACAAGCTGTTTCCTTTTAGGAATAAATATTTCTTTTTCTCTCACAGCTTTCTGGATCTCATTTTTATTTATTCTTGCACAACCCTGGCTCAAGTTGGAATCTCAAATAATTCTTCTAATAACACACACACACACACACCATGTACTTTTAAAGAGAATTTTTTTCAAACATTTTAAATACATCATTCTAAGCAATTGTTCCAAAGAGCTAATTTTCTCTAAATTAAATCCCCAAGTACAAGGCACCTCATAGACCACCTACAAGCATGCTTTTGCAGTTTACTAGCCTCTTTGCAATTCCCAAAAAGAAAGCTAAAAGCCATGCTTATTTGTGGCTTAGTTAGTGTCTGTACTCTTCAACTATGTTATTAGTGTGCTGCATGTAATTGTAGCCAATTATTGGTTATTCAGCAATTCCTGCTTCACAAGTCTGTGGCTTGGGATAAAGTGAAAGCAAAACAAACACCTTCTTGATTCCATTCTTCCCACTCAGGATTCTTATTTTTGGTTAAGCATGGTAATTTGTGAAGTCTAATTTATCAAGAGCTGCAGCTAAGGATGTTTTTTTTTTCTGTCGCCTTTCTTTGTCTTCTTTCCTGTTTAGTTGAGTATCAAGGCAGAGAGAGTCACTTTTATGAAGATCTGCAGCAGCAACTACTTGTGGGTAAGGTTTTGTAGTTAACACCAAAAGTACATGTGCAGTGCCCATCCTTGCAGTTTTAGGCATCTGTTCTTACTTCCATCTATTGTGGGGGGGGGGGAGGAAAAAAAGTATTTTGTATAGAAAATGTTGGAAATTGTAATTGACACTTATCTAACAGCATTTGCAGTAGATTCAAAATAGCTGATATTTAATATCAGTATCACCACTACAAACTTTGCCCCTTTGTATGTGCATTAATATTATACATATATTAAAAAGTGGCAGGGATTTCATTGTGATATAGTCTGCCATCGTGCTGACTGTGACACTCAGCTGTCCTACTGGGAAGCTTACTTCATCACCACTGTTCTCAAAGTATCCCATACCATTTCAAATGAACAAAATTCCCACAGAAAAACAAGGAAGGAACGCCACAGATAAACAACTAACAATTAACAGTTAGGAGAGTAGATTGTCAGTAGCTTATCTAATAAAAAATAGCTCCTGGCTGCAAAACACCTGAGAATAAGTGATTCAAAATATTCAAAGAGATTCTACCCTAATGAACTTACAAATAATGAGGACAAGAGTTCCTACTACAACTCCCAAGATTCTGTATTGTATCTCTAATCTATCCATTAAAACATTTTATAGGAATCTGTATAATGGTAGCTTATTTGATCCTGTCCTGCTGTATGGTGCCAGACTGATTTCCATAACACTCTAGGGATAAGTTCCTCAGAGAAGGCAGAAATACCATTACAGTGGGCAGATAATGTGATTCAGTTTGGGTCTGCATCTTCTTAATCTCCCTGCATTAGTAATGCTAACACGCTGGCACAGAAATCTTTTTCAGATATTAAAGAGGCTGCAGAGGAAGTAAGTAAAGCAGCTGAAGTGAAATGGCATAGCCACTTCATTCTTAGGCTATCATCCCACTACAGACAACATCTTGAAAGTATCACTCAACCAACAGGTCTTTGTTTTGCCAATAACTTAAGAATGTGCAGCACACACAGCACAGCCAAAGACATACATTAGTCCTTAAAATTATTATGCCCAACAAACTAAAACACAAACTAAAACCACGTATGAATTGGAGCAAAGTGAGGAAAATCCCATTATTTCTCATTAAATCTACCACAATGTGACAGGCAGCAAGCTGTTCCTTTTCTAGACTGATGTCATTTTATCCACTCAGCTAAACCAACAAAGAATTTGCAATAAATAAGAGTAGGTTGAGAATGTTGAGGAATATATATCTATATCTATACCTATACCTATAACTCTATACCTATACTATATATATCTATATATCATCTCTATCTTGTCTGTCTCTTGTCATCCATCCATCCATCCATCCATCCATCCATCCATCCATCCATCTATCTATCTATCTAAATTCTATTATATAGCCCTACAGAACAAACAAAGTGTACAGTCCACATGAGCTTTACTGCTTAACTGCAACAGGAAGGAGGAAACTTTACTCAGAACAAAAAGACATAGAGTATATAACACAGATGCAAAGTTATAAATGTTGCCATCTACTGGCTGGCTGTCATTATTGCATAAAATACATGAACATGTATTCCAACACTCCTACTCAACAACTACAGTACTCCTTATATTAGTCCCATTTCGGATCTCAGTTCTATCAGTTCTGTCCTTCTTCTTGCTGTCCTGGCTGTACACAGAGCTGGTGCTGCTGACTTGGCTCTCTGAGCGGCTGGCACTACTGGGGCTCTGGCTCCGAGAAATCAATAATTTCTAACTTCTAGGAGTCTTTGCTGAAGAACAGAATTAAAAAAAACAATGCTATCTAGATAGATTTCTCAAAAATGGGACACTATCAGGGCGTCCTTGGACAGAACAATAGTGGTTGAATTATATAGCTGGTTTTTTTTTGCCAATGATGACATTATTATTCTCTGATCACCACAATGTGAAATCACAGCTGCCAGTTCTTGAGCTGGTGTTGGCCTTCATACTGAAAGAAGCCCTCAATGTGCAGTTCAAGATGATGAATAAAATCAAATTAAGTTTCATGAGTTAAAACAGCATCAACATTACCAATATTTTTGAAATGAATTCACAGGATTAACAAACTTTTTTGCAGTTTTGTCTGGAAAGAGGCAGATAGGAAAATTTGTTAAACTGAAGAGAAAGAGAGAGAGAGAGAGAGAGAGAGAGAGAGAGAGAGAGAGAGAGAGAGAGGAGAAATCCCCACATTATCATCCAAATTAATGGTAAATCAGATCATAATCAAGTATATCAAATTGCTTGGAGTCAATTTTTGCCTCAAGAATTCAGCTGAATGTCCACAGATGAACAATGAATATTTATGTAATCTCAGTCCAGAGAGTTGCAATGAAAATTAAGAATGCTGCAGCTATGCTTAAAGATATGTGTCTAATCACTATAATCAGGGCTTTTTTTCTCATAGAACGCTCAGAACGGAGTTCTGGCACCTTTTTTGGATGGAACCTTGTAGGGTAGGCAAGGCAGGTTGTATGACGTGTGTGAGTTCCAGCACCTTTTTCTTTTACAAAAAAAGCACTAACTATAATGCTATATCACAGAATTGCATAACACCCTCAACATTATTCCACAAAAGAGCACAGACCTAGGGTCTGATATAACACAGACTCAGATTGAATAGATCTAGGAATAGATGAAACAGGGTATTAGTTAAATTAGAATTTCCTGATATCACTGAATGTGTGTCTTCCTTACTGGAAAAGAAGCTGGAACCTGCTGCTTCTCAGCCTCATTAAAGAGTTTGAAAATGCAAAGAGAGAAGATAGTAATCAGAAAAAATGACCAATAATGTATTCATATTTGAAAACGAGTTTTGAAGCTCACACTGATGAGGAAAGAGCTCAGAAGCAACTTGACAAAAGGAAAACAGGACTTTCAGTGTGTGAGAGAAAGCGTTTACCAAATGTGAATTATTCACGGGTGAGGTGAAGACCAAGTAACATTTTAGGCAAAGGTTCACTCTTCAAAAACAGAATCCCCAAACTAGAATCTGTTCTCAGCAAAGACTTTACAAAATTACAGATGAAGACATTTTGTGTTGGGCTCGAAAAAGGAACGTATGTACTCTGCATGTACAAATCACAGGCATTTGTGGGAGGGACAGATGATTGTGATGACAGCACACAAATTACATGACTGACCTACTTTAGTTAGACATCAGCGTGGCATTTTCCACAATACCACGACATATGGCATTTTGATGCCATCATGGTTTGTTATAGATTCTAATTTATTCACTTCTAATTTATTTATTAATCTAGCAAGTAAAATTCTAAGTGGTATACAAAATTAAAAAAAAATCTGATCCATGAAACCCAAGAGGGAGAAAAAGACTAGGCCCAATAAACATCTCACTTCCCATAAACCATATATGCTTTCTCCAGAGCTTCAATAACTCAACACCTTGGCTTCAGTGCTTATTAGAAGACCAAGATCTTCATGGCTTTCTAATCTAAAACACTAGTAGAGTATCTTTGGAGGGAGGATAGAGATTATTCCATAGAGCAGGTGCCATGACTTATGCGCTCTCTCTCTCTCTCTCTCTCTCTCTCTCTCACACACACACACACACACACACACACACACACACACACACACTCACTCACTCTATCTCTCTCTCTCTCTCTCACACACACACACACACACACAGAGCAAATACTGGGTATCAGGGTGGATAATAATTGATGATTTTTTTTCGCGATCAGTTGGAAGGTCTGACTGAAGTTTTTTTAGTCCCACAAACACCACTTCTCTGCAGCAGGAAACGCACCAGAGCAGGTTAGTGAAGAAATGCTTTCGGGAAGAGAGAGGCAGTGGTGGGCCAAACTCTACAGCAGTGATGGGAGGAGAAGCAGTAGGAAATGGGGATGCCTTTTCCAGAATGGAGAAGGGAGGCACGGGGTGATACAGGGCGGCAAGCAAGTGTTCTTCTTTGTTCTGCGTCACTGCACAGAGCCATTCCCCTCCCCGTTCTTTGCACTGGCGGCAACGGAGGGCTGGCGGCAGGGGAGGCTTGCGCAAGCCACGGGAGAGTTGGTGGAGTAGGAGGCAATGGTTGCTGCTGGGAAATGATCTGTTGGATGAAGCAGGAAAAAAGCCCCTCCAGTGATGCACAGAGACAGTAGAGCCTTTCACCGTCACTCCCCACTGGCTCCGAAACAGCGGAGAGGGACCAGGCCTATCCTGCCCATCCTCCATAGCATGGTAGTCCGGCTCAGGAGGGGAGTGAAAGGTAAGGTCACCGAGCAAGGAATGGCCTGGCTGGGGGGGGGGGCTGAAGTAAGCAGGTGCTCCCCCACCTCCCCCACCTGCCTTGCCTCGTTTTGGTGGCAGCAGTGTGACACATGTTCTCCTGCCCCGTTGCGGTAGCGAGGTGGGATGGAGTGGGCAGGGTCCTAACTAGGGCTTAATTTGGGGGTAGGGCTTATATTAGGCCTATCACCAAAAATCAGAGTAGGTCTTATTTTCAGAGTAGGTCTTATTTTCAGGGTAGGTCTAGGTCTACTCCGCGAGCTGCATTGGCTTCCGGTTGCCCTCCGGGTGAAATTCAAGGTGCTGGTGATGACCTATAAAGCCCTACATGGCTTGGGTCCGGGATATCTGAGGGAACACCTGCTGCCGGCATCAAGTTCCCTTCATCCAGTGTGCTCCCACAGGGAGGGTCTTCTCAGGGTGCCACCGGTAAGAGATTGCTGGCGGGTAACACCCAGGGATAGGGCCTTCTCAGTGGGGGCGCCTGCCCTTTGGAACCAGCTGCCAGTGGAGCTGAGGACTGCCCCCGACCTCCGTTCATTCCGCCGGGGCCTGAAGACCTGGCTCTTCGAGCTCTCTGGCCCAGGCTGAGGATTAATTTATTTTAATTGGAGTTTTATTTATACAGGGATAAATTTAATCTTTTTTAAATTTGGTTTTTAACTTTTGTATTTTTGGTTTTTAATTACCCTGTAAACCGCCCTGAGTCCTTCGGGAAAGGGCGGTATATAAATGTAATAAAATAAATAAAATAAAATAAATTTTCAGGGAAACATGATATGTGTGATTAACCTATTAACCTAAAATCAGTTCTGATATCGCTGTTTTACTAACCTGACAGCTTATTATTCTAAATAGGAAACCTTCATTTTGTTTGCAAATAATAATATTAAAGATTCTAATTACCAGCAAGAATGAGTCCTTACATTTAAAGAGCACCTGTTATTTCAGATCCATCATGGTAGCGCCTGTTAGCGGGCATCTGCCTGCCATGTCCCTCACCTTGCTGTGTCACTGCCGCATCACCAGCTGTCCCATTAAGGTGAATGGGACTGCCAGTGAGTCAACAGCGGGTCAGAGGAGGAGTCACTGCGAGACAGAGATGACAGCTGCTGTTTGAAAATTATGATTTAAATCGAGTTGATTTAAATCAAGCCTTTTTACTAGTTGTTGATTTAAATCATGATTTAAATCAACAACTTGATTTAAATCAAATCCACCCTGCTGGGTATCAAAACTTACTAAACTGCACTTTTTCCTGATTATTTTTAAGAGATCAAAATCTGAGAGCCCTCAGATTTCATAGCTATTTTATCCTTTTGTCAAAATAGCTTAGGAACTGCCTTTTCCCTAACAACAAATTGTGAGATGTTTTTCTCACGGCTCTGGCACAGGCATGTTTATTTGGGACAAGGGAAAGAGCCTTTTCAGTGGCTCCATCAAAACCTAGAATTCACTGTGTTGCCAGCCTCTCTGTAGCAATGTCTCTAAGAAAACACCCAAGCTCAGAGAGCACTAAGAACTCCACAGAATGTATGTGATGGGTTGGAATAAGAACTTAAAGGTAAAGGTTCCCCCACACATGTGTGCTAGTTGTTTCTGACTCTAGGGGCCGGTGCTCATCTCCATTTCAAAGCCGAAGAGCCAGCGCTTGTCCGAGAACGTCTCCGTGGTCATGTGGCCGGCATGACTAGACGCCAAAGGCGCACAGAACGCTGTTACCTTCCCACCGTAGTGGTCCCTATTTTTCTACTTGGATTTTTATGTGCTTTCGAACTGCTAGGTTGGCAGAAGCTGGGACGAGTAACAGGCGCTCACTCTGTTACGCGGCACTCGGGATTCGACCTGCCAAACTGCCGAACTTCTGATTGACAAGCTCAGCGTCCTATCCCATTGAGCCACCGCATCCCCTAATTGAATTGAATCAATTTGTGCATTTGTTATTATGGGATGGTCCTTATATGTTTCTTTTATGTTAATCAATTCTTTCTCTGTACTTCTCAGAAAGCATCCATAGGGATGGAATTTTTAGTATTGTGACAATCTGTATCCATTATGACTAACTGGTTACAGAGTTCATTCCTTGGAGGAAGATATATGCTGCCACACCTCCTAATCATTTTCTTCTGTAAATTCAGCTTGTTGGAATAACTTTTAGGGCAGGGGTCTTCAAACCTGACCCCTTTATGACTTGTGGACTTCAACTCCCAGAATTCCTCAGCCAGTATGTCTGGCTGAGGAGTTCTGGGAGTTGAAGTCCACAAGTCATAAAAGGGCCAAATTTGAAGACCCCTGAGTTAGGGTCATGGCTCAACTTAAATATCACAACTGCTGTGTTGCATTTCTAAGAAGAGGTCTGTAAGGTTTTCACAACATGAAGGAGATCCTGTTCCTATGGGTTTTTTCCCCTTATGAGTTGAAAAGTCATTCCATTTTTATTTGGAAGCTTCTGCTACTATGTGCACATACTCAAATTGGCTCTGATCAGCTTCCCATATAAGATCTAAGTAACTTCATGACTCTTATTCTTGGTATGTCTAAGTGACAAAGAACTATACAAAGTACAGCTTGACTGTAAAGAGTATCCCAGAAGAATTCCTATTTGAAATAGCTGGAGGTCAATGAAATGTATTTTAATAATTTTACTTTCTTACATTATGTAAAGGTGTACATTCTGCCAGTTCACATTAACTTTCAAACTAGAAGGGAAAATAATTGCAACAATCAGGCTACCACAGGCCTTATTTTGGCACTCAAACCACAAGCTACTATAGCAATCTTCTGTAATGAAGTGCTTAACACCTCTTCTCCTCATTGTACAAAAGCAGTCATTTAAGGATCAGTAAACTGTCTGATGATGACAAAGACATCCAAATCATAAAGAATCTATATTGGCATCAGGTAGCAAATGTGAGACTAGGCCAAAAATACTCAGCTGATGCAGAAATACGAAGAGGGGTCAGACAGGGATGTATTCTGTCTCCACTGTTGTTCAACATCTACTCTGAGTCAATCTTCAACGAGGCACTGGAGAACATCGATGCTGGCATCAAAGTAAATGGTGTTTGGATCAACAATTTAAGATATGCTGACGATACAGTTCTGCTTGCCCGCAGCTCCTCATCTACGGAGTCACAGAAATATCTGAAAAATACGGCTTGAAGCTTAACACCTCAAAAACCAAGATCATGGTCGTCAACAAATTTACCACCAATAAATTCAGAAGGAATATCATTAGAAAAAGTTGAAACGATCACACATCTCGGTTCTAATTTACATGAAAGCTGGGACATGACCAGTGCAGTAAAGACAAGGGTAGAGAAAGCTTGAACAGTATTCTTCAAAATGAAAAAGGTTTTCTGCAGTCACGACATAAGCCTAAGATTGAAAATGAGGCTTGTCAGATGTTATATTTTTTTCTATCCTGCTCTATGGAGTAGAGAGTTGGTCTCTGACAGAAGGCCACCTGAAGAGACTAGAAGCATTTGAAAAGTGGACTTACAGGAGGCTGTTACGTATAAGCTGGGTTGACAAGATCAGAAATGAGGTGGTGATAAGCCGCCTGGGAAAGCCAAGGGAAATCATCAAAACAATTAAAAAATGAAAGTTAGAATATTTCAGACATAAGATGCGACACCCAGAAAAATACGCCATATTCCATTTAATCCTCCAGGGAAAGATTAAAGGCAAACAAGGTCCAGGCAGAAGAAGAACTTCATGGCTTCAAAATCTAAGGGACTGGTTTGGGAAAAAAACTCAGCAGCACTTTTTCTTGCGGCTGCTGATAAAAATAGGATCGTCAACATGATCGCCAACGTCCAATGACGAATATGGCACAAGAAGAAGAAACTGTCTGAGATTATGATGATTATGATTTTACCAAACAGGGTTCATTTCCCTCTACAAATTTATCACAAATAGTTGCAAAGGTTACAGAAACTATAAAACAAATCCTGCTGCTGGCTTTATTCAAAGACGGAATGTATGTAAGATGAGTATTTCACATCATTTTCAGACTTGCAAAAAGCCACTCCTCTTCCCACGCCTCCTTACAATTATTTAATTCTAGGTTAACAGGAACTCATAACACATTTTTAAAAGATGTCAATTTCTAAAAATTAAAAGAAACCAACTCTCAGTACTGAAAAGGTGCTTAGAAATGAAAATGATTGCACAATATAAAACAGGTTTTCTTAAAAAAAATGTTGGCAGTGAACCGACAGAGGTGTTACAAAAAGTGATTCTTCCATGTCAAGTGCGAAGAACAATTATTTTTTCCTTCTTAGTGGTGAAGTTTCTTATTTACATCACTTGGTATGCAACACTTTTTAGATGCACATTATAACAAACCCAAGACCTTGTTTAACCTTTCAGATGTATTTGATTAAACAAGGTTAGAAGGAAGCAGATTTTTTTTCTTTTCCCTACTCTCATAGATGTTGAAGAAAGAGAACTATGTTAATCTATGTGGCCCAAAAATCAAATTCTCCCTATCGTTGTAAAGCACTTTCTACTTATTTTTCAGGTTGCAATACAATTTCCCTTATATTGTACTCTCTAAATACAGTAAATGTCAGCAGGCATAATCCCAAGCTAGCATGTTTAAAACTATATGACTTGGAAATTTTAGATCAACACAGTTGGACGTATCAAGTTGGAGAACGCTGTCTATCATATATAAAAGTGAAATAATACTGTTTAAACTAATAATAAAAGTAAATACTTTTTCAGTTGATTCCTGCTGACAGAAATATTGAAGTTATTCACCACTTGCTGCTCAGTTTCATTTTATTGTCTAGAATTAGTTATTGTTCCATTTTTATTGTCTGATATTCTAGTATGCCTGATAAATTTACATCTAATTATTAATAAAGCCCAACTTTGCTTAGTGCCTGATCCAAGACAAGGTCAACTAGATGCTGCCCTTTGCTACTATTTTACTGACATATATACGGTAACTTGCTAATTAACAATTATATATAACTTGCTTATTGATAATGGGCAAACAACTATCCTGGAATGAACAGTTAGTGCAGGGGTGTCAAACTGCTGGCCCGCGGGCCAGAAGCGTCATCTGGAAGCCACGCCCACCACCCCATTGCCAGTAATGGCAAAACCGTCCTGATAATGTCATGTGACAATGTCATGTGACGTCTCAAGTTTGACATGTTTGAGTTAGTGAAAGAGACAATGTCTATCTTATCCCGTTTTGACATATTATTTTCAACTGCTGTTCTCACTGCTATATGCTGTAAAGGACTCTTCATATAATTGTGCAGCTTCAGAAATATTATATACTAACAACAAATTAATTTATGCACAGTAAATTACTTCTGTTCCCTTTTAGAGTCACACTTAAATACTTATGGAAAGGAATGATTATGGTTAACTAAATTTGTAAAGTGTTTTAGTATTTAGTGTATGTGTGTGTTTTCACTCTCATTTTAATTTTCTGATGATTCAAGCTATGCATATCTGTAATTAGTCCCTAACTAATCCATTAATTCATAACACTGAATTTCAGGGTCCTGTTGCTCTGAAGCCCTGTATTATGCCTATATTTGGTCAAAATTGGTAGAAATTGGTGGGGTTGTTTTCTTTTTTTTTTTGCCATTTGAGAATAGCAAACACAAAAATATAGTGCCACCTCAAAAATAAGTTTAATATACAGTAATATATAAAATAAAGTAAACCTCCAGCCAGATTTTTTTTAAAAAAAATCTTGGTTCAGTCCACTTTGCATCATCAGTCCATCCAAGTGGCCTTGATGTTCACATCATCAAAAGCTCCCTATTTTGGCACATGACACTTCTTTGCAACCTTTTTCACTCACTGAGCTCCTTCTTGCCAAATTTCACTGGATTGGATATCCCTGCAATAGAAGGATAGCTGCTTCAACAGAAACTACTTAGGGACGGTCAAAATTCTCCCTACATATTCCTTATTTGCTATTCAGCTCACTGGAATAAGCCAAAATATATTTTCAGCAATAGCTAAATCTGCACAAGGCTTTATCAAATACATTTTCTGAAGCCCTCTTCCCCCCCAAAAATAAAATAGTTTTCGGAAGCTGAATACCAAGAATTGGAATGGATTTTCTTTCTTTTAAAAGAGAGAGAAAATGGCCTTTATTCTTATATTCAGGAGAAAATGACAGATTCTTGCTCGATACAAACACAAACACATGCGTGCATGAGTGCGCGCACACACACATATATATATTCTTTGCAATCATCAACAACTTGATGGTATCATCTTGAATTACACCAATTTTAGAAATGATATAATAAATTGCAGCACTAGAACTGATCAGAAAGCAGTGTAGGTATTTTAGATCAAACAGTTATTAATACATGTGAAATCTCCTTGTTTTTGATGCCGCTGCTAGTGCTGTTGTACTTGAGCTACATAGACTGATTTAAACGATGCAAACTTGAAACTAGCAGGCCAAGGAATGGATTTTCATTATGAATTTAAATATCACCCCAATGTTTTTCAGGTATTTCTTACATTATGTGTATTTTAATTTGCAAATGTAGCCACAAAAAAATTGATTCTCAGCTCCCAGCAGTGTGTGGGTTGTGGGTGTGCTCGAACAGCTTATTTATTTTTCATTCAAAGTCAACAGAGAAGGGAAGGAAATCGCTCTGAAATGATGACCTAACATACCGGTATTATGGGTGGTCTACTTTTTTGTATTCCTTCTGCTACTTAAGAGTGAGGAGTATCATTCTGCCTACACAATTATAGTTTCCCAACTGTCCATGGGCTATGCATGGCAGCTGCCATCCATGAGGAAAGAATTCAGTGATGGACCATCCATCCTTCCCTTGCAGCACTCACAGCAGATACAAACTGTGCACTATCCTTCACTCCCTGCTGCTTCCCCACAATGTATTTGTCATGCAGTTTTACACTGTTCCAAACACCCACTCACACTTCCCCAGTCTTACTCCACCCCACACTAGAGTGTTTTGTGTTGGAATGTATTTCTAAGCAACAACTATAGTAGTATTCAGCCAGTAGATGGCAGTATTTAGAAGTTTGGATCTATAATATAATCCAACCCCCTGCCCAGGCACGACACCCTGTATACTCTATGCCAGGGGTGTCAAACTCAATTTCATTGAGGGCCGCATCAGCATTGCGGTTGCCCTCAGGGGGCCAGGTGGGTGTGGCCTAGTGGGTGGGCGTGGCTAGAGTGCATATGGCCTACTGGGTGGGCATGGCCAGCTCTACATCGTTCACATCAAGGGTGCCTATGGGGGCCTGGGCAGGAGTGGGACAGATCTGAGGGTCTCTGGCAGAAGGAGGGTCTCTGGGCCAGGGCCAAGGCAGTGGAGACCGTTCCCTCACTGTTTCCAGGATGGCTTTGCGGGCCACATGAAACCACTTCGTGGGCCGGATCCGGCCCCCGGGCCTTGTGTTTGATATGTCTGCTCTATGCTCTTTTGTTCTGAGTAGTTTCCTGTTAGTTAAATAGTTGAGCAGTAAAGCACATGATAACTATACTCTTTGTTTGCTGTGTGTGGTGCTTTATATAAACAGAATTTGTAATAGTTTGCTCATAGGTATGAGAAAAAAGGTGACGGGAAATATTGCTAGAGTCATTGTCCTTAGGTTGGATATTAAAACAGTAAGGAAGTGCTAGTCGTTGGCCTTGTTACTGTGGCAGAATAGAGATCAGCAATCAAGTGTAGCAAATTTTATGTAGGGCTACATTTCTACTGGCTCTGGGCCACCTGGTCTTGTTTTATGTACCTAGTTAAGTGAGCTGTGTATTTTTAAAAACATGGATTAATTTATCAATGTTTATTCAAATCCATATGGTAGAGGTATTATGTGAATGTAGCCAACAAATTTCATCATGATATTACTATACCTTTGGTTTATTAGAGTTGTATTCCAATTCTTCTTTAAAATGCTCAACACACTGTATGAAACCTGCTATTTAGGAACCATACAGAACTCAAAGTAATTCACCTGAGAGAAGTACATGCTTGTCTGTACTACCAATTAGGAATATATTTTTATATTTTATATTTTCCCCATGGAATTTGCAAGAATCCAGACCTGCAGTAATCTATGTTTGCAAAAATATGATTTGAGATTTTCCTTCTGATGGAGTCTGTATATTTTTTTCAATCTACTGTTACTTCTTGGATCTGACTGTTCATGGTTTAAGTGCAGGTGACACATAATCCCTTGAAAAATGGTGAGCTAAACAGACAAAACAATTCCTAAATATATTTATTCAGAAATAAGTGCAGTGGTTTCAGGACTAAGTATGTTTAAAACTGATGAATAAATTAAAAACACTGGAACAGCTATTAACATTTACAACTGAACATCAAAATGTGTCCATGTGTTTTCTTTTCTGCACAGTAAATCAGTTCTATTTTTCTTATCGCTCAGCTCAGGCAAAGGATTCATGAAATGTGGCAAAAATCCAAGTATTTGACACAATGCTTGCCACACAAGGGTCTGACGTGAAATTTACCATGTGTGAGAACTATCTCTGACCCCCGTCCTCCATTACAGTAGGCAAATATGAAGAAATCTTAAATCACCCTGTTAATTTTGAATTTTAACTCAACAGAATGTTAGAAAATAATAATTTGCAAATAAAATTCATGGGTTCCTTATTTAGAAAACATCACATTCTCTGAGTTTTTGCCTCCTCTTGAGTACCATTTGACAGCTTTTCAAGATTTTGTTATTGTATCTTATAATAAGAGAGCTCCAGCAGTCCTTGTGTTGTCTGCTTCCTGATCTGACCTTTCTTGAAGATCTGACAAATAAGGAGATGAGTTTAGCTTGGCATGATTTATGTGATCATGCCCAGGCTTTTGGTATTTGTACCATGTTTTTCCAAGTGCTCACAGATACCTGTTCCAAGACCTTGCCCAGTGTAGACATCAAACTGACAGCCTTAAGGTTACCCAGATCCATCCATCCTTCCTTCCTTCCTTCCTTCCTTCCTTCCTTCCTTCCTTCCTTCCTTCCCTTTCCTTCCTTCCTTCCTTCATCTTTCACTGAAGAAATGGAGGAAAGCTTCACCAATATCTTATATTTCCTGAATCATCTATGTCAGCCCTTTGACATAGGCCAGGTCAGGTAAAAGACCTCACAAATCTTGACACGAACTGTATAGATATAAGCTATAATAATAGAATCTTGAAAGCCTGACTGAGTTCTCCTCTCCCTATCTCTTATAATGAATTAGGAAGGAATCAGTCTAAGGTTCTTTCTCAGATTTGCATTGTTGCCTGAGCTTAAAGTCAAATTTTGTTTTTTTGTAACCGTCATTCCTTCTGCCTAGCTTTCCCAAGATGATCTTTGTGGGCTCCCTACAATACATGGCAAATAAATGTGTGGTTTTCTTAACAATTGAAAAGGGATCAAACTAGCAGATTTTATTTCTGTCTTAATGTCAGTTGTGGAGCCTATGTGTTAAAGGGCCTTCAGAGCTTCAAAAAGGTTAAGGAAATGGAAAATTGTGGGAGTCTGGCTCCTTTGCTCCAAGTCTGAGATTTTATACAAAGTGTCATGATGTTGAGGAGGAGTGTTGGATTCAATGGCCATCAAGTCGGAATGAATCAAAACCAAATTTTGCCTCACCAATTACAGCATAAACAGGGGTTGAGAGAGAATCATGTACTTCTAAGTATTCATTGGAAAAAGACCAGTAAGTTAATCCCTTATCCTTCCACTTCCCTTTCCAACAACCATATTTATAACACATGTAACATTCCTTTGAAATACTGTACTCCTTCCTGCTCATTGTACACAAAACCTCCTTCATCTATCTGTATAGAATTTTTAAGCAATGCTCCTCACCGCAGAGACTTCCGTTGTTATGAATTATATCCTTGAGGACTACTCGGAGACTCCAGCTGGTGCAGAATGTAGCCGCGCGAGTGGTGGTGGGGGCTTCCCGATACTCCCATGTAACACCTCTACTCCGTGAGCTGCATTGGCTTCCGGTTGCCCTCCGGGTAAGATTCAAGGTGCTGGTTATGACCTATAAAGCCCTAAATGGCATGGGTCCGGGTTACTTACGGGAGTACCTGCTGCCTGTATCAACTTCCCTTCGTCCAGTGCGCTCCCACAGAGAGGGCCTCCTTAGGGTGCCGTCGGTCAAAGAGTGTCGACTGGCGGCCCCCAGGGGGAGGCCGTTCTCTGTGGGCGCGCCAGACCTTTGGAACCGTTTACCGGTTGAGCTCCAGATGGCTCCCGACCTTCGCTCCTTCCGACGGGACCTAAAAACACATTTATTTGAACAAGCCAGCCTGGTCTGATGGGTTTAGGGGTATTTTATAGTTTTGTATTAATTTATTGAATAGGGCTGTAGTATTTAATATTTTTTAATTTTTGTGTATTGTATTTTATTGCATTGCCCTGTACACCGCCCTGAGTCCTTCGGGAGAAGGGCGGTATATAAATTAAATTAAATAAATAAAATAAATAAATATCCTCCCATATACAACAAAGTTTTTTGAAAATAATATTTTAAAGAGTGTAAAGATATGAATACTGTATCGCTTTCAATGAAATTTGGCAAGCTTTGTTCCTATACGTATACAATTTTGGGATTTAGTGTAAATCTATTATTTTAGGAAAGGAACACAGCTATACTGTGGGAGATGAGTACATTCTTCACAATCATACTCTTACAGTAGCTATGGCTGATGTTAGTACTGCTGAGATACTGAGTCAGACTAGATTATCTTCAGAATTATCAGGAATAAATTGGGCCCTTCTCAGATCTCTGGTTTAGGCCCCATGAGTGATCAGGTGATCTCCACAGACTTTTTAATATTTAGGAAAGGACTTCAGAAATACAGGTAGTCCTCAACTTTACAACAGTTCATTTAGTGACCGTTCAAAGTTACAACAGGACAAGAAAGAATGATTTATGGCTGTTTTTGCACACTTACAACCATTGTAGCATTCCCATGGTCACGTGATCAAAAATCAGATGTTTAGCAACTGACTTGTATTTATGATGGTTGCTGTGTCCTGGGGTGTGTGTCACGTGATCACCTATTGTGACCTTTTGACAAGCAAAGTCAATGGGGAAACCAGATTCAGTTAACAATATGTTACTAATTTAACAACTGCAGTGATTTCACTTAACAACTGTGGCAAGAAAGATCGTAAAATGGGGCAAAATTCACTTGAGAATTGCCTTGCTTAATAACAGAAATTTTGGGCTGAATTGTGCTTGTAAATAGAGGACTGTTACAAATATATTTGTAACAAGAAAGTAATTCCTGTATGAATAATAGACTTATCACTGTTGTTTGCAGTAGGTTGATACATCTTGGGTTGTTTTCTGTTTTGTTTGCAGATTAACAGGCTGACAGTGTAACAAAATAGTGAATTTCAGAATTAAAAAGGATATACTTACATTTGTGACATATTCAATATCCTTCCAAATATTGCATTCCCTAGGAAAATCGGATAATTCTAAAAAATTATCCACTATCACTTGGCCAATCAAGTCATGCCTGGAGAAGCGGTCAAAGTCATAGACAGAAAAATGAAGTTTTCTTGAACTCAAATCTTTGTAAGGAACAGGAAATAAAAAAACTTCATCAAATACTGGGTTAAGAGTTTTTCTATGTACTTTAGTCTGATGTTTTGTTTTCCTATCTGGAAGTAAGTAGATCTTGACATAAGGGTCTGAAGTCCCAGAAAAATCCTTCGCTGGCAGGCTGACAGCTTTGTGAATCTTTACTATAAGTTGTTCTAAGTCACAATCATATTTTACAATAAAATTGATCTTCCCGCAAGACTTGCTATTATTTCTCCGACCATCATCTGTGTCTACTGATCTTTGCTTATACAACTCCGGCTTGATGCGTCCAATGCCCGTCAGCTGCTCCTGCTTCTGGATCTGCTGGATGTTGAAGTCAGGATTTGAGAGATTGAGCTGTCTTCGTATTGAATTGTGCCTTAAATTAAAGCAAAATATATCGATTGGTTGGTTGATTGCATTTACTTCTTGTTCTGTAATTTTTTTTAAAGAACTGTTTTCAAGAGTGGACAAATAAAAGAAATGAAAATATACAACTATTATGAAGAGAGAAGGTCCGAGATGTGGAGTGAAGTGGAATGGAATGGAATAGCATAGCATAGAATAGAATGCTTTATTGGCCAAGAGTGATTATTGGGGGAGAGGGAGATGGAGAGTGAGAGAGAGAGAATGTGATTCGATGAATATTGGATAAATGGACAGGAATACGAAAATCAAGACTTTGAAATATGAAAAACTTGTGTTATAAACATATACACATACACGTACTCACAGATACACACACATACGCACAGATACATACACACATATACAGAGGGAGAGGGAGGGAGGGAGAGAAAGAGAGAACTTCTCTCCCATTCACTAAAACTGTAAAAATTGTTTTGGAAGAGTATTGAATTGGCGCATTTAAATACTGTGCAAAGAGTCCAGATGGCCCCTGTTTTGACTACCATAGTAACTAATGCTAATGCTTTGGAGTTTCCTAAGGGAATTCCTCCCTATTCTCCAATTTTTAAAAAGGATTGCTAGGCTTTGGGGTAGCTTTCAGAGCCTGGCCATTTCAAAGCTATTATAGTAGTGTTTTGAGTTGGTGTATTTATTTCTCCAGCTACAAATCATCCAATCAGACTAACCTCAGTTACTTTTTAATTTTCCTGCTCTTTGTATAATCAGGCATCATTTTTAATTTTTAAAGGATGTATGCTAAATATAGAAATCTACCCTCCAAAAATAACTATACGATACAAAAAACAGGTAATATTTCATTATAGCCAATATACAACCATATAAGAAGGAGAAATGTCAATTAATATCCTGACATTTAGGATATCTGACTACAAATCTTAAAGACATCGCAACGTTCAGAGATTCAATAGGCATGGAATTCGAGAAGGAATCATAAGATCTGCTGAAAACAGGAATAACATTTCCTGTTCTGCTGGCTTGGAACTGGTACTGAATTATTCTTATATTTGGGAACTGCTTGCAAGATTGCAATATCTGAGATGAGGGTCTCTATTTCTAAGCAGAATTGGAATCAGGTTGGATTTAATCATTTTCCCCATGATTCACAAAAGTGAAAAATCTCTGGCTTTAATATGATGTTGGAGCAATGGCAAAGACTATTTGGGTGTCCTTAAATCAGCGAGATGCAAGTAGTCCTCAACTTATGACCACAACAGAGACCAAAATTTCTGTTGGTAAGTGAAATATTTAAGTGAGTTTTGCCCCATTTTAGAACCTTCCTTTCCACAGTTGTTCAGTGAATCACTGCAATTGTTTAGTAACAGGGTTGTTAAGTGAATCGGGCTTCCCCATTGACCTTGCTTGTCAGAAGATCCCAAAAGGGCTTCACATGACCCCGAGATACTGCAACTGTCATACATATGAGACAGTTGACAGATCATGTGACTGTGGGGGATGCTGCAACGGTCATAGTGTGTAAAACAAGAGCCTTGGTGGAGCAGTGGGCTAATGCCTCCTTAAGTAACACCAGCTGCCTGCAATTAGTGCAGGTTCGCATCCCACCAGGCTCAAGGTTGACTCAGCCTTCCATCCTTCCGAGGTAGGTAAAATGAGGACCCAGATTGTTGGGGGCAATTAAGCTGACTTTGTAATAATGCCGCTTGGGGTGTGTGTGAAAGCCCTAACAAGCAGGCATATACGTAGAATGAAGGCTACTGCTAAACTTGTAAGCCGCCCTGAGTCTTCGGAGAAGGGCGGGATATAAATGGAATTAAAATAAAAAAATTAAAAAACGGTCATAAGTCACCTTTTTTCAGTGCTGCTGTAACTTTGAACGGTCACTAAAAGAACGGTTGTAAGTCGAGGACTTACAGAGTGGGAGGGGGCATTCCTCTCTGGTGCAGGCAAAAAGTAGGCTGGTGGTGGATGTGGAGTCCAGTTGCCGCTGCCATGTGGGAACAATGGAGGGGAAAAAATAGTGCCTTCCATTAAGTTTTGACTCCTAGTGACTACCTCCTGCATCTTTCTTGACTACATTTTTCAGAAGTGGCTTGCTAGTTCCTTCTTTCTACGGCTGAGAGAACTGACTGGCCCAATTCACCCAGCTAACTTTGTGGCTAAGGCAGGACTTGAATTCAGAGTCTCCTAATTTCTAGTCTGATGCTTTAACCGTTACATCAAATCGACTATCGGCACTGAAGGGAAGGTGGGTGGTTTAAAAATTACGAATGAAGGCAAATATATGTGTCCCAGAGATCAAATTTGAGTTGGTCACCAGGACCAGAGATTTATTCTTCTGAGCTTTTGGACTCATGCTGGAGTCCATCTTCAGGAAACTTCTCTCTAATGGAATATGTGCTTTGGGCTATTCTGTGTGTCGTGTTTATGTGGTGCCTTCCTATTGGCTGATTGGCTGTCATAAATTGGCTGTCATAAATCGGCACTCCTGTTAACTGACAAGGGGCCCGTATTCCAGGTTTAAAAATTATTTGCTTCAAGTATGAAATATGTTAGGAACGCCACTGCCTCCAAACTTTACTCTATTCTCAGTAATGTAAGAAATTACAGCACAAACGTATCTTACAAAGAAGGAAAATAATAATTTTAAAAATAAGTTGGGAAATTCCCGATGGTTTCAGTTTGTTCTTGTTCCACATTGTTGTTCGCAGTGGGGAGGATCCTTGTACATTTGAATGAGACTCACATTATTGCCAAACTGAAGAGCAAAAATTATGCAAAAGAGCATTTGCAGGTAAATTCATCTACAAATCGCATCTTGAATGCCTGATCTTCAGATGAGAATCCTGTCAGGAATCATATTAATCCATTGACCAATGATATAAAATGCAGAATATCTTGTAATTATGGCCTTCCCTTCTAACATAAATTTTAGAATATCCCCCAATCTTCTATTAAAGAATCTCAGGGTAGAACACCATAAATAAAAACAATAAAATGCTGAAAAATAGCAAAGGGAATGTCCTTTTGTTTGGTTTTTTCTGTGCCAGTCATCTATCCAGCAGGCAGAGGGGAGACCATTTGGTTGTAAAATTTGCTAGAACTGAAAAGCAACAAGGTAAACAAAAGAAAGCATTTTTCACAGCGGTCGTAAATAAATCATACCCACCAACATTTCAGAAAAAGAAACAGGGATACGAATAATTCAGTGTGTCCTACAAAGCATAATGCACACAAAATTGCATTTGTTTTCTAGTAGGTAATATGCTGCACCCCCATTACAGAGAATTAAACAATAAAATCACACAGACACGTGAACATGACAGGAAAGGATCACTGCAACATCCCTTTTTTCTAGTTGATGTAATACCACCTGTAATAACACTCTTCCCCCTTTTTGAATGTTAGAATAAATTTGCTATTTGCAAAGTAAAATACTAAGCATTATTAAAATGATATTCCAATTGAGCTTAGGCTTATTTTGAGAAATAAATGCAGTAGGTTTGTGGCCTTCTTACGTAAAATGGAATAACACAAACTAATAGAATTTTCAACTTCTGGAAAATATAAATGTTCCTTTGTCCCATCTCTCACCTTTAAACTATCGACTTAAAGTATCAAAACAAAATATTATCAAGAAAACACATTTATGACTTTTTTCTCATTTGGTGTGCCTCAGAATGCTGCCCCAAATAGCTAGCTTTGCAGCCAAATCTCTCTATTCTATGCCTAGTCCTTTTTCAAGTATAATAAACTCCTGAATTTTTGGATGCAACCCCCACCTACAGCCCTAAAAAGTATACAGAAGATAACAAGCCAAGGTTAATTTAGCCTTTTTACTATTATTAAGCCGCCTTTGTTCTTAACTGGCTGCAAAATGACTATGCTTCCTCTTTGATCAATGGGCATCGAATTAGCAAACCCAGAAGTAGCGCCCTAGACACACACACACACAAAGAAAACCAAAGAGAGTCTGGCATCATAGTTGGAAAAAAAATGTAGCCCTTTCAGGAAATTTATGACTACTAGTATCTATCATAATTTACAGGATTTCATTGCCCCAAGGTGTGGTCTAAGCACTAGATTAATGGCAGATAAATGGTTGAGGCAAATTTATGACAGGTTATGTCACAATGGATTATTATCCACCACTACAGTATCAGGGCTAGTATTCTGGAGAGTTCATAAAAATACCTTATGTGGCAGAGGCGGCTGGTGTACCTTTTGTTAATGGAAATGGTGGCAAACAGAACTTTTCTGTTGTGTGTCAATCAGGCAGTGGAAAGCATTTGAAAGGAGCACTTCACACAGGTGGTCTTCTACTTATGACCTTGATGGAGCCTGCCCGTTATAGACATAAAGTCATGATAAAGTTGGTCATCATAAAAATGATCCAATTTTAACATCATTTTTGTGGCAGTTAAGTGAATCACCACAGTCATTAGGTGAATCGTGGTTGTTAAGTCAATGCCGTGATTGTTAAGCATGCCCACTCTTCACTATGGAGCATTTTTTATCGAAAAAAGGATGTAACTGGCAGTTTTCAGCAAAAATGTCATAAACTGTGGTCATGTGACCACAGAATGCTGCTAATGGGCATGCACATAGGCTAGTTGCCAAGCACCCAAGATATGGTCGCATGACCATCTCTGTACTATGGAATCGGGTCGTAAGTACCTTTTAGAGGGTTCACCATAACTTTGAATGGTCAATAAGTGACCAGACATAAGCCAAGGACTACCTGTATAGTATATTAGTATGAACAATGCACCCCTTCTTTAAGGTTAAATAGCTCCCTGAATCCTCTTCAAGATTCAGTGTAAGCACTTCAAAACCCTGTGGGTACATGGACAGTTGCTTCACTGGCAGTCTTGGGTACACACAGCTTCACACAGCTGGAGCAGCCATCAAAGCTGTTGCAATCCTATCAAGACGATGTTGTGGCTGTAATACTTCAGGAAAATGGGCTTGCACATAAATGAAAAGTAAACTTGCTTTACGAAGCACCTGTTTTGAATGCTTGGCATAATCCTTTTTGCCGTGTCTCATTAGCTTTGGGATTGGTTATTTTCAGCAATATAGGAATTCAGCCCACAAGTTTTATATAGGCTGGAAAAATTTTATGTTGGTTCTGCCCACTGTCTTTCATGTTCCCACCTTTTTGTTATGTACCCCTTGATATACAGTAATTTTATTCAGTCAGTCTCCCTTGGTGACTTCACATGCCTCCCACTCAATCAAAACTGTGGCTAAAACCTAACACTTCCTATTTCTTATTCTCACAAGTGTTTTATTAACCTGTTCTATTTTTGCTGACATCTCTGCAGAGATAACATCAGGACTCACCGCAGCAGAGATGTGCAAATGAGCATAGTTTGCAAGATTAAATTGGGGCTCCTTTCACATACTACATTTGGCAATTTTGTCTAGTTTAGAAAACAGCTCTTGCTATACATGGTCTGTAAATGAAGGATTGTTCCTGCAACACACACACACTTTTGATTTGTTCAAGTTTGCTCCCAGTGTCCCTAAATTCTTGCAGCAAAGTGACTTTTCACAGGTGAGCACCAAAGAATGCTGCATTCTTTCCTACACATCACAAATTTTTAAAAAGCCACATAAGTATATTTATTCATTCATTTGATTTTTAAGAAAACCTGCCTTTATTACTTTATATTAAGAATAATTTACATTATTTAATAAGTATAATACCTTTCCTATTTTCACAACAACCATGTGAAATGGGCCTTTAAGACTCTTTAGTATTGCATTTATGACTATTTCCAATGGAACACTTCCTCCATCGCTGGAGGCTTTCCATGCTAATGAAGACAATCAAAATACTGAAATTAGTGGAGAGCCTCTACAGCAGACATGTCAAACTCGTGATGTCACATGACGTTGCACAACATATCAGGACAGTTTTGCCAGACAGTTCTGAGGATGGTAAAATGGGGACCCAGATTGTTGAAGGCAATATGCAATATGCAGCTTCCGGATCATGCATCCGGCCCGCGAGCCAGCAGTTCGACACCCCTGCTCTACAGAGTCTTCCTTTAAAATGATTTTATTGATACCAACCCAGAGTTGCCTGAAAAAAGGTCAGCAATATGATGTTTTAAGTGAATGAATGAAAGAGGAGCATAACGAGGCCACCATTCTGACTGAAAGGACCTATATATACTTGCCTGGGAGTAGGATTCATTGAATCCTATACGATTCACTACAAAGTAAGGCTTGAATATGTACCTTTCTGCTTGGAGACTAGTGTTAAGTCTTCTATTAACCCATTTTTTGTTGTGAACAATGTATAAAAGGATTTCTTCTGTTTCTACACCACTTCATGCGCAGTGACATTGAACCAAGCTAAACAGGTCTTTCACTGTGGTATTGCACATAGTTATGAGAGTGAATGGGAGGTTTAAAACAGGTAAGATAGTGTGGGGGTGGCGTGGCATTACAATTGATCCTGTTCCCTTTGACATCTAAGCATATAAAGCAGGGTAGAGACTCAATTACTGTCATCTTGCCTGTTTTTATTTCCCTTTTAGATGCCACCTGATGGGACTAAAACTATTAAGCAGACTGAGACTTACTGTGCATTAATACAGTGTGTCAGCGTAGGTTTATGTTTTCTGTGTGAATGTGTATGCACATTTCTACATTTGTATGTGAGAGTGTAGTTCACATATAACAGTTTGCACGAATGTATACAGATGCAGGCTCAATTCATTTTATAAAAGGAATTATGTATTTCATAAGCAATCTTCTGGGAGGGTAAGTCATTAATCCAAAATGTTTACTGAGTATGCCAATTTAATTTGCTCTGCCCATTTAGGGAGGGGGTTGCAGTCCCATACAAATGAGCCCTGGTAGTGTAGTAGTTAAAGTGTATTATTGCAGCCAAACTCTACCCACAAGCTGGAGTTCTACCCTGACAGTGCTGAAGGTTGACTCAGTCTTCCATTCTTCTGAGGATGGTAAAATGGGGACCCAGATTGTTGAGGGCAATATGCAAATAACGCTTACATTGTAAATTGCCCAGAGCGCACTGTAAAGTACTATGGGGTGGTATATGAGCCTAAAGTGCTATTGCTATGCTACACATCTGGTCACATTGCACATACTTTTTTTGGGGGGGTGTGAAACGATTGCAGATTGATTTTGGTGATAGTTTTCAATCCCATCTGAAAAATTAGAAGATTTTTGCTCATGTTTTTTAAACCATTTTCTGCCCTTTCTTTTCTATGAATCTTCTCCTCCTCCTCCTCCTCCTCCTCCTCCTCCTCCTCCTCCTCCTCCTCCTCCTTCTTCTTCTTCTTCTTCTTTTTAAAAAAAGATGGTTGTGTCTATAACACCAAATGCAGTTACAGTGCAGAGGGAGATCCTGCACCAGAAGCTTATTTTATTCTTTTTTAGCCAGAGATTCAATGAAAAGCTCATTCTTCCCAAATGTGAAATATTTCAGACAAATCATTATTCAGAACTCCACAGTTAGAATACCCTGTGATTTCCCATGAATGAGATTTGTAAAATGACAAAGAATCTTAGCACCAAGAGACTTTGGCATCTGCAATGTGAGTCAAGCAGAGTCAGAAGAATGCCAAGAGCATTGTGTTACAAGTACCACTCTTTTCTCCATAGGCTGCATTACAATGCTGCTTAGGACAAAAATAAAAGCAGAAAATTCATGTGGATGACGCTGACCCTATAGAAGAGCTTCAGGAATCAAAGTGTTGATAACATTTATGGGGTTAAGTTTTAATCTATGTATAAAACCAACCAACCAATTTATTTGTCAACTTTCGTTAGATCTTTTCAATGCCCAATTCTGTATGGAAAAATGGATTTTTCTTTTTTTTTTTTTAAAAAAAACACCATTTGTTTCTAGTTTTCAATTTTTGTCTTTGCCTAATCCAGTAAAAGCTACATATTTTTCTTCCTCTGTCTTTTGCAACTGGCTTTCTATTGGCTAGCTTCCTTTTCTTTTTAGGAATAGGATCTTGCTCAAGCCCAGGGAAAAGCATATAATTCATTTATCACCTCCATAGTTACATTTCTCTTTGCTCAGATTTGTATTTCTTTACTTCATTTCCAATTACAGGCTCAGCTCCTAAACTTGGTAAAGCAAGGCATCTTCTAATCCGTACCTTAATATCATCCTTAGAAGCCCTACACTGATGCTTCCCATCAAATAAAGGAAATGTAAGACAATAGGGAAGGGAATGTCACCCTACCCACATATATTTCTCCTTGGGATTAAGGAAACAAAAGGGTAGTAAGAATTGACCTTTTTGCTCTCCTCATTCATTACCCTTACACAGATATCAGAGTACTGACCGAGCAGAAGACGTTGGCTCTGTGATTTGTCGATGCATCCGAACATTGTGCACGCAGTTCTCCTTGGCCCCTGCCTTAGCGTCCAGTGGAATGTCTGGAGAGGTGTGGCTAATTTTCATGGAAGAGTCAGGGTAGGCAGTCGGCTGTCCCAGGAATTCCTCGCTATATTCTTGGTCATTGGCCTCTGTGTCTGTGTAGTTCAAGGATTCCTGCTTGTTGCCTAGCAGGCCACGCTCTCGCCATGGAACCCAACAAAGCTTCCAGGACACAAACAGAGATACCCCAAACAAAGCAAGTCCACATGCGGTGACCACCAAGGACAGCAAACTTACTGTGATATCTGGAACGAAGATAAAATAATACATGTTAACATTCAAAGAAATGCTGTTCTCCTAATGCAGGGGTAGGCAACCTTGGCTCTTTTATGACTCGTGGACTGCAACTCCCAGAATTCCTGAGCCAGCATGGTTGCCTACCCCTGTCCTAATGCCTAATGTAGACCAGGACTAAGCCTTTTTTGTGCATAGCAAGTCCCCCCCCCCAAAAAAAAGATTATTTCCAAGCCATTTTTCTTCTAAATGCCTCATTTAAGTTTTTTCCCCCATTAAAGATTTCTGCTGTACATTTAACTAATGCTATCTTGCCTCATTATACGAAGGACTCGAATGGATCAATCTAAAAGCCTACAGAGTTCAACATTCAGTGATTGCATTCAACTAGCACCTCTCTGTAACAGTCAAAGACGGGATTTATGCCATAAAAATTGTATATTTATTTATTTGAATTCATTATCTGCCCAGCTCCAATGGACTCTGTCTAAATTGTTTAAATGTAAATTATGTAAAATCACTGATGTGACCCCTGCCACCGAATGGGAGAAAAGAGAATCAAAATGCTTAATAATTGATTTGCAGTAACAATGAAAAAAAAATGGCTTGCAGTCATACAGAAGTCTTTATGAATGCAAACTTCAGTATACAAAACTTCAAAATGTTCTCATCTCTGCATGCAAATTTTCATACCAGGAATAATCTAATATCCTTTGTATTCCATCCAAAATCAGGAAATAATAGCTAACAAAATTAGCATATTAAAAGTGCCTTCAACTTGGTTTAATATCCTGACCTGTTCTGAAACTAGCACTCGGAGTTGCAAAGTTTTGATAAAATAGGACACTCTAATTAAGGGAAGACATTCAGCTTTGTTTATTCACTTGCACAAAGAAAGACTATGCATAAGAGGAAAGAACTGTTCATATCTCAGTATGTTCAACGGATGGGAGATTTTGCTGTTCAGTTTATTTGCAGCTCAGAAGATTGAGTTAGAAAATGGTGAATAGTTATGAAGCAAATGGATTTTTGTTTGGTTTTCTCTGTAAATATGCAAGAACATTATTTGATGTCTAAATATAGAATTTTGCAGACACAGGGACAGATAAGCTTGATCTGTTAATCAGACCAGTGTTTATCTTTCAGGAGGGTATACTAAATTGTCCACATTAATCAAATTAGGGAAGTGCTAACATAGTTAACAGGAAAGAAATATTTTGTATAGAAACATTCAGGCCAGGAAAAATGCATCCAACAAAACTTCTAAACAACTATGTGCATGAATACTTTTGTCAGTCATGTGAAACAAGCCACACACACTCGCCAAGCAGTTCAATCCAGGCAAGAATTCACTATTTCAGCAGGCTCTCTTGAGCTGAGCTGAAAACAATAGAAAGGACTTTGCATCTGAGATGCTTGGACAACATCCCAGTCCAGTTTACAGCCTAGGCTTTCTGGGGATCTCCAATCCAAATAACAGTTGGGTCCAACTTGGCTTAGATTTTTTGAGATCAGCCAATGTTCGTGAAGAACTGCTACTTGCCATGACTCCTTGAACTTTATATATAATCTTAAAATGTTTGTTCATCCATCCCAACTCCTGTAAAAATGTAACATAAGAGAGTTAAGTCATGATTGTACTACGAAAATCAATGAAATACAAACTGGAGAGGGCCCCCCACCCCCACCCCCCACACAAAGGTGGTTAGATATAGTCAGCAGTCTCAACAGCTGCCAGAATGGTGCAGAGCTGAAGAGACACAAAGAGTGAATTGGAGGAAGTAGTTTAGTTTCAATTAAAGATGTGTGTTTTATAGAAGAGGTGTTAAGAGTTTTATTGTGCTACAGTACTTTATACTTCAATGAAATTTTGATTGCATGCATCAACGCTCTGGGGTATCTGTCCTTGATTTTTCATAAAGTGGAGCTCATCGCTGAATCTGCATAAAGCACATTGTTGAGGTGGTATGTATCTGCTTTATGCTCATTACTCTACAGAAGTCCTGCTTGAATAATAGCACTAATACAAATGCTACTTAAAATCATCACACAGTTTAGTAAATGAGCCCGTCCTACTTAGGAATTTCTCTTTGGTCCTCCAGCATAGCTACAAGGAGATTTAAAACAACTATTGTCTGAATCCGATTAAACCATAGTATGCCTTTACAGGTAGTTTCTTGACTTATGACTGCAACTGAGTGTGAAATTATGGTAATAAGTTGTGTTGATCATTAAGTGGGTCATTTCTGCACAGCCATTTTATGACCTTTTCTGCAGCAGTCGTTAAGCGAATACTGCAATTGGTAATAAGTAACCCGATAATCTACAAAGGACATTTTTTGTCAGAAACCAGAAGTAAATAACAGTAAATAATAAATAATCACAGTCACATAAATGCGGGCCGGTTGCCAAGTGTCCAAAATGAGATCATGTGACTGCAGAGGGATTTGATCATCAGAGCTTCAAATTCAGGTCATAAGTAGCTTTATTTAGGTCTGTTGCTAAATGACCAGACATAAGACGGGGACTACCATGTACATCTGAACTACCTCAAAGGATAGTTTACTGATATAAACCAGAATTAGAAAACTCATTTTTGCCTGTGTTTACGTGAGTAATAAATAGATAGATTTATCTAGCCTGGCATTCTGCCAATGGGACTATCAAAAAACACACTGACTTAGAACTAGCATACGAACCAATAAGGAAGCGGATCACCCGAATCACCAATCAACAACAGAGCTGACCACCCCCTCACCAGTTGGAATTTTGCACCTCACAAAAACCAGTCACAGGTCATAGGACCAGAATCAATCTTGTGATTCAAACAGTCTTGTGACTCAATCAAACTTGTGATTCCACCAGTCACAAGACTGACCAATCACCCACATAAACAAACAAGACATTTCACCCAAAACCCAACTGAAGATGTTACCTAGTTTGGTAACGAAACATCCGTGAGCCAAGAAGCAAACTTGGAGGACAAACCTCTGCCTAACTCTACAACCCGAGTTACAAATATTCTCTACAATTTCTAGAGATAGGCTGTTTCTGAACACAGATTATAAAGGTGTGCTGCCTCCTTTCCACACTTGTTGTGTTTCAGAAGTGTCTACACCCCTGCATTCAAATAATAAAAAGGGAGGGTGGAAAAACAACCCTGAACCTCCACTATGGACAGTATTTATTTTATTTTATTTTATTTTAATTCCATTTATATCCCGCCCTTCTCCGAAGACTCAGGGCGGCTTACAAACTTAGCAGTATCTTCTTCTTTTTTTTTTTTAAAAAAAAATCTTTTCCTTCCTTTTTTGGTTGCATGTTGGGAGAGAAGGTGAGATTCTAAAACTAATTGGATAAAAGGAAGCTTTAAGGTTTCTCCATCTATGTATGCATGAAAGTTCTCATCTGGATTGGGTGTTCACACTAATTACGTATATAGATAAAAATATCTGTACTGCATCCTGTACAATAACTTAACGCATCCTTAAAAATAGGCATTAACCTACCCAGTGATCTTTAGTACAAAACTGGGTTGCTACTTTGAAACTGCATTTGGAGTTTATTCATATGTTTTTAGAAATGTTGATTTCCTTTTTTAAAACTTCTTTTCCTTGTATCAAGGCAAGAGGGGCTAGAGCAGTGTTTCTCAACCTTAGCAGATGTATTTTCTCTGCAGATTGAAAACAACAGTTTAAAGGCTTCCCACAGATTCAGAAAAAGTATTTTGGTGATATACTGTCATCATTCTCTCTCTCTCCCAGAGGAATAATGAGAATGAGAAAGAAGAGACACTGTTAAGAGTCAAAAAAGAAAGAGAGAGAAACAGGAAAGGGGGAAAATGAGCAATACACTTTAGACATCTGAAACACTTCAGAAAGCAAAATAAAAGGGAACAAATACGAAGTGCAACAATTTTTTGCCCTAGACTTCCCAACTCCACAGATATGTGGCATCTTGGCTTGAGCTGATATACATTGCAATGACCTTAAATGAAAGGCACACCAGAGAATCACCGCCAGCAATAGTATTCCAAAAGCTCTATGGCAGGGGACCCAATTCCCAGGCCACGGCCCAGTACCAGGCTGTGGCCTGTTCAGAACCAGGCCATGCAAGCGGCAGGTGTGGCCCAGAACCCCTCTTTCCCCCCTGCTCCTGCTGAACCTCTGAACGGGCGGAGGTGCGCGCGCAGCTCTCCAAACCTTTGGAGAGGTGCGCGCGCACCTCCGCCCAAACGGGCAGTGGTGCTGCTCGTTTGGAAAGCTGCCAGATGCCCCGCAACCTCCAGGTGAAAATCCTCCATCTTACCTCTCACAGCCCTCCCTTAAAAATTCCGTTCCCGGCGAGGCCCCGAGCTTTTAAAAGCCACCGGGGCCCGGCCGCTGTAGGCGAGGACCAGCTTCCTGGCTCGCTTCCTCTCTTTTCCGCAGGCATTTGCTCGAAAGTGTTTAAGTTTATTGCTCAAATGATGTTTCTAATTAGCGCTTCGGACCATAAATCCGAGCGGCTTTTGTTTTCCAACTGATTTATTATTTACCAGAGCATCGACCTCAGACGGGGCGGCAGGGAGAGAGAGATGGGGAAGCCTCAAACCGAGAGAACAGCGGGGATCCATCCACTCGAGGTCTGCGAATAGAAAGGAGGCTGGCGCCGAGCTAAAGCTGCCAACCCGCGCCTTCTCCCTGGCAGGAGCCCCAGGGATGGGGATGGGGGGGTTGTCAGGAAGACCGGCCCCTCGAGCGTAACTCGGGTCTGGGACACAGCCACTGGGAAACTGAGTTGGGGGAACTCTAAGTAGCAGGCGTGACCAGCGGAGACATGGCTGCAGATGGGCTGGAGCACTCTTGGGTGTGGAGGCGAGGGCGCGGGGCCCTTGGCCGGGGTTGTTTCCTTGGCCTCTCCGGAAAGGCACGGATTCCAAGAGAGGCAATCTAGTCTGCGCCACGAGATGGGAGGTGTCGTTGATGAAGCCGTTTGCCTCCCGCCTTGTGCCCGAGCCCGTCCCAGTTCCGGGATTTCTACTCCTGGCCAGATTAGATCTTCAACTGTACCTCGCCACCCGGGTCCCTCTATTTTTGAGGGAGGGGAGAGGGAGGAGAAACTTATTGTAAAAAAAAAAGAGGGAAAAGACTCCGCTGGAAGCAATTCCTGCTTTACAAAAGCCACTTGGCCCGAGAACTTGACACATGAGACCACTGCAGCTGGACTGGGCGAGTCTATAGGTGCTGCCGTACAACAGCCACCGATGGTTTCTAGCGGGATGCAGAAGGTTATGGCCTCTCGCAAACCCGGTTTTCTGTTCCGGCTATGCGATTCTCCGTCAGCCCGCTGTTCACGGCCCCCCTGAGGGACGGGAACCAGAGCAGCGGACTGAATGAATAGATGGGGGGAAGGGATTGTTGGGAGCAACCGGTGCGCCCCCTTGCCAATGGACCTGGTGCCTTGGAGAACACTGGTTGCCCCCGGTGCCCCCTGGCCGCTGGGTCCTACTCAGTTCTAACACCCGATGGGATGGATGAACGGAGAAGATAATGGGAGAGGCAAGACTTGGCCTCAGTTGTCCTTCAAGTTATAGCAATCCCAAAATCCCAGAAATGCGGGATTGCTTATTTCCAAGCACCTCGGAGAGAACAAAGGGTTCCAGCAAGGTGGCTGAAAATTATTGTTGTTGCTGTTTGCCGAGATCCGAAAATCTCGTCGTTTTTAATTGAAATACAATTGTGCACACACATATCCCGTATGTCACCTATTTAGCGCCCAACTAGAAAATAAGATATATCTTGCTCACACATAGGCTACTGAAGATTTCCCCAAAATATTAAAGAATTCTGTAATTATCTACTGGAATGCGGCGGGGGGGTTGTTAGTGGCGAATGAACTTTTTTCTCAGAAAAGAGCCAGTACTTTCACTTAGCTCTCCCTTTCTGTAAAATAGTTTACAATTTATTTAAGATTAAGCACAAACCTTTTTGCGTGGAAGCCTCGGCTGACCCGCTTACATTGGCACTTAAGAATAAATCCCCCTTTGAGAGGAAAAAAACTAATAAATCTCGAGATACTGAAATGTGATAATTGTTAAAACAATTGCTTCCGAGATCGCTGGCTGGAGTCCAGCAGGAATTCCATTTGTAACTACAAATATGTGCCAATCTCCAAATTTGAAACCTCTGATATTAAACCATACCTACTGATGGTTCATTTTGCAACTATACATTAGGTGTACTGCACAGCAGTGGTGGCGTCCGTTTGGAAAGCTGCTGCGGCCCGCTTGCAGGCTGCCGCCTTCCTCCGAAGGCAGTAGCATTGCAAACGGGCCACGGCAGCTTTCCAAACAAGCGGCGCCACTGCCTGTTCGGGCGGAGGTGCGCGCGCACCTCTCCAAAGGGGAGACCTGTCGCCGCGCAGGTGCCTTCCATTTTGCGCATGCGCAAAATGTTTTTTGCGCATGCGCGTGCACTTTTTGCGGCTCTCACTTTTTTGTTTGTGTGATGGAACCGGTTCCGAGTGGCTCTTTTCCTTTTGCCGACCCCTGGTATAGGGTTTTCTGCCTGAGGAGGGGGTTGGACTAGATGACCTCCAAGGTCCCTTCCAACTATTATTATTATTGTTATTAATCCAAATTTTGATCACATGTCCATGGGGATGCTGCAGTGGTTGCAAGTGTGAAAAACAGTCCTAAGTCACCCTTTTCAGTGTCATTATAATTTGAATGGTCACTAAATGAATGGTTGCAAGTCAAGGATTATCTGTATTCATAGGACACCAGAGGAGATTACTATTTTACTATGTGGTATCTTTATACAGGATTGCAGTAAGCATCTGTTCTCAGTCAAGCTAGTGAACCATAATCTTCTATACAAATGAAAAGTAAATGTTTATATAGCACACTTCCACTCTTAAAAATAATTGGAAGCAAGTATTCTATATATATTCTAAGCATAACAACTTCATATAGGATTAAACAATGAGAAAGACTATTTTCACACCTACTTCATTGCATTTTAAGTACAATGGAGTTTTTCAGATAAGTGTCACTGAATCAGGTCAGAGCATGGCATAAAGAAAATGGCCTTTGCAAGAGATTGCACTGCATAAACAGTGGGGCTGGTAGAGAAATGCAGCCAAGTAAAGTATATTTTGGGATTGCCACATGGAGCAGTTGATATTTAGAAAAGTAATTCATTATACCCAGGAAAACTGTGAAGCAGTACTTGGCAAAACAACTTGATGAGCAACATTTAATAGTTCTCAGAGCCAAGTGCTGAAGCTGCAGTTTTATGAACAGCTTTTTCCTTGTATCTTCCTTTTTCCTGGCAAGCATTTCTGCAAATCTGATCTTCTCGTCCTTACAATCTTTATCTCAAAGAATGAGTAGTATTCATTATCACTTTTACATAACATTATCAGAGAACTTGGGAAACTGAAGAAACAACTCAAAACAAGCAACATATTGTATGTTCTGGATAACCTGTCTAATTTGCAGCATTTAAATTGACTCCAAATTTAGGTTATAGGATGAGAACATTATGAAACAGAGTGTGACCCACTCGGTGACATATTAAAACAAACAAATAGACATAATAGACCTCAGCTCAGAATGAAGATTCCTTCCTTCCTTCCTTCCTTTTGTTATAACATGGATAGAATTGAAAAAAGGTGGCAAGTAGGTCAAATATTATTGAATTTATATTTAGAAGAAAACTGCTTGTTGAAAGAGAAAAGCTGCATATGCTGGACATTTCTCCTCACTTGCAGCTGATTTTTTTTTATCCTGCTCCATTCCAAACGTTATTGAATATGCTGTTAAGTATCTTTTGAGAAAAAAGACACCAAGTGCAAAGCTCTGCAGTAATTTCTGCATGGACAGACCTTTGTCCTTGCAAAGTGTGAAAGATACCAATGTCAGAAGATACAAAATGGGGCTACCCTGTGCCTACCCATCGAAAAGAGAAAGGGCAATCTGAAACTGATAGGTTGCCATGAGGAATACTCAATATTACTTATTCATGACCTAACTTTTCTATTCACACAGCTTCTTTATTTCAGCTCTTCTATGAAGGGATGGATTGATCACTAGATAGGATTAATAGTTGACAGCATACTATATATCTTCACCTCCTCTCATCTTGCAACAAACAAATGTACCTTTGAAAATAAATAAATACATGAATGAATGAATGAACAAACAAACAAACAAACAAACAAACCCATAAGCATTTCTGAGGTGTTCTTTGAATGAAGCTTCCACACCATCTCTTGGTGAAATCACATTTATACCTGCTCAAAAACAGCCTACTGAGTTCAGTGGAACTTACTTCAGCTAGTAGACTATAACTTCAGGCACTCTGGTCTGGTATATCTCACTGAACACAATAAGTCTTGTGAGATGTGCACTGGAGTATTCTGTTAAGCATTTTATATTTAGATATTTAGAATATTCCTAATTAGACTGGACAAAATGATTAATATACAATAATTAAATTCAACTTTTTCTACGACTATGGGCTTTAAGTAGTTTCTGACTTTGCCCTTGACATGCGTACAGTTAAATTCTGTTTGCATATTATCAACAGAGTCAAAAGTGGGTCAATAGCCAAATGTTTCATCACTGCTCCAAGGAAAACTAAGGTGAAAAATAGGTTGGTTTTAATTAAAATGTTACACTGCCTTGAGTCTGACAGAATAGCATTCCACATATGAACATAAATCAGCCTCACACTCAATAGCCATCATTGATTCACAGATTGAACAAATCTAGGTTAATTATAACTAAAAACTTTTGCTTATTCTTAAGCTACAAAAACTGAAACGAATGGGAGATAACAAAGATAATGCCAAAATATGTATAATCTGGCTTCCATAATATTTTGGCCAACCAACCTACATCAATCATGAAATTGTATAGGAAGGAAACTCAGTTGCCTTATTCCATTTGTAACAATCTTCTTCTGTTTTCCCATCATTTATTGTTTTATCTTCCTACCAAAAAGAATTCTATTAATGGAGTGAAAAAATATGGCATACATCTTTTGGCTGGAAGTGCAAGGAGCCCCATTCAGAAGAAAAGTGGGAGAGAATGCAAATGTCAGCAATACACTTGAGTGAAAATCATCAAGTAATATAAAACAGCTTGGCACTATCAGAAATGCCAAACTGCTAGGGATGGAATAAGCAAGGTTGGGAATAGAGTAAAATGGGACAACTTGCCACAGCCAACTAGCTGTGGGAGAAACTCACCACAGGACAATACAATAAATACAAAAGTTAAATTAATTTTAATGGAACCATGGCCAACAATAATAAAATAAAGAAAGTCACTCCAGAAATACAAGAGTTACAATAATTTCAACAAAAATGTGATCACCAAGAATAAAAATAACTGAATCAAATGATTAATACAATGTTAAACTGTCCTGTAGCGAGTTGTCCCACTGCAAGTTGGCTGTGATGAATTGTTGGCCATGGTGAGTGGTCCTAAACCCAGAACAGAGGCCCTGGAACTGAGACACAGATGTCAAGTATACCTCCCATGACGAAATGACTACCTTCAGGGCTTTAACATGCACAGATGGGAAAAAGAGATACAGACTCTGAACCATTGGACTATATATATGGTCTGAATCTTATAGTTTACAGTTGCTAGCTTTTTACTCCAATTACAGCTTTTCTATTATCTGTAATGAAATTAGTTTAAAAAGACCTGTGTCTCTCAATTTGTGCCTAAAAGCCTTATTCTTTTAAGTATCAATAAACCAGTCTGGTCTAGTGGTAAAGGCACCGGGCTAGAAAGTGAGAACCTACGAGTTCAAGTTCTGTCTTAGCCATGAAAGCCAGCTGGGTCAGTCACTATCAGCCCATCCCACCTCACAGGGTTGTTGTTGTTGTGGGCAAAATAGGAGGAAGAGGATGTGTTGGATATGTTCACCAGCTTGAGTTATTTGTAAAAATAATAAAGGTGGGATGTAGATAGATAGATAGATAGATAGATAGATAGATAGATAGATAGATAGATAGATAGATAGGCAGGCAGGCAGGCAGGCAGGCAGGCAGGCAGATAGATCTGGCTGAAGTGTGATGTGAACAGTTTATCTGTTTGGGTACAGTTTAAATACAAAAACTTGTTCTAAAAATTGAGCATGTTTATTTCTTTATCAAATTTATATGCCATTCATTTCATAAGCAGTGACTCTAGGCAGTGTACAGCAAAAAAAAACTCATATAAAAAGAATAAACTGTAGGAGAAGAGATGGCAGAACCTGGGGTGGAGTTAAAAGAGGGATCAGCCTAGAATCCCTATATAACCACAAACAAGCTAAGTCCAACTGAAGATTAGTCTTAGCAAAAGGCAATAACTACCTTTTTGCTACATGTTAGTGACTTTCTATAATGGTTATTAACATGAAGAAAACATGGACAAATATATATTATTATTAAGGAGAACATCTTTTGGGGGAGGGTTAAATCTCAGGACAAGAATGGGAAAAAATAAAGATGCAGGATCCAGTCTGGGTTAGTCACCCACCTAGGCTAGAGAGAAGTTTCCTGAAGCACGAGTTCAAAACTCGGGAGACAAAACTCTGGTCTCGGTGACCGGCTCAGATTGGATCCTGCAGCATTATCCTGGGACACATATATTCCCCTTCATTCATGAAAAATAAAGAGTTTTTATATAAAATGCAGAACATTTGCATTACGGTTACACTGGGATTTAAATTAACATAATCAATTTGTAAAAAACACAAGGCAGCGCCCCAGACATTCTAAGACAGGGCTTTTCAACCTTTTCACCCATTGTACCACTTTTAGGATAAGGCAATGTCTGAGTACCACCAGTCGCCCAACAAGCTGTCAAAAACTTGACCCCCCCCAAAAAGGAAAAAAAAATGATAAAGTACAGGTAGTCCTTGACTTACAACAATTCGCTTAGTGACCAAAGTTATGATGGCACTGAAAAAAGTGACTTATGACCCTTTTTCACACTTATGACCGTTGCAGCATCCCCAGGGTCATGTGATTTACATTTGGATGCTTGGCAACAGATTCACACTTATGATGGTCACAGGGTCATGTGATCACTTTTTGCAACTTTTGACAAGTGAGGCCATTGGGGGGGAGCTCATCACTCAAGGTTGCAGGGTGCCTGTGTGTGGGGGGGAATCCATGGGTCTCTGGTGGAGGGGGGTGGGACTGGGGTGGGTGCCCTCCTTCTTCCCTCTCTCCCATTGTCTCTTCCTTCCTTTCTTTCCTCCTTCTTTGTCTCTTCCTCCCTCCTTCCCTCCCTCCCTTCCATTGTCCAGTGCTAGGCCGCCCAGACCCCAGCCTGTAAAAAATCACGGACTCTGCCTCTGGCTGCAGCTTCTCCTCCAATTGGTCCCGCTTCCCCTGTGCAGACCAAATGGGAGATCCGCTCCAGGTTTTCGAGCCAGCCCGCCCGCCCGCCTGGTTCCCGAGTCAGATGCATCCTTAGGACTAAGGGTGCTGCTCTGGCTGCTGCATTCCCCGCCTGCCTTTCAAGTCGGGATAGACTGCAGCTGCTCTTCAATTTTGGAAGGAAAGACGCTGGAGATGCCTCTGGGAGACGTTGGAGAGGCGGCTAAGCCAACTCAAGGTCCCTCTTGCTGGGCACAGTGCTGGCTGTTTCCCCTGTCTGCTCTCTCTGTCCAGGAATCCTCCTGACTGGCCGCTGGGAATACGCACGGCAGAGGCACTACTCGCGGCTGGAGGGCGATCGCACACGCAAGCAGGACAGCCACACATGGCAGAGGTGCTGCTCAGGCCGGAGAGGAGGCCAGGCAGATTGCAGGCACTGGCGGCAGTGCCGGTGTGGAGGGCGCTCGCGTGTGCAATCACCCTCCAGCCCCAAGCAGCACCTCTGCCATGCACATCTGTGCCACTGCAAGGGCCTGCAATCTGCCCAGCCTCCCCTTCCCTTTCCTTCCTTCCCTCTTTGTCCCTTCCTTCCTTCCTTCCCATTGTCCCTACCTTTTTTCTTTCCTTCCTTCCTTCCTCCCTCCCTTCCCTCCCTCTTTTGTGATAGGTCAAGTGGGAACGAAGCAGCCCTCGGGTCTGCACTGCCACAAGCGCCGGTGTCGCCTGGGCTCCTGCCCAGCTCACTTGCTTACAGGGAAGGTCTCTGTTACCGGAAAGAGGCTCAAGAGGAAAAGAGGCAGCTGGGGATGCCCTGAACTATCTCGTGCTCAACTGCCCACTTACCAGAGCTGCACACCAGGATCGAAAGAACCACAACCTGTAATGGGAGGCGGCAGCCATGATGAGGCCACTTGGAAGTGTTTTCGTCTCTCCCACCATAACTGCCCCTCCTGTCTCTCTCTCTCTCACCTGCCCCCATCGCAAAATGACCCTCCCCTCCGTGGTGGCCCCTGCAGCCTATCGGAGAGCAAGAACCACGGTGGCACGCCCTCCTGCTGAGCGCAAGAGTTTAACGGCATCACCCAATTACAAGCCACTTCTGGACTTCAACTCCCAGAATTCCTCAGTCAGACACGCTGGCGTGGGGATCGGTTTGGAGGTGTGGAGGGGAGGGGAGCGGCCAAGGGTACGCACTGGGAGCCTAAGTTGAAGGCTGAAACGCCTTAAGCTGTAACTGCTTGCATGTGTTTGTTTGTGTGTGAGCAGGGATCAATGTTGCTTTCCAGGTGATAAGTGCTTCTTCCGGGCTCAGGAGATGGGCCAGGATCAGTGCTGCTTTCCAGGTGATTGGTGCTTATTTGGGGCTCAGCAGAAGCACCAGGATCAGCGCCGAGCTCCAGCCCTGGCAGCCCTGAAGAAGCACTGATCAGCTGCAAAGCTGCGCTGATCCCGGCGCTTGAGCCCTGGCAGCCCCAGAGCCAGTCTGCCACTTCCCTCCCAGCCTCACTGGCCGGGGCTGCTGCCAGGAAGCTGTCAACCCGCCGAAAGCTCTCTGTGGACTGGAGCCCATTCGCAGAGGTCAGGGCCAGCCGTACACGCCGATCAGCTGGCGATTCTTTAGGGCCGGTCCTGGGGAGGGCGGGGCCTTGCTCTGCACCTGCACTCTTCGCGCGGCCTAGGGTTCCTACAGGCCGTCGCCAAGCAGCATTTTTTCTGCAACCATGTGAGCTGGGAAGGTGAGGAGCGGGGGGGGGGAAGGCGACACCGCATACCACCAGCCTGGTGCTCACGTACCACCAGTGGTAAGCATACCATTGGTTGAAAAGCCTTGTTCTAAGATGCAGGGGCTTTGATAACTAACCATGGGCCAATTTTCTATCTCCAAGACCTCTCTGCCCAAACCAAGTCATCCAGACCTTAATTTAGAAGTGAGACCCTACCACCTCCTAAGATAGATGCAGACCGAAGAACCAGGTCAGATATCTGCATAGTACATTCATGCCAGACTGGCATGCCAGAAGTTGCTATAGTAGAACTGATGGTTCTCAGCTCTATGCTGGAATTAGGCTGAGCAAGGAGCATTAAAGTCCTCTCTTAAATATAGCAAATTGCTGGATTTTTTGCTCTGGCTGCTGCTTGCTTTCCTAACAATTTCTATTTTTTTGTTAGCACTTGGCATGTTGTTTAAATACACTTCCAAATTCTCCATCTAGCTGGATTCGTTTCTCAACTTGCTGTGGCTTCTGCTGCAGCATATGACTGCCTAAGGTGCTTGAAAGCAAGCCTGATTAGTTTCCTATTTCTTGCTGCTTTTGCTCATCTTGGTACCTCTCTGCTCTTTATGTAGGGCAGAAGGGTTTTACAGCCTGTCTCAGCCGAGAAATTTATAGCTGCGTAATTACCCTTAACAGCCTGGCAGCAGCAGAGCCAGGAAAGCAATGACCATCCTCTCGTCAGGCTTTCAAGTGGTAGATCAAGAGCCACAATGTTGACAGCTAGAGAGTCCCTCATGACTGTGACTGGAAGCTTATTGTGTTTTTATTAATGATTTAATGATTGTGTTATTAAGATTTTATGTTATGGTGGCTCTTTATAATGTTTCATAATGGTGAGCCATCCTGTCCCACAAAGTAGGCTGTGTACAAATGCTGTAAAATAAATAAACAAAACAAAACAATGCAACTATATTTATATAAATGAAAAATAATTTCCCACTCTCAAGAAATAGGATGCACAGAAGAAAAATATCATTGTCCACCATGACCATATTCTTACATATTTTAAGATTAACTTCCCATTTTAAAGTTAAATTATTTAGGGGAAAATAACTTCCTTTTTACGTAAAGACTGAATTGCACTAGCTCTTACATTTTTTATTATGTAGAACCGAAACTATAATTTCATACTTTAAAATGCCCAAGAAAAGGGGGCTTAATGGACTATGGGATTCAAATGCCAAGAAGTAAAATCCCATTCCATGACATATCAGAACACAAAAGCCGAAGTGTTCCAGTGTATCACAGTCCTCCATGAAAACTGTTTTCCTTTTTGTTCAATCATGTCTGATTCTAGGAGACTACCTGTTCCTGCAATTTTCTTAGCAAGGTTTTCCAGAAGCAGTTTGTATTGTCTCTTTCCTAGGGATGAGAGAAAGTGATTGGCCCAAGGCTTTGTGTCTAAGGTGGGTCTAGAACTCAAAGTTTCCTGGTTTCTAGTCTGATGCCTTAACCATTACACCAAACAAAAATTCACTGCAACCTTGGAATATACAAGCTGATCATAATGAGAGATCCGATGCAAGCACAGACCAAAACAGAAAGCAAAAATGAGCAGGAATTGACTTGCTTTTAAAACAAAATTGTCACATGATAAAGAAAAGAATACAAAACCAGTAGGTGGCTGTCTACAGATAAACACAATTAGTTTTCAGATTAAAAAAATGTATGGATTACAGAAGCTCGTGGTTAGCGGATAATCTGGTTCAATCATGTCCAATTCTTCTCTCATTTCACTACAGACATTTCAATGTCAGCATTTATTCTATTACTTGAGCAATGGAAAATTTGCTTGCTAAGACACAGGGCCAGGAGACCCATTCAGTGCCACATTACAAAATAAACAGAAATTCTTTGGACTTAGATTAGACGGGTGTCAAACTGCTGTAATGCTGAAACCATGCCCACCCCATTGCCAGCAATGGAGAAAAAGTCAAGATACGTTGCGACATGTCATGTGACGTTGCAAGTTTGACATCCCTGAAGAAGAAACAAGAAGGATGTTTGCATATTCCCACAGGTGAGCATTTTTACTAATTTTTGTAGAGCAGGACTTGTTAGAATTAGGTAATGTAATTTGTTAGAATCAGGCAATATAATTTCTTGTATTCACTGTCATATAATAATAAACCTTTATTGTCAAAGTACAACATGTGTACATTGAGATTAGCTGAGCCTCCCCCCAACACACAGTGACAACAAACCCTCCATCCCACCACACTATGTGAACCAACTACACCACACACCGGCCTCCCAAGTCAATTCTGCATAAGATTATGTCCCATTTAAGAGCCTAACAGCCCACGGATAAAAGCTATTTTTCAGCCGGTTGGTACGGCTGGCTATATTCCTATATCTCCTACCGGATGGTAGGAGAGTAAAGAGATACCGTCCAGGGTGTGAGTCATCCCTGAGAATCTTCCTCACTCTTCCAAGGCAACAAGCCCTGGCGATGTCATCCAGTGGTGTCAGGGGACAGCCCACAATGTCTTGTGCTGTGCTCACCACCCTCTGTAATACTTTCCTATCCGCGGCTGTCAGACCAGCATACCAAACCACAATACCATACGAGAGGACGCTCTCTATAGTAGACCGGTAAAAGAGGGTCATTAGCCGTTGTTCTACCCTGTTCTTCCGCAAAACCCTAAGAAAGTGAAGCCTCTGTTGGGCCTTTCTAGCCACCTGAGTTGTGTTAACTTTCCAGGTCAGATCTTCACAGAGGTAGACTCTGTGAATACAGATTCAAATATAGGCATATACTTTGTCATTCAGTTGCAGTGAAAATAAAGAATAAATATCTCCTAGCAACACAGAAATAATGTTGAACCAATGCATTGAAATCTAGCCTACTTAATTTTGAATGAACTTCTGTAAACAACCATATACAGCTATGTCTTGATCTGCATCACTGCCTTATGTGCCCGGACAAAGGGAGAGTGTCAATTCTATGTATTTAGATACATAGTTTAGAGAAAGCCAGTCTTGCCATAGTGACATTCCCCTTCATTGCTCTTGCACAGACTACTGAAGATACTTATATGAGAACTTTTAGAACCCGCTACAAAATTATGTGGGCAAAGTTTGAGCTGAGTAGCCTGACTGTCTGAAGTGAGTCCTTTGTTGTGGCTATAAAATAGACTGTAGCCAATTTCTAGACTAAATTTAAACTGAGGGGTCCTTGGTGCTCTCTGAGCTTTCTTGCAAATGTTTCATTACCCTAACTAGGTAACATCATAAAGGCTAGTAGGGCCAGCACTGATGATGACTAACACTGATGATGTTACCTAGTTAGGGTAAATGAAACATTTGCAAGAAAACAAGCAAGCTCAGAGAGCACCAAGGATCCCTCATTTCAATCCTGAGCTACAAATATTCTCCTTCATTGGTAAATTTACTACTTATTAAGTCTTGAGAACTAGGTAACAGAAAAACCATCTTGTTTCATTTGAACTTGCTGCCCATTAGAAGTAGCTCTCAAGATATTTACAAAAACTCCCCACATTCCCTGCCAATAGGAGTTCATTCCTGTTAAGGAGATTTCTTTGCTTGTCCCATCATGTGTAGAGAGACATTTAGAGGGAACACAGGACAGATAGTTCTCAGTGGTAGCGGCCACGTTTTGGAGACTCTGGTAGTCTTCTGGCAGCTGGTAGTCTTTTCAAGGTTCCTAATGCCTTTTAAAAGCGTCTTTTATTTAATGTCCATTTTAAATCTCTGGCTGATTCCCAGTCTTTTCTCTAGTATTTTATCAGTGTATATTATAGCCTTATAATAATATAAATAAATAATATAAAAAATAAATATAAACAAACACATTTATACACTACCTTGCAGGACACAACTTTAAAATCTCTTTAGAAACACTGGTATTTTTAGCCATTTCAGGCATTTTTGAGCAGAAAAGTGAGGTACGCATTTTCCAACAAGAAATAATTGTGTAAGAATTCTATTATAGTGACGAGAGCTGAGCCTGTGGGATTAAAAGTATTCCCCTCTTCTGCTTTTTGTAACTCTTGACCTACTTAAATGTCTTGACACAGTGGGACCATTAGGGATCCATACTGGCAAATCAGAGAAATATAAGAATGGTAATAGTGAACTAAAATCTATAATCCCCTCCTATAAATGTAGTTGAGTTTGAAGTGCATTCTAGGGGAAAAGCTGACCCATCCCCCATCCCTTGGGAGTCAAAATAATTTAACAAGCTTTGATTATAGGTTAAGCTTTATAGAAAATAAGGAAAGAAGTTACTAACATTTCTCTTCTAATGGTTGAGGTTAAAAGTTAGAATTCTAGTTTTTCTTAGTCAAGACTTTGATTTTTATATTTAAATCATGTCTCCTGTGCCAGTAAAAAAAATAGCACAGAATTAAGACAATTGTCAGGATACAGGAAACTCTCCGATACTGTAATTCAGTTCCAAGTGACCTGGAGGAAGTGAACAGAAGCCAGATAATAAGGCGTAAAAATGTCAAGCAAAGGATAGTGTAAAAGAGGTGAACACAAGTCTATGCCCCCATGATCTGGGTTTGGATGATTACATTATTGAGGGTAGAGACTTGGTGGCTTTTCCTGCCAATGCAAAGGTAATTCATTATTCATGACTGTTGATGCACCTTTTCTATCTCCTCTATAATCCTCTGTCAAGCTATTGTTGGAGCTTTTAGTCAAATTGGCTGTGAAACCAGCAATCATTGTTTAAAGGTTCTTCAGTAAAGAAACTTTTTTCTGGATTTCCCTTGCTTTGGTTGATATTTTAGTGGCTTGCTACTTTCTTCCCCACACCATAATTGAAACAGCCTCTTTGGATATTGAAAGATGTATGATAATGATATCATCAATATACGATACAGATAATATACTGAATGATAAAAAGGAGAAGTACGGTTGCGGAACAGCCTCTCTGATGGTCTCCTGGCTTGCTCCTCTTTGGAAATACACAGAGGTATCAGTCCCAAGAGGAGTTAAAACAGGAAGAACTATACAAACTATGCAGAGAACATGAAACAACAGGCAACGAATCCAAGCACTAAAATCTTAGAGACATTAAAGATGTTCACTTGCAAGAGATATTAAAATAAAACACAAACGACTGACAGGCGTTCTAGATAAATTTGGTTACCTTTGAATTTGGTTAATTTGGTATCAAAAATCAATTTTTGGATTTAGATGTTACTTCTTAATTCCATGTTCTTTTGATTTTAGGTTTTCTGGGATGATCAAGCTTATGTTCTGAGGTTCAAGGGAGATAATAAATTCCATTTCTGGTACCTTCTTAATCTTGATCCTAAAATTCTCCCCATTTGAGGCTCATTTAAAATTGTCAATTTTCCCCCACTAAGTTTCATTTATCTTGTCCAAGCAAAGGCTGAGCTTGTCTTTTGTGCTTGCCTATTCTCTGCTTGTGTGCTTGGATGACTGTCAATTTTAAAATGACTGCAATAAGCAAAGTTAGCGAATGAGGCAGTGGTGATGGACAGCAATGCTTGTCCCATAAGGAAACTCTTTGTAAAAAATAGTAAATGTCTACCTTTTGGCTACCAAGGTTTTATGAAAGGCTAACTCTCCCATCCATATCAGAAGAGAGATGTGCATTTTATTCATTCTTGTGTACTAAATATTGCTTCAAATCTGAGTCTCAAGGTTTCCAAGGGAGCATGCAACCTGTGTGAATTGGCATTTAGTAGTTAGGAAAAGAGATATGATAAACTACTTAAGTTTGGAGTTACTAGAATCCATTACTGCACAGAACAAGAGGTAAATTATTTTCTTGCTGCTCTGAGTTTATTTTTTAATCTGGAAATATTCTTGCTTTCTGAATGTAATGGAGATGGATCTTTACAGTATACTCACTGGAGTTGCTACTAGAATTCAGGAAAAAAGCTGTAATTTTATACTACATTTGTATAGCCTGCCCTATGCCATTTGAAATAGGCAATAATTCAAAATAGTCCTGGTACTTTCAGGATCTGGAGTGCTTTTGATGTAATAATTAATTGATTTGCAGTGGAGTAATAACTAAACATGCAGCAATGAATTAATTTATATAATTTTGTACTTGCTAAATATATTATAGAGTTCGTCTAGAATCATCCTAAACACCACATTCACACGTTTTGAATTAAGAAATTTAATTTAAGACTTTATGTTCTAAATATATTCGAAACAAGCAAGCTTAGCAAAATCATATTAAGAAAAGTACAATTACAAACTGCAAAATTAAGCATAGCACAAACTTTGGTTCAATACTTTTGTCTATGAGGCCTGATTTAGTTTACCTGGGCCTTAACCTTGCATAGAAGAACAACAGCCAATATTTTCATTTTCCACAGTAACCAGTATGAGAGAGAGGGAGGGAGAGAGGAGGAGGAGAGGGAGAGAGAGATTGTTTCTGGGAAGCATTGCAGAGTTTCTGAAAATAATCCTAAGAGGTCTAGTTAGTGTTTCCAGGAGAAATGTGGCATTCTTCACAGCTGAAATAACATTCTTGCACTATGATAATGGACCAGTGTTGTCTGGCTTGATAACACTTGATTATGAGAACTAAAAAAGCACAAAGCAATTGACATAAGCAGGGCAACTCAACTGAGAAACTTCAGTGAAAAATTCCTTTGCCTTTATTCCTTTTTTTAACCTTCACTGATGTGGTTTCTAAAACAAGCATCCGATTAAATTGTAAAGGTTTTAAACCCCACCAAAAATAAATTAGCAAATTTATAGAAAATGAATACTGTACAACAGAGTAAAATTGTAACTTAAAGAAAGAACAGTTGGGTGGGAACAGGGAAGGCTCGGTAGTTTATTTATTTATTTATTAATGGGACTTATATCCCGCCCTATCTCCCGGGGGACTCAGGGCGGCTAACAACAACAAAACTTAAAGGTCTCTGTACAGTAAATTTGCAGCCATCATTGTGACTTCAGGAAGCAGAACAGCTTTAACCATGGTTTGTCAATAGGACATCATAGCATGCTAGGTTTTCATAAGCCTGAGGCAAGCCAGTTTTTCACGATCAGACATAAGAAAGCAAAAAACACTGTCCTCTTCTGGTCATGTTATTCTGGAAAACACAAGAGTCATGGAAGCCACCAGAAATATTTCAGCTTAAAGAGATGTGCTGTATAAATATCACTTTGGCCTGTCCAAAGTATACTGAATGGTCAAATGGTATTAGGAATAAGGTGTATGTTATACCGTGTATTGTTGTTTTTATGTAAGTGACAGATGTTCTCAGATAGAGAAGTATGGACTTCTACTTGGGTTGGGTTATCTCTTGAATCTGAGGAAAGGTTAAATAAGATGTCAACTTCAACAACTGTAGCACGATTTAGTTTACTTTAGGTGAAGTCCTACTTCCCTAACCTCGTACCCTTTACATATAAATAATGCTGTTATTCTGCCATTATCTCAGTGGACATTCATAGATAAAATTTGCTTGGTTCGTAGGCATCTAAAATAAATGCAGTTGGCTCTTAGGAAAGGCTTAGAACATTATTGATAAGTAATTTATAGGAAGGCATATCAGAAAATTCTTTTAAAGCTACTTTCACAAATGACATCCTCGCCAGATGGCCTGGCCTTGCTCTACATCTTGCATTGAAAACATCCCTCAGACACAGCCTCAATTCCATTTACATTTCAGCCATTTGATGTTTCCTCTAAGCTACATGCATGTGTAAGCTGCACAGTGGCTATCACACATCCACACAAGACAGTCTTTTGCTCACTGTCAAAGAAGATGCACTAAAGAGTGTTTTTGGAAAGGAAGGAATAAGACAAGAGAGAAGAAAGCTAGATCTTCTGCTGTTCTCCAGGCTGAAAGAGGAGCCTGAAGTGGGAAATAAAAGGTGAAACAGAGGAAAGTGGGGGAAGGATTCTCACATAGCAGCTAGGCCAAACCCTAGTCACTGTTACATGTAAACCCAGATTCCACTTATGATCACTCATTCACAAACTGGTACATTCCAGAGAAGTTAGAGCAAGGACTATGATTTAAAGGAGCAGGCAGAGCGATACAAGAGATAAAGGTGAAGAGGCTTATTTTATTATACTCTCTAACTACTTGAACTTTTTAAACTCTAAGTGAAAGTGCGTCATATTTGAGGATTAAAAGATGGCGGCGAAACCTCCCCCTAAAACTCTTCGGAGTGGTGGATCCTCGCCAGTGCAACAATCATCTTTACAGGCGTTGCACCCTTCTGAAGCGCTGACAGCGAAGGAGTTTCGAGATGCTGTGGATAAACTTTTGGACTCAATTAATCAATCAATGGCTGACAAATTTGCGCAGATGGAGGAGAAATTGGAGAAACTGGAGGAGAGAATGGAAGAGAGGATGGAACAGAAGCTTAGCGTGATGAAGGTAGACATTTTGTCTTCAGTGCATAAAGTGGCGGAATGTGTGGAAGAATTAGATGAAAAGATGGATGATTTGGCTCAAAGGAATGCTATATTAGAAGTTAAAGTAAGAGAGAATGAAAATGTAAGAGACAAACTGGAGAAGGACTTAAGTTTAGCCCAATTTTACCAGATGCAGTTTGCTGTCAGAATCAGAGGCTTAAAAGAGGATACTAAAGAAGATTTGAAGCAGCTGATCTCTGAGGCTTTTGAAGAAGTATTAAACCTGCCAGCATCTGAAATAAGAGCAGCTATGGATAAAGTGTTTCGGGTGAATTCATGGATTGCCAGACAGAGGAAGTTGCCTAGAGATGTGGTGGTTTATTTTGCAAAAAGAGAGATCAGAGATCAAATTATACAAGCTGCCTATGATGTTAAAGTGGTGATTGCTGAACAAGAAGTTTTGGTTTTAAAAGAAATTCCTCCAAGGATTTTAAGGGGAAGGAAGGATTATACATTCCTCGTGCATGAGCTCAAGCAAAGAGATATAAGGTTCAGATGGGAGATTCCTCAGGGGCTGATGGTGATGCATGAAGGTAAAAGGTACCGGTTGATTACTGTGAAGCAAGCGCGTGATTTCTACAATAATGTCCTAAAAGCAACCCCATTAACGCTCCTGGAAGCTGGAAAAGGATCTGGAGAAGAAGAACAACAAGAGGAGGAAACAGAGGAAAGTGGCGTGGGAGGAGATCAAGTTACAACTTCTTTGGATGATCCTAGAGAGCAAAGAGTGACGCGTGCTGCTTTAAAACGAGCAAAGAAAATAATAGAACAAGATCAGCAAAAGACTTCAGTTTCTTCGCAACGTACATACAGTCAAGCTGTGGGAGGGGCACGGCCTAAAGAAGTTAGTCCTATCAAGGCTGTGGTCCAAGGGCTTCTGGATGATATGCATGGCAACTAAATTTTTAACTTGGAATGTTAATGGACTAAATTCACCGCAGAAGAGGAAGAAAGTTTTTCAATATTTAAAGCAATTTAAGATAGATGTTATATGCTTGCAAGAAACGCATATTAGAGTTTTGGATCAAAAGTATTTACTGAACTCGAGACTGGGTACGCATTTTGTTGCCTCTGCAGAGAATAAGAAAAATGGAGTAGTTGTTTATGTTAAAAGTGCCTTAACAGCAGACTTAATTGAAGCAGATAAGCATGGAAGATATGTTATGATTGAGCTGCTGTTAGAAGGTAAAAAGATGCTTCTAGTTGGACTATATGCACCTAACCAACAACAAGTTGATTTTTTTAGCTTACTTCATACAAAGCTTACCCAGTTGGATTATAAATCTTTTATTATTATGGGAGATTGGAATGGTGTTCTGGATGTACACTTGGATAAAGCTGGAGCTTTTAAGCGTATTCCAAGCCACGCCAGACTGCCTAAAACTTTTTTTGAATTGAAGGATGATCTCGAATTGCGAGATATATGGCGGGAGAGGCACCTGCAGGAGAAGGATTATACTTTTTACTCTGACAGACACCAATCTTTCTCAAGGATTGATTTTATTTTGTTGACTAATGATTTCTTTTTGAGAACTAAAAAAGTGAAGATATGTGCAAGAACTATTTCAGACCACAGTCCAGTTTGGTTGGAGATTGATAAGGAGAAAAGCGACAGGCGCTCGTGGCGCGTAAATGAGAACTTGTTTAGAGATCAGAGAAATGTGGAAGAATGTAAACAGCGGATGAAGGATTTTTTTGAGATTAATATGAATAAGGGTACCTCTATGGATATGGTTTGGGATGCTAGTAAGGCCTACATGAGAGGTGTGTTGATATATATGAATAATAGACGTAGACGTGTAGTGGAAACTAGAAGGAAAGAACTGGAGAATGAAATAAAGGAAAAAGAAAGGGCTTTGATTTTGAATCCAGGGGACGTGAAGATTAAAGAGGCTATTAGGTTGTTAAGAGGACAATTTGATAAATTAATGGCAGACCAAGTGGCAACCAATCTGCGGTTTGCTAGGCATAATACTTTTTGCAACGCTAATAAACCAGGCAGATGGTTAGCCTATAGACTGAGGAAGAAACAAAGGGCCTCTAATATAGACAAGATTGAATATAAAGGAAGGGTCGTGTTTCAACAGAATCTTATTAAGGATGCTTTTGTGGATTTTTACTCGAAATTATATACCAAAGAGGAAATTGAGGTAAAAGACATTGATAAATATTTGGAGAATGCTAATATTCCGGTCCTTACGCAAGCACAAAGAGAGGGGATTAATCAACTGATCACAGAAGAAGAAATCCTTACAGCAATTAAGGATTTGAAGGTTGATAAGGCGCCCGGTACAGATGGCTTGTCTGCGGCTTTTTATAAAAATTTACAATTTGAGATGATAAAACCGTTAAAGGAACTGTTCCAGACAATCCAGAGGGGGGGAAAGGTGCCACCGTCTTGGAGAACAGCTTTTATCTCATTGATTCCGAAGGAAGATCAGGATGCTACTCAAGTTAAAAATTATAGACCGATTTCGCTTTTAAATACAGATTATAAGATATTTGCTAAGGTTTTGGCTAATAGACTGATGAGGGTTCTGCAACAGGTGATTCATGGGGATCAAACGGGGTTTATTAGTGGTAGGCAAATGAAAAATAATGTTAGACATATAGTTGATGTGTTAGAGTATTTGGAAAGGCACAACCAGATCTCTGCAGCGCTAATCTTTTTAGATGCTGAAAAGGCTTTTGATCAATTGAATTGGCAATTTCTGTTGAGAATGTTAGATAAAATGGATTTTGGGGAAAATTTCTTACAGCCGATTAGGGCATTATATCAAAAGCAAACTGCCCGAATCATAGTTAACAATAGTCTGACGGCAGTATGTAATATTGAGAAGGGCACAAGGCAAGGATGTCCGTTATCGCCCTTGTTATTTGTATTAACTTTAGAGATATTATTGAACAAGATTCGGAATTCGGAAAAAATTAAGGGGATACAAGTTGGAGACCAGGACTATAGATTGAGAGCATTTGCAGATGATCTGGTTGTTACAGTGACCCAGCCAGAGAACTCTGTTGTGGACCTGATAGAGATAATAACACAATATGGGAAGGTTTCTGGATTTAAAGTAAACATACAGAAAACTAAAATTTTGGCTAGAAACATGACAGTTTCACAGAAGGCCTTCTTGGAAGGATTAACTGGATTTGAGATTGTTAAAAGGGTTAAATATTTGGGGGTAATTTTGTCGCCCTCGAATACAAAGCTATACAAAAATAATTATGAAAAATTGTGGGGGAAAATTCAAAAAGAATTGGAGAGTTGGCAAAAATTGCAATTGACTTTGTTGGGACGGATTGCAGCAGTGAAAATGAATGTCCTGCCCAAATTTTTATTTTTATTCCAAATGATACCGATTCTTAAGAAAGATTCTAATTTGGAGGAATGGCAGCGTGGTATCAATAAATTTGTGTGGGCAGGGAAAAAGCCACGAGTTAAACTTAAGATTATGCAGGATATTCGTGAGAGAGGTGGCCTTAAATTGCCTAATTTTAAATTATATTATGAAGCTGCTGCATTAGTAGGAATAAGTGATTGGATCAATTTGACGCAATCGAGGTTATTAAATCTTGAGGGCCATGATTTGTTGTTTGGCTGGCATGCATATTTGTTGTATGATAAGAAGGTAGGTACTGTGTTTAGGACGCATATTTTAAGACAGGCATTGCTGAGAGTTTGGAAGAAGTATAGACATAAGCTAAGTTGTAAGATACCATTGTGGGCAATTCCAAAACACGCAATAGAAAATATACATGCTGGTTTCAAACACGATGAGACTACCTATAAGGAAATTTTAAGTTTGGAAAGGAATGTTTGGTGCTTGAAATCATATAGCTTCTTGCGAGAAGAGAAGGTTGTTCAAACATGGTTTCAATATACTCAGTTACGGGCCAGGTGGAAAGAAGACCAGAAAATTGGATTTGCAACGATTGATGAAAATCTGATAAAGCAAATTAGAAATCAGGGACCTGCACACATTAAACGGATATATCTTGCATTGATAGAGATTGATTCAGAAACAGAGCTTGTTAAGGACTGTATGATAAAATGGGCCCAAAATATCCAGGAAGTTATTACAATGGACATGTGGGAGAAGATTTGGGTGAGGAATGTGAAATTTACTCAAGCTCAAAATTTAAGAGAGAATTTTTATAAGATGTTTTATAGATGGCATCTAGATCCTAAAAAGCTTGCAAGTATGTACCCGAATTATCAGCCTAAGTGTTGGAGGTGCGGGGCTGAAGATGCAACATATTTTCACATATGGTGGACATGTAAAAAGGTTAAGGCCTTTTGGATTAAAATTTGGTGGAATATACAGAAGATCTTTAAAAGGAGGATAAAGTTTTGTCCGCAATTTTTTTTGTTGGGAATAATTGTTGATGCTACAGTGGTGGACTCCAAGTTGATGCTGAATTTAGTCACGGCAGCAAGACTTTTGATAGGACAATATTGGAAGAAAGAGGAGCTGCCGACTATAGAAGAATGGACTTTAAAGGTTTCCGACCTGGCAGAGATGGCGAAGATATCGGCTTATTTGAAAGATTACTCGCAAGAACGTTATATTTTGGAATGGAGAAAGTGGATTGAGTTTATCCAGAATAAGTATAGGGTTAAGAAGTTTTATTTAGCATTCGAATAAGTCTTCTTTCGAGTTTTTTCTTTTCTTTTCCTATTTTTTTTTTATATATATTTAATAATGTTAAGTTTTGTTTGTTCTTATATAAGTTAGAGAGTGATGGATTTTAGAATTTATGGTTGTTAGTATATGGTTGCTTATGATTGCTTTTATATATATATACCTTGTATTTAGCTCTGGGAAGTCCGGGGGGGGGGAGGGGGGTGGGGGGGAGGGAGGGGAGGGAAGAGGGAGGGGGGAAGGGGGGAGGGAAGGGGGGAGGGAAGAGGTAGGGGGGAGGTAGGGAGGGGAGGGTGGAGGGGGATGGGGGTTTTTAATGGAAAATTGTATTGTAAAACTTTTCAATAAAAAAAAAAAAAAAAAAAATAAAAAAAAAAAAAAATTCCACTGGCAGAATAACTCAGATTTTGGTATTATTTACCTGGTTCTCTTTGAGCTAGTCACTACTACTAACCTAGAGCATTACACTACAACATTAAAAGTTTGAAACAATAATTAGCAAAATTCAGACCACAAAAAAGAAGCTTTGCTACTCCATGGCAGTTTGTGAACTAACATCTTATGAGCCATTTAAGGTGCAAATACAAAGCTGAATTTGTCTCAGTCACCATGCAGTCCCGCTCTGACACTGTATAACTTTCAACTTTCCCCAAAATTGAATGAATACCGTTTTGAGGGTATTTGAGGATATTCTATTTGACTAAAATGAAGAGATTAAAAGAACTGTCAGAACCTAGGTAAAGAAACAATATGCAGAATTATTTTGTAATGGTTCTAAGAAACTTGCCCATCCTGGGAAGTAGTGTGTAACATATAGTAGTGATTAGGTGAAGAAATAAATATAGATAAGAAGAGGGCTAATGTTAAGGATTATTTTCCTGTGTTGCTGAATAAAGGAACTCAATCTAAACTAAAATTATGGATGTAAAAATATTATAATACTTTTCATTCAACACCCATAAAGGTGCACAAACAGAGCAATAGTTTTTGATGATGACATCTATTTCTCTCTAAAATTTATTTATTTATTTATTTTATTTAGTTACATTTATATACCGCCCTTTCCCTGAGGACTCAGGGCGGTTTACAGGGAATTAAAAAATCCACCATACAAAAGTTAAAAAACCAAATTAAAAAATATTAAATTGACCCTGTACACTTAAAACCCCAATTAAAAATTTCTCCTCAGCCTGGGCCCGAGAGCTCAAAGAGCCAGGTCTTCAGGCCCCGGCGGAATGATCGGAGGTCGGGGGCAGTTCTCAGCTCCACTGGCAGCTGGTTCCAGAGGGCAGGCGCTCCCACTGAGAAGGCCCTATCCCTGGGTGTCACCCGCCGGCAATCTCTCACCGGCGGCACCCTGAGCAGACCCTCCCTGTGGGAGCGCACTGGGCGAAGGGCGTTTGATGCCGGCAGCAGGTGTTCCCTCAAATAACCCGGACCCAGGCCATGTAGGGCTTTATAGGTAATAACCAGCACCTTGAATTTCACCCGGAGGGCAAATACTTGTAAAGGTAGTGTTTGACTTACTACCATTTGTTTAGTGACCACTGAAAGTTACAATGGCACTGAAAAAAGTGACTAATCAACGTTTTTCACACTCACGACCGTTGCAGCATCCTCTTGGTCACGTGTTCAAAATTCAGCTGCTTGGCAACTGGTTCATATTTAGGCCGATTGCATGTTTTTTTCTGACCTTCTGACAAGCAAAGTCAGTGGGGAAGCCAGATTCACTTAACAACCACATTACTAACTTAACAACTGCACTGATTCACTTAACAAATGTGGCAAGAAAGATTGCAAACTGTTTCGCTAAGCAAAAAAAAATGGACTCAATTGTGGTTGTACGTAGAGGACTTCCTGTACTAAATCCAAAAATTAGCTTTTCAAAAAGCTATTTTTTTTTCTGTTCACATGACCTGCCATCAAACCACACCTACATGAGGAAATGTCTAGTTGTAGGACTGTAAAATGATACATCCAAAATAAATGATTATTACAGGCCAGTGAAGACAATTTAAACAAAAGTCATAGCAATAGACCTGTATTGTGTTGGTAACTGCCCTTAATGAGCACATTTGGAAATCTGGTTTCACGTTGGAGCTTTCCTGTAATTACAGTCTTGGCATGTGGATGTGACATGTAACAAAACATCCAGATGAGAACATGATTGAGACTATTTCCCAGGATATTTTCTAGCCCTTCAAGGTATTTTCTCTAGCTCTTCCTTTTTCCCTCAGATCAGTTACCAAAGAAAAAGCGTGGCCATACCTTCAAAACTCTGAACTTTTGCAGTAATCTCCTTGTGAAGCTGCACAGTCTGTTATCCATCAATCTTTCCACCAGGCTGTAGAAGAGCAAAGGAAGACTGCTCATTTGAGACTGCTGTGAAATTAGCTATTTTGGGTTGCCTCAGCCTGCTGAATGTTAGAACAAAGCTTATGTTGTTGCTCTTCATCTTTTCCCTGTTTTTCTCAAGTCCTCTCTTAGTCTGGACAATTCACCTTGCATTGGGTGACTCCCAAAACCCTGTCGTAACACTTCTAGGTAAACCAAAAGTATAGTATCAATTATGTGGGAGAAGGTAAAAAATATATACAATGGAGGTTAAAAAAGGGAAAATGAAGAGCTAAATGAGTGAAATGTCTCCTCTCCACTATTTTATCTCTGAAGTAATGTGAGAAGAAAACAGCTTAATATCAAATGAACAAATCACCCCGTCCCCCTGACAAGGACATAACACAGCATGTATTAAGAGGAGCTTTGAAGTTGAGGGACCGCTTGTTACTTTGGTACAAGGTTTAATCAGCAGCTATAAACCAAAACAGACAAAGCTTTTCTGTTCTTTGAAATCTTAATTAAAAGTTCCACAGGTAAAAACAGCATTAATTTAACAAGCGTACATATTCTTATAAGGGAAAAACATACGGGTTGGTAAAGCAGAGATAAAAATGATAAGCATTTTGTTAGAGGAGAGCAGTTGTGTCCCTTTTGGAGGATTTCTCTACTTCAATCGTTATATATTTATTTATATTTATATTTATTAAACTTATATACCGCCCTTCTCCCGTAGGACCCAGGGCGGTTCACAAGGCAATTAAAACAACATTACAATACAAAAATTAATAGCAATTAAAATAGATTAAATTTTCCTTGATTAAAATCTAAAACCCGTATATCTCTGATTAAAAACCTATTACAATAAGTTAAAAAAATTAAAAAATCCTCAGTCCTGGCCGGAAAGCTCAAAGAGCCAGGTCCCGGCGGAACGAACGAAAATCAGGGGCAGTCCTAAGCTCTACGGGTAACTGGTTCCAGAGGGCAGGCGTGCCCACAGAGAAGGCCCTCCCCCTGGGTGTTGCCCGCCGGCGATTATCTGCAGACGCGATGAGGGCGGCGAAGTAATTAGACTTCGCCGTCCTCATCACCGCGAGATAAGACCTAGTAAAAGATCTTATTCGCAATCGGTCAGATTCAGACCAGCTGGATCTCCAACCGCTCTCCAGACTCCGTCTACGACGTTTCATCTCCCGTAGCTCCACAGAAAACCATGGAGCCCATCGGGATCTACGCCGGATCAGGGGTTGCAAGGGTACAACCCGGTCAAGTGCCTCGGTGGCAGCCCTTTCCCAAGCCTCCACCAAGGCATCAGCCGGGCTGTGGGTGAGGGAGATAGGTATAGACCCAAGCGCCGTCTGGAATCGTTCTGGATCCATTAGGCGCCTGGGGCAGAACGACCTGGTTGGCTCCGCAGCCCAGCGGCAAGGGGTAGCGTATCGGAAGACCAGCCGTAGGAAACATCTATTCTCTGTGAATTTGTGTGTGTGTGTGTGCGTGCCCGCGTGTGCATAGTTTTTCTAATGTTCTCGAGTTGTTTACTTGTGATCTCACACTGGTGATTTTACTTAGGCCAGTAATGAAACATTTGCAAATAAGCAAACAAGCTCAGAGAACACCAAAAATGCCACAATTCAATCCTGAGCTACTTTTTTTTCCATTAGAACTTTCTTGTGTGCAAAGCAATTCCATTCTCTCTTCTAAGAAATCTGAATCAGAAACCCACACAAGAAACATGCATGGCAATCTGAATAGGGCTTATAGACATCAAAGACAGGAAAAAAAGGACCCCAGTAATGAAAACTAGAGCTGGATAAAAACCACTTTTTAGATATCCTGCAATGTTAAGTAACCGGCAAAATGGATACATTAAAAGCTGTTAATTAAAAAGATGTCCCTTTTGAGTTAAAGGACAAGAATGTTATCTATTACTTGAAGTTTGATCGGCCCCAGGCCAACTTGATCGATGCCCCTCCAAAGTTTATATTAAAACATTGCAATATTTCACAGCAAAGAAAAATAGTTAAATACAAGTGAAGTAATTAAATTGTTGTTGTTGTTGTTAATTGCGAAGTCGTGTCCGACCCATCGCGACCCCATGGACAATTGTTCCTCCAGGCCTTCCTGTCCTCTACCATCTTCTGGAGTCCATCTAAGCTCACGCCTACTGCTTCAGTAACTCCATCCAGCCACCTCATTCTCTGTCGTCCTCTTCTTCTCTTGCCCTCAATCTTTCCCAGCATTAGGCTCTTCTCCAGTGAGTCCTTCCTTCTCATTAGGTGGCCAAAGTATTTGAGTTTTAGCTTCAGGATCTGGCCTTCTAAAGAGCAGTCAGGGTTGATCTCCTCTAGGACTGACCGGTTTGATCGCCTTGCAGTCCAAGGAACTCGCAGGAGTCTTCTCCAGCACCATAGTTCAAAGGCTTCAATTCTTTGGCGCTCAGCCTTTCTTATGGTCCAGCTTTCACTGCCATACATTGCAACTGGGAAGACAATAGTGTTGACTATACGCACTTTTGTTGACAGGGTGATGTCTCTGCTTTTTAGTGTGCTGTCTAGATTTGCCATAATTAAATTAATGTTAATTAAACTTTAAAATCAAGTCAAGTTTAGCTTTTGTAATGGTTCTACCTAGTTCACTGTTAAGTAACAGCTACTGTTCCATTGGTATTGTAATTTATTGTCAGGAAGAGATATTTATGTGGTTTACCCTAAGCACTGGTATAACTCTGCTGACCTCAATAACTCTGCTGTGCATCTTTCCTTTAAAAACGAATAATGTCATCTGTATTTATGTCATCTGTATTTATAAATCAATATTTAACAAAAGACATGAGAAATGAGAGAGATCTTGTGTTTTTGTGGGTGTGTGTGAATGTGGGTGTTTACCAGAAGTTTCAATAGAGGATTTCTGTATTAGATTATAATCATCCATACCCAATCTGTATCTGTAAACAGATTGTTCATAAGTCATACGTAACATCCACTAAATAACTGAAGCATTTTTTTTCTTTCCAATGATGGAGCAATAAGAATGGCAAAACAAATCCATTTTTTTGCCAGTCATCAATTTTCATGTAGTAGATATTTGGTTCAAAAGAATATGGATATCTGAATAATGTATCAATGACTTCTTCCCAGAATATGATTTGAAGATATTGCAAATATATTTGTTTGAATGAAGCATTGTTTTCACTGTACCTCCAGGAATGAGACTAATATGCATTTAAATACAGAGCTGCATAAGGTTTCTGACCACTTCATGACACAGAACAAACATATGTTTACATCTATTTCCATCTGGTTTGCTCATTCTAACTTTAGAAAACTGGTTATAAAAGTTTGCCATCAACTTCTCCATGTTCCATACATGTGCATGGAATATCACATAATGTAAGGGATGCCTTTCCCCAATTAAATCCACCTATCATTTTAAGATTTTAGCTATTTTTTTTAAAAAAATCCTAATAATAATAAATAAAAATAATATTAAAAGCATTTAAAAGTTATTCCTCAACCATCAACTCATGGTGTACAGACCTTATCACTCAGTTGCAGATTGACCCTACTAAATGATGGATGCTTCCAACTGTATTCATCAGGGAACACTATACATATACATATACATACACACACACACACATATATATATATGTGTGTGTGTGTGTGTATATATATACATATACAAACACATACATATATATATATATACACACATACATATATATGTGTGTATATATCTATACATGCATACATATATATATATATACATATATATATACATACATATACATATACATTGTTGTTGTTAGTTGCGAAGTCGTGTCCGACCCATCGTGACCCTATGGACAATGTTCCTCCAGGCCTTCCTGTCCTCTACCATCTTCTGGAGTCCATTTAAGCTCACGCCTACTGCTTCAATGACTCCATCCAGCCACCTCATTCTCTGTCGTCCCCTTTTTCTATTGCCCTCAATCTTTCCCAGCATTAGGCTCTTCTCCAGTGAGTCCTTCCTTCTCATTAGGTGGCCAAAGTATTTGAGTTTTAGCTTCAGGATCTGGCCTTCTAAAGAGCAGTCAGGGTTGATCTCCTCTAGGACTGACCGGTTTGATCGCCTTGCAGTCCAAGGAACTCACAGGAGTCTTCTCCAGCACCATAGTTCAAAGGCTTCAATTCTTTGGCGCTCAGCCTTTCTTATGGTCCAGCTTTCACTGCCATACATTGCAACTGGGAAGACCATAGCCTTGACTATACGCACTTTTGTTGACAGGGTGATGTCTCTGCTTTTTAGTGTGCTGTCTAGATTTGTCATGGCTTTCCTCCCGAGGAGCAAGCGTCTTTTAATTTCTTGGCTACAGTCCCCGTCTGCAGTGATCTTGGAGCCCAGGAAAATAAAATCTGTCACTACCTCCATTTCTTCCCCATCTATTTGCCAGGAATTGAGAGGGCCAGATGCCATGATCTTGGTTTTCTTAATGTTTAGTTTCAACCCAAGTTTTGCACTCTCCTTCTTCACCCGCAACAAGAGGCTCTTTAGTTCTTCTTCACTTCTGCCATTAGAGTGGTATCATCTGCATATCTTAGGTTGTTGATGTTTCTTCCGGCAATCTTAATTGCAACTTTTGATTCATCTAGCCCTGCCTTTCTCATAATGTGCTCTGCATATAAGTTAAATAGGCAAGGCGACAGTATACAGCCTTGCCGGACTCCTTTCCCAATTTTGAACCAATCAGTGGTTCCGTGTCCAGTTCTCACTGTTGCTTCTTGGCCCGCATATAGATTTCTCAAGAGACAAATAAGATGGTCTGGTATGCCCATCTCTTTAAGGACTTGCCACAGTTTGTTATACACACAACTTATACATACATACATACATACATACATACACATACATACATATATATACATATATATACATATACATATATGGTATGGCTGACTGATGAAAACAAATAAGTTTGAAATGCATATCAGTCTCCCTTTAATTCTTTGTTAGCAATCTAAAAATTTACACAAATATGAGCTGTCACTGTTGTGACTACTGCCTGTGGATGGCCTTCGGTTAGGCCGAAACAGGAAATAAAGATTTGTGCCATGTTTGGGGCCTAGCAAGGTAATCTAAATAGTTAACAAGCATTTAACATATATATATATACATATACATATATACATACATATACATATACATATATACATACATATACATATACATATACACATACATACTTATATACATGCATATATACATATATACATACATACATACATACATATATATATATGGATCCTTGGTTTTTCGGGTTTTTCCCCACGTAGAACTAAAGGTGTGGGCGCAACGTTTAGTTCTACGCGGGGAAAAACCCGAAAAACCAATGATCCACATACAGGCACCCGCGAAAACCTCAGAAAACATATATATATTTGCTTCAAAAAGCAAATCCGAACCCACCACAATAAAGACACACAACCACAAAACAGAAACCTAACTACAGCTGCAACATCAGCCACTTTAAACCCCTCCAAACCACACAATAAGCAAACTGACACCCACTATAAAAACATGGCACCACCACAAACACGAAGCCGAACAAAAGCAGCACAACTCACCAGCTCAGGTCTGGAGCTGGCAGCTGAGACCAGCCCATCCACTCAGAACAACCCCCCACCCAATCAGAACACACACCCCATTCAAAACACACTCCCACCCAATCAGAACACACTTGGTCCCCTACCCAATCAGAGCACACCTCCACAGAACACACCCCCTCTGGCAGTTTAAAAAAGAGGAACAAACAGCCACATGCTTCTCCCAGAAGAAGGAAGCTAAAGCCTGATGATGACGGATGGGATTCCGTCGAAACGTTGCGCCTACACCTTTAGTTCTACGCGGGGAAAAACCCGAAAAACCAAGGATCCACATACAGGCACCCGCGAAAACCTCAGAAAACATAAGCCAAAAGCTTTCAGGGGAATATAGTGATATTACCAGATGGGCAGCACTGAAATGTTTTGGCACGTTTTCATATTTTAGGGAAAAGCATTGGTATGAATGAATGAAACTGCCTCACAACAGTTAACACATCAACCTTATTTAGAATAAACAAAAATATGGGAAAATAGCAATAGCAATAGCACTTAAGCTTATGTACTGCTTCACAGTGCTTTACAGCCCCCTCTAAGCGGTTTACAGAGTCAGCCATTTTGCCCCCAGCAATCTGGGTCCTCATTTTACTGACTTCGGAAGGATGGAAGGCTGCCGGTGAGACTCAAACTGCCAAACTGCCAAACTGCTGGCAGTCAGCAGAAGTAGCATGAGTACTGCATTCTAATCAATATTCACTTATTTTTTGCATATTGTGAGTTTAATTACTGAGTTTTGGTGGTGCAAATGGGTTATTCTGTGAGTTGCAAAATGGGGATTGTAAAGCCACAAGTACTCTACAGATGACCCTTTCTATATGCATGCTTACAAATTCCATTATACACAATGCCATAATTTCTGTATACTTAGGGCATACTATAATTCTTCTTACTATGTGAGGTTGCTAGAGTACATGAATAATCTAATAATGCTGAAGCTTAAGTGTGATCACAACAATAAAGTACCAGCTGTTATGCATGAAGAGTATATATTTCATTCACTGAAGACAGAAGGAAAAGAAAAAAATTTAAAACTTGATTGACTTAAAATAAAATTTAAATGTCAACATTTAATAAATGGCAATGAATCTCTTAAGAAACAAGAAAACAGAAAATACGAATAATCTTGCCAAATATATCACAAGATTCCATCAACAAATATAGGTTTAAAACTAAAATAATCTCCTTTTGTCTCTCCATGCTAAGTAAAGCTCCCAGCTTACATTAATGCCATAAATACAGCTAAAAACCAAAATGATTTGAAAAGTTTCAGAGGGTGCGATATGTTTGTTCTAAACAAGCAAAATAAATGCAATAGCTTTGAAACTGACGGTAGAACAGGGACATATTGAATTCAAGCAGGAGACACAGATTATATGGAAATGTTTTTCGCAGTTAATAACAGACACACACGTCATCTTAGAAAATATTACAACCTTTATAGAAGATTCAAGAGGATTTCCAATTCCAAAGCTAACAGGAAATGAGAAATGGATGTGATGTATTGAAATACATGACTGTTTGCAGAGTCACCACCAATGGGGGTATCAGAGACTTTTGGACAGCCTCCATTTGATTGTAGAAACAGTTATTTGAATGTTATTTTAAAATGCCAGATCATGGAACCAGACTGTTGCAAGCAAATATAGCCTCCAATGTTATCGATTCTAAAAGGCTTAATTTCAATGAGTTCAATCCAATACCAACATTCTTAGTTTCCTTAAACTTAGTATGAATGCCTCCTCAATTACTGGAGTAACTCTAGGTGCCTTACATATTAGGGTTTAAAAACTAAAAAAAGAAAAGATAAAAGAAAATAATAATACATATAATGCATCTGGAAAAGAATAAAATAAATTTAAACGATCATAAAAGCAAGGAAATGATCAGGAAATGAATTACTATCTATACTGTACCCAGATAGCAGAGGGGCAGAGACAGAGGGGCATGGAGAGTGCTGATCCATAAAGTGGCCGTGGGTCAGGCAAAACTGAACGGCTGACGACAACAATGACCCAGAGAGCCAGGTTTTTATACCTTTGTGAAAACACAGTAGGGTCAGGACTACATTAACACAGGGCAAATTCTATTCCATGGGGTAAGTGCACCTACAGAGAAAACACATGTTTATGTTTATTGGACTTATATACCGCCCTTCTCCCGTAGGACTCAGGGAGGTTCACAAGGAATTTAAAATAACAATACACATTACAAAAGTTAAGAACAATTAAAATAATTAAATTTAGTCCTTGAATAAAATAAAACCCCTATTAAACTCCAATTAAAACCCAATTAAATAAAATTACAATTAAAATTCTCAGTCCTGGCCGGAAAGCTCAAAGAGCCAAGTCTTCAGGTCTCCAGGGGCAGTCCTAAGCTCTACGGGCAGCTGGTTCCAAAGGGCAGGCGCACCCACAGAGAAGGCCCTCCCCTTGGGTGTTACCCGCTGGCAATCTTTTGCCGGCGGTACCCTGAGAAGGCCCTCCCTGTGGGAGCGCACAGGACGAAGGGAGCTTGATGCCGGCAACAGGTGTTCCCACATCTCCTGGGTCAGTGCTTTACAGCTGGGTCCTGGAACATATTAACTCTTCCAGATTGATTCTGATTAGGCAGAGATGATAGGAGAAAGATGGTTCTATAGGTAAACAGATCCCAAGGTTTTTTTTTAGGTATCAATGGAACCAGTGTGGCTTTATTTTTATTTTTCTTTACTTCCCAATATACTTTACTGCAATGGAATTTCCTGATAGTCTCCTACTCCAGTACTAAGTGGTAACAGAAAACAAAATACTCTACTAACAATTAGTAATAGGACAGCAGACTATCATGTCCGCAGATTACCCTGGGGGAATAAAACAAACTAACGAACAAAAACAAGGCAAGGGCAAACTACTTTTCTGTGGTTGGCAAGAAAACTAGATACTGTATGTCCAATGAAGTCACCAGGAACCAAATCTGACTCCAGAGTCTTTACTATTTTATGTGACTAGGACAGCCCTGTATCTTAAGAGATAATAAAAACAGCCCATAATGACACAGCAAACCTAACATATGATGTAGTTTTAAATAAAACAGAGGCTAAGAAAAAAAAGATAAGCTTCCCAGGAAGCTAAAGTCTCAGCTTTCATAATTTCTCACTTAAATAGCATTACTCAAAAGTGACTGAAGAATTTTCTTTTATATCCAGTAACAGTCAAAGTAGCACAGCCCCTTAAGATCTCCATTGTCACTACCATATAAAAGAGCCCAATCTTGCTTGCAGAAAGTCTGTAGATCCTATTAATGACTATTTCTTTGCCTTCATCTTCAAAGATACTTAGCAGTTATTGCTGTAGAGCAGCGTTTCCTGCCTTGTAATGCAAGTATTTAAACATTAACTGTTGACACTAATAAGTTTAAGAGCCTATCCCCACACAGCTAATGTTTGCAAAAGCCAATGAATTCAACTCTAATATCTTAGCTGCAGATAGAGCTTTTAGATGCCTAAACGTTTTCCTTCTTTTCAATAGAATGTCTTTTAAAATAAGTTCATCATGAATTTTATTCCTGTGTTCATTTTATACTGTATGATTTTATGCATAGCTCTAAGATGATTATTTTGCATAAGTGAATTTGTGAACTCAGCCATGATTTATAGCTTCCTGTTTGTGGCTTATGGTTTTCAGTGGCCTGACTTGACTGCTGATGTGTTGGTGCAGGTCAGCAGACAGCATGAGAACAGGGGAGAAGAAGCCTGAAGGGCAGTTGTGCTATTGTGAGGGCTGATGAACTATCGTCTCTAGCTCCTCCCCACAGCTGGGCAGGAGACACAGAGACACCAGTCCCATTGATCCACCTTGTTATATAGATATTGGAGACTAGAGCCCAGAGGGGGACACTTGCTTCTTTAGTTGTTGGGTAACCTGCTGGTGGTCTGACCCAAAAAGAAAGAAGGAAAAAAAAAGACTGCAAAACAGAACAACTGCAGAGAAAAGTTGGAGAGTAAAGTTACATGAGTATGTGGGACAGTTGTCAGTTCTGCATTGGCAAAGAAGAAGAAAGGAAAGTGGCAGAGACATCTTCACCCAAAACTTAAGGTGGCAAGGAAGAACTCTGCTGGCTGCAGATGGCATTTTTATGCAAGAACCAAGATGAATTAGGAGGAGATAAGCTGGTATTGGCGAATCCTTGGTCTTTAGGAAAAGGCCAAACAGAAGACCTTGAGAGGTTCTTCCCCCTCTGAGAAGCAGAAAGTGTTCTACTGAGCACACTAAATAGAAGGTCTTCTACAGCTTGCAGCAGTACTTATAGGAACTGAGTAAGCTACCCAGCAAATCAGGGCAGTGGCGTAGCGTGGGGGGTGCAGGGAGGGGCGGCCGCACCGGGCGCAACATCTGGGGGGCGCTCGCACTGAGCTGCTCAGGGAGCCCCAAGGGCTGCACAGAGTTGGCTTGGCTCCGCTCTTGAGCTGCTCTTTCTTGCAAAGCGAAATGAGTCCGGCAGGTGAGATGGGCGGCCACATAAACTGAATAAAATAAATAGAAGCGGCCAACTCTCCGCCCAGGCTCAGGCCAACCGCAAGCGCCCCGCAGGCGCCCTGGCAGGTTTGGCCGAGCGAAGACGGACCCGCTGGCCGGCCGGCCTAGCTTCGTGCGCATGCGTGGCTTTATTTAGAGGGGCTCACGTGCGAGCTTGAATGCAGCGGCTCTTGCAGGTCGGAGCCCCGCCCAGCCGCCCTCGAGAGGGACCCGGAAGCATCCCGCATGCGCGCGACTCTTCTTGGAAAGTCTACGCTGCTGCGGGGCGCGTCTTTTCGGCAGTGCCATGACGTCACCGGGTTAGGGGGCGCAAATTGCCCCGGGTGCTGACAACCCACGCTACGCCACTGAATCAGGGCACTTAGTGTTGTGTAGATATGCAGGCTAGGCCACAGAAGCATTCCAGAAAAAGGAAAACCAGGACTACAATGGCCATATCAGAGGGTTTCCCAACAATGGTGGGGCCTGATCAACTGTGCCATACAGTTGAAGACTCAAAGCATCTTGCACTAGCAGCCCCATCTTTGGAGATCCCACACTATCACGGTTAGCGCTTCTGAGGCAGCAGAGGGTCTTGGGTTAGGAAGAGCATGGGGGCAAAGCTTGGCCAGGGAAGATGGGGGAGGACGCTGGAGAGGAAAGGAGGCGGCAGCTGAAGAGGAGCTGGAGCTGGCTGTCCTGAATTAAGATCTTTCTGCTGGGTAAGGAATGGCAAGATCTCTCTGCTAAAGCAAAGAGCTTAAGCAGGCAAGGAAATAGAATGAGGATAAAGGAAATGAAAATAACAACAAATAAAAGACAGATTCCCTGTCTGAAGGATAGGAAGAAAAAGTAGAGAGAGATTTGAGTGGTTCTTCATACAATAGGCTTCTACAATATATCACCATCAAAATAATCTTGAGAAATATCACATAAAAAACCCAGTAATTAAAACTTACTATTGGTGTTCAAGGTAATGAAAAATGCTACCAAATGGCCAGAGTGACTTGGCTCTGCTTTGTAGTTCTGTGTCACAGGCACCTATGTTTCTCAGTCTCTTAAATAACTTTTATTGAATAAATTTGTGATTAATAGTGTATGTTGATACTCTTGCATTGAGACTTTTCTATCAATGTATAAAATGGTTTCAGTATGGCAGCTTAGCTAATGAACTAGTGTTCTTGTGGCAGCTTTGATCTGGAACCCTTTTGTTACAGGTAGAAGACTCTGCACAATCTGTATTGCTTTTTAGGGGCGGTTATTATATATTGAACTCTACAAACTAACCTTCCTTAAAATGTCTTGTATGCCATTTCAGAAAGGCTGGTTTGGTATCATAACACCAAGTTTTCTGGAATGTTCATGCCTCTGCCATCTTGCATACATGCGGGATCTTCTGTAAACAAGACGGACAAAAATCTACCAAACTGGAAATGCTGCATTATTCAATCTATTTTCACCTTGACACAAATGTAAGAAATGCTGATAAGTATGACTCAAGTCATAGCTAACTCACTGCAGAATGTACTTTTAACTTGAAAGTTTTTCTGTGTATAAATCCAAAGTTTCATTTGATTTTTGACTTTAGAAATGGTTTCTCCTTTCGGCTGAAATTTGTCATGCTTAAATAAATCTGTACGGTTACGAAAATGACCAAAACCACTTGAATATAAAGAAAATTGAACTGTCTTTAAAGAGAAAAGACTCTTCATTTTAGTTTCTTTTATTTTCTTGTTTATGGTGGGTTTTACTCTTTTTAAAAAATCATTAAATTGAGTAAAAGCCTATGCAAAAGAGTAAAATACTAGAAACCCTGTTGAATCATTCTTCTTCCCTCACATAATATAGGCCTGCGCTATTTCCTCTTCTTTCGCCTCTCTCAGGAGAGCCCTAGTGAAACCTCCTCCTCCTGCTCCTCTTCCGTTGACCCTTGGAACTGCCTGCCACTTCAATGGGGGGAAGAGGAACCATGGGAACCCCAGACCATGAAGAAAATTACACCCCATTCTGGCATGTTCCCCAAAGGCCCTCTCCCTCAATTGCCAGCACCCCCAATCAACCTACCTTGCTAGCAGGCATATGAGTTGCTACCTCTTTCCTCTTTCCACAGGTTATACAGGTAGTCCTCAACTTGCAACCACAACTAAGCCAAAATATATGTTGTCAAGTGAGAAATTTGTTAAGTGAGTTTTGCTCCATTTTACGACTTTTCTTGCCACTTTAGTTAAGTGAATCACAGCTGTTGTTAAATTAGTAACAGGGTTGTTAAGTGAATCTGGTTTCCCCATTGACTCTGCTTGTCAGGAAGTCGCGAAAGTGAATCACACATGACTCCAAGACACTGCAAATGTTGGTTGTCAAGCATCCAAATGCAAATCATGTGACCCTAGGGATGCTACAATGGTCATAAGTCACTCGTTTTCAGTGCTGTTGTAACTTCAAATGGTCACTAAATGAACTGTTGTAAGTCGAGGACTACTTGTACAGGCTGGTGTGATTTCTCCTCCCCTCACAACATTCTGGATAGCCTCAAAGAAACATCTCGTCCTCCTCCTCGACTGACCTGTGGGAACTGCTGTCCACTTTATTATGGGGAGGGGGAACAAAGGGAGTTGCAGACCATGAGGAAAAGTGCTCCCCACTCTCCATTCTGGTGTTTCTCCAAGGGCCGCTCACTCCAAGGAGAAAAAGGACTCACCCATTGATCACTGGTGCCTTCAGCCCCCCACCCCCCCCAGAAGCCAGGTTAGTGCAATTGTTAGAATGCAGTATTTCAGGCTAACTCTGCTCACTGCCAGGAGTTCGATCTTGACCAGCTCAAAGCTGAATCAGCCTTTCATCCTTCTGTGGTCGGTAAAATGAGGACCCAGGTTGTTGGGGACAATATGCTAACTTTTGTAAATCACTCAAAAAGTGCTGTAAAGCACTATGGAGCGGTATGTAAGTCTAAGTCAGGGGTCTTCAAACTTGGCCCTTTTATGACTTGTGGACTTCAACAGGCACGCTGGCTGAGGAATTCTGGGAGTTGAAATCTACAAGTCATAAAAGGGCCAAGTTTGAAGACCCCTGGTCTAAGTGCTATTGCTATCTTGATAGCAGGCATTCTAATGCAATAAAACTGTGTCCTGCTCTCTATCTTTCTCTAAGAGTCGAGATAAAGCATAACTGAGTTCAGTACCAACATTACCCACCTAAAAGTAGTAGTTGTAAATCAGGAGGACTTTGACATAAAAATAATTTTATGTTCTTTTTATATGCTTGTAATTTAAGGAGTCATGTTAAGGATATTTTTCCTGCATGCTGACATAAAAGAAAATTAAGTATAATACATTTGCAAGCAAAATAATAATGAGGACATTACCAATTCCATTGGACTGAAAAATCTATCACAATACCTAAGTTTCATTCTGAACATTAGTTTATTTTGGGGACTTCAACAATATACACCCAGTAGGGCAACAGAGAGCTTTACTTAATATTGCCCATGTCATTCTTCCACTCACCATGATATTAATGAAATTCAATGTGATTAATCATCTTTATCTACATAAATACTTCCTGATCTCTTTTTTCATCCCTATTCTGAGCTTCACAGCAGTCTATGACCTTTATGAATTTTGTATGCAGGTTTCTTAGATTCAAAACCTGATGTATTTCTCAGAAAAGAACCCCACTGATGGAAATGTTTGAATGGCATATCAGTTTCCAAAAATCACCCTTAAAAATTATAATCCAAGATTCTGATCCTCCCTGTATTAGTGCTGCAGAGAGACAAACTTTAAGCTGTATAAATATCTTATTCCCAAGGAGCCATATAGCTAGAGGAAATTCTCACAGTTGAGTAAGCCTACTGTGAGATGCCATGACCTGAACAGAGGTGCTATAGAAAGAAATGGACTACATATTTTACTTTCTATGTGGATTGCACTGAAAATCGTATTCTCGCGTAAGTCATCCAAGAGGTTAAAATTAATATTATAATCTCCTTAGAAGCTACTAAGAACATGGAGCAATCCAAGGTACTTAGTAAACAAATGCTACTTTCAATGTAACAATAGCATGGATGTGTCATTTTTGGCAGCATCCATCTGGCAGGAATATTGCATGCTCTGACATTTAATAGTGAACATTCTAGTAAAATACTCATTACAAATTTACATTACTGGAACAAAAGTAAGTAATAGTAGTTTAATAGTAGATAGTGAATGGAGAAGGCTACTGCCTGTATTCTCAGCAGTCTGTATGCCAACCCTTCAGGGAAGATTTGTTGTTGTTGTTAGTTGCGAAGTAGTGTCCGACCCATCGCAACCCCATGGACAATGTTCCTCCAGGGCTTCCTATCTTCTACCATCTTCTGGAGTCCATTTAGGCTCACACCTACTGCTTCAGTGACTCCATCCAGCCACCTCATTCTGTCGTCCCTTTCTTCTATTGCCCTCAATCTTTTCCAGCATTAGGCTCTTCTCCAGTGAGTCCTTCCTTCTCATAAGGTGGCCAAAGTATTTGAGTTTTAGCTTCAGGATCTGGCCTTCTAAAGAGCAGTCAGGGTTGATCTCCTCTAGTCAGGGAAGATACCATACTGTATTCATATATAGCATTTTCTCTAGGCTGAGACAGGCTGGAAACACTATGTAGAATAACTCAACTCCCTCTTTTTGTCTAGAAAGAAAGTTTGTTTTTCATTCAAATACAAGCAAGAATTGAGGTATAATGGCTAGGGAAAAGGAGAAAAGGAATATTTATCTCCGCAGCCTTTCTTTTGTCATATTTTTCCTGGGAGAATCCAGGAGAAACAAGGAAGAAATATTTTTTGCTATAATTGTTTATAGCATGAACAGGTAGGCATTTCAAACAGGAATTTTTATTGTTCCTGGCAATTTAATGTCTATGACTTTATTTATGCAAATTCAGTATTTGTCAGTTTATGCAACCTGGAATCTCTTTAAACAGAGTATCTTCAAAATTAGAAGCAGGAATATATCATTTTGTGATCTACTTAAAACCTTGCATTATTCTTTTATATATTTTTTTCTATTCAAGATCATTTCTACTACTTTCTGTGTTATGAAGACCTATTTCATGCTGCTACAGTCTTCTGCCAGCTAATGGATGGGTGTATTGCACTTCAACTTAGCATTGAGGGAGCATTCTATTTATTATTTATTTCTTAGATTTTTTTTATCCCACTTTTATTATTTTTACAGGTAACTCAAGGTGGTAAACCTACATAATAATTCATCCTCTTCCTATTAGGTTGGGATTTTATTGTTGTTTTCAATATATCTATTTATTGTTTTAGCTTGGGCATTGTGTTTAATTCTTTTTTAACTTTTGTATCTTTGTATTTTTATATGTTTGCCCTGTTCACCACCCTGAGTCCTTCGGGAGAAGGGTGGTATACAAATAAAATAATAATAATGATAATGATAATAATAATAATAATAATAATAATAATAATAATAATAATAATAATAATAATAATAATAATTTTTCTCACAACAACCTGTGAGATGAGTTGGGTTGAGAGAAAGTGACTGGCCCAAAGTGACCCAGCTGGCTTTCCTACTTAAGGTGGGACTAGAACTCTCAGTATCCTGGTTTCTAGGCCATCAGCTTAACTACTATTCCAGCCTGGCTTTATATATGCTGTATGTGATTGCCTTAGAGGTTTTGGGTGCTGAAAAGGAACACAATCCTCTGAAAATAAAACTATTCATAGTGAAAGTTGCCCATACATTTGTATGACAAAAACTCTTCCTATGCCTTTGGTGTATTTCTGTATAAGCTAACATACCTCTAATGAACCACATAAACCTGGTAGAGGACAGGAAGGCCTGGAGGAACATTGTCCATTGGGTCGCGATGGGTCGGACACGACTTCGCAACTAACAACAACAACAAACCTGGTTATTACAATCGCAGAACAGGGAACACCTAAACATCCCAATTTATGGAGATATATCCAGATTCAATTCAGTTGCTGTTCCTAGAGGTATAGGGACACTGCGTACCTTAGGATGTGTGCCCAACATAGTCTTTTCCTTTGCAATTACTTGTTTACTCCCTGAGCTGAGTTCTACAGAATAGAATTCACTGGTGTAAGAAATATTCCAGTGTCTTTACTCAAAAAACTGCACATCTCAGAGAATGTAATGTGTTGGAATAAGCTGCCTCCAACAATGACCAAGGGGAAAAAAAACAAGCAATTTCCTTGGCAACTAATGCTTCCAATTATGATTTTAAATTAATATTGACAAAATACATCCTACCACTCCAAAAAAAAAACAACCCAAAACAAAAACAAAAAACACAGAATAACAGAATAATAGAATTACAGAGTTGGAGGGGACTTGAAGGTCCTCTATGCTCAAGTAGGGAGGGAAAGGGGGGAAGAAGGGAAGGAAATATTAATTCAGCCTGTATCCAAAAAGAAGGGAACACTGGCAAGGAGGCAGGCTACTGCAGTGCTCATGTAACAGGTTGACTGAAAGTACTAGCGTGCTATATGTCTGATCTATGGAAAGAAAGAAAGAAAGAAAGGAAGGAAGGAAGGAAGGAAGGAAGGAAGGAAGGAAGGAAAGAAGGAAGGAAGGAAGGAAGGAAATAAAGAGGTATTTTGATCAGGAATCAAACGGCTTAAGCTAAGTTCAGAGATAGACCTGGAGGAAAAAGAGCTTAAGAGCCGTGGTGGTGAAGTGGTTAGAAAGCAGTATTGAAGATTAATTGCAGGCTAATTGTGCCAACTGCCAGGAGTTCGATTATGACTGGCTCAAGGTGGACTCAACCTTCCATCCTTCTGAGGTTGGTAAAATGAGGACCCAGATTGTTGGGGGCAATATGCAGACTCTGTAAACTGCTTAGAAGGCTTTAAAGCACTATGAAGTGGTATATAAATCTAAGTGCTATTGCTATTGCTAATGGGCTGTACTGGTGGAACTACGTAGTAGATGTAAATGTACTTTTTTTTTAATGTGACAGAATCCTGGCTAGCGGTATAAAAGCTGAATAGGAGTGTAGAAAACATTCCTGATTGCTCTAACCTTACATGAATGATTCCTTTCACTGGGTCCCTATTTTTAGATATTTGGTAAAAGGAGAAAGTATCTTTTTTCTTTGATTCCTTCTTTCTATCCTTCTATACTTCTAGTGACAAAATTCTCTTAACAGGAACACGTGTACATGAAATTAGCTAAAATATGAATAAAACGGGGTCATGATTAAGAAGACTTTTCTCCCACTTAGCTGTCCCCTCTCCCATTGCGATGGTCATTTGACCAATCCTTGGAAACCTGAAGAGACTTTCTTCAGAGCCCATTAATTGTCTCCCACTAACTGAGCAAGACAGCTTGTCTGAATAAATCAAGATTTCTTAGACCTGTCTGCTACTGTTGGGTTTTTGTGGAGCCACAGTAAATGCTACCTTAGGGGTTTCCCCCCTCTGCTTTAGTAAACTCAATATATTGTTTTGCAACTAGGATAAGAAATTTAACTTCTTGGCTGAAAGAAAAACCAGACAGGAAGGGGATACTGCCTTTAATCTTCCTACAATACTGCTCAATCACTGAAATGTGAGCTAAATGCACTGCTTTCCAAAGCAAAGGGCTTTGTCTTTAGCTTCCTGTTCAATGGCCAAGCAAGAAATGACAAAGCACATAAAAAGCAAAAGCAGATCACTGACGCTCATTTGGAAAATAGAGAAACCACAGAGCATTACTTAGGAAAGTTATTATGTTGAAAAGCAGACTTTTTCATCCGTTCATCTGTTCAGGTAGTCCTTGACTTATGACCACAACTGAGCCCCAAAATTTCTGTTGCTAAGCGAAACATTTGTTAAGTGAACTTTCCCACATTTTACAACTATTTTCTTACCACCGTTAAGTGAATCACTGCAGTTGTTAAGTTAGTAACTGGGTTGTTAAGTGAATTCGGCTTCCCCACTGACTTTACTTGTCAGAAGGTCTCAAAGGGGGATCCCATCACCCTGGGGCACTGCAGCCATCATAAATATGATTCAGGTGCCAAGCATCCGAATTTTGATCACATGATCATGGGAAGGCTGCAATGGTCATAAGTGTGAAAAACAGTAATAACTCACTTTTTTCAGTGCCATAACTTCGAACAGTCATTAAATGAACCGTTGTAAGTCGAGGATCACCTGTATTAAGCTTCAGTGCTCACTCCAAGAGAGATGTGATATAGAAAGAAGCATAAATTCTGAACTTCATGCATGTACCAGCTGTACACTTCTATTTCATACCCATGTATGAAAACCCCAATTACAGTATCCAATATCTTAATGGCAGCTATCACTGAAAGACCAAAAGCAACAAGACACAAAATTATATTAAAAACATGTATTTTATTTCAGTTGCCCATTCTGCCTAGCCATTAAGAAAAATGGTAGTAGGACTTCATGATGCAGGGGTTCAAAGATTGGCCCTTCTTTCATCAAATGAATAGTATAACAGAGATGATTATCTGAACCATATAAACACAGGCCTAAAATCAATTTAAAAATTCAGGGACTCCACAAAATATGGAGTAGATTCATCTAGTCATTTAAAGACAATTTCAAATGTATAGGGACGAGCTCATTTGGATACGATATTTTATGAACACAGATGGTATCGTACTTTCTCATCCATTTCCTTTTGGAGATTGCCCAGGTGCTTCGCTAGTCAAAATAATCTTCTGACTCATGGGAACCAAGGTCATCTACTGCTCCCGCGATCATGAACTGGGCGTTGTATAAGAAAGCATGCCAAATATTGGGGAACGTAGTTGATTTCATAGGTTCATTTTTGAACATGCTGATACTTTGTAACTAATAAACATGTTCTTTGAGGAATTTCCAAGCCTCGGAGTTCTGCTTTATTTGTCTGTCAGAACCATGGCACCTATTATGTAACAACAATAAAGTAGCACCAAGATGGTACAGCAAACTTTCTGAAAACTTAAACCTGTGATTTGCTTTTTTCACCTTATTTTATTTTTTTGGTAAGTTGTAAAGTCATTGTACTATTACAGTATTAGCAAGGTTTATTTTTTTCTGCTATCTCAATACACCTCTTTCTAAAATAAACAACTGAAAATAAAATGTACCAGGATAAAATAATAGCAAAGATGTATTTTAAACAGTATGACATGAATTGATGCTTTACAGTATGATGCAAGAGTGACAGTTTTGTTACAGAAAAATTTTCTTATTAGTTGAAAAAAAAAGCTATAGTTACTTCAGGGAGTATTAAGTAGGGGAAGATATTCTACTTGCCGAGCATGCTATTCGGTTCATTGTGTTAGATTGGAAAAAAATGAATATTGTACCTACTGTGGTTTCTTGCCCAAATGGTATATCTATAGAAGTGAGGTAGCTTTGGTTAAGAAACCCCCAAAGGTGTTGATGACATCAATGTTTAAAAATTCAGCTAACCTATTTTGTAGCTGAACAACAGGACAAGGACCAGAAATAAGACCAGAAGAACAACAGGAAAAATACAGTTCGAGTCAGATCATTTTTGGATGGTGACTTATTAACATTATTTAATATGACAAAAACTTGACATAATCCTTATCTTATCAACCCCTTCTGATAGACAGCCATCAGTCACTCAAAATATAATTTATAAGTAAAGTTTACCATACACATACACACACAAAAATACCCCCTTTGACTTAATTAACCTTCTGTTTACTTGAAGTATTAATATGATTACAGGTGCTCTCCAACTAGGGCATATTTGCATATATCTGCGGGACTGGATAACTATGGCATCCTGATGCCCAGGCAAGGAAATATTTTGAAAATGGATACAACTGTTTCTATGTTTTGCTGTTATTACGCCTCAAATGGCTAATACAGGTGAGATACATGGACATAGCAGATCGTTGTTGGCCAATATCATTTGTGGATTTGCAAGGTTACACTGACTAATTAGTCCGCTAGTGTATTCTTTCTTCACATTTTGAAGCACTATCAATATACAGAAAATATTTATTAAATCACAATGTGAATAATGTAACTAAAGACTCAAGACAATTTGGAACTTTGTGTGTTCTGGAGAAAGCTTCCATGTAATTCAAAAGGACCACTTTGAATTCTAATGCAGATCCTGCTGTCCTAGTGACCAAAGTTAAGTAGCCCAAAGAGCAGAAGCTGTGAAAAGTATCTCTGAAGATTCTCCTATCCATCCAATAATTTGTTTCCAATTTTTGCCCACTAATGATTGATTCATAACCAAAATGAAAATCATCAACTAACTAGAAACATCAACAAGTTTGGGGAAATCTTTACATTGACATTTGTTTTTCAGAAGTTAATAGACAGTACTGAAATAAAAGACAGACTATGCTCAATGGCTACACAAGCTTAGTTAGGTTGAAAAGAAAACAGGATGGAGTATACACAAGAGTGCCTGAAAGAGACTAATGAAGACAATGACTAGGACATGCCAAGGTAGAAAGGCTACTCAGAAGAAGGAAAGGATATCACAGAGAAGAGAAGGACAAGAGTCTAGTAACACCTTTCTAGAGCAACAAGCTTTATTATATCACATGGACTTTCATGAGTTGAGTTTATTTCATCAGATGCAAAAGGGATAAAGAAGAAAATAGATGATTTGAATTTCCAATCACCTCACTTACCTTATCTTTCAAACTGTAAACCTGATCGTACTTCACTGGTAACCCTTAGGTTTTTACCAGGTTAAATCCAGTACAGATATGTATGGTGGAAATTCATGTAGTACCGTAAGTAGAAGTAGTAGAAATTATAGCCATGTGCTACAGATTTGCAAGTAAAGTATTAATATTTTTTACAGGCCCTACTTTAAAAATGCAACAACATTCAAATTATAGGAGAGATTCCTGTCTTTGTTGCTAACTTTGGTTTAATTTTGCTTTCTAGAACATAGGCTCAAGCAATCAAACATATATAGCAGACTGGAACACCCATTGAGTTCAAAGGTATATGTTTCCTGGTAAACATTCCAGTTAAAAGCCATGGTACACAGTGATTAGAATGCAATATTGCAGGCTAATTCACTGTTCACTGCCAGGAGTTCGATTTTGACCGGCTCAAGGTTGACTCAGCCTTCCATCCTTCTGAGGTCAATAAAATGAGCAGCCAGATTGTTGGGAGCTATAAGGTGACTCTGTAAACCACTCAGAGAGGGCTGTAAAGCACTATGAAGCAGTATATCAATCTAAGTGCTAAACCAAAATTAAAATGTAAATGGCAGGGCTTCAGAGAAGAAAAGGCAAACTGAAGATGGCTCCATTAAAAGCAGAGCCAATGATCACAACAGAATGAAGATATGGTGAGTAAACCAGTTCTTCAGAATTCCTTTCTGGACAAGGAGAGGACTTGAGATCACCCATAAGTGCTGCAGACAGTTGCTCCTTATGGAGTTTTAGAGCTCTGGGAGTAAAGAAATAGCTATCTTGCTCAAACCATAATTAGCACTTTTAAGGACACTGAGTTCACATACACACACGTTACCAGAAATAACATATTTAACCTTAATCAAATAAATTGGTTTTATATTTCTTTCCTTTTAGCACAGTAACTTATCATTTCCTATAAACAACAAAAAACCCTTCTTCCTTTATTTTATCTCTTATCTATAAATTAATCTTTAAAGCCTCATCATTCAAAACTAGTAAACAAAATCATTAGGAGCTACCAGAAAAAACATCAAGAATCTTGTTCATTAATCCTTTCAAATAATGTCCCACAAGTTGATTTCTCATCATTTTCTCTTTGTCTCAGAATTTCCTTCACAAATATATATTAATCTTAATGAAATAATTAAGGATTGTAAAATTAACACCTTAGCTTAACACCTTTTCTGATAATAGAAGAAAAAAATCTTCATGTCTTACCTATAAACAAATCTTTAAAGTCCCATCAGTCGCTCATGATCAAGAAAAACCCCATTAAGAAAAAAAAATCCTAAATATTTAACCTTAATCAACTAAGCCAACTTTATATTCCTCCTTTTTCTTCCTTTCCTAATCACTTTTGGAAATTGCTTTTTAGCTACTAGGAATCTTTGGGCTGACAAATCTGAAAACACTGGGTGAGTTTTCTTTATGTCATGCCCAAATCCAAGAAGGACATGTGATGATTCTTCCAAGTTGACTTCTTTATTGTCTCCATACCTATAGACAAAATCTTGCCAGATTGAACACTCTACTGTCTGCATCTACAATATACCCTGTGAACTATTAGGGAGGGGATGTCTTCACCCCCCTTTTTTCAAACATAACATCTGGACTGAGTTGCCTCTTACACCTCTGGAATATACCCTCTCCTACCTGGAAACACAGCTCCTTACTACATCACACTTCAATGCTTCAGAAAAAAAATATTTTTAAGTACAAGTTTAAGAACCTACATTTTAGAAAGTTATAAATAGGTTAAGGATCCATATGAATTTGAAACAAAATTTTGGAATTAATTCTAAGAGTCCTTTCTGTGAGAACATCCTTTGTTCTGCATTCTTTAAAAGCATGATAGGTTGAGACTTTAAAAATTGAATGCTATAGGGAACCAGAAGGAACTAAAGATGACCATTAAAGAACTCTTAAATTTGTCTTACTAATACAGAATGATTTTTTTAAAATATTTGATATATTAAAGGATATATTTGATATACCCAGAAGCTAATTTTAGGAGTGTTTGCCTCTGTAAGACTTCACATATATATACTATATTATTATTTTTATTTTCTATTTTTCATTCTAATTTTCTTTTTATTCCTTTAGTTTGTTTTAGTTTTTTTCTTTGACATTGTGATTTTTAATAACATTACTATTTTTTAAAAAAGAATGTAAATGGCATTGGATATGCAAGAGATAGGTTGAAGAAAGCTTGGCGTACAGGCATGAGAGAACCTTTTTATGTCTCATTAGCTATCTACACGACCTACACTAGGCTGGCCATCTTCTGTATCTGCAGTGTAACTAATGAGGAAGAACTATCCATGTGTAGATTTCAGAGGCTGGATGTGTACTAGATAAAACTCTTATTATGATTCCAACTTAAAAATGTACATTAGACCATTAATTAGTAATCTGGAAAATATTCCCTTGATAAAATACAGTTGTAAATGGATTAGAAGAACTCTGAATTTTTAATAGAGTATATCCTAATATTTAGGAAATAATAATTCTGGGACTTCAGGGCAAAATAATAATTAACATATTTTTTGAAAGTAGAGCACCCCAAAGTAATGTTTAAAGACAAAAATGTCCAAGAGTACATTATCCAAAATCCACAAAGGCTGGTATGGGTATTTGATCTGTTGGAAATTAATTATGGTGCAACAAACTTACTTGCAGATAAAAGTGACATAATGGACCAAATATGGACTTTAGTAAAACAAAACAATTTAAACTCCTTCACACTATACATTTGCATTTATTTTAAAACAGGCTTCTTTAATCACATTTGCTTCCAAGGAATTATTACAACTAAGAGTAATTCTAGGAAGGAAAATAAGCATTTACCATTCTAACTATTTGGTATATGTACTTTCCATCCCTTGATTCTTGCTAATCGAGTAGCTGGCTAGTTTCAAATATACTCAGTCTAGCTACAACGTATTACCACTATTAATGAAGTTAGCTTATTATTATGCTGGGACAGCACCTACTCACTCAAAGAGCAACTAGTCCAATCCAGCTGCAAGAAAAACAAGATTTGTTTCCAGTTACTGTCCTGACCAGTTTGATTTTAAAAAGAATCCAGTGAAGATGTATAACATTTCCCCAATTGCTTAAATTATAGGGGACTTAATTCTTCTTTTACATGTCTTTTTATTAGTGACTTTTACTGATATGTATGATGTGGGTGGAGATATGTGTGTGTGTGTGTGTATGTGTGTATATGTATATATGTATGAATGTATGTATGTATGTATGTATGTATGAATGTAAGTATGTATGTATGAATGAATGAGATAAATAGTCCAGGAAATTTTGAATTGCCCTGGAAGTTTATACAGTACTCTATATAAGTTTCTGGAAGACTTGTGTGCAGTTAATGGCTTCAGGCAGAAGAACACCCCATCAGCCTGATCTCCTGTCATTCTACAGTTGTTGGAGAAGGGTTGTTGCCTTTCTTCCTAATACCTAATTACCTAATTCCAAGTCCTGCATCGGCGTCGGAAAACCCGGCAGGCTCTAAAAATAGCTCAGCCGTCTCCTCGCACTGATCGAAACCCCCACCTGAGCGCGCCTTCCGCTGAACTCTGCGGGACTTCGTCTCGGAGTAAAGACACGTCTGGTTAAACCGCTAAATTATATTAAAACGTACAGACGGGCTTGGATCAAAACGCCTTGGAATAACACGCCACGGAACACACTGGAAGAACATGCCGAGAACAAAACGAAAGGATCGCTTTGCTCTTTCGAGCCAGGCCCCCACCTCCAAACGCCAACAGGGAGTAAAAACGCCAAGCCGAATTCAGCGCCGAGGGGGGGGGACGGAGGGAGACGCGTTAGCCGGACCCCGAATTTCCGCGCTCGCCTGGCTCCGATGGGCAGCCTTCGGGCAGTTGATAGGATAGACGCGCCCCTCCTTCTCAGCGCAGCCGAGGTGCTCTTGTAGCGGTCTGGTTGGCCTCGAGGAAGTTCTGGGGAGCCACTCGCGTCCCTCCCCTCCATCCTCCCACTTACCTGCGTCGGCGGGCCGGGGTCTGCCGCTGTCCCGCAGGTAGTAGTTGAACTCCAGGCACCTGTCGTTCTCGACCGTCCCCTCGGAGCAGAGCTCGACCAGCAGTTTCAGCGCTTTCCGGCAAACCTCGTCCTCCCTGCCACGAGGCATCGTCCCCCAGCATCCTTGTGAGAGGAGAGGAGCTCCCCGCTCGCTCACACGCGCGGCTTCGGCTGCTGCCCGCCTCTCGTCTGGCGCCCACAGCCAGGCAGCTGGGGAGACGCCCGCATGTTTCGCGGCGGCGGCGGCGGCGGCGGCAACGCCGTTGGCCCTCCTCGAGGTCTGCCGCTCCCAACTTCGCCCTCTCGGCCTTGGTGCTTGGATGGAAGAGCCGCTGCTGCCTCTGCCGCCGGCGCCGGGCATGCGAGGTGGGAAAGACCCCCCTCCCGGAGGAGGAGGATCCCGCCACCAGTTGCGCGTAGTCTGGGCTAATCCGTCGACGCGCCGCCGCTCCGAAACAGCTTTAAGTCCAAGTGGCGCCCTAACAGCGCTACCTAGTGGCGGGAACTCTTTGTTGCGAGCAGGCCCTTCCTTTTCTGCACCGCCGAACTTAGCGCGGCTTAACTAAAGCTGGAGTTTCAAGGAGATCGCCTGCCGCGCGTGAGCCCCTTGGAATAAAGTGGCGACCTTGGGAATGTATCCTGAAAAGTTTCCTTGAGACAGAAATAGATCGGCCCTGCCTTCTTCCACGATGCCTTTTGCTTCGGCAGTGTAGGATGCAGCCCTGGTTTTCCTTGATTTCCCAGCCAGGCATCTTACCAGCCCACCCTGTTTGCTTCTGGATGCAGATGAAGTCAAGAGCTACTGCTTGCTGATATTTTATTAATTAGGAAGTGAATACATACTGTCTATACAGTATAATATATATTGAGTGGAGACGCACAAGTGCTGTGAGTAAGCAGGGGTAGAAATCCTTTAGTTAGCATGTATTTTGGGACAAATATAAAATTCTGTTTGTGGCTGTGTTAAATTAAATCCTACCAAGAAGATGATTGGTGCTGCTGATCCCTACGGTCCTCCTTGATCAACAACTAGGTTATGTAGTGAATATGTATAAAATTGTGTTAATTCCTGCTAAAGTGAAACTTACTAAACTCCAACTGCACAAACAATCGTCACGCACAAAGGTGCATTCCGAGTGCGCCGCTTGCAGTTTGGGGTAAGCGTAGCACCAGGGTTGTTCCAAAGTATTATGGAACAAACACTGAAGAACATTCCTGGTGTCTGCCTGTATTTTGATAATGTCCTGATCGCGGGGGAATCAGCAGCAGTCCTGGCAGAACATCTCTGTGCAGTACTCCAACGTTTCCGTGAGGCAGGCCTAAAACTCAAGAAGGAAAAGCGCCAGATTGACGTGGAATCCACAGAATTCCTGGGTTTCCGCATTGATGCTACTGGAATCCCCCCATCTGACACAAAGCTAAAGGAAATTCAGCAAGCCCCTACACCAAAAATCCAAGGGGGAGCTACAAGCATTCCTGGGCTTGCTCAATTTTTACCACTCCTTCTTACTGCATAAGGCTGCCTTGGCAGAACCACTACACTGCCTACTGGACAAAAAAAATGCCCTGGGTCTGGTCGTGCACTTAAGACAAAGCGCCGATGCTCTCAGCCAACTGCCTCTACCGCAGACTGATCCGGACCCAGCCCCGGCTTGTTGTATCTTGGTGATCCAAGACCTGCCTGAAGCACCCCTACATGCAGGGGACGTTGCAGCTGAAACCACCACAGACAGAACGCTTAGCCACATTCTAAATTGGGTGTTAAGGGGATGGCCAGAGACCTGGCCAGGCCCTGAGTTCCATCACTTCGCTTCTCAGAAAAATGAACTGTCAGCCCACAAGGGATGTGTGCTGTGGGGCAGCAGGCTCATCATTCCACCCAGTCTTCACTCCAGGGTGCTGGATTCCTTACGTGAGGGGCACCCAGGAATTGTTCGAATGAAGGCTCTAGGCAGGAGCTACTTGTGGTGGCCAGGCCTGGACAAAGACATTGAGAATTGCCAGGCCTGCCAAGAAACCCGACCGGAGATGCCACAAGCACCAGTGCACTGCTGGGAGACCACACACACACCATGGTCTTGTGTGCACATTGACTTTATGGGCCCCTTCCAAGGGCAGGTGTTCCTAATTGTAGTAGAAGGTTATTCCAAGTTGGAAGTGGCACCGGTCTCATCGATGACAACAACCAGGGTCATCCAAGAGTTTTGCTGGCTGTTCACCACACATGGTCTTCCAGATGTAATTGTGTCCAACAATGTGGCACAATTCATGGCAGGAAAGTTTCAATCTTTCCTCAATGCCAACATGATTCGTCACATAACATCTGCTCCATTCCACCCACAACCAACGGTCAGGCCGAACGAATGTTCAGGACCACAAAGGCACTCAAGCAGATGATGACTGGGGACTGGAATCACTGCCTGGTGACCTTCCTCCTGTGTCAGCACACAACTCCCAGTACAGCAACAGGTTGCAGCCCAGCAGAGTTGAGGTGGGGCCGCCGGTGTACCACGAAGCTCAACCAACTTCACCCAGACAGAGTAGCGACAGAGACGGCTCAACCAAAGCCCCCCAGGAACTTACAGCTGGGTGAATTGGCCTGGGCCAGGAACTATGGAAGTGGGGCACCTTGGGTGGCAGCTAGTGTAACTAAGATAATGGGGCCCTTGTCATATGAGGTTATTCTGGAAAATGATCGGATGCCACATTGATCAGTTATGGCGTCGGCAGGCTGGTTCAGTCCTGGGTGAGGATCCCGAGGTTTTATCAGACACACAAGAGAACTATTTTCCTCTGAGTTTGCCTACATCACCTGTGGCCGCCTCCAGAGAAATAGAGGTACAAAGGGCCATAGAGCCGCTGCCACTCACGGGCGACCTAAACGGCCATCATGACTCTGTTCAACTGGAGATGGATAATACTCCACTTGAACAGGACTTTCTAATAACATAGTGGTGGTCCACCAGGATCCATGGGCCCCCCGGCCTATCTCAAAGACTATGAATATTGAACAGACTGAGGATGATAACTATCCTAGGGGAAAGGGGTGTTATGTATTGAATATATATATAAAGTTGTGTTAATCCCTGCTAAAGTGAAACTAACTTAACTCCAGCTGCTTGTGAAGCTAAAATGAAACTAACCTTTAGATGACCCTGACTGTTAACTCCAACTGTTTTGGAGAGAAACTTTGAACATTCATATTTGGGTGGGTTTTTCAAGTATTGTGATTGGTTAAGACCCTGTGGGCTCAGAGTATAAATTACAGGCAATTGCCTGCAGTTCTCCAGTTCTAGTTTGAGTCAATAAATAATGTTGTAACTATGCTGGTCTGCTCCTTGCCTACTGAAGCCCACTACTCAATAAGCTAGGCTTCCCCCAATCAGGGTACTGATGCGCTGAATATGACTTCAGGACATCAGCTGAATTTTCTAGGATGGTTTGTCTGCTGAACCTGTCATCTCCCTTTGGGTATCTCTTTAGTTAAAATAATCTGAAATAAGGAAAGGTATGATGGAAAGACAGTCGAACAAAAAATGGAGAAAGGAGGAAGGCACAACAGTAGAACTAGAATCTAGGGAGGAGAATGAACCTGCAAGATTAAGGTTGACTAGCTGCTAGCTGTCATCTCTCTTATGGAAGAAGAAAGTGATTGAAATACAGGGGAAATTGAAAATGAGTAGCAGAACCTCAGTTCAATACTGCTTATTATTTTCTGCAATGGAGAAAAGTTGGAGCACTATATCTGAAGGTAAAGATTCTCATGCCATTTCAGAATATTTTTACTTGTGCTAATACATCTTATATATTGATGCTTTTATCATGTTAGTGAATTGGTTAATTATTTAGTTAATCTAAAATTGTGGGGTCCTTAGGGCTTTCTGAGCTTGGTTATTTTCTTGCAGCTGTTTCACCACTGAGTGTTGGTGGGAATATTCTAATAAAGTCCTCCTTTTTGCCCAGATAACATAATGGAGGTCTTTTCTCTGCTCCTCTGCCTGGCTAGAAAAGTGAGAATAGTTCGTTTCAAAACCAGACAGGGACCAAGTAGCAGATAAAAAAGCAATTCAGAAAGCAACATTTTGCTAGAAAGGCCCCACACAACCAAAGATAAATGGTTGCAGTGGAAGCTAATTAGTGACCAGAGTGGTCGGGTGCCTACTCTCCCAACATTAAACAGACCTCTGGAGCCACAGGCCACCTGACTTCACCTCCAAAATGAAGGATGACAAAGTGATACACACTCCAAAGTTATGATGGGATAATGCTTACAGGAGAAGAAGGAAGAGTATGTTTATACACTTAATTATGGGTTAGGTTTGAACTGGGAATGAAGTAAGTTACTATTTGGTGTTATCAAGAAGAAGATTAGGGTAGTAGGCGATGAAATTCAACTTTGCATGTGCCAGCTTTCTCAGCCTACAAACTGTTCGATAACTAAAGGTGATAGCTGCAGAGATAGTGGAAAACTATGCAGTTTTATCTTCTTTCCTTGTCTAGAAAGTTTTCTTTACATGAATGCATGCAGTGTGTCTCTTATTGGTTAAACTGATATTTTCAGATTTTTCATCCCTTCCTTATTCAGTGCATTCTTTCTCTTCTCTTTCCGATTTGCGTGATTCAAATGCTTATGAATACATGACAGATTCTTAGCAGTAGGTTGGCTTCAGTAGCCTCAGTTTTCCTATCCCCATGTTTTCCTAAATAAAGCATATTTTTACTTTTCTTTCAATTGAGCAACAACCTTAAGAATACTGTCCTACTTACGAAAGTTATACTCCTAACTCTAATTATTCTCTTTCCACATATTCTTTCCATTATACAAAGCTACTTGCTATCCAAACGTCAGGACACAAGGGTGTCATAGCAAACTGAATTGAGCCAATGTTTTGCTGTTTGGTTTTATGTGAATATATAGGGAAAAATAATAGTCAGAATTTGCAACAAACTGCATTACTGTTTCTTTAATGAAAATAAAGCAAGAGTGGATTGTAGAGTCTCTTCTTAAACTCCCAGGAGTATCCCTGCCACCAGCCCAGTAATTTGCCACTTGAGACTGGTTGACAAATGGCATTTTCCCTGGGTGCCCACAAGCAGTCACAATTTTAGGAAGTTAAAAGGTTATTTTTTTTCCATATTATCATTTGTTCCTGGTAAAAGGATGGAGTTCAAATAAAATAACTCAAACAAGTTTCCTTAGTCTGATTTATGAATATTTTAAAGCTAGTCTTTCTAGGTGATGGTGAACCTTTTAGAGACCGAATGCCCAAACTGCAACCCAAAACCCACTTATTTATCGCTGGGTGCCAGGTGGGTGTGGCCTACTGGGTGGGTGTGGGTGTGGTCATGGAAGATTGGGTGGGTGTGGCCAAGGTGGATGTGATCACCTCAATGTCGCTCGTGGGGAGGGACACCTGTGGGTGGTGGGCAGGGTTGGGTGAGATTCAGTGGGTCTCTGGTAGGTGTGGCGGTAGGTAGGAGGCTCATCCTGTGGGATAAGGCAAGGCAGGTTGGGGATGCCATTGCCATGGGGCAAGGCAAGGGCTGGGGCAGCTGCTGCCTGACACCATCGGCCCTCGCACACAGAAGCCAGCGAGCGCATGGGGGCTGACGGTGTCTGTCAGTACCCACAGCCTGCCGGCCCCTTGACTGGCACACTTTGGGCTCTGCAGCCCACCACCAGCAGTTCAAAGAAGCTGCCTCTGAGATGGATGGTCGGCCGACAGCTGAGGAGGCAATGCAGTGGGTCGTGCCTGGGAAAAGGAGAGCATGTGAGGCCAGGAGGGATGGGGGGGAGGGAAACCAGCCATGCTGGGATGCATCCAGCCACGTGGGACCTCGGCAAGTTAGCAGGCGGCTGGTTGAAGAGGGACAGTTGCTACCTCCGAGGCATGGCACGGGTGCCACAGAGAGGGCTCTGAGTGCCACCTCTGGCACCCGTGCCATAGGTTTGGCACCGCTGTTCTAGGATGTGAAGTGGTCAGTTATGCATAGCACAACATCATTAATAGGCTGCAAATGTAGTAGAGATGAGACATATTTGCTGTGCTGATTAAGATTACCTTCCCTAACATGTCAAGGCACACTAAAAAAAAATCAGACATTTTCTTGCCTTTCCCATATGTCTTCATCTTTTGCATTTCTCATAGAAACATAGACTCTTAGGACTGGAAGGGATTTTGAAGGTCTTCTAATCCAAGGCCCTGCTCAAGGCAGGAGATCTGACACCTTCTCAGTCAACTGGTTGTCTAGCCTATTTTTTAAACCTCTATTAACGGAGTACCCACAACTCCAGGAAGCAAGCTATTCTATTGATTAATTGTTCTCACTGTCAGAAAATATCTCCTTACTTCTAGGTTAACAATCTCCACCCATTCTTGTCCTGACCTCTGGTGCTTTAGAAAATAGGCTGACCACCTCTTTGTAGGAGATGACCAGCCTGAACCCAATGAAGGGGTCATCATGAGTCATGAATCCCTTCACACACAGATCTAAGATCTCTTCCACACGAGATCTAAGTCCACCTACTTTGAAATCTACCACCAAGTTGCTTTGACCATTAATAGTTTAGATTCTTGTAGAGCAGGGGTGTCAAAATCGCAACATCACATGACGTGTTGTGACTTTTTTTTCCATTGTCGGCAATGGGGTGGGTACAGTTTCGGCATGATGCATCCGGCCCGCAGGCCGGCAGTTTGACACCCCTGTTGTAGAGAGCATAAGCTTGCAATAAATCTTTATACATATTTGAAGTACCTGGATCTCCTGGTTTTCCTGGTTCTTTAATACTCTTCTCTGTGAGAGCTCCTCAAGTACAGGAAGACAGAATTTTCCTCTAATCCTTCTCTTCTATAGGCTAGACATGCCTAGCTGGCAGATCCTTTATCATGTTTGTCGTTCTTCTCTCCACACTTTTAAAAAGAAAAGTTAAAAGAAGCTTTATTCCTAAATCTCCTCCCATGCTTTCAAGTATTTATAATGCACAGGAACTTAATGGAGCTTGTAGACTTTAGACTGAGCAAATTGTCATCTGCTGTTGTTTATCTTCATCACTGGATAAAGGTGGTATGGTGAGTAGTTGCGGAAGGCAGATGGGTAAGGAGTCACCACTGCAATTGCTTATAGTTTGGCCATCTAAAACCAGGGCAGATAACATGTGTAGAGTTAGTTTGAGTGTGTCAGCCTGTGGATGAAGAGTGAGTATGTGATGTGAGCATAGAAGTAAATGAGAAGCCCAGAGGTCATTTGCAGAGTGAGATGGGCAGCATATAAATTTAATACATCTGGAGAAAAGCAAGACATATATAGATGAACAAGAAAAAGTAAGAATAAGTAAATAAGGAAAAGCAAAAGGCTAGATAAACATGTGAATAAATGGGATCCTTTATTTGGATCCCAACAATTAATCCTTGGTTGCCCACTTCATTTGTCCCCCTTTCCTTTTCCTGTGTTCTTACCTACATGGTATACTATCTACCTTCACAGTGGGAGGAATGTTTGGGAGTCCATCTTCTAAGAAAATCTTTGTATTTCTCCATAATTCTGGATCTCTCTGATGGAGACTGGGGAATCCAGAGAATGGCTCCAGATTCCAGTTCCAAGAAATTTGTCTTTATTATTCACTGCTAATTTTCTGAAATTGGTGAAAACCTTCCTATTCAGAAATAGGAATGTGTAACCTGTCTTACAGTTTTAATATCATAAATACTTACTAAATTTTTCTTTTAAAAATGGTGGGATACAAATATTATAAATAAATAAACATTGGGGTAAAAGTATTAAGCATTTATAAAGCATTTCTTTAAATTGCATCTTGGTCATAAATTATTTTGGGGTAGTAATCAGAATATTTGTTCTGATAGCTAATGAAGATATTATAGCAACTGCTTCCAAAAACAGGCCTATAACTTTGCTGCAGTGTTCCTCAACCTTGCTGTAGAGATGCTCCTGTAAGCTGTGATTTTTTTTTTGTAGGCAATTAGCCAATTTAAGCCAATTACTGAAGTCACTGATGGAGTCATCATGCATTTGGCTTTCCTCACACAGTTCTTTTTTAGTCCCAGTTGTAAAGATTACTCCAAAATATCTGGCATTGTTGTATGCAAGTCTCCTACTTGCAGGGGAAAGGTTTTGATGGGCAGTGGCAGAAGATGACAGTGGATGGTAACTAATGACCAGTGGTAACCAGTGAAGTTCAAGAATAAGCATCCATGGGAATTAATGTTGCATCTGCAGCCTTCTTGCAGCCTTCCTGCCTCCTCCTACTCCTTGACTGAGTTAGGTATTGAGTTTAGCACTAATCTAAGTGACATAGACTTTTTGTTTCACATTGCAAATATTGATTTAAATGGCAGGGAGTTTTGATGGGTTTAGGACAACTCGCCACGGCCAATTCACCACAGCCATCTTGGCGGGGCCACCTTGCCATGGCTGACTCACCACAGGACAACTTGCTGTGGCCAACTCACCATGGGACAATTCACATGGGATAACTCAACTCAATAAATGTTATCTACCACCATTTCCTCTGCATTACTTCCAATTTTGTCAATGGAAATAATGTCGAAGAAACTTGGCCAAATAATATTTATTGAGTTCAGTTATCCCACATGGAATTGTCCCATGGTGAGTTGCCCTACAGCGAGTTGTCCTATGGCGTGTTGGCCACAGTGTGTTGTCCCATGGTGAGTTGGTCATGACGGATGGCGGCAGTGAGATGGCTGCAGCGAGTTGGCCATGGGAAGTTGACCATGGGAAGATGGCTGTGGCAAGATGACTTCAGCGATTTGTCCCATTCCAGTTTTGATTTCATACAGTAAATAATTGACTTATTGGCAGAGACTTGTGATTTCATACAGCAAACTCTGGTTTGGTGGCAGACAATTTTGGTTTTAAAACCCTGCTGCAGGCCCAATTAACCCTGCTGGGAGTGACTCAAAGAATTAAAACTGATTTAGAGGTGCAGTGTTTTGTGATAGAAGAGCAAACCAAACAAAGCAAACAAAGAATTTTGCATGCTGTGCTATACATAACACATTACATAAGCAATTCTTTCTCCAGAATATCTATTCAAAACCTGAAATAGGATGACCCTGCCCATTGATTATATGTTCTACATTTTAAATCCTTAGTCCATTCAAATGTATTTATGTCAGTCTACCGAAACATGAGGCAAAGAAGGGCCACATAAACCTTTGAATGTAGTGCTGGAAAACAAACTCCAAAAAACAAACTCCAAAAGTTGAAAGGGAAAATAATATTGATTTATTGATATTTATTGATTATGCTAATTGCATGTGAAGCACTATCTATAAACTTCACTGATTTTCCCATATGTATGATACTTTATCTTCCATATATACATGCACATTCCACATTGTTTATGCACAAATATATAATAGGGCTCTCACGCTTCTGCAGCAGAACCCTGGATAACCAGTGGATGGCAGCAAAGTTATAGAGATATAGAGATCTATTTCTTTGCTGCCATTTAGTGGTTACCAGTTTTTTTGCAGGATGGTTCTGTTCCAATTCCATTGTTTCTGTCCTTTTGTGACCCGAAGGATATCATTTTGCCAAGATTGCCCAATGGTAACTATTTCTTTGGGCTTTTATAAAAAAAAAAATCTTGCTTGGATCACATTTGCTTTAGTTCGTGGTTCTGATGTCTCATGTACCAGTGGTATACATATCTTTGCCAATTTGAATTTTTCTTTTGCCTCTAGGAATGTCACTATCTGGATCTCATTTTGGGCTTCAATCGATCCACATCTGAAGTCCCAGTTTTACTTCTATTTTCCTCTGCTCTTCTCCAGTAGCTGTTTGGATTCTTTCTCTCCTGAGGGAAGTCACATTCCAATATTACATTGAAATTTTCTTGATTGTAAATGTTTGTTTAGTTTTTCTGTCAGCAGTTTGGAATGGATTGCCAGTTGCTTCTCCAGTAGATTGCATTAAGTCTGATTAGTCTTGTGTGATCTGTCCATCATGAGTTATCCTTCTGGGAGCCTACACTTTCAAGAATATACTGTAGGTGATAGGTTCTTTGGGATGTGTCAGCTTCTCTACCAATATATAACCACAAACCATGAAGAGACATGAATGAAGGCAAATATATGTGTCCCAGGATAATGTTGCAGAATCCAATCTGCAGATTCTGGTGAGAGAGGTGTCCCCTGAGGATGGGGTCCAGCCTGGGTCCGAAAGCTGAGAAGACAATAACAACAAGAAAAAAACAAACTTTTTCCCTATGACATATTTTATGCTTCAATCATATCCATTTTTCCCATATATCATCTTTTATTTTTTTTACAAAATGTATATAGCTACCCATCTCATGAAACATGAGTCTGAGCAGCATACAAACATAATAACAATTTTTAAACCATAAAAAACTCAAACAAAAGTAAAAAAAAATCCCAAGATTGTGGGAGAACAAAAATTACAGTATTTTGCAGGCTCATCTTCTTCAAGATTGATGGAAAAAACATGTTTTAAGAGTTCAACAGAAGGCAAGCAGGGATGAGGCTAGCCTCATCTCAGGGTGAATTATGTTTTAGAGTGCAGGGACAACCACAGCAAAGGCACACTGTCAGGGTCCTGCCAGATAGAGCTCCTTAATACATGGGACCTGCAACATATTCCTCCTGCTAAACCTGATGTAATTGGGAAATTAATTGGGAAATTCAAATAACCCGGTCCCATGCCACCAAAACTAGCACCTTGAATTTCACCCAGAAACATATATATATATATATATATATATATATATATATATATATATATATATATATATATATATATATTATTTTTTATTCTTTACACACATATGTTAATTTTCCAAACAACATGCGAACTGAGTCTATGATTCATTAATACATATACAAATTTCACTCTTGTTTTGCTTATCCGTAACATTTTTCACTATTATTTTAGTTTTTTCCTTATTAATTTTTAATCCTGCTACTTCTCCATATTGTTCCAATTTCTTCCACAATTTTGGAATCATCTTCAAAGGATCTTCCAAAATGAATACCAAATCATCAGCAAATGCTTGTAATTTATATGTTCCACCTTTTAACTCCAAACCTCTAATTTCTCTATCTTGTCTTATATTCCGATTTAAAATTTCCAAAGTAAAAATGAATAGCAGAGGAGACAGAGGACATCCTTGCCTTGTGCCTTTCCTTATTTCAAAACTTTCAGTACCATCTCCGTTCACAATTACTTTGGCAGTTTGTTTAGTATATATTGTTTTTACCATATTTATGAAGTTCTGTCCGAAATCCATTGCTTGCAATTGATAAATTAAAAACTGCCATGAAAGATTGTCAAATGCCTTTTGAGCATCTAAAAATACTAATGCCATTTGTTTCCCTGGATGTAATTCATAGTATTTCACCCAGAAACAAACTGGTAGCCAAAGCAGTTTGCAGAACAGAGGTACAGTGTATGTTCTCCTAGGTGCATGCATAACTTTTGGCTCTGGTTTGTTCTCTAAGCTTGTTTTAATACAATTCCTGAACATTTCATTACCAAACTAGGTAACATCAGCAGCAGGATTTTCTTGTCCTATTCTCTTTAGGTCATAAGCGTCTTGTGTGCCAGTGTAGTCATTTGTTTGAAGCTATATTTGAATTCTGAGCAGCTGATTGGTTCTCTTGTTCATTGGCACTTTGAATGGTCTAGTTTCTTACATATTGATATGTTGGATCTAAATTAATATGTTTGTTAACTGCTCCTTTGGTGGAAAATCAGGTCTCAGTAAGTTTACGCCCATACCATACGCCCATAGCATAGCTTTCTACACAAAGGGACTGTGTACCAGTTCTGGTTTCTCTTCAAGGCCAGGTGACTGAATTCAGTCAAAAGAGCCCTGCCTATTTCTCAAGGTCAAAGGATCCGATCATTTCCAGAAAGTGAGGCAAGACTGGGCAACTTCATTGGATCTGTATCAAAGCTGGCATTCAACTTGGAATGAATTTGAACAATTTTGTCCAAGAGAGGCTCTGCAAATTCCTCTATTTAGCTTTGTAGGTAAACTCTGGGTCCTTTCCCAGGAAGGCTGCAGATGCAATAAGGGCAGGGAACTGTTGTTACTTCATCATCCTTACTAACACAAGATATTCTTCAATAGCAGCTCTGACTCATGTTTAATTGAGTTCATCCCTCACTCAATTCCAACAGTGCTGTAAAAGTCTTGTCTCCCAATTCATCTCCCTGAGGTCTTCTGTAAACCACAGGGAACAATGGGATCTACAAGAGAGGAAGGGTTGCATGGGCATGATCCAATCCAAAGCCTTGGCTGCCCTTTCATTCCATGTGGGAGCCAAGGACTCAGTCGGTATATAGATCAAATCATCAGGAATAATCCCCAGCTCCCTCTGGGGTGCATCTGGGTCCATCAGTTGATCAGGGTGGACTGATATAATAGATCCTGTCTTCTGTGACTGGGGCCAGCACAAGAGAATATCATGGCTAGCAGAACATAATCTGACCATGATGGGAGACACCAAAAGTTCCCCTAATTCCAGACCATATCAACACTGCTCCAACAAGAAAATTGGATCAGAAGCGTCAACATTGTTTTCTGCCAGGCTCTGGGTGACCTGGAATGATATGATGGCCATGAACCCCTGACTTATCTCAGGCCCCACCCCCAGTGAATAGTTATAGTTATAGTTATAGTTTATTTGATTTATATACCGCCCTTCTCCTTGGTAGGGACTCAGGGCGGTTCACAGGGCATATATAAAGTCTCCACTGCAAAAACTGAGACTAAGTTGAGATGCTCAGGCAGGGTGGTTGTTATGCAGCAGGGAAGTTGGTACAATACAGTAACACAATTGATTTCTAGAGCATAATTTAATGATCAGGAGTCTCACATCCAGGAACTTGTGGATGCTATCCAACTCCTAGTGACCCGGGGTGGAATCTAGCTCCTTTTCAGATATAAGTGGTGATGGGATAAACTTCATTTTGATGTATGCCAATTGGTGTACATTCAAAGTGACAATAAAGTTATCATTATCATTCCCAAATGATTTTCTGAGAACTTTTTCAAATCAACCTGATATTTATGGCTTTGAAACATAAATAAACAAGCTATTTCAAGAAGATAACTTATCCCAAATAGAAATCTTCAGGAGGGATTCTAATGCAAAAGTACAGAAATATGTTTGGGAGTAAAGGATGAAAAGGCCAAGATAATGAAGAGGATCCCATGAGTAATCAGAAATTTATAAAGATATTTAGTTATTTTCACTGATTATTACAGAAAGCTGCTCTTCTATTCCGTGACAATATTTGCAAACAGTTGGGGCAATGCCATATGTTTTTCATATTCTGCTACAAAGTCTAATTCAAAAAATTGTTTCCGCCACTCCACTAATTGTCTTTCTGTTACTTTCTGTAAATAATGCATGTGCATTCCGGAGCATCTGACTAGTAGAGGGAAAAGCCTTACATTTTATAGTACTAAAAAGTTTAGAAAGGGAACCATAAACAGCTTTTTATGCAAATGAAAAATGGGTCTATGTTTAAGTCAGGAACAGTCCTAATCATATGCCACATCTATTTGACCTATTTTGAAGCATATCTGCAAGCTGCTTAGCAGAGAATGGAGGCAGAACCAGTAAGATTTTGTAGCTTCAAGACAGGGAGGGACAGAGGGAAGGAGGCAGAGAGAGAGAGAGGGAGAGGGAGAGGGGAGAAGGGAGGGAAAGGCTTCAATAAGTTTTTATGGTTGCCAATCATTTATGGTATGGTATGGTATGTGTTAGATAGCGTGGGCTGGACCGTGAGGGAACAGATGACAGCCAGAGGTTCAGTAACTCAGCTTTATTGTGGTAGTCACATCACTTGCTCGCAGCCCCTTTTAGCCCTTTAAATACTCTGGCCAGCGAGCTCTTAACCAATCGTTTGCGTTGGAATATCCCGCCAAAAGCTGGCCGGCCAATCAGAGTGTATGCTGACACCACCTGCTGTTGCCGGACGCCGAGCTGTCAAATACCTATAACTATGTACACAACAGTATGGTATGGTATGGTATGGTGTGGTGTGGTATGGTATGGTATGGTATGGTGAGGTGTGGTGTGTGGTGCAGTGTGTGTGTGGTATGGTGTGTGTGTGTGGTGTGGTTTGGTATGGTGTGGCGTGGTATGTATGGTATACATCATAAAAGCACATCTTTAAAACCTTTATTATACTACAGGGATTTCAATAATCTAAGATTTGTTTGCAGATTTATATACAATCACATACTGCATAAGCACACAGAATATTTGGAGATTTTTGATTAGTCTGAATTTCTATTCCTCACCACTTCTGGAAAGGAAAAGCAATGACTATCTTATTCAACCATAGTAGTCAACTCTCTCTATTTGAGGAGAGCTTCTGTGCTGATTCAAATGATTTTTGAATCCCATTATTTGGAAGAAAAAATGGCCAACAGCAGGTATCTTGCCATGATTTTGCCCCAGAGTCCATTACAACCAATGGAGTTCAAAACCTTGAACCTCATTTCATTTGGTAAGGGATTCTAATGGGCAAGACTCAAATATGATGTATAAAACTTGCTAGGCTTTGTCACTTTGGAGGGAGCCCAGTGAGTAAGATGACTTCAAAAAGAACAATATAAGTAGGAGAGGAGCTGGGAGTGTAGGAAATGTTATGCCATTTCTCCTATTTCAAGGGCATGTGTAGTGGATTTCAACTCAACAGTGGGGAAAGGTCCAGAGAGACTATGAATCAGAATTCTTCCATCTGTCATCCTCCAGATGTGTTGGGCCATAGCAGCCCCAGTTCTTAATCTGAAGAGCTGTTGTCATAAGCCAAGAAAAAGTAGTTGCACATACCACTCAGCCAAGATTTATTTTAACCAGGATTGTGGAAGAAGTCTCAGTGGCCCAGTTTAAATTTAAAATATGGGTTTTAAACTATAATTGCTTGGTATCTGTTCAGAATCCACTAGCCAAGTTTAACAAATTAAACATGCTAAACTAATTACATAGGTTTCTTAACAAGAAAGCCATGGACCCCACTTTAGTGCTATTCAGTTCATTATTACCAGGTGTTTGGCCCCAATTGAACTAAGTTGGCCTCTTATATGTAGGTTTTGCTCTGTTTTATTTTCACTTATTATTGTTGTCTCTCTTCTCAGGCACTGCCTAGAAGCTTGAATTTGGGATGGTCTGCAAATAAATGCACTATGAAAATGAGAATTAGAGATGACTACTCTTAAAGACACCCACATATATAGCAATAGTGTTTATAGTGAGGAAGCATTCATATGCAGTATGGAAATGTTCATGAAGACTACTTCCCTGCAGACGTATCATAATCGACAGGACTTTGCACAAACAAAGGCCCCTTTTACAAATTTGATTAGTTTCTTCCAATTTCTCTGTTACTTCCCTTTTTCAAATTCTATCTGCCATCATCCCCAAATTTGACCCTTTTGTGGAGTGGTTACGTAGGCCAGGCAAATGGTCAGAAGATGTTCATTAACTTCTCACTTTTTATTCAAAAAAACTTTGAGTTATTTAGATGAAATAATTGATAAACTTGGAATATCCAATGTATTCTTTGCAACTGTTATTTGCATTTGCAAATTGGAAGGAAGGAAGGAAGGAAGGAAGGAAGGAAGAAAGAAAGAAAGAAAGAAAGAAAGAAAGAAAGAAAGAAAGAAAGAAAGAAAGAAAGAAAGAAAGAAAGAAGCAGTCTCTACTCCACCACATTTGATCAGCTAGTGCAACTAGTGCTTGGCAATGATTTAACCATAAATGATTTGCTATATCATCATCTTCCTCCTTGGATCCTTCAGCCTAAATGACAATTGATGAAGCAGAAGGAGCTTCTTTGCTTGATTATTTTTCCTGTGTTGCTTTCTCAAATAAAAAAAATCTAAAGGAAAACTTGGATTCAAAGGTAATAAATTTATTGAGCTAATCTTTTCAGCAAAAGTACATTGTAAAGGAGATAGAAATTCCTTTTTGGGAAAATACTTTAGTAGTTACACCTATCATGCAAGAATTTAGGTTTAAATAATTATTTTAGATTAAATTAATTTACATAGTAGTACACTTTAAATTTAATCATATTAATTTTGAATCTGGGTTAATTCACAGAGTTCATTTATTTCCTTTGAAAAGAGTAAAAACATGTAGTGGAAGTGCTCCTATTCTAGGAGAGATTTGGCTCAAATTTCAGTAGAGATATGATTTTTAAGATTCTCCAGGAGGAACCTCAGTCACCCAGAACAGATATTCAATTAGTGAAAGTGGAGAAGGTATAAATAAAAATTAACATTAGCTTACATGTTGTGCTATTCCAGCCATGGAAATTTGTAAACTATGGTTTATGGATAAATACAATATGTAAACTCAATTTTGTTTTTGTTTAATAAGCCATGGTTTAATTGGTATAGGAAACTAATCATAGCACTGGATGAGTAACATACTGTATTTGGTGTAGGAAGAAAACTTAGATATAGTCAATTTTCTTTTCACATAAGTAAAAAAAATGTGTTCAGCTGTTATTTGACTGATTGAATAATTGTTGGATGTAGTCCTTAAGGAATATTAAATTGGTTTCCCAGTTTGGTTTATCTGATACATTTCAATCTGTAAATATTTCATTGCATTGAAGCAGGTGTCATCCATTAATATTCCCAATCTAACTCAACAAAGCAACATGCAATGCAACTTTCATAGGTTTACTCTATAGGAATCCCATAATCTGCTAGCATGCCAGAATCCATTAAGCAGCATGTTGCAGGCTTGGGTTTGGTGAATGATAGCTAGGAAACTTGATCACAGCATGCCCTTATCGAAATGTAGAATATTGTGTCCTGCACTGGATAAAAAAGGACATTGCATACAAATCTCGAAAAGCTTAATAAAAAGCCCTGCTTCTTTTGACAATATTTAGATAACTCTCACTACCCAGCCCCAAGAATCTGGGCTCTTTCTCACAAGGCATTTACACTGATATGTCAACTTCATTGCTATGTTCTCATGACATCATCCTCTTTGCACACATTTAATATCTTCTGGTTTCTCTGCAGCGCAAATCATAAATAAAAGAGTTCGGCAAAGTTTGGAGAGTGAACCATTTGTTCAGTTGCAGAAACTGTTGCCTGCCCTGCATTCTTGGTAGAAATTGTTACTCTCTAGTGGATTTCATGGGCAATTTTATCATGAAAGGCAATATTAATCTTTCTAGTTAATTTTTAAATTTTTAGAATTTTATAATTCCTGGTTTTACAGTTTTACAATTCCTGTAAAAGCAGTATCAATCTTGCCCTGTTTGAATTTCCCAACTTAGAAAGGTTCTGTGTATAAAACCTGTGCCTTATTCTTCCTCCCAGTCTCTGAGCTTCAACAAGTCATGTCTCTCCTCCCAACTCAAGGTTTCACATTTCAACCTACAACCAGAATTTTCAGTTGCTGGGAAAAGTATCTGATTGTAAAAGTAACCTCATGTCATTGTTACAGGTCATAATGGAATCCATAAGCCAGAAGAATGGCGTATTGGTTTGGCTACTTGGATTTTGTTTCCAAGACAGCCAGAGAAAAGCATACCCCGGGTATTGAAGAATTAGCAACAATGGTGCATTGGAAAATCTGCAAGAAATATTGTTTGACTGCAAGAAAGAAGTGGTAGGATCATAAAACAGAAAATCATAGAAAATTAAGACACTAAAATGCTCTGGATCTTACAGTAGAATTCAAACAGAGAGGCACCTGCCACATAACACTGGATAGTGGATGTGGCAGTACCTGGAGACAGCAGAATAGAAGAGACAGAGCTGGAGAAGATAACAGAAATAGTATGTGTGTACCAAAAGAAAGCAAAAGTAGTGCCAATAGTAATAGGTTCCTTGGATGCAATCCCAAAACAATTAAGCACCACATGAACACTATCAGCATTGACAAATTTACCATCAATAAATTGCAAAAGGCAGCTCTACTCAGAACAGTTTATATCCTGCGACGGTATCTCTAACACCATCAAACATCCACCTCTTCTTATCCCAGGTGCTTGGGAAGGACTCGATAGGTACACAAAGCTGCCAAATCCAGTTTGAACATCTGATTGACTGTGCAATGACACCATTAACACTGACAAATTCACCATCAGTCGATTGCAAAGGACAGCTTTACTTGGAACAGCTTACTTACATCCTGCAATGATACTTCTAACATTATCTAACATCAACATCATCCCAGGAAGGACTGGATAGATGGGGGAAAAGTACTAAATCCAATCTGAACATCTGGCTGACTGAACCATAATTTATTAAACTTGTATGCTGTTGTGTTATGGTGTTTCCCTGCCTCCTCTTAACATTTTGAGGTCAGTAGGAATGAAGATGAGTATCTGGCCAATTCAAAGCATCGTTAAAGATTGAAAATGAAAGCAGTTCTATGTGGAAAGGCCCATGTAATAAGGAAAATATGCTTTTTAAAATAAAATGTTATAAACATAGCCCAGACTGAATTTTGCTCATAAGGTTTGTGTCTTTTCCCTTCAACCAAGTCACCTCATCTGCTTAAAACTCAAAATTAAAGCATCTGATTATCAAAGGATTTTTTTTTAAAAAAAATCATTGTACCCTGTATCGGCAAAACCAAAAATGTTTCAAGGTTTAAAATGGCAAATTGTGAAAACATGTCACCTTTTAGCTGCACTATGCAGCATTATTGGTGTCAGGCTTATTTTTACAACTCATTCATTGCTGATTATTATTATTTTTCACTGTTAATTCTTGCACCCATCTTTTGTTATCAGAGGGAGACCAGTATCTCAGTGTATCTCATGTGATCCCCTTTTGTGAACTTCTAACAAGCAAAGTCAATGGGGGAAGTCAGATTCACTTAAGAACCACGTTACTAATTTAACAACTGCAGAAATTCACTTAACAGCTGTGGCAAGAAAGGTTATAAAATGGGGTAAAACTCACTTAACAAATGTTTCACTTAGCAACAGAAATTCTGGGCTCAATTGCGGCCATAAGTTGAGGACTACCTGTAGTTTAAATACTCAACACTTTCTCCTTCCTACTTCCTTCTCTATCATTACTGATACACACTCAAAAGCATTGTCATGTGCATTTGAAAAAGGATACTCACATGTTTAGCCCAAGCCTTAATGTAGTCTAGAGACATTTTTTTCTTGTTTAAATTAGCTCCTAGCAACTTTTGTTTTGAATGTTTAATTATGGTACTTGCAATTGTATTTATACTGCAGTTGTAATTTCTCTCTGTGTGTGGCACCTAGGGTCTTTGAAGTAAAAGAATTAAACCATTAAAGAAATATAAAGAACAATGTGAGAAATGCCAAGCACATATAAACAGAATTAATTGTTTGTGAAAATGATTAATGAGGCTGGAATATGCCTATAAGTAAAATATTCAAAATTCATTCAAAGCACAGAATGAAATTCTTTAGAAAAGTAATTTGTGACAACCTACATATCTAGCATTGGGATAACCAATATTGCCTTTATTGGTCTTTAATCAGGCATTAACCAGATGTATGGAGCTCAACTGAAACAAGGCAGAAAAGGCCATGCATGCTGCCCTCCCTATCACAGTACTTGCCAGCCCTGCCTGTTCAGATTCCCAACTTTATTATATTAGATTGACAGGCTTGGGGGTCCAAATGAATGTAGACAGGCTTCCCTTCGGAGCTTGCAGTTTAAGTATGACAAAAGGGCATTTCTGAGAAGACCAGCGATGATACTTATGGAAATGGAGAGAACATTAACATGTTCTCTCCATTTCTATATGTACGTATGTAATTTGTGCCCCATGCTGAGCACTTGTATGTTTGTGCAAATGGAAATAGATATCATTAATTTACAGTTGAACACATGTATACACATACCATTAAAAGTTTACAAGGTCTTCCTGCAAGAATTGAGCTTATGCTAGCTGCGAGATTTACAATTCCCAAACATTGGAAATTAAAGTAAGTCTTTCTGTGCATCAATAATATTGTTGGAAATAATGCTGAAGATCTGATTCAGTTAAGGATTGCTCTATTAAAATTTGGACTCAATTGTTAATCCATAATAACATAGGGTTTCCTTTCCTTTCCTTTCCTTTCCTTTCCTTTCCTTTCCTTTCCTTTCCTTTCCTTTCCTTTCCTTTCCTTTCCTTTCCTTTCCTTTCCTTTCCTTTCCTTTCCTTTCCTTTCCTTTCCCCTCCCTCTCTTCCTCCCTCTCTTCCTCCCTCCCTTCCTTCCTTCCTTCCTTCCTTCCTTCCTTCCTTCCTTCCTTCCTTCCTTCCTTCCTTCCTTCCTCTGCATCTTCCATTCAAAATATTGTTCAAATGTTTGGGCAAAGTTGATCAATTTCATAAAGCAAATGATACCAACCAATAACCCCAAAGCATTATTTGGATGGATATATAAATATTGGTATCAGTGATATCTCAAGGATTTCCCACTGTTTGACCATAGCTGTGACTTCTAAATAAATCTTACTTAAATGGAATTACTCCAGATATACTGAATGATGTAATCACATTTGCAATATATACTCAAGAGCTGATAAAACTTCTGATGTGAGAATTTCTCTAAAGATCATAATAGAACAAATATAATTGGGGTATAAAAATACTATGATTAGAGATATAAAACATAAAATTACAGAATCTGGTATGAGAAGAAGCACTGACTTCAGACTATCACTGGGTTGCTGGCATTCTGGTTGTTTGAAAAATGTCATTAGGGAAACTAAACTTGGCTTCTCATCTTTACTAATAATGACCATCCCTGCCATACAGCAGAATGAAATGAGCTGCTTCAGGTGGGCCCATGAAAAGAGAGGAAAGACAAAGGCAATAATTTGCATCTCAATGGTGCAACAGGAGTTTTCATGCTGTTAAACCAAAAGAGGATGTTGGTTAGGGCAGCCACTGGAATGTGTTTGGTATGGCTCAGCTGTGCCATGCATTATGTGGGTTGGAAGGAAATCTATCTGAAAGTTGGCAATCACAATTGAACTAGATGGAGGGGAGAGATCCTAGCATCAATGTATTTATATTACAATGGGCACATTGTTTTTCAACACTGGAATCCGTCTTTTGCAAAGGATCAATGGCTTGGTGCTCCCAATTGTTATGTATTGGTTGGCAAGGCATTGCTTTGCCTATGTATCCATTCCAGGGCCCTTTGTACAATTCGGCATTCTGAATGGGCACACAATAATTCCTCAAGTCTTTTTATCTTTCAGCTAATGGCAGGGGTGAAAGGCAAATTATACCACAGGGATCTATATAGTGGAAGACATTTCATGTCCCTTATAACACTGTAATTAGATTATTTTATTGTTCTGTTGTTTTGTTTTGTTTTTCAGAAGTAAAGTCATTAAGTGCATCTATGAGCACCAGTCACCATGGCAAACAGGCAGCACCAATGCCTTCGGAATGGAAACAACCTGACCAGCTTTGAAAACATTAAAAATTACCTTCATTATTTCATTAATATTTTTTCTTTAAAAAAAAGACTGATCTTTTTTAGAAGGGGAAAAGCATTAGTAACAGTCTTACGAAATTAGCTGAGCAATTTTGCACTTCTATTCATTTAGGACCTCTGAGAGGAAAATGCAAATGACTTGTGTTTTTTTTTCCTTGAAGAATAATCTCAAAGGTGCTTTTTCAGGAGGCAACTGGACTTTCTTGTTTTTCTTTGAAGACATTTTGCTTCTCATCCAAGAAGCTTCTTCAGCTCTGATTAGATGGAATGGAAGGTTTGGAAAGATTTATATTCCTTGCAGACAGCAGGTCATTTGCATTCTTTTAGAGAGTTTTTTTTTTAATTCCATTTATATCCCACCCTTCTCCGAAGACTAAGGGCGGCTTACAAGCTTAGCAGTAGCCTTCATTCTATGTATATGCCTGCTTATTAGGGCTTTCACACACACACCCCCAAGCAGCATTATTACAAAGTCAGCTTAATTGCCCCCAACAATCTGGGTCCTCATTTTACCTACCTCGGAAGGATGGAAGGCTGGGTCAACCTTGAGCCTGGTGGGATGTGAACAGGTAGGTTTACCTGTGTCCTCAGGGTCCCCTGAGTAGTGCAAATGTGTCTGTACTTGTCTTCAACAGTGAAGGGACACAGGGCAGAAAACTTCCTGCAGCCAAGAAGGCTCCACACACATTTGCACTATTCATGTGGCCCTCACCATCTAATGAGAGCTGAAGAAGCTTCTTGGATGAGAAGCAAAACATCTTCAAAGAAAAAGAAGAAAGTCCAGTTACCTCTTGAAAAAGCACCTTTGGGACAACTGTGACCTGGATGACTGAGAATCTCCATAGACATTTAGCTATGCACTTTGAATGGTGAGGGAGTATGAATGGATTTCCAGAAAACATTGCAGACTACAGGAATCACTTGCACTTCAGGTTGAGATGCAGACAACACAAACTCATCCCCACAGCCTGCGCCTATCTTCAACAGTGCAGGGACACAGGGCAGAAAACATCCTGCAACCAAGAAGGCTCCACACACATTTGCATTACCCAGGTGACCCTGAGGACACAGGTAAAACTGCAAATGGCTTCAACGACTCTCTAAAAGAATGCAAATGACCTAGAAAATGCACTGACAATTTGAAATGTTTTTTTCCCCGTCTCATATAATATATTCAGTTTTTAGTTAATTTCTCCTTCTTCCTTCTCTACTGCCAAAATTTTATACCACATTTGTAAAGCACAAGAATGCATTTTCAGGATCAGTCAATCTTTATAATATGTTTTTCCTATTATCAACATTATAAAGGCATGAGGGATCTAACCATAACGATTAACCTGATTTAGTCAAATTACAGTTAATTTGCTCTTGACTTGCTTCCTGTACAAATGAATTCATCAATCATATTAATGTGTTTGTAGCAACCTGAGATTACAGGCAATTCTCTCCTATGGTGTGAATATTTGCTAATGCAATTAGCCATCATGGTATCTACAGTATATGTGTGCCTATACAGAAATAAGAGTGTAATGTATTGGGCTTGCTTGTTAACACCACGTGGTAATGGCTGGTAGGTTGCTAGAGCAGGGAGCTAGCTAACGGTTCCCAGCATCTCAGACAACCCATCTCCAGTGCTGCTATTGGTTGCCCCTAGGTGGCAATAGGTTGCTTCAAACCTATTGGCCTCCGCCTAGGGGCCAAGGTATAAATTGCTGCAGCTGCAGCCCTGTTCTCTAGTTCAGATCCTGCAAGCAATAAACCATGATCTTTGCTGAACTCACTCGCCTCGTCTTCATTCCTGTGCAATGAACCCAGTACACAACACTGGTGATGAGGGTGGGATCCTGCTTCTCCGTCGAAACAAAGTCACTAGGGGAGAGGCAGCGCACACCTGGTGGGAAAAGCAAATCCCCCCCTATGGTCGGCTAGCTAAGCCACACTATTGACCACGTGCTCAGAGGATCAGTCCCTGGGCAATGGAGAGGCAGGATTCGAAGATGCTGAGATCCAGCTGCGAAGACCAGCAGAATGCCCAAGGTTGGAAGGCTGCGAGAATTTGACATCAAGCAACCAGAAGGATGGCCCTCGTACCTGTCCCAGGTCGAGAACTACCTTCAGGCGAATCAGGTCGCAGAGGACAGACTGAAAGCCCCCACGCTGCTTTGTGTGTGCGGCCCAGCGACATTCAATCAGGCTGAAAACCTGTTCATGCCCATGCTGTTGGAATCCATCTCCTATGCTGAACTGAAGAAGCTCAGAGAACACTTCCAACCAAAGATGTCAGTGATTGCATGGCGTTACGCCTTTGAAAAATGAATACAGAAGTTGGGAGAGACTGCATCCAAGTACATTGCGGCCTTGAGGCAGGCCACATGCCTGTGTCGATTTTCAGATGTCAAAGACCTTCTTCGAGACTGGCTCGACTGTGGCCTCCACAACAGAGAGCTGCAGCAGAAACTTTTTGCCAGAGAGGTCCTGTCGTTCGCAGATGCCCAGAACAAAGTCATGGTGGACAAAGCCACTGGTGGAGCCACCAGAATGACGCTATGCGAAGAAGCCATTTACCACAAGGACGCAGAACTCACCAAGGATGCCGAAGAAGATGCCAAAATCGACAAGTTGCACAGACAACCTGAACAACAGCTCCATAGCAGCAAGCAGCAAGAGACTTCTTACAAGGCAGATCTCTTGCCTAGATGTCCAGGTTGGGGCAGCTGCCACCAATGCTCAGATTGCAGGTTTTGGACAGCCATGTGCCGGGCTTGTGGAAAAACCGGCGACATCACATCCGTTTGCAGAGGTCACCAGAGGGACCAGCCATCGAATCGCCAGGTGGAAGATCCGACTTGGAGAGGTACCGGGGCCCCGGGGCCATTCAGCATGGGGTTTTGCTCAAGCCGTAGAAGTGTCTGTTGTACTGGGGCCCAACGCCCCCTTAAACCCAAGTATAGACTCCAGGTGGAGCTGCAAGGGGTCCCCTGTAAGATGGAACTGGACACAGGCTCCACCATTTCCATTATTTCTCTGGACACATTTAATTCTGTGCGCAGTCGCAGTAGGAGATGGGCCAAGCTGAGGCTCTCTGACATACTTTTAAAAGATTTCCAGAATGCAAAGGTTGTAGTCAAGGGTGAAGCCACCTTGGCAGCCAAGCCAGCCCATGCATAGACTATGAAGGCTCACACAGCCCAAGCAACGAGGAATTGGCCGTAGAGGAGGGGAGCCCAGATGTGCAACATGGGTCCCCTGACGGAGAAAGCCATCCTGATGGCTACAGCCACTGTGCTAACTCTGCTGAACAAACTGACTCTGGGGTGGGCCAACCTGGAAAGGTCAGCCAGAGAGTACCGAGCCACTCTGAATCACTCGAACTAAGAGACACTGGTCTACCCAGCCCGGTGGGCAAGCTGGTAGGCCATGATGTACCTGGGTCCCCCAGGCATTCCACAAGGCCACGCAAACCTCCTGCTTATCTGAAAGATTTTGTTCGGTAACGATAAAGCTATAATGTTGTATGTACCTTGTATTTAATACTGATCTACAAAATTGTAATAGACAATGGAGCTATAATGTTGTAAGTACTTTATTGTGCTGCTAAGTGGAACCTATTCACACCAGTGTTAAGTATTTGTAAGTGTATTGCTGTAATTATTTTCTATTGTTGCTATACTGTTGTTTGTTCTAAGTGGGGAGGGGTGTAATGTATTGGGCTTGCTTGTTAACACCACGTGGTAACGGCTGGTAGGTTGCTAGAGCAGGGAGCTAGCTAACGGTTCCCAGCTTCTCAGACAACCCATCTCCAGTGCTGCTATTGGTTGCCCCTAGGCGGCAATAGGTTGCTTCAAACCTATTGGGCGCCGCCTAGGGGCCAAGGTATAAATTGCTGCAGCTGCAGCCCTGTTCTCTAGTTCAGATCCTGCAAGCAATAAATGATCTTTGCTGAACTCACTCACCTCGTCTTCATTCCTGTGCAACGAACCCAGTACACAACAAAGAGGTTATGTTATTTTTTACAACATTACAGTGTGCTGTGAAAATTATACCCAGAACTGATACATTATAAAATTTAGCTACTAATTCATATGATTTTTTAAAAAAATATAGATAAACCTTGGCAACCCATGATCTTCCAAAAATGTCTGGACTGAAACTTGTAGAATTCTCCAGTAGGGATTTCCATGAGCTTCTTTAGTTTGGTGTGGTCTTCACATCTCTAGACACCTGTTTTCCTAGCAGATTGTTTCCTTGTATTTCAGAGCTCAATCAAAACTGATGTTTTCAGGGAGACCCCAGCTCCTTCCTCCCTATCTTCTCCCCTTCCTTCCTTCCTTCCTTCCTTCCTTCCTTCCTTCCTTCCTTCCTTCCTTCCTTCCTTCCTTCCTCCAGCTTCCTTACTTGGGACCCTTATGTCTGTCTGCAGGAGAGAATGAACGCAAATGCTTGTGACACAAATACCTACCTAAAGTGTGGATGGAGGATTCTCCAGTGTCTACCTTTATTGCCCATAATTGGCTTGCTGATTTCTCCCACTTAGCTAGGCATTGCAGAATCAGCCTTCTTCGTCCTTCCACACTCTCCATGCTTCTTTTGGGGGCATGTATAATCTTAAATTTTTCCTTTGACCCTCTCAATACATTTTCACTCAGAGCCTAATCAGGAGAAGGGCAGTGTATCAGGGCGTTAAGAGAAGTTGCATGTGAAAGCAGAAGTAAATGGAATGGAGGATCAGTGTAGCTGGGCTAGAAATAGCAATACCAATAGTACTTAGATGTATATACAAGTTCACAGTGCTTTACAGCCCTCTCTAAGTGGTTTACAGAGTCAGCACATTGCCCCCAACAATCTGGGTCATCATTTTATCGACCTTGGAAGGATGGAAGGCTGAGTCAACCTTGAGCTGCTCAGAATCAAACTCCTGGAGTGAGCAGTGAGTTAGCTTGCAGTATTGCATTCTAACCACTGCACCACCATGGCTCTTGGAATGGAATCATGGAATGTTCTTCTAAAATTTCTAACTGTGGGAATATTGACCTCTCATGAAGCTTTTTTAAAACAACTACAAAAAATATTACAGTCTTTATTATCAGCTTTGAGACCTATGTCAGGGTTTGTCTACCCAGCCAGCTCTTTCTTACGGTGTTTCTCAACCTCAGCAACTTTAAGATGAGTGGACTTCAGTTCCCAGAATTCTCCAGCTTGCACAGAGTAATTCCAATTCATTCAAACCCTTAAAAGGTACTGGGGAGAAAGTCTACTCAAGAAAAGGCAAAAACACAACATGTTCATGACAGTGTGGGTGATCCTGTTTCCTGGCTGCATTGATGGGAAATTACTATTAGTGTTGCTGCTTGGCTACTATTTTACACTAGTTATAATTTTGTTTATTGTTTTTATTCTGTTTTATAAGATGGCTTATAGTGAACAAAAAACTACTAGAATCTCATAAAATATCCATATAATATATCCTAAATGGCTTCGGTCCAGGATATTTGAGGGAACACCTCCTGCCAGCATCAAACTCCCTTCGTCCAGTGCGCTCACACAGGGAGGGTCTTCTCAGGGTGCCGCCGGTAAAAGATTGCCGGCGGATAACACCCAGGGGGAGGGCCTTCTCTGTGGGTGCGCCTGCCCTCTGGAACCAGCTGCCCGTGGAGCTTAGGACCGCCCCTGACCTTCGTTCATTCCGCCGGGACCTGAAGACCTGGCTCTTTGAGCTCTCCGGGCCACGCTGAGAATTTTTAACTGAGGTTTTTAGTTAAGGGATAATTTAATCTTTTTAAATTGTTTTTTAACTTTTGTATTTTGTACTGTTTGATTTTAAATACCCTGTAAACCGCCCTGAGTCCTTCGGGAAAGGGTGGTATATAAATTTAATAAAATTAAAATTAAATTAAATATAACTAGAAAGCATTTCTATGCGTTTTGTTGGAACAGAATAATTAAGGTCACTGTTTTAAAAGCTCTGACATCAAAGACTTCAATAATCATTGAATATTGAAGTCTGAACAACCTGAATAATTAAATTAGGTTACTGCAGGATCTGGTTTAGTGATTCATTTTCAGACTAGTGAATGTATGAGTAGCTTATCCATTTCTGAAACAGTGGGATTAGAGGCTTTCCTTTTCTACCTTTACTGTCATATTTTAATTTCATAATAGCTATTGATGTGAAAGCTGTCTGGGATATGAGAACAACAGAAACACGTATTGTATGTGATTAAAGCAAATCTGTATAGGTATCTCCATCCGCTTGGATTTTGCTCATTCAGAAGTTTGGATAAAGTAAATATGTAAATAATTAATAGCAATCAAGGAATTGTATATGCTATCAACAGGATATTTTGTATGTTTCTCTGGCCTAGGGTACACACAAAAAAAGGTTTCATGTTGAAGTTGATTAACACTAAGTTGTCTGTGTGGCATAATTCTGAGATCCACGATCATTGGTTCACATTTTAATGTTGCTTTTTAAGATATAATCTTGATAAAATGATTAAGAAAAAGCACCTCCTCTAGAATTATTTTTGGCAGACACATCTTTACTGTCCCAAGGAGAAGAACAGAACCATTACATATGAGCTCCTATTTTTTCCACTGAAAAGGGTAAGCATATTCACAAGCGTTGTGGTAATGTGAAATTATGATTTGTTTGTTTTTGTTTGGCTCATAGCTATTTCCCCCCAGAATTGGCTTTAATGGAAACCAAATGTAACACTATCTCTTTTGAGTATATTGAAATGTCTCTTAACTGACAAATAATAGGAATTCTTAATCTACTTCTCTAACTCTGGTCGAGCTGTTGTAAACTGAATAATGTAACAATCATTTTTCACTATCGGTAACAGTATGAGTAAAAATCGCTCACAGTTTGCATAAGTTTTCTACTTTGTAACAGACCTAATAATTAAAAGGAATTTGGAAGTTTAGACCAAATATACTTCCTGCCTGAATTGCACCCACCAAAAGAAAATGCCACTTGTAATGTGTAGCAGAAAAAGACAATCAGAGGTTACCTTCTCGGTGGGGTATGACAGGCAGTGGATGACATGCATTCCTACCGTGAGAAATAGCAATAGTATTTAGACTTATATATCACTTCACCGTGCTTTACAGCCCTCTCTAAGCAGTTTACAAAGTCGTCATATTGCCCCCAACAATCTGGGTCCTCATTTTACCAACCTCAGAAGAATGGAAGGCTGAGTCAACCTTGAGCCGATGAGAATCGAACTGTTGAACTGCTGGCAGCCGGAGGTCAGCAGAAGTAGCCTGCAGTACTAACCACTGCGCCACCACAGAACATAATGATTGGTCAATGGTCTCTACCATAGAAGAATTTAGTTCTGGCCTTGAAAGGAAGGTGGGAAGGGTGAAAATGATTACTCAGCCTTAGGAAAGTAGAGAGTGTGAGAAAGAGACTCAGAACAGCCCTACCTTGGCCTTTTTGTCCTTAAGAAGAAGCAGTGAAGGTTAGGGACAGCCTTTCAAGCTTCTATAACTGTATCCTACAACAACAAAGTAGCATTCCATACTCTTTTTTTGCCATACCTGTCTCTTGATTTGGCATGCCCGGAAGGTCTGACAGGTACTCATCTGTAGGCAAGCTGGTCCTGCAAATCATCTCAAAGAAGACATTCTGAGCTGGACTCTCATTCCCTTTGGATGAAAACAAGGGAAAAAGTGAGAGAGTTTGTGCAGAGGATTATAAGAATCTTCTGAACATAAGCAAAAGGGAAAGAGAACAGAAAGAGGGGTAGATTGCTCAGTTCTCTTGCTGACCAGTTGAGGGACATTTCTATATGACCCTAGGAATTTAGCAAATAAAAAAAAAAGAAAACCTCGCCTCATGATCTGGGGTACATATTAATAACTTGTCAAACAGAAAATTTAAAAAGGAAGAATCTGCTTTTCCTTTTCCTTTTTTTTGGGGGGGGGCAAGGGAATAATGAGATTATTTAGCATAATAAGCATTAGAGATTTGATATGTTCATTGTAATTCTAAACTTTGAACACTAGAATTATAGATGATTCCAATTCTCCAGACTATTTCTTTCACATTAAAAAACCCTCCTTTTTTTAAGCTGAAAAAATAATTAGGAAAAATATGAAAGTTGGACATCCACTTATGGACTGTATAACCTGTTCAACTGTTTTACCTTAAATAAGAAGGGACAAATCAGCATAAATTTGGCTTTTAATTATTTTTGTGGCCGTGCCCTTAAGCAATGTCTGAAATTTTACAAGTGTTAACAGATGAGAAGTATTAATATTGTACTGTAAGGGCTGCTTACAAAAGCTCTAAATACTGTCTGGGATATGCCTGAGCTTTAGAAGAAGCCTCTATACCCCTAAGAAGTCAATATGGGCACCATCGATTCTAAAAAATCCATTCATTATGTGAATCATGTTGAGCTGTGGAATGTACTCAAAAAATTGGGAATCTAGGAACATTGATGACAACAGCTAATGACCTTCTTTTACTGGTCTACTATAGAGAGCATCCTCTCACACTGTATTGTGGTTTAGTATGCTGGCCTGACAGCTGCGGATAGGAAGATATTACAGAGGGTAGTGAGCAGAGCACAAAACATCGTGGGCTGTCCCCTGACACCACTGGATGACATCGCCAGGGCTCGCTGCCTTGGAAGAGTGAGGAAAATTCTCAGGGATGACTCACACCCTGGTCGGTACCTCTTTACTTTCCTACCATCGGGTAGGAAATACAGGACTATAGCCAGCTGTACCAACAGGCTGAAGAACAGCTTCTATCCATGGGCTGTCAGGCTCTTGAACAGGAAATAACTTTATGTATGATTGATTCGCGAGGCCGGTGTGTTGTGTGCAATTAGCTCACATGGTGTAACTAGATGGTGGGTTTGTTGTCACTGTGAGTTGTGGTGGTGGGGGCATGAAGAGAGCTCAGTCAATCTCAATGTATACATGGTTGTACTTTGACAATACATGAAAAACTTATATACAGATCTGGAAACCACAGTACAAACAGAACATGGTGAAAAAAGTGCTCCAGGTTGGCAAAGGAGAACAATAAGGTTGCACACTCTCCCCTTATATATTCAACCTATATGCTGAATATTTACTAAGGTAAGCTAGATTGGAAGACGATGAGCATGATTTTAAAACTGAAGGAAGAAACACTGCTATCACGGTGATTCTACTCTAACAGCTGAAATGCAAAGGATCTGCAAGGTCCAGTAATTAAAGGCAAGGAGCATAGTGAAAAAATGAGACTAAAATTAAAATTAATGAAGACTAAACCAATGATAACAGGTGCAACAACCTGTCTTATGATTGATAATGGAGATATTGATGTGATAGATAGCTTCTGCCTTGTAGAATCAACCATCAACAGTAAATGAACAAGTACTTGCTGCAGATTAGTGCTCAGTAGACCAGCCATGAAGACCTAGGAAAATATATTTAAATGGTGTAAAATATCTGTACCTATATAAATCAGACTTGTGCAAGCTATGGCATTCCCTGTGACACTCTACGGGTCCTCTATTAAACATCAAAGAAGCAGAGCAGGAAAAGTATTGACACTGTTGAACTTTCATATTGGAAAAGACTTCTGAGAATACTGTGGACATCCAAGAAAACAAACTGATGGATCACTGAAAAAAATCAACTTACAATTCTCACTCAAAATACATATAGACAGGTTCAAATTGTCCTATTTGGGACACATTATGTGAATATCTAATTCCCTGGAAAAGGCTCTAAAGCTGGGAAAGGTAGAAGGAAAGAGAAGAGGATGACCAGCAGCAAGGTGGATGGAGTCAGTAACAGTGGCCAGGAGTGAACCATTGGAAGGTTAAAGGATCAGGTTAAGGACAGATCATCATGGAGAAAATCTATATGGTCACCAGGAACTGAAAACGCCTCGATGCCACATAATTAACAACTCTTTAATTTCATAACCTATGAAGAAATGAGATATGGGTCTACCTTTGCGGCACCCTCAGGGCAGAAAGTTGAAAAGAGTAATAAAAGTAGAAATTGTGATGCAACAGTGGAAATCCCACCCTTTGGAGCTTATATCATGACAATAAAAAGGGCAGAGCTTGAGGCTTGATGCAGTGATGCTATTTTAGTCTTTTGACAAGGAACAAATGCAGCAAACTCCTTTAGATGTTCATGTTAGTGACCATTGTAGGCTGTGTGTAATTGTCTCTAGTGCAGTGGTGGGATTCAAATACCTGAACAACTAGTTCTCTTATTGGATGCAGGCCTGGGCCTCTGAGGCCCAGAACGGACTTCCGGAAGTAGCATTCATGCACCTCTGGCTGGCTGTTCTGAGGCCTAGAACAGACTTTTGTAAGTGGCATCCACACACTTCCAGCAAGTCATTGTAGGCCTGGGAGGCCTCCTCCAGATCTCTGAGGCCTAGACTGGACTTCCAGAAGCACTGTGCATTAAGCCGGTTCTCTCAATTCAGCAAAATTTAGCTACCGGTTGTACCAAACTGGTGCAAACTGACTGAATCCCACCACTGCTCTAGTGTATATCTGTAGGCTTGTTAGCCATAATAAATTGGGTTAAAACCTTATTTTTAACTATCCTCTAACATCTGAAACAAATATTTTTGCCCTGCTACTTAAAATGGTAGTTTATTTTACTTTTTAATCTTGTTATAACTCATTTTATTTTTCCTGTCAAGTTGACCTATCACTACATTTATAGCTCATTATTTCCAATAGCTAAAATATTATTTAAGGACTAAAGTGAAATAATCTTGGAAACTCACTTGGAAGCTACTTTAGAGCAATAGATTAAAAATGAAATATAATTTACCATAGCAATTTCAATACTAACTGAATAAATGTTTTTGTTAGACCATAAACCATTAAGATCTTTTGAGATTATTGTAATCATGACTCATTCTGCAAAGGCATATACATGTTTTAGAAATTAAGTTAAGAATATCAAATGCGAAGGCCATCCACAACATCATTGTAATTCCCAATTACCTCATAGCCAGGGTGTCCTCAAAGTGGGGTCCAAAAAGTCAAGATGGTGTAATTAAGAGTCTGTTGTTTTTATGTATGTTGCGATTATTTTAACTTTTTTTAACCATGCCTTGCAAACCTCCTGCTCATAGTCAAATCATTTGTCAACCCATCTTACTTTCACAGAACATTGGAAGAGGGGTAATAATGTCTAAAGAATAATAGGCAAGATGTGCATTAAACACATATCCTTTGATTCAGGTCAATCAGTCTCTAATTCACTGCCCAACCTAGATAGCTGAATCTGAGAGTTATCATTTGAACTGCCCTATTCATTAAAGATATGAGAAGAAACTATTGTCTGACCCAAATGTGTGTCAATAAGGATCTCATTTTCACTCTTCATCTCACTGAGTAAGCTAATGGAGAATAAAAACAGAGGAATTGAGGGCTTCTTCTCCTCTCCTCTCCTCTCTTCTCTTCTCTTCTCTTCTCTTCTCTTCTCTTCTCTTCTCTTCTCTTCTCTTCTCTTCTCTCACTCAAACAAGCAATTTCCAAGAGGTTGGGACCAGAGCAAGGATACAGACTTTGGGAACCATGTACAGGAGTTATTCAATAGGTGTGAGAATAGTTGGAAGCCATGGGAAGGAAATGTTTCCAAGAAACATCACTTTGATAGGCTTGCTATAAGTCTGCCTGTGAACTTACTGTTTAAGTTTTCAAGGTGATGTTTTCATTTGACTAGTATTAAATATGCTTTTTGAACACCTTGTGATTCCCACCTCTTGAGTTTGCCACCTATGTGGGGCTTGACTGTCCAATGTCCTAGTCTGAAAAAATCCACTGGGACATATTTCCTTATGATGGCTCTTCTACATATTTAATAAATGCATGGATATTAAGAAAGATAGCATCAAAAGACAGGAAAAAGCTCCCTTTGTCTGAAGAGAATGTGTGGAAGCATGTGGCTTAAAGGAACAAGGCAATCAGAGGTGTTAGTAAGGTGGAGCTCAACAACAAGTGAAGAAGCTGTGTGATGGGACATAATAGAAGAAACTGGGAAAGAACAGGCATGTCACAATGGTCACTGATTTTCTGCTCAAACAACACTAAGTGATTGTATCCAGATTCTATATGTGGTTGTAGGAGATGTGTTGTCTTCCAGATGCCCATACCTAGGATGTGAAGGAGTGATTGCCCAACCTACTAAAACTATCTTTTTCTCTTAATCCATGTGAGGAAGAGCAACATGGCCAGAAGAGACTTTCAATGAATGTTGATGAGACTCTGAGGCTTTGTGGAGGAAGGTGAAAGAACTGGAAGAAGTAGAGGGTTTTTTCATTCTTCCACTTGAGGGTCATGACACAAGAACAGAAAACAAGATACTAAAAGTAAACAAGAGGCTACAGTGAAGGTGGTAACAATGGTTTGGATTTTATGGCATAGCGGGGATGTAAAAATTGGGAAGGAAGTATTTGACAGGTGCTCACCTGTACCATATAGAGGCCAATAAAAGCTAGAACCAACCATACAGGTAAGTACTCAAGCCAAGAAAACAGAATACAAAGGGAGAAACAGGAAGCCATCAAGGGAATGCTACAACAGACACCTGTTAAATTGGTACTCAAAACCTCCTATCTTTCTACACCTATGTACTACATGAGAAAATAATAGAACTAGATTTCCTAACTCTGAAATACAAATGTGATATGAAAGACATCACCAGAACGTGTGCAATGATACTCATGACTGGCACACAGCCCTGAAAGATCGCAATTTATTTAAAAGGAGTAGAGTCTAGATAAAGTGCATGTTACACTATAAGTAAAAGAAAAATATAATTGCAGAGAAATTCAGAATCAAAGCATAAAAATTTGCTGAAAACATTTAAGTAAGAATAAAAGAAGAAACAGAAGTAATATCACTTTGGATTTCTTTTATAAACCACTTGGGTAGGCAGAAGATACAGATGCCTTTCTATATCAGATGATCAGTCTTTCAAATAGAAATACAATAGTGTTAATGAGGATTTTCAATTATTCTGACATCTGCTGGGAACTTAACTCTGCCAGTGGCTAGAATTCCAACACATTCTTGTTTTTTCTTGTTGGCAACATCATTTGTAAAAGGTCTGAGAAAAACTTTTCGCTAACTTGGATCTAATTCTCACCAACAGGGAAGAATTGATTGAAGACATGAAGGTGACTGGTAGCTTGAATGAAAGTGATCATGTTATCCTTGAATTGATGATATCAAGAGGAAAAGCAATTGAGAAAAGTCAGGCTTCAGAAAAGCAAACTGATAAACTCAGAAGAAAGGTAGATCAGATTTAATGACTTGAACTTTTAGGAACAAATGTGTCCAGGAAAGGTGGGAAATGCTAGAAAATAAAAGGGCTGAAAACACAGCCATAAGGTATTCCCACAAGAAGGAAAAATTGGCACCCATGGTGGTTGCAAGTACAGCTTCCACAATGTTGAAGGGGGGGGGGAAGGACATGTACAGGAAATGACAGGACAAGAATATAAGCAAAACAGAAATCTCCAGAATTATTGGATTTGTATCAGACAGGTTAAATGTTAACATGAGCTGAGCTTTGCAAGCTACAGCACAAACAGCTAAAAAGGTTTTTTTGTGTATTCAGGTAGTCATCAGTGATCACGGAATATGAAGCAAGTGGAATACTGCATGGAATATGGCATCCAGTTTTGGTTACCATGATATAAAAAAGATGTTGAGACTCTAGAAAGAGTACAGAGAAGAGCAAGAAAGATGATTAGAGGACTAGAGGCTAAAACATATAAAGAACGGTCGCTGGAATTGGGTATGTCTAGTTTAAAGCAAATCAGCTTTAGCCCTGTCTTCTTTCACTTTCAGTTCAGAATTAAGATTTAGGTTTTCCCTTCTCCATGTAAGATCAGCTTAAAGTTTACCACAATTTATTGAACTTTTGCATTCACAAATATGCCTATACATGAGCTGCTGAAGAAATACTACTTTGGCTGTGTAATATTAAGATACCGCTTTTATGAGCCTGTGGTTCAGTGGTTAGAATGCAGTATTCCAGGCTAACTCTGCCAATTGTCAGCAGTTCAATCGTAATCGGTTCAATGTTGACTCCATCCTTCCAAGACTGGTAAAATGAGCACCCAGATTGTTGAGGGCAATATGCTGAGTTTATAAACTGCTCACTGACTTTGTAAAGCACTATGGAGCAGTATATAAGTCTAAGCACTACTGCTATTGCTATATTGAGAACCATTCCCAAAATCCTATGATATCAGTAAACCGTATGGTAAATATCAGATCTAAATGAAGAAAGACAGGGAATGTTTATGTAGATCAAAAATTATAAATTGGATATGTAGTGTAACTTGCAGTAGTACTAAATACAAGTACCTGGATGCATTTAAGCTAATTTAACCATGTAGATACAGCTATATCATCTTGACTTAAGAAAAGAAAAAAACTATTAATACTGAAAAAGTGACTGCTTCACCTGAACCCACCACTGTGACCCAAAATTGGAAATAGATTTTCTACAGAAATCCTTTGATTTTTGCTCAGCAAGCAGCTAGAAACAAAATTCTGTTTGGCAGACTTTGCATACAACCTTTACAGAAGTACGAATGACCTCCTAACAAAGTGTTGGACTGCCTCATGGTTTATATAGCTTTCAGCATTGTGATTTGATTTTTACGTACTTCTTAGGGGAGGCATATGCAGGGCAGTGGTATCCATGGAAACTAAAATGATAAAGATGCTTCTGGCTCTGTCTGTTGCCTGTAGTCTGCTATAAACAATTTTATATATCCCCACAGATTTCTAGCCAGAGACCAATTGAGGCATTAACCATGTGTAATGATTTTCTGTCCTCTGCTGAAGTAAAGACACCTACTCTAGGAGGATAATAATGTTCAAGCTAATTGAGAAACCTTGACATTCTATCCTGTTACAGGCTGGCATGATATAATTAGAAATCTAAACTCAGCAAAGTATTTCTTTTTTACCTTAGAAGATAAAAAAGCAAAGAACTCAGGAACTAAAAGACTATCCTTCCTTGCATTCCAAAGGGCCATCAGTTTAAAGCACTGATTCCCAAACACTTAAAAGAAGTGTAAAGAATACGTTCAAGATGAGTGGAGATGAATGTACTTAATTGCACCTCTTTTTGCTAGTGTCCACTTGACAGCTACCTGCAATGGAAAAACTAATCTGTTCAGAAGGACTCTCCTCCCATCATGTGTGGAGTTCTCAATAGTTATACTTCTTAAGAATTTGGGGAATATTCTAGGTACATCAATGGTGAGTGACCTTGATAGCAGTGTGTCTGTCTCTGTAGATCACCTCTGGGAAGAAGAACCGGCTGATTGACCCTACGGCCTTCCTGTACAGTATAGATGCTGTGTGGTGTCTTGCCAGAGGTGGGCAACTTTTTGGGAGTGGCCACAATTCTTGGATTGTGAGAGTTGTGGTCAGTTCCAAAATGGCACCCACTTTTGGGATGTCCCACACAAACTCTGTGTAGGAAGAACACATGGCAGTACTGAACTGTGATGGAGGAGGGAGGAGGATGCGGGACTCAGTGGGTGAGAAGCAGAACCAAGGCCGTCTGGGTGAGATGAGGGGAAAATATGTGGGGGAGAGCCTGCTGCAACTGAGATAGGTTATAAGGGTGGGCAGATTGCCAAGCACCCAAATTTAGTTCATGTTATTGTGGGGATGATGCAGTATCTGTAACTTTGGATATAGATTGCAAGTCCCTTTGTTCAGCACTGTCATAACTGCAGACAGTCAACAAATGAACAGTCATAGGTCAAGGACTACTTTTAGTCACAATCATTCATAGGAAGTAGATACTTTATGATGCTGAAATGATTTCATTTATGCCAGACCTACACCTGATTAAAAGACAAAAGCATAAGACTGGGCTAAGTTCTGTGACTGCTGACTTTATTCATAAAAACAGGATGGCAACTAGATACCGTCTTATAGTGGACAAATAAAGAAAACTGAACATTTTAACAAGACCCAAATGGCCTTTTCAATATCTTCTTGTGTGATGTATTCATGCCCCTTATGTTTGTTCTGTACCAGCCTGCTACCGGCCCTGCAGGGACAACCCCTTTACAAACGGCAAGAGGCTGGAATTAAGCCTGCCACATTTATTAACATAAAACAGAGCAAACAAGACACCAACCATGAAACAGGAGCTATGAAACAGGAACTAATCAAGCGGTTGCCTTCAGCAAACCAGCCCTCCCACGCATTCCCCTTTTATACAGTTCAGGGCGTGGCTTCTCTCTGCCTCCTTCCAAGGTGCCCCATTGCCTTCCTCTGTTTACTCCTGATTGACTGCCTCCTGCGTTGGGCATCCTTGAACAGGGCCAGCTGTGGGTCATCTTCATCCATGCTGTCAGGCTCACACCGCTGGGTCTCCATCGTGACCAGGTGGAAGGGGCCTGGCTGAGGGCTCTCATCAGCAAGATCTTCAACCCCCTCAGCAAGCTCTTCAACACCCCCCTTCTCCTCTGAGTCGTCCGACCCAACTGCCAAACCCACAGGCTGACCCTGAATCACAACAATATTAAACTGTGAACTATTTAACAAGATGCCATATTTTTACTAAATGCTTTCCTGCATAAATAAGCTTAGGTATGGAAGCTATTAGAAATCTTACTTTTCCTCATATATCTTTTCAGTTTACATCTGATATTTTTTAAAACAAGCCGTTAAAAATGTGGCATGAAATACATATTTTAAAACCATCATATTGCAAGGTTTAAAAAAAAACTCCAATTGAAAGTCAGACAAATAATACATACTTCCCTCTTTGATCCCTTCATTATTATCTGACCAAATCTTTACAGTAAAATTATCAGATGAATTTAGTTAAAGAAGCTGGTAATGTGAATTAATAGTTGCAAGGGACCGCTACATTTTATTTTATTTTTTTAAAAAAATGTCTTATTGTCCTAGAACAATTAGGGGAAACAATTAGAAAGGTACATGCTTTCTTATGTTTTCATGGAACCGGGTTGATCCCTCAGTTTTTGGGACTATGCATATCATCCTGCCAATGAAGTTTCAACCAATCAAAGAACCCCTTTGAAGAGCTTTCTTGAACTGAAGTATTTTCCTTCATTCCAGATGCTCAAATGAGATTCTATCCAGGCATGTTTTAGAATGTATGTTATTTTCAGTAGAATGAGAAACCTGTCCACATACATTTGAGGCATACCTCTAAGTGATATTATAGGTAAAGGTAAAGGTTCCCCCGCACATGCGTGCTAGTCGTTTCTGACTCTAGGGGCCAGTGCTCATCTCCGTTTCAAAGCCGAAGAGGCAGCGCTTGTCCGAGGACATCTCCGTGGTCATGTGGCCGGCATGACTAGATGCTGTTACCTTCCCACCGTAGTGGTCCCTATTTTTCTACCTGCATTTTTATGTGCTTTCGAACTGCTAGGTTGGCAGAAGCTGGAACAAGTAACGAGTAACAGTGATATTATATGCTGCTATAAATCAATGCGTATATAGATACTTATTAAAGTATCGATGTAAAGAGTCATGAATTTCAGCTAAATATTACTGCCCCTTCTCCATTTGCAAGTTTTGGACAGAAAAATAAAATTAGATTAGAAAGCAGAGTGGAAGAGAGAGCAAATCCCAAAAGGCAAACTGCCAGGCCCAAAGAACGAAGAAGAACACAAGGAGTTACTTCTGAGTAGTGTCTTTGTTGTTGTTCACCTACAAACAGAATCTTATCAGACGAAAACAATTATCTGCATAACTATCAATATACTCTGAATAGATAGGACAGGTCCCTCCTTGCCCTCTTCCTACCCACCAGACATTCCAAGTTCCACTGTCTCTTTGCCTTCTGGAAAAGCACCTTTCTCTCCTGTGATTCCCGACTACGTCCCATCACAAAGTTTACTAATTGGGTCCATGTTTGCAATAAATTTGAAAGTGAACAATCTTGGGCCATTGATTGTTTGACTGATTATATGCTTTTAGGTTGGTGTCAACTCTTAACAATCATAAGCTTCTCACCAACCTAGCTCTTTAAGTCTCCTAATGTTATACCCATTGCCACTGTAATTGAGTTCATTAACTTTATTGATGGTCATCATCTTCTCCCCTTTCATTCTACCTTTATCTCTTTATGGATTTCTTTATGAATTTCTTGTTGGCTGAGGAATTCTGGGAGTTGAAATCCACAAGTCGTAAAAGGGCCAGGTTTGAAGGCCCCTGCTCAAGAGTCTTCGCCAACACCAAAGCTCTAAAACAGTGGTGGCGAACCTATAGCACTTGTGCCACAGATGGCATGCAGAGTCCTCTCTGTGGATATGCATGCTGTCGCCCCAGTCCTTGGCCTTCAAGCTGGGCTTTATAAAACCTTTTCGCTTTAAGCCTCCGCCGCTGTGTGCAAAAAAAAAGAAGTTCAATTAATCAATTTCAACTTCTCACAGGAAAAAAAAGATCTTGCAAAGTTGGAATTGATTGATAGAACTTTTTAGTCTTACCCAGTCTGCTGTTACCATTGCAGCCATGCCCACCCAATGGGCCACACCCACCCAATGGGCCATGCCCACCTGGCACCCGACGATACATAAGTGGGTTTTGGGTCGCAGTTTGAGCACTCAGTCTCTAAAAGGTTCGCCATCACTGCTCTAAAACATCAATACACTTTCTATCCTGCTTATTCAACTTTCACTTCTTTTATTATTATTATTTTCAGTTTAACAAAATATAAAATACAGAAGTACAAAGAAAAATGAAAATAATGGGAAAATAAGGGAGGAAAAGGGGTAGGGAGAAAAGTGTAAAGTAAAGTGGGGGGGGGGGATGAGAGAAAACCATTCCAATTCCTTTTGGTGCAGTAGAATAAGCTAGTAACATAAAACCTTCATCCAGGAGAGAATCTAAATACCATGTTTTCCCCCCAAAATAAGACCCGGTCTTATTTTTTTTCCTCCAAAAAAGGCCCCAGTTCTTATTTTCAGGGGGTGTTTTTTCCACTCATCTTGCAGCGGAAGCACCAGCAGCCCCAGCCCGCACTTTTCTGAAGTTAAAGGAGCAGCTTTATTCTGCAGCTGAGAATGGAGCTCAGCCTGCATTTCGCAGTCAGAGGCCTTTCCGGAAGGCATCTGCAGCCGAGAACCAAGCTATGGATTCAATTTGTAGCTCGGTTCTTGGCTACACAGGCCATCTGGAAAGTCCACTGAGGGAAAAATGCAGGCCAAGCTCCCTAATCCTAACCCTAACCCCCGCCCTACCTTGATTTTTAGGTGTGCGCCTTGCCTCAAAACTAGGGCTTATTTTTGGGGTAGGACTTATATTAGGCCCACTCCCAAAAATCAAGCTAGGACTTATTTGGGGGGCAAGTCTTACTTTTGGGGGAAAATGGTAAACCCTTCTAACTTTTAGACATCCTCCTATCACCAACAAGTTGTTCAAAATGATCCTTTTTTGAGCAAGTTTGAGTTTTCCCCACTAGGTGGGTTTCACACAAAGGGAGTTAGTCCAGTAATAACTCATCTTGGCAATAAGAGTGCTCCCACCTGAAAGTTTAATTGTAGCAACATAAAAGGAGGCAGCTCCAAGGACATTCTATCACCACTGTCCTTGAGAAGAAATAGCCCGAGTAAACAATCTGTACCTCCCACAGGAAGTCAGTTTTTTTGCAGAACCCTCAAGACCCTCAAATTAATTTGATTAACTCTTTCAGTGCCTTGCCAGTTATTGAACAAATGAGTATTATAAAAGGGCTAGATGATCTGAGGGAATTATTATCAATAACCTGGCCTCCCCCAATGCCCAAGAAAATGTTACTCATCTTGAGAAAGTAATATTTAGCTATGCACTTTGGGATGAACACTTAACATGGTAGTTAAGCAGTCCAAGGACTTAGATATTGGTGACCAAACAATCATGGATTTATTGGCAAAAAAATACATCTTTAAATCGGTTGGCTAAGGACAAAACCACTTTCCAATTTGAAAAATATCTGCCAACGAGTTTGACACAATTCTTATGGGCACTTCCATCATCTGACATATCATGAGAGGAAGTGTTTAATGATTTCCCAGCTGTCATAGATATTGTTATCTTATCCTTTTGTTTGATCCTTTTAGAGTTAGGTATTTAACACCCCTACTTGAAACAACAGTCCACTGGGACCTGTACTGCAGACAGTCCTATTTCTTCCTGGGCCCTGCAGTTCAGATAAAAACCTGTTATGTTGAACAAATTGGGGTATCAAGTAAAGCTGATGTATTTGTCTGAATTCTGTTTTTTTGTATTTAACACATATGCATTTTACTGTTGTATTTTTTATTTATTTATTTTACCTTGGAATTCGATCCTATATGCTACCTTTATTTTATTTTATTTGATATGGTTTTAAGACTAACCAGTTCAGAAACAACTACTACTGCCATCCCATCAATGACTAATCTATGTTGTATTTCTTGACTCCTGGTTCTTTTGCTGTTGATTGTTGATTCTAAAAGACAGACATTATTTACCAGTTTGCTATCTTCATTCTCAGGCTGGTTGCTGTATCTATTGTCATTGATTTGGTCTTCTTTATATTTAATCTTTTTTCATTGTGCTCTTTTTCATTGTTCATTACTATAGCTTCCAGATCATTTGCATTTTTCAGCCATCAGAGTAGTATCATTAGCACAGTGAAGATTAATGTGTATTCCTGCAGTTTTCAAGCAACACTCAAATATTCATCATAGAGGGTGAATAACTGAGGTTATAATGCTATTATTCTGTATCATTATCACCATTATCATCATCTTTGCTTATGATATTTACATTGCCTTTTAATCGTATATTTGCTACCCAAAGCCACAAGATGGGGGTTTGTATAATCAATGTAAAAAATGAATGTATTCATGCCCAAATGTATGTCCTGGGATTCCTATTTTCCAAAGAACAGTTTGACATGGTTGAGACAACTGAAAAAATTTGTATAGTCAAATGAAGCACATATTGATTTATTTTTGGAATTCTTTGGCTGTCTGCCTCCACAGAAGCAGATTGGGTTTTAGGAAAATCAGCTACAAAATTCATTGTGAGTTGAAATACACAGGAGATATGACAGACGAAAGACTGGGCTATAGGAAGCATTGGGAAAAAGACTCACTGTAAGGACCTACCTCATCTAGGCCTCCCAAGAAAGCAGAACTCTTGAAACAGGCTTTGTCCCAAAAGAACTTTTATTAAGGGCTAGTGACAGCAGGGAAAACAAGGCGAGGTCTGAGGAAAAACCTGCACAAGCAGTATATTAAAAGCATCATTCAATACTCCTCTCCCCAGAATCCCAGTGTTCGTTTCAATCCCAGCCAATCCAGAGGTGGCATTGTGTTTTGGTAACAGGCTCTGTCGGCGGGCTCTTCAAGGTCCCTCTCGCTTTCATTTCTCTCTGGCTCCAAGCACAAACCCTCTCCTAGATAAGGGCGATACATTCCTTCCCCCAGGGGAAGGGGCATAGAGGCAAGACAGTGCAAACCATCCCCAAAGCACCCCCCCTGCCAACAGAATGTCAGGCCCCCAAAAATGGTTACAAAAACAAGCATACTATGAGGAGAGAAACAATGGATTTTGGGGGGGATCTGACACTGACAAAGTTACTCCACTTAAAGACAACTATAGACAGACTTGGTGCCTATCACAACAACAGATGTATTCAGCTTCCCTTTAAAAAGACTAATTATTTAATTGCACTTTCTAAATGCTTTTAAAATTATCTCCCTCTCTCTTTTAATTTAATGTTTTTTTCACAAACATACATAAACTAAAAAATGAAGAATCCCTCTCAAAAAGAAAAAAAATAAACAAAAAGGCATTAAGAAAAAATAAGCACAAAACTCTGTAATTATTACTACTGCAAAACCCAAGTTCACCTGATTTTGTAAATCTTTAAAAGGGAAAACTAAACTTTCAAAATTCAATAAGAGTTGGGGGGGGTGTTTCCCAAAGGGAGAGATTACTTTTTCTGAGTGCTAACATAGAACAATTTTTTTTTTAGATTCTCTGCTAGATTTAGAATTGTTGCTGTGAAAAGTCTACTCAGCTTTCAGACTCAGAGAAGTAAGTGGAGAGATGCTTGAATACTTCTGATAAGAGTGAAGGCATAAAACCTTGTGCTCTTGCAAACTATATTGTGCACCATCAAACTATATGATATTATTGACATAAAACTGACAGTTTTGGTTCTTAGGAAACTTAACAGGATAACTTGGAAAGTTTTCGGATCCGCTGAATAATCGTGATTATCCTGCTTCTAGGTATTTTGTTTGTTTTTTTCTTAGAAAGTAAAATGTCATTTTTGAAAAAGCTCAAATGTAATATCTTCATTTAACAGCTGATTAATTCTGTCTTCCAGCAATGGAAAATACCTTGAGAAATAAGGGTTGAGTGAGGCTCCTTTCCTCGTTTACTCATTCATTCTCTTTTTACTCAAATGCAAACTGTGATGCCTAATAATGAAACTGCAGCAATGGCATAGATTTGAACACACTTTATGATTTCATCATACATAACCACATATACGGCCTTGGCCAATTATTTAAAAGAAATAGAATTTCAGTACACACCAACACACTGAAGAGCTTCTTAGGAATGCTTATTTTCTTGGTGGGTTGCTTGTTGAAAGCATTTTGCTGGCCTTGGATCTATGTATTTGACCCCCAAACACTCCCCCAAATTTTAACTCTATAATTAAAATTGTAGAATCATATAGTTGTAAAAGACATGTAGCCACAGAATCAACCCATTCAAGGCAGGAATGTGAATTGCAATTGTTGACTGTCTAGCAGCTCCTTTTACAATGCATCTGGTGGAGGCCCTCTTTTTAATATTACACTTTCCTCTGTTAATTCAGTAGAGGAATCTCTTTCTGCATGACTTGGGATCTTATTTTACAGCTCTCCTCCAGAACTTGCTACTCATGAAAGTATGCATTATATAATCTGAAGTAGTTTCCCTTAATCTGGCTAAAACCCAGATGTGTCCATCAACTTCAGCATTCTCACCTGAGAATTCTAGGAGGATACCAAAGTTGGGGAAATCTGCCTGAGATATATGACATGAAAGGAAAAAAGCTTGGGGGAAAAAACACAACAGGTTCTTAAGAAAGATTCCAGATTAAATTGTGATTTATAATTCTTCATTACATCGCTGTTCTCTGTTCTTTTCTTCACTCTTCTCCTGAACATTTTTTTCCTCTTTCTATTGTATTGTATTTTGAGACTTTTAATACCACTGTCAAGCTTTCAAGAATCTGTTACTATATTCTATAATACTAAAGCAGAGTTCAAGTTGTTCACATGGTTTCTGTTTCCTGATCTGGTGTGATTCAAAGAGCTGACAATGTACTATGCTTATAATAACCAACCTGAATGAAAACAGATGAGAGAAATGAGGGGGTTGGGCCCTGCCTGTGCAAGACCCAAATACATTTCATCCTGGCAATCTCAGGATTCTTTCACTGGTGCAGGTCTTAATGAGAGAAATTCAGATGTGTTAATCAACTTTTCCAAATGGAAATTCTGCTTATGAATATTACTTCTGTTGTGTAGCCAGTTCTCTGCAGGCATTGAGCGAGACAGGAGGTTCACACAGCAACAGGCTTTATTGAAGGTCAGAACATAAGCAACATAGGAGCTGCTGTGCAGCCATTTATATGGTTGGCTGGATAGGCAGCGACCAATAGGTTTAAAGCAGTGGTTTCCCGCCCAAAGGCCTACTTAGCCAGCTGGAGACATCCAGTCTAGGCCAGCCCTGCAACCATTACAAACATACACATGAACCAAGCACTTAGCAATTAAACTGAGCAATTAGCAAGCAGTACAACATAAGCAAACACTTACAGCATATAAAAGGCCAGTACATTACAGCTTCTTTCCAATTTTAAAATGTCTCCCTCCTGAGTTCCTTACATCATTCATTGTCCATGTTACTTAGAAAAGTGGCTGGACTTTTGGAGGCATTGGGGAGCAACTGAAGTGGCTGAGGAAGTAGGGAAGGCAGCTGTCTCCAACCACATTATAGGCTCGAGATAAAGGCTGCCTGGAAGCTTTTCTCAAAATAGTGCTTCCATTTTCAATAATTATACAGTCAAAGGGAACAAGTAGTTTAAAAGAGAAATGATAGTTGAAGGAGGATAAATGAATATTTCCATCATATTTAAGCAGCTGTCATATTTTGCAATTTCTAATGAATAATTGGGCACAAGTGGTACTTTTAACAAAATTGTTAGAGAGCGGGTATCCAACATCTATCTTTCTGTTTATCCTCCATCTCTTCAGGCTAGTTCCATGGATGAGGCAGCACTTACTTATTATATAAAACCAGAAAACTCATCTTAGTAGCAAGGCTGACATGCTCTTCTGGTTATGATCAGGATGGTTAGTGTGATGGTAAGGGTTATGGTTTCAGGCTTGGAACAGGAAAATCTGGCTGTAAATCTGAATGTTTGCCATGCTACTCTCATTAGCATGGTAAATTATAAGATATAGTTAACTCTTCAAAAAGCATTGCATGACTCATTTAACCACTGTTCTGTGTAGCAATGGAGATTCTGGTTGAGGACTATCTGTATTTCAGAATTCTCTTCTGGATGCACGGTGCTTTAAAAATTTGTTGTAAATAACATGATAGAAGATGTGATCATCAAGTTTACAGGCAAGACAAAGTTGAGGTGGTGGTGGTGGGGGGAGGTTGCTAATGCCTCTGTAGACAAGCTCAGCAATGAAGGAATTCTTCAAACTGGGTACATATATTTTCTATGGGACCACTGCTATCTCACACTTCAGCTATTCACTTGTGGGATCTGAGTTGGCAGTGACTGACCAGAAAGAGACTCATGATGGACAGGTTGATAAAAATGTCAGCACAGTGTATACATAGCTGCTATTAAAAAGGACAAATTTGACATTTGGTTTCATTAAGAAAGGAATCAGAAAAAAATTACTGACAAAATAAAGCCCTTATATGAATCTATAATCAGATTGTATTTGATTCTGATAGTCACACCTTTAGAATGATATTTAGAAGTTAAAAAAAATCTACAAAAATAGGCAATTCCCTTACGAAGAAAGATTACAGCTTTCTGGATTCTTTAACTCTGAATGAAGCAGAATAAAGGGAAGCAATTCATTCATTCATTCATTCATTCATTCATTCATTTATTTATTTATTTATTTATTTATTTATTTATTTATTTATTTATTTATTTGCTGCCCATCTCTCTGTATAAGTGACTCTTAGCAGCTCCCAAGTAAAAAAGAAAACCATAAACATTCTTAGTAAAATATACAAAGTTAACAAGATGGAAAGAGCACTCAAACCACTGACCACCCCCAGGGCTGCGTTCCACTGTTGGACCCCCATACTAGTTGGCAGAACCAGGTCATTAATGTTTTCTGGAAGGCCAGAAGACTAGGGACAAACCTCAATTTCAAGGGCAAGTTGTTCCATAGGACAGGAGCAATGACAGAAAAGACGCCAAGAGTTAAAATTATTTAACCAATGGGGACCATAACAAGACCTTTTTCCTGGACCTCTGGGAGAGGTCACTTTTAGATAAAGAGCAAAGATTTGACTTTATGTAGCTGCCTGCTTCTTTCATCCCAGTTCAGGAATAAACCTGGTAAGAAACAAAATTCTAACACTACACTGCAGGACATGCAGGGACTTCCTTACCATGAGTTCCTTTTATTTTTCACTGCAGCTTTTATAACCTATTAAAACAGAGATTAACATTTTTCACAGACTTTCTTTCTAATGGTTTTTTCCCCCTGTATGGATTGCTCTGCAAGCTAAGTAAGGTGCAGACTTGTGGCAGAACTGAATGAAGGCATCTAATCAGAGCTGCGGTGCAGTTACCATATTGCATACATATTGCATAGGTATAGAATAGTGGTACCTTGCTCAACAGTTGTAACTGTGAGAGAGATCTAGGTGTCCTAGTGGACCCTCACTTAAGTATGAGTCAGCAGTGTGCTGCAGCTGCCAAAAAAAGTCAATGAAGTCTTAGGTTGCATCAGCAAAGAGATAACATCAAGACCATGAGAAGTATAGTACCACATTACAGTGTGCCAGTGAGAACACACATAGAATACTGCACCCAGTTCTGGCCACCATGATACAAAACACTATATGCTGAGACCTTGGAAAATGTGCAGAGAAGAGCAACAAAGATGATAAAGTGTTTAGAAGATAAATTGTATGACAAATGGTTGCGGGAACTAGGTATGTCTAGCCTATTGAAGATTAAGGAGGACATGATAGCTATCTCCCAATACTTGATGGCCTGTCACAAAGAAGGGGGATTGACTTATTCTCTAGGGCACCAGAGAGCAGGAGAGGAAGAAATGGGTGGAAGCTTATCAAAGAGAGAAGTAAGGAGAAAGTCAGAGCAATTAATCAATGGGATAGCTTGCTTCCTGGGGTTGTAGGTGCTCCATCACTGGTGGTTTTCAAGAATAGACTGGACAGCCATTTGACTGGGATGGTATAAGACTCCTGCCTTGAGCAGGGAGTTGGAGTAGAAGAACTTTGAGTCACTTCCAGCTCTATCATTTTATGGTGTTATATTAGTATAGTTGTTGAAAGAAAAACGGAAAATAAAGCTTTCCTGGGCAGAGAAACTGATTGGATTGCAATTTGACATGTTTTGTAGTTAATCCTTATAATTAAAATGTATATCCACATATCCTTGTTTACATGACACAGTCTGTTGTCACATTCTTTTATTGCCATGTGCCAACTCTTCTTTGTCCTAGGAATGCTCTACTAATGTGATCCTTTCTGTATGTGGATAATCACACAAGGGATCTAAGACTTCAGACATATCCTGCACCAGAGAAAATATTCAATCAGAAAATGCTGAAATCAAAAATAAAATTTCCATATCACATTGATTTTACTACATCTCAATATAATCATGTCATAAGCTGCTTAAAATATTTATGATGGGAATTGGAATAAATAAAAATGTGGGGCTGATGAGTGTGATGTTTGGTGAATAAAAAATATGTTAGTAGCGGTTGCTGTGAACATACGTGTTCCAAACTATTTAGGCTGTGAATTGGAACAAGGAAGGTTCCATGAATGAAAAGGAGATTGAAAATTCTTTCAAATGACATTTATGGTTGCATAGTATTATACTTGAAGATGTGTTACTATGGAAACAGTTTTAAAAAACTCAGGGGTCATTCTTTTGATTTGCTGTATAATAATTCAGGTTTTTTAAAAAAATATTATAATTGGCATCTCTCAATTTCCCAGAGAATTTTATAGCAAATTTTGGGACTATCTTCTTAATTTCTGGGGAGAAGTTAGATCCTTTCTTATAGGACTTCATGCAATCTTCTAGCACAAATATACGTCACATTGTAAGATCTCCACAAATTTGAAGCATCTCTCATTCATTCTGTTTGGAAACAAATGAAAGTGCACGTATAACACAACACTGTTTAGGTACGATGGCACTGGAGAGATCTTTCCCTTAAACATTTGCACAGCTTTAAGCGTGTGAAGTATTCTGAAGCACCTTATATAAACTTTTTAGCTCAGCAAGAGGTTGCTTTCCTTTCCATGGGTGACAGCGCTGCAGTGCAGATAATAAAAAGTAACAATGGTAAGACTTGGTTTTGAAAAAAATGAAAAAATCAATTCTGAACAAATTAAATGAACAGCCCCTAACTTTTTGTGTGCCAGGAACCACTACTATGGACAGCGTTTTTTGCCCGAAGCAAACGGGACATGGTTTCGTGCATTGCCTGATCTTGTACATGGCCCGAGGAAAACCTGAAGTACTAAATTTTAAAAAAAAATGAAACATTGTTATAAATATGTCTCACCTAAGAAGCTAAATATTAGCAGTTGAGGTTTCTGAGCTCCCAGAAGGATATTCTGGGTCCAACCTTCTACTTCTTAGGTTCCATAAGAGTAGCTCCCTTGGTACTATCAACTTCCTCTTCCTTGGGATAACATGATGACTTACTCAGTTCAGCATTACAATCTTTTGCTAGGGAGTTTGGAACAATGCAATGCTCAATAAAAATAGCCCAGTTACCAGCTCATTGATTACACTACCACAATTAGTTATTATAAGGCAAGCTGCTACCACAGAGTACTGCAGTTTGGATTAATCAATTGTAGGGGAAAGAAGCAATGATGTTGGAAATAATAAAGGAGATGTGGTCTGGGGGTCAATTAGAGTTATAGTTGAGTTATTGTAGCAATATGCCTATACAAGCTTGCAAACATACTTAATATAGAGCTAAATCTTTATCTGTATTTAAATTATGGAATCCTGGTTTTAAGTTTTGGGAAACATTGAATGGAATTCTCATTGATTACAACAGATTCTCATTCTTAGATTAATAGAAATTTTGAGATGGGTTTTGTATACAGCTATGTAAGTAGTCCTTAATTTTAGAGCAATATTCTAGCTCTTCCTTTTCTAATATAATACACTATGCACAACTAAAGATTGATTGGTTAGTGTTCTGTTTCTAGCCTTTACTCCTCTATAACCTTCTCCATTTCCTCATTCCCTCAAGTCCAGCTTCTAGTAGTAAGAGTAACTGTGAGAGGGGTCTTGGAGTCCTAGTGGACAATCACTTAAATATGAGGCAGCAGTGTGCTGCAGCTGCCAAAAAAGCCAACACAGTGCTAGGCTGCATTAACAGAGGGATAGAATCAAGATCACGTGAAGTATTAATACCACTTTACAATGCCTTGGTAAGGCCACACTTGGAATACTGCATCCAGGTTTGTTCACCATGATGTAAAAAAGATGTTGAGACTCTAGAAAGAGTATAGAGAATAGCAATACAGATGATTAGAGGTCTGGAGGCTAAAACATATAAGGAACAGCTGCTGGAATTGGGTATGTCTAGTTTAATGAAGAGAAGGGTGAGGGGTGACATGATAGCAGTGTTCCAATATCTCAGGGGCTGCCACAAAGAAGAGAGACTCAAGCTATTCTCCAAAGTGTCTGAAGGCAGGACAAGAAGCAACAGATGGAAGCTAATCAAGGAGAGAAGCAACCTAGAGTTAAGGAGAAACTACCTGACAGTTAGAACAATTGATCAGTGGAACAACCTGCCTCCAGAAGCTGTGAATGCTCCAACACTGGAAGTTTTTAAGAAGAGACTGGACAGCCATTTGTCTGAAATGATATAGGGTTTCCTGCCTGAGGGGTTTGGACTAGATGATCTCCAAGATCCCTTCCAACAACTACTTCTTCTTCTTCTTCTTCTTCTTCTTCTTCTTCTTCTTCTTCTTCTTCTTCTTCTTCTTCTTCTTCTTCTTCTTCTTCTTCTTCTTCTTCTTCTTCTTCTTCTTCTTCTTCTTCTTCCTATTATTATTATTATTATTATTATTATTATTATTATTATTATTATTATTATCATCTTCCCTTTTTATTCTCTAAATATGACAGAGGCACCATAGCTAAAATTTTGTTGATAGTCATTGTCATTAGATGGGAGTGATATTTTTTTTTTCTTACTAATAGTCAAATTAGGTAGGTCTGTACTAACCTGGGATCAAAGTAAACCTACTCCTTTTAACAGTTTCTTTTGTATATAATTTCATAATCCTACAGTTTCTAAAATCAGTGAATTTTAAATCTGTAGAAAAATGTGCCAGAGCAGATCACAACGGAAATTGAAATGACTTTTTAAACTTTGTAAGGTTGAAAAGAGATCTCATTTATTTTTCCTTGATCCTAACACATTTCTCCTTCTTAAAACAATGTAAGATAAAGTTACCTTTCCTGACAATTCTTGGGATAGAATGCAACCCTGATATATATATATATATATATATATATATATATATATATATATATATATATATATATATATATATATATATATATATATATATATATATAGAGAGAGAGAGAGAGAGAGAGAGAGAGAGAGAGAGAGAGAGAGAGAGAGAGAGAGAGAGAGAGAGAGAGAGAGAGAGAGAGACCTCTTAGCTACTTTCTAAAGACTATGAAGAAAGTGTAATCCCCATCTATTCTCTGGGTTCCCTAGCCGACCCTGCCAAGGAAAAATAAATTCTATCCACATTATGTTTGAGCTAGCACTTGCCTTGTCCTGGATCCATCAACAATGAAATACCAAATTCACTCTCTACAGGACCCGTAGTGGAATAGTGTTTAATCCCTACTGGGAAATCAATCTCACTTAAATCAGTGAGATTTACTTCTGGGAACACATACCGAGACTGCACCATGCAATCCAATTTATGCATGACAAACTGTACCTCTATAACTCTCTTTCTGTAACCATGAAACAGCCAAGCACTTATTATCCTTACTTCTTATATAAGAACACTGCTTTGGTGCTCTTTTTTCCAACAAGGGAGAAAAACAACAGTACTCTTCTATTCAAAGAGCTTATCCTCTTTGCCTCCTAAACCTTACAATACTTGTACCACTGTGTCTTTGAATATGAATAGATTGCAGTGTAATTCTGGCATTATCAGTTAGAATTTTATTTTATTTTTTATTTTAATTCCATTTATATCCCGCCCTTCTCCGAAGACTCAGGGCGGCTTACAAGCTTAGCAGTAGCCTTCATTCTATGTATATGCCTGCTTATTAGGGCTTTCACACACACACACCCCAGCAGCATTATTACAAAGACAGCTTAATTGCCCCCAACAATCTGGGTCCTCATTTTACCTACCTCAGAAGGATGGAAGGCTGAGTCAACCTTGAGCCTGGTGGGATGCAAACCTGCACTAATTGCAGGCAGCTGGTGTTACTTAAGGAGGCATTAGCCCACTGCTCCACCAAGGAGCAGTTGAGGCCACTGCTTCTGAAAAACATTTTCTTAAGCATGATCATACATGTTACACCTTTGCTCCGCGAGCTGCATTGGTTACCAGTTGTCTTCCGGGTGAGGTTCAAGGTCTTAGTGATGGTTTTTAAGTCCTTACATGGCATGGGTCCGGAATACCTCGAGGACCACCTGCTGCCGGCGTCGACTCTCCTCCGCCCTGTGCGTTCCCACAGAGAGGGCCTCCTCAGGGTGCCTCCAGTCAGAGAATGTCGGCTGGTGGCCCCCAGGGGGAGGGCCTTCTCTGTGGGCGCTCCGGCTTTGTGGAATCAGCTGCCGGTTGAGCTCCGGATGGCACTGGATCTCCGCTCCTTCCGGCGCGGGTTAAAGACCCATTTATTTGAACAAGCTGGCCTGGCCTGATGGGGAATTACTTAGGGTTTTAATATTTATATATATATATATATTATTGTTTTTATTGTGGGCAAAAATTTATTTATTTTTTAACTTTTGTACTTTTGTAGTTTTAAGATATGCCCTGTTCACCGCCCTGAGTCCTTCGGGAGAAGGGCGGTATAAAAATTTAATTAAATAAATAAATAAATAAATAAATAAACACTGTTGTGAACAATGAAGGGCATAAATGAACTTATGTAAATAATTATATAGGATTTCTGAAATAATATCATCCTCCGATTGTGCAGCAACATGAACAATTTGAAAGTGATTTTCTTTAGATAAACTCAGGAACATCAATCAAAAGTTTACCATTGTTTATCTTCCATCTATGTCTTGTAAGACGGCCTCTTTCAGAGTATCGCTGGTGGCATACAATTCCAGTTCTCTCAAGGGACGCCTCTTTGAAAAATACAGTAGTTATTAATGCAGAGACATGAGTTTATGATAATCTTGATTTATGCCTGCTTTATATATTAATGTCAATTCATTCTTTTTTAAATTAGTTAAGAACAAACCAGCTTCATCCATTATGCTTTCTATTCTGGTTTCCAACATCTATTTTTTGGATATCTTTCTGTTGAGGTGCGCATTCCTTCAGTTTAAACTTTCAGATCTACATTCTAGAAATAGACACTTCCAGAGGTAAAACAAAGTAGAGGCACATAGGGGAAATATTTGCAAGGCATGCTGAGCTTCCAAACTGGGGAAAGGCTAGTGCCAGGTTCTGACTGGAGATTAGCTATTTTCTTATCACCTATGAGTGATCACTTATCACTTATAAGACATCACTTATGAGTAAGACTCTCCAGATGTATAGAGCACTTCAAGGACAACCACTGATGTCTTGCTAACTCTGGGATAAATAAAAACAGCTGTTTATTGTTAAAAACAGTAAAACAATAAAAACAACTGGTTTGTTGTGAAAACAACAATCTATTGCCTTAGCTTTCACCAGTCCTCTGCCAGTGTCATCAGAATGAATGCTGGAAGCTGGAGAGTCTGCTTATAAGCTGAACTGTTTATTCTTGGTGATTTTAATGCCAGAGTTGGAGCTGATTATAGTTCTTGGCCCACTTGTTTAGGCCAGTTCGGCGTCGGGAAGATGAAAGAAAATGGCCAATGCCTGCTGGAGTTTTGCTGCTACTATGGTTTTTGTGTTAGCAATACATTCTTTAAAACAAAGCCTCAACACAGAGTCTCTTGGACACATCCAAGATCAAAGCATTGGCACCAGCTCAACTTGATTCTTACCAGGCGCTCCAACCTTCCCAGTATTACAATCACACGCAGCTATCTGGGTGCTGATTGCGATACAGACTACTCCTTGGTGTGCAGCAGAATAAAACTGGAAACAAAGAGATTGCATCACTTGAAGAAGGAAGGAAGACCACGAATTGACATCAGCAAGACCCGCAATCAGGGCAAAGTGGAGGAATTTGCACAAGGAAACTTTCCCAGGCCCGGCTGAAGCAAATGCATCTGAAAAATGGGAATATTTCAAGAATGCTGTTTATAACACTGCCTTGTCAGTATTTGGTAAAGAGATCAGAAAGACAGCAGATTGGTTTGAAGCCCATTCGGAGGACCTGACACCAGCCATTGAGGAAAAAAGGAGAGCTCTAATTGCATATAAAGCCTGTTCCAGTGAGCGCAACCTACAGGTTCTGCGAGCTGCTTATAGCAAAGTCCAACAGACCGCCAGGAGATGTGCTAACGATTATTGGCTGCAGCTTTGTCTAGGATCCAGATAGCAGCTGACACAGGAAACATCAAGAGGATGTATGATGGCATCAAACAGACCTTAAGTCCAACACAGAAGAAATCTGCCCCTCTGAAGTCTGCTACAGTCGAGGTTATTCAGGACCAAGCACAGCAGATGGCACACTGGGTGCAGTACTACTCTGACTTATATTCCAGAGAAAATGGGGTAATGGAAGAAGCATTAAATAACATTGAGTGGTTGCCTGTCTTGGAGGAGCTTGACAGTGAACCAACTTTAGAAGAACTAAACGCCTTGCCTCCAGCAAGTCACCCAGGAAAGATAACATCCCTGCTGAAATTCTGAAGTGCTGCAAAGAGAACAACCCCACTGAACTGCATGAAATCTTTTGTCTTTGTTGGAGGGAAGGTGGAGTACCACAGGACATGAAGGATGCAAATATCATCACACTGTCTAAGAACAAAGGTGACAGGGGTGACTGTAACAACTATATATATGATTAAAAATGTGATTCCCAGGCATATTAAAATTAACAAACTAAGCGAACACTGGGATGGAATAAGAAAAACTAAAACAGTTTTTATTGCTAAAAGATCAAGCTTTCACTGGCTAACTGCCAACATCGACAGGATGGAAACTCTGGGGTGGGGAGATTGCGTTTATACTGTTGGTGTCTGAATTCCACTCATGGGGCACGTCACCGGTCTGTTTGTTGAGGCCGGCCGTATTCCTTTGAGTTGTCGCGCATCCGTTTTGGGGGGATGTACAGTAGTTGTCTCTGGGTGTCTGTTGTCAAAAGTGGATTGCTGACAGTTCCATGTGTTATAGCCATAGCTCTAGTCATTGCCCGTATTCTTATACCAGAGGTTCTAAATAGTTGTTTCTCTTCTTACCTGTGTTCTACAATGCAGGGTGATTGTATGTTTGTGCAATCTTGATTTTGATACAATGAGGCACTCTGTAAGTGCTTGCGCTGTTTGCCTCCATATCGTGCACGTCGTTCCTCTTCCCAATTCCTTAGTGCCTGGTATGCAGGGGGGAGGTCTATGTGCGAGTTGATAGAGGAGTGGTTTGAAAACCAAGCTTCCTTAAACAAGCGGCTGCCTTTAGTGTTGTCACTGGCAATTGCCTCGGTCCCTGTTAGATTAAAGACATAGTTATGTGTAGCCATGTGTGTCCACACCTATGAATGTTGTTCTTGTCTTCTAATAGCGAGCTTGTGTTCATGCACTCTAGTCCTCAGTCGTTTTGACATCTCCCCAATGTAATTGCAATTGTAATTTTGGCATGACATCTTGTATACAACCAAGGATTTTTCTTCATTGGGCAGTGGATCTTTAGGGCACATGACACAAGCTCGTAAAGTCCGATCAGGTCTCTGGGCCACACAGACCTTGTGAGGGGCTAGTATGTGTGCTGTGGCCTCGGATACACCATGGATATAAGGCAGTGTTATCTGTGATGTTAAGGCATTTTCACATTGATGGCGGGTAGGTTCACCTGGCCTGCTGTATTGTCTAATGAAGTTAGGTGGATACCGGTTGTTTCTGCAGACACAATAAAGGCGACGTCTTTCTTCCCTTTTTGCCTTATTCGTGCTGCAATGCATGTCTATATGTCTAAAGAGGGTCCTAATATAGCTGGCCTTATGGGTTGTGGGGTGATTTCTTTCGTAATGAAGTATCCTGTCCATTTGGGTGGATTTACAGTAGACTGATGTGTGTAACGAGCCGTCAGGTTGACAACTAACCAACACATTTAAAAAGGCCAAAGCCCCATTGGTCTCTTCTTCCGCAGTGAAACAGATACCAGGATAGATGGAATTGAGCTTCCTCATCAGCCTGTCCTTGTCCTGCCTTTTGACGATCACAAAGGTGTCGTCCACGTATCACCCGGGTCTCTAACTGTTGCAGGACTGCCTCTGCAATGACACCAGAGATGGGGGACCCCATAGGGGTACCCTTCACCTGTTCATAACTGGTGTCTTGAAACGTAAAAAAAACATTCTCAGGCATAGGGACATAAGCCGAAGCAGATCTTCATTGCTAAGTGAATCTTGATGCTGCCCCACTCCCTGCTGTTGCAAGTGGTCCTCAATTACAGCAAGTGCTAAGTCTTGTGGAATTGAGGTGAATAGGGAGGTGACATCATAGGAAACCATGATCTCCCCCTCCTCTATGCTGACGGATCTAATTTTCTCTAAAAATTCACTAGAGGAGTTCACAGTGGTATCGTTGTTCATTACTAGATATCTTAACCTGCCATTTGGCCACCCCCGAGGTTGGAGTCCCCCTAAGCGACACAATGGGGAGCTCCTTCCTTATGGATCTTAGGGATTCCATAAAATCTGGCAGTAGGCAGTGTTTGCTTAGTTTGTTATTACTGTATATATTTATATAAATAATTTGGAGCTTGTTTCTAATAAATGTTACAGGCTAAATTGATCTTGCGCTAGATCCTTTTCTGTGGTCTAATCCAATATAGGCTTGCCAAGCGATCAATACCTGCATTTCTGCTCTGTTATCCTATATTCTTTGATACTTTGATTCTCCTTGGTTTTGCAGTTACAGCATACCCAGTAATCCATAGACATTATGGGCCTGGCTTTTTCATTGTTGCTTAATTTCATCCTTATTACTTAAGGGTTTGTAGATAACTTTGCATTCTCTATTTTTCCATGCTTTCAAAGTATCTTCAAAATTTCCCTGTGCGTTTTCAGATATCTTTCAAGTACCATAACTTAAATTTTAATAAAAGTGGAAGGGAAAGTCTTAGTTTTAGACTACTGGACTCTTCTAGATTTTCCCACATTGTTTGTCATGTAAATACAAGGATTTTTGCAAAGTCTTAATTTGTTAGCAAATTTGAAAAGGGGAAGAAAATAATTTTTGCAAAGCTTTGAGACTTTTCCTTACCAGTGTAACAGTAGTGATTAGTTTTGTTTGTTCCTTTTTAACCTTTTCCCACCATGAAGACAGTTTTCTCCTTCCCACTTTGTTTTAAGTATGGCAATATAGTAGTAGTAATATATATATATATATATATATATATATATATATATATATATATATATATATATATATATATATATATATATATATATTACTATATATATATATATTACTATATATATATATATATATACATATATTAATATATATATATATATACATATATTAATATATATATACTACTATATAAAGGAAGGCTACCTTTACCAAAACTGGTGATTAAAAATAATTTGCAGTGGTAGTAGTAGATAAGAAATGGGAAGAAAAAATCCTGCTACCAGTATTATTAACAAATCTCTGAACTCCTTTAATTTCTCCATGAATGTATGAATCAGCAAGAACCTTCCTCTTAGTTATTTTTTTAATGTTTTCTGAACTTTTTATATTGAACAGCGCTGAGCTAAATCCTCTCAATAAATTTCAAACTAGGGACAATTACAGTTTGGGATTTTGTTTTATTTTTACTGTTTTATTATTGTTTTATTCATTGGTTTTATTTTTGTTCATGGCTGCCCAGAGTTGCTTTATATGTGTGTCCACATAGATCTTTAAACAAATGAATGAACTAAATCCTTTTCGTAAAAACACATTCTGAGATCCAAGGACATACAGACTTCAGGTGAGCAGTTAAAAGCTGACCAGCATATTTCAAATTAATCTACCTTGATTTTAAAAATCCATGTCAGGTGCAAAAACCAGGACCATTCATAAGATTGCAGCATAGAAGATTTATTCAAGCTTGTACACAAAAATCTGGTCAACTAAAGTTCAACATTAAACTGGTGATAGATAAAGGTCAATGGAATTCAATGGCCACTCAAGGAGTCTAAACTGATGATGTGTTTAACTCTGCCTCCCAGCTCTGCCTCCTCTTCTCCTACAATCCATTTATAAAAGAACTTATATTCTATCCTTTAGTTCAAATTCCTAGAGCAAATTGCAAAAAAAAATTCAAAACAAAGTTTGCAACCACAAAGCACAATATGACAGCTGATGAAAGTAATCAAAGCTTTTGCCCATCTTTCCAAATACTAAGTCAGTGAAAACAAAACTACTAAAAAGGTATTTAACTTCCAGAGGTTTAAAAAAATACTTTGTAAAAAGCAGACCGGTTGTGAGATGACAAAAGATTCAGTGAACCTGCCAGAACTCTTATTTGAGAGTGTGCAATAGTGATATATTTCAAAACAATTATAATAAATTAGAGGAAAAAAAATAAAAGAAGGCCTTGGAAGGGGGAAAAAATGAAAAAAAAATGAGCTAGGGTTCATTACAACAATAAAAATGAAATGAAGAAAAATGTTTCATTCCAAAGAGCACCAATTTTTCAAACAAAAATTTTATTACTGGCAAAGAACAGTTAGACTTACAAGATTCCAAAAAAAAAAAAAGGACAGAGGCAAGCTAAGACCTTTAGAATATGGCTTTTAAAGATAAAAGAGAAAATGATTAAAAAAAACAACAGAAAAAATAAATAGATATGAACAAAACTGGAAAGTTTTGGGCAAAATATTAATACCTGAATAGTAATTAGTGGTTGGAGAAAACAAAATGAAGAAGAGGAATGTTTCTTTTTTCAGTGTATATTAGTAAACTATATCTTCTCTAGTTTTATCTCTTTTTGAACAAATTTTTATGCAGTAATAAATGAATCAAATGCTTTAAAAAAAATAAGACAAACAAAAGCCAATATGAAGTAAGCAAGCTTGGTAAAATTAGCAACACTTATAATAACAATATCAAAACAGCAGATATATTGAGTGAAATCAGATCAAATGTAATTAAAGATGTGCAAGTTTTTTTTAAAAAAGGAAATTTGTACTCTGATGTCACAATAACACAAAGTTAAGTGCAAACCTTTTTGAGGAAGAGAATTCCCTTCCTACATATAGGGATCTTTCCAAATTACGGAAGTTATCTTTTCATTATATGAAACTCTTCATCCCACAAACAATAAATTCAGTTTATATCATAGCAGTTGACAATTTCTAATAGAATCAATTATTTTAAAATATTTCAGATTAAGACTTCCCGCCAGCCCAAAATGCTAATGTATCTGTTCATTCAATTTAATTTTTCTTTCTGACTAGAGGGGAGCTAACAGTAGGTGACTTTGGGGGAAGGGAGTGTCTTCAAGTCAGTGTTGATTCCTGGTGATCACCTGAACTAGTTCCTTGTTTTGTTTTCTTGGCAACATTTACAGAAGTAAATGTTGTGTTCTTCCTTAGGACTAAGAGAGAGTGATCAATCCAAGGTCCCTCGATTGGCTTAACACTTAAGGTGGGACTAGAACTCAGGTTTTCCTACTTTCTAGCCTGCTTCCTTAATCAATACACCAAATTGAGTCACTAAATAGTTGATAGATAGAAATTACTAGATTGTCTTGAGAGGACATGTTGTTTTCCTCTATAATACCTTGCTTTTTCACGTGTACAGGTATGTAGGTCTTGGCGTATTTGGGTCTTTTCCCGTGTAAGATTGAGAGTGTCTTGGCGACGTTTCGGCGAGGTCCCACTCATCATCTTCAGGCTGGTGTCTTCGGCTTCACACAAGCATGAAGCCGAAGACACCAGCCTGAAGATGTTGAGTGGCACCTCTCTGAAACGTCGCCAAGACACTCTCAATCTTACACGGGAAAAGACCTGAATACGCCAAGACCTATATATGTAAATCTTTTGGATTGCTAACAAAGAATTAAAGGGAGACTAATATGGCCATTTCAAACTCATTTGTTCTCATCAGTCGGCCATACCCTTCTGAGATTCGAACCTGGGCCGATTGCACATTAGGCAATTTTTCTAACCTTTAGGCCACAGGCTCTTTCTTGCTTTGTTGTTCGAATCTCAGAAAGGTATGGCTGACTGATGAGAACAAATGAGTTTGAAATGGCCATATTAGTCTCCCTAGCAATCCAAAAAATTTACACAAATATAAGCTGTCACTGTTGTGACTACAGCCTGTGGATGTCCTTGGGTTAGGCTGAAACAAGGCAATAAGATTTGCCCCATGTTTGGGGCCTAGCAAGGTATTCTAAAATACTTAACAAACACTTAACAAACACTTTGCAAGCTTCTCCTTGCAAAGTTTAGGCTTAAACTGAAGAAAGTAGGGAAAAGCACTAGGCCAGTCAGGTATGAATTAAATCATATCCCTGTTGAATATACAGTAGAGGTGACAAATAGATTTAAGGAATTAGATCTGATAGACAGAGTGCCTGAAGAACTATGGACAGAGGTTCGTGACATTGTACAACAGGTAGCAACCAAAACCATCCCAAAGAAAAAGAAATGCAAGAAAGCAAAATGGCTGTCTGAGGAAGCTTTGCAAATAGCTGAGGAAAGGAGGGAAGCGAAAGGCAAGGGAGAAAAAGAAAGATACACCCAATTGAATGCAGAATTCCAGAGAATAGCTAGAAGAGATAAGAATGCCTTCTTAAATGAACAGTGCAAAGAAATAGAAGAAAACAATAGAATAGGGAGGACCAGAGATCTTTTCAAGAAAATTGGAGAAATGAAGGGAACGTTTAATGCAAAAATGGGCATGATAAAGGACCAAAATGGCAGGGACCTAACAGAGGCAGAAGAGATTAAGAAGAGGTGGCAAAATTACACAGAAGAACTATACAAGAATGAGCTTAACGTCCCTGATAATCACAATGAGGTGGTCACTGACCTCGAGCCAGACATCCTAGAATGTGAAGTGAAGTGGGCCTTAGAAAAGCTGAGCAACAACAAAGCTAGTGGAGGTGACAGTATTCCAGCTGAGCTATTCAAAATCTTAAAAGACAATGCAGTAAAAGTGCTACACTCAATTTGCCAGCAAATTTGGAAAACTCAACAGTGGCCACAGGATTGGAAAAGATCAGTTTACATTCCAATTCCTAAGAAAGGCAGTGCCAAAGAATGTTCAAACTATCGCACCATTGCACTCATTTCTCATGCTAGTAAAGTCATGCTTAAAATCCTACAAGCTAGACTTCAGCAGTATGTGGATCGAGAACTACCAGAAGTGCAGGCAGGATTTCGAAGAGGCAGAGGAACTAGAGATCAAATTGCCAACATACGCTGGATCATGGAGAAAGCTAGGGAGTTCCAGAAAAACATCTACTTCTGCTTCATTGACTATGCTAAAGCCTTTGATTGTGTGGATCATAACAAACTGTGGCAAGTTCTTAAAGAGATGGGAGTACCAGACCATCTTATTGGTCTCTTGAGAAACCTATATGCGGGTCAAGAAGCAACAGTGAGAACTGGACACGGAACCACTGATTGGTTCAAAATTGGGAAAGGAGTCCGGCAAGGCTGTATACTGTCGCCCTGCCTATTTAACTTATATGCAGAGCACATCATGAGAAAGGCAGGGCTAGATGAATCAAAAGTTGGAATTAAGATTGCCGGAAGAAATATCAACAACCTAAGATACGCAGATGATACCACTCTAATGGCAGAAAGTGAAGAAGAACTAAAGAGCCTCTTGTTGCAGGTGAAGAAGGAGAGTGCAAAACTTGGGTTGAAACTTAACATTAAGAAAACCAAGATCATGGCATCTGGCCCTCTCAATTCCTGGCAAATAGATGGGGAAGAAATGGAGGTAGTGACAGATTTTATTTTCCTGGGCTCCAAGATCACTGCAGATGGGGACTGTAGCCAAGAAATTAAAAGACGCTTGCTCCTGGGGAGGAAAGCCATGGCAAATCTAGACAGCACACTAAAAAGCAGAGACATCACCCTGCCAACAACAGTGCGTATAGTCAAGGCTATGGTCTTTCCAGTTACAATGTATGGTAGTGAAAGTTGGACCATAAGAAAGGCTGAGCGCCAAAGAATTGAGGCCTTTGAACTGTGGTGCTGGAGAAGACTCCTGCGAGTCCCTTGGACTGCAAGGCGATCAAACCGGTCAGTCCTAGAGGAGACCAATCCTGACTGCTCTTTAGAAGGCCAGATCCTGAAGCTAAAACTCAAGTACTTTGGCCACCTAATGAGAAGGAAGGACTCCCTGGAGAAGAGCCTAATGCTGGGGAAGATCGAGGGCAATAGAAGAAGGGGACGACAGAGAATGAGGTGGCTGGATGGAGTCACTGAAGCAGTAGGCGTGAGCTTAAATGGACTCCAGAAGATGGTAGAGGACAGGAAGGCCTGGAGGAATGTTGTCCATAGGGTCGCGATGGGTCGGACACGACTTCGCAGCTAACAACAACAACAATATATATATATATATGCGCAAATTATTCAAATTGCTAATAAAGAATTTGGGAGGCTAAGATGATCATTTCGAACTCATTTATGTTCTCATCAGTTAGTCATACCCTTTATCTGAGATTCGAACCCGGGCTGATTGTATATCAGGCAGTGTTTTAACCTCCTGAGCCACGGGGTTCTTTCTCTCTTATATTAGCTGGAAGGCAAGGCAAATGTATGTTTAAGTATTTGTCAAGGCTTTTTGAATGGACCTTGCTAATTATCTGAGATTCAGGCTCAGGAGGTTAAAACACTGCCTGATATACAATCAGCCCGGGTTCGAATCTCAGATAAAGGGTATGACTAACTGATGAGAACATAAATGAGTTCGAAATGATCATCTTAGCCTCCCAAATTCTTTATTAGCAATTTGAATAATTTGCACAAATAATGAGCTGTCATAAGTTGACTAGTTCCTGTGGATAAGCCCTGAGCCGGGCCAAAACAGGAATGAAAGAGTTAATTAGCAAGGTCCATTCAAAAAGCCTTGACAAATACTTAAACATACATTTGCCTTGCCTTCCAGCTAATATAAGAGAGAAAGAACCCCGTGGCTCAGGAGGTTAAAACACTGCCTGATATACAATCAGCCCGGGTTCGAATCTCAGATAAAGGGTATGACTAACTGATGAGAACATAAATGAGTTCGAAATGATCATCTTAGCCTCCCAAATTCTTTATTAGCAATTTGAATAATTTGCACAAATAATGAGCTGTCATAAGTTGACTAGTTCCTGTGGATAAGCCCTGAGCCGGGCCAAAACAGGAATGAAAGACTTAATTAGCAAGGTCCATTCAAAAAGCCTTGACAAAGAGCCTTGGTGGCGCAGTGGGCTAATGCCTCCTTAAGTAACACCAGCTGCCTGCAATTAGTGCAGGTTCGCATCCCACCAGGCTCAAGGTTGACTCAGCCTTCCATCCTTCCGAGGTAGGTAAAATGAGGACCCAGATTGTTGGGGGCAATTAAGCTGACTTTGTAATAATGCCGCTTGGGGTGTGTGTGAAAGCCCTAATAAGCAGGCATATACATAGAATGAAGGCTACTGCTAAGCTTGTAAGCCGCCCTGAGTCTTCGGAGAAGGGCGGGATATAAATGGAATTAAAATAAAATAAATAAATAAAATAAATACTTAAACATACATTTGCCTTGCCTTCCAGCTAATATAAGAGAGAAAGAACCCCGTGGCTCAGGAGGTTAAAACACTGCCTGATATACAATCAGCCCGGGTTCGAATCTCAGATAAAGGGTATGACTAACTGATGAGAACATAAATGAGTTCGAAATGATCATCTTAGCCTCCCAAATTCTTTATTAGCAATTTGAATAATTTGCACAAATAATGAGCTGTCATAAGTTGACTAGTTCCTGTGGATAAGCCCTGAGCCGGGCCAAAACAGGAATGAAAGACTTAATTAGCAAGGTCCATTCAAAAAGCCTTGACAAATACTTAAACATACATTTGCCTTGCCTTCCAGCTAATATAAGAGAGAAAGAACACCGTGGCTCAGGAGGTTAAAACACTGCCTGATATACAATCAGCCCGGGTTCGAATCTCAGATAAAGGGTATGACTAACTGATGAGAACATAAATGAGTTCGAAATGATCATCTTAGCCTCCCAAATTCTTTATTAGCAATTTGAATAATTTGCACAAATAATGAGCTGTCATAAGTTGACTAGTTCCTGTGGATAAGCCCTGAGCCGGGCCAAAACAGGAATGAAAGAGTTAATTAGCAAGGTCCATTCAAAAAGCCTTGACAAATACTTAAACATACATTTGCCTTGCCTTCCAGCTAATATAAGAGAGAAAGAACCCCGTGGCTCAGGAGGTTAAAACACTGCCTGATATACAATCAGCCCGGGTTCGAATCTCAGATAAAGGGTATGACTAACTGATGAGAACATAAATGAGTTCGAAATGATCATCTTAGCCTCCCAAATTCTTTATTAGCAATTTGAATAATTTGCACAAATAATGAGCTGTCATAAGTTGACTAGTTCCTGTGGATAAGCCCTGAGCCGGGCCAAAACAGGAATGAAAGACTTAATTAGCAAGGTCCATTCAAAAAGCCTTGACAAATACTTAAACATACATTTGCCTTGCCTTCCAGCTAATATAAGAGAGAAAGAACACCGTGGCTCAGGAGGTTAAAACACTGCCTGATATACAATCAGCCCGGGTTCGAATCTCAGATAAAGGGTATGACTAACTGATGAGAACATAAATGAGTTCGAAATGATCATCTTAGCCTCCCAAATTCTTTATTAGCAATTTGAATAATTTGCACAAATAATGAGCTGTCATAAGTTGACTAGTTCCTGTGGATAAGCCCTGAGCCGGGCCAAAACAGGAATGAAAGAGTTAATTAGCAAGGTCCATTCAAAAAGCCTTGACAAATACTTAAACATATATATACACACACACACACACTAAGTATCACTGAATATTTTGTTTGGGTTTTGAAAAAGAGATGTAGAAATACAGTGTAGCTAAAATAGCTACCTCAGATTGTGCTATGCCACCTGGTATCTAGTTAACATATTTGCTGAACATTTGGATAAAATGTTCTCCAATGTTTGAAATGCTGGAATCAAAATATTTCAGGTGTGACTGGGTAAAAGGGTAAATTTTGGAACTTCTACTGTTCCAAAATGTATTTCATGGTTTGCTCTGCTGAGTAGGCAGTAGTAGTGGTAACCATTTAGTTTCAGCTAAAAAGCAAAAAACCCAAAAGGTCTTCAGGTAAGTGGTTCTACGGAGCTACATTTTCCTACATTTTTATTTTATGAAGAAAATGCTATTTTTTTTAAAAAAGAGATACCTCCTTTGAAGCCTGTCTTGATATACAAGACAAAATGTAATCAGTAATTTCAAATTGTGCTGTATATTTGACTTCTGAGCTCTAAAAGAAACTGACAGATGGCTACACTGTCAGGAAAGTAAATTGGAATTAAATGTGACTAAAAATAGGCTTAGATACCTTGAGATTCATCTCCAACTTACAAATTGAGCTGTAATTTTACATTGTTAAGATCCTTCTTAGTACATATTAATTTTCAGTTTCAGACTTGACAACAGACTAAATATCCTCAAAATAATAAAAATATTGTAATACTAATTGTATTACTAATTAGACAAATCCTGTGTCACCCTCAGGAGGAATCCACTGTAATCTGTATTTCTTAATAACTCTAACCCAACAGAGATTTAATTTAGGTTTAGAGGTCTTAAATGGAAATAAACTATTCATTTAAAATGTATTGTGTTATAAAAATACACCATAGCTGCAATTCAAGGTAATCAATTTGCTTTTGAGGATAGGAAACTAGGGGCAATGTATTAACTTGAATTGCACATACTCAGGGTTAGCTATAATTCAGGAGGTCTTCCTACAGTCATGAAAGCAATCTTATAAGCTTTCAAAAGAGGCTATCAAATACTCCTACCTCCTAAACAGATCTGTTGAAATAATACTATCGTTTTTTATGTATGCCTGTTTGTAACAGACCACATCCAACAAGAAAGCAAGAGAAATGTTAACTCAATATTCCTATGTTCTCTAACATACTTTAAAACAATTTATTTTCTGGGTGATAAAATTATCATTATTCACAAGCAAAATCACTGATACCAAAAGTTGAAAAGTTGGGCTTTGGCTCTCAGTTTCACATGAAAGTAGGAGTACCAGGACAGGTAGAGAGAGAGAGAAGGAGTGAGAGAGACATTCTCCCATTCACTTTTACACACTTTCCAACAAACAGCTATTCTCACTCCCACACAGTCATTTGCTTTTCTTTTACATGGTTACAAAAACATGGCCTTTCATTCCCTTTCTTTTTAGTGTTTATGGAAGAAATAGGAAAGAATATTTCCTACTTTCTCACATGCACATGCACACGGACACATACACATTCAGGATCTTCCCTTCCACTGCTGTTTGCAGAGTAAAGGTAAAGTGTCTGACTGCAGTGGATGGTGCTCATCTCTGTTCCTTAGCCAAGGGAGCCAGTGTTGTCCGAAGACACTGCCATAATCACACGGAATGCTGCTACCATCCCACCAAAGTGGTACCTATTTATCTACTCACATTTGCATGCTTTCGCACTGCTAGATGGGCAGGAGCTGGGGCAGCTGACAAGCTCAGTGTCTTTAAGCACTGAGCCATTGTATCCTCTGTATGCAGAATAAGAAAACTTAAATTTTGTTACTGGCACTTTGAGAAAGGGCCCACACTCTGTCCTAGTGTATTGTGTTTCCAGTGCTAATCAGCTAGTTTCTGCTCCTCAAGCTGTTTCCTTCTCATTCAGTCACATTTCAGAAGATATGAATGTTCTGTAGTGGATTTATGCTCTGAGCACCAGTCTCACCACACTGTACTGCAGCTGCATTAGCTTGTTGCTCCTTGTTACAAAATTGTGACTCTCTAGCCCAGGGGTGTCAAACTGCTGGCCCATGGGCTGGTTTCATCATACCAAAGCCACGCCCACCCCATTGCCAGCAATGCAAAAAGAGTCATGATACATCGTGACACGTCATGTGACACGGCGAGTTTGACACCCATACTCTAGCCAGTTGGAATGACACGAATTTAAACATGGGTTCTCTCAGCTGTGTCATATCCTTACTGTATTTTATTCAAACTAGCTTTAGTTTTACATAATGGGAATGTTGGGGTGGTTGTTGATTATGCTGATATATCAATTATTCTCTTGCTGCCATTCAGCTATCAAATTAGTTCCCCTTGCCAAAACCCGAAACCTGAGTACGTAAGCACAATTCTCAACCAACAGGTTTTGGCTAAACATAGCAGGTTAGCACCTTCATTCACACTAAGACCATGAATGAAAGCAGCACAGTAAGCTGCCATTCAATAGCTACTGGAACCCAGGGTCACCCACGTGATAGCCAGATATTGAAACTGAGAGCCAGACAATGGCACTTTTTCAAAGAGCAGACCTAATTTCCTGGAGTGTGACCTGCCTCTAGGTACTGCTAAGCCTTCTACCACCCATCATTATCCTGATGTTCCTGCCTGTTGACTCACCTTCCTCCATCTCACTCCCACCCTTTGCTTGCTCCATGCTGACACCATGCCCAGTCACCTGCACTACCTACAGCCAGAGAAATGTTGTGAAATGGATGGATGGTCCTATAATGCTACGAATACCAGTTTCTGAAGAAATGTTGGGGGATTTTTTCATGTTAAGACATGGGAGGAAACTAGACCACAATAGAGAGATTTCCTGTGTGGTGGTAGGCATTATCTACATAATCAGGAGATATATCTGTGTATAAATTATTGTGGTATTTCATGTGCTGCCTAGTTTGGTTCATTTTCTAGTTCTCAGGAGACTAATTAGAGGATAGTAATTTATCACCGATTTAGCTTTCTGTCTAAAGAGGGCATCTAATTTTAGTTGGATCACACAGTGTTACAGCTTATTACTTCATCTTTCTATACTTAGTATGGTCTGTTGTCTTTAATATCAGTATTTCTCTACACTTTGGTGCATGCTGTTATATTGAGCTTGTGTATTTAGGCTTGCTAAGAATAAATCACATTTTAATAAGGCACAAACCAATTAGGAAAAGAGGCAAAAGGAAATTGAATGCTGCAAATTGGATGATATTCTACTAAATGAGGAAGATGCCAAAATGGTTTTTTTTTTTCATCCTCGGTTTCTCATGTCACAAATAACCTGATACTACGTTATACAGAGCTAGAGACCAGTAGATTTGTTCAAGGTGATCAAGCTTGAACTTGTGGAAGTACTTTCTGCTTTACACAGCTATTTGGCATGTCCCTCACTATGTATGGTTCTAATCTATGTTGGATGATCCTCAACATGTTTCTGCTAACTCATGAATTAAGTATATTGTATGATAGTTTGCATACCCTGCTGAGCCTCGTTTCTTTGACATTGGTATGTAAATTGACCTCTTCCACTCTGTTAATCTATACATAAATGTACAGAGAATTTGAGAGAGGCTCTTGGAAATATTTGCACTCAGACATACTTTTCTAATAGTGAATCAAATGATTAAATGTAATTCCAATTTCATGATTTGGGGTTGTCATGGTAGAAATCTAGCACAATCCATGACTTGCTGTGTTTTTGTGACTATCTCTCTTTAACACTAACTTTAAGATCAGCAGATTTGCCTCCCTAAAATAATAAGTATGAAGTGTTGGATGAAAATGATATGAGAGCCTTGTATCAAACTGATGGTTTATGTTATGCTTATTAATTTGAGTGCTCATCTGACTCACTGAACAGCATATAACATTAAAACAATGCTTAACCATCTAGATCACAATGCCCAAGGTCAAAACAGTAAAGCCAATTCAGAAAAACGGCATTATCACCAGAACTCACCTAATCTCCTGGCCCAAACACTTGGGGCAACAGCCAGGTCAACTGCTGTCAATGAAAGCCTATCAAGACTGGGGCCACTTGGATTTCCAAATGGACGCCATTCTACAGGACAGGCACTGCCATAAGAAAAGGAGGATTCCTGCATCCAACAAGATGACACTCTTTGATGAAAGGGACCTGAAGCATTACCATCCTTTCTTCCACTGGTGGGATTCAGCTGGTTCACACCGGTTTGGCAGAAACAGTAGGTAATTTTTTGTTGATTTTGGCGAACTGGCTGAAGACCTAGCCCTTTTTCGCAAGACCCAGAATGGGCCTCTGGAAGTGCGTGATACTGCTTCTGGAAGTCTGTTCTGGGCCTGGGAGGCCCGGAGGAGGTCTCCCAGGCCCAGAACGACCCACTAGAAGAGCATGGACCCCACTTCTGGAAGTCCGTTCTGGGCCTCAGAGGCCCAGGCCCAGAACAGACTTCCGGAAGCAGTGTCCACACAGAAAACAGGTTGTTCACGTATTTGAATCCCACCACTGCTTTCTACCAAACAGAAACAACAAGTGATCCCACAAATAGCTTGGCTCTATGCCACATAGGGCTTTATTGGTGATAAAAAATGAATCATACCAAGAGGCTTACTGGAATTTACTGACAATGATATTATATGGGTATAATGGGAAATGCCAAAAACTGCCTATGACAATGATTTCTGGATGATCTGCCACTTCTGAATGCTCTTCACAGCCCTGTGTCAAGTGTGTTGCTATAAGGTGAACAAGACATGACTCACTGACAGCAAAGCATCCTTTTCCTGGAATGGGTACAATTGGTACACAGGATAGAACATAGAATAATAGGGTTGGAAGGGACCTTGGAGATCTTGCCAAAATATTATTGCTTTCATGTTTTTTTTTAATTCAGCTGATTCTTTCTTACTGGAAAAAAAGACATTGATTTAAAGTTTTATTTTGACTGGATCTTACTTAGATTATACGGATGGTTGGTAATGTGAGAAGTCTGAAAAAAGCAATATCTTTCTTGAAGAGAGGAGTTCTGCTGTATAGGTGTAATGTCAAAAGGTCACAATAGAATGAGAGCAATCAATAATGCATAAGTTATCTATTGGAGCTGAGCATCTCTGAGGATAAGAATCTGACTTGAACAATGATTAGTGAAACAGATTTTATCAATATAATGAAAATGACTTTTACTTACAGGAAATTCATAATAGGACTAGTCACTAGGCAAAGCCTAGCACTTAGCTAGCTACATCCTTTCAGGAAAAGAGTTCAAGTACTTGAGTTCTCTCTCTGTGTTTGTGTGTGTGTTTGTGCATGTGTGTGTGTGTTTGAACACCTTGAAATGGAGGCAGAAACAAAATGACTTCATAATGACCTCTTGTCTCTTTGACAGAGAGAAGCACATTGTGAGACTAAGATAGACATAGCATAAATTTCTTTACTCTCTCCAACATACTCTACTGCTTCCTTTGTGATTAGTAAGTTAGTAGGTCATGCAATATTGAGGAGTCATTGGATATAGACTCCCAACATTGCCCACATCTCCTTCCTAAAAAAACCAACTATGTTTTTGAGCAATCTACAATACTCTCAGTTTTTATCCTGTATTTGTTAATAAATTATAAGTAGCATTTCACAGGAGAAACCAAATCTCACAGCATCATCCACAACCTGTTATTGCTTTGATTGATATTACCTTTAAAAATACAGTACCAAAACAAAGGCATAAAACATCTGTCCCCTTTCATGTTCTCTTTGTTTGCCACTCAAAAGTAGAGCACGTGAGTGAGTGTTATGGATGGTTATATTTAGCACATTAGCAACTCGACTGCTGTAATGAGTGGGAAAGTGGAAATAGGAGTGTGTGCCTCTCTCTGGCAAGTGGGAGGAGGGAGAAAGGTAAGCTGGAGTGGTAGGGAGCATCCTGGGAGAAAGAGGGTTCAAGGAGCCTCTGGTACTCTAAAAGAAATATGAGTGGCCACATCCTGCAAGGTAGCCATTAGTAAATAGGCTGAAGGTTTGCTTATCTTTCTTCCAAAAGATTTTTCTGTGCTTGACTGAGCTTTGTTCAGGCTCTCTTCGTGCTATGTGGGGGCCAACTGCTCCTCTGCCACCCCAATCCAGTTTTTAGATCTTTCAGCATCTTGTTTTTCCTTCTTTTCCTTACATCCATTTTCTAGACCTTGAACATTTAAAAAAACACAAGTCTGTTCTTTTCCTGCTGCAGACTCCTTTAAGTCATTGAATACCAAAGAGAATTTCCTTCATGACTGCTGCTTTAAAGATGAGTCAATTTATTCCACTAGATGCTTATTAACCTATGCCTTAATTTTCTAATCTACACAGAATATTCCCATTCAGGCTTGTGCTCTTTTCCTAAGTAGGACAGGCACCTCTTATTTCTGTTGTTCCATTTTCCTCCCAGCTGCACTTCTTTGTCTCCATGGCAGCAACTTCTTACACATTGGGCTTTGCTTGAAGAGTGTGATCTCAAAGACAGGTAGTGAGTCAGGCAGGTGATGGGGGGGACAGCAGTTCCTGAAACCAACAGTGTTACCATTTTTTTGCTGTCCCAGTAAGAATGAATGTTTACTGTATCTTGTAATGAGGAGAAATGGGCCAGGAAAGAAACACTTGACAGAGGGATAATTAATGCCCAGTGAAAAATAAAACAAATGTAAAAAAGAAAGAAAGTAAATGAATATTTCAGGATTACCAGAAGCCTGGGTTTGAGGATTCTGCACAATATCTTAGCTTTTCTTAGCACCACACTTTTCTGAAGAGAGAACTCTGATGTTGTTCCTGGAATTTTTTGAAGCTAATCTCCCAGCTTAGAAGTCACTGCATGCTCCTACCCTCATTGGCTTTACTTTCCATGTCTTCTCAAGTTCCTCCTTCAGGCCCTGGAACTTCTGCATTATGAAGTAACTTCTTCTTTCTTCCTGATGTTGCTATCACTGCATCTATCACCACTGCTGTCTTCTGGTTCTTGAATACCACCATGATGTTTGATTGATTGTCTAGTTAGTACCTGCCTCTCTGGATGTGGAGGTTGCACAAGATCTTAGCTCTGTTGCAGTCCATGACCTTCTGTGGGATCCCTGATCTATTGTTGGGAAGCTGTAGTCCATATGCTGTGCAGATGTTCCTGTCCACAATGCCAGTTACTTGGTTGTGCCATTCAGTGTATGCTGCTCATTTAACCTTTAAAGGATATGAATAACAGGCAATTATTCTGACATTCATTTGCTGTGCACCTGGTTACGAGGGACACAGAACAACGTCCATGGCTACTTCAGGAAAATGTGACTTTTATTTAATCATTTGCACATAGGGAAAGAGAAGGAACACAGAGTCCTTGAAGCAGGAATGTGATACCAAGATCTTAGACCAATGTTTCTCAACCTGAGCAACTTCCAGATGTATGGACTTCAACTCCCATACTGGCTGGGGAATTCTGGGAGTTGAAGTCCACATGCTTGAAAGTTGCTCAGGTCGAGAAACATTGTCTTATACATATGAGAAATGTAATGCATATACTCATTATTCAGATTCTAGCAAGGCACCTGTTGTTGAAATGCAGAAATGGATGTCACCTCTCTCCTTTAAGTATTTCACTCCCACCCCGAACATCCTCAGGGTTATTTCTCCAATTCCCATCCAAATTCCATTTCCCCTTGTTGGTTGCCTCCAGGTCTTTGGTTACTTTAGGTTGGGACACTTCAGTTTGTTGCAGAATAATCTTAGCAGTCCATTGTCTGCTTTGCACAGAAAGCCCCACCTTTTTCCACTGAGTCCATGCCTGTCATGTATTCTAGGACTTTTCAGACTTTTGCTTTTCCTTGGAATACCAGTCAGTGTAACTCTCATACGACAAATGTTACTGCTTCAAAACACACCAGAATGATAATAATTCTAATTTACAAACTCCCGGTTTCTCTCTATATTTTATTTTATTTCTTAAAATTCAGTTGCAATATTTCACCAATTGTTCAATCTCCTAAAATTGAAGGTTTCAGTCCTAGCTCCTAAAAAGTCCATCTGGTGTGATTTCAAATTATTAGGTAAATAATGGAACTGCACTTATTTAAAAAATAAAAAAAAAATAAAAAGAGAAGTTGCTGGTTTTGAAAGAAAAATAATAGGATCTTTTGCATTCCTTCAAAAGCCACTTCACATCATTGTTCTCATGACATCAAATCATTTCCAGCTGAACTGTAGCATCAACCATACTGTGGAGGAAAAGTAAAGCTTATTTGTTCTTTGTTTGCAAGATTTAGTTGGAAAACAAAGGAGCCTTGGTGGAGCAGTGGGCTAATGCCTCCTTAAGTAACACCAGCTGCCTGCAATTAGTGCAGGTTCGAGTCCCACCAGGCTCAAGGTTGACTCAGCCTTCCATCCTTCCGAGGTAGGTAAAATGAGGACCCAGATTGTTGGGGGCAATTAAGCTGACTTTGTAATAATGCCGCTTGCCCCCCCAAAGCCCTAATAAGCAGGCATATACATAGAATGAAGGCTACTGCTAAGCACATTGATTTGTGCTTAGATTGTAAGCTGCCCTGAGTCTTCGGAGAAGGGCGGGATATAAATGGGATTAAAAAAATGGTTGACATCATGGCAGCTTGCAAAAGTTTTAAAGAAAAGTAAAAAGGTGGTATGATTCATGGTATGGTGGCTTTCCCTTGTAAGAGCTATTCAGGTCTCTTTTTATAAACAGCAAGGAAATATGGTAGGGGGAGGGGAAATACAGTGATTTTGTTTTTCCTATTTTGTATGAAATGTGGGGTAAGATAGGTTTATTGCTCAGAGGTTGGGTTAGGCACTGAGAAACTGACTATTTTTTTTACACATCCCTATTGGAAAGCTGGAGGGAGAATGCCAAGTGGCTTATGATGCAGATCACTACAAATTGCTTTGTGAGGGATTTGGGAGATGGAAACAGTGTCTTTAGTTATGCTTTTTAACTTCATTATTAATTTTATCTGCTGTCACATTCAACCACACGGCAGCTTTCAATAAAATGTATTAATTGCAATAGGATATAGCCATGCATATTAAAGTCAGTTCCTCATTACCTCACCCCAAATGACTGACTGCAAAAATAAGCTAAAGTAGCAAAGGACACAACCTATAATATACAGCCAGAGAGGCTTTAAACAAGTTGACATAACTAAACTCAGTGAACACATTATTGCAAATAGAGTGCTACTAATACAGCTTTTACTGCTATGGACTTTTTTGTTCGTCCCTGGAATTATTTATTATCACAAGGTAAGGGGTGTGTCATTCTGGACCTACAGTTCTCATGACTTCCACCAAGGCAGAAAAGTTACCTGCTGAAACCTGACTGACAGATGTGAGACTTGTCATCTTTCAAGATGGGTGCAACAATGGGATCCTTAGGGCAGATGATCTGATAGAGGTTTCCTTCTCCAGTGCAAGGCAATGAAATTATCGCTTAATTCACTTGCTCCTAAGTGCCTGATGGTTGATCCAAGAAAAAGTGCACTGCTCCAAAATGAATGTCAAGCTAACTTCAGTTAGATTAACTGAGAAATAAATAGAAGCATTCCTCTTGATGGAACATAAAACTTGAAAAGTGGCTTCTTAATTGGCTTCCAAAATGCCAGTTCAAAAGATCTAGTTCAAAGGACTGAATTCAAAAGATGAAATGGCCAGGATATTGAAAAAGACTGCCTCTTTCAATGCAGGAAAATAACAGTCCCCTGCTTGTTTACATCCACAGAAGTCATTCAGGAACTCAATCACCCAGATACAGATGATTCTGAGGGGAAGGGAGATGTCATTTGCTATTCAATATAAACTGCTGCATTTGGGGTTGGCTTGGGAGGATAGTTGATTTGTCTGCTGGGCTCTTTTTAGTCATTCTGTTTGTTTTTGTTTTCTTCTGGTTCGGTAAATATTTTTACTTTATTGCAATCTTCTTGGTTTTTGTATGTTCGCATTCTTTCCTTTGTTAGCTTCCTCAGATGTTACTTTGAGGAGAAAAAGCTCTTTTAATTGGATGTATTTTTTTAAAAAAAAATAGTTTCTGAAAACAGGTGTTTGAAAGTAAGTTAATTATATTTTTTCCAGAAATGTCACCAATCATTTATCTTCAGTAAGAATTATGTAAGAGAGGCAGTTAAGCTTAACTGTTCATTGCTTCACTGCTTTTCTTTCCTCACAAACAGAAATATATCAGCCCATGTAACTTTGGGGAGTAGAAGGAAGACATGCACTTACAAAAGAGATACTTTCTAGAACAGGGTTATCAAACTGCCGGCCCACGGGCTGGATGCGTCATGCCGATACCACGGCCACCCCAGTTCCAGCAATGGGGAAAAAGTCACATTGTGACATGTCACGTGATGTTGCGAGTTTGGCACCCCTTTTCTAGAACATTTCTAAAGAGTGCGCAACTATTGATGTATGTTTTGATATCATGTAAAATTCAGCTATATAGACCAGGGCTTATAATATTCAGATAGAAAATGAGGCATTGTCAGCCCCACAAGGTAGACCAACTTAGAAATTAATGCCATATAGGTCTAAAACTACTTTTATTGGAATACCTCTAGTAACAGAATTGTGTATGTCTTGAATGTGCTTCCCCCCCTCCCCTTGAACCAGAAAAGGACTTTTCTGAAATATCTTCTTAGTTTTATGGAATGGGGTCAAGCCCTATTTTTCTGATCTTTATTTATAAGATTTATATTTACCTTGGTAGTGGATCTTTCTCCTTTTCCTTGGTAGCAGATTCTCCTCCTTTCCCACGGGGAGGAGGCATGTCCCACATGTTTATACTTAATTTAAGGGAGAATATTACAAACAATAGTAAATTATTAATAAGGGAGAGACAGCCACAGAGGCACTCAACCAAGTTGTACCCATGCGGCCCTTGACCCGGCGCAGATCCCAATGGGCTCCATGGTTCTCCATGGAGCTCCGGGAGATGAAGCGTCGGAGACGGGGCCTAGAGAGCTGTTGGAGATCCACCCGATGTGAATCCGACTGGTTACGACTAAGGTCGTTTACGAGAACTTATCTCGTGGCGATGAGGGTGGCGAGGTCTAACCACTTCGCCACTCTCATCGCGTCCGCAGAAAATCGCCCGGCCGCCCTGTTTAGGGTAACTCACTCTCTCCTTAATTGGGAGGTGAGGGAGGACCCCTTGCAGGGTCGAGCCGAGGAGTTTAGTCGATTTCTGTCGGACAAAATTGCTCAGATCCGGACCGGTCTGAACTCCGACTGGGCAGAGTCTGACGATGAGGATACGGGCAGCCTTGTCGATTTAATCTGGGAAGAGTTCGACCCTGTGACTCCTGAAGAAGTGGACAAGATCATGGGGAAGCTGAGCTCCACCACGTGTTTGTTGGACCCGTGTCCCTCCTGGCTGACTTATGCGGCTCGGGATGGGACACGAGGCTGGCTCCAGGCAGTGATTACTGTTTCTTTGAGCGAGGGTAGCTTTCCCGCCGCCTTGAAGGAGGCGGTGGTGAGACCCCTCCTCAAGAAGCCTGCCTTGGACCCAGCAATATTAAACAACTTTTGTCCGGTCTCCAACCTTCGCTTTCTGGTGAAGGTTGTTGAGAGCGTGGTGGCGCAACAGCTCCCTTTGTTCTTGGATGAAGCTGATTATCTAGACCCGTACCAATCAGGTTTCAGGCCCGGGTACAGCACGGAGACGGCATTGGTCGCGCTGGTGAATGATCTCTGGCGGGCTCGGGACAGGGGTTGCTCCTCTGTCCTAGTCCTTTTAGACCTCTCAGCGGCTTTTAATACCATCGACCATGGTATCCTGCTGCGACGTCTCAGGGGTTTAGGAGTGGGAGGCACAGTTCTCCAGTGGTTCTCCTCCTACCTTCTGGGGCGTTCACAGTCGGTGTTGGCAGGAGGGCAGAGATCGACCTTGAGACCTCTCATTTGTAGAGTTCCTCAGGGATCGGTTCTCTCGCCTCTCCTGTTCAACATCTATATGAAGCCGCTGGGTGAGATCATTCGTGGTTTTGGAGTTGGTATCATCAATATGCTGATGATACCCAGCTTTTTATTTCGACCCCAAACCACCCCAGTGATGCCCTCGACGTGATGTCCCGCTACCTGGAGGCGGTCCGGGTCTGGATGGGGAGGAACAGGCTTCGACTCAACCCTGACAAGACTGAGTGGCTATTTGTGCCGGCATCCCGGGAAATTCCGATTATTCCATCTTTAGCGATGGGGGGTGAGCTATTACCCCCCATAGATAGGGCTCGCAACTTGGGGGTCCTTCTAGATTCACAGCTCTCTTTGGACGAGCATATTGGAGCTGTGACTAGGGGGGCCTTTGCCCAGGTTCGCCTGGTGCGCCAGTTGCGGCCCTATCTAGACCAGGATGCCTTGCGTACAGTCACTCATGCGCTTGTGACTTCTCGTCTAGACTACTGTAATGCTCTCTACATGGGGCTGCCCTTGAGGTCCACCCGGAGACTTCAACTGGTTCAGAATGCAGCCGCGCGAGTTGTCTTGGGGGTTTCCTGATACTCCCATGTTACACCTTTGCTCCGCGAGCTGCATTGGCTACCGGTTGCTCTCCGGGTGAGGTTCAAGGTGTTAGTGATGACTTACAAAGCCCTTCATGGCATGGGTCCGGATTACCTACGGCAACACCTGCGGCCAGCATCAACTTCCCTCCGTCCAGTGCGCTCCCACAGAGAGGGCCTCCTCAGGGTGCCGCCGATCAAAGAATGCCGATTGGTGGCCCCCAGGGGGAGAGCGTTCTCTGTGGGCGCGCCAGACCTTTGGAACCGCTTACCGGTCGAGCTCCGGATGGCCCCCGACCTTCGCTCCTTCCGGCACGATCTCAAAACTTTCTTTTTCGAACAAGCTGGCCTGGTCTGATGGGATGGGGTTGGGTTTTTATAAGTAGTTTTAATTTTAATATGTATTAATTTTACGGGCATAATGGTTTAATTACTTTTTAATTTTTGTATTCTGTTTTTTATTATGTATTGCCCTGTTCACCGCCCTGAGTCCTTCGGGAGAAGGGCGGTATACAAATTAAATTATTAAATTAAATTAAATTAAATTAAATTTATAATATTCAGATCCACTAGAAAGTAATTCTTGAGCAACTGTACCTTATGATCATCATGGTTCATATCATGCTTATCCAAGATAAAAGTTGTAATGTATTGGGTTTACTAAAGAGTATTATGTGGGGTTAATTGTAATGTATTGGGTTTTGTCTTACTAAAGAGTATCATGTGGGGTTAATTGCTGGAAGGTTATTTAAACAGGGAAGCTGGCTAATGGCTCCCAGCTTCTCAGACAACCCGTCTCCAGCACCGCCATTGACTGCTTCTAGGATGGCAATACTGTAGGTTGCTTTAAACCTATTGGCTGCCACCTAGAGGCCAGGGCATAAATAGCTGCATTTGCAGCCCTGTTTCTCAGTTCAGTTCCTATAAGCAAATAAAGGATGATTCTTGCTGAACTCACTCGTCTTGTCTCATCAATCAAGCAAAGAACCCAGTATATAACAAAAGTATCCATACTTTATTGTTTAAACTACTTGAACTCGCATGATACACATATATTCTGGTCTATATGCCACAATTCTAGAGACTAACCAACACACTAATTGGAAGTAAAAGGCAGTCCTTTTCTGACATAGCGTCTGAACTCTGGAACACTCCAGAGTTCAAGTGCTATGTCAGAAAAGTCCTGCCTTTTAGTCTGGTCCTGACCCTGCTGGTTTTTTGCAAAGCATTCAAAACCTGGATGTGCTCCTGAGCATGGTAACTGGGATGTTAGATTTCCCATAAATTGTTCATTGTCCTGTGGTTTGCCTTGGGTTTATCTTTAGCATCCATGGAAGGTTCTTTATGTTCTATACTCTTTTTTTATTGGTTTTAATGTGTTGTGAGCTAAGTTGCATCTGGACAGCCATAAACATTGATTAAATAAATGAGTAAACAAATAAGATTAAGTCAAAACTAGCACATTATAGATTGGCATGTTGAATGAACCAGATTTATCAAGTAAGGAAATATTCTGATTGGTTCACATCTTGTGGAATTTTTTTGGCCGTGGAAATAATCCTTCTAATATGCTCCTAAACCCAGGAGTATAATCCAAATTATAGAGTCATTGTTCTGAGATGAGTGGCCTATGAATTAGTTAAATGAATAAATAAATATTTACTGTTTTGAGTAGCCCTGGGCTTATTCTTGCAGGAAAGCAAAGTTCCTGTTTAAGGAACTTTGGGAACTTTTTAGGCAAACTAGTACTTGAGAGAATTTTCAGTACTTTTACCAAGACAATTGCAACAGTTTACAAGCATAACAGTTTGCTAGATTGTTTTTTTTTTAATTTGTCAAAATTGTCTTTTATTCTATCAGTATCAACCAATATTCAGGACTTTCATCAGTAATGGAAATTATTACTTTTTATTGTTTTGTTTCATTATTCACAATAATTACTGGCTGCTATTCTGTCAAGATCTGGACAATCAAGCTACTTTATGATCAACTGAGTTTTAGGCTACAGCCAAGTACACACTTTCTGAGAATTGATTTCCACCAGAGTCAGGGTTTTTTTCTGTGCAGAAATGCATGCAATTTAGTTAATACTAAAACTCATGTCTTTCTGTCTGCTTGTTACCTTCAATTAGGTGAAATGGTGCATCAGAGGACAACATATTTTTAGCCAAATTACCTCAAATGGGCTAACTTACAGAATGCATTCAAAATCCATGACCCATTGTTCCTGTGGGATTGAAATTTTGAAAAGTTACAGTTGTTTCAAGACTACTTTGGTCAGTTATGGTCACACGATTATAATTTCCAACACTCCCTCCAGCTTCCCATAAATCAGTGGTGAAGCCAGCAAAAGCCTAAACTCAGTTGCAGCTTCCATTGCTTCCTGCTAGCTTCCCTCAAGGAAAGGGGAGGGGGGCAAAGGATGTGGCAAGGGTTGGGAAAGGTGCAGAATGGTGCAACACAGGTCACGAGATGCACAAGGATGCAGCACAGGTGAGGGAGAGTTCACAAGGATACAGTGTGGGTCAGGGAGGGGGAACAAGGATGTGTAATTGGCTGGCACAATATGAGTACAGAGGGATGGGAGAGGATGCAAATTTCCCACTGATTTTCTCTCTGCAAGCTTCCCACAAGCAAAGTCAGTGCGGAAACCAGCAGGAAGTTGCAAGTCCAAAGCCAGCACTCAGGAAAGTGGCTGCTGCTGCCAAGCGAAGGAAGGGAGAAAAGGTATGTGTGTGGCAAGAGGTGGTGAGGCTGCAAGCAGGCGTGGGAGAGGTGCAAGCAAGTCATGGAGGGTGTGCAGGGCAGTGCAAGAGGCACAACACAAGTCAGGGAGGATGCATGGCAGTGCAATGCAGGGTTCATGGGGATGTGCTTGCATGGCAAACTTGCATGGCAAGACTACCCAGGGACAGAGGGAGGATGCCCAATATTGATACAACTGAAATGATGAGCTGAGACGCAACAGGTTGTGTAGGCCAACCTTTTCAATAGAATGATGGAAGATTCTATTCTCTGAACAGCAAAATCTGAACAATTGGAGAGTGGCAGAGAAGGCAATATCATTGTCTTTTGTCTCCAAAAGAAGTCGTCTGTTAGGGGACAACTTATTTTAGGACTAATAAATCATCCTTTTGGTAGTTGTCATTTGCTCCCACAGTGACTATAGTAACTGGCAAATGGATGACAACAGTATGAATGGCAGGCAGGATAAATGTTTATACAGTTGTCTGGGTTCTGTAATTGGTTAGCTGAAGAAAGTACTGGGAGGGATTGTGGCAGTTAAAGATCGACTAAGATGAGTACAAATATGGGTCACCTTCAAACTTTCTTTGTGGTTTTGGGATCTTCAAAACTTTGTGGATTTAAGGGTAATTATAGTAATGTTAGTGTAAAAATTCTCCAAAAATCGCATTTGCAGTAAAAAAAAAGGAAAAAAAATATTTTGCACTAGTTTGAAGGTTATGCATATGAGAGAAGCTCAACCAGCTTGTACAACATGGAATATATTGAAAAAATATTTCTTAAATGCTGATAGAATTTCTGTTTCCATTTTGGCTCATTTAAAATCTAATATATACTAATCTCTGTCTCCGTCTCTGTCTCTGTCTCTCTATCTCTGTCTGTCTCTGTCTATATCTCTATCTATTTATATCTCTATATCTCTATCCCTCTATCTCTGTATCTATATCTATCTATCTATCTATATCTATATCTATAATGCTACCTACATACTAAGATATTACAACAATCTGCTTACTTCCCTTCTGTTTTAGCCTGCTTTTTTTCTAGAAAATGAAATAAAATATTTTTAGAACAACAACATAGTATAACAAACATAGATGTTTTACCTTTCTGTTAGATACTGTACTATTTATCTATCGTTATGCAAATAATGGAGCAGAACATATTTGTTCATATTTGATAACTGTGGCAGTGAAGCCTGGAGAAGTAGAGGGAAAAACAAACTTCTAAGCAATGTTCAATCATCAGTCAGCATAAGCATTACTTGAAAGAAATGATCCCTGTGGATGCAGAACTGTATGTAAAACTCTTTGATATTTATATAAAATCAACTCATAAATATGTACTTCTTATTTAGAAATACACTGTCCATTAGTAGCAGAATGTTTACTAAGTTTGACATTTTAAGAGTTTAAGTAATAGTGACATTACTATTTATTTACACTTTTTTTAATTTACACTTATCTGGACATGTAACTATTTTATGAACTTAATAAGTCTGCATCACACATAGAGAATAGCAGGCTAGTAACATACCCATGTGAGGAATTGAATGAATGGTAGTATATAACAGAGGTCCCCAACCTTTTGGGTACCAGGGACCAGTTCTGTGGAGTGAGGTTTTCCACGGACCAGAGGGGGCATGGTTTTGTGTGCTGCCTGCATTTCGCGGATGGGGCTTTGCTTGTTTGTGCCGACCAGTTGCTGGCATGCCGCTGCCCGGTACTGGTTCATGGACCGGGGACTGGGGACCCCTGGTGTATAATATTGCAGTGTGAGGCAGGTAGTGCCAATCTTTCAAAAGAGATGGTTTGGAATGTGTAAGGTAGCAAAACCTCACCTCTGAATCAGCGGACAGACTGACTCGCAAAGCTTATTTGTAAGTCATCATCAGCTTCCTCCATGTGTATATGTAGGCACAGCCACTCCATAGGTTTTGTTGCTTATGTTTATCATTTCAAGGCAGGAGAACTGGAGACAATCCCAAATTGCCTTTTAACTGTGTCTGGGATAGACTGGGTTTTGAGTGCTGTTCCCACGCTGATGTCCCATCCTGTTAAATCTCTTAAAAATAGTCAAATCTGTTTTTTCAGCTTCTCACACAAGCAGAAATGAAGACAGTAAATTTCTGAAGCTAAGTTCTCCTAGGTTTCAAATTATGAAATGACTATTGGATGATGGCATGTCACACTTCATGAAACATATTATTATTAACATTTTAAAATAATTTGACTATTACAAATGGCACTTTTTAAAAAGCTCCTGTTGCAAAGATCTCATTTGTCCATTTATTGTATTAGCCATTCCTAATACGACCCCATAACAGAACTAAAATGACAATTCACTAAACTCTTGGGACCATATGAATAAACAACATTCTTTATTCTGCATATGTACTCTTTTCTGAATTATCATATTAAAGGGAACAGATAGAGAACTGTAGAAAACAATCAATAGAGAAAATTAATTCATCACCACAAGGATGATTTATTAGTACTGAAATGAGTTGTCCCCTAATGGCAGGAGTCCCCAACCTTGGTCCATGGACTGGCATTGGGCCGCAGCATGCCAGAATCCAGGTCACACAAACAAGTAAAGCCCCATCTGAGGGACACAGGCAGCACACAAAACCACACACCCCTCCAGTCTGCGGAAAAACCTCTTTCCATGGAACCAGTCCCTGGTGCTCAAACATTTGGGGGCTGCTGCCCTAACAGAGGGCTTTTCTGCAAACGAAGGGCACCGACAGTGCCTTCTCTGCCATTCTCCAATCCTTTAGTTTTTGCTATGAAAAGGAAAAATTGGGGTTTTGGTATATGTGAGTTCTGCTTAATCTTTGGCTTATTTGTTCTCCGTAGAAACTAGAGAGACATTGCTGGCAGATGATGGCAAATAACACAGCAGATTCTCACGAGGAATAAGAAATAACACAACTAACATGGGAACCAAACCCTGAGACAAACACAGATGTCTACTTTGCCCCCACAAAGTGTGCTCTGCAGGCATTGATGTGCATAGGTTTTAAACATATTTTTGTAAGGTTAAAAACTAGAAAGCATATTTCTCACGGCCTTCAAAAATATGGAGATTTAAGCTCAGCTGGCAACACCAGTTTCTGCTTGGTTAATTCCACTGGAATGATGGATTCCAGCAAGGCTTTTTTTTTTCCTCTTGAGGCTGATGGCAACCCTGTCCAAGTCTCTCAGCTGAAAGGAAACAGAAAGCCAGAAGCAGCAGCTCAGCTCAAGCAGTGTCCTTTGAAGCCAGATTTAAGAGCAGCAGGAAGCATCCTGTCTGAACTCCTTTGGAGCTGATAGGCTCCAAGCATCATGCTGTGTGCTCTACAGTTTTCTTCCATTTCTGTGGGACAAAGATGCAGCTACGGGATGGCTGTGAAGGACCAGTAGAACAGTAGGCTGGTTGCAAATCTTGATGTAATAGGGGCAAACCTGTATGGTCCTTTCTAGATATCTGCTTCAAGTTTCTGTGTTTTGTTTTGTTTTGTTTTTTGTCCTTTTTGAAGTAGGCCATCACTGCTAGTCTGTTTTCCCTCTCTGTCCCAGAGTGTGGCCATATTACAGGGAGAAACTGGGAAACTGACTCTCGCTCATTCCGCCGGGACCTGAAGACCTGGCTCTTTGAGCTCTCTGGCCTGGACTGAGAATATTAATTGGGATTTTAATTGTATTTTAACTGGGGTTTTATTTCAAGGTCAATATAATCTTTTTAATTGATTTTAAGTTTTGTAATTTGTTGTATCGTTTTTAAAAACCTCGTGAACCGCCCTGAGTCCTACGGGAGAAGGGAGGTATATAAATCGAATGAATAAATAAATAAATAAATAAATAAATAAATAAATAAATTGCCACAATGTGGTGAGTTGGAGTTGTTAAAAAATAGGAGGTTATTGGACTCAGAAAGTCATAATCTGAGATTTGGGTGGCATAGATATCTATGGTGTGACAGAGGTAAGGTGAATGTGGATTTTAAATATCATTATGTCAGACAGGCTATTCATAGAGTATGGAATAAATATAAATTTAGGTTTTGCCTGACAATACCTTTGCGGCTTTCAGTTAAAAAACATTTTTTTAGATGAGAAATGATAAGTAAACATAAATGGTTTACTGGAATTTTCTCAAGGGAAAAAGTACAATTTAGCAAAAAATTAACAATAGAAGATTTTCTTATATACAATTGTCAGACAGATTTAAAGTGGATAAAAGATTTTATGGTTTTGAACAACGCAAGGCTGAATTTGAAACAGAATTATGTACTGATGATGAAGAACAAGTGAATGTTAAAATGGGCTAAAGCTTTGGATCAATGGGAAAATAAGTGTCTGAAAGGCTTGAAATTTTATTTGTTCTAGTTTAAAAAGAATTTTTATAAAATGACGTTATCACTGGAATTTGTCACCAGGGAAATTGCCTAGAATGTATAAAAGTACTTGGAATATTTGCTGGAAAAGTGAGCAAAATGAAGGGACACTTTAGCACAACAAAGAAAGAGGGGGTCAATTTATTTTCCAAAGCACCAGAAGGCCAGACAAGAAACAACAGATAGAAACTAATCAAGGAGAGAAACAACCTAGAATTAAGGAGAAACTTTCTAAAAATGAGAACAATTAACCAGTGGAACAGCTTGCCTTCAGAAGTTGTAAGTGCTTCTTCATCACTGGACGTTTTTAAGAAAAGTCTGGACAAACCCCCCCCCCCGTTTGTTTAACCAATAAAGTTAAAAAAATGAACTATGAAGGAAACTGGATGAACCTAATTAGAAAAATGAATATGAATACAATAAACTTCTAATTCCCAGTGCATGAGCTCAGTTTTCATTAAGTGCTAATTGTTACTGTTACTATATTGGCACTAATTATTCCATTGAGGGGGAAAGGAACTTCTCTGTGTTTTATTCTCATTAATTTTCCCTTTCTTTTCTACTTTGTCTAGAAAAAGATTATCAGTGCAACCCAAAAGCAACAGTAAAACAAATTCTGAAATCCCAATCCACCTGCCAATGAAGCAGTACATTTGTAGGTTGTGCAAGATTTTGCTAAACAAAAGCATCAGTATATATTAAAAATCATGACAATGCTCCACCATAGGCAGACCAGGCCTCAAATCTGAGCTACAACAGCATGCAGACAGGTATTTGCATATTATACACACACAAGTGCTGCCATTCTGCAATATGAAATGACTGAACTTAAAATCACATATCACATACTCACAAATAGCTGGGTGTATGTGTTACCAAAATATTGCAAGACAATTGGACTAACCCCATGTTAAGCACGGACCTCTAATTCAACACTTGTAATTTCAAATAACTACTAATTGTTTAAAATTTGAAATTTATGAGCAAGAGAGCCAGTTTGGTCTAGTGTTTAAGGCACCAGGGTAGAAATCAGGAAACTGTGAGTTCTTGCACCATCATAGGCATGAAGGCTGCCTCGATGACTTTGGGCCAGTCACTGTCTCTTAGCCCATGATGTCAGATTCAGATGGCAAGCCAATAGGCCAAAAAAAGTGAACCTTGCACTTACAGGAAAAAAACCTAGGGAGGAAAAAAAAGAAGAAAAGATATCCCATGTTTACCATGAGTCTCATGCAAACGCTGTGCACAAAATATCCTTTAATGTTCTTATTCTATTTGTGAGCAGGGACATACTCACCTGTTTTTCCCAGGTGGAACTTATGGCAAGCTTCCTTATTATTTTTTTTTTTACAATTTCTAGCATCAGCAGCTGACTTAGAGCGTAGGTACAATGCTGCATCTTTCACAATATCAGATCACCTTTCTCATTCCATTAAAAATGGAATTGTATGTATTTGCCTATGTGTGTTGCTTGTGATGATAATGGAATAGAAATCACAAAAGATGGTGGAGGATATATGAAGAAACAAATGGCAAAATAAATTTCTTTTTTTAGAGTGATAAACACATGAGATAAAGGTTTATAAGAATTTTTAGCTCAGCTTAACCTAAAATATTTGCCCCTAAAGCAGGATAAGGCAGATGATAAAACATATAAGGAATGGTTGCTGGAATTGGGTATGTCTAGTTTAATGAAGAGAAGGATGAGGGGTGACATGATAGCAGTATTTGAGGAGCTGCCACAAAGAAGAGGGAGTCAAGCTATTCTCCAAAGCACCTGAAGGCAGGACAAGAAGCAACAGATGGAAACTAATCAAGGAGAGAAGCAACCTAGAACTAAGGAGAAACTTCCTGACAGAACAATTAACCAGTGGAACAACCTGCCTCCAGAAGCTGTGAATGCTCCAACACTGGAATTTTTAAAGAAGAGACTGGACGGCCATTTGTCTGAAATGGTATAGAGTTTCTTGCCTGAGCAGTGGGTTGGACTAGATGACCTCCACGGTACCTTCCAACTTTTATTGTTGTTGTTGTTGTTATATATTATCTGATGTGATAACAGATTATTATTATTATTATTATTATTATTATTATTATTATTATTATTATTATTATTATTATTATTATTATTATTATTATTCTCCAACCTAGAACTAAGGAGAAACTTCCTGACAGTTAGAACAATTAACCAGTGGAACAACCTGCCTCCAGAGGTGGTGAATGCTCCAACACTGGAAGTTTTTAAGAAGAGACTGGACAGCCATTTGCCTGAAATGGTATAGGGTTTCCTGCCTGAGCAGGGGGTTGGACTAGATGACCTCCAAGGTCCCTTCCAACTTTATATTATTATTATTATTATTATTATTATTATTATTATTATTATTATTATTATTATTATTATTATTATTATTATTATTATATTATCTGATCTGATAACAAACAGGCAACCATTCTAGTAAGATCTCACCGTGAGCTAAACAGGTCTCCTTTCTGGTTGTGTTTGGGGCTCTGGTAGTCAGAGAGCACATATGGATGTGGTGTTGATATGAGAAAACATGGGCAACTCCTTCATTTGCTAATCCTTTAGCCATTTGCCACAATTCTCTGCCTGGTCTATGTTTTACCTTCTCCAGGCATCTAGAGAACTTCCTTCTTTATGTAGGAAGTTCTGCCTTTATGCTCTGTCTTCCAGCCAATTTTCATTCCATCCACCACTGGCTGCATTGCAAACATTTATTCATGTACAACAGCAATTACAAAAGCCATCTTTAATTATTACTACTGTATCAAAAAAATAAAAAGACTGAAAATATTTACTTTCATCCTGAATGTGTCTCCATACACAGTTGATGGGAAGCTAGCAACGATATGCTGGCTTGAAAAGTATCTCTAGATTAGATATTTTAGCTTGCCTAGAAGATTGTGAGCATTCTTGGGGTAAAAATCTTCCTTCCTTCCTTCCTTCCTTCCTTCCTTCCTTCCTTCCTTCCTTCCTTCCTTTCTTTCTTTCTTCCTTCCTTCCTTCCTTCCTTCCTCCTTCCTTCCTCCCTCCCTCCCTTCCTCCCTCCCTCCCTCCCTTCCTTCCTTCCTTCCTTCCTTCCTTCCTTCCTTCCTTCCTTCCTTCCTTCCTCCTTCTTTTATGCATAAGTATTTAACTTACTGGTCAAAATACACTAAACTGACTTGTATTGTTACATTATGAAGAAATCCTCTATGTGAAAGGGTTATGACTACAACTGATCGAGCCTGCACATTCTTTACCATTAAAAAAAAGAAACTTTATATGGCAGTACTTTTGACCAAAGATTTTCAGACTGATTGAAAGAAAAATAGATACTGTTTCTATTTTTATACCATGTTCTGCTTACCTAGTAGTTTGAAAGCATGTAAATGTGAGTAGACAAATAGGTACCACTTTGGTGGGAGGGTAACAGCATTCCATGTGCCTCAGCATATAGTCATGCTGGCCCGAGGACCATGGAAAATGTCTTTAGACAATGCCAGCTCCCTCAGCTAAGAAATGGAGATGAGCACTGCCCCCTCGTGTCAGACATGACTGGACAGAGGAAAGTTTTACCTTTAGATATTGTATGTTGTGTGTTTGCAGAACTAAAAGAACAGAGAAAAATGTAATGATTTTGAATCTTGCAGAATCGATGAATATGTGCAGGAAAGTGAAAAGTTTTAAATGGCTAAAATTTATATCAGAAAGTGTGAATTAATTTCATCTCCATTATTGTAAGTACATTGGAAAGCAGCAATCTATATGTTGATGATAGTTGCATATTATACTCCAGTGTGTGGTGATAACGAAGAAGCAATCGTTTAGGGAAAAATTGTGCTCCACTCTGTATGAAAGCAATCTGGTGAAAACATTATTCTTAAGTAAATGGGTAGGAATGAGATGAGAAAACACCAAGAAAATGATTGGGTCCCTTAGAGACTCCAAAATGAATGGACATATTAACTGGTGAGTATCGGTTTAGAAAAAGGTTTGTTTGTTTTAAATATGCAGTTTAAGTCTATTTATAAGTTCATACATGTGGCAAAAGAAAGAATGAATCTTGGTCTTTTATTCACATGTTTCACAATAATCTTAAAAACAAAATGAAAACAACATTCAACTTATTAATATAAGAATCCTAAGGAACAAACAACGTAAGTTGTTAAATGAGCAGCACACAACATTGGATAAGAGTTAATCTGCAGAAATTAAGAGTTACTGGAAGTCCAACATCTGGGGCTTAACCCTTCTCTTTCTGGTTAATCCTGACCATATCTTCCTTCCCCCATCACATTATTAGGAATAGAGAAAATTCCTCATCTCCTCCAGTGCCTAGAGTCATAGAAAGCTTTTTTTTTTTAAAGAGTGATTGAAAACACACACACAGATATACACACACTGCCTTGCTTGGCTTTTAGGTTGTGAGCTAGCAATGTGCATTATGCAATGAGACTAAAATGTCATTCTCTGTCATCTTCCAATCTAGACCACCACTGCAATATGGGAATAAGTCTGGCCTACTAATAATATGATACTGTAGTATATGTTGAAGCCTTCAAACATACTACTGAATTAAAAACTAAATCTTACTACAAGGAATAGAACGCCACTTTAAAAATTGTGAGTTTGATGGCTTGGAATGAGAAACAAATTCCCTTTTTCTAACCAAAATACACGTTGGTATGTCAGTGGAATAGCCCAAAGGATACAAAATGGTAATATTTGAAATATTAAATTTCCAGCAACATGCAAAGGCTTCTACAACAAAGGAACATATTAAGTGAGACTAGGGGTCTTCAAATGTGGCCCTTTTATGACTTGTGGACTTCAACTCCCAGAATTCCTCAGCCAGCATGCCTGGGTGAGGAATTCTGTGAGTTGAAGTCCACAAGTCATAAAAGGGCCATGTTTGAAGAACCCTGAGTGAGACTGATAATGCCTAACTAATTTCAGAGCAACTGAATCTAATAAGAGCTTGAAAAATATGCATGCTATTCTGGGATGAAAAAAATCATTCACCCTCACATCTAATTAGGATTTGGCTGAAATTCTACCATTAGGTTTTGGTGGGTCTTGTGAAAACTGTTTTGTATTTATGTTGCTTTTAGCATTGCTATTACATATTCACATGTAAAGATGATTCTTGCAATGCTTTGAACAGGTGTAAGCTCATTACTTACATTGTGTCCATTAAATTAATGATGTCATGCTTTATTTTAATCCAAGCAGGACATCTATGTCACGAACTAAATAAAAACTGTGAATTGTTTTCCTACTACGTAGGCTATTCTGAATATCCAAGTCATCTCCCTGCTTCTATTGAGGAACAAAACCATGACCTTGGACAAATTATTTTACTTCTTTGCACACTGGTTTGAGTTCTAAAATGAGAATAATGGAATATTACCTCATAATTGCTTAGTAAAGTACTCCAAATGGATGAAAATCAATATATAAGGGCACTTTACTCTTCTTTATAGCTTAGAACTATCTTCAGATGATTATATGCATTTTTTTCAGGCTAAATTCTTCAGAGGATTTTGGTTGCTTGAAAAATGTAGTGAAAAGAACCCACTGGATGCAAAACCAGCAGATGGGCTGTATTTATAGATTTGGCATAAGCCCATACTTAGTACTGCTACCTTGAAAAGGGAGTTTTGTGTTTCTGAGACCAATAGCATCTAGAAGGTGTGTGTGTGTGTGTGTGTGTGTGTGTGTGTGTGTGAACATCTGTAAGATAGCAGATTTTGTTGATGATAAAAGCCCCACATGGATGATAGGCACATATGACATGTATGAAAGAAGCACTGATTTGATCATGATGCTGCACCTGTCATCTTGTATATTCGTGTTGATCCTTCTGGATGCCCTTGTACAGGATTGTTTCAGAATGGTCACAGGAAAATACACAGTCAATATGAAAGTGAAGTTTCGTTCTCCAAGCTTGTGGGTCAGTTTCCGAACGTTTTGTTACCAGCCTAGGTAACATCTTTAGTAGCGTTTATGGGATGTCAGTGTCAGTGCTCTTTTGTTTATAAAGGGCTTCAGGTGTGGGTGTGTCAAGTTAGGGTCATGTGATGGGTCAGGTGTGAGTCATCAATGAGAGGCTAGTGATTGGTCTTGTGATGGGGAGATTACATTAGGTCAGGGTCATTGCAAGGTGAACTGCTTGGGGGGAAAGAGGGGGCTTGTGTGGGTTTGTTGTGGGTTGGTGCTGTTTCCTGTTGGCTGTATGATTGATTTGGATTCTGAGGTGTTGTACACAATGTCATGGTTCTGACAGATGAAACTCTTCAAAGAATTTCGAGGCATTGTTTACCTTAAAGAATCTTTATTCGAGAAGCATAACATCGGCATGTACATAGTTGAAGCCAAAATCTGAATTCTCCACCCCTGAGCACATAGTATCAAAGCACAATTCCCTCCTTTAATTCACAGTCATAAATCACATTCTCCAATTAGTTTGAAATGCAGGCTATCCCTCCAGTCCTCCAGTCTGCCAATTGTTATCATCTCTTATTTCAATAATCTTGGTTCACACACTAGTTACAGTATTGTTATGTCTAACTAAACTCCCATGCACATTCCTCCCCCCTCCCCCAGTATCATCTAATTCTAACTCTAATTCTAAGAGTAAAACACAAGAAGGAAAATGGTTGGAACTCCATATGTTGTCAAAGCAAAAACATCCGATGTTAGCAGTGTTGACACACAGTTTACAGGTCAAACTCGAAAAATTAGAATATCATGCAAAAGTTCATTTATTTCAGTAATGCAACTTAAAAGAGGAAACTAATATATGAGATAGACTCATTACATGCAAAGCAAGATAGTTCAAGCCGTGATTTGTCATAATTGTGATGTTTATGGCGTACAGCTCATGAAAACCCCAAATCCACAATCTCAGAAAATTAGAATATTACATGCAATCAATAAAACAAGGAGTGTACATAGAACAATATCGGACCTCTGAAAAGTATAAGCATGCATATGTTTTCAGTACTTGGTTTGGTCCCCTTTTGCAGCAATTACTGCCTCAATGCGGCGTGGCATGGAAGCTATCAGCCTGTGGCACTGCTAAGGTGTTATGGAAGACCAGGATGCTTCAATAGCGGCCTTCAGCTCTTCTGCATTGTTCGGTCTCATGTCTCTCATCTTTCTCTTGGCAATGCCCCATAGATTGTCTATGGGGTTCAGGTCAGGCGAGTTTGCTGGCCAATCAATCACAGTAATCCCACGGTCATTGAACCAGGTTTTGGTGCTTTTGGCAGTGTGGGCAGGTGCCAAGTCCTGCTGGAAAATGAAGTCAGCATCCTCATAAAGCTTGTCTGCGGAAGGAAGCATGAAGTGCTCCAAAATCACCTGGTAGACAGCTGTGTTGACCCTGGACTTAATGAAGCACAGTGGACCAACACCAGCAGATGACATGGCTCCCCAAATCAACACAGACTGTGGAAACTTCACACTGGACTTCAAGCATCTTGCAGTGTGTGCCTCTCCATTCTTCCTCCAGATTCTGGGTCCTTGGTTTCCAAATGAGATGCAAAAGTTGCTCTCATCAGAAAAAAAGACTTAGGACTACTGAGCAACAGACCAGGTCTGTTTTTCTTTAGCCCAGGTAACATGCTTCTGACATTGTTTGTTATTCAGGAGCGGCTTGATAAGAGGAATACAACATTTGAAGCCCATTTCCAGGATCCGTCTCTGTGTGGTGGCTCTTGATGCACTGACTCCAGCCTCAGTCCACTCCTTGTGAAAGTCCCCAACACTTTTGAATGGCCTTTTCCTGACAATCCTCTCCAGGCTGCGGTCATCCCTGCTGCTTGTGCACCTTTTTCTTCCACACTTTTCCCTTCCACATAACTTTCTATTAATGTGCTTTGATACAGCACTTTGGGAACATCCAACTTCTTTTGCGATTACCTTTTGAGGCTTTCCCTCTGTATGGAGGGTGTCAATGATGGTTTTCTGCACAACTGTCAGGTCAGCAGTCTTCCCCATGATTGTGATTTCTACTGAACAAGACTGAGAAACCATTTATAGGCTCAGGAACCCTTTGCAGGTGTTATGGCTTAATTAGCTGATTAGAGTGGGACACTTTGAGCTTAGAATATTGCACCTTTTCACAATATTCTAATTTTCTGAAATTGTGGATTTGGGGTTTTCATGAGCTGTAAGCCATAATCATCACAATTATGACAAATCATGGCTTGAACTATCTTCTTTTGCATGTAATGAGTCTATAGAGCCTTGGTGGAGCAGTGGGCTAATGCCTTCTTAAGTAACACCAGCTGCCTGCAATTATCCTAATTTACATTTTATACGCAGAAACAGTGTCCCCATTAATATTTTAAGCATTACTGGATTTATAAACGTGGAAGAATCTATATGAATCTGTTTCATGCAGAAGTGAAAAAGTGAAAAAGAATACACTGACTTCTGTGTACAGCTATATGTTCTGAATTAACGAATCCTGTGGAATAATGTAGGAGACAATTTGCTTCCACCTTAATTTGCACCACAGTTGTTAATTATTGTATACAGGTGAAACTCGAAAAATCAGAATATCATGCAAAAGTTCATTTATTTCAGTAATACAACTTAAAAGGGGAAACTAATATTTGAGATAGACTCATTACATGCAAAACAAGATAGTTCAAGCAATGATTTGTCATAATTGTGACAAATTGTAACACCTGCAAAGGGTTCCTGAGCCTATAAATGGTCTCTCATTCTGGTTCAGTAGGAATCACAATCATGGGGAAGACTGCTGACCTGACAGTTGTGCAGAAAACCATCATTGACACCCTCCATAAGGAGGGAAAGCCTCAAAAGGTAATCGCAAAAGAAGTTGGATGTTCCCAAAGTGCTGTATCAAAGCACATTTATAGAAAGTTATGTGGAAGGGAAAAGTGTGGAAGAAAAAGGTGCACAAGCAGCAGGGATGACCGCAGCCTGGAGAGGATTGTCAGGAAAAGGCCATTCAAAAGTGTTGGGGACTTTCACAAGGAGTGGACTGAGGCTGGAGTCAGTGCATCAAGAGCCACCACACACAGACGGATCCTGGACATGAGCTTCAAATGTTGTATTCCTCTTGTCAAGCTGCTCCTGAACAACAAACAACATCAGAAGCGTCTTACCTGGGCTAAAGAAAAACAGACCTGGTCTGTTGCTCAGTGGTCCAAAGTTCTCTTTTCTGATGAGAGCAACTTTTGCATCTCATTTGGAAACCAAGGACCCAGAATCTGGAGGAAGAATGGAGAGGCACACACTGCAAGATGCTTGAAGTCCAGTGTGAAGTTTCCACAGTCTGTGTTGATTTGGGGAGCCATGTGATCTGCTGGTGTTGGTCCACTGTGCTTCATTAAGTCCAGGGTCAACACAGCTGTCTACCAGGAGATTTTGGAGCACTTCATGCTTCCTTCCGCAGATGAGCTTTATGGGGATGCTGACTTCATTTTCCAGCAGGACTTGGCACCTGCCCACACTGCCAAAAGCACCAAAACCTGGTTCAGTGACCCTGGGATTACTGTGCTTGGTTGGCCTGCAAACTCGCCTGACCTGAACCCCATAGAGAATCTATGGGGCATTGCCAAGAGAAAGCTGAGAGACATGAGACCGAACAATGCAGAAGAGCTGAAGGCTGCTATTGAAGCATCCTGGTCTTCCATAATACCTCAGCAGTGCCACAGGCTGATAGCTTCCATGCCACGCCACATTGAGGCAGTAATTGCTGCAAAAGGGGACCAAACCAAGTACTGAGTACATATGCATGCTTATACTTTTCAGAGGTCCGATATTGTTCTATGTACACTCCTTGTTTTATTGATTGCATGTAATATTCTAATTTTCTGAGATTGTGGATTTGGGGTTTTCATGAGCTGTACACCATAATCATCACAATTATGACAAATCACGGCTTGAACTATCTTGCTTTGCATGTAATGAGTCTATCTCATATATTAGTTTTCCCTTTTAAGTTGCATTACTGAAATAAATGAACTTTTGCATGATATTCTAATTTTTTGAGTTTCACCTGTAAGTATTGGGAAGTGTTAATAGGTGTGCAGCATCAATCTAGTCTTTTCTTTCATTAAAAGTCCTGCTGCTAAACAGTCTTGATGCAGTGTATCAGCCAATAATATTTTTTTTCTAAAAGCAATGATAAGCATGGGTGCCTTACAATGCTGTTTGATAAATTTAGTTGAAACGAAGTTTGCAGTCCAGGTTCCATGACACCAAGTCAGAATGCTGCTATTTCACAGGAGCCATGACACGAATTTAGCTCTGCTGAGGAGCAGGAACAGGGATCTGGAACCAGAACTGTTACCTTTCAATTCTCTGAATACTGGAGTTTTGTGAAAACATGGAAAGATGCAGACCATTCTTCTGATTTCAGCTCTCCCAACTAAGCTTGGTTTTCCACAAAGTGATTTGTGGGATCATGCACATTTATTTATTTATTTATTTATTTTAATCCCATTTATATCCCGCCCTTCTCCGAAGACTCAGGGCGGCTTACAATCTAAGAAGCACAAATCAATGTGCTTAGCAATTTAAATTTATAACAGTTATTTTGTGCCTTGTTCTGTGGCAATAAATAATATATACCAGGTGTATTAATGATGCAAATTGTAATTCTGTCAGTGAACTATACATATTGTATCAATCAGAAATCATGCACAAGACTGATCTTCAAATAAGCAAAGTTACTCTTAAGTGTTTGGAGAGAGGGTGAATCAGTTTTGACCAGCAGTTTGCCTTGGTTTTGTTTTAAATTAAGCAAATACTAAGCAGATGTAGAAACATCAAGGAGCCATAGTGGTGCAGTGGTTAGAATGCAGTATTACAGGCTAACTTTGCCTTCCACTTCCAGGAGTTCGATTCTGACCAGCTCAAGGTTGACTCGGCCTTCCATCCTTCCAAGGTTGGTAAAATGAGGACACAGATTGTTGGGGCCTATATGCTGCCTCTGTAAACTGCTTTGAGACTGCTTTGTTGGGGGCTATATGCTTCCTCTGTAAACTGCTGTAAGGCACTATTAAATGGTATACAAGTCTAAGTGCTATTGCTAGTGCTAATTGTGGGTTATACTATAAAATCTTGCAATGAGTAGAGAGATCAAAATAGCAGGTACTGGGTAGTGGTCATTTCTTCTTTCCTGTTGACTGTTTTACTGAACATGAAATCAGTAGCTACTGTCACCATTTTTGACACAAAATCTCTCTTCTTTCATGTTAAGGACAAGCAAGCAACTGTTATTCCTGCAGCCATCATCCCTAAGAAAAGATAGACATTACCTGGTTTCAGGTCAGACCATCTAGGTCAGGGGTGTCAAACTGCCAGCCCATGGGCTGGATGCATCATGGCAAAACCACGCCCACCCCATTGCGGCAATGGAAAAAAAGTTGCAATACATCGTGACACATCACGCGACGTGTCAAGTTTGACACCCCTGACCTAGGTCAATATTACTTGCTTTGAATGGCAATGGGAAGTTTCAGGAATGTCCACATTGGATTTGTTTCAGAGGCTTCCATCTCAGTTCACCAATCTATTCCAAACAGATAAATCAAGTACATTTGTTTATTTATTCAATTTGCATATTATATAATTAATTAACATACCTCACCAAGAAACAATTGGAAGGCCCAATAGCACTTTCATTTGGAATGGATGAATATATATACAGAAAACTCCACTTTACTATCTCACATCCAACCTGCCACTATGGTGATTTGGAAGAAAACTTTATTATTACTATTATTATTATTATTATTATTATTATTATTATTATTATTATTATTATTATTATTATTATTATTATTATTCCAAGTGTATATCTAACAGCACCAGTTTGATGCAGAGGGTAAGGCACCAAGCTTCAGCCTGGCAGTTCTAGATTCACCTTAGACATAAAGCTAGCTGGGTGACCTTAGGTCAGCCCCTTCCTCTTAGATTCAGGAAAGAGGCAATGGCAAACCACTTGTGAAAAACTTTGCCAAGAAAACTGCAAGGACATGTCCATTTACTAGGAGTTAAAAACTGAATTGAAGGCAAGAAAAAGCTAATGTTTGCTTCTTAAGTATTGTTCTGGCTGTGTTACTAGACCTCCATCCATCAAATTTTTCTAAAACAAATTACAATATCACAGTTTTTAGAAAGCAAGCATTCTCCATCCCAGACAGGTTTAATACCTCTGACTTAGTTCTGCAATTATCATAAGAAATTATTTGGACGCGAAATTGTAGTAGGAGTACCGTGCTAAAAGAGAAGGAAATATTTTTCTTGTATGCATATAATATTACGTATGTACTTTTTACCTCCCTGAGTCCTTCGGGAGAAGGGCGGTATATAAATAAAATTATTATTATTATTATTATTATTATTATTATTATTATTATTATTATTATTATTGTTGTTGTTGTTGTTGTTGTTGTTGTTGTTGTTGTTGTTGTGCAATAGCCTTTATTTCTAGTAGCTTTCAGTTTTCCTTTCTCACCACGTTCCTCATACATTTACCTTCAAAGTTTGACTACTACAAGCTTGTTTGACTCTACTGAATATAAACAAAAGCTGCTAGGTAATTTCGATCAATATTTTAACAGCTCCCTGCTAGGTTTGATTGCTTATTTATCTTATTCTCATAAGTTATTCACAATATGTAATATTTTAATTTCTGCAGCTGTTTCTCTGTTACAGTTGCCAACTTTTTCATCAAACCCTCCAGATTTGAGTGGGGTTGGAAGTGGAGTCTGATTGTATCTGGTGGCTCTTTGGATAGAGTTTCATAGGTATCTTAAAATTTTAAAAAAGAAACCAGTAGAATTAGAACTAACCTTGTCTCTTATATTCCTGATGGCTGGCCTTAAGATTCATTTGTAGTGGCTGTCATTGAGTGGCAATTTTATTCTCCACAGGTGTGTTTTAAACAGAGTGAAAAACCTTCTGCCTTGACTTTTGATTTATGATTGGGGAACCATACACTAAAATTGTCAGTGCGGTTGTATATCAAAAGATAAGCTTTAGAATAACTTCTGGGAACCAGTCTCAGATTTATAAAAGCCCTAGTTCATCATAAAGTAGGAGAAAGAAATATCCAATTTGTTTGGAATTGTTACTCTCAGAAAGTCAACCCTGATAACAAATCTCATCATTTCAAAATTGTCATGGGCAGTGTTTGAGGTTTATTAATATCTTTATTAATATCTAATATCATTCAATATCACAGTAGTCCAAGTCTATGCCCCATATGTCTATGCTGAAGAGGATGAAATTGACCAGTTCTATGAAGCCCTACAGCACCTTATAGAACTAACACCAAAAAAATGATGTCCTTATCATCATGGGGGATTGGAATGCTAAAGTAGGAAGCCAAAAGATATCTGGAATAACAGGCAAGTTTGGCCTTGGAGTACAAAATGAAGCAGGGCACAGGCTGATAGAATTTTGTCAAGAGAATACGATGGTCATAGCAAACACTTTTTTTCCAACAACTCAAGAGATGGCTCTACACATGGACATCACCAGACGGTCAACACAGAAATCAGATTGACTATGTGCTCTGCAGCCAAAGATGGAGAAGCTCTATACAGTCAGTAAAAACAAGACCAGGAGCTGACTGTGGCTCAGACCATGAGCTTCTCATTGCAAAGTTTAGGCTTAAACTGAAGAAAGTAGGGAAAAGCACTAGGCCACTCAGGTATGAATTAAATCATATCCCTGTTGAATATACAGTAGAGGTGACAAATAGATTTAAGGAATTAGATCTGATAGACAGAGTGCCTGAAGAACTATGGACAGAGGTTTGCAACATTGTACAAGAGGTAGCAACCAAAACCATCCCAAAGAAAAAGAAATGCAAGAAAGCAAAATGGCTGTCTGAGGAAGCTTTGCAAATAGCTGAGGAAAGGAGGGAAGCGAAAGGCAAGGGAGAAAAAGAAAGATACGCGCAATTAAATGCAGAATTCCAGAGAATAGCTAGAAGAGACAAGAATGCCTTCTTAAATGAACAGTGCAAAGAAATAGAAGAAAACAATAGAATAGGGAGGACGAGAGATCTTTTAAAGAAAATTGGAGAGATGAAGGGAATGTTTCATGCAAAAATGGGCATGATAAAGGATCAAAATGGCTGGGACCTAACAGAGGCAGAAGAGATTAAGAAGAGGTGGCAAAATTACACAGAAGAACTATACAAGAATGAGCTTAACATCCCAGATAATCACAATGAGGTGGTCACTGACCTCAAGCCAGACATCCTAGAATGTGAAGTGAAGTGGACTTTAGAAAAGCTGAGCAACAACAAAGCTAGTGGAGGTGACAGTATTCCTGCTGAGCTATTCAAAATCTTAAAGATGATGCAGTAAAAGTACTACCCTCAATTTGCCAGCAAATTTGGAAAACAGTGGCCACAGGATTGGAAAAGATCAGTTTACATTCCAATTCCAAAGAAAGGCAGTGCCAAAGAATGTTCAAACTATCGCACCATTGCACTCATTTCTCATGCTAGTAAAGTTATGCTTAAAATCCTACAAGCTAGACTCCATCAGTATGTGGATCGAGAACTACCAGAAGTACAGGCAGGATTTTGAAGAGGCAGAGGAACTAGAGATCAAATTGCCAACATACGCTGGATCATGGAGAAAGCTAGAGAGTTCCAGAAAAACATCTACTTCTGCTTCATTGACTATGCTAAAGCCTTTGATTGTGTGGATCATAAAAAACTGTGTCAAGTTTTTAAAGAGATGGGCGTACCAGACCATCTTATTTGTCTCTTGAGAAACCGATATGCGGGTCAAGAAGCAACAGTGAGAACTGGACACGGAACCACCGATTGGTTCAAAATTGGGAAAGGAGTCTGGCAAGGCTGTATACTGTTGCCCTGCCTATTTAACTTATATGCAGAGCACATCATGAGAAAGGCAGGGCTAGATGAATCAAAAGTTGGAATTAAGATTGCTGGAAGAAATATCAACAACCTAAGATATGCAGATGATACAACTCTAATGGCAGAAAGTGAAGAAGAACTAAAGAGCCTCTTGTTGCGGGTGAAGAAGGAGAGTGCAAAAGTTGGGTTGAAACTTAACATTAAGAAAACCAAGATCATGGCATCCGGCCCTCTCAATTCCTGGCAAATAGATGGGGAAGAAATGGAGGAAGTGACAGATTTTATTTTCCTGGGCTCCAAGATCACTGTAGATGGGGACTGTAGCCAAGAAATTAAAAGACACTTGCTCCTCAGGAGGAAAGCCATGACAAATCTAGACAGGATGGATTCTGGCCCCTTAGGGTCTTAGGAGAGATGGCGGTCTCGCCGTACAGTCCAGAAGAAGCCTCCCAGAAACCAACAGAAGAAAAGGCTGGCTAACGCCATGTCCAGTCATAGCTGTAGCAACGGAAGTCATAAGCGATTAAACTAAGCAAAATAATAAACAACATGCTTGAATCTGGGTAATAATATTGATTTTCTCTATCCTACCTACTTTCCTGAAAAAGAAAATCCCCAAAATAAGAGATCTCCGAAGAAGGAAAGGGGGAGGGGGACTTCGCTCCCTCCCTTTCAGTTGGGCAGCGACATTTACCCTTTAGAGAAAGAAAACAACTAGAAAGACATGATAAATTTGCAAACACTGACCCCTGCTGGTGGATTAGGATTTTTTTCTTTTCTTTTTTTTTCCCTTTGAACTTTTAAGCTTTCAGAAAATGCACCTGTTTAAACAAAGATAATACAGCTGAAGCAATGAATACTTTACAAAAGGAAATATGTGATGAGCGACAACAATTTCAAAGGACAATGACTTTAAACTACATAGAAATCCAGAATAACTTTGAGAGTATGAATCAACTCATTTTCAACTTAATTTCACTCCAAGAAATTCCTCAGGAAAATACAGTAGAGATGACTGAACAAGATTCTGAAGACAGAGATTCAAAGAAGGAACCTTATAAAACGCTCATTTCAAAAAAGGAAGTATATGATAAGCAGCAAAAATTTCAAAGGACAATGACCTTAAATTAAAAGGAAATGCAGAAGAACTTTGAGAGCATGAATCAACTTATTCTCAACTTAATTTCACTTCAAGAACTCTCTCAGGAAAATATAGCAGAGATGATTAAATATAATTTTGAGGATAGAGACTTGAAGATGGAATCATATAAAATAAAAAAATGATTTAATTCATTTGGGAAATATTTTAATACGTCTAAACAACTTTGAAGATAAGGAAAAGAATGAGAAAAAATTCCCTTTAGGGAAACAAATGATGATGAAACATCAGGAAAAAGATGGAATATATCAGAAAGAATACTTCAAAAAGAAACATTTGTTTGAATGTGGCTAAGAAATGGGAAAATTTTGAAATATACTACTCTTAGAGGGAAATTTTTTCTTCTTTTTCTTCCTCCAAATCAATATAATTGGGTTTTTTGTTTTTTTTCTATTCTTCTGAGTTGAATTGATTTAAACAAAAGCAAACATTTTAGCTACTTAAATGTGATGATAAGAAAAATATAAAAAATGTGTTTTGAATGAGATTTAAAGGATTAGATGATTAGAACTATTGAATGGAATGTTCAAAGTTTAAATAGACTAAATACATTCTTAGCTATGGTTAAAAAGAATGAGAAATTTAGGGAATAAATATATATTAAATTAGTAGAAATACATATTTTCATATTTATTTTTTGTAGTCTAGCACTTAAATCCACTAATATAAATATAGTTGAATGTTGAACTGATTGTTATTTGTAAGAACATTTAGAATTTGGAGGGAGAAATAAGCTGCTCTTCTTTCTTTTTTTGTTTCTTTTTCTTTTTCTTTTTTTTACTTATTGATTGGGAAATATAGAAATATGAGAGGGTATGGGAAAAACAGAATGAAATCCACCAAGGTAAATATAGTTAAGTGTTAAAAAGGGGAGAAATAAGCTGAAATAAACATGGTGACAGGATTTATGATAAGGCAACTAAAATGATATACAGGATTATTGAAACTATATATTGAACTGTTGTTAAGCAAATAAAACTGTCTTAATGTAATGTTTTGCAAAGAAAGATACATTGGGGAAAGGGGAAATCAAATAATTAACATATGAAATATAGATTATGAAAATTAATTGTTAAGGACTGTCTTATAAATGTTACCCAGACAACATTCTGTTTTATAATTATTTATGTTATGTTAAAAAATTCTAATAAAATATTTACAAAAAAAACATTACATGGGATGATATAAAGCAACATCTAGAAAACAACTAATGCAATAAAAAAGAGATAAATTTCTCAGATAAAACAAGAACTCTGGATATAAGATTGTCTGATAAAAAATGCTTTTATTTGTCAAAGCAAAGCACATCATGGACAGGACCTCAAAAACTGGAAATAATAATAATATATTTTAAAATCCCAGAGTACTTTAGCTTCTTCAGTTTACTTTGCATTGATTGGATTCTCCCCTCTCCCCTATGAAAGATAGAGAAGTATGGTATGTTTGTGTGTGAATTGAATGAACTGCATCCACAAAGTATTTCTTGGCTGCAGGATAGGTTTTGAATCATCTCCTTTCTTATCTACTGCAAATTGCACTATGATCAAGATATGTCTGACCAGCACCTCTTTTCCCCATTTTGTTATAATAATGATTAGAAATTACACCTTTTCATGAACGGATAACATCTTCATCTCTTTTTCATGTATGGCATGTACCTCTTGTAATGATATTACTGTTCCTACAATCATCTTGTCCTTCTGTTATATAGAAACAGTCTTCCATTTTCAAAAAAAACCAAAATCAAAACCAAGTGGACTACTTTTAATCAAGCCTAATATCAAACCCATCCACTTGCTAATTATGTCATCAAGAATATTTGTTCCAGCATACCTTGATTAAAATAATGAAATTCCAAAAAGATGAACTCATAATATCATTATGTTGCCTAAATGTGCAGCCCACATTATCCTATCATTCTGGAAAAGGAACTCCCATTTATTTTTATTATGAGCCTATCATGAAGGTTGCATTCATTGAGATTAATGCATTATCAGTGCTTTAATTACTATCTTAATTTCTACTTATAGCTGTGCCCAAACAGGATGCACAATTGCTTATGAACTATTCAGGAGTCTCTCTGGATATTTGCACACTAGCAGCCAGCATTGCATTTGAGGCTGGCTTATGAAGAATAGAATTTTTCCTCTTGTTTTTAGGTCCTTCAGGATAGGGAAACTATTAACAACATCCCAGAATAGGAATCTATATAAGGCATTGTAAACAAGTGACTTCAAGCCTGACCAATCTTGCAGTTGTCTGTCCTTAAATATGGTATATTTGGGGAGCAGCACTAGGTTAACTCAACCCTTCACTTGTTGTCATGAGACCTCAATATGCCTCAATCAAGCAGAATTTCTAAGTCACATTTGAACCAAAGGTGAATACTGAACCGATCAGTTTTGAGTTCATATTCAGAGAGCTGAGGTCAATTCCTATTTGTGCTCTCATGACCAGCAGAAAAGTGCAATATAGTCCATTAACATAAAACAGATAAAGCAAACTGAGAAAGTGAAGGTGGTTCAGAGCAATATGTTACCTCTTCAAGGTAGACCAAATGAGAAGCCCCAACCATGATAATATTTATTGTATTTTATTATATTTATTGCAAGGTTGGATTAAGTAGAATCTTGAAAAATTGATAGTATTTCTCCCCTCCTCTCTTTTTAGTCTCTGGAAAACTATGAAATGTTCCTTCTGAAATGCTTCCAGTGTTGTCCCCCACCTGCAGATTGAGCTGCCTCTTATCAGACTGATGCCTAGGCTGTGGGTCTTGGTCCTGACATTCCCACATACCATCAGATAATGTTAAGCTTGCCATACCAAGAGAAGTTGTAACCATTATTAGTTACAATGATAAGAATCTTGTCAAGGATTTCTTCAGTGATTTAGTGTGTTCAATACTGTAGTGCTAGGGAAAACAGATTCTTTTCCAGACATTTCCAATTAATATGCTTTTTCCCAAGCTTTGCAAGTGAGGGAAAGGATGAAAAGAAGAGAAAGGAAAAGGGAGATGCTATTTATGACTGACAACTCCTCTATTTATAATGCATAATTTTGCAAATTGATCACAAGAATATTTTAGGCTTCAGTGTTGTTTGCTTAGATTTTGTTTCCATCTGAGGGAAAGGCAGCCAAAATATTTTGGTATATTAGATCTATTTGGGATCTAAGTTAGTGCAATATTGACAGTTTCCGTGGGAAGCACAGATTCAAAATCTCTGTCATTGGTTGCTACAACCCTATTATCCAGTCCTATTCTCTGGCACACTTTGGTGCTAAGAGCTGTGGTGGTGCAGTGGTTAGAATGTAGTATTGCAGGCTAATTCAGTTCACTGCCAGGAGTTCAATCTTGACCAGCTCAAAGTTGACTTTGCCTTCCATCCTTCCGAGGTCGGTAAAATGAAGACCCAGATTGTTGGAGGCAATATGCTGACTCGGTAAAATGCTTAGAGAGTGTTATAAAGCACTATGAAGCAGTATATAAAGCTAAGTCCTATTGCTGTTGCTCTCTTGGCAAAGTAGCTTATTACAGTGATCAAATGTTAGGGGTCATTTGGCAAGATTAGGTAATCATGCTGGCTTAATGCATTGTGCTGAATAAGAAAGGTAACATGATGACAAAATTGTTTTATGGTAGTGACATACATTAGCAGTCTGGTCAAGCATGAGATGAACATTTTTGTATCTCTTTGCTGTCATCTAGTGTTTCCCTATCTTGACAACATTAAGATGCTGGCTGGTAAATTCTGTGAATTAAAGTCTCCATATTTAAAGTGGTCAAGGTTGGAAACACTGGTCTAGATTGAATGGGAAAAATCATTATCTTCCCCATTTATTCCAAAAGCCAGCAGTTTTTTTTAGTTTGTAAGCCAAATTTATTCTGAATGTGATTGTTTATGAACAACAATATAAGGCAGACATGTAAATAATTTGCACAGCTATGCCAATATAAAAAGATTTGATAAAGAAAAAATAGCATACCAAGTATTATAGTTTGTTATGCAACAAAAACCAAAACAAAATGCAATTTAAAATGGATGGTGTTTTTCAATATTTGCTTTATCTCAGAAATATTAGAGAAATAGCAGCTGAATAAAAGGTAATGCAGATCTCTTGACCCATTTATGCAAAATGATAAATATCTAGCATTTGGATGGAAAAAGCTAACATAGATTAAAACTGTGCTTGGAGGAAAAAAAGATGTCACTGACTCTTTTTTATGATTTTCAGATATATGTATACACATATATACATTATTTCAAGTTCTCTAAATAATATCTTATAAATGCCCAAACATTTTAACTCTTTTTCCAATTACTGAGACTAAAATCTGAAGCAAACGTCCTTGCAGAAGGAACAGCAAGAACTGTATATTCTCAGTTTCTTTCATTTCCACATCATTTCATCATTTTATCAAAACACAAAATAATTTTGGACCCAGTTTATAGACATACAGATTTGTATATATCTATTAGATAACATTATTTTTTAAAAATCCCTTCTTGCTCTAGACCGGGGTGTCAAACTCAATTTCATTGAGGGCCGTGTCAGCATTGTGGTTGCCCTCAGGGGGCCAGGTGGGTGTGGCCTGGGTGGGTGTGGCCTACTGGGTGGGCGTGGCCAAAGTGCATATGGCCTACTGGGTGGGCATGGCCAGCTCTACATCGTTCGCATCAAGGGTGCCTATGGGGGCCTGGGCAGGAGTGGGACAGATTTGAGGGTCTCTGGCAGAAGGAGGGTCTCTGGGCCAGGGCCAAGGCAGTGGGGGCCGGTCCCTCACTGTTTCCAGGATGGCTTCGTGGGCCACATGAAACCACTTCATGGGCCGGATCTGGCCCCCGGGCCTTGTGTTTGACATGTCTGCTCTAGTCATATCAAATACACACACACACACACACACACACACTGTATACACACACACACACACACACACACATACATAAATACACACACACACACACACATATACTGTATATAAAATAGGTTATTTGTCTCAACTGGAAATCCAAAATATCAATTCATGGCACAGTTTAATAGACAAAGGTCAATTGGCTCGACAGGATTTGGCATCAGAAACAAATATAAGCAGAAAAGAGGTGCTTATACTGTAATTATTCTTAATCAAAAGGATACAGGAGTGTGATCACCCACAGTGAAAAGATTTGGTTGGTAAAGATGATTGAACTTGCAAAGATAGCTAAACTTATTTATTTGATTAGAAAAAAGACAACATCTACATTTTTCTGCTGACTTGAAACTCCTTATAGATTTCTTGCATGAAATTGAAAATATAAACTTTTGATTTATGTTTTAATGATTAATAAACATTAATAAAAAGAGAGCCTTTTTGGTAACCATAGAGCAAGAGATAATTTTGTAATCATTCTTGCATTAGCTACAAAGGAAAATTGAAAGCATTTTCTTTCTATTTCTTTTTTTCTTTTTTCTTTTCTTCCACCCTTTTACTTTCTTCCTTTTTTTTACTTCATATTGATTTTTGTTAGTTTTTATCTTTTTAAAAATTTTAAATAAAATTTATACCAAAAAAGGGAATGAGGTCAATTAAAAGATAATTTATTTTATGGAATCAGTCCAGAAAAACCCATTAAACACATCAAAGCACAGATTACAGGAATTAAAGTGTTGTGGGGGCCCTTCCTTCTTTCCTGCAGGTTCTCAATAGCATACAATCTTCAGGGAATTAAATCAAAGGAACACAATTCCTTTTCTAAGTCTAATATAAAATTGCTTGCCTTTTAAAGAAGCATTTATAGTTAAGATTCATTAAAATGTTGATTCCTCCATCTGGTCAGCTTGCTGTTTCAGGAAATGATTGTTTTGGATCCTTTATCATAGTTTGTCACAAACACAAGGAACTGAAGCTTTTAGAAATGTACATTGCATCAGACTTGCACAGAATACTGTACTGTGATGCAGACTAAGAAGGGTGGGTGAAGGAATGCTCAGTAAGAAACAAAGCGGAGATAAGGATTCCACCAATTCTTCACACTCCATGGGAATTAAACTGGGCATATCTTTTACCTTCATTATCAAGGTATCTCTGATACATGTTAATATCTGCAGTATTTCTACTCATCTGTATAGATTGGTCATTGCTGGTAAAACTCAAGTGCTCATTGTTCTTCTAATACCTTTGGTTTTATATTCAACATTAGCAGTGTTGAGCATCTACTTCTCTTTGATCTTCCAACTTTGTATGTGTAAAGATTTTAATAGATAGAGGAGATAATACTTGCCAAGTTAAAAAAATGTAATGGGCCGTTTGTACAAGTGGAGCCTCCAATTATAAGACTCTCTCTTTTCTTTTCTTTTCTTTTTTTTTGGCTAAGAAAAGCTTTTCTGGGTTGAGAAATTGGCCTTGGCTCATTATGACTCATTATAGTATCTATCTTTTTTTTCTCCTGCTATTCATGATCATTAGGATGATCATTAATTTACTTAAATAAGGATCTGAATTCAGATCAAGATTTTGATTTCCAGATGGTAATTTTATTCATCTTTGAGAAGAGGACCACCTAAAATGGTAACATAATCCACTGTTTTTAATAAAGGAAAATACTGGTAGAAGGCAATATCTGCTTTCAGAAAACTTTGGATTTAGTCCTTTCAGCTAACTTTGGATTTAGCTTTGCTCAGATAATAATTTCTCAGCAATACAGGTAGTCCTCCACTTACAACAGGTTCTTTAGTGACTGTTCAAAGTTACAACAGCACTGAAAAAATGTGACTTATGACTATTTTTCAGACTTATGACCTTTGTAGCATCCCCATGATCATGTGATCAAAATTCAGATGCTTGGCAACTGGTTCATATTTATGACCATTGCTGTGTCCCAGGGTCATGTGATCCCTTTTTGCGACCTTCTGACAAGCAAGAACTATCTGTATTCACTGAGATGGTGTTTAATATATAATAAATCAGTAGATAGTAATGTATTCATTTTAATAATGTATTTTATTATTTGTTTGTTTGTTTGTTTAGATCTGGGGTATCAAACTCAATTTCACTGAGGGCCGCATCAGCATTGCGGTTGCCCTCAGGGGGCCGGGTGGGTATGGCCTGGGTGGGCGTGGCCTACTGGGTGGGCATGGCTAGAGTGCGTATGGCCTACTGGGTGGGCGTGGCCAACTCTACATCGTTCGCATCAAGGGTGCCTATGGGAGCCTGGGCAGGAGTGGGACAGATCTGAGGGTCTCTGGCAGAAGGAAGGTCTCTGGGCCAGGGCCAAGGCAGTGAGGGCCATTCCCTCACTGTTTCCAGGATGGCTTCGCAGGCCGCATGAAACCACTTCGCGGGCCGGATCTGGCCCCCGGGCCTTGTGTTTGACATGTCTGGTTTAGATGCATACCTTATTCCAAATTCTGAGCAGCTCCCAGTCAAGAATTAAAACAATATCAGTAATAAAAGAACATAAAAACTATATTAAGGTATTTAAGCCATACATTTTTTTTTTAAAAAAAAAAGAGAAACAAAATTAAACATCTGACATGCTGTCACTGTCAAGCTATGAAACCTACTGGCTTTAAGACCGCTGCATGCTTCTAGTTTGCCAACAGGGTGGGAAGGGGAGTGAGAGAGGTTTGAATCCACAGGTGCCCTTATCAACGTGAGAGCCAAAGCAATTGAAGAGTTGTTTTGGTGAACTGGAGTGTCTTCTCATAATAATTGCTGGAAGATGTATTGGACAATGTGACCTGAACTGTCAGAGAGGGAGAGTTTTGTTCTTTTAATTAACTGCTTCCCACCATTTCTTCAGAGCTAGCTTCACTTTCATCCTACTGGCTTGTTATTGTTCAATAAGTTACGGTATATATTAGAGAACGCTATGGCTCTTTTGTTTGGTTGGACTTTTCATCTGGAGGCTGACAGTCACCTTACCCAGCACTTGGGGAAAAGCCAGGTGTTCAGTGCTTTCCAGAAGGCCAGGAGAGGAGAATCCTGTCAGACCTCAGGGGGGAGAGTGCTCCATAGGGTAGGGGCTGCCATGGAAAAGGCAGGCTTTCAAGCTTCCATAAGGTAGCAATACTTAAGGGAAGAGACTAGGAGCATGACCATCGTATTTAATCTGTTAGGATGGGCAGATATCAGAGAAAGGTGGTCCCACATATAGGACTTTAAAGGTAATAACCAGCACCTCAAATTGCACCTAGAAGGAAACTGGAAGCCAGTGCAGCTTGTGCATCAGAAGTTTTACATGGGTAAACCAAGCAGTGTTGTATGCACTACTACATTCTGAACCAGTTGTATCTTCTGAGTGGTCTTCAAGGGCATTGGGGTAAAGTGGATTTACAGTCCTGTAACTGGGAGGTAACCAAGGCATGAATGATGTGACATCCTGGTCCAGAAAAGAGAATAATTGACATACTAGACAAATCTGTGCAAAGCTACCCCTCCCCACCAGCCACAGCTGACACCTGCTCCTTGAATAGGAACTATGAGTCTAGGAGGACCCCCAAATTGCACACCAGCTCAAACTGGGTGGAGTGCCACCCCATCCAGAATCAAGTGGGGTCACTTCTTGGTACAGTTGAGTAGAAGTTGATTACTCCTCATCTCGATCCTTATATGCAATGTCTTTAAATGTAGGGCCATAAATTATGCACCCTTTTTCCTTGTAGGCTTAATTCAATATTTTGTACCAGAAAATACCTTAATCGTACAACATGCTTTTTTTCACAAGGCAATCAGATCTATCATTATCACCAACCAGGAGGCATTATTCTAGCTGCCTTCCCCTGAAAGAGTGAAAGAAACAGTGTGAAATAATAATGTAATATAATATATAATAAAATAGATGGCTGTTAACTTAAAACAAGAGTACTACTGTTGCTCTGTGTAAGTAAACTGAAAGAGTTACCATCCCCAGCAAGAGATATTGGCAAACAGGAGCTATGCATTATATTCAATGAGCCTGAGTTGATTCTGATTAGAGTAAATTCTCAAGCAGATAGAAACAGAGAGGGTGAAAAGCTGCTCAAAGATTACCTCCAGAAAGAGAGGTTAATGAAAAATCAAATAACTTTGCATATTCAAGAAGAAATTTAAAGGAAAGAAATGCAGTCATCCTTACAACTTTTTTTTTTTGGCTTGGAGCCCAAAGAATTTGTCATTACAAGTAGCTGCTCACATAGTTAAGAACTCTGCATTCAGAATGAATGGATTTTCTTAATGGGAGATGTGCTTAGAGCCTGCTCATTAACCCAGCCAACAAACAGATTTGCTGATTTTAAAATGTAATTTACCAGCATTACGTCCTGTAAATTATTGAACAAACTTCCAATCAGTAGCATAATTATTAGATACATTTCCCAAAGCAGTCTGCATATTGACTCCAGCAAATGCCTTCTGTGAGTTTGGAAAACATGCAATTTTGTTCTAGACTCAGAGGTAAATATTAGTATTTGAATAGTACTCAGAAGACATAATTAAGCTCAACATTTTAATGTTTCTGGGCTTCATTTATAAAACTCTACAACTGCAATTTAAACTGGATAATGGAAATGAATATGGAGTCCCTCTTCTATCATCCTTTATGCCATTACACTGGGATAACGCTTATAGTTTAAAAGTGATTCCAAATAATGGGTTGATGTTTCACTGTTTCAGAGAGGATAGGCTTTCTCGCTTTTTCATGTATAGCCAAGATCCATTATTTTAAATTATTACATTTTGATGAAAATTTGACGATCCAATTCATCCACTTTAAATCCCTTCCCGAGAGAGCCCCTCTGTTGAGTCATACATGAGAATTAATACCGTATATACTTGAGTATAAGCCGACTCGAGTATAAGCCGAGACCCCAAATTTCACCCCCAAAAACTGGAAAAAGTTGTTGACTCGAGTATAAGCCGATCCGCCGTTCTGCAAGCCTCTGCCGCCAGCAGAGGCTCGATCCACCATTTTGCAAGCCTGAATACACAGGAATACCCTGTGTGGCCTTGGCTCTCCGGGAAGCCCTGGCTGTCCGCTTCCTCGCTCCACGTGCGTTCCCCGGGCAAATCGCGGTGCCCAGCAGGCGAGGAAACACGCCTGCTCCAGTCGCCCCCCCTTCCCTCAGGAGACGCGAAGCAAGTGACCGCCCAGAGCTTACCGAGGACTTGCTTCGGTGCTTCCAAGATCGCGCGCACCTCTCCCAAGCCGCCGCCCGGAGACCTGCCGAAGTTTGGGGAGGTTTGGGGAGGTGCGCGCGCACCTCCCCAAACCTCCCCAAATGTCGGCAGGTCTCCGTTCCTCTGTGCCCTGCCTGCCTGCTTCCTTCCACAGCGGAAAGAAGCAGGCTGGCAGGGGGCGGAGGAACGGAGACCCGGCGACGTTTGGGGAGGTTTGGGCGCCTCCCCAAACATCCCCAAACGTCGCCGGGTCTCCGTTCCTCTGTGCCCTGCCAGCCTGCTTCTTTCCGCTGTGGAAGGAAGCAGGCAGGCAGGGCACAGAGGAACGGAGACCCGGCGACGTTTGGGGATGTTTGGGGAGGCGCCCAAACCTCCCCAAACGTCGCCGGGTCTCCGTTCCTCCGCCCCCTGCCAGCCTGCTTCTTTCCGCTGTGGAAGGAAGCAGGCAGGCAGGGCACAGAGGAACGGAGACCCGGCGACGTTTGGGGATGTTTGGGGAGGCGCCCAAACCTCCCCAAACGTCGCCGTGTCTCCGTTCCTCCGCCCCCTGCCAGCCTGCTTCTTTCCGCTGTGGAAAGAAGCAGGCAGGCAGGGGGCGGAGGAACGGAGACCCGGCTTCGTTTGGGGAGGTTTGGGGAGGTGCGCGCGCACCTCCCCAAACCTCCCCAAACTTCGGCAGGTCTCCGGACGGCGGCTTGGGAGAGGTGAGCACGATCCCGGAAGCTCCAAAGCCTCGGCCGCGCACAAGTCCTCGGTAAGTTTTTTTGTTGACTGGAGTATAAGCCGAAGTGGAATTTTTCAGCCCAAAAAGTGGGCTGAAAAATTCGGCTTATACTCAAGTATATACGGTATATCAAAGGAACAAAGCACCAGACATTATCATTATTCAAATCCTACAATTCATGGCTTAATCAAGGTTAGTAGTTCTGAGCCTAGTTTCCATGGCAAACTAGTTTGATTGGACTATTACCATATGCCAACTCTTTGGACTTTGCTGATTGAATGAATTAAATATTACTTAAATTCTTATTTAAATATTAAACATGACTTCATCTTATTTTATTGCAGATTTGGACAAGTTACTAAGAGAAGGAAAGTGAGCAAGAGAACTCTGAACACATAATGTATAGAATTCCTTAAAGAACGTTTAACATTCTCTCAGGTTGATCATTTGAATTATGGCAAGCATTGTTTTTCAGAATAGGATTTAAGAGTGTAAACAGGGGAAAATGTTTCAGATGTCTTTGGAGAAGACCTATGGTTAGCTTTGTATCAGTTCAGGGCTACATCAGGCTCTGGCGCCATCAACCTCAGAAATTAATTCTTTTCCCAAGCACAAATTACTGTATACAGAATTTTCTTAACAAGATTTACTGAAGAGAAAGGGACCATACGCTAAGACCCACAGAAATAATGAGATTAAGAATCTTTAATTGTTTGGCAGTTGACAGAAAGCCACAGAATTTCTGATCATTTTCTCCACATTTTAAAACAATCAAGTGTGAATTATACAAAAAATGTAGGGTGTGTCAAGCAAACATATCAATTCCATTGCTTTCTTAGGTTAGGGAATTTGTGATTTTATGTACAGTTGAAGATGGAGTGTTTGCAAAAGGAATCATCACCCAGCAAAGCGTCTCACTTTGATCTTACAGGGAAATATTATTTATAGTCCTGCCCATAATGGTTGATGTATTCCACAAAACCAGGACTATTAGTTCACAAAGTGCACTCATTGATTTTTTTTTATCTCTCAGGGAGAGAGAGCTGAAATAAATAAAAGAGGAATTTAGCTTCTAAATGAATACATTTCTGAAAACTAATCTGCTTATCAGATTGCTCTTCTAGGACATTATAAAGTTATTGTTACATTTTTCAGCTCAGTGGGAAAATAATGATCTGTTCCTGAAAACTGCAAGACACATTATTCCATGTTTATGATTACAGCTCCTTACATTGATGTAAAGTGGGGCATTCCATCAAGCACATTTTAAGAGAATAAATGGTGGTATACAATTGCAGGATGCACAATTTGGCTGGCATCTACCTTGGCGATTCCCAGTTCAAGCAAATTGGACCATGTGTTTGTTGCTTCTGTTCTTTTTGGTTCAGGGTTTTAATGCTTTACAAACCCACAGAAATCCATCATTTTAAACAGCCTTCTTTTCTGTTCTTATGAAGAATTTTACAATATACAGTAGTTTTCTCGGAAGCTGCAGTGAGAATAAGAACAGGAGGGATCTGTGCCTTGGGTAGGGATGGACAGAAATACAGTAGTTCTGACCCACAGTCATCTATGGGGTGAGTATCTATGTGTGTGTATGTGTGTAAATGCACAATGATTTTTTTTAAAAAAAGAATTGCAATGCACAATAAAAAGGACTGGGCTTTGGTCATATAGTCACAGGAGCCATGTTGATTTTTGGGATGCTCTCAGTGGATACCCTTATTTCAAATCATGTCAGTTTCACAACTGAAAAGGATAGATTTTTTTTAAAAATGACATATTTACTCCATTATTTTATTTATGGCATTGTTTTCATTGTTGAAAACAATCTCAGAGCTTGTAATAAATAAATGAATACAGTTTAAAAACATACACTTCAGAAAATATATCCTTTTAAATATATGTGACCTCAAATACAAACTTCTTAAATGCATATTATTTATTTATTTATTTATTTATTTATTTATTTATTTATTTATTTATTTATTTATTTATTTTTATTTTTGGGACTTATATGCTGCCCTATCTCCCGAAGGACTCAGGGCGGCTAACAACAATAAAAACAACAATACAAAAGTTTAAAAAAAATTAAATAAACAGCCCCAAAATAAATTAAACAATTTAAAAATTAAAACATTTTAAAAAAACCCTGTCGTCAGTCCAGGTCAGCCTGATGAAAAAGGAAAGTTTTAAGGCCACGGCGAAAGGACCGGAGATCCAGGGCCATCCAGAGCTCAAGGGGGAGTTGGTTCCACAGGGCTGGCGCTCCCACAGAGAAGGCCCTCCCCCTGGGGGCCGCCAGCCGACATTGTCTAGCAGATGGCACCCTGAGGAGGCCCTCTCTGTGTGAGTGCACTGGGCGATGGGAAGTCGTTCCCAGCAGCAGACGGTCCTGCAAATATCCCGGGCCTAGGCCATGGTCCCCACCTTCTAATAAACAACTTTATAGCTTGAATACAGTGTCTCTAAATTTGGAGAACAAGAAAATTGAAGGGATGACTGCATTCTGGTCAACCTGTAGTTTGAGATTTGTAGATATGGTAACTTCATTTTTATTTGATAAATTGTACATTTCTTAGGCATTCTAAAAAGTTAAATGGCCCAGAAGCAATGTTAGATGGAATGAGTTCAAATATTACATATAGATCTCTTATGTCTTGTTTTTGGGTTGAAATGAGATCATTCAGAAATATCCTATTGACAATGACTACCTAGAAGTTTTTGCTTTTATGCCAGGCCTTTACTGTGGGAGAACTTCTATTCTGCATCCTTCCTACCTGAATGTCTCCTGATTATTAATTTGAAAGAAACGTGTCCTATTTTTTTTCTAAAGAGCTCAAGATAACTATCAATAGGTTAAAAATCAGAATCATTTAAGCAGCAAAATAGAGATAAAAAGACAGACATTAAAGCCAATAGATATCCTCCACTGATCTGTAACCTTTTGTGGTTTGAAATTCTCTATTGTAGTAATCTCTAAAATATCCTATTTCATAATAACTTCCTTCAGTCCTCAGTGCAAATCAAGAAGTGTAATGTTGCTTTGCGCTGTGTTATTGCAGTGATGGATTTACAAAATTCAGCTGTGTGGTGTGTAAGATCGATTGGTTTCTACAGTTTAGCTAATAGAGAAACCCATCACATAGAAAATCAGCTCTGACAAAGTATTACGTGATTGCTGAAAATTACACGGTATATGTTAGATGATAATGCCTCTAACCACACTTTGGACCAGTGGAAGCAACGGAGACATATTTCTTCCTCTTAAATATAGTTACAGTATCAAAATAGGTTATAATCTTCTCTAAAACTCTTTTTGAAAGGACTATGATGACTTCAAAGTCTTTTTTCATGGCCATAATTTTGATTCCTTATTATGTGTGGACAAAAATTGAGCAAGAAAGAGAAAGAAAGAGCTAGGCCTTAACATCACGGGTGAACTTTAATAAAAATGTCAATTTCTTTGACACGTTACAGAATATATATTTTTTTCAGAAAAAGATAGCAAAACACAAAATATAGTTCTTTCATCAGTTATAATAGCCTGATTGTAGGAGAAAATACCTTACAAAATAAGGAACATCATCTGTAATTCAGTTGTGTTGTTTTGTTTCCTCTCTCCAATCCTAATGTAGTTTTATACTCAAGTTTTAATAGAAAGCTAGCTAGAAATATGGAACTAAGCAGCATGTGGGAGTTCATTCTAATTAGTATATGGTTCATAAATTGAATATACCTGCTAATGCGAGGAATTTGCATCTGATATGAAGGGAAAAGTGTAGCTGTGTGGTAGTTAACCATACTGACTCCTGCTGAATTTTTCATGTGTTCATTAAACATGACCAAAATATCTACCGTATTTTCCGGCATAAAAGACGACTGGGCGTATTAAGATGACCCCCCAACTTTTGAGATGATTTTCAAGATTTTTCGTCTTATACGCCAGAAAATCAGTGAGCCCGGGAAGGCACGCCCTCCCCTCTCACTGTGGAGGAAGCAGGGCAGGCTGGTGTCTGACGGGAGCCAGCAGGGCAGTCCTGCGCACACGCGTGCTCCCCGGCTGTTAAGGAGAACTCCTTAGCAGCTGGTGATTGCGCGCGTGTGCAGGAGTGCCCTGCCGGCTCCCGCCCGACGCTCTTCCCTCTTGAGGCAGCATCGCTCCCCAGCTCCTAAGGAGTCCTTGGGGATGCTGCCTCAAGAGGGAAGAGCGTCGGGCGGGAGCCGGCAGGGCAGTCCTGCACACGCGCGCACTCTGGCTGCGCGCACTCCAGCTGTGCGTGTGCAGGACTGCCCTGCTGGCTCCCACCCGACGCTCTTCCCTCTTGAGGCAGCATCCCCGAGAACTCCTTAGGAGCCAGGGAGCGATGGCATGCATATTTGTTGTATGATAAGAAGGTAGATAATGTGTTTAAAGTGCATATTTTAAGACAGGCATTGTTGAGAGTTTGGAAGAAGTATAGACATAAGTTAGATTACAAGATGCCGTTGTGGGCAATTCCAAAACACGCAATAGAAAACATAAATGTTGGCTTCAAACATGATGTGACTACGTATAAGGAGATTTTAAGCTTGGAAAGAAATGTCTGGTGTTTGAAGCCGTACAACCTCTTGCGAGATGAGAAGATTGTTCAAACGTGGTTTCAATATACTCAGTTACGGGCCAGGTGGAAAGAAGATCAGAAAATTGGTTTTGCAATGACTGATGAAAATTTGATAAAGCAAATTAGAAATCAGGGTCCAGCACATATCAAACGGATATATCTTGCATTGATAGAAATTGACTCAGAAACAGAACTTGTTAAAGATTGTATGATAAAATGGGCCCAGAATATTCAAGAAGTTATTACAATGGACACGTGGGAAAAGATCTGGGTAAGGAACGTAAAATTCACACAAGCCCAAAACCTAAGAGAGAACTTTTATAAAATGTTTTATAGATGGCATTTAGATCCCAAAAAGCTTGCAAGTATGTATCCGAACTATCAGCCAAAATGTTGGAGGTGTGGTGGCGAAGATGCAACATATTTTCATATATGGTGGACCTGTAAAAAGGTTAAGGCTTTTTGGATAAAAATTTGGTGGAATATGCAGAAGATCTTCAAGCAAAGGATAAAGTTTTGTCCGCAATTGTTTTTGTTGGGCATAATTACAGATGCTACTGTTGTGGACACTAAGTTGATGTTGAACTTAATTACAGCAGCAAGACTCTTAATAGGTCAATATTGGAAGAAGGAGGAACTGCTGACTATAGAAGAATGGACTCTAAAGGTTTCTGACCTGGCGGAAATGGCAAAGATCTCGGCTTATTTGAAAGATCATTCGCAAGAACGTTATATTATGGAGTGGAAAAAATGGATTGAACAAATATGGGACTAAAAAGTTTCATTTAGCATTTGAATAAGTCTTCCTTTCTTTTTTCTTTTCTTTTTCTTTTTATATGTAATATTAATATTGCTTGTAGTTATCTTATATGAGCTAGAGAGCGATAGAATTAATAGTTTATTGTGTTAGCATATGGATGTTTATGATTGTTCTTTGTTTTTATACCTTGTACTTAGCTCTGGGAAGTCGGGGGGGAGGGGGAAATGGGGGGAGGGACAGGGAGGGTTAGGTAGGGGTGGGGGGAGGGGGGTATTGTTAAAGATAAAATGTACTGTAAAACTTTTCAATAAAAAAAAAATAGGGAAGAGCGTCGGGCGGGAGCCGGCAGGGCAGTCCTGCACATGCGCGCAATCCCCGGCTGCTAAGGAGTGCTCCTTAACAGCCGGGCAGCGCGCGCGTGCGCAGGACTGCCCTGCCGGCTCCCGCCAGATGCCAGCCTGCCCTGTTTTCTCCATAGTGAGAGGGGAGGGCGTGCCTTCCCAGGCTCACTGATTTTCCGGCGTATAAGACGACTGGGCATATAAGACAACCCCCCAACTTTTGAGATGAATTTCATGGGTTAAAAAGTCGTCTTATATGCCGGAAAATACGGTAAAAATATGCACCTTTTGTCTGCTTGTTTAGTCCAAATTGGCCAATGAACTAGACACGAAGGCAAATTTTTTCCCCCCTTACTGGTTATAATCCAGTAAGGATTATATATTCTAAACGATATAAAAACTATCAAAATTTAGATAAAGAATCCATGTTTTGTATTTTCTTTTCATAAAAATACCATACCAGGAACAATTAATATAAAACAAAGCTTTTCCGTGCAATCTATTTCTATGTATTTCCATGTGGAATAATGGGCTCACAGCAATGTTGCAGGGGGAAACACAGTACTTTATTGTTTTTCAATTTCTTTTTGGAACACAATAGAGTAGATACACCCCTGGAGTGCATTTGCTGAAACTAGAGGGAAGATGTTAAACATGAATTTGGCAAAATAACAACTTCAGCTTCCCATGATACTGAATACATAGCAACAAAGAAATACAATTTTAACCCAGAAAATTAAATCCCAAATAAAGACACTGTAGAAGGGTGGGGGAGGAGGAATAAACCAATTTTAAAGGGGAGAAGATTCAACCATTGTAATAGTCAGATTTATATTAATTTTGCAAAGGCATGAATAAAACATTAAAGGAGGATCTTCAGAAGAAGTTACTCAGTTCTGGGGAAGAAGAAACTTTGAGAAAGAAACTTGAAATCTTCCTGCCTTGATTTTCTTTGATATAAGATGGGGTACAGACAAACTCTGACGTGCTTTCTGTTATCCTGAAACACAATGTTCTTTTATTCTATCTACAACAATAAAAACCATTCCTGAATTCCTGACTTTCCCTATTACACAGGGCTGAAACAACATGGTTTGCATTCAGTGGTTTTGTTCTGTGTCAGTGGACCCTTTCTGCAATCGAAAGTGGGAGGTGATTTTTATAGATTCCATTCGTGTATCCCTAAGTACAGGGAAATAAGAGGCTGCACAGAAAAAGGTCTCAGCTATTGCTCTATAGTTGAGTCCTCTGAGCTTGAACGTTTGCTTCTCAGTGTTTCCTTACCTGACTAGGTAAGGGAATTTGTGGGTGTGAGATTTGCTTCTTGTTTTCATATAGTGGCTTGCCATACTAGCATTAGTGGGGGTATGGCTTTTTCCATGGCACTTCCTCAATTAGGGTATTATTTTCTACTTCACTGTTTGCCTGGTGTTAATCCCTACTTACCTGGGTTCTGAAGAGGATGTGTTCTGGTCTTTTGGTTTCCTTCTTAGCTTTTTTATTGTCTCTTTTGAATAGTGTGTAATTGTGGTTTATACGTACATATCTGTTGATGGCTGATTATCACTCACACTGATGAAGTTACCTAGTTTGTTAATGGAACTTATCTGAAGGTTCTTCCTTTCTTTTGATTTAGATATTTGGTTGCGCCCCTCACTATGGAATATGTTTAGGTTTAGCAGGTATAGTGATTAATAGATCTGCTCCTATTGAAGAGATGCCCAACATGCTTCCATGGAGGGGACTAGAAATTTGCTAGATTTTTGAGCAGCTTTCTGGATACATGAGAGAAAACATTTATAATGGCAGTAGAAATTCTGAGAAAGGTGGAAGTTTAATTCATCCAGCTTTAGCTGAGGACATGTTCTCCTATGCCTTAAAAAAATCTTTAAAAATTACCTATTTGCTGCCACCTAATGAAAAATAAAGTTCCAACAGCCAGATGTTCCAGGTGTTCCAACCCTGGAACAATAGTACATTGTCGTGCAAGTACGATTGTCACAAACATGACCCAGGAAATGAGCCCAGAAGTGTGTTCATACCTCATTGTTCTTCAAAAATACATTTTTAAATTATACCGTACTCTAGCAACTGTTGACTGTCTCGTCTTATTCTAATTAAAGTAGATTCAACCTACCTCTTGTAAAATTTGCCTATTGTATCTCCTGGATGCTTCCCCAGACACTTATCCAGATGATAGTTCTTTGGAGGGTGAGCTAGACCTGAGCACATCAGGAGGGGAGGCAGGTGAGGGCTACAAGCCTGGAGTGGAGGGATCAAGCACAGGGGAGGGACCAGACAAGAAGCCAGCTGAGCTAGGGACAGGAGAGGCACAGCTGCAGCTGAGAATCCCAGAGGTTAGCCAGGCTACTTGCGAGGTGGCAGCTTCACCCCTCTTGAGGGGCTGCACCAGGAAGCAACTATTTAGCTCAGCAGGGGAAGTGAAATACTGGGAACAATGTGTCCATTTCCTTGCTGTGTGTTCTTCAGCCATCATGATTCTTGCCTTGAACTTCAGAACTCTGGACTTGCCTTCTGGACTTGTCTTTGCTTTGTGGACTTGCCATTGCCTATTGGACATGTCTTATCTTTGTGCTGTGGACTGGTGCTGGCTTCTTTTGAGTAGCCTGTTGAATTCATTGGGGGTGGACTGTGCTGGCAAAGGGAATTGCTGGGTAATACCAATTGAGGCTTGGAAGCCTTAATAAAGACTCCTAAACCCTGCGGTGTGTGGGTGTGTCTGTGTGTGTGAGTGTGTGTGTGTGTGTGAGAGAGAGAGAGAGAGAGGGAGGGAGGGAGAGGGAGTGGGAGAGAGAGAGAGAGAGAGAGAGGGAGGGAGGGAGCAGGGGAGAGAGAGAGAGAGAGAGAGAGAGAGAGAGAGAGAGAGAGAGAGAGAGAGAGAGAGAGAGAGAGAATATCTATATCCTGAAATATCTTCCCTTTCATATGAGGAAAATGTTGCCTGTGTAGCTAGAAATCTCCAGTCATTTGAAGAAACACATCCTTCTGTTGAATAGAGAATTTCATTTTGCAGGAGTGAAAGTTGGAAAATACATTTAGTTCAGACAAATACATACTTTTCAAAATAAGATTCTGTTCAGTCTGCTATATTATTTTTTCTTGTCCCAACATTAATAAATATGATTAATATTTATGTGAGGGATTTTTCCTTTTTTTTTTGAATAGTCACATGGTTTATGGACCAAGAAAATGAAAATAGAGTTTGCAGTAATAGGGTTCATGTCGTGAACATTTCATTAAGAACCCCCTACTTTTGCCTAAGGAGCTGCCACAAAGAACAGGGGGGGTCAACCTATTCTCCAAAGCTCCTGAAGACAGGACAAGAAGCAAAGAATGGAAACTAATCAAGGAGATAAGTAACCTAGAATTAAGGAGAAATTTCCTGTCAGTTAGAACAATTTATCAGGGGAACGACTTGCCTCCAGAAGTTGTGGGTGCTCCAACACTGGTGGCTTTTAAGAAGAGATTGAATGATTTGTCTGAAATGGTGTTGAGCAGGGAGTTGGACTAGAAGACCTCCAACATCTTTTCCAACGCTGTTATTCTCATATTTGGTTACAACAGTTTTGTACATAAAACATCCTGGACAAGTTTCAAAAAATCATGTCTGTAGAAGGCTCAGAAGGGAAATGCCTCAATCTGTTCGCAGAAATATCAGCAACCTATAAACTAGGCTCAGAGGGACGCTATAATATGGAATACAGAAGCTTTGATATAACAGAATATCTGTGATTAAAGTGCTAAAATCTTTTTTTTTTGGTCCAAATAGATTAGCATGAGTACCATTCTTGATATTTGTCTATTACTATTACTTGCTCTTTCTTCTGAGAATAGAGTGGTACTGATGGGATCCTTTTTAGCTTTGCTCCTTATCTAACAGTCTTTAAGAATATATAACTTTCTGTTCTAGGCAAGTGTTTAATTCCATATTCATGAAGACAATTAGCAGTTATGATTCACAGGCAGGATGCTAAGAATTACTGTATCTCTGCTTAATCATGATGGTGAAGATTCTGAAAACCATTACAAATTACAAATTTTCCCCAGTGGCTAAACCATTCTTTATATCTTGTTAATTTTTTTCAAAGCACTGTGCATGGAACGATCCTTGAAGGGACCATAGAAATTGGAGAAGCATGCTTTTGATTACTGTTGGGTTGTGTCACAACTACTCGTCAGTGTTTAGCTTGATGTCTATGGAGATTCTCAATTATCCAGAACTAAAGAAGCTTCTTGGATGAGAAGTAAAATATTTTTATGGAAAAAACCATGAAAGTCCAGTACCCTTTTGGAAAAGGACCTTTGGGTCATGTTTGGCTTGATGTTTCTGAGATCCAGATTTTACAACATGGAAGCAGAATCTGAACTTTGGGATTGTAATGGTATGTGAGAATGATCTTGAAGAGATGTTGCCTAGGAAACAATCAGGGAAGAGAAGGGAGATCCTGTGGCTTAACAGCCAGAGGAAGAAACCTAGGAAGGACTCACATTAATTGATCAGGCAGTTAAAAATGGAGATGAGAGATTTGTACTTTCAGTCTTGCGAGAATCTGCTAGTGTATCCTTACAATAAAGAAGAGTTAATTCTACTTTATGTTTTCTGTCTGGTTTCCTGTGAGGGCTGGCAGGACTGTATTTATCCCTCTTCTAAAATCCCTTTAAAAAAGGTAAAGGTAAATGTTCCCCCGCATGTGTGTGCTAGTCGTTTCCGACTCTAGGGGCCGGTGCTCATCTCCATTTCAAAGCCGAAGAGCCAGCACTTGTCTGAGGATGTCTCTGTGGTCATGTGGCCGGCATGACTAGACGCCAAAGGCGCACAGAATGCTGTTACTTCCCACCATAGTGGTCCCTATTTTTCTACTTGTATTTTTATGTGCTTTCGAACTGCTAGGTTGGCAGAAGCTGGGATGAGTAACAGGAGGTCACTCTGTTATGCAGCACTCGGGATTCAACCCCGCCAAACTGCCGACCTTCTGATCGACAAGCTCAGCGTCCTAACCCACTGAGCCACCGCATCCCTTTACACTGAAACTAAATGAAAATTTAGTTTTGGTCGTGGATTGGATCATTTTTTTGGCTCTCAGCATGCCTCTCAAAATCTAACCATCTCTTGCTCTACAAAAGAGTCTAGGAGTATAAAATCTGTAACAAGTCTGAATAATGAAAATAAATCATTGGGGTTGAACTTGTCATTTCCCCTCTGGCATCTGTTAACAGGAAGGAAAAAATGCTATTGGTTCTAGATTGTGCAATATAAAATGTCTGCCTGCCCCAAAAACCTCCTCCCCAATCAACCACCTTGCCAGAGTACAGAAGGTGAGATACTCAACCATTAATCAAAAAGCAGAAGACCTTTGCTTGGGTGCAAAGGGCAAAATCTGCCAGTTGGCTTGTTCCAGATTGCTTCATAGAGATAATGGAAACGATCAAAGAGTTTTGATTTTTTATTTGATCTGACCTGATCTCTTTCTGTGAGGGCTAATTGTTAATTTAACTATCCTATACAGGTTGGATGATTTAAAACAGTCACCATTAATAATGGAACTCTATGCACTTTGCCAACTCCCAAGGAAATGCCCAGTGAGAGCTACTGTTTCAGCCTTGCATTTTAAAAAGAGCATGATTATGCAAAGCATACATTTATTTAAAATAAAAAAATCATAATAGTAGAACAAGCATATGGCACATATAGTTGACAGATACTGTAATTTGGCTTCTCATAGGGTTATTTTATTCAGAAACTGGCTACTATTTATGCTGCCCATAAGAATTAAAGTAACAGAGAACATTTTTGGATAGGGAAAGGAATGTGGTGAGTTGCGAATTGTGTGAATATATCATAATCAAATGTTCATAAGTTCGTCTTAGTCAGGTTAAACTTATGGAACTTTTTTTTTCTTTTCAGCCCCCTTTTTTCATGTCACTGCACCCACAACAAAAGTTTGGAGCCCAAGAGCTATGGAGAAAGGAGAGGGATCAGCTCCTCCTTCAGCAGGGGAGGGGGTGTTTGGTGTCACAAACAGTCCATTTTTTTAAATGCACTTACATGCCTTCAGGGAGATTTCAGAAATGTCAGGTGGTCTAAAATGTGAGTAAAATGAAGCTTACTGAGGCTACACATTTTGAACAAGTCACTTCTATTCTGCACAGAGTCCAATTTATGATGGTGATTAGTTGAGGTCATGACATCAAGCTGGGATTGACTGCAGAACTCCTCCTCCTCCTCCTCCTCCTCCTCCTCCTCCTCCTCCTCCTCCTCCTCCTCCTCCTCCTCCTCTTCTTCTTCTTCTTCTTCTTCTTCTTCTTCTTCTTCTTCTTCTTCTTCTTCTTCTTCTTCTTCTTCTTCTTCTTCTTCTTCTTCTTCTTCTTCTTCTTCTTCTTCTTCTTCTTCTCCTTCTCCTCCTTCTCCTTCTCCTTCTCCTTCTCCTTCTCCTTCTCCTTCTCCTTCTCCTTCTCCTTCTCCTTCTCCTTCTCCTTCTCCTTCTCCTTCTTCTTCTCCTTCTTCTTCTTCTCCTTCTCCTTCTCCTTCTCCTCCTTCTCCTTCTCCTTCTCCTTCTCCTTCTCCTTCTCCTTCTCTTCTTCTTCTTCTTCTTCTTCTTCTTCTTCTTCTTCTTCTTCTTCTTCTTCTTCTTCTTCTTCTTCTTCTTCTTCTTCTTCTTATCCAGTAATTCTGTATAGCTCTTTCAAGGGCAATGCTATAATTTCTTTGATTCCCTGACTCTGTTGTCTTATTTCTACCAAATGCGTCAAATATTATCATTTTTGCAGTGTATCCTAAGTTCATACTAATGTCTGAAGAAGGAGAGTTTCTGTGCTTGCTGATCATTACCTCAGTGGAGCCATCAGCTTTTATTTGGTCCAGGGTTGATTTATTAGTTATTCCTGTATTCACTGGAACTTTTAATAACCATGTCCATGTCTATAAAACAAAAATGTCTTTCTTCTCTTTTTTTCTCTTTCTCAAGTCACATTTTTACAGCCATAGAACATCAGTGTAAAGACCCTGGCTATTATGATCTTTGTTGTCATAGAAATCTCCTTACCCTAGATCAATCTCTTTGGTGAAAAACAACACCATCATTTATCAGTTTGGCTTCTTTGCTAGTAACCTTAACTTTACTAAGCATGCTGGTTGATACTACTTTCATCTTCTTAACTTTCAACATTTAAGTTTTTCACTTTCTGTTTTTTTTTTTATTTTCAGCATTGGCTCTCTTAGATCTTATTCACTATTAGCTAACAGACTGATATTATCTGCCTATTCAGACTGCTGGGTTTTTGTCTCTTATTTGATTCCAGAGATCATCTTTTTAATATGATGGTATTGACCATTAAAGCAAGATTATTTGAAAGATCAATTCCAGATTGGTTTTGGAGACCTTATTTGGGATTGATTTCAGCCTTACTCTTATTGAACATGCTTCAGAATGATATGGACCTTTCCTCTCAGTTTTTACACATGCCCTGAAAATCCTTTTTTTCGTCTCTTTTAGTTAAAAGTATTGTATGAACCTTTTTAACATTGCATAGCCTAACAAACAGCCTAAATTAGAAGAATGATTTCTCCTTCTCCTTTTCATTCTCCTTCTCCTCCTTACAGATACAAAGGTATTACAAATTCTGCAATAGCTTTATATCATATAATATCAACCTTGTTAACTCTCAAGACTCTTTTTTCCCATTATGTGTTCAAAATGGATTGTAATTAATGTGTGTGTGTATCTCTACCATCTTCTGGAGTCCATTTAGTCTCACACCTACTGCTTCAGTGACTCCATCCAGCTACCTCATTCTCTGTCGTCCCCTTCTTCTCTTTCCCTCAACCTTTCCCAGCATCAGGCTCTTCTCCAGTGAGTCCTTCCTTCTCATTAGGTGGCCAAAGTATTTGAGTTTTAGCTTCAGGATCTGGCCTTCTAAAGAGCAGTCAGGGTTGATCTCCTCTAGGACTGACCAGTTTGATCGCCTTGCAGTCCAAGGGACTCGCAGGAGTCTTCTCCAGCACCATAGTTCAAAGGCCTCAATCCTTTGGTGCTCAGCCTTTTTTATGGTCCAACTTTCACTGCCATACATTGCAACTGGAAAGACCATAGCCTTGACTATATGCACTTTTGTTGGCAGGGTGATGTCTCTGGTTTTTAGTGTGCTGTCTAGATTTGTCATGGCTTTCCTCCCGAGGAGCAAGCATCTTTTAATTTCTTGGCTGCGGCCCCCATCTGCGGTGATCTTGGAGCCCAGAAAAATAAAATCTGTCACTACCTCCATTTCTTCCCCATCTATTTGCCAGGAATTGAGAGGGCCGTATGCCATGATCTTGGTTTTCTTAATGTTAAGTTTCAACCCAAGTTTTGCACTCTCCTTCTTCACCCGCAACAAGAGGCTCTTTAGTTCTTCTTCACTTTCTTCCACTGGAGTGGTATCATCTGCAAATTTTAGGTTGTTAATATTTTCAGAGAAGGAAATATTTTGGGGGATATTAAAAAGGCAGACAATTATATTTCCCAAAGGAATAATAGAAAAATCTTAGGCAGAAACCACCCCCACCCCCGCAAGTCTCTCTGGCCCATGGAGAAACCAACTTTTAGAAATGCAGATTTGGTAATTCATTCAGGAAGACTGGGGCCAGGAAGCTTGGAGCTGATGGGATTAGAAAGACAAAGACCCCTAAAATCTACATCCCCCACCCAAAATCTAAAGACATGACCTTTAGGACATAACAGGATTAACCCACCACCATCAGAGTTCCAAAAGGGCATACTCAATGCTCAGGTCAAAATACATGGAACAGGAAGAACCTCAAATACAAAGCTACAGGAACAAGAAGAACCTCAAATACAAAGCCCAAAGAAGGTATAAAAACCCACCACTCCCAGCTCCATTTTGTCAGCCACCCCAGAAACATGCTGTGCCACTGAAGTTTCTGGCAACTAAATAAACAACAACCTTCTTTCCCAAGCAGTCTCCATTTTATTTCCAGCATCTTAGCCTCCATTTTGTTTACTCCCAGCTTGGACTGAACCTGAAGATTTTTCTTTCAACAGAGTCATTTTGTATAACTTGGCACTTTTGGCTGCTATTTGTCTTATTACATTGTTATCCTTGGGATGGTGACATTATTTGCTGAGTGGTGCTTTTTCTTTCAAGAGTGGGCATCAGAATTTAATTTTAATGTGTGCCATTGTGAATACAGAAAAAATGGCAATAATGGTCATCTCTTCTTTCTGCTTCCCTTTCTTTCTCCTTTCCCTCCTGCTCCTTCAGCTGTGTCATTTCTAAGGCTTCTCCTCATTTCCTTTTTGTGGCCATTTTAATCTACCCCACATTTTACCAAGAGGTTGAATTAAAAGAGAATCTACACTTCATAAGACAATATTCAGGTGCACCCTGCTTTGTATTATCACACTTTTGTAAGACCTTCATGTGTCTCCACCACTCCCCTTTGATAGAAATTTTCCAAGTGAGCTGCAGGATTGGACCCTGTTATTTACCCTATGGTGAATTTGGCTTTGGATAGTGTAAAATAGATTTGGCATGGTAAAACTTAGGGTGTTTAAAAACTCCTGCTTTAATTTCAACATCGTTGTTGTTTAATTTTGTCTTTACATTTTAAATATACATGTACCCTCTTTTGAGAGAGATTTGACCTTGAAATATGACACTGATTATATTATTGTTGTTGTTGTTATTGTTAATAGTACGGTATATTAATACAGTATAACATAATATAATGTGATATAATATAAATATAACCAAATAAATAATGAAGTGTCTTTGCCTTACTTCCATGGTTACCATGGCATGAAGAAAGAAAGAAAGAAAGAAAAAGAAAGAAAGAAAGAAAGAAAGAAAAAAAGAAAGAAAGAAAGAAAGAAAGAAAGAAAGAAAGAAAGAAAGAAAGAAAGAAAGATTGGAAGGAAGGAAGAAAGAAAGAAAGAAAGAAAGGAAAGAAAGAAAGAAAGAAAGAAAGAAAGAAAGAAAGAAAGAAAGAAAGAAAGAAAGAAAGAAAGAAAGAAAGAAAGATGTTATAATTATGTAAACTTATTACAGCTGCCCAGCTCCAGTGGACACTGGGTGGCAGAGCCTCCCAGACTACTAACACTAATCAAACAAAACAAAACAGCCCCCTGACTTCCTAAAAAACAACAACAGTATATTAACCACAGGCCTGGAATTAAAACCCAGTTTTAAGAGTTATACTTCTCTCTCTCTCTCTTCTCTCTCTTTCTCTCTCTCTCTCTCTCTCTCTCTCTTTCTCTCTCTCTCTCTCTCTCTCTCTCTCTCTCTCTGTGTGTGTGTGTGTGTGTGTGTGTGTGTGTGTGTGTGTGAGGAATGCTATACCAAAGGTTATATGATCAGATCCCTGGATGCCTATTATAGCTTGCATTACTTATTTTGAATCAGAATTATCCTTTGGGTTTCATATGTGTCCATGCAGTGTGTTTTCCCCCCATTTATTTGTTAGATTTAGGTCTCAGTTTTCATCCAAAAGCTCAAGGAAGCATATATAACATGACTTCCCCTCCTTTTTTTAAATAGAACTTTTATGACTGGGGATGAACTGAATTTGGGTCTCCACATACCAGTCCAATATTTCAATTAAATAGATCAAAATTATCATAAAAATGTAGATTCAATTTGTCTGGCCTTAATTTAAAAAGGATGATACATGTGAAATAGGTCAGTTCATCCATTCTTATTACTCTGTGATGCAGAGTAATAAAGGTTCCCTTAAAATAAATGCTAGTTCTAAATGAAAATTATAGAGGTGATGGATACAAAAACTGATTAGATGCCACTATGTATGGTATCATAGTTGAATCTTTAAAGGGGAAGTTAAGGACTCGTGAGATAGGATGCATTAATTACAAAATAGCTATTTGGTTCCCTCTAGCAATACAAAGCAAGAATGGTGTAACAAAATGTTGCTATTGAATTATGGAAAATTACTTTCCATAATTGTGTCACCCCTGTTCAATTTTTTTTCTTGGACTTTTACACAAAACAAAGTCTGGGAGCAACCTCATTGTGGAGTGAGGGTTACGGAAACTCTCTTTCTTAAATTCAACTAATTGAAACACTGTCCACTTTTGGACCCTGTTTTATAGGATTCAAAAATCTTAAGAAACATCTGTTTCTTGAGGAGCTTTTGACTATGCGTGCTGAGGAGCTTTTGACTATGCATGCTAGGACAGCTGAGAAATTTAGTTTTACAGTATCTAGAGGGTCTTCGGATCATTATCACACACACACAAACACACACAGAGAGACAGAGATAGACAGACACACACACACACACACACACAGAGAGAGAGAGAGAGACTTTGAAGGACCTTGCTACAATAATTTATGCCTTTATCATTAGGTAAGACTACTACTACAACACACCTACATAGGACTGTTTCTGAAGGAAGCAATAGCCTATATGATAAGTGGTATACAACAGTGTGTGAATTAATGTGCAGCTAAAGTCAGCCACATTAGGTAGACCAGATCAGGAAACTGATTCCACACTACTTAGTATATTACTGAGATAAACTATAGTAGCAGGATCTTGCAAACCTGCCTGTTTTCCCTTCCCTCCTTTTTACATCCCAGTGTGTCAGATGGGTGCCAGTCTGAGTCTCTTTTGAATACTCTCCCACCAATGTGGACTCAACTTTTGCCATTTCTTCATTGTTATTTTTCTAATCGCTTCTGACTGCTTTCTCTAAGAAGGGTCTCCATGGCTTCCAACAACTAGAGAATTTCAGAACTGCACTGTCCAACCAGAATTGACTGCCCAATACATACCGTAATTTGTCTAGAGAAACTACTGATATTACTCTACGTCTGGGGAATGGGAAGACTTAAGTTTGGAGATGCTACATCTTAGTAGCAATGCCTGCCCTTTGGGACACCCTGGTTGTTGAGATGTATCATACTCTTGGTTTTCTTTTCAGAAGAGGCTAAAACCTAAGTTGTTCTGAAGAGCATTTGTTATTGAGAGAATGCCATCCAAATGTGAATGTCATTGGTGGATTTTAAGAATGTTTGTTTTGCCAATAATTAGTGTTCATTTAATTTCTATAATTCTTTTTCTTAAGTTATGCTTACCATGGATATTTTAATACTGTGTCTCCTACATTGTTAATTTTTGGGAATCCTAACAGAATAATGTAACGCACAATTAAAATACTCTCTCTCTCTCCTTCTCTCTCTCTCTCTCTCTCTCTCTCTCTCTCTCTCTCTCTCTCTCTCTCTCTCTCTGTGTGTGTGTGTGTGTCTGTGTCTGTGTGTCTGTGTGTGTATTTGTGTGTCTCTCTCTGTGTGTCTGTGTGTCTCTTTGTCTATGACTGTCTATGTCAGTGTAAATTTATATAATATTGCTCATTTGCCAAAGAACACCTCAGTATTGGTGGACTTTCATTCTGTCCTGTTGGGACCTATTAAGGGCAAGAGGCAGATGTTAATATTTGAAGAGAGTAAAATAAGTAGATAAAAATTATGTTTACTAGCAATGGAGTGCTCAAAATAAAGGTTCCAAAAAGAATTGGTTTGCTATCTATCAACAGGGAATAATTTTTTATATCACGGGAAATTTGAAGAAGAGAAGTATGAGGAACACTGTTAATAAAAAGAGGTTATAGGAGGAAGAAGAAATGATTTTGCTAATATTAAACCATTTTTAAAAGTTTGCTTATAATGCCCCGGAAACCTGGGCCTTTTCTTATCACTGGCTGGGGTTATATTATATGTTAGATTGAAAGTCTGCAGGTGAGCCACCTCCAGGCAGAAGTTAAGTTATTAGAATTATTGAATTTCTAGAAAATCGAGAGTTGGGATTGGGAGAAAGGAAACCTAGATGAAAGAAATCATTATGAAGTCATGTTTTTCTAAACATGCTTAAACAGGATTCTTCTTGAAAGAATTGTTACATTGGACCACTAGGAGGTAGGCATTATGTCACATTTTCCTCTAAATTAGGACTTGTCAGTCATAAGTAGCTAGCTACATGTTATTCTATGGGGTTAAAACCTTCTCCCAAGAACTGAACTTATGGACCTTTTAATTTCAGATGAAGCTATATAACGTATTGGTTTGAGGAGCTAGCAATGTTTTTGTGCTTAGCAGTTGCAGGAAAAGATATACAGAATCCGCAAAATGTAGTTTTTCCTAAATAGATTTCTAAAAATCTATTTTTCTTTTAGAATAGATAACAAGTTAGAATTGAATAATGTGATAATTTCTCTGGGTGCTTTTTATTATTGCAACATAATAGGCTACATATTATACATAAAAGAGTTAGGTGCTCTATTTCTTACTAACAAACATTTTTTCTCTTTATTTTTATGTTTTAGTGGCTTCATTGTAATTTTTTGCCCAGAGCCATTGGGAAATAGGAAGCATACAGGTTGTGAATTCAGAGTTGCCAGTTCTTTAGCTGGTGTTGGTCTTCATATACATCTTCTTCGTAAAATTCTAGGACAGGGGTGTCAAACTGCTGGTCTGCGGGCTGGACATGTCATCCAGAAGCTGCGCCCATCCCATTGCCGACAATGGCAAAACCGTCCTGATACATTGCGTGATGTCACATGATGTCATGAGTTTGACATGTCTGATTTAGGATGTTATAATGAATCGGTGTAGTATATGTCCCAATCTAAACAGTGTGGCCTTTTGTAATTGACAGATGGAAATAAAAAATGGTAAATTTTCTAAGTGCATTCAAAAATTTTGGTATGGACCCAGGGCGTTCATAGATACTGGAACTATTCTGGCTGGTTCAGGCCAAAATCTTTTAATTTTGATTTTCAGATCTTGGTACTTTGGGATAGTCTCCAACAGTTTGTGTTCTATTCTACTGTTTCTTGGTATTGCTACATCAATTATCCATACTTTCTTCTTTTCAACTACAGTTAAATCTGCTCTGTTATGCCAAAACTTTATCAGTTTCTATTTGAAAATCCCATATTATTTTAATACACTTATTTTGAACTACCTTTTCAAATCTGGGCTCCCATCAATTTTTCAAGCTCCTGGAACTTGTCAAAGCTGACCGGTTTATGGTGCCTGACCTTGGCTACTAGTAGACTGGAATTTGAGTCTTTTCACTGCTGGTGTAACACTAACTTATGCTCTCCTGGTACTAATAGCGGTTAATTCAGAAATAGCTTTATTTTGAAGATGTGAAAGCTTGGGTTTCAGGACAGAAGGACAGCTTTTGGGGAAAAAAAGTAGTTCATTAATAGTTCACTGATACAAGTTTTTAACAGGTTATATTACTCAGCTTAGTCCATGCTCCTAAACTGAAATGTGCATTTTTCTTGTTTTAATAGTCATTTTTTAAGCTGCGAGAATGCACGAACTGCTTCTGCATAAGTAATTGGTGGGCCTGTGTCTCCATCTAGTGGATTGCAACTACCATGTCAGCATGCTACTTTATTATGGATAACTTGAGAGAATTTTTCCATGCTACCAATACCAACTTTTTCAATATTTCCAGATTTTTTTTAGAGTGAGGACATTTCCCTGCTTTCTTTAAAATTATTTTTATACACATTTCTCAAAAAATCAAATTAATAAGGTAGTTGTGCCATGGTTTAAATATAGAGTTCAGGTGAAGCAAAATTCCAAATGGTAAATCTGGTTGTTTTTTTAAAAAAAAGCATGTTCTGAAAATGCAGAAACTCCGTTACACATGTGGCACCCCATCTTCATTCAGTTCCAACCAGCATTAACATTAGAAGATTGAGGTACAAAAGAAACTGGTGAAGAGAATTCCAGAGAAGCCTTACCACACTGCAACCCATTTGATACATCTCCAAACCGTCCCCATCCCCATTCATAGCTTAAGTCTTCCTCACCTGTACTGCTGTTCAAATAACATTTTCCCTCTAGCTCATCAAGAGCAGCCTCAGTATGTTTTAATGCCCATTAGCTCACAGGGGCAATACAAGGGCCAAATGATAACTAGCAGATGCAAACAAATTTGCGCTTTTTGAACGCTATAGACTGAGATGGACAGGTTCTCTTTCTCCTGCTTCCTGGACAGCCTTTTCTGTTGCCAATTATTCCCCAGAAATGGATACTGCCGCATGAGAAATGGCAACTCAATTATTTGCCAAGAAAACTGCAGGTCTATATTTTGATGGCCACCAGGATACTGTATATTGTGATTTGCAGAGGAGTCTGTGTCATTTTCCCCCCCAATGAAAGCTAAAGATGGCCCTGGCAGTGTTTCGATGTATGGCAAATTAGGAGAACCAAATGCACATTTTATTCAGGGATTATTCACAGCTATTTCCTTCTGGAAAAACATGCCTTACAGTATGTAGCTTCTGCTGCTAAAGTAGGGGGTGGTGATGGTGGTTCTTCACACAGATCTTTGGTGAAGAAGACTGAAACCTCCTTTAAATTTAGATTGCTTTCTTTTGTTTCCACTTTGTTATTCTGTTAAATAATAATACAACAGAAGAGAAGAGAAAGAGCTGGGGGGCGGGGAATCACCAATTACACAGATCTGCAAATAGAAACAGACTGATTGTGACAAAAGAAAGCAAAGACAGTACCGATAAAAATAGGCATTGTGGGTGCAATCCAAAAACATCTGGAGCACTATTAGAATATCATCAGCATTGACAAAATTCACCATCAGTCAATTGCAAAAGGCAGCTTTAGTTGGAACTACTTACATCCTGAGACTATACTGTACCTTTAACAATTTCAAACAGCATCTGCCTACCTCAGGTCCTTGGGAAAGACTTGATAGGTGAACAAAAATGCCAAATCCAGTCTAAACATCTAGCTGTCTGTGCAACAAATCAAATAATAATATACTTCTGCCCTTCAAGTTCAAATCCAAGAGGAAGATTTATTGTTTTGAGTTGTAAGACAGAGGACCCTAAAAGAATCTGATTCTCCAAGAGAGCTATTTATGCTAATTTGACATGCCAATTTCATTAATTAACTAATGAGTGCTAATCTAATACTTGTTGCCACCTCTGTGAACAACCAAGGGTAGCCTTGGATTTAAAAGGTGGAATGATTCTAAATTCATCTTCTGTGGTAACTCTGTCCCTGATTTTAAAATGTCCATACTTGCATTAAGGAAATGCAAAGAGAGATCAGAATGCAAAAAATTTAGGTATGTGTTTTGTCAAGAGATTCACAATTCCTAATGCCTTTGCTTTGAATTAATCCATTTACCAGTACCAGGACTTGTGTACTTGCTCAACAGTTATTTTATAGTGCAATCATCACCCACTTGCTTTTCTAGATTTCATTTTTCTCTCAACTACTGTTCACAGTCAGCCCCCAATTGTGCATCTCATTGAGTAGACTGCAATGGACAAACATTTAGGTCACAAAAAATATTACCAGGTGTTCTGATTCAGGGTCAGCCTGTGGGTTCGGCAGTTGGGTCGGGCGATTCAGAGGAGGAGGAGAGGGTGTTGGAGAGGTTGCTTAGGGTGTTGGAGAGCTTGCTGATGAGAGCCCTCAGCCAGGCCCCTCCCACCTGGTTATGACACAGACCCAGCTTTGTGAACCTGACAGCGTGGATGAAGATGACCCACAGCTGGCCCTGTTCAAGGATGCCCGACGCAGGAGGCAGTCAATGAGGAGTAAACAGAGGAAGGCAATGGGGCACCTCAGAAGGAGGCAGAGAGAAGCCATGCCCTGAACTGTTTAAAAGGGGAATGCGTGGGAGGGCTGGTTTGCTGAAGGCAACCATTTGAATAGCTCCTGTTTCATGGTTCGTGTCTTGTTTTTGCTCTGTTTGCTTTTGTGTCCATAAATTTGGCAGGCTTAGTTCCAGCCTCTTGCCTTCTTGTAAAAGGGGTTGTCCCTGCCTTATCTGCAGGGCCGGTAGTAGGCTGGTACAGAACACCAGGTGAGCAGTCTTATACAGTAGCAGCTTTTGCAATTGCTCTGTGAAATCAATCATTAAAAGCCCTTATTATTAAAATCCATTATTAAAAGTAATGAAACTACAGGTAGTTTTTGTTTAACAACTGCCTCGGACAGTAATGAAAGTAGTTTTGGATCGGTGCCTGCATTTACGACCTTCACAGCTTCTCTTTCTTAGTCACATATTCATCATTGTAGTCACTTAGCACACATTGTCCTGTGTTTGACTCATTTTCCCCCCACCCATCCCTGCCCCAGGAGAACAATTGCCCGAACAAGCTATCTCTTATTGCACTGCTTTTCTCCAAGGAGCAGCCTGTCCCTAAAAAGTGCTAACTGCAAGCTAAAAGGCCCAGTTCTGTGACCTTAATTAGTTGATCAGAATTCTCCAGCTGGCAGCTGCTGCCTGAAATTAACCAGACCTTAATCAATTTCTCATTAAAGGCTTTTTATTTTTTGCCTCTTAAGCAATTGGCTAGGCAAATAGCACGCCCTAGCACATTCCTTTTGATGTGTATTTCCCATTGTGTGCCTGCAAATAACAGGCCCTAGCACATTCCTTTTGATGTGTATTTCCCATTGTGTGCCTGCTTATTCTCTTGTAATCCCTTCCTCTCCAATGAAGGTAAATACAATGCAATCCTGAAGTACTCATTCTGGGTCAGACCATCTTTTTAATCTTTTCAAGTGAGCTCAAAGAGTGGAGGCTCTGAGGAACCCAGAGCCCTGCCAATAACAAACCAACAGAGTAGAAATGAAAGCAGAGAATATTTGGCCTTTCTTTCTGTACTGATTACCTAGTTTGGGTAATGAAATATCTGCAAGAAAACAACCAAACTCAAAGAGCACCAAAGACCCCCTATTTCAACTGAGCTACAAATATTAGAATTAGAATTAGAATAAGAGAGTTGGAAGGGTCCTTGTAGGTCATCTAGTCCACCCCCCCCCCCCAAAAAGCAGGAGACCCTACACCACAGGTAGGCAACCTTGGCTCTTTTATGACTTGTAGACTTCAACTCCCAGAATTCCTGAGCCAGCATGGCTCAGCTTGGAAACCTCTCCCTTTCCCCTCAGGGTTTGAAGACCCCTGCCCTAGTGTGTTTTTTGGAGCAAAAATTAATATAAGACCCGGTCTTATTTTCGAGCAAACACAGGGTATAAGCCAGGGGTAGGCAACCTTGGCTCTTTTATGACTCATGGACTTCAACTCCCAGAATTCCTGAGCCAGCCATGCTGAGGGCAAAGGGAGAGGTTTCCATGCTGAGTCGTGCTGGCTCAGGAATTCTGGGAGTTGAAGTCCACGAGTCATAAAAGAGCCATAAAGTCCACGAGTCCCCTGCCCTACACCATTTCTGAAAGATGGCAGTCCAGTCTCTTCTTGAAAGCTCCCACTGATGAAGCTCCCACAACATATTCTCTGTTATTGCTGTCTTTCTTCTCACCCAGCATTTGATTTGTTTGAAAGATGTTGTATATAATTATTTTGATCAATTTAGGATCCAAATTAATTTCCACTCAAGATTAGGGGCAGTGTAGAAGCCTGAGTTTCTGGACACCAGACTGCCCTTTTGGCCTGCTTATGACTGAGGTCTGAGCTTTTAGTCAATTGACTGCAATGAATGAAGATACTAGAAGGGCTCCAGTACAAAAATTCCCTGTCTAAGATCAGAATTCACTCTCCAGACTTCATAGCTGAAATCTGCTCTTACATGTGGGTCTTGGAAGAGTGATGTATTTTATTGCTTCCAGGATAACATCTCACTGCATCTCTGTAATGTGTGTCTCTCTCTGTCAATGTTTATATATTTATAGCACCACCTTTCCTAACCTTGGACCCTCAGATCTATTTGACTTGGCTGGGGGAATTAAGAGAGATGAAGCCTAAGCTAGGCTGAGAAAGATCAATTTGACTAATCTATTTTTCTATGGTAATTATGTATTAATTACACGGCTTCCCAATGTTTTAGTTTCTACCTGAGTTTGCAGCCTGAGTGGGCAACTTTGTATGGAAAGGTGAGATACAAATTAGGTAAAAACAAATTAATTTAAGCACTTTGGTTTTCCTAATAAATTCTAACCAAACAAGTGTTGATCTTCTGAAGCACTATTAATCCCCAGGCCTGAAAGCTGGCTGGGTGACTTTGGTCCAGTCACTCTCTCTCAGCCCAAGAGGTCAGGTTTGGGCCATAAGATATTCCAACATGAGTACTGGCAGTGAAAATTGATGCAGGGAGCCTTGCACAAATTAAAGTTTTGTCTTAAACTGTCTGCAAAAATAAATAAAATAAATGAATGCAGCAGAAATGAAAGCAGAGTGGATCCATTAGAAATACAACCATGGATAAGGTAATAAGGCATGCATGCATAACAGAAGGAAAGGGAGTATTTAATGCCTTATCGATTTTTTCCTAGGTATACAGAGTCCAGAACACCCCAATACTCTCCATGTCCATTCAAAAGGAAATAAAGGTGCAGTGAGTTGTACCCAAGTCTGAGAAGGGATTTGCAAATAAAGAATTTATATTTGTTTCTCATGGAAGCATAAATTTAATAGGGACCATTTAGATCAGCAGGTCCAACCTCTGCTTCATGCAGGTATTCAAACTGAAGCGTTGCTAACAAAGATCTGTCCAGCTTCTGCTTGAAGATACATATTCATAGGAATTACAACATCTCCTAGATAATTATTTCCATTGTCAGACTCTTAGGGCCAGAATCTGGCTTTGGTTAGTTAAGACCTTTCTGGGACAGTGCTGTGCTTGAAGTTGTGAGATTATGGGGAGGTAACGTAGCAAAGTCTTAAAGAGTGTTATTGTCACGTCTGCCATAACATTGCTTAAGCCCTGCTTCACTTCAATGGCATCCTGCCATAACAGGGGGGAAGGGAGAAGTAAGGGGATATTGGGAGAAGGGAGGTGAGAGGACTCAGAGGTGCTAGCCTGGAACAGTACCTGGCAGATCCAAGGACTCAAGCATGAGAATGGAATGCGAATACTCACCAAAGAGGCACCAAACTTTAGGACTGTTACTGTTGAATAGCGGGTTCTTTGGTGCAGGAATGAAGATGCGGAACAGAGTACAGGATAGCTCACTGTTTATTTTGTGCTGGAACTGTACTGGGGAAATGTCTGCAACTAGCTGCAATATATAGTCTAGCTCCTAGGCAGCAGCCAATAGGTTTGAATCAACCATTGCCGCCTGGAGATAGCCAATTGCAGCACAGGAGACTTAAAGTTTGGGTTGCTGGAGAGCCATTAGCTGCTCCAGCAACCCACATGGTGTTTCACAAGAGCTCAGTACATAATACCCCTCCTCTCTTAGGTAAGACTATGACAACACCAATTAATCTCAACAATTGTCAAGACTCATTATTCAAACACACTAAAGTAAAGTGATAATAATAAAATAATAATAATAAAAAAACAATGTAGGTTACAATGAGATTAAACAACGTCTCAATGATCAGGCTTCCATTTGCAGCAATAGACAGTTACAACATAGCACTAGTTTCTGTAGTCTAGTGGCAACAGGTTTTATAACAATATATAGCTCTTTATTTTACAACGTAATCTGCAAGATATGAAGGAGGCTTGTGTGCCCTAGAGGAACATCTTGGAGTTTCCATCACTTTGTGGTCTACCAGCTTACCGAGTGGGCTGGGTAGATTTGTGTCCTTTGGTGCTCCTGAGTCAAGGGGATTCAATGCACTCTGGCTGGCCTCTCCAGGTTGGCCCACCACAGAGTCAGACTGTTCTGCAGAGTAGTCACAGCGGTTGCTGAAGTTCTGTTGGCTTGCTCCTTCAGGGGGTCCATGTTGCACTCCAGAGCTCCCCAGTTCTCCCTCTGGTTCCACCTCAGTGAAGAAGGAAAAGTCCTGGTAGTCCACGTGAGGGCTGGCTTGGCCGCAAGTTTGAGGACCTTGGGAGGGACTTATGACACAGTCCTCACTTAGTGGCCATTCTGGAAACTGTTTCCTGAGCTGATCAATGTGTCATCTGACAACTCGCCCTCCCTCCACCCCCACTTCATAAGATAGGGGTCCGGATGCCTTGGTGATTTGACCAGGAACCCACAGATTCCCATGACCATAGTTCCTGACCCAAACCCAATCGCCCATGTGCAGCCCCCTCAGGGGTTTTGGTCGAGAAGCTTCTGCTGCCACTCTATCTGGACGCAACCTGTCCAGTTTAGTAATCAAACGCCTCCCCCAATGTAGTTCTGCAGGACTTTTGCCTGTAGCAGTGCAGGGTGTAGAATGCTGGCAGAGTAAAAAATCTGCCAATCTGTGATGCCAGTCATCTGTAACAATGCGCTTGAGTGCCTCCTTCGTTGTCCTTACCATGCGTTCAGCTTGACCATTAGAAGATGGATGAAAAGGCGCAGACGTTGCATGTCTGATGAGATTAACTCTAAGGAAGGCCTGAAATTCAGCAGCAGTGAATTGGGCCACATTGTCTGAAATTAAGACATCTGGAAACCCATGTGTGGCAAAGAGTTTTCTCAGCACCTGGATGGTCCTAGCAGTAGTCATGTTAGGAACTGGAATTACTTCCAGCCATTTGGAGTGGCTATCTACTCTGTAAGGAAGAGCTGTCCCTGAAAGGGCCCAGCGTAGTCTATGTGAACCCTAGACCAGGGAGTATGCATTTCCTCCCACCTGTGAACTGGACCCTGTGGCATTTCAGGCCTAGATTGCTGGCATGTATGTATAACAACCATGAACTTGACCCTCAATGTCCTTATCAAGGCCAGGCCACCAGAGGTAGCTTCTAGCTAAAGCTTTCATTCTGACAATACCTGGATGTCCTTCATGTAATGATTGTAAAACCCTGTCTCTTAGGGAAGTGGGAATTATGACTCTGTTCCCCCCTAATATGCACCCTTTGTGTGCAGATAACTCATGTCTCCTGACAAAATAGCTTTGAAAATCTGAGCCTGGATTTTTTTTCCAACCAGCCCATGTATACCCATGACAACACTCTACTAAGTATTTTATCTGTGGCAGTTTCAGCAGCAATGTCCCCTGCATGGAGGGGAAACTCAGGTATGTCCTCTATGGACAATATTCTAGCAGCAGGAGCCAGATCTGGATCCATTAGTGGCAATGGTAGTCTGCTGAGGCCATCAGCATGGCCCATTTCCTTACCCGGTTTGTGAATTAATTTAAAATTGTATGCAGATAGGAAAATAGACCATCTCAACATTCTTGGAGATAGTATGTGGGGGGTTTGTTTGTCCATTGTGAAAAGTCCCAACAGAGGTTTGTGGTCAGTGTAAACTGTGAAATCCCTGCCATATAAATAGTCATGGAATTTTTTTATTCCAGCAAGGATGGCTAGGGCCTCTTTGTCAACTGAGCATAGTTGCGCTCAGCAGAAGACAATGTCCTTGAGTAAAATGCTATTGGAACCTGTTTCCCATTTTTTTCTATGTGACTTAAAACTGCCCCCACCCCATAGGGAGATGCATCACATGCAAGACATATAGGTTTAGACTCTTTGTAGTGAGTTATAGTGGACTTTTCTGACAATAGTGCTTTTAATTCCTGGAAACTTTTTTCATGTAAGTTAGTCCATTTCCATGGAGCTTTCTTATCTAGAAGCCTGTGGAGGGGCTGTGCTATTGCAGCCTTATGAGGTAGAAATGTGTGATAGAAGTTTAGGAGACCCAAGAATGCTTGTAGTTCTCCTTTTGATTTGGGCCTAGGAGCCATTTTAATGGCCTTCACTTTAGAATCAGCAGGGTGAATGCCGTTAGCATCAATTTGGAAACACAGGAATTCTGTTGAAGAAACCCCAATACTACACTTGTTCTTTTTAAATTTGAGGCCTGCTTTGCAAAGCCTCTGCAAAACAGCCTTGAGCCTACTGGCCAACACTTCTGGGGATTCCCCTGCAATAAGAATATCATCAAAATAAGGGCAGATGCCCTGGATAACCTTGAGTGTACATTCCATGATTCCCTGAAAAATACCTGGTGCAACACTGACTCCAAACTGTAAGCATTTAACTTTGAAAGCCCCCCTGTGAGTCATGATCATTTGAGCCACGGCTGTGGCCTCATCAACTGGAAATTGCTGATAGGCCTGTGCTAAATCAAGTTTAACAAAAATAGTACCCCCTTGCAAGGAAGCTAAAATATAGTTGAACACTGGGACCGGGTGCTTCAGGGCTTTATTTAGTGTGCATTTATAGTCAGCACAAATGTGAACTTCCCCATTGGCTTTAAGTGGGGTGACTATAGGAGTTTCCCACTCCCCACCATCAACAGGCTGTAACACGCCCTGTTCTACCAGCCTATCAATTTCTGAATCAATTTTATGTTTTAAGGCAAAGGGGACCCTACGAGGGTTAACCTTGATTGGAACTACGTTGGGATCAAGCTTAAATGAGATAGGTGGGCCTGTGTATGTTCCAAGGGTTGAATCAAAAACATCTGCATATTCCTTGCACACTGACATGAGGTCTGCAGTTTGTGTCTAGTTTATGCCAGTAATCTGAATACCTAAGGCATCAAACCAATCGAGTCCAATGAGACTCGTTCTCTGGCCCCCTACTACTATTACATCCAGGTACCCCAAAAACATTTTAAACTTAACCAACAAGGTGGCTTCTCCCTTAACTTTAACATGCACATTTTGAAAACCTGTTAGGATTATATCTGAGGGTCTTAGTTTGGCCCAATTGTTACTGCACCTGCACACGAAGTTAAAAATGTCTTGAGAAATGATTGAGACTGCAGAGCCAGAGTCCAATTCCATCTTACATGCAACTCCTTGTAGCTCTACCATGAGCTTGAGTTTAGGCTTGAGGGGGTGACGAGCCCCGGTGCGGCATATGCTTCTACGGCTTCTGAAGAATCCCACACTAACTGGACCCTGGACCCCAGTTCCTCTCCTAGTCGGTTCTTCCGACTGGTGTTTGGGTGGCCGGTCTCTCTGTTGGACTCTGCAAACCACCATGATGTGGCCTGTCCTTCCACAAGCTCTACACGTGGCTGAACGAAATCTGCAGTTGGCACAGAAATGGTTGCCGCTGCATCCCTTACATCTCGATAAGAGAGCTGCCTTGTAATTGTCCTCTCGCAGCTGGCCGTTGTGGTGTGGTGCATTGGGTTGCTTTTAGAGTCAGTTGATTTCAGGTTCTTTTTCCACAGAGAGTTCTTTGGTGTGTTTGGCATCAAAAGTTCTTCAAACTTTGTCGATTTGGTGGGCTGTATGGTTTGAATGGTGCCCCTGGCAGCTTTGCTGGACATCACCTCAGCCTGTGCTTCAGAAAATGTTAAATTTGGCCTAGCAAATAGTCTCTGCTGAAGTGTTCTGTCCCGTAGGCCACAGATGAGCCAGTCTCATAGTCACAATTCTAAATTTGAAAAGTTGCATAGGCATGCGGCCTGCCTTAGGCCCGCTATAAACTCTGACACTGACTCCCTGGGAAGCTGCACTCTCTGGTCGAACTTGAAATGCCAAGCCACCTCAGACATCTTGGGCTGGAAGTGCCCAGTTAGCCTCTTTTTAAGATCTGCGTAAGAAACTGCTTTGATTGGTGTCGGCGCGAAAAGGTTCTTGGCTAAATCAAAGGTAGCTGGGCCGCACACACAGAGTAGCGTTGCGGCCTTCAGTCCTTCTTCTGCGATCTGATTGGCTCTGAGGTAGTTTTCTACTTGCGATATATATGATGGCCATTCCTCCAGGTGTTTCACGTCAAATTCTCGCAATTTGCCAACCTTTGTCATTCTTCTTTCTGGTTCCTGCGTTCTTTCTGGATCCTGCTTCAGGCTCAGGGAATGAGTTCCCTGAGCACAAGGTCACTATCGTAGTTGCTAGCCAACCTTGGGGGGGGGGAAATGTCTCTTCCCTCTGGCATGTGCTACATTTCCCTCAAAGACTTCAGCTCTTAGTCAGTGAAGCAGGATCCCACCTTCATCGCCACTGTTAAATAGCGGGTTCTTTGGTGCAGGAATGAAGACGTGGAACACAGTAGAGGATAACTCATTGTTTATTTCGTGCTGGAACTGTACTGGTGAAATGTTTGCAACTAGCTGCAATATATAGTCTAGCCCCTAGGCGGCAGCCAATAGGTTTGAATCAACCATTGCCGCCTTGAGATAGCCAGTTGCAGCACAGGAGACTTAAAGTCTGGGTTGCTGGAGAGCCCTTAGCTGCTCCAGCAACCCACGTGGTGTTTCACAAGAGCCCAGTACATAACAGTTACCAAAACAACTAGTTTGAACACCATTGGACAATTATGAAAGGATCAAGTGGAAAGGGCCCAGGAGACAGGAAAAGCACTGGATTTACCTGGGAATATTCAGATCTGGCTTTGCTATGCTGTAACTACTTGGCTTCAGTGAAAGTTATACCTTTCACTATAAATGGAGTTGCGGGTCTTTCTTTCCTGAACATCCAAGCTGGGACAGGCCTGACAGTTATTTTATTTATTTTTATTTATTTTAATTCCATTTATATCCCGCCCTTCTCCGAAGACTCAGGGCGGCTTACAAACTTAGTAGTAGCCTTCATTCTATGTATATGCCTGCTTATTAGGGCTTTCACACCCCACCCCCCCAAGCGGCATTATTACAAAGTCAGCTTAATTGCCCCCAACAATCTGGGTCCAGTTATCATATCCCCCTCAGCCATATTTTCTGAAGATTAAATCTACCTTACTTTGCTCATAGGGCTTAGTTTCCAGTCCCCTGATAATCCTTCCTTGCATTTGTTTCTTGTGTTTTTGAATCTTTATTGGATTCTGATGCCCAGAATTGGAACAGCATTTTTAAAAAGGTCTGGTAGAGTGGAACTATTATGTCCCATGAGCTAAAAACAATATATCATTAAAAGTAATATAAAATTCTGTTGGTTATTTTTGCGGCCATATAATATTATTGGTTCCTAGTCAGATTGTGATATTTACAATTCTAAAATCTTCTTTATTTTCTCTATTATTATGCTTTGCGGTACATATGAAATAAAATTTGCATACTGTATATAATTTTGTATTTCATTTTTCCAAATACTTCTTTGTATATATAATTTTTCTAGTGTTAATTTTCTTAGTATTTCATTTGTGCATATGTGTAATTAAATTCTGAAAAATGTGGATTTCAGAATACACACCCTTCTTTGTTTATAGGTTTCAAAAATTTTAAATGGCCAAGCTCACATGAAAATGAAAATTACTGTAAATGTATTTGCCACCAGTAATAAAAAGCATGTTGCACAGCTTTCTTAAAAATAATAATTCAGGAAAAAAATTGCTTTAATTTACAACTCTAGGCCGATTATTTTCCCATGGTTGAAATAACAACAACAACAACAACAACAACAACAACAACAATGTTGGAAGGGACTTTGGAGGTCATCTAGTCCAACCCCCTGCTCAGGCAGGACAAAAAGGGAATTATAAAAAATCAAGAGGAACAAAAGATCAGCTACTCACTGACAAAATGGTACTTAAAATGCAAAACGATGAAAAACAAATTTCAATATGGCGTGGATTGATTACAAGAAAGCATTTGACTCATTACCCCACAGTTGGATTAATGTGTGTTTGGAAAACTTTGGAATCAGCAAAAATATCTGTACATTTTTGAAAGCAAATATGCAAAAATGGAAAACAATTCTAATAGCAAATGGGGAGAACATTGGTGAAATCAACATCAGACGAGGAATCTTCCAAGGAGACTCACTTGCACCACTACTGTTCAACGTCACATTAATTCCATTGACAATAATATTATGAAACAAAACTGTGATACCACATTTCAAGCCAGCATGGCAAGATAAACCATACATGGATGACTTAAAACTGTATGTGAAAAGCCACACTGAACTTGAATCAATACTCAAGTTCAAGAAATTGGAGCTTCCTGCAATAACTCCAGCAAAGCTACAAAAAACTGTGCTACTCAGAACATCTTGCATTTTAAGGAGATACCTAGTTGATACCTGAGATGCTGGCAGCAACCCGTGTCAACCATTAGTGCCAGTCAATTTGAGTGTTCAGTTGACTGAGGTTCATGTTTAATGAATAAAAGTTTAATAATAATAATAATAATAATAATAATAATAATAATAATGATGATGATGATGATGATGATGATGATGATGGAAGGAACCTTGGAGATTATCTAGTCCAACCCCTGCTCAGGCAGGAAACCCTATACCATTACAGACAAATGGCTGTCCAGTCTGATTCTGGAGGAAGATTGTTCCACTGGTTAATTGTTCTAACTGTCAGGAAATTTCTTCTTAGTTCTAGGTTGCTTCTCTCCTTGATTAGTTTCCATCCTTTGCTTCTTGTCCTGCCTTCAGGTATTTTAGAGAATAGCTTGACTCCCTCTTCTTTGTGGCAACCCCTGAAATATTGGAACACTGTTATCATGTCACCCCTCACCCTTCTCTTCATTAAACTACACATACCCAATTCCAGCAACCGTTCCCTATATGTTTTAGCCTCCAGTCCCCCAATCATCTTTGTTGCTCTTCTCTGTACTCTTTCTAGAGTCTCAACATCTTTTTTACATTGTGGTTACCAAAACTGGATGCAGTATTCCAAATGTGGCCTTACCAAGGCATTATAAAGTGGTATTAATACTTGATTCTATCCCTCTGTTAATGCAGCCTAGCACTGTGTTGGCTTTTTTGGCAGCTGCAGCAGACTGCTGGCTCAAACCTAAGCGATTGTCCACTAGGACTCCAATATCCCTCACACAGTTGCTACTATTAAGCAAGGTACCACCTATACTATACTTGTACATTTGGTTTTTCTTGCCTAAATGTAGAACCTTAATTTTTTCACCATTGAATTTCATTTTGTTAGAAATGGAGACTGTTGTGTTAGTTATAACTGATATGCAACTGGGAATATTCTTGCTAATTTTGGTGTTGCATAAAATGTTTTAATTGGCTCAATTTCCCAAGGAGAATTCTAAATCTTAGTGTTGAAAAAGCCTCGTGAGCACTTTCCATGGTGACATTTTGTACTTACTGTGGCTGTTATAATGCATCTCTTCCAGAAACATATACTTTCTAATATTTGCTGCTACTCAGTGAGTGTTTAAATAAGTACCTTGCAAAGTGGACAGTGTTAGTTCAAGGAAGTACAATAGTGGCAGTGTGCATGTCTATTATGCAGAGGTTTATCCCATATTCAATCCACAATGTCTACCAAGGTGTCAGGTAGCATATAACACAAAATATCTCCAACTCGAATTCTTGAAAATGGCTACTGATCCAAATAGAAATAATGGGATAGGGGGAAATGTTCCTAAGGATATCAATTTGTACTAGTTTAATAATCAGAGCATGTACTCAGCAGCACTGTGTCAAAGATTCTTTTTTTTTCTTGCAGGATCCAATCTGGGTCAATCACTGGGACCAGAATGTTTTGTCTTCTGAGTTTATGGACTTGTGCTGGAGCCCATCCTCAGGAGTGTATACAATTCACTGAGGATGGGCTCCAGCATGAATCTGAAAGCTGGGAAGACTAAATCTGGTCCTAGTGACCGACCCAGATTGGATCCTGCAAGCAGGTTTGTTCTTGACAGTAAATCAGTTCTGTTTATGTTCACATGGCGAATGATGGATCTCTGTTATTTCTACAGAAAAGCTTTGGCTTCTGGAACATATATTTGCCTTAATTTGTGTCTCCCCCCCCACAAAAAAGGCAACTGAACTAGGTTTGTTTGTGTTTTTTTGCTTCAGGAAGAATAAGAAAACAAGAAGCTTCCTCAGTTCTGAAGGCAGAGGAATGGAAGGATAGAGAGTCAGCAGCAGTTTTTAAATGGAAAATTGGGAGTTACAGGTAACAAAAATGGCGGGGTGCATGCAGATGGTACAGAGGGCATGTGTGCTGTGGGAGGGCAATAGGGAGTTTGGTGGGGTTGATGGGGACCACAGGAAGGCCACCAGAGGTTATTAGAGGGCCGGGCGCAATGGGAGAGTGAATGCTTTGGAGTGTGGGCACCTGGGAGTTGCTAAGGAGTATGAGATCTCTTAGTTTCAGGCATTGTAGTGGGCTCCTTGGGAGAAGAAGTGGAAGGTGCAACTTCCTTGGGGCAACTTGTAACCTTCCCTGCCAGCTTCATGGACTTTACTTGTTGGAAGCTGGCAGGGAAGGTTACAAATGGTGATCACTGTAACATTGTAATCAAGAGCTGGGCACCTGAAGGTTCATTTGCAATCACGAGGATGCTGTGATGGCTGCAACTCTGAGGACCAGTCATAAATATATTTTTCCAGTATCACTGTAATTTTGAATAATTGCTGAATGAGCAGATGCAACTCAAGGTCTATCTGTGAGGAGGCACAGTGGCACACCTATTTAAGATTCATATGTCAATGTTGCACAGTGCTAACATTTTTCAGGAAGAGTTGGCTGAGGCCTGAAGACCTGCATTTTCAGCGAGTTTTGGCAGTCCCTTTTAATTTGATGCTGTACTTAATAGTACTAAAGTAATTGCATGTTTTTGTTTTCATAGTAAAGATGTCTTTATTCCAAAATAATAATGTGTTAGCCAGACAACTACATACAAAACATCTACACAAGACTTTGGTAGGAAATATATCCATAACAGTTTTCTCAAAAATCCCATTGCGAACCCAAAAATAACAAGAAAACTTCAAAGAGGGTCTTTTCTGATTTTTTTTTAAAAACCAAGTAGCTTTTATTAAAACCTATTGTACATATAATCCCCCCAGCATTTCTGTTCATTGCTTGTAAAGTTTCTACAGATTTTCTTTTTAAAAAAACAACAACAGCAAAGAGGAACAAGAAGATATACCAATGTTAATAAATGGTCAGTGAGGTGTATAAAATTTTTATAGCTACTATATACCTGTGTTTTGGTTCTGAAGTGTGCAAGAGACATGAATTATTGTAAAAAAAAATTCCTCCATATATTTTTGTTGGTTGCCGTGGAGCCAACATTATACAAGGTTTGTAGCAATTCAGAAATATGCATTTTATATCACACTGGGTTTGTTTCTTAACAAAGAAAGCAGTCTTAAAAGCTTCAATACAGTTTAAATTAGATATAATTAAATTCTTCTAAATGCAATGGTACAAGGTAATCTTAATTAAAGTCCATAATTAAAAAAAGGGAGTAACTTTAATTGGATTAGATTTCTTCTTTTCCCCCCCTTTATTTTCTTCTGATATTTTTAATGTATTATTCTGTGAAAAGTCACAAGCTTAAAGACACAAACCCCTTTGAAACAAATTAGAATATTCTTTTTTTTCAGTATGAACTGGGACGACTATACTGATATAAGATGGAAATTATATTCATCTGCAAGCTTTGTTATGCTTTCTGATAGCAATCCTTTGAAAAGCTAGCCAACCATTCATAATACTATTAGACATTAAAGAAATTAAAGGCAACTGTGCAACCATTCTGTCAGTCAAATATTGCCCCCAGTGAAATACCAATTTTGAATTCCTCTTGAATTTAGGCGCTGTGTTTGTACTTGGTTCACTAGAGCCAACACTCTTCTAAGAGAGTCACCAATATTTAATACGTCATAGCATAAAAGGAACTGTTCGTTGCAGTTAAATTCATCAGGAGCGTATGCATTTCATGCATGTTTTGATTGGATGGATGACTAATTTATTATCATAAAACAACAGAACCTTTAATAGCTAAAGACCGAGGATCCCAACACAGATAGCAACTTGGAAAAGTGTTTGCTGTTTCAAGATATTTCTGCTCTATACTCGCCCATATGCTGGACCTATAGAACTCCTGTGTTTATTCTGTGTCTTGGACTCCAGTGCTTTTGGGTGAGTTACACTAAAAATGACTGTTCAGAATGAAAAAGTGCAATAATTCTAATATAATTTATGCGGGTACATTCTCTAGTTGAGCCATAGCCTTATCTAGATTTAGATGGAGAAACTTTGGAAACTTGATAAAAAGGAAAATTGTGCAGTCCAATGGAAGTGGTAAATGAAAGTATATGTTGTTGTTGTTAGCTGCGAAGTCGTGTCCGACCCAACGCGACCCTATGGACAACGTTCCTCCAGGCCTACCATCTTCTGGAGTCCATTTAGGCTCACGCCTACTGCTTCAGTGACTCCATCCAGCCACCTCATTCTCTGTCGTCCCCTTCTTCTCTTGCCCTCATTCTTTCCCAGCATTAGGCTCTTCTCCAGTGAGTCCTTCCTTCTCATTAGGTGGCCAAAATATTTGAGTTTTAGCTTCAGGATCTGGCCTTCTAAAGAGCAGTCAGGGTTGATCTCCTCTAGGACTGACCGGTTTGATCGCCTTGCAGTCCAAGGGACTCGCGAAAGTATATGTACCTGTACATATAAATCTTTGGGGGAAAAGAGCATTGCTAATCTTTGGAAATAAAAACCCTTCCACAAGGTCATCCTTATGTCCCTAAGATGCCAAGAATTTCTGCTATCTAAAAAGGCCAAGCCACTTTATTTTGTGAACAAATTGACCCAATTCCTGCTTGACATGATCAGGCTTCATGCTTTTAAGTTAAAATTCTCTGGTTTTGGATCTAATTTATACTGGCATTTGGCATTTATTAATTTAAGTCATCTTTTCTTTTACAAGACATGTCACGTAGTTATGTGTTAAAATGCAGACAAGACAATCTGATTTTTTTGATGGTGGTCTTTTCAACCATCTGTGTTGACTAGGGATTATGGAAGCTGAAATCTAAAAGTTCAAGCTATATGCCTGTAATAATATTTTATAATACAAATATAGGAGCTTTCATCTTCATTCCCAAGATGTCCCTAAGGAACCTGTCAGTGGTACTGGCATTTATCTAATCCTTCAACTTCATGACATTTTTCAAATAGCTATGCTTTTTCCTTTGCTCTTTGTGAGCACGCTTGAAAATTAGTAACACCATGTTCCCGCAAAGCAGCTATTTTCTGCATGTGCTTTGTTCACCATGACCGCTGACTTACGAGTAGAAAAATAAAGCAAAAAGATGACGGATGCAGTGACATTTATGTAAGAGGAACAGAAGCCAAATTAAGTTGTTGTGCCACAAAGAAGCAGAAGCAAATTCTGAAGCAAACAAAACAAAACTCTCCTTAGTTTTTTTCTATACTTGGTGGATAGAGTAAGGTCAGCTATTCTAGAGCTGGGTTTATTCACATCTTTTGTCAGAATTTATATTGTTTATTTACACTGGTTAACTCTGAAAAGTCCGCAATTTCCCCTCACGTTTCTGAAATATATTTGCCTAGATATGTTGCACACACCTTTAAGGGAGAATATTTTACTGTACCTTATCACCTAGCGTATGACTTTGTGAGAGAGTGTGGAAAATATTTTTTTAAATGCAACTTACTGGCTAATTGGTATACAGCTTACAGATGGAAAATTTGTTCCTCCTTACTTTTCATGTCTGGGCAGCTTATGCTTGCTTGCTTTCCTTTCTTAATGGAAACAATCATAAGGTGATTTATTTAATAGGGGTCCAAGCAATTGCACGAAGAAGAAAAGGTATATTGTCAAAGGATTGCTATAAATACCATTTTTACATTGCTGATGGTTAAATATCAATATGCACCTGTAGTATTATTAAAGTAATTCCTTGGCACAGCTGTATAAACACAGAGGCACTGCTTTGAATATTTTGAAAACGGTTTCCAAATATTTAAGTTTGCAGTATCATTTTTGCATGCATCCCACATATTTACAGGGACTATTTTTATGATTATGGTTTGTTCGCACAGATATGTCTATAATTTCAGTGTTATAAGATTTCACAATGACTTCACTAGTTTTATGCATTAAGGGCTAGCTGGAGCATTAAGGAGCTACTCTCAGCAGATATTTGTAAGGAAGTATTTATAAAATAGATCTCTTGCACCAGCAAGACTAATTAAGCAAACAACACTGCAAAAATGAAGACTAATATACACAATTTATATATTTTCTCTTTTTTAAAAAAAAAAATCAAACCAAGGTTGATTTTTTTTACATTTAGATTAGGAGTGCATTATCCAAAAGATTTCGGTTTGCTAACAAGGATGAACATTGCAGGCTCTTAATTCCTTCTTGTCTTTGCAGCTAGTGAACTGACTGCTTTTGAAACGCTTCTTGACAGTCATAAACCTCTCCTGGATTCCACCCCCACACAGTTTGGTGCATTCTGACCAAGCAGTCCATGGCTTCATTTTGCAACCTAAAATAAAAATAACAGACAAGCAACGTAAGAATCACTTTAGTGATTGAATCCTTTGAAATTTCTCTTTTCTTCACAAGCGGGAGTTCTATTGCTACTCCTGTTTCTATAATGGAAAGACCTATAAACCATGAGATTCTACAGATTACTCCAGGGATGAAGTTTGTATTTGTTGAAAGTCCTAATTGGTCTGAATCATCCAACATTTTCATATGTGGCTCATTGGTCTCTTTGTGATAATAGTATTTTATACAGTCATATTCTGAATCATGTGAGTGGATTATTTTGGAACTTAAAAGCAGATGAGTCCTTTGTATTGCAGGTTTTCCTTTCCTTTCCTTTCCTTTCCTTTCCTTTCCTTTCCTTTCCTTTCCTTTCCTTTCCTTTCCTTTCCTTTCCTTTCCTTTCCTTTCCTTTCCTTTCCTTTCTGCCTTTGAGTCAGTCTTGACCCCTGGGAAGGAAGGAAGGAAGGAAGGAAGGAAGGAAGGAAGGAAGGAAGGAAGGAAGGAAGGATTTCCTTGATTTGGTTATCTATAGTTGTTCAACCAACCCAACCCAAGCATTTATGCAAAACATTAAGGATCATTGAAAGAAGCTGTACCAATAAGAATATAAATCAGTAATGTATTTCTATGTTGCACAGCTCACTTTCTTAATTTAAGGATTGCTCTGTGAGGTTTACTACACTTACCTGGGAATTGCCCACCGTCTACATCTTCTTTAGCTTGTTCACTCCTCCTTTTCTCCCGAGATTCTTTCCAGCGCCTTTTCTCAATATTGGGGTTTCTCAAGCATTTTCTTATTCGGCATTTTTTACGCTGTACAGTTTCTGGGCATGGAGCTCCTCCAAACTGAGGTTCCATTTTGATCATTCTTGTCCTGATCATGTGGCCTTTCCCACAAGACTTATTGCATTCAGACCACTGAGACCATTCTGTCAGATCACAGTCAATTGCTAGAGAAGAGAGGATGAAAGAAATAATATGCTTAGCCTTAACCTACTTAGGCAGAACAATCTGGTTTGGCAGAACAATAATTTACTTCTTTTTAATCTCACTATGAAAAAAATGAACATTTAGATTGATGATAACACGGAATGGATTTTAAACAAGCTTACACTGAAAATGCGTTTGCAAGACCACCCTTTCACTAAGCTCCGACAGCAGTACATTCACACCCACCCTATATTAAAAATTACCACCCACCAGAAATTAACTCTGGAGCAGATTTATAGGAAGGATACGGAGGGGAAAATGCAGGAGATTGGAGAGGAAAAGAGCTAGAGTTGGGTGGGGGCAAACCTTGATTCCAATGATTGACGGATGGTGCTCTTTATAAAAATTACTGTGAAAATATGTGTGAAATAACATTCAATTATTCATCAGGCTTTTTCAATCTGGAATGGCACCAATTTAGTCATTTTGCATTGGTACTTTAAAATGGATGTTTTTGTCACGTTCCTGAATTTTTCCATAGAAACTTCATTGAAGGTGAAGAAAAATGTCTATGATATATAACAAAGTTATGTTAATATGGTATGACTCATTTTAGCAATGGTGAGGTCCTTTTGCACACTTTCTTAAAAAAGAGGCCGTTTCTTTTTTTCTACCTGGGAAAATGTTAGGTATTGGTTTCTGGCATGTGAATAGTGCTTTACAGCCGTGCTTTTCAATCTGTGGTATGCGTACCACTGGTGGTACTTTAGCACCTGGCAGGTGGTACACATATGATGGGTTGAAAAGCACTGTAAAAAAAGTGTAAAAAATGTGTAAAAGTGTAGCAGGGGGGGGGAATGAGCTAAAGTGGCAGCAGTGCTGCACAGGCCTGTGGGAGAGTCAGCTGAAGCAGCAGTGTTGCTGATTGGCGCATGGCTCCAGCTGGTTGGTGCTTCCAGGAGCAGTGCGCAGCCAGGGGAAGAGGAGTCAGCTGGAGTTGCATCAAAGAGAAAAGGAGGAGGGGGAGAGAGAGGAAAGGATATAAAAGGAGGGAATTTTGGCGGGAAAGGGAGAGAAAGAAAAGACGACAGAGAAAGCGAAAGGGACGGAGAAAGAGAGATGGAGAAGCGCACAGCCTGGGAGAGAGGAGTCAGCTGGAGTTGCACCGAAGAGAAGAAGAGGGTGGAGAGGAGAGGATATAAAAGGAGGAGGTTTTGGTGGGAAAGGGAGAGGGAAAAAAAGGCAACTGGGAAAGAGAAAGAGAGACAGAGAAGAGGAGAGGCTTCTTTGAGACAAGCAGAGGGAGAGAAGGGAATAGAACAGTGCAAAGATTAATGTCAGAGAAACAGGCACAAGTTTCCCATTAAAAGTGTGGTAAGTGGGTGTTCAGATAGTCCTCAATCTACGACCACAATTGAGCCCAAGTGAGAAATTTGTTAAATGGGTTTTGTCCCATTTTACGACTTTTCTTGCCACATTTCTTAAGTGAATCACTGCAGTTGTTAAATTAGTAACGTGGTTGTTAAGTGAATCTGACTTCCCCGTTGACTTTGCTAGTCAGAAGGTTGCAAAAGGGGATCACATGACCCTGGGACACTGTGATCATCATAAATATGAATCAGTTGCCAAGTAGCCAAATGTAAATCACATGACCCTGGGGAATGTTGCAACGGTTATAAGTGTGAAAAATGGGCATAAGTGTCTATTTTCAGTATTGTTGTAACAGTCACTAAGCAAACTGTTGTAAGTCAAGGACTACCTGTACTTTATCACTTTTTCCCTTTTTTTTTGGTCATCAAGTTTTTGACACCTTGCTAGGTGACTGGTGGAACTCGAATATTGCTGTATCCTAAAAGTGGTACAATCTGTGAAAAGGTTGAAAAGCCCAGCTTTACAGTAACAAAGCAATGCATCATGCTTGCCGATACATGGCTATCATATAGGAAGAGTAATGTACGTAACACATTTCTGCTTGTCTGTTGTGTGGAATAGAAGGAATAAATCGAACCAACCATAAAATTAGTCTTCAGACTCTAGATATCTATACTTACGACACTCTGGCAGCATGCATTTCTCTACTTGTTCTAGTTCTTCATTGCAATCTCCAAGCTCTGCAGCAGATTTTAGCATCCTTTGTCTGGTCCTCATCCCTTTTCCACAAGTGACACTACAGTCGCTCCATTCGGACCAAGCAGAAAGCAGGCAGGGAATGGTATCTAGTGTAGGTTGGGATGGGAAAGAGGGTGAGATGATTCCATTTCAACAGCAAATCTACAAGTGGTGATCAATCTGGTGGTCAACTGATCCATCCACCCACTCATCAAGGGAAAGGATAGCTCCTTGATAAAGACTGAAATGAAACTGGATGTGTACTGGCCTTCCAGCATCTAATGATTCCAGGCTGTATTTTGCTACAGATTGCTGGCAGATCTGCTTTAACAACAAAGGGGATGCTTTAAGAATTTCTTTAATCTGAGACTATCATCCCTCATTTCCAGTATTCATAATTTATTCGTAAAAGAGACTGGTCTAAGATATTCTTGTTGCAAATCACTCTATCTCATACAATGCTGGATATCTCTCATTAGATTTCCTGATGTATTCTCCTGGGTTGGATCAGTGGTAAAGGGTTGACATTAATAAAGCCTTTTCCCAGGTTTAAATGGCTCCTGTAGGTACTGTTAATTGCTGATTGGAATGTGGCGGTAATATCTGTCATCCAAGAAAGATTAGACATAAAAATATTTGCTCACATGTAACAATCTTTCTCGTTAATAGAATTGTCACCACTCACTGAAACCTGTCCTGTGGATTATTCCCCCCTCCCCCGCAAATATGTATACTTATAAATGTATATGAATATGCATACACATATATTAAAAGGCATACCCCCAGGGGGGTGGGGATGGAATTAATTGCTATTGATCAAAATTAATTGCCTTTAGAATAAGACTCCCTGTTTCTAAAATTAATTGATGTCCTACCAGGATATACGCAGAGACCATTCTGTCTCTTACAAATTACTTTCTTGCACATATTACCCATTCAACAGGAGAAAGAAGCTGCATAAAACTGAGCATAACAATCATAAAGTAAGTCCTATTGAATTCAATGGCTCTTGTTTCCAATTAAATGTGCCAACTATCAGTAAGTTGGTCACAGATCTTTTCAGTCCTGGTTATTCCTTGTAAATGATGATGGAAGCTAGGAAACAGACCCTTGAAGGATTGAGCTGAAGTTTTCCTTTAGTTTTCAGCAAGAAAATGGTGAATGGAGGCCTTTGTGCTGCACACGTTCATTCTGTAGCAAGTCTCACTGCATTCAGTGTGTGTCTTCTTATTCAGTTAATTAGAATGCTCACTCCAATTCTTACACCTGCATGTTATGAAGGAGTATTTTTCTCCTTCAATTGTAACTGGCTGTAAGTGGGAGCCCTTTCTATCTAGCTGCTGCACCAAGGATTCTCATTTTTCCGGAAACCTCATCCATATGAAAAGCCTTCATGCGTAAAAGAAACTCTCCAGTGCATACATTATGGATGATGAGAGGCAGGCAGGGAATTTCAACCTTCCTCCTTGACGTGAGGGCAGTGGCTTGTTCTCTACTCCAGCCATTTGCTTTCGTTATTTGCACCTCATGCACAGATTCCTGCTTTCACAACGGCATCTTCCTCCACCGCCAAATTTGCAGTGAGTATTTAAGCTCTGACCCCAGATTGTAGGCAATTAATTAGTCAATCTTGAGCCCAGTCAGGATTGAACTCTAGTGGTACAGTGGTTAGAATGCAGTATTTGCAGGCAAACTCTGCCGACACCCTGGAGTTCAAATCCTGATGGGGCTCAAGTTTGAGTCAAGTCTTCTGTCCTTCTGAGGTTGGTAAAATGAGGACCCAGATTGTTGGGGGCAATATGTTGATGTTGTAAACCACCTGGAGAGTGCTGTAAAGCGCAGTGGGGTGGTATATAAGCATAAATGCTATTGCTATTTCTAAAATTTTCTCATCTTCCCTTCAGGTAACATGTTCTTCCTTATTTTTTTCCACTCAACAAGAAGTTATATTTACAAGAATAATGTATGAAAATGTTATGCTATGATCTTATTCTGCTAAGAAAAGCAAATCGGGTTGCAACCATTTTGTGAGTGTGTATATGTGAATGCATAATGTGTGGTGTAGGGGTGTGTATGGGTACATATATGTGGGTTGTGTATGTGTACAAAAAATAGCATATTTAAATAATAAAAAAACAGGAAAGCACTTCTCACTTCTTGTCGTCTTAAAAACTGCAGGGCTTATGATTTGCTAGAATATTCTGACTTCAACTATTTATGCTGATTGCTCCCTTGTGTCTTGCGGTCAATATAATTGTACACTTTTATATGCTTTTGGTTTGAAATAGCTACTTTGTCATGGAAAATTTTTAGAAGTCTACATTGTGAAGAAACCTATTAGAAAGTATACAAATGATGAACTGTGTTACTTGTTGCATGTATCATTTGCACATAGCACTGTTCATTTTATATAAATGCATGATGTGTGCACAAGAACATTAACATCCCCCCTTTTGACATGTTTGCTAAGTTGACCAGTTACTTACGGCATTCGGGATTCATGCATTTCTCAGCTTCTGTGGTTTCTGCTTTGCACATGGATCCATCTGCCGGGGTCATCTTGATCATTCTGTGTCTCTTCTTCATTCCCATCCCACAGCTGGCACTGCATTCATCCCACTCTCCCCATTCAGTTACCAGGCAACTGCTAGGAGCTGTCCATAAAATATTAGCAAAAGATCAGTCTAGTGGCACTTATTTAACAGAGGATTCACATTCTGCTTTTAGGTTGATAAAGTGTGGCAGGGTGCATTAGATACTTACAACATTCTTCATTTACAATGCATTTCTCAGTTTCCTCTGTAGGCACTTTGCACATGGAGCCATCCTCCGGGAACTGCTTCACATATCGCTCTCTCGATCGCATTCCCATGCCACAAGATACACTACAAGGGGACCATGTTATCCACTCAGACATCATGCATGTAGAGCCATCTAAAAAAGCAACAATAGATAATTTCCATTTATTCCCAAACCTCACCTACATCTGATCAACAAAATGTTGATTCTCACATCCAGAGTCTTCTCACCTACCTTCATCACTACAGCCTGGACCCATACAAGGCTGGAAGTCCTGAGTTTCTGGACAAGGCACGCTGAGGTCAAGCTGGGCTTTGAGCATCCTCTGCCTCATCCGCTTGCCCTTTTCACATGTGGAAGAGCTACAGGCTGACCAGGGAGACCAGTTCGAATAGATGCAAGTTTCAGGAGTATCATCTGAAAACAATGACAATATAATATAATATTATATATATATATATATATATATATATATATATATATATATATATATATATATATATATATATATATATGTACGAATGCATATATGTGTGGTGTAAAGTAGAGATATACAAATACGTATATGTATACATATACGGATACATAGTAGATTTCATAGCTTACTTGTACACTGTGATCTCATACACACACACACACACACACACACACATATCTGATTATAGTGTACAAGTAAGCTATGAAATCTACTGTCCACATTTAATAAGCTGGACAACAAATTAGGTTTTGACTTATTGTTGACCTTGCAGGCCTTGTGCTTACTTTGTTTTTCACAACTCTTTTCTTAATGATGCTATGTTGCTTACCTAAAATCTTTACTTACTCTTTTGTATGCATACGAATATTTTCAGTTCAAAAGTATTGACTGTGTTTAAACCCAGTTAGAATAATCCTCCCAAACAATTAAACTTAGCTGTTTTTTTTAAGATTACTTCTCTACTCAATATATTTAATGGACACACTAGACTAGACACTATACCAGAGACTTTCTGCCTGCGAAAGAGGTACTCTACCTCTAGCCCTACCTTTGCCCTTCCTAGAGCAAGTCCCTTTTTATGGTCTCCAGTTGACTGCTAGATGTATAAATATACTTTTTAACAAACTAAAGTTTGAAAGAAAGATTGGAATGGAAAACTAAAAAGATGTGAGGGATGGTGCCTACAGAGGGAGAGCTGGGGTGATGGACTACAGCAAAACAACAGTTTCCCGGAAAGAAGGGAGCACATTCCAAGAAGGGGGAGTGGGAACAAGAAGCAGTCTGGAGCTGGGTAAGAGACAGAAGAAGAGAGTTAGGATAGCGATTCCTTAGACTCTCCCAGGGTATATATGTTGGGTTGAAAGCAATAAGGGTTCAATTTGGCAAAATTCTACTTATTGAGGGTAGAGGTTCATTCTCCAAGCTTGTGTGGTCAGTAGGTCTTGTGATGAGAGGGTCATGTCGGGTGAGGGTCTTGTGATGGATCTTATGATGGGTCAGGTATGGGTCACATCAAGTGAGGGTCATATATGGGCCTTGTGATGGGGAGTCACATCAGGTGAGGGTCATTGGGAGGTGAAGTGCTGGCTGGGGGGATTGCCTCACCTAAGGAAGGCAGGGGGTGACCCTCACCTGACGTGACCTCCCCATCACAAAACCTAATGACCACAAGAAGCCCTGATAAGCAGAAGAACACCAACACCGACCTCCCCTAAACTCCACTGAAGATGTTACCTAGTCTGGCAACAAAATGTTTGGAAACCAACCCAACAAGCACAGAGAATGCACCTCCACCCTCATCCTACACCCGAGTTACGAACATTTCCCACCATTGCATTCTGTCTATTGTATGTAAGCATATAAAGAGCTGAACTTTGGTTGGATTGTTAAATGTCATTCCTGGGCTAAGCCCAATAATAAGTAAGAAAGAGGAGCAGTTAGATAAGGAAAATAGTACAGCTGGGATGAAGATCAACTCAGTACAAGATAATAAAGTACGTGAGATTAGTCTTCTGCTAAATTAGCATAGTGCCATTTCCAAACTTTCTGCCTGCTGACACTATCACTGTGGGTGTTTATTAAGTAATGATGCAGACTCCAACCATAAATGGCTAAGCAAATTGTTTTTCCCCCTCCTGTTTTCAATACTGTCCTAATAATAAGGCAAACAGCATGAAATACAGAGGAGGAGCAGCACTGGAGGGTGAAGTGAAACACAAACTCATAAAGGTAGGACATAATTAAAGAGTACCTTCATCTTCTGGAGCTTCTGCAGCAAGATCTGCAACAATGTCATCGATGCTATCAGGAACGATATTGCACTGTTCCCCCTGCAAAGAAACATTTGCAAAGGATTGAATTGGCAGAGGAAATATAGTGCAATGCTGGGCACTGGCCTGGAAAATCAACTGCCAGAAGTTATTCAAATGGCATCTACAAGCATTCATGCTTATAAAGCCTGCAGGTGTCGTCAGGCCCATGGAAAACGCAGATCCTAAAGGAAGTCCTATGAATGTATTGTGTTTCCAATTGGTAGGAGAAGGTTTTATTCCCTTGAAAAACAAGCTAACATTTTGCTGAAAAAAAGTGCTGGGCGAGGACCGGGGAGGTGGGGAGAGATAATGTCACATCTAAAAGCTTGATGTTACTAGAAAGTAACGATTAAGGGGAAATGGTTTGGGGGCCCACTTGTTTTCTATAATGCCTAGGGAGCCCTAAAATTCTTCATATAACGAATGAAGGAATGTGCTCCAGATTTCTGCTGCAAGTAAGATCTGTCTGTGACACCTAGCATTATTATAGCACTTGGTAGAAAATGTTCTTATTAAGTAATGAGCCTTGATCTTGCTTTACAAGACTTTTTCTTTTTTCTTTTTGAAGGCTATGCTGCAGAATCTTTTTCCAGCCTCAGAGCTGGAGTTAGCTTTTGATGAAGTACAACCAAGACAGGAACTAAATTTAATTTAATTTCACTTATCCTTAAATTTAATTAAAATGAAATAAAACAAATTTGATTAGTCTTGCTTTTCAGAAGTTCACCTTTGCTATCTTGGTAAAATTCCAATTTGGTAACAACTTCTGCAGCTCCGAGGAACTCTCCTCTTGTGCTTCTGAGGGCCTTAAACTTTTGATTTGTGCTTCTTTGCATTCCTTGGGGTTTGAGTGGAAAGGAGAGGAATTCCCTTCCAGAATTCCTCAGCCAGCACTGAGGAAGCACTGGCTGAGGAATTCTGGGAGTTGAAGTCCACAAGTAGTATGGTTGCCAAGATTGGAGACCCCCGCTCTAAGGAATGAGGTCCCTCACATCTCCACTGACCCAGCATACTCTCATTATGAAAACAAGTTGAACTACATTTGTCATTTTATTACCAGGTTTCAGGTTTCTTGTTATTTAATCCCACTCTATGCTCAAATATTCCATATCAGTTGATAAGTGAACTTTCATACTAATACCTTTCGTGCAATCCTCTCAATGACAACTCTGGCTACTGATTTAATGGAACCTCCTTCAGGGTCATAAAAAGGACTTTGGGGGTGGTCTAGACTTGTGAGCGGTCTTATCTTCTCCTGAGGTACTGTTGGCTTGTTGGATGACTGCAGTCAAAAAAGAAGCATAGGCAGACATAGCAGAAACACAACAATGAAAAATATGGTATACAAAAAGTTTGCAGGTAATCTTTCATGACCATTGTTTGGACCCAGAGTTTACACACCTCCCCACCCTCACACAGAAAGAGAGAGGGAGAGGGAGAGATAGAGAAGCTGGCAAATGGAAAAAAATGGGATAACTTAAATATGCATGACTAACTTAATGCCCAATGATTTCAAGGGGCTTGGATGTAATCTAATGTATATTACACTGTCATAATTAATGGAATTACATTGATTAATACATTGATATTAACGTGCTATAAAGAGTAGGCCGAGAAAAGAGAAGCTATATTTTCATCCTCTCTTTATTTTTGATGAGTCAATCCTATGATTTAATTTCTACAGTCAGAGTTTGTGAGCAATTTTTCAGCTCAGAAGAATGACTGCTGTGATGAGTCTTTCTCAACCACTGCATCTCTCTGGCACTGGCATATCCATGTATCCATGCAGACAAGGCAGTTTCTAGTCACTGCCAGCAAACAAAACTTAGAATCTCATAATGAAGTTCTCCTTGGAACTCAGCTGGGGTTAGCAATGAAGTTAAATATCATCAGAGAAGATTTTGGGAAGGAGAAACCTGTAAAGAAAGGTAATGACTGGCAGGTAAGATGGCTGAAATACACAACAACTGGCTCTGAACCTGATTCCAGTAAACCCCAATATGGATGCTCCAACACTGGAAGTTTTTAAGAAGACACTGGACAGCCATTTGCCTGAAATGGTATAGGGTTTCCTGCCTGAGCAGGGGGTTGGACTAGATGACCTCCAAGGTCCCTTTCAACTTATTATTATTATTAACAACAACTTGATTTGGATTATTTTGTGGACAAGTGGAATATTGCCAAGAAGAAATGTTTTGGGCACTACCTGAAGAACTGTGTCTGAAATGAGTTGTAGACCTTTCTATTCACTACAGAAAGCTGTCAATGACCTTGAAAATAACAGAAATTAATAAGATCAAAGCTATTAAGAACAAAGATCCAAAAAAAGTCAGCAAACAATGAGCCTGCCAATCGGATTAATGTAGAAATGCTGGCTAGTGTATAAGGTGTTTTTTTTACAGAGATCAGTGTATGCATATATAATTTTTCTTTCTTTCCATTCAATTGTGTCTGATTCTCAGAAATTGCTTGGACAAGTTCCTGAAGTTTTGTTAGCAATTTTTTTTCAGAAGTGATTTGCCATTGCCTCCTTAGGGCTGAGCGAAAGTGACTGGCCTGAGGTCACCCAACTGGCTTAGTACCTTAGTGGGGACTAAAGATCACAGTCTCCTGGTTTCTAGCCTGATGCCTTAACCACTACCCCATTGTTTGCTGTTTGTATATGTTCAGTGAACAGATGTGTTGAACTTACTATAGGTCCATAAGATGCATATATTTATAGGCACAGAATTGACTGAATCTGAAAGCTATACTTTGGAGAGAGAATAAAGAGAGATAGGGAGGTAATGATAGTAATGGTGTGGATTTACCAATTTTGATGGGTGACACATTTAGAGAGGCCCAAAGCCAGAGAAGTAAAACTGCTGATAAAGCTTAGCTGAAATTGCTTCATGCTGTCTTTAAGTGAATAAAAGGATTAAAAACAACAACACACAGCTCTATGTCCCTACCTTTTAAAATCAGACACCCCCCCAAAAAGAAATCTACTTCAAAATTGAAGAAGTTTTTTTTAGAAGGTAGTTTTTAACCTAGGTCAGGGGTAGGCAACCTCGGCTCTTTTATGACTCATGGACTTCAACTCCCAGAATGCTGACTGAGGAATTCTGGGAGTTGAAGTCCATGAGTCATAAAAGAGCCGAGGTTGCCTACCCCTGACCTAGGGGTAAATAGAAGTGCATGACTAATCTTGTTAAGCTTGGATGAGAAATTCCCAAGAAATCCTAGAAAAAGGTAGTGGCAAACGTCTGTACTATTATTACCTATAAAATTCCATGGATGGATGTGTGAAGTTACTAAAACATGAACTTAACTTAAGGGTAAATAAAAATTCATGCAACATTCCTATGCTGTTATATTATCATACACCTAATAAGTTAAAACAAAATATCTATATTTAAATGTGTCACTTATAATAAAAGGGATGTGGTGGCTCAGTGGGTTAGGATGCTGAGCTTGTTGATCAGAAGGTTGGCAGTTTGGCGGGTTGAATCCCGAGTGCCGCGTAACAGAGTGAGCGCCTGTTACTCGTCCCAGCTTCTGCCAACCTAGCAGTTCGAAAGCACGTAAAAATGCAAGTAGAAAAATAGGGACCACTACGGTGGGAAGGTAACAGCATTCTGTGCGCCTTTGGCGTCTAGTCATCCCGGCCACATGACCACGGAGACGTCCTCGGACAAGCGCTGGCTCTTCGGCTTTGAAACGGAGATGAGCACTGGCCCCTAGAGTTGGAAACGACTAGCACGCATGTGCGGGGGAACCTTTACTTATAATAAAATAATATAAATTAAAAGAAATGTTTTCATGTCTAGTGCCCATTGTACAGGATGACACATTCATTAGACATGAGTATTCTTCTCCAGATACCAATTACTTACATATAATGAAAAGAAATAGTTAGCCTGTGAATAAATGAAATATATTCATTTTGTTTTCAACTCTACTAAAGCTATCCAGGAGGCAATAAAACACAAAGACATTGTATTACAGAAAACTAACCAACCAACTAGCAAACAAAAGCTCCAATAAAAATAATTCAATAGCACTTATATCTGATCAACAAGAAAAATGACTCTTCATATAATAGAAGCTGCTGGAATTAGCTTAATAGGTCTTACTTTAGAATCACAGTAAATTAAGATAAAAACAACCAAATTCTCTAAATCCATTGCATTTTTTCTGCAATTTTTGGCAAAAACTACATACATGATGAGCTCTGGATATGAATACATGCTAAAGAATCCTTTTTTTAATTCCCTATCTATATAGCAAGGAGAAAATCATACAGGGGTATCCAAATGTTCATTTCCTCTGTTCTTTTTGCATTAACTGTTTTGATACTCAAACAGGAAAATAAATATTGATACAAAAACTAAATATCAGAAAAGACTTTGTACTGAAATCATAGCTTTTATGATTTTTGTGTGCAGGTATTCATAAGCAATTTCAAATTTACTGAATAATTTTAAGTTGAATGATTGAAAGGCCAAAAAAAAGTTCTCATGCTGGGTGTATTTATTACCATTTTTTGCTTATTCTATCTCTCAGTTTGAAAATAAAGAAGTAAGGTTCAAATGGAATGGTAGTGGCTTTCATTTGCTAAGCCATCTTCAGCTTCTTCCTTCTTTGGGGATTTTGTTTTCCTTCATGGCTATGAAGAACAAGGAAGAAGTTATAAATGATACATATTTTCAAGATGCTACTAAAGACAAAGCACTTTCAGTCCTGTAAAATGCAGATTTTTCAAATGTATTTTAATGGCTCAGGGTAGTTTAATCTTAACTAAACAGGAGGTACAGGTATCTACTTATTATGTCTAGGCACCATTTACTAGCTGTTTTCATCAAAGCTATCTTGCCCCAAAGTCTTCTCAGTCTTAATTGGTGGGACTAGTGTATAGATTTTATTGTTTATATAGGCACAACAGTATTGGGGGATGGGTGGGAGAGATCAAAATAGATAAGATGGAGATGAAGTTCCATGAACATGGACATTAATCTCCCACTTAGATTACTGTAATGCACTCTACATGGGGCTGCCCTTGAAGAAAATGTGGAAAATATATGCCACGCATAACACCTCTCCTCTGTGGGCTGCACTGCCTGCTGGTGTGTTTCTGAGTGCAATTCAAGGTGCTGGTTAAACATGGCCTTTAAACATGGCTTAGGACTGGGTTACCCGAGGGACCATCTTTTTCGAAGTGTCTCTACCCATACAATAACCCTGTATGGTAAATTGGGCTGAAAGTCACCAAGTGAGTTGCTGTGGCTATAGATGGAACGGAAACTGCCTCACTCTGGTGCCAGTCAAATACATTATCCACTGTACCTTGCTCCTTGCCCATTCTGTTTCATTTTTCAACTGTTAAGCAGTCTTATAAAAAAGTGTTTCTTCAGTATATCTTACATTAGCTATTTCCCGCCTCACTAATGCCATTAAGGCAGCAAACAGATGCTGTGGATGTGTCACCTGCAATTTATCCCTATGGCTAAATGAATGACTACTGTGTTGGTTTGTTGAAGTGTAGGAACTTCACTTTCAAGTCCAGATCATTTGGCTTTGGAGCAGTGGACTGCCACTGGATTCTGTACTATCAGAATTTAATTTCAGCTGCATATCTGTGATGTAGTGACGAGGTGGATTCCCAGGAGGAAAGGGGTGCATTCCAGAGGAGTAAGAGGCAATTCAGCCCAGATATTATGTATGAGAGACAGAGAGTGAAGACAGTCCCTCTCTAATAGTTCATAAAATATATTGTAGATGAAGTCATTAAGAGTCTTCAGTATGGCAAGACTTTGTCTATAAGTATGAAACAATAAAGAACTCATCTTGGAATAATTATCATAGAGCCTTGGTGGAGCAGTGGGCTAATGCCTCCTTAAGTAACACCAGCTGCCTGCAATTAGTGCAGGTTCGCATCCCACCAGGCTCAAGGTTGACTCAGCCTTCCATCCTTCCGAGGTAGGTAAAATGAGGACCCAGATTGTTGGGGGCAATAAGCTGACTTTGTAATAATGCCGCTTAGGGGGTGTGTGAAAGCCCTAATAAGCAGGCATATACATAGAATGAAGGCTACTGCTAAGCTTGTAAGCCGCCCTGAGTCTTCGGAGAAGGGCGGGATATAAATGGAATTAAAAATAAAATAAATCATGTGTTATTCTTAGTTTTGGGCCTGACATAGCTGAATGTTTAATGTTCTTCAGTGATTGGTAGCATTTTTATTTATTTGTTCAATTATTTAAAAAGTGTGTTATTGCAAATGCTTATTTAATTATAAGCCTCTTTAAGGCAGTTCAATTCTGTTAGTTCACAGGGGACTGCCAAATGCTAATCAATCATAATTAAAAGAAACTAAGAAATATAATCAGTACACTTTTAGTTCAATGGTGCCCTGCTGCAAAGAAACTTATCCCAAAGGAACAGGCCAGGATATTCAGTCATAGTATCTTCCTTTTAGTGGAAGATGTCAATGCAAGAAAATATTTTTCCTCTGATCAAAAAGCTTCAAATGCCACCACTCTTGTATAGTATATGATATGGTATGGGAAGGAAAGACAGGAAAATGTTTCTGTTTATTAATTTTTAAATGAATTTTTGAATTTATTCATCCTCATTATTTTTGACTGCTTTCAAAGCTTAACAACAAATGTTATTGTAGTTAACAAGCAGTCTTAATCTCAGTTTCTACTGAGGCTTATTACTGACTGAGAGAGGAAGTAAATAATACATTATAGCACCTTAAATTGGGAACAATATTACATAGTAAACCCTGAGATTAAAAATAAAAATAAAAAATGAAATGATGAGAGTGGGAAAAATCCCTCAAATAACATCTAGGATAAAGGCAATAAAGCACTTGAAAACAATAATTTTGCTAAATAGCGGAAAATGATGGTAGTCAGGAAGTTTGATAAGGTCACACAGAGCAATACAATGACAGAAGAGTAAGATATCAACTTTCCTGTTGTGAACCATGGAAATCTCTGCATTGTTCCAAAGAAACTCTGAGTAGAAAATGGCATATGGCACTGGTTATCTCAGCATGAATGTTCGTAAATGGGGAGAAATTATTTTCAGTCTATGCTCATCAGATGGCCTTCAAAATTGCATGCTTTTGCCAACCGAACATTAGAATCATATTTGTTTGAACATATTATTCTACGCTCTAGCAGATGAAAATAGTTCCTAATTTGGCTAGTTAAGAACGATAAAGAGGGAAGTAATTATTTTATCACGAGTGGGACACTACAAATGTTATATATATAAAATTTCCCATTCAGATCTGAAATATCTGGTGTCTAGAGAGAAGAGTATTTTTTGTTTTTAACTATGGTTTTTTAAATAGATTGTTGTGAGTTGCCTAGAATCATTGCATGGCATTATGTCAGCAATCTCCTTCCCTCCTTCCTTTTGTCCCCCCCCCCAAAAAAAAACAAAAAAAAACATTGCTTCCTCTGTCTGGACAATACAATGGAGGACGAAGTCCAGATATTGAATATGCTACATTTTCAGTCTCATTCACCAAACATACCTTTATTAACAAATTATTCTGTACTGTACATAAGTCATGATTTTATCAATAAAAGCAAGTCATTTTATAGTTCAACAAATAGATTTATACCTGAAATACACATTCAAATCTCCCAACATGCTTGCCTTTTTACTTTCTATATAAAAAAGAATTTTGTCTTTCAGCATATTAAGCACAAATAGAAACAGGAGAATTTCTGGAGGATATACACATTGCAAAAGCATGGATGCTGAGGAAGCAGCATGGGTAACTTGCCAGGTGGGTACTATATCTCCTTATCGGAAGAACATATCACTTACATGTCTATGGAGATTCTCAGTCATCCAGGTCATAGTTATCCCAAAGATGCTTTTCCACGAGGAACTGGATTTTCTTTTTTTTCCTTTGAAGACATTTTGCTTCTCATTCAAGAAGCTTCTTCAGCTCTGATTGGATGGTGGGGAATGGAAAGATTTATACTCTGCAGAGAGCTGTTCAAAGAGGCCATCTACGTCAAAATTGAACAGCCCTCTCTCAACAGAAGGGGAGGGATCTGACACCATCTATCTCCAGTCTACAACACAGTCCTTTCAACAGTTTCAAGAAGGTTCCACACCCATTTGCACTACTCAGGTGACCCTGAAGACACAGGTAAGCCTCCAGGTAGCTTTAATGACTCGCTAAAAGAATGCAAATGAACAGCTGTCTGCAGGAGTATAAATCTTTCCATTCCCCATCATCCAGTCAGAGCTGAAGAAGCTTCTTGGACGAGAAGCAAAACATCTTCAAAGGAAAACAAGAACGTCCAGTTGCCTTGTGGAAAAGCATCTTTGGGATATCCCTTACAACTGTTGCAAATTTCCTTGATGGAATGATGAAAATACTAGTAGTCAAACTTAAATAAAAAGTCTCATCAAGAAAGGGTCAGGGTCATACACAAAGCTAATAAGAAATATACACATATATATTTGTATATATAAGAAATATATACACACAGCTCTTAATGAAGGTTAGCAGAATGATGTTGGGTCCTACATCTAATTCTGGGAACTATTCAGTAAATTGGAAAAGAAAAAGCTTGACAGGGTTCAGAGGAAAGGCACCAGAATGATATACAGTTTGGAGGCTAAGCCCTATGTGGAATGGTTAAAAGAGAAGACAGAGATATGATAACTGTATATACTAACAAGGCTGACATGTTTCTGTTGAAACTAAGAATAGGACAAGGATCAAATTAAAGGAAAGAAGATTCTGACTGAATATTAAGAGGAATTTCTTCAAGGTGAAGAACTGCTAAGTAATGGGAAAGTCTGTGTAGAACTGTAGTGGGATCACTTTCCCTGGAGGTCTTCAAAGAAGGACTGGAGGGCCATTATTTAGAGATAGCTTCTTGATGTATGCACGGGCAAACACTTCTATTCCATGTACATGATAAGGTAAAGGTAAAGGTTCCCCCGCACATGCGTGCTAGTCATTTCTGACTCTAGGGGCCGGTGTTCATCACCGTTTCAAAGCCGAAGAGCCAGCATTTGTCCGAGGACATCTCCGTGGTCATGTGGCTGGCATGACTAGATGCCAAAGGCGCACGGAACGCTGTTACCTTCCCACCGTAGAGGTCCCTATTTTTCTACTTGCATTTTTACGTGCTTTCAAACTGCTAGGTTGGCAGAAGCTGGGACATGATACATGATACAAAGCCCAAAATATACAGAGACAGGTTCAAAGGGAAATTTGTAAGGACACAAGAGGAGATGCAGAATAACAGTAGAGACAAGTGGAAAAAAGTTGCAAATAATAGACGTTATCCTAAAAGAACACCACTACATTTGTGTCAAGGTTTTAGCCTTGGTAAGATTTAGGATATACTATTATATCCTTTATGCAGTCCTGATTTAGTCTATTAGCTTTACTGAACCTTAGACTCAAATGAACATTCAAAATGGAAAAGGCTAAAACTGAACAGGAAGAGTGGGCAGGAAAGATAAGAACAGTTGCATTCCCATCCCTCCTGCTGAATTTGTGGCCCGCACTAAGTGGGATGAATGCATATTTTTAACCTTAGATGAAATTCAAGGCAGCTTTAATAACAGTTTTCAGTTAATATACTTGCAAAAGCTTATACGTATAATATCATTAATCTCTCATGGTAATATCTAATGTCAGCAAGAGGTTGAATCGGTCTTAACCTATAATTTATGCCATTTTTTAAAAAGCCCTAGCGCCTAGGTTGTCTTTCTTGAAGTATCATTTCAGTAGTATTAATTTGATTGTTTGGTTTAGTGTCAATTGAAACTGCTTCAGGAAAATCCTGCTAATTTGCCTCACAGATCCTTCTAGGCAAAAAGGTGGTTATAACTGCATGCATAAAACTATTATGTTCCTTTAATTTTATGCATCAAAGCTACAGATAAAAAGACATTTTTCAATCTTGCCAATAAAATCAGTAAGGAGTAAGTAGCATAAGATCAATAAACAAAACTCAGTCTGCAACATTCAGTGTATCAACTCTCAAAATATGTTGATTCCCTCCATTTCTGACTAAATGCTTAGGACCAGAAGACATGACATTTTAGTTGTTTATTAGGGATATATGATTCACCCTTCAAGTACGTTTCCTAGAGAACATCTTCCATGAGTTTTTTTATGATTCAGTCATAAAAGCAGCACAGACTTTAGGAAGAGGTAAGTATTCCTGATACCTCATAGGTGACTCCACTGTCAGTGCCAGCATCCCATGGGATCAGATCCTGAATCACCTTCTGTACCCATCCACAGTCCTTGGTGCACAGATCTTCAGCAGAAAGCCCTACATTCCAGTCAGGGCTGGGGCCTAGCATGGTGAGGAAAGACATAAGATGGCGTGTTCTGTCCACAGAAAATTCAGCAGAGGGAGCTGCTCTCCTAAAAGTAAAGACAAAAAAAGACGACTAAAGTAAAGATTGCAACTTGAGAAATCACAAGCGTGCCTGGAGAATAAAATGAGGATAGGAAAACCCAGACGCAGCTGTAAGCTACTGAAGCACTGCTGCGGAGAGAATCAAACCTCAATTAACATAGTGGTTCCTACAGAGCGGATTTAGGAACTTGGCTTTATAAAACAGATTTAATGTGAGAAAATGTTTTTATAGAGCACTATATTTTTTGCATTGATGACTTTGTTTAGGCCTTAACAAAAGTCAGGGAAAGGTATCTGGGATATAATCTCATACCCCCACCTTTTCATCTTGACAGGCAGCTTTAGAAGAGAAGTAATAATTATACATGGCTTAACATACAAGTTACAACTATGTAGTTACGATGCTTCACGTGTATTTCTTGTGCCTATTGGTGTAAGGCTCCTGATGACACAAATCATAGTGTGGGAAGAGTATTCTTTGCAGATCTTGAAGGGAGTTCAGAAATGGAGAGCATGTTCTCTTTCAGTCTTCCATAAATAACTTTTGGTTAAAAAAATGGCTGGAATGTCAAGCATTTATGTTTAACGAAATGACTTTTACTCCATTGCTGGGTTTCTTTCACAATTTTATTCTGACTTTACTTGTAGGTGAAATATAAGAAATTATTATCTAATGCTTACGGCAAAACACTGTTTTAAAACTCAGCCAATGCTGTTGAAGCATTTTTAAGGCATAGCATCTGGATCAACTTATCTGGGCTTCATCTTAAACAGTGAAGCTGGCAGAATAGTCAAAACAACTGTTAGTTGGATTTTAATGCTCAAGCATGTGTGAGATTTATAGCGAAAGGCAAAAAATGCAGCCAGGCATTGTGCAAATCTCTGCCAAAATAAATTCACAGTGATAAGCAGTAAGCCCTCATTTTGGGGATCTTGCCAAAGATTTATTTAATGGAGGATATGTTGCCATATGAAACCAATGATGTTCTTGCAATAAATCTCCAAAGGTCTTCAGTGATTGATAGGCCATTTATCTGAGGATGTGGCATCCGTGCTGTGAACAAAACTAGTGCATTAGAAATTTGCTGTCTATGCTAAATTATGCACAAATCAAGCTTGATGCTACCGAAGCATCCTATTCTTGGCAACCATGTCAGTGACATCTGGCATCTGTTCTACTTTCCAGGAAGCCCAGATGGGTTGTTCCAATCTGACAACAAAAATGAAGGCCAAAAAGATAGGGTTTAAGAATGGGCCAGACCTTTACAAACTGTTGCAACTTTATTATTATATGATGCTGCAAGCAGACATAGCAAGCATCATTTTGAAACTGCAGCCTGGAAAATTTCTCATTATTTATCAGAAGTTGCAGCATCAGAAACCCTGGAAAGTTCATTAACTTCTGTAAGTTCTTCACCCTGAGAAATGAAAATGGCCCATCAAGGTCCCTATATCATTGTATGGGCCTTGTAGGTCACAGTAATTTCTCAGAATGGAAAGGAACTGCAGGGAGCAGAACAGTTACTCTCACATTCTTTAAAAACAGTGCAAGTGTGTTTCTTAATGTGAGAAACAGAAGAATGCACTTGGATCGGAACAAAACCTTGTCAAATCCTCTTTATTTTGCCATTGCAATTCTTGATCTGGGGAAGACACTGATAAGATTTCTGGAGAGATGTGTCTTCCTTTTTCAGCTTTTATTGAAATAAACTATTCTTTTAAGGCCCAGTCAAACTTTACACTGTTCTACCCTAGTTAATGAAGTTAAAATCATTTTAGATGCCTTCTCCATTTTGTCCCCCATCTGAAGAAAACCCTAATAATCCCTAAGGGAGATAATATTTTCCCACAACTAAAATATAGCTGGGGCCATCCATAGTGATTCTGTGCAGGAGTTTGCCTCACAAGGGATTTCTTTTTTGGTTTGTTTCTATGCCTTCTTTTGTATAGAAACTGACTTCATCTTTAATATATCCTTCCTAATCTTCTTAAAGCCCCTTTTCTGGACAGCAACAAAAGAGAGAAAAAGAGGATAGAATGATATGAACTTTTCCGAAGTGTGAAGGTAAAGGAATGTGGGTATAAATGTGTACCAAATAACTCGGTGTATGAAGATCCAGATAGTAAATCCTATCATCATCATCATCACCATCATCATCATCACCATCATCATCATCATTATTATTATTATTATTATTCATAAAGCATGAAACTCAGTCAACTGTACACTCAAATTGACTGGCACTAATGGTTGACATGGGTTGCTGTCAGCATCCTAGGTATCAACCAGGTATCTCCTTAAAATGTAAGATGTTCCGAGTAGCGCAGTTTTTTGTAGCTTTGATGGAGTTATTGCAGGAAGCTGCAATTTCTTGATGTGTTTTGCAAAGTTTTTGGACATAGTTCCCAGTGCCCTGATGACAATGGGTATCACTGTTACATGTTTCATCCATAATTGTGCAGTTTCGATGGCCAGGTTGCGGTATTTTGTAATGTTTTCCAGTTCTTTTTCTTTGACTCTGGCATCTCCTGGTACAGCGATACCAATCAACTGTACAATTCGGTTCTCTACAACTGTGATATCTGGCATGTTGTGTTCCAAATGTCGATCTGCCTGTATTCAGAAGTCTTACAAGATCTTCACCCTCTCATTCTTGACAACTTTTTCCACCCTATGTTCCCACGACTTTTTCGACACAGGCAAGTCGTATTTTTTATACAATACCCAGTGGATTAGTTTAGCAACTTGGTCATGTGTAACTTTGTAATCAGTTTGCGTGATTTTGCTGCACTCACATATTAAATGTGAAGCAGTTTCAACTTTGTTGTTGCAAAGTTGGCAATTTGGATTGTCAGTAGATTTTTGTATCTTTGCTTTCATGGCATTAGTTTGTAGTGCTTGTTCTTGAGCAGCCATTATTAAATCTTCCGTTTCTTTCTTGATGGTTCCCATCTTAAGCCATGTCCATGTCAAGTTGTTATCACATTTTCCTTCAATGTTTTTCAAATGCTGTCCATACAAAGCTTTGGTTTTCCATCTATTTAATCTGTCATCCAGCCATTTTTCCTTATATTCTGCCTTTGTTTCTGTTATTTTGATAATGCTCTTTGTTTTCACAGCCTGCAGCAATTTTTCTGTACTTTGATTCACAAAGTCATTCAAACTTCATTTTTCTTCTTCTACAGTTGATAATTCCAGCTGGGTAGCATATCACTGGGACTGCCCATGTATTAGTGGCTTTAATTATATTTCCAGCATTCAGGTTTGATTTTAGTATTTTGCGGACTCTTCTGATGTATTCCTTTTGTGTTGACTCTTTGACTTTTCCATTCAAGATGTTGTCTGCTTCCAATATGCTTAGGTATTTGTAAACGTCATCCTTTGCTAGTGCTTTGATAATACTTCCATTTTCCAGTTCTATTCCTTCTATTTTTCCCATTTTTCCTCATTGCATGGATAATATAGCACATTTTGCAAGTCCAAAGTCCATTCTGATGTCACTACTAAACAGTTGAACTGCATTGAGTATTGATTCAAGTTCATTGTGGCTTTTCACATACAGTTTTAAGTCATCCATGTATAGTAGATGGTTTAACTTGCCATGCTGGCTTGAGATGTGGTATCCCAGTTTTGTGTTTTGTAACATTATTGTCAATGGAATTAATCTGATGTTGAACAGTAGTGGTGAAAGTGAGTCCCCTTGGAAGATTCCTCATCTAATGTTGATTTCACCAATGTTCTCCGCATTTGCTGTTAGAATTGTTTTCCATTTTTGCATATTTGCTTTCAAAAATGTACAGATGTTTTTGCTGATTCCAAAGTTTTCCAAACACGCATTAATCCAACTGTGGTGGTAATGAGTCAAATGCTTTCTTGTAATCAATCCACGCTATACTTAAATTTGTTTTTCATCGTTTTGGATTTTTAAGTACCATTTTGTCAATGAGCAGCTGATCTTTTGTTCCCCTTGATTTTTTATAATTTCCTTTTTGTTCTGCTGGGTACAAATTGTTTTCCATCAGATAATTGAATACTGAATTTGCCAGTATTCTTGTAAAAAGTTTGAACGTTGTTGGCAGACAAGTAATTGGGCAGTAGTTGCTTGGTTCTGTGCTCTTTTCATTATCAAGTATGTTCGACAAACTGTTAACCATGCTTCACTTGTGGTGTTTTGAAGCATTTCATCAAACTGAGAGACCATGCGGTGATGCAGGCTGGTGAGGTGTTTCAACCAGTATCCATGCAGCTCGTCCAGGCCAGGTGAACTCCATTTCTTGACCTTCTTTACTTGTTTTACAACCATATCAGTGGTTATTACAATATTCTCCATTTTGTTTTGTGTTGCTTGTTTTTAGATATCTTTGACCCAGGAGGCAGTTTTATTATGTTCCACTGGGGTTTCCCACAGTTCATTCCAAAAGTTTAAGGTTTTTTCTTTACATGGTAGAACAGTAGTTTGGACTTTATTTTCATCAAGTGACCACTAGAAGAGGTGCTGGTTTCTTCTGAACTGGACGTTTTCACGATATTGTTTTATTTGTCCTTCATATCTTTCAATTTTCTTTGCTGTTGCAATTACACGCTGTTTTAGGTTTTCCATGATTTCCGTTATTGTTTTTTCCTCCAGGTTAGATTTTTTGTATAAATTATTTTTCAGGTTTTCGTTCTTTAGTTTTCCTTCTTTCAAGTATTTCAATTTGCTGACATCTCCTCGTAGTTTTTTTGTTTTATTTTCAAGTCGAATTTTCCACTTTGGTTTTCCAGTGGGTTTCTTTTTTGGCATTTTGGCAATTCTGCAGTTATAACGGTGACTGTACTGTACATTAATTGGTTTGTTTCATACAGTGAGGTGGACGGGATGGAAGTTAAAATGTTGCTCACAGCATTTAGTAGATCTTTCACTCGTTTGCTATGCACTTCATGGATGGCAGGCAGTCTTTTCCTTTCTGTGTTTTCTTTGATGTGGTTTTCAATCTTTTCTTTCAGCATTTTTGCTAGATTACTTAGCTCTACACTTTCGAGTTGTTGCACAGGGGAATCTTCATCCTGTGTGGTGGCTTCTTCTGCTGGTTGCTCAGTTTGTTGGTCAGTTTGTTCAGGTATTGGAACAATTTCTTCAGCCTGTTCATCATTATTGCTTGTTGTTTTCTTTTTAGCCATTGTTCCTAGATGTTGAATTATATTATTATTATTATTATTATTATTATTAGTTTATTATTATTATTATTATTATTATTATTATTATTATTATTATTATTATTATTATTATTTATTATTATTATTATTATTATTATTATTATTATTATTATTATTATTATTATTATTTACAATTAAATGCAGCAAAATCTGAAAACTAGTTCGTCCAGCTGTAATGTTGCATTGGCTAGCTTGCGGTTTTATATATTTATAAATAACACTGATAAGCCATCCTACAGCTGGTCATTCTCAGGGTGATGTATGATAAAATACTTATATCAAATAAGCATAGTTGTTTTTCCCTGGAACTCGCATTCTGTCTTTGTTAGGCTACCAATATCAGTTTTTTTTATTTTGTTTTCATCTGAGACTTCCTAGGTGAGAATTTGTTAACACTGTGAACCCACTCTTGCAAGACAGATAGGGCATCATAAATGCTGCCAAGGGAAAGACTTCTTCCGTCATCTCATATATCACCTGGGTCCTTGTGATAAGATTGCTCTTTGCTTTGTAGTGGCAGCAGCAGTCTAATTCTAATATCTCAAGCCATTAGTGTTCGTTTCTGTGCTTTCCTTGAACAAACATCTTGCTCCACGAAGAATATCTTGACAGATTGAAGAGCACCAAGCGAACTAAATGCTAAGGCTTTCAACATTTAGCAGGCTGAGGGTTTCCACGGCAGAGATCAATTTTAGGAAGGCTGCAAATGAGCAAACTCCAACTGAAATCAATCTTGTTTGCTACAGAGTCATCACACCGCCACAATATCTGCCATACTTCTTGTAAAGTCGCGTGCTTCACATAGAGATGGACACAGAGCTGGGGTAAAGATGAGTTTATTCTGAACAGAACGAACTGGGGAAACAAGGAAGCCTGGCATCTATTTGTACCTGCCCAGGTGGATGGCATCCAATCAGTTCAAACCTGGGCTTCCTGCCAGTGCTGGTGACAATATGGGTGTAGATCCTGGCTTCCCACCAGGCTGACCATGCCTGGGGCTGTCAACAGCTTAAGTCATTAGGCTTATCCTGAGTGAGCAGTCACCGCCCAGAGCTGTCCAGCCCCTCTGCTGATCTGCACCATCAGCCTCCTGCTGTGCTGTCCTTTGTGTATGCTGGGAGGCATGCACTGCACTTCTGGAATGTGTTTCTGAAGCTAATGGACATTTTTCAGGTGCAGTGTTGAAGGCAGTGCAGCTGTTACTGGTTTTGCTTCAGAGTACAATCAACTTTGTCAATCCTTCTCTATATACAGTTTAAATTAGAATGGTCACTTGTAGCCTGTGTCTTTTTTGTGTCTTTTGGAACCCCTCAATTTTGTACTGCCAAATTCAAGAATTAACAGCAATAACAATAACAAAGAGCAATGATGCACATTTTCACCAATTTGCAGCTCCACTAGTGACTTGATTATGTGATTGCCCTGCCCATCGCAGGTTTAAAATGTCAAAAAATAAAGTTCAGCCACCTGTATCATGACTTAACAGGGTGTTCAAAAGAATGAAGATAAATCTACAGGAGAAAATGACAACAGTAAATGCTAAGTACCAAGGTCTAATGCAGTAGGAAGGAAGGAATAAGAATTGCTCCGGTTGAAAAGACCTACTTTGAATTCCATGTGCCAAAAAGTTTTGGCTGGCAGAATTCAAGAGAAGAGACTTTTCTATTCTTTTCTTTTTTGGGGTATATATATTTTATTGATTTTTTTAACAAAGCATAAATCACTCACTAATTGGTAAACAGTGTGTTGTCTGGGTTACATTTGTAGAACAATCTGTAACAATTAATTTCTATAATCTATATTCCATGTGTTAATTTTAGTTGATTTCCTCTTTCCCCAAAGTATCCTTTTTTGCAAACATTAGATTAATACAATTCTTATTATTTTGATAAATAACAGTTGAGTATATAGTTTTTCCAACATTCCTGAAGAATAATAATCATATTAATATATTTCTTTTCTTATTAGTCATTTTGGTTGCCTTATCATAAATCCTGTTACAATATGTATTCCAGTTTATTTTTCCCACCAAGTTCTAAATATTTTTACTAGTGACAATTTTCTCAATGATTAATTACATTTACATTGGCAGATTTAATTCTATTTTTTCCATATAAGCCCTCTCACACTTTTATATTTCTTAAGAAATAGATAAAAGAATAAAAAGAGAAAGAAAAAGAAAAAAGAAGAGAGAAACGAAAAGGAGAAGGGAAAAAAAGCAAAGGCAATGAGACATAAGAAATAACATAATACTTAAAATATATATCCCTCCAAAGTTAATATATATTTCCTCAATTTATTATTCTTTTTAACCATAGCTAAGAATATATTTAATCTATTTAACCTTTAAACATTCCATTCAATAGATCTAGTCATCTAATCTCTTAACTCTAATTCAAAACATTTTTTTATATTTTTCTTAAATTCAGTCACATTTAAGTACCTAAAACATTTTTTATTTAAGTCATTTCAGCTTTTTTTCTTTACAGAAAGGAAAGAAGCATACTATATTAGTTGGAAAGTTCTTCCCTCTAAAAGTGGTATATTCCAAAGTTTTTCTATTTCTTCAACCATATTCAAACAAATGCTTCTTTTTAAAGTATTCTCTCTGATAGGTCCCATTATCTATTTTCTTAGTTTCCATTTTAATCTTTTGTCTCTGCCCAGTGTCTTTCTTAATCAATGTACTTTGCTGAATCAAAAGATTTTTCTGTTTAGTTATAGGTATTACTATAGATGAAGAAGATGGTGTTTTTCCTTGTATCTCTGTAGAATATTTTTTCCAGTCCTTTTTCTTATCCTCAAAGTTGCTTCGAAGTGTTGAGATGTAAGTTATCTTTTCTTCCACTTGAATCATATTCTTTTGTTTTATAAGGTTCCATCTTTAAGTCTCTATCCTCAGAATTATGTTCAGTCATCTGTGCTATATTTTCCTGAGAGTTTTCTTGGAGTAAAATTAAATTGGAGATAACTTAGCCTTGGTGGAGCAGTGGGCTAATGCCTCCTTAAGTAACACCAGCTGCCTGCAATTAGTGCAGGTTCGTGTCCCACCAGGCTCAAGGTTGACTCAGCCTTCCATCCTTCTGAGGTAGGTAAAATGAGGACCCAGATTGTTGGGGGCAATTAAGCTGACTTTGTAATAATGCCGCTTGGTGTGTGTGTGAAAGCCCTAATAAGCAGGCATATACATAGAATGAAGGCTACTGCTAAGCTTGTAAGCCGCCCTGAGTCTTCGGAGAAGGGCGGGATATAAATGGAATTAAAATAAAAAAAATAAAAATAAAACTTGATTCATACTTTCAAAGTTGTTCTGTATTTCTTTGTGGTTTAAAATCAATGTCCTTTGAAATGGTTGCCGCTTATCATATATTTCCTTTTGTGAAGTATTCAATGCCTCAGATTTGTTAGTCTCACTTTATCTACACAGCTGTGTTTATTGAGAACTTTGAAGGTCAGAGACAGAAATTTGTCCCCAAATAATCCTTGTCCACCAGTAGATGTCAGCATTGGTTCATTTTTCAGATCTTTCTAGTCTTTTCCCTCCCTAAAGGATAAAATTCGCCACTTCCAATGGCCAAAAGGTGGGGAAAAAACCTCCTCCTTCTTCTGTCAGAGGTCTTTTATTTTGGGGAATTCTCTTCTTCAGGAAAGTACGTAGGATATAGAAAATCAATATTCTTACCCAGAGTTAAACACACTGTTTACAATCAGCTTAAAGTAGAGCTTTTGTCTTCCGTTGTTTGCAGCTTGGGCTAGACTCGAAAGTTAGGCTAGCCTTTCTTCTGTTGATTTCTGGAAGGCTTTTCCTGGACTATTTGGGGAGACCACCATCTCTCCTAAGTCCCTTGGACTTCTTTCTTTCATTGCCACCTCTCTGGGGCAGCTCCTGGCCCATTTAGGGTCCCCAAACAGAAAGAAATTCAGCTGAAGGGCTCAGCATTCCAAATCCCTCGACTGCTTCTCTGCTCAACAGGAACTGGAAGTCGAGAGGAGACTTTTCTGTGCTGGCTTCTTTGTAATGTTCTCCTTCCAGAGGTGAGGTTGGCCCCCATACTCCTGGTCTTCCTAAAGAACCTGAAACCTGGCTCTGCCAGCTAGCCTGGGGCCCTGATAGGGATGCTTTATGCTGGGGGTGACTAACAGGGTAGAAGAAAGATCCCCACCCCATCTCACCTTTCCTCTTAGATTTTAGTCTTTATTTTATCTTTCTAATTTTAATTGTTTTGTATTATCTTTTTAAAAAACTTTTTATTGTTTTGTAAGCCACCTAGAGTAGCTGCAACAGTGAAGCAGGCAGCATATAAATTTAATAAATAAATATCCTTTGTAAGTGTAATGCTTCCAGTTTAAGCTCCTTATTAATCAATCATTAAGCCCACATGACACCAGCATTGCCAAGTGAATAATGAAGACAGCTGAGAGGCATAAAATTTGCACATCTACAACAAAGACATCCTTAGAAATAAAATTCTATTCAGGAATCAGAATTGCTTCTGAGTAGATATGGCTTCTGAGTAGACCTGAAAACCTTTTAATTGGAAAGTTAATTTGGATCATGGAAGAATGTCTTCACTGTAATTTTTTGTACTTGGCTTCTTGAACTCCTAAATCATATCCTCAGTCCAAATTCTTGGACATAAGCCAGTTTGGATATTTGGAACTTTAATTTTACTGATTCTTGGGCTCTTCCCCCCCCCTTAGTTCTCTGTTCCATCTCTGGCTGCTTTTTGTTTAGTGGAAGGAAATATTTCAGCTTAGAAAATCTCATCTGTTGCTATCGATTCAGGTTCCTCTGAAACCCAGTATGTGAAATATTATATAGCCATCTTCCTATTTATTACTTTTCAGTTTGAATGTTTGCATTTCCCCCTGGTTTCTCAGGCACAGGTCTTACCAGGAAGCAAAATGAACCAATTATGCTACATAGCAATTATGGACATGGTGCCATTTTTCTCCCCTGATCATTCATCTCTGTGCTACTATTAAAGTAAGGCACATAAGGTCTCATTTTAAAATCCAGGAATATAAAAACCACACCTTCTTCCTATAATTTGCAACATGCCTTTAAAAAAAGGTTATTTACAAAATTGTTTCTATAAATGTCTAAGGATAAAGGTAAAGGTTCCCCTGCACATGCGTGCTAGTCATTTCTGACTCTGCAGGCCAGTGCTCATCTCCGTTTCAAAGCCGAAGAGCCAGCGCTTGTCCGAGGACGTCTCCGTGGTCATGTGGCCAGCATGACTAGACGCCAAAGGCACACGGAATGCTGTTACCTTCCCACCATAGTGGTCCCTATTTTTCTACTTGCATTTTTACGTGCTTTTGAACTGCTAGGTTGGCAGAAGCTGGGGACGAGTAACAGGCGCTCACTCTGTTATGCGGCACTCAGGATTCGACCCGCCAAACTGCCGACCTTCTGATCAACAAGCTCAGCGTACCAAATTTAATGAAGCATAGTCACAACTAATGTAAATAGGATTGCAAGGTAAGGCAGAGAAGAGATATTAGCTTTTAGAAAAGAATAAAAAACCTCTACATATTATTGTTAAGAAATGCCATTCAAAGCAGAAGTGAGTTCCATGGACACAAAATGCAACAAGCACTTTAAGAAGCCATATTTAATGGTGATATATTAAAAGCAATTAAATAATATAGAAATAGTGTGTATTTTAGTGAGGATAGGGAAGCCTCTGACAGGATTTCTAGTAGCAATAAGCTAAAAAAATGTTTGAACAGACTTATAGACAACTTAACTTCATCAGTTTTTCTCCTAGATTGGGACAATGGCTCTTTCACATTGTATTAGGGCCAGCAATAAAATCATAACCAGCTGAATGCATATTGTCATTTTTTGAAATATATACAAAGAAGATAATCACTTCATACTGTCTAGTTCAGGGGTCTTCAAACTTGACCCTTTTATGACTTGTGGACTTCAACTCCCAGAATTCCTCAGCCAGTTGAAGTCCACAAGTCATAAAAGGGCCATGTCTGAAGACCCCTGGTCTATTTCTTTGTCATTGCATTCCATGAGTTATATTTATATATTTACTATTTATTTCTTGGATTTGTTTTTTTGTACGTGGAAAACAAAATCTCTAGAACAAGATCTTATTCTATCTTGTAGTATAATCTAAGTGTACCACTGACAGAAAAGAAATAATCAAGCTTTCATAGATTAACACTTTTAAAAAAGCATCCATTAATTAAATATGTCCTGAAAGTGGCTGAGGAAACAAAATGTATACCTTGAGAGCAAGCAACTAAATTTCATTTTTAATGTGTGCCAATGTGCTCACAGTAAAAAATGACAATAGAGTTAATCTAATCTAATCTAATCTAATCTAATCTAATCTAATCTAATCTAATCTAATCTAATCTAAAAAATGGAACCAGAATTATACTTTTCAATTTGATGTGGGTTTTATTCAATAAATATAAATGAGTTGTTTCAGGAGAAGGTCTCCCAATTGCTCTAACCCCCTTTATGTGTGCCTTTCTTGTTATTGGAGATGTGAGGTGTTAAGAACTCTCCTTATTCTTTTGGTTTTGTTTAATGATTGCTAAACCTCTTAGAAATAGTTTAAGGCTCCATGGTATTGGAAGAGGATAGGATATGGGAAAGATACAGGATAGCATAAACACTTGGTTAACACTGGATTAAAGGAACAAATGGACTCGCATTAAACTACTGAAAAGTGAGTTTTAAAACAGTCCTCCTTTGTTCTATAAATTCTAGACTCCACCAATAGTAGCCTATGTGGCCCTAAATCACCCTTAACGTTGTCTCCCTTAGAAGCTTGGGTTCTGAGCCTCCCTTAGCCTCGTCCTTCCACGTGCTCTTTCTTAGCTCCCTCCTCCTGCTGAAACATAACTTGGGAGGAGGGGGCATCATTTGTTTGGTAGTTTTGTCCCCTAATCATCCCAAACCTCTAGTAGGAATTCGCTTTCATGAAGTTATGTATCATTCCCACCATTTATACAGCAACTACAGATCTTATTGGAAGAGCCTTGAAATGTGGCAAAGTAATAGGTTAAAAAACTAAATAGCTCTGTTGCTCAAGAACAGAAAGAGAAAAAAAATTAAAGAGATATTCACAAGGTCTGAGGATGACACATTTGAACAGTTGACCAACAACTGTGATATAAATTATTACATTAAGGTTGATTAATGAGCTGTGGGTGGTGGAGTGGCTAGAATGCAGTACTGCAGGCTAGCTCACTGCTCACTCCAAGGAGTTTGATTCTGAACAGCTCAAGGTGGAGTCAGCCTCCCATCCTTCTGAAGTCAGTAAGATGAGTACCCAAATTGTTGGGGGTAATAGGCTGTGTAAACCTTTTAAAGAGGGCTGTACAGCACTGTGAAGTGGTATATAAGTCTAAGTGTTATTGCTATTGCCAGGGGTCTTCAAAGGCCCTTTTATGACCTGCGGACTTCAACTCCCAGAATTCCTCAGCCAGAGTACCTTGAAGTCCATAAATCATAAAAGGGCCAAGTTTGAAGACCCCTACTACTGCTAGTAAGTTGAGACCTCAAGGTTCATGTGATTTTAAAATCCCATTTTTGGCCCATTTTTGCCAAACAATTTCTTTAGCTTGGAAAGATACAAAACTGTATTGTAATTTAGCATCATTTTTTTTAAAAAGGGCAAATCTCCAAAGACTCAATCTTCTGGCTCTAGCCACTTTGCACTCCCATCATGCCTCACTATGATCAACATCTACAAATTGTTAAGTGCAACCCACTGGCCAGCAGTTCTTATGTTAGCTAAACAACAACAACAAAAACTTTATATTTTAAAGAGTCACTTTGGGCAGTGAGATGGGTGGCACATAAATGTAATAAATAAATATTTTTCTTTAAGACTTGAATGACTTGAATGAACCTTTATTGTCAAAGTACAACCATGTATACACTGAGATTGGCTGAGCCTCCCTTCGTGCCCCCACCCCCCAACTTACAGTGACACAAACCCTCCATCTTATTACACCATGTGAACTAATTGCACAACAATTTTTTTTTACCTCTGAAGAAGATGGCCGTGGCCCGCGGCTGAGCACCAGATGCAGGAGGGAGAGCTTCAGCCTTTTGGACATTAATGGGGCTGCTGACTGCCGTGTGGCCTCGGCTGGGTGGCGGGAGCTCCCGGGGCTGCGGCGACCCCTTTTGAGGCCGCTGGAGGATGGAGACGGGAAGACCCGGGTGGCAAGGTACTTGGGGCCTGTATCGCCCGAGTGCCCAATTAACGGCTCGATCGGTGAGCTTTCCCCTTCGGTGGAGGCTCCTTGAAGGGTGGAGGCTAGCTGATTGATGGGCTGAGAGAGCTTCCCCCTCTGCAGAGGCCATTTTGGGGCCGTTTTTGGAGGGTGGAAACATCTGACAAGGCCACTTGAAGATGGAGGCAGAGTGAGCCGGATGGCAAGGCACTTAAGGCGTCTGAGGCCTGAGACAACTGGGGCTTGCGGCATCGAGGCTGCGCCCATGGCTTGTGGCGCCAAGTGATGAGCTGGACAACGGATGGCTTCCCTCTTCTGCGGGGGCCCTTTGGAGCTGTTTGTTGGCGCCCGATGCCTGGGGCACCTGAGGCTGTGGTGGCCCCTTGGGGACCATATTGAAGAACAGAGGTGAGCCTCCTCCATCTTCCGTGATGACATCTGTGCCCTGAGTTTTACCACAGCCCTTCTTTGGTCGTGACTTATATTTGAGAGATGGAGATGGATGACTGGCTCAGATTTTGTTGCCACCATTTGACATCTTTGACGGCTTTGGAGGTGTTGGTGGTGGGGCTTGGCGATGTTGGGTAGCAGGGGGGCCTCCTCAGGGTGCCGTCGGCCAGACAATGTCAGCTGGCGACCCCCAGGTGGAGGGCCTTCTCTGTGGGGGCACCTGCCCTGTGGAATCAGCTTTCCCTGGAGCTCCGGATGACCCCAGACCTCCGGTCCTTTTGTCGTGACCTTAAGATATTTCTTTTCCAACAGGCCGACCTGGACTGATGATAAGGGGGTTTTTAATATGGTTTTAAGGTTTTATTGGTTGTAGTTGGGGCTATAGATATAGTTTAATTTTAATTTTAATATTTGTATTTTACTTGTATTTAATTGTTGTTAGCCACCCTGAGTCCTTTGGGAGATAGGGCAGCATATAAGTCCCATTAAATAAATAAAATAAATAAATAAACACACTGGCCTTGCAAGTCAATTATGCATAAAATTTATAAAAATTATTCCCCGTTAAAAAGCCTAACAGCCCATGGATAAAAGCTGTTTTTCAGCCTGTTGGTGCGGCTGGCTATACTCCTATATTTCCTACCTGATGGTAGGAGAGTAAAGAGGTACCGTCCAGGGTGTGAGTCATCCCTGAGAATTTTCCTCACTCTTCCAAGGCAGCGAGCCCTGGCGATGTCATCCAGTGGTGTCAGGGGACAGCCCACAATGTCTTGTGCTGTACTCACTACCCTCTGTAATACTTTCCTATCCGTGGCTGTCCGACCAGCATACCAAACCACAATACCATACGAGAGGATGCTCTCTATAGTAGACTGGCAAAAGAGAGTCATAAGCCATTGTTCTACCCTGTTCTTCCGCAAGACCCTGAGAAAGTGAAGTCTCTGTTGGGCCTTTCTGGCCACCTGGGTTGTATTAACTTTAGCATAATAGAGACATAGATACCTAAGAGTTAATGCAAATGAACTCAGCAATTTTAGCTGGCCAACTGGATGACCATTCTGACTATATGTGGAAGTGCCTAAATGATTGTACTAGGTTTGTTTCCTGCTCTGATAGCCTAATTATTCCCTAAAATAAATAGATGTTGTAAAATAGATGGTGGACATTCTGTTCCTTATCATGTTTACTGTGGCAAAAAAACCCTAAGAACAGCCTGATCCCTCTGGTGCACTTCTGATAAATGTGGACTCCAATTCGCAAAAGTTCAAATCAAGAAAGGCACAGAGAACAAAATATTAAATTTGAATCCATGCCATCCACTGTCTTATAAATGTAGAGCAGAGGTCTTCAAACTTGTCCCTTTTGTGACTTGTGGACTTCAACTCCCAGAATTCCTCAGCCAGGCACGCTGGCTGAGGAATTCTGGGAGTTGAAGTCCACAAATCATAAAAGGAGGGCCAAGTTTGAAAACCCCTGGTGTAGAGCCTTTCCATTTCTTTTTTATGAAATGTAGGCAGGTGTTTTTCCCTACGATTTCCTAGTGTTTCCATATAGCCTGAGATAAAAGAAACACCTGCACACGAATGATTTCAGACTGTTCATGCTGGGGAGAAGAAATAGCAAAGTCTGTGACAGGACAAAGCTTTTCGGGTCAGTGATGTTGACAGAGCACTGGTGGGAAGAGTAGGAGGAAAATGATGGTGTGTTAAAAGAAAAATGCTGAGTGCAAACAGCAGTGTTGAAAGAAATCCTGCAGGGTGCAGCAGCAAATCTGGGAGCAAAAGTTTTCTCCACGCATAGGCACACATACATAAATAGCCATTTTTCAGCTTGCATTTGAAAGGAATGTAGCAAAAGAAAAAAATGTAAGCTTAGGGATGATTGAATATGATGAAAAGAGAGGATTTATAGTTTTCCTCCAGAGTAATATTGCCGAATGCCAGCAGTATGTTCAGATGCCTTCCATCCTCATACTCATTCCACACAAATATGGAAGCTCTCTATATAGATAGCTTAGGTGACTTTTGTTGAGCTAATCCTTGGGATATTTGGAAAGTCTGTTAGACTTTCTCTTGACCTACTGTGCTTTTTCTGCAGCAGAAATATAAGATCCAGGAACCGTGGCAAGAAATGATTTTGTTCTTCTCTTTTTCTTTTCTCTGTGCAAAACAGAGGTCAAGGAAAAAGTTAAAGTGCTGGAATTCTTTTGCCAAGGAGAACAGATTTCACTCTCCGCATCATTTACAGTGCACAAAAGAAAATACAGTGTTTTCCAATCAGGCTGAGCCAGACTGGCATGGGCAATAGAGAGGAGGAAAACATTTCACTAAGGCCTATAGAACTGTTTTGAAATATGGTCAAGGCTACAGGGCAAAAATAAGAGCATTTTGTTGTGTTCATTGTAAAAATAGTTTATAACAGCCCAGGGGGGAAAATGAGAGCTAGTTCTTAGATTGGTTAAAAAAATACTTCATAGTTTTTCTAAAAAGGTCAACAGGTGCAATCTATGTCTCCTTCACAACCCCCCCAGCCCCCTCCTTGCTTAAAAAGAAAGAAAAGAACCGCAACCTTTACACCTAAATTTGTCCATATATAGGTTTCTCATTTGAAAGTAGAACTCTTGGCAAATTATGTTACTACCTCTTAAGAAATCTTACTGATCAGACCTCTAAGAGACTTGTTTCTTGAAATAATTGCTTTTTGTCCAGGTAACTGGAGAAGAGAAGTAACTGTGTTACCTGTTGTCTTTCAGGGACCACTATATTCCCCCAGGAGTCATCCAGATATCAACTTGAGGATCAAAAATGTTCCCCCTTGCAGGCAGAGATCATCCTTTTTAAAAAATATTATTTTGTTGGCAGAACTTTCTGTTATGAAGTCAATGTGCCCAGGCAAAATGTAACAAGGACAAGGGGTGACATGATAGCAGTGTTCCAATATCTCAGGGGCTGCCACAAAGAAGAGGGAGTCAAGCTGTTCTCCAAAGCACCTGAAGGCAGGAGAAGAAGCAATGGATGGAAATTAATCAAGGAGAGAAGCAACCTGGAACTAAGGAGAAACTTCCTGACTGTGAATGCTCCAACACTGGAAGTTTTTAAGAAGAGACTGGACAGCTATTTGTCGGAAATGGGTTTCCTGCCTGAGCAGGGGGTTGGACTAGATGACCCCAAGGTCCCTTTCTTCTTCTTCTTCTTCTTCTTCTTCTTCTTCTTCTTCTTCTTCTTCTTCTTCTTCTTCTTCTTCTTCTTCTTCTTCTTCTTCTTCTTCTTCTTCTTCTTATTATTATTATTATTATTATTATTATTATTATTATTATTATTATTATTATATCAATTGATTCAGAGAAAAGTAATTAGCTCTGGCCACAATGTCTAAGTCAATATATAGTATGAAACCTATGAAATATATTTGAAGAAGAAATCAAGGAATAGTGCAACTGTCTTAAGACCTTGAAATATCTCAGTATAATGACTTACTGACTATTGGAAAGGCAAATGAGTAAACTTTAAAGAGAATGAAGCCTTCATTGCTTCACTCTCTACATGTTGTCACCAAGCTCCACAGCCATATTAATGGGACAAAACAGAGACTATTTCCTACATTTCTAATGACAGGAAATTGGGCTTTCAATGTTGATGATCAGCATTACTTTGCTAACTTGGACACATAAAGGAAAATCTATCTGGATGTCCAAGACAGCAAAGTAGTGTGAGCAAGCAGGAAGAAGTTTCAGTTCTGGAACCATAGGTTAGAAATCAGAGAACAGGGAAATTACACTTGATGAATGAGTTGCAATCCAAGAAAATGTAGGATGGATTGTGGGATTATGTGACCAAGAGTGGATCTGCAATGATAAAATATGGTTCTTAGGATCTTCTGAGATGAATTTGGGGTTCAGTGGTTCCATTTTTATAGACACACATTTTACAAACATGTAAATTTATAACTGGTTCATATTTTCCATCAAAGTTTTAAGTCAGCAAATTTACTGTTGCCCTCATGAGTCTTTGACTAAAAATTTATGAAAGACAGAAAACATCTATATTTATTTGGAATAAAATGCAATTTATTTAATGCTTGTATACAATTAAGATAAAAAACATACTGTCCATGTGTAGCAAATTATTTCAAGATTCATATGTATTGATTGTTATGAGACTATTAGCCATGAAGTCTTTTTCAGCGGAAGATGCATTAGTGCATCTAGGATATGCCGAAACAGATATACGTATTCATTCTACAGGTGTACAGAATCCAACATGGCTCAGAAGAAGGAATATTTATTCTGTCAGTTTAATCCATGGAATTCTTTCCAATGGACATTGTTCTGGAGAGTTAAAGCCTGTTTCAATCTGAACCCTTAAGTGACTTCACAGAATACCTCTTGAGACTTACATGTTCAGCATTTTGTGAATAAAATAGCTCACATTCAAATTGATTAAGTTGATTGAACTAATTCAACTGTTCAAGTAATGTGCTATAAGATCCTAAGCAAAGCTCTGCTGGATGAGCCCTAGGCCTATCTGGCCCAATATGTTATGGCCTCACAGGGCCCAACCAGGTTTCTGAAAAAAGACACAGCCACCTCCCACCACTATTTCTTGGACCTGGAGTTTAGATCCATGTTACCACAAAAGGAGAAGTAATAATGAATCTTGGCCTTCACATCTTTGTAATAGATTGCACCAGTTAATTATGGCCTAAAAGAAGTACTTTCCTTTTTTCTGTTCTGTCATCTGTTATTTTGCCAGTCTGATTTTTATATATACTGCTCAAAAAATTAAAGGGAACACAAGATAACGCATCCTACTATTAAATACAGTACATTGTGTTGTTTAAGTGTTCCCTTTATTTATTTTTTGAGCAGTATATTCGTCAAGGCCTATGTTAGCTAACTGTAGGAGTGTATCTGAAGGAGTGTGATCTATAACACATTTATTAATCTCTTTTCTTCACCTCCATTCTAGGACCTTATGGATCAGAATGACTAGCTGGGTACAGAAACTGATTAATGGCTCCTTGATGGATTAGTCCAGATTGTCTTGAAGACAGTGATGAAATTGGTTCAGACGTCCTTTCTGAATATGGATAATTATACTAATTATATACTTTCCCCCTTTAGAGACAAAATACTTGAATAGAGGATGACCATGTAACTCTAAACATTCCTCGATAACATGATCAGATTTTCCTGTGTTTTGCACTGTAACCAATTTTGGATATTATTGATGACCTGCCTCAATATTCTTCAGAAGTTGTTGTCTGGCTAAAGGTAAAATGGGAAAAATGAGCAGGAAAGGGATCTTTTAAGTTATTGCTATGAGAGGTAACTTGGCACCACACTATTTGTCTTTTCTGCCATAAGAGAGACCTTATTTTAGCCAGTTAAACCTTTCAGGTTTGTTTATTGGAGCCTTGTGTTACAGAACCTAAAGACAGGATGTTATTTTCTACTTATAATTTACATTAAACAAGAATGCAGGCTCACAGTTTAATGATTATGATAATGTTCTCGTCCTCATCCATCATTAAATTTAACACAGCATCCACAAATGTGTAGAACTTCACATCATAAGTTCCTGAAATTAGCAGTGAAATGCATGATTCTTTGTCCCTTAAAATATGGAAATTCATCACTCAGCACCCAAAACCAGACAGCTAATTTCTAGGACAATTATGCCATGGTGTAGATATAATAATTAGCTACAAGAGAATACCATTCAGAAAGAATGTACTCTTTTTCATAGGATACTTGCATTGTCACCAGCAATAAAAACTAGGCTGCTTGTAGGAGAATCAAGACTGATAAAAGGGAATTAGGCCACAAATGTGGATTTCACAAATAACAAACATTGAAATAGTCTGCCTGGTCAACAAGTGCACAGAACGTTATTTTCTGATTGATATACTACTTGCTACAATATATAAAAAAGTGAGAGATAATAGAAGTTATCCCTGAAGCATTTCTTGGCGCTTTCAGGCAGTTTTCAAACTAAAGTGCAATATATTTTATAAACAGCAACAAGCCTACAATTGTATTTGAGGTCTTGTGTAAAGTCTCTAAAGTTGCCAGGCATCAAAGTGTTTCCTTGAAAACCTAAAACACATCACTTCCTTTTACAATTGTTTTAAATGCCCATCAATACTTCTGATGTGCAATTTTTAAAACTGGATGGAGGTCTAGCTGCATTTTAGGAGATCAATTTAAATCTTAACAAGGTGCATTATATTTTGCGAAACTGGCACCGCAAGGGTCTACAAAAAAATATTGACAATTACAGGTAGTCCTCAACTGAGGACTAGTCTAGTCACTTAGTTCAAAGTTACAGCAGACCTAATTTTGATCTACTTACAACCCAGAGTCAAAGTTCTAATGGTCAGGGCTCTTCCACAATCACATGATCAAACTTTGGCAACATGGCTGCATTTGTGGCCAATGGCAGTCTCCTGCAGTCATGTGACTACAATTTACAGCACTTCCAGTCTTCAATAACATCACACCATAGCAAATAATAGATTCACTTAGCAACTGCTCTGTTCATTTTACAACTGCCCCAAAAAGGGGATAAAATTGGGTCAGTTTTTAGGCTCCAGTGCAGTGGTAACTCGAGGGCTACCTGTATGCATCTACCTGTATCGATATCAACTATATCTATGTACATCTGTACTGTTTATCTAGATGTGAAGGGGAAAAAGCATTTTGATCCAAAGAGAGATTATCATAGCTCTTGTTGGCCATTTTTTAAAGTTGCTGTGTCACTTCCTGAAACTATGGCTATAACTCAATCCTGGGAAAGCACACATAGATTTTAGAACTTGCCAGCAGCTGCTCCAAATCATTTATTTTCCTGCTTTGAAACTGAAGATGTGCACATTAATTAAGGATGTTAGGAGAGTTAGTTTTCGCAGTCACAACACAATCACAATCTGATAGTTGGGCTAGCATGAAAAACTATTTTTGTTTACATGAAAGAATTGATAATTGTGGGATCTATGTCTTCCCATAAGTTTAGATAATGGAAAATTACAAATATGAGGAGAGAGGAGAGAATGTATAAGTCTTTCTTATTTTGAAGAGGAGAAGTTGCCTTCAAATAAAGAAGTCCTTCTTGCTCCCAATTGGAAATCTCTCTCTCCCCCTGTCTCCTTTTCCCTCTCCCTCTCTACATGTGGGTTTGAAAGTACATATGAAGTTTATCCTTGTTGGCTTTTTCCTTTGTTATAATAGTTGTTCTGACATATCAAAGCAAGGCAGAATCAGCACAGTGATGAAGTTCTTCAGAAGAACAATCATTTGAACGACTTCTTTTATTGGTTTAGGTTCTTCTGTAGAAGAGTTGTTAAACAATGAGATGGCTAAAATTGTCAACTGTTGATAGGCCTATACAAATACCTAGTTGTACAAATAGAGCTGCCCAGAACTGTTTCAAGATGGGCAGCTGTACAAATCTTTTAAAGAAACAAATAAAAGTACACATAAATATATTCAAAACTACAAAATATACTATGGAATGTTAAATACACTTTTATTATGGTATTTTATTTCTAATGTTCATATCCTGGCTTTTATTGAAGGATCTCAAATCCAAGGTACACACTTTAAGATGTCACAAGATACTTCTGTGTGTTTTCTGACACAAGCTAACATTAGTTAAATCTTCTAGAAACTGTTATACTAGACAGAAAACCAGATGAGCAAAATATGTTGAAACCACACAAATCACAGGACGTTCTTTTTGACCACCAAGCCAGTGCTGGCACTGCATGAGTACCATTGGATGGAGATAAGCAGGATCAACTTCCCCATCTGGTCCACACAATAAATTCAGCCAGGATGGCACCCTTATCAACCATCAATCATTGCAAACAAAAACAAGTTAGTTTCACAGATGCCAAATTGGAAATTAATTAGAATTTCTCTACTCAAGCTGGTAGACAGCTAAAGAATGATGACTCACAGTTGAGGAAAACAATATAACTCACTTTTGTCCCTTTTAGCCAAACTCAAAAATATAAAAATAAAAGCTTCACTAAATTGTCTTTTTGCAGTCATACAGTAGATAATTTTGTTCTCACACTCCTTTCATGCCTGAGACGTGCCTTTTGTTATGTATCACTGTTTCACACTCTATTGTTGATCACATTAAAGGAATCTTTCCATGCTAGACGTATCCCAGTTATCTTTAGAATGATGTTAAAAGGGGTGGAAAGAGCTGAGCACGACACACCATACTGTTACCATAGAGACAAGAAACTGTCTTATCTTCCTCTTTCTTTTCTATAATTCCCAAGCTACACATTTTTTTCCTTAATGCAACACCATACAATTTATAAAAAGTTAGCAAACTCAAATGTATCTGGCAGCATTGATTTCCTAATAAAGTTAGCTATAATAAGCAATGTAAAAATCTGGTGGCATGAAAGAGCACAGGAAGTAAAATGAGAATATTTGCCAAATATTTTACTTTGAAAGCCTTAAAAATATATTACATCATCTCGGGTTACTGTGCTATCCAGAGCACTATGCCATTACCATTTAAAAGGTTTCATAGGGCATTTATAGTACTTTAATTTTTGATCAGAGCCTCCCAGAGTTTTTGATAAGATGGCTGGCTATATAAATGTTCTAAACTAGTTAATAAATAAATGATTTATAAAACCTGTAACTTGACCATTTTAAACAGCCGTTAACTCATTTCAAATTAATTAAATTCAGATGAAAGTCAATATAGGCAATATTTATAAGAAATAGCAATGATACTAGAAGTCTAGAAAAAAAAACAGCTTCCTCAAACCACAGATTAGAATCAATCAGCTTGCTGTCTAAACCATGGGTCCCCAACCCCCACTTTGTGGAACAGTACCAGACCGCGACATGCCAGAAACTGATCCACACAAACAGGCAAAGCCCCATCCGCTACATGCAGGCAGCAGACAAAACCACGCACCCTCTGGTCCATGGAAAAACCTCTCTCCACGGAACCGGTGCCCAAAAGGTTGGGGACCTCTGGTCTAAACCATCACATCAGCCATAAATGAACCGGAATTTTATACAGCAACTAAAAGAGTGGGTCAGGACAGTGCTATGAGTTAATGATGATCTGATTTGCATCCAGTGTAACATCCTAGCCTCCACTCTTAGCTGTTATTAGCATGGGAATGTCATTCCACTGGCACTTTTTAGGGTTTAAAACAAAACAGTAATTGTGAGAGAAAGGGTAAAAGAGATCCTTTTTCTGGCTTGGTCTTCCAGAAACTTTTGAAAATAGAATTATACAGGAGCCCCTATGCTGACTAGAATGCCTGATTAATTTACTTATGGATTTATTTATTTATTTATTTTATTTATTTATTTGTTTTTATAAACCGCCCTTCTCCCGAGGGACTCGGGGCGGTGTACAGAGTAAGGTAGGTATACAGATTGAACAATAGTGAAAAACAATAGTAAAATTTATGCATTGAATTTTATTTATTTTATTGTTATTCATATCCCAAATGCTTTATTGTATCATTATTGTAACCTACTGAGAATGGCTTTGATAAATTAACAGCTTGTGGCAGGGATCTCAACTCTTCTCCAATATCATGCTCCAGAACTAGTCTGCATTTGACAACAGCATTTTATTTATTTCAAATGAGGTACATTTGTGTAACTGCTGCTCTACAGTAATTATCAAAAGACGTCTATAAAGCACAGCAGCTCTCTGCTTGTGTCTTACTGCTGACTGCCTGTGATGCAATCATACATTCGAGCAACGCATTGAGTTGATTATTGCAGAGTTCATTTGATGATGTGGATGGCTGGGATTGCTTTCCACATCATTTATCCCAATCCTTCTATCACCAGAATACGTAGCCTGGGAAATTATAGCTATCACATAAAAAGAGACCAGGAAACACATCCTTGCTCAGCCATGAACTACTGACCTTTTTGGACTACAGGAGTCCATTTGTTCAGCAATTGTTCAAAGTTACAATGGCACTGAAAAAAGTGATTTACAACTGGCCCTTGCACTTAGAATACTTGCAGCAAAGACAAGGGGGGGAGAGACAGATTCACTTAACAATCACATGATTCACTGCAATTTCTCTTGAAATTTGTACCTGTCCTTCCAGGGAAGTTATGGCATCATAGGCATTGAGTAGTCCTTCCACACACACACACACACACCCAAATAATAATGAAAGAAAGTAAGAAAAAGGGTCCTGGATGAGGAATTTATATTTATTGTTGCTTGTAAGATAGTTCTATCGAGCTCCCACCAATTTATTTCTGAGCAGCTATGTATAAAATTATACTCCTTGTTGCCTTAAATGGTTAGATTGAATTACTTCAAGATTTAAGGCATCAACCCTCCATGGACCATAGTTTTTAAAGTTCATTTAAATTTTAAATGTTCATTTGGCATTCTGGAATTTGAAAAAGTAAATGTGTTGAAATATAACAGTACAATTTCTGTGTTCCTGCCATTAAGACTGTGTCTCTTTCTGAATTAGGCTGAAATTTCCAAACTGAAAATGCTTGGCGAACTGTAGCAAGCCAAAATTTCTGATATCCTTACCTTATACAATTAAAATAAATATTAATTCAGTTTGAAGGTATATTAAAATTCAGAGGAAAACGGTTTGCAATTCAAGTGGACTTGAGATGCAAAGATCTGGAGGGCCATTGTTGTTAGTTGTGAAGTCGTCCAACCCATCACAACCCCATGGACAATGTTCCTCCAGGCCTTCCTGTCCTCTACCATCTTCTGGAGTCCATTTAGGCTCATGCCTACTGCTTCAGTAACTCCATCCAGCCACCTCATTCTCTGTCATCCCCTTCTTCTCTTGCCCTCAAGCTTTCCCAGCATTAGGCTCTTCTCCAGTGAGTCCTTCCTTCTCATTAGGTGGCCAAAGTATTTGAGTTTCAACTTCAGGACCTGACCTTCTAAAGAGCAGTCAGGGTTGATCTCCTCTAGGACTGACCAGTTTGATCACCTTGCAGTCCAAGGGACTCACAAGAGTCTTCTCCAGTACCATAGTTCAAAGGCCTCAATTCTTTGGCACTCAGCGTTTCTCATAGTCCAACTTTCACAGCTATACATTGCAACTGGGAAGACCATAGCCTTGATTATATGCACTTTTGTTGGCAGAGTGATGTCTCTGCTTTTTGGTGTGCTGTCTAGATTTGCCATGGCTTTCCTCCCCAGGAGCAAGCATCTTTTAATTTCTTGGCTGCAGTCCCCATCTGCAGTGATCTTGGAGCCCAGGAAAATAAAATCTGTCACTACCTCCATTTCTTCCCCATCTATTTGCCAGGAATTGAGAGGGCTGGATGCCATGATCTTGGTTTTCTTAATGTTTAGTTTCAACCCAAGTTTTGCACTCTCCTTCACTCACAACAAGAGGCTCTTTAGTTCCTCTTCACTTTCTGCCATTAGAGTGGTATCATCTGCATATCTTAGGTTGTTGATATTTCTCCGGGCAATCTTAATTCCAACTTTTGATTCATCTAGCCCTGCCTTTCTCATGATGTGCTCTGCATATAACGTAAACAGGCAGGGTGACAGTATACAGCCTTGCCGGACTCCTTTCCTAATTTTGAACCAATCAGTGGTTCCGTGTCCAGTTCCCACTGTTGCTTCTTGACCCGCATATAGGTTTCTCAAGAGACAAATAAGATGGTCTGGTACTCCCATCTCTTTAAGAATTTGCCACAGTTTGTTGTGATCCACACAATTAAATGCTTTAGCATAATCAATGAAGCAGAAGTAGATGTTTTTCTGGAACTCTCTAGCTTTCTCCATGATCCAGCGTATGTTGGCAATTTGATCTCTAGTTTCTCTGCTTCTGCAAAATCCTGCCTATACTTCTGGTAGTTCTAGATCCACATACTGCTGGAGTCTAGCTTGTAGCATAACTTTACTAGCATGTGAAATGAGTGCAATGGTGCGATAGTTTGAACATTCTTTGGCACTGCCTTTCTTTGGAATTGGAATGTAAACTGATCTTTTCCAATCCTGTGGCCACTGTTGATTTTTCCGGAGGGCCATTAGATGGCAACAAAGAGTTATTGACCATTTTTCCCTTCTTTATCATCTCCAGAAGGTCATGTGGATCTGTGTAAGCCAGATATGCTATTCCACTAATGCTTTGGCAAAGACTATAATGATCTTTGGCTTCTACAGATATGTCTCATTCAAGAAGGAGAAATTAATAGTCCAACTTTAGGACTGCATTTCACTTTTTTTTTAGCTACAAGATAGCTGTGGTAGCAAACATTCCCCCTAATATCTATGGGATTATTATTTTTCAAATTTCACAGTATTAGGGCTACCAGATCTGAATAGAAGAACCTGGATAAACATCCAGTGGTATCAAAGCAATAGAAATATTCAAACTCTTTGCTGTTCTCTACTGGTCATCTAGATTTTTTACAACCCAGTTCTGGTAGTCCTATTAATCATAATCATATTAGTAAAGTTGGAAGGGACCTTGGAAGTCATCTAGTCCAACCCCCTATACCATTTCAGACAAATGGCTGTCCAGTCTCTTCTTAAAAACTTCAATAAACTACAACCTTCTTTCTAAAGCAGTCTCCATGTTGTTTATTCCCAGCTTGGACTGGACCCTGATGAAGATTTTTTTTTCAACACATCTGAATTTTGATGATGTGATAGGGAGGAATGCTATGATGGTTGTAAGGAAGAGGAGCAGTTGTAAGTCACTTTTTAGTGCTGTTGTAACTTTGAATGGCTGCTAAACAAATGGTGGTAAGTCAAGAACTAATCGTAATCAACTTAATGGCAAGAACAGGACCCATTCTATACAGCTGTTGACCTTCCAAAAGGACTTCAAAACCTGGTGATGCTGCCTGGCCTCAAACCCGAATGGAGGCATACCATTTTGGAGCTTGTTAGTGGATTAAGAAGAACATCTCACCTACATTCCATTTGTGTTCTGGTTCCTAGTTTACCCAATTTCCCATTAATTTTAATATTTTTAATGTTTATTTATCCTTGTTTTTAGGGTTTTGTAAGCTACCTAGAGTCATTCAGTTGCAAGATGGGTGGCATATAAATTTAATAAAGAAACAAACAGTATTTTCATATTGCTGTGCTCTGTAAATAATAACAAGAAGAAGAAGAAGAAGAAGAAGAAGAAGAAGAAGAAGAAGAAGAAGAAGAAGAAGAAGAAGAAGAAGAAGAAGAAGAAGAAGAAATTGGAAGGGACCTTGGAGGTCATCTAGTCCAACGCCCTGCTCAGGCAGGAAACCCTATACCAAATAGCTGTCCAGTCTCTTCTTAAAAACTTCCAGTGTTGGAGCATTCACCACTTCTGGAGGCAGGTTGTTCCACTGGTTAATTGTTCTAACTGTCAGGAAGTTTCTCCTTAGTTCTAGGTTGCTTCTCTCCTTGATTAGTTTCCATCCATTGTTTCTTGTCCTGCTTTCAGGTGCTTTGGAGAATAGCTTGACTCCCTCTTCTTTGTAGTAGCCCCTGAGATATTGGAACACTGCTATTATGTCACCCCTAGGCCTTCTCTTCATTAAACTAGACTACCCAATTCCAGCAGCTGTTCCTTATGTTTTAGCCTCCAGACCTCTAATCATCTTTGTTGCTCTTCTCTGTACTCTTTCCAGAGTCTCAACATTTTTTTTACATCGTGGTGACCCAAACCAGATGCAGTATTCCAAGTGTGGCCTTACCAAGGCATTGTAAAGTGGCATTAATACTTCACGTGATCTTGATTCTATTCCTCTGTTAATGCAGCCTAGCACTGTGTTGGCTTTTTTGGCAGCTGTTGGCTCATATTTAAGTGATTGTCCACTAGGACTCTGAGATCCCTCTCACAGTTACTACTATTGACCAAGGTACCCCCTATACTATAACTATACATTTGGTTTTTCCTGCCTAAATGTAGGACCTTACTTTTTTCACCATTGAATTTCATTTTGTTAGATAGTGCCCAGTGTTCAAGTCTGTCCAGATCCTCCTGTATCTTAAGCCTGTCTTCTGGAGAGTTGGCTATTCCTGCTAACTTGGTGTCGTCTGCAAATTTGATGAGTTCCCCATCTATACCCTCATCCAAATTGTTGATGAAGATGTTGAAGAGAACTGTGCCCAGAAAAGAGCCCTGGCACACCCCACTACGCACTTCTATTACTATTACCACTATTCATTTTCTTTCTTCACTTTTTTCTGAGAATGCTTTTTAGAGATCATTCTTGCCAATCAGTGGCCAAATGCTGTGCCATACCACTAACATGTTCATCACCATAAACTACATTTCTGGTGCATGTACTATATATGTATTGTGAATGGCTTGAGTCAGTTTTGATTTCTGGTGACAGCCTGGATAAGTCTCTGCAGTTTTCTTGACAAGATTTTAGAAGTGGTTTGTCACTGCCTTCTTCACTGAGCTGAGAGTAACTGGCCCAAGTTCACCCAGCTGGCTTTGTGTCTAAAACAAGAGTAGAACTACCGGTTTCTAGCCTGGCACTTAAACCACTGCACCAAATTGGCTTTCTGTTACACTAGACTAGCCATGCTTACAAGCCACAATTATTGATCACAAGTGCAACATGATGTTCTCATACAAATAATGCAAGAGTCACATGTTTGTGAGATGGAAGGCTAAATGAATAAAATAAGTAGAGTTGAATGCTGATGCCTAACACATGTACAAGTTGCATAATTTATACCATGGTATCATGACACACATGCCATCACTGATGCATGAAGACACCGATTCTTTGGTTATTAAGCTGTGTCAGAATGTGTCTTCTAATTTCCCCAGAATATTCTTTTTCTTAGAGAAAAAAACCTCTGCATTAATTCTCCATTGTCAGGGAATGGTTGAAATAGCTGTTGAAGAAATGTTCATTGCTTCTTTTTGTGGAATGGCCAGTTTCCCTATCCCGTGTAGACCACATCCACATAGCTGCTTTGCAGTCCTTTCCTCCCTTCCAGAGCTGCACCCCTTGAAACTATGGTTTTCTGGTTGACAGTTATGTGTAACCATTGAGTATGTGCTGCTGAATTGTTGGAAATTGACAAAGGGGTTTAGCAATGGGGATTGGTATGGAAGTTGTAAACTAAGAAGGCCTAAGCATATTACATCAGGAGAGGAAGTGAACCCCTGAGAATAGCTGCCACTGTCATGTCTAGGGAATCATGGGAGTTGAAGTCCACACATCTTAAAGTTGCCAAGTGTGAAAAACAAAGTAAAAAGTGGCTGCCTTTGATCTGTCTCACAACCAAAGGAAAATGTAGAGGAAGGAGAATAAGTACTTATGGAATGGAGCAATCCCCTGGGAAACCATCTGAACCAATTTGTACCACAAATTTACTAAGGATAATCACATTTCAGGCAGTCTTCTCCATGGGCATCAATCCAGAATACATTGCCTACATGCAACATCTGGAGGTGGAATAAAAGCAAAAACACACTTCCAGAGTAGAGCACTTCCCCCCCCCACCAAACAAGTGGGGAGAAAATGAGACCTGTTCAGTGGCATACAGATATGACTGGTGAAAAATAGATGTCCTCATGCAGAGACTGTGTGAATTCACACAGAGCTAGTGCAGGCTAAAGTGAATGTAGTTATAAGCCTAATCTCTAGATACTTTCCCCCCATTCCTGACTTCAAAGAGATAAACTAAAGACTAGGAAGCTCTGTGGGACAGCTGTTTTAGGATGTGTCAGTGAAGTTATCAATTATCAACTACAGATCTTCCAATTAATATTTTGTTTAAAAGTCTGCATGTTGCTATAACTCTTGGCTGATCCCTTCTGACTATAGGTAAAAGTATGCATGCCTGATTTCACTTTCATATTATGAAAGAGAATAATTTTTCTAAGAAATGAGTATAATAAAATGCTTATGAAATACAACGGCTGTTTCATTAAAAGTCTGTGACATCCATTTTCCTTTCCAGGAAATAAAAAAAACCCAAAATATGAACATAATTGTTAGTTAATTCAAGTTCAGAATAAAAGTGCATTTTACCATTCAAAATTGAGAGCAAACATTCTGAAGATTTCGGCTTTCTGTGTTCAAATACATTTTTTGCCTTAATTGTTCTTTTCAGCTGGATAAATGAAGGACGTGCTTAGCTGAACAAAACAACAATTATGCTGCCAATTTGTTCAGTCTTGATTTAGACGTTGATATTGTGAAGATATTGAAGGCAGAACATCAAATCTTTACTAATGGACTGCACTGGATTGTAGAACAAAAGGATAAGTAAGCAATCAAATTAAACAAAATAGTTAACTCTAAATAGAGTCAGTATCTTGTTGGATTCCACAGAGTTATACTTCAACTGAAAGTATTTTTATGTTTCAAGAGGAACACAATATTGTCATATTTCTGAAACATTAATAACAGTAAATGAATTACTGAGCTAGCAGAGAAAGAAAATGAAAACATAGTTATCTTATACATTGTAAATACTCTGAGATTCACATCATGTGCATTAGAAATCATAATGTATCATAAGAAAATGTCTTAATGCATTTTCATTGTGGATGTTTTTCAAAGACTTTGATAACAATATCTTAGACATGTTGCTAGTCCTCTAGGATCAGTGCTACAGGGATGTCACTAATATTTATCTTCATACTCATTTTTCAAAACTGATATACTCATTGATTTGAGTCATCTTGTAAATGCTGATTAATGCATGCTTCATATAGATTTAGTAGAAACTCTCATCCAGGTAACAAACTATAATGAAATACATGATTGCTTATACCACTGTTATTCAACTTTGGCAATGTCATGGACATCAACTCCCAGAATTCCTCAGCCAGCATGCTGCTAAGTTTGAGAAACACTGGCTTATCCATTCCAAAAATGTTTATTCATTCTTCTCTCCCTAGGAGGGATTTAGGGTGATGTGAAAGTTTAACTGCATTGCCTAATGCTAACTTAATATATTCTCTAATTCATCTTCTATTTTGTAGATAAAATAGAAACAAGTCAGTCATATGAAAGGAAAAACCACACTCAGTATTCTGATTTTTAAAATTCATCTTTAAATATTAAAGATGATGATTGTTCCTTAGCACAGTAAAGATAACAGGATGAGTTCTAGATGCAGCTTCCAAACCTCCTTTGGATTTTGAAGTTCTCATGATCTATTCACTACAAAGGGGCAGTATGATATCTATCATTTTATCTGATTTTTAAGTGACTGCTAACCTGAGATTACATATTCCCAGGAGAGTCTAATGGCAACAGTAGAACAACCAGCTTTAAAATTGACAATGAAGAGATTGATGGTGGTGGATAGATTCTGCCCTTGAAGATCAACTTTTAATAGTAAAGGAAGAGCAGTCAACAAATATGCTGCACAGTAGCACCCTTCTCTAAAACATTCAAAATCATTTGCATCATTAGCCACTAGTTCTCAAATTAAAATTAGGTTATACATATGGTTAACCATCATCTTTTTCAACTCAAGGCTAGCAGGATTTTGTTTCCTAACTTGCTTCTTTAGTGATACAAATAAGAACTTCATCCTTTCAAATATTTAATAGACCTTGCAAGTTATTATAAACTCCACCAACTGAGAATTGAAGTTGTAACATCAATTGTTGTGAAGGGAATGTTAAAATTACATGAGGTGGGAATGTTATTTCTAGACCAATAGTTCACCATGTTAGTGACAATCCAGCAGAAATAATCCACTGAGAGGCAATCTGTTTATTTCAAAATGGTTCATTTACTTTCTTGTTAGTTCTGTATTCCCCACAGATCCCAGTAGATTAAAAAAGCAAGAAAAAAAAGGAAAGCAAAAAACCCACCAGTTTTAATGCAAATTATAGAGAAGAAACAAGAGGAGGAAAGGAGGAGGAACAAAATGGCTGACTGAAGACAGCTCTGCTAAAACCAGAGCTGATTAGAATGGTTCTTCCTAATTCCTCTTTGGACAAGGGGAGAATTTCAGATTGCCCTCAAATGCTCCATACCGTTGCTCCTTGAAGCAGTCTGCAGCACATTTAGATTCTAGGATGCAAGAGAATAATTGTCTTGTTGAAACTGCAATTATTGTGTTCAGAGAAGACACTGGGTTCACATACTAACTTTTCTAATCACTTTTGGATAATCAAGAACTAGAACAAATCAAAAAGATATACAAAAACCAAAAAACAAAAAAAAACCAAATGCAGAAATGAAAAAAAAAGGGAGAGGGAAAGTAAAAAAGTATATAAAAAGTAAAGATATATAAGGAAATGACTATTTGCTTCATTAAAACAAGTACAATTTTAGTAACTTATCACCTTCTCTAACATTTCAGCCAAAAAATCATATAAATCCTTCCAAAACCTAATCTTCAGTTAGAACTGAAGAAGCTTCTTGGATGAGAAACACCCCCCCCCAAAAAAAGAAAGTCCAGTTGCCTTTTAAGATAACCATGACCTGGATGATTAAAAATATCCGTAGACCTTTCAACCAAAAAAATCTTTCTCCCATATCTCAGTTTTCATCTATTAACAAATAATAAAGCCTTGCTATTCAATCATAATCAGCAAAAAGTCCATTAAGAGTTATCAGAAATAACAATGTATGTAATTTAATCTTAAACAAGTAAACTGATCTCATATTCCCTTCTTTTATGTGGCAGCTTATCACAGTCCCTAAAAATACAGCCCAAAATTACGTTTTCTGGATCTTAACTCATCTCTCCCAAAAAATATTTAGAGGCTCATTAATCAAGAAAAATTACGTTTAAGAGCAATCAGAAACAACATATTGAAAATCTTAATCATTAATCCCTTTAAATAATGACCCAGAAATTAATTTCTTATCATTTTCTCTTTGTCTCCTCCCAGAAAGTCCTTTGCAACTTAAACACTTCCAGTTTTAATACCATAGTTTATCACTTTCTAAACATACTGCACACCACCACCACCAGAATATCTTCTTCTTACCATATCTTAGCTATTTAAAAAATCTAGAAATCTTCATCATCCAAGCCTGGTCAACAAAAACCCATTAAAAATACTAAAAAGTACTGTTATCTATTTTAATCTTGATCAAATAAACTAATTTTATAATTCTTTTTTGCTTTTAAAAGTCGTGATGCTTATTCCTTTGAATTAGGCTTCTCTCTTTTTCTTTTCTTAGGAATACCTTCATAAGTAAAACTGATCTCTTTTGTAAGTCTAAAATAAGAAAGTTTTTTAAATCCACACATCTAACTCACTCTTCTGATTTATTACTTTTAATTATTGACATCATATAAATGTGATATGCAAGACTTAACTTGTAAGTCTTGTGTATCCGTTTTGCCACTCCCCACCGTGGGGGTGCTGAGCCAACTAGATGGTTCCGCCCCAGGCGCTTAATGGACCCTGAGAGGTTCCAGGCAGCGCTGGGGTCCCCACCTGCCTCCTCTGCTCACAGCTCGGCAGATGCCTTAGTGGAAGCCTGGGAAAGGACGGCCACGGAGGCACTTGACCGAGTTGTACCCTTGCGGCCCCTGACCCGGCGCAGATCCCAGTGGGCTCCATGGTTCTCTGCGGAGCTCTGGGAGATGAAGCATCGGAGACGGGGCCTAGAGAGCGGTCCAGCTGATCTGAATCCGACCGATTGCGACTAAGAACCCATATTAGGTCTTATCTCGCAGCGATGAGGGTGGCGAGGTCTAATTACTTCGCTACCCTCATCGCGTCCGCAGATAATCGCCTGGCCACCCTGTTTAGGGTGACCCGCTCCCTCCTTAATCAGGAGGTGAGTGAGGAACCCTTGCAGGGGCGTGCCGAGGAGTTTAGTCAACATCTGTCGGACAAAATCGCTCGGATTTGGACTGGTTTGTACTCCGACTGGGCAGAGTCGGACAATCAGGACACGGGTGGTCTTGTCAATGTTATCTGGGAGGAGTTCGATCCTGTAACTCCGGAGGAAGTGGACAGGATTATGGGGAGGCTGAGCTCCACCACATGTTTATTGGACCCATGCCCCTCCTGGCTGGTTTATGCAGCCCGGGAGGGGACACGAGGCTGGTTCCAGGCGGTTATATCTGCCTCTTTGAGTAAGGGTAGTTTCCCCACCGCCTTGAAAGAGGCGGTGGTGAGACCTCTCCTCAAGAAGCCTGCCTTGGACCCAGCTGTGTTGAATAACTTTCGTCAGGTCTCCAACCTTCGCTTTCTTGCGAAGGTTGTTGAGAGTGTGGTGGCGCATCAGCTCCCTCTAGTTCTGGATGAAGCGGATTATCTAGACCCATACCAATCGGGCTTCAGGCCCGGGTACAGCACGGAGACGGCATTGGTCGCGCTGGTGAATGATCTCTGGAGGGCTCGGGACAGGGGATATTCCTCTGTCCTAGTCCTATTAGACATCTCAGCGGCTTTCGATACCATCGACCATGGTATCCTGCTGCGGCGCCTCAGGGGATTGGGAGTGGGAGGCACGGTCCTTCAGTGGTTCTCCTCCTATCTCCTGGGACGCTCGCAGTCGGTGTTGGCAGGGGGGAAGAGGTCGACCGCAAGGCCTCTCATTTGTGGAGTCCCTCAGGGGTCGGTCCTCTTGCCTCTCCTGTTCAACATCTACATGAAACTGCTGGGTGAGATCATTCGTGGTTTTGGAGTTGGGTATCATCAGTATGCTGATGATACCCAGCTTTTCATTTCGACCCCAAACCACCCCAGTGATGCCCTCGACGTGATGTCCCGTTGCCTGGAGGCGGTTCGGGTCTGGATGGGGAGGAACAACCCTGACAAGACTGAGTGGCTGTGCGTACCGGCATCTCGGGATATTCAGGATATTCCACCCCTCGCTATGGGGGGTGAGTTATTACCCCCCGTAGATAGGGCTCGCAACTTGGGAGTCCTCCTGGATTCGCAGCTTTCCTTAGAAGACCATATAGTAGCTGTGACTAGGGGGGCCTTCGCCCAGGTTCGCCTGATGCGCCAGTTGCGGCCCTATCTAGACCGGGATGCCCTACGTACAGTCACTCACGTGCTCGTGACCTCTCGTCTTTACTACTGCAATGCTCTCTACATGGGGCTACCCTTGAAGAGCACTCAGAGGCTCCAACTGGTACAGAATGCAGCCGCGAGAGTTGTGTTGGGAGTTTCCCGACACTCCCATGTCACACCTCTGCTCCGCGAGCTGCATTGGCTTCCAGTTGTCTTCCGGGTGAGATTCAAGGTGTTAGTAATGACCTACAAAGCCCTACATGGCATGGGTCCGGAATACCTTGGGGAGCACCTGCGGCCGGCGTCAACTTCCCTCCGCCCAGTACGCTCCCACAGAGAGGGCCTCCTCAGGGTGCCACCGGTCAAAGAATGCCGACTGGTGGCCCCCAGGGGGAGGGCGTTCTCTGTGGGCGCGCTGGATTTATGGAACCATCTTCCAGTCGAGCTCCGGATGGCACCTGATCTCCGCTCCTTCTGGCGCAATCTTAAAACCTACCTTTTTGAACAAGCTGGCCTGGCCTGATGGGATGGGGTTGGGTTTTATAAATTGATCTTAACTTTTTAATCTGTATTAATTTATTACGGGCATTGCTGTTTAATTATTTTTTAATTTTTGTATCTCATTTTTTATTATGTATTGCCCTGTTCACCGCCCTGAGTCCTTCGGGAGAAGGGCGGTACACAAATTAAATTAATAAATAAATAAATAAATAATAAATATTTGTCAATATCATTCGTGTAGCCTCTTTTTTAAAGCAATATTCAAAAAATAGTCTAATTCTCAGTTGTATCCTCTTCTATATCCTCTTTTAAACCTGTTTTTATAGAAGCAGATAAACTTAAGAGAAAGTTCGAAGTACACTGTTGTCAAAAATCCTTGAATTCTTCTAGAATTAAAATATTTTGCTCCATTCTATATTAGTGGGTCTTATCCTTTAATTATAAACTATAATGATTTCTGATTGCCTATAATAACCAGCCTTTAAGGACTCCTCTTATCGTGTTTTCCCTCCTAATTCACAATATTAAATTTAGATTTAAAATTTTCATATATTTTAATAAGATTGTAAATAAGCCACAGGAAGGATTCTTATAATTAGTTTCAAAATTTTATTTCCAGTCAGTCTGAAGCCTTAGTCCATTTATAACTTTCCAAAAACAATGTCCTAATCGCACTTTTGCTGGTCATTTCTGAATTAAAAAATATTTAAATTTATTTATTGTATTTATTTTTCAATAAATAATAATTTTTTTTCCTGAACCACCTAACTTCCTCAATAGTTGGTGCACAATAAAACATCAAAAAACAAAAGCTCTATAAAAATTAAAATGTTAGAATTAAAATGTTTGAATTAAGAAGTTAGAATTAAGAAATTCTTAAACTTACACGAAACTTCTTTTCCTGAGAATTAAGAGAATCACGCAGTGTGATGCAATTTGTCCTCCTGAAGTTTCCAAATTTCCAAAAAGCAATTTACAAGTCATTTCCAAAATTGATTAAGAGAGGAAGCTGGAGAACCCAGTGTCTTTTTAAATCTCTGAACTGTGACTTGGGCAAAACTGGCCCTTCTGGTTCCCAGTCTCTAAAACCCACCGAAGGCTGCTGCTTTATGCCCTTGTTGCTGGGACTGTCTAGACCAGGGGTCTCCAAACTTGGCAACTTGAAGACTTGTGGACTTCAAGTCCCAGAATTCCTCAGCCAGCCAAGCCATGGCTGGCTGAGGAATTCTGGGAGTTGAAGTCCACAAGTCTTCAAGTTGCCAAGTTTGGAGACCCCTGGTCTAGACTCTATATGGAGCACTACAGGTAATCCCACCTCTTCTTCTTTATTTTAAGAGGCATTTTGAAGCACCCATCTGTTCATTGGCTCCTCCTTCTGCCATGGTCAACTGGCTCTGCTGAAGCTATTTTCACTCTGCCATTGCTTCCACAGAAGCATAGCTTTCAGATATTTCTTGTTAATTGCTTTTCAGCTAATTATGAAACTTTGGATCAATAGGTGTGATAGTACTGGATGAATTTCATTCAATTCTTAGCAAAAAATAAAATACATACATACATACATACATACATATATGTGTGTGTGTGTGTGTGTTTGTGTGTGTGTGTGTGTGTGTGTGTGTATGTAATATATACATATAATTAAGAGCAAGACCACGCTGCCATGTTCTTTTTAAATGATTTCTCCTGGCAACCCTTCCAAACAAACCATACTTGTTCAGCCTTTTTCTAATTGTACTGTCATGAACTTTAACATTTAGGCGGCCTGTAGAGTCTGAGATAAAACTCTTGAATTTTTTGCAATTTCTCTGAGCATTGCATGGTCTGACCTTGGGGTGAATCCACTTCTGGGAAGATTGGCAACTGTTTTGAATGTTTTCTATTTGTGAATAATCTTCCTCACTGTAGAATGATGGACTTTAAATTGTTTGGAACTGGCCTTATAAGCCTGCCCAGATTGATGGGCAGCAACAATTGCTTCTCTAAGATCATTGCTGATGTCTTACTCTTTGGCATTGTGGTAACACACATCTCAGTGAGACCAGCAAATCCCTCCAACTTCGACCTTTATAAAGGTAATCACACATCCTGATGATCAGTTATCAAAGGCACTTGATTAGCAGCACCTGTCTGCTACTTAGCCTCTTCCTACCTATGAAAGCGGTAGGGGTGTACTTACTTTTTCACACATGGCTTCTCCATTTTAGGGGGGAAAACACATTTTTTTCACACATTGACTTTCTTTTTGTAAAATAAATAATGACATGGTGTAATACGTCATGTATTGTTTATCTGAGGTTGTATTTACCTTAAGAACCACTAAGGACCAGATAAGTTTTACTACGTCCTGATATGTAAAACCATGGAACTCAAAGAGGATGTACTCACTTTTTCACAGGACTGTATATTTGAATCTCTTACTCTGAGGAACCCTACGATTCCGGCTCTTCTTTATCTCATTCCTTCTAATGGACTTTGATTCCAAACATATTCTGCCATATGTAATTGTTTTTATAACAACACCAATGCAAAATAATTGCTAGCTTCACTAATAGGATGAAGTTTTCATTTAATACTTTTTAAGCCTACATATATGCTGAGAGTCTTTAACAGTTGTCACTATGTCAGCTCCCATCACCATTACCATGATCATCATCATGTAAATAATAAGAAAATGTCAAGTCAAAGTGAAGGAAGAAAAAAAGTACAATCCTCTGAGTGACAAGATATGAGGGTACAACTATATCCCAAACAGGCAGTTTAAATATGTCCAGTCTCTATACTCTGTAGAGAGGAAATGATTTAGTGACATCACTGGAGAGGCTAGAATTGAAAGCTTTTATTTATTTTTGGGCTGGTAGAGTCAATGGTTTTTTAAAAAGAAAATAGACTTGTTAAGCCTAATGATAAATATATTGTTTTGCTCTTAAAAATATATTTTTAAAAAACAGTCCAAAAGTCAGTTATGACTTCAACATAGAATTTGTGTATGTATATCCTGCTATTGTTCTCTAACCTGTATTGAGCTCCATCTAGTGGCCAAAGACAAAACCTTTCATTGTATAGAAAGTTGCTTTTGATAGTGTTTTGACCCTACAGAGTGCTCATCTTCCCATCCTCCCTAATTTCGGGGGGGTGGGGGGGAGAGAACAACAACTGGTGCATCCTAAGAAGCCCGACTCCATTTTCTAACATTCTGAGGAAACAGAAGCACCTGGAAGAATCCAGCGTAATCTGTGGTGCATGTTCATCAGAGGATAAAAATCCATATCCCTATATCTATCTATCTATCTATCTATCTATCTATCTATCTATCTATCTATCTATCTATCTATCTATCTATCTATCTATCTATCTATCATCTAGATTGATCTTGAGTGGGGGGGTTAATGCACCCTCCCCAAATATGGGGAGAAGGAATCTTTTTATATACAGTTTCACATCCTGTTCCTTTAATAAAGTGTCACGGTCTACGTACATGGTCTGATTTATTGAAGGATAGGTGGATTTAGCTACATGTCAAACTGTATACATGGTAACATGTCATGAGGACAGAAGAATCATGATGCCAAATATTGAATTGTCATTGAATTTTGTACATTGAGCAACTCTAGGAGTCATAAAAAGGCAGCAGATGCCATAAGTTATTTTCCCATTCTAGACAGATGTTACCCTCTCCCCCCAAAAAAGACAACTGAATCAGAAATATAGTAATAAATTGAGCTATCATAAGTAGCTCTTGATTTATAGCTTCATTTGGGAAACCTGCCCCTGGATTTTAGATGGTAACATTCTAAACCAAAATTAAACTTGGCAAGTAAAGTTTCCTGCTGAGTGTAAGCGTGAGATGTAAGGGGAACAGCATGGAGCGTTTTGGTAATTGCCTCAGCTGGACATGTGTTGATTAATTAAAGCTTCTTTTGGAAGTGTTCTTCATTTTTCTGCTAAGGCTATCAAGCTGCTCAGTTATTAAACTTCAGTGCCTCCCTCATGATGTCTCTTAGGAATGGCCAGAGATGCTTAGATAGTTTGGAATACAAAAACAGGTGTCTCAGGTTGGGGTTATTGTTATTAACTGAAGTGAATAGGGAACTGCAGATTATCTTACTCAGATTTTTTTTTTGCATACATCCTGAGTGGCAAGCCAAAAAACTGGAAAATGTAAATAGCACTGGTGCCTCTCACAAGAGCTCAGATAGTCTTTGTGTGTCTGTGTGCATTTCAGCATTTTTAGAAACAGATGGGGCAATTTTCACCAATTTAATTTTGACTATCAAAACCATATTTATAAATTTCTTCTCCCTCCCCCAATTAAAAAATAAAAACCAAGATCAGAAAATATGTAGCAATTCTAAAAATCACCAGTAAATAACAGCTCTATATTTATGTTGTTGTTTTTTTTCTTCTTCTTGATCATACAGAAGAACTGGATGGATATCTTCAAAGTAAAACAGATTTGCTGTGAACAAGTGTGTGTTTAATTGAACATTTTAAATGTCATTTTAATTAAGTGATTTAAATCTCAACGTTAACATTTATTATGTGGAAATAAAGCCCCTTTTGCAGATATAACGATATGTTTTCAGTACCTTCTTCTCCCCAAAAGAAAAAAGGTTGCATTATGCTTTATAATACAAAATTCTGTCTCGATTTTCACCTTCTACTCATGGTTGGTCAGAATGCCACACACTATTAAAGCACGGATGTACTTATTTTATGTACAAAAAAAGTTGTTATCAGTTTTGTCTAAAGCAAACCTTAAAGTTCAAGGGAAAGCTGCTCATAGAGAACTCTAAATGTTTTATTATGTTCAAGTGTGGCATGAAGAATTGTGCCATGCTTTGTGCACATATATGTCAGGATCTCTATGTGTGCATGCCTGCCTACTAGCATATAAGTATGGGAGGCGTGCATGATGTATTTTGTCATCTCAGAAGAGCTTCCATGAAAAAAGTAAAATTATTTGTGCTCCTCCTTAGCAGATTAATTGCTAATAGGATTGTAACTTTACCACAATTTGAAGAAAAAAAATGTTAGGAATGACAGGATCAACAGTTTTGTCAGTTGGATGGCAAGGCTAATAACAGTCATTGCTTAATGAATGAACCTTTATTGTCAAAGTACAACCAGATTAGCTGAGCCTCCTTTCGTGCTCCCACCCCCCAACTCACAGTGACAACAAACCTCCATCTTATTACACCATGTGAACTAATTGCACCACACACCGGCCTCGCAAGTCAATTCTGCATAAAGTTTATAAAAAATATTTCCCGTTCAAAAGCCTAACAGCCCACGGATAAAAGCTGTTTTTCAGCCTGTTGGTGCGGCTGGCTATACTCTTATATCTCCTACCCGATGGTAGGAGAGTAAAGAGGTACCGTCCAGGGTGTGAGTCATCCCTGAGAATTTTCCTCACTCTTCCAAGGCAACGAGTCCTGGCAATGTCATCCAGTGGTGTCACGGGACAGCCCACAATGTCTTGTGCTGTGCTCACTACCCTCTGTAATACTTTCCTATCCTTGGCTGTCAGACCAGCATACCAAACCACAATACCATACGAGAGGACGCTCTCTATAGTAGACCGGTAAAAGAGGGTCATTAGCCATTGTTCTACCCTGTTCTTCCGCAAGACCCTGAGAAAGTGAAGCCTCTGTTGGGCCTTTCTAGCCACCTAGGTTGTATTAACTTTCCAGGTCAGATCTTCGCACAGGTAGACTCCCAGAAATTTAAAGGAGGAAACTCTCTCCACACAGTCCTCCCCGATGTAAAGTGGGGCAGGTTCCTCCTTTTTTCTCTGGAAGTCTAGCACCATCTCTTTCATCTTGCCGATGTTCCGGTGCAAGTTGTTGTTACTACACCATATGGATAGTTTTTGTACCTCCGCCCTGTATGCTGTCTCATCCCCACCTGTAATAAGACCCACCACAGTCATATCATCTGCGAACTTAATTATCGCAGTGGATGGGTCAGATGATACACAGTCATACAGTATGTGTATAAAGAGTACAGGTAGGGGCTAAGCACGCAGCCCTGTGGCGAGCCGGTGCAAAGCTTCAGGGGGGTGGACAAAGCAGACCCAATCCTCACTGTTTGTAACCAGTCCCTAAGAAAGTCTTGAATCCAATCGCAGATGGCGGGGGGAGAATTTCAAGTCAGTCAGCTTCTCGATGAGAATGCTTGGCAAAATGGTGTTGAAAGCTGAGCTATAATCAACAAAAAGCATCCTGGCATAACTTCCAGGTTTCTCGAGATGACTTGCTACAGAGTGTAAAGCAAAGTGTTGTTTAATCTTTTAAACAACAAATAAAGCATAGCCATGTCAAGCACCAATGTCATATTTTAATTTTCAAAAATAACAACTAGAATAATTATTATTTGTTCATTGCATTGTGGAAATTTGTTCATTGCATCCTTAAAACTGAAAGATTAGGGTATAAAAATTTTATAACAACTATGGTATAATTTCATGATGACTGGGGGCTATAACTGGAGATGAAAATATTTCATGTATCACAATCAGTGGTGGGATTCAGCTAGTTTGCACCATTTTGGCAGAACTATTTTTTTTGTTGCCCAGGCCCAGAATGGACTTCTGGAAGCGACAGAACAACCACACAGGTTATTCACATATTTGAAACCCACCACTGATCACAATCCCAGCATATCTACTATGTGTACACACAGATACACAGACAAGTGCATGCACCCTGCCCATTTATATTTCTGTTTTATGAAATATAGTTTTAGCAAATCAGTTTCCTGGTGCACGTTAGGAGATTATGTTTAAAAATTTATCCACCATCATTAGTCAATAGAATTAGCAAATTATCCTTGCCACAACTAGGCTGCTACATTATGCATAATAATGTGCTAATTTTGTTTTATCCTGAGGCAATATTATAATCATTGATAAATCACAGTTTAATTAACGAAGGGAAAATGGAGAACTTAAACAGAAAAATAGCACTAGCTTATAAAAATTCCTTTTCTTAGACATTGAGGCATCATCTGCTGAAATACATTACCCTGACTGATTACAAGTCTGTAGAATCTAGATTTCAACAGGTAGGTTGATCTATTGCACTTGAGGCATAAATGCTTACAGCATGCACAATTTTGTAGGATTAGGGTTAGGGTTAGGGTTTTATTTCAACAAAGCAAAGCGATCTTTTAAAGTTGATTCACAAAATGACACGATACTCCTGCTTCTAAAAAAACGGGCAAAAAGAAGCAAGCTACTTCTCTTTTGTTTTTGAAGCTTCTCCCGCACTTGGCAGTTCCTTAATGGTCCCTGGTCATGATGACTATTATATCAACACATCATGTTATCAATTAAACCAACTGCATCCTTACAAGGAAGCAAACAGTGAAGACTCTATAGTGTAAAGTGCCTGATAAGCAGGGCTACCTTGAATAGGCCTAACATGGAGAGAGACAAGACACTGCATCTAAAAAGGGAATGGTAAATGTGTAGCTCCATGCCCTGTCATGAAGTAGCAGCAGCCAACTTTCAAGGCCTATCTTTGAGGCCTTGAAAGGTCTGTCAAATTGCACTTAAATGATATAGGAAGGGGGCTAGAAAAAAAATGATTCAAGCTTCATTATTATATAGGGAAGATTACCATTCCATTCTGAATTTGTTAACTCCTCTTCTTGTCACATTAAAAATGCCACATTTGAGAGATCTCTGAGGGCGTTCTCAAGCCTTTGTGGAACTTCTGCTGTTATGGCCTTCCCTAACACATTTTAAACAACACTGATTCTCTTTAGACCTCAAGCAGAATGCATAGCAATAGCACTTAGACTTAACACCACTTCATAATGCTTTACAGCCCTCTCTAAATGGTTTACAGTTTATTGCCCCCAAAAATCTGAGTCCTCATTTTACTTACCTCAGAAGGATGGAAGACTGAGTCAACCTCAGACTGGTCAGGATCAAACTCCTGGCAGTGAGAATGCAGAGTCAGCCTGCAATACTGCATTCTAACCACTGTGCCACTATTTCTATACAAATCTTTGCCATCCATACCAAGCCAACAAAGGTTTAAAAAAAAGCACAGAAATATTTTATAAAAACCTCTTGACAAGGATGAATCAGTAAGCAACACCACTCCCTTTTTTGGAGATTCTGGAGATTATTTTAATTGTGTGTATGTGTGTCTCTGTGTGTGTGTGTGTGTTCATTCTCACCAAGTCCTGGGAAACAATTGTCCTGAATAGATATTTCTAAAGAGATATCAGCAGCTGCTAGTAGGGCACATTTACAGTTTTCTCCCATTTACAATCCCATCTGTGTCTATACTCACTTGCGTATTACTGTGAACAAATGGTTTGATAAGAGTTTATTCAAACATTGCTATGATACTCCAGGGGCAAAATCAGAAAGAAGGTTTTGTTCGGGCAGATTGAGCCTGTTCTGAAATTATTTGCAAATGAAAACTGCAGGGAACTGATTTTTTTTATAAGCAAATCCAGTTCTTAAAAAAACAGCATACTGATGTACCCTGATAGTGGTATGAAATTTGAATAACTGAATGTTGGATCTTTTATTGTCTTCAATTAGACGAAATTTAATTTAACAGCAGTTCTACAAACATCATGGGCATTTTGGAAGCAGAAATTAACATGCTTAATTAATTATTATTAACATTAATTGAAGTGCATGATGTTTTTTTTTGCATTCTTTTTAAAGATTCACTGATAAAAACAATCTGGTAAATAAGATCAGAGAAAGTGAATGTGAAAATGTGTATGAGTTTTCAAATCCTATTTTACAAAGATGTAGGAATGACACCCTTGCAAAAAGACAATTTCCACAGAGGCACAGTATGGACAGAACAATTTAAAGTGCTATGTGGCATAAGTAAAACCACGAGACAGCATGAAATACCAAAGAACATACACTATATGCTTGACCAAATCAAACATTGCCTTGAAATGTTGAAAGTATTGACAAAAATATGTTATAAATGCCTATTGTGAAAAGAATTTTGAACAAAAGATTCAGTCAAGCAACTCTAGAGAAAGGACAGGGAAAATATGCAGTATAGTATAAAGCAACACATATTATAATAAAAGTATCAGATAAAAAGGCAGTGCAAAAAGTTTCAACCAAGCAGAAATTCTAGGCTAGAGATAAATTTATTGGAAATCCTCAAATAAAATCTTGGCGTGTCCTATATAGACTTATACTCTAGAACAGACATGTCAAACTCATGATGTCACGTGACGTTGCACGATGTATCGGAACTTTTTCCCCATTGCCGGCAATGGGGTGGGCATGGTTTCCTCATGACACGTCTGGTCCGCGGGCCGACAGTTTGACACCCCTGGCTCTAGAAAGTTTGCATATTATTTTTTTTAAAAAAGAAAACTTTCAGAGAAAGTGATGCTTAGAGAAAAAAGTAGAGTTCCATAATAGGACAAGTGACTGAAATGTTTTAATTGGTGCTCTCATTTAACTGTAAATTATGGCTCTCAGGTTCTCCTGGACCGAGCTGCAATTTATAAGGCTCTAAAGCTCCAGAGGTGATGGAGCAGATATAGAACTTAGAGAAGCAATAAAAAACTTGAGAGATACAGCCAGTAATGCATTCAGGTAAGTCTAGGACAGGGGTCTGCAACCTTGATAACTTTAAGACTTGTGGATTTCAGCTCCCAGAATTCCTCAGCCAGCTATGCTGGCAAAGGAATTCTGGGAGTTAAAGTCCACAAGTCTTAAAGTTGTCAAGGTTGCAGACCCCTGGTCTAGGGCAATAATTCTTTGGAGTTATAAGAAAAGAGTAATATTGTTGCTTTCTTGTTATAAGAAATTGTTGTATTTTAACAACCTGCTTGCCTTATTTAAATGGAAGGTGCCATGTTACATGTTAATATAAGGAAGTGTAGCTTTCTCATCTAAGGAATAGGAGAGTCCTATTTTGGTGGAGTCCTTGATGCTCTCTGACCTTGGTTGTTTGCTTGCAGACAGTGCATTTCTTTTTTAGCTTTTTATTGTCTCTTTTGAATAGTGTGTAAATACGGTTTATTTCTATGTGTCTGTTGATGGCTGATTCATCTAAATTCCAAGCTTCCAGGAATTCCCTAGCAGCTTTGAATTAGAAGAAAACAAAAAGATTGGAACATCCCTAAATCAGGAACTACCAAAGACTTCTACCAACACTGGCAGGTCAAGCTAGGGGGCAACCACACCCTCACTCACACTGATGATGTAACCTAGTTGGATAATGAAACATCTGGAAGCAAACAGCCAAGTCTGCTTGGACTTCACAGTTCAACTCTGAGCTACATCTATTCTCTTCCATTGCAGTCCTATTTCTTCTCATAACTGGAGTTTCCAAGGCAGTCCTGATTCAAACTAGCTTAATCTTTCATTTTCCATCAAACTAAATTTGGCTTACTTATGAGCAAGGAGGAACTGTATTAGCTATTAAATGTATCCCTGGTCCTCTAGAAAAGTTCAAGACAATGGGAAATATATATTTAGTTTTATTGCTGCATCACTAACACCTAACCCAGTGCCCGCCCATAACTTGGTCTCCCACAAATATTGTTAGACAGAAATATCAATGGGAAGATGCTTTTATCCACACATTTTTATCTGAGAAAGAGAGACACTTTTGTGGATGGCATGAAGTTTATAGCAACCTGTCAGAGGACAATGATCGAAAAATCTTTTGGGAGGTTGGCTCCCTTCCCTACTTACACGTTTAGTGGTTGCCAGGCAGGCCACTGTGCTTTTGCTTTGATGACCGTCAAAACCTCATCACTCTGTAAAAGAGAAGCAATGCACATCAATAAAGAAAATGTTGTTTGAACAGAGTTATGGTGAATAACATTCTGCAGTGACTTGTAACCAGCAGAAAAGGCACTTAATTTCAAATGTCTCCTCTTAATTTACATGCAAGAGAGATACAGCTCTTGCCTTTTCCTTTTGAGGAAGTAAATGTAGGCATTGCTCAGAGTCACCCTTGGGGAAATGGGCAGCTATACAAATTTGATCAATCAATCAATCAATCAATTAATCAATCTTCCTGTTTATCCTTACAGCAAAAAATAATTCTGACGTAAGGTTTCTTAGTTGCCAGGTCATGTTTGGAATTAATCTCGTGATGTGCAGGTGTACAAAGGGAGATTACATTGGAATTGTCTTCCTATGGCAATTTCCCCAAAGATTATTTCACAGTCAGCAGAATATGAATCTCCCACTAAGAAAATGTTTGCTGGGACAATGAAACACTTGGCAACGCATTTGTAATCTGTAAATGTATTTTGTGAGACTGTGTTTTAGGCAAAAGCAGTGAAACTTTGGAATCAACACACTGTACACTCTGCTCTGAAGGTAGTAATTTTTTCAGGCATTCTTGTGTAATGTGTGCATTTTGGCACAGGGGTTGTTTTTTTCAACTAAAAGTGAAAAAAATATGGACATCTCATCTCTGACAGCTCCTGTCCCTAACTTATTACGACAATATTGATCTGCTCCCCGCCAATCTCTTGAGAGCTGGTGAGCTTTAGTTATTTTAAGTTAAATACATTAATATAAATTGTATTTAATTTGCGGGGTTGGCAAAAAAACAGCTATTAGTATCATAGGAATTTGGATTCCATTGGTGCCATATTGCTGACTGCAAATTAGCCTACAACTTTCAAATGTTAGCCAAGGAAAGACACAAAACACAATTATGCAGCATATGAAGGCAACAAAGCATCCTAAATTTAGGAGTTTCCTACTGGCTAGTCCCCATGCTTTCAACTCTCATGTACAACAATTGTGACATTGTACACAATAGGTTAGTTTTGGGATTCTCCTTAAGGCTGGAATGAAATTGAGAGTTGCATATAATTGTAATATTGTGAAGAAGCTTTTCTTTCCTAAATAACATTGTTTCCCCTTACAAAATATCATCTTCATGGTGCCTCTGTAAAGATCTCCATAATTCTTATTTACACAGCAATATCTTTTTATCTTTTTAGGTTTTCTAGAGATGGGAAATAAATGAGTTTATCTTGAAGTTTCACATGACTTTTCATCAATTCATATTTTATAACTAGGCACAACCAAAGCCCGCCCAGTCATGCTTCCAAACCTATGGTTGCCCAAATTTTACAGTGCAGTGCACAAAAATGCATATGTTAGGATACATACATACATATATATATATATATACATACATATACATATATACATATTGATGGAAAACATTGCACAGAAAAAAAGTTGCATTAGGAAAGATTACCTGCAAAAATGTATACTTCAGGGGGGAAAATGCATCTCAGAATGAACATATTAGGAAAACATGCATATAAAAATCCACAAGTTTCTGCTTATATTAAAAAATAACAACTCACAAACTCATGCATAATTGGTTGAAACCATATTGGCATTTATAAGAAGGAAAACTGGATATTTGAAATGTATAAGTTAGTCTATTTGCCAAAGTCATGCTTTCCCCCCCCCCATAAATATTTTGGGTTATCACTTGAAGAGACAATTGAGCAGCATTCTCGGAAAGACACAATAGTTACAGAGAAACCTGCCCTAGTTAAGTAGTAACTGACTGAACTCCTTGTTCTCTGATTCAATGTAAAAACAACATTATAGAATGCAGTGTGGGGGAATGTCATTTGGTACAGATTGGTTTGATTTATTCTTCATTTGGAGAGTTGTTTAGTAATTCAGAATCAGCACAAGACTTCCTTATGTGCCAGTATAGAAACAAGGCCAATGTTCTTGAACATGTTGGACCTGAGCATATTAGAATATTTAGAGATTAAATGCTGCATTAAATCCGTTAGACATCCATGAGAAAAATATATACATATGTGTATACATATATTTAGGGACGCGGTGGCTCACTGGGTTAGGACACTGAGCTTGTCGATCAGAAGGTCGGCAGTTTGGCGGGTCGAATCCCGAGTGCCGCGTAACAGAGTGAGCGCCTGTTACTCGTCCCAGCTTCTGCCAACCTAGCAGTTCGAAAGCACGTAAAAATGCAAGTAGGAAAATAGGGACCACTACGGTGGGAAGGTAACAGCGTTCCGTGCGCCTTTGGCGTCCAGTCACGCTGGCCACATGACCACGGAGATGTCCTCGGACAAGCGCTGGCTCTTCGGCTTTGAAACGGAGATGAGCACCGGCCCCTAGAGTCGGAAACGACTAGCACGTGTGTGCGGGGGAACCTTTACCTTTACCTTTTTATACATATATTTACATATATACATACATACATGAATATAAAACCTTTTTAGCCTAGACAAGCTCCCATGGAGATTCATTCCATTCCCGCCGCAACGTTTTGGTGCTTTGCTGTCACTGATATGTTAGCCTATTACTAGATTATAAACACAAGGTTTTATAGTACGCAGAAACTCTCTGCCTCTACATAGGGGATATCAGGGACGCTGTATAATTATGAAAAGGCCATCCTTTTATTTCTTTTATTATTTTATTCTATTTAGGAAAATTTATAGGGCCACCCAACTCACAGTGAATCCAGGTGACTTACAAAGATATAAGCCCAGTATAAAAAACCAATAAAAAATAGCAACCTTCCCCCACACCAGTGAGAACAGCCAGTCAATCAAATAAGTTATTTTGCTTTGACCACAATATCAGCAGCACTTATTGAACTTTAAGCTTTTAATGGAGGAGGCCACAACCATGCAGAGGTCATTCCACAACTTTTGGATCTCTGAGCAAAGATGAGGTTAGGACATCCCACATAAAATATACTAATACACACACACACACACACACACACACACACACACATCAAAAGTGTGCATGTGTGCTTGGGTATGAATGAAACAGAGAGGGAGCAAAGCAAAAAATCTAGAAAGCTTTCTTGTAAGGATTTGTGGAAACAATCTAATACGTGCCAATACTATTACTAATATTTTTTGCCAGAAGAATTAAGAGCGGTATGAAAAGTTCTGACTATTTATACGAAACCATTGTTAAGAAAGAACAATAAATAATACACATATGGCTGTTTCTCTTAACTGTAAAAATAGAGAGCAATCTCTGCTCCTTCCCAGATCCCTGTATCAGCAGTTCTGAAGTTATATGTAATGTAATGAAGCTCAAAGCCACCAGACAGAGGGGTTTTTTTAAGCAAAATTCCAATGAACTGAAACATATATCAAATATTTCTTAGAGTTTTACTCTCCCGAAGGATTCATTCTGAGTAAATTGTTGAGGAGGATATGCTGCTCATAACCTACTCCCAAGATTTCTGCCACTTTAAAACAAAATAAAACATTTCTTGGATTAGATGAATACCCAGAACATTCATTACATGTAACTGGCAGCTCCAGCTGAGCTGCTCTTCCAGGCGAGTCATATTCTTGACTATAATGATTCTAATACATCTCTAATCAGCATATGCTCCAGTTTAGGGAAATCCATTTCTACAAGAGGCTGCCTTGGTTTTGTCATTATTTCTTTCACCAAGGAATGCTCCTGAAGAGGTGAAAAAGAAAGTAAAATATAGGCACTGGTGACTCAGGAAGCATACTTAGTTCTTTCTGGTATTCAGATTTGTTCTATATATTCTGAGCTATCAACCTCAAATAATTAATCGTAATGAAAATAAAGTGCCCATACTTTGAAGAAAACTATTTGAATTGCATCAGTTTTTCCACTGCTAGGCATCATAAGTAGACAGGAAGAGGAAGGCAAAATAAGTTCTTATACTGTCAGAGAAACCTGCCTGCTCCTGCAAGGAATCTAATTGCAGAAAGCTTAAATGGTCAGTTTAAATAAGAATGTAGGAGAATGTCCCACCCCTCTTAGGCTTTCCAAAATAGTCTCTGAGCTGGCCACTTTCTTCTTAAAGTGCTCAATGTGGCAAAGTAATTGGTGGCTTAGCTGTCAAATTCTTAGTAAATCTTCCCGTGGCTGTGTTGTAGGATGCACAGGTTTAGGCTTTCATTTTGTCCCTAATGGCATCCAGGTGTATTGGCTCACTGGTACATGGTGTAAGAGGGCATTCAGGCCTACAGACCAATGCATTGCAGGAGTTATCAAGAGACCTCCAGCTCTCATAGATGAATGGATTTGGGTGTGGCAACAATAGTATTAGTATTAGTGTGACAGCTGAGAGTCCAAAGAGTAAACACTTCCTTCCTTTCTTCTCACCATTTGTATTGCCCTTAGCTGTCACCTCTGTTTTGCCAGGCACAATCATAAGGAAACAGAAGCAGAGCAGGAAGTATATCATCATAAAAGGAAATGGTTTTCTGACCCCCCCCCCAGAATAAGACAAATTATTTCAGATGTATTTAGAAATTATTTGGACTACCTATGGCTAAATGTGAAGTTAGAAAGAACAAGCTTACTTTTTCCAGTGAACAGCTATTTCAGTGGATTACACACACACAGGCATATGTGTACACATATACAAATGTTACTGTATATATAAAATTTGCTCAGTAATTTGTAAAATTTGTACACAAGGAAAATGTAATCTCTAGATGTCTTCTGGGAAATACCAGAGGCTTAGTAATCTAAGGAGGATCCTATTAATTATTAGCTTTAGTTCCACTCCCATTTTCCCCCCAAAAAATAAATATGCAAATCACATTTGCACTTTGGGTACTACTTTGATTTATGTCTTTCCAACACTATAGGAGTATGGTCATCCTGGATTCATAGCTTCACGCAGGTGAGCTGAGAGACTTTGCCCAGCTTTGGCTGGTATCCCAGTTGCAACCCTGCCTGGAACGCAAGGACCCTGTGACCGTAATTCATGTTCTTATTTCACCCACTTGGACTTTGAAGTTTCAATACGGTGTGGGCATTTAATATTTGTACTCCAGACTCTGTCCTGGGTCCCTATTTGCTTCCAAATAGTGATAGTTTTGGTCTTTAAATACCTGTGGTCTCCAGTTGGTCTTAATCTATCCAATAATCTGCTGGTGGCTTCTCATTCTCTGAAGTGAGAGAGTAGCACTGTCAGGAACTATTTTGCCACTGAGGTACCCAGAGTTTGGAACAGCCTTCACTCAGGAAGTTGATCTGCCTCTATGTTGTTTCCTTTTCACTAGCTACTAAAAATTAAGCTTTTCTGGAAAGCTTTCAAGTTATGAGATGATAGTTTGCCCATGTTAGCACTGATTTATTATGTTCTTTTTGTTTTTAGGGTAGATATTTTATTATTTTATCCAATAAATAAATATCATGCGAGAAAGTGAAAAGACTTGGGTTGCATTGAAAATAGTGTTGGCTACTAATATACACAAGAGGGGGTAGATAGAAAATATGCATTATAATATAAACCCCACTCTTCTTATACCTATATTAAATCACATATAAGGAATGTCTGGCTACTACTATGCTCTGGTCACCAGTATTAGGTAACCTCCCCTCGCTAAACACAAAAACAATACTTGATAAATAGTAACATACAAATGTGTCAAGGACATCACTTGGGAGAAAGTGAGGTGCTTGCTGGAATTCTTGTGTTATAATTTTTAATCTTTCTTCCAGTACACACCACTATTCAAGAACTAGCTAATATTCTTGAATTCTCATTCTTGGATTAACACATTGCATCCATACTGACTACTAAAGATGCTAAAGTAGCCTTGTAAATTGCAATAAACATTTTAGAAGAAGCCATAGCAAACCACTTCCATACTGATGAGAAGAAAATGACAGGGACATGTCCAAGTACTGTGGTTACTGATAATAAAGACTATTTGTAGTTTAGGATTGAACTGTGGGGCCCTTAGAGCTCTCTAAGCTTGGTGGTTTTCTTGCAGATGTTTCATTACCAAACTAGGTAACATAATTAGTGCTAGAAGGGAGTATGGTTTTGCTCTTATTTTTATATACTGGTGGCTTTTGCCCTGTAGTGGTCTTAGTAGTTCCTTGATTAGGATGTTTATTGTAGTTTGTTTGCCAACTTTGGTAGTTTCAAAATTGTAAAATTGCCATGATCTTGCCTGCACTTGCTGGGGCTGATGAGATTTGAAGTAGTTGTGGTTTCCTTGCTGTTGGTCTACTAGTTCACTTTTAATTCTGAACTAGATGAATTCAAGTTCTACCACTTCATTCTGAAAGTTCAGTTTCTGCTGAAATCTCCTGTATTTCTTGCATGGCTATACATCCTAGACTATGTGGATGAATGTGGATGTTTGAAAGTCATACCTGTTCAAGATGGATGGAGGCCCCTGTAAGATATCCTCCTGACATTCTCCAGATGTTTGAAAGTGTTTTATTTTGCTCTGATGTGGTACAGATGAAGTTATTTGCATCTCTTAATGGTACGTTAAAACAGAAACATGTCACCCAAGTTTTATCCCTATTTTGTTTTAACTTTCATAAAGTGTAATCTCCAGATTTTACTTCTATGCATGTGCCACATACTTACCTTTCACAGTGTACAGACTCCATTTTTGTTGACTACAAAGACATGTCCAACTTATTTCCTCACCCTCTTTTAGGATTCTTTTTACTTCTTACTTTAGTCTACTAACCTGAAATTAGTACCCAATGATATATCAACCTAGTCTGGCATTGCGTAGCTCTCAGCCTGACAAAGTTAGACAGGTGCTACTGCCTTCACTGAGTGGGAAAGAACAGATTATTTTAAATTAATGTGCAACTCAGCTCCTTACAATTTGCAAAACAATCACATGTTCCCTGCACAACTTTATTTATATAACAATGATTTCCTCAGACAGGTTAGAGATGCTCTTATAACCTGACATTTTAAAAACAGTGGCACTTAAGAAAACTGTCCTTCATCATAACTGGTGATTATAGATCTGTTTGGGCAGAAATCAATATTTATACAGTGATATATATTTCTTCAGGAACTGAACTACTCTTATGGCCACTCAATCATTCAGAATATACACCTTTTGCATTTTAAAAAATCCTGGTAAATAAGGAACCCCTTTTTCTCTCTCATAGATATCACTTACATTAATTTTTCATCTTATCAAGGTCCACATAGAAGTCTGTTTTTCATTTTTATCAAAAGTACAAAAGGTTTGTTAGGGACTGCCCAGAAAATTAGGAATCACTCAAGAAAGTAAAACACACAACATATGACAAGTATATAAGGCATCTTTAAGTGGCTTTGATTGAGTCTGTCTGTAGGAAGAATTATATTAAAACAAAGCCTTGGTTCCAAGCTGTAGACATTAAGCAATAAGTCTGTTTGTAGGATGACAACATTAATCCATAATCTAGATATAGATGAATGATCAAACCTGGCAAATATTGCTGAAATACAGTTTTGGATGGTGGTGATATATTTGGTTTACTAAGGATCTCCAAGAGAAGTAATGAGTGGAGCAGTGTTAAAGAAAGACAAAAAGTAAATCTGATTGTTTTGCAGCATTAGCTGGACCTACTCTCAGCTTGTGAATGCCAATATGGTAAACGGTAGTTTCTAATATGACTTCTATCCTTGCTGGTTGGAGCCATGCCCCTCTTGTCTCTTTTGGGTTGTCAGGAGGATGTAATTATTGAATTTGGGAGATTATTTATTTATTTATTTATTTTATTGCATTTATATACCGCCCTTTCCCTGAGGACTCAGGGCGGTTTACAGGGAGTTAAAAATCAACCATACAAAAGTTAAAAATCAGTTTAAAAAATATTAAATCAACCCAGTACTATTAAAAACCCCAATTAAAATAAATTTCTCCTCAGCCTGGGCCCGAGAGCTCAAAGAGCCAGGTCTTCAGGCCCCAGCGGAATGATCGGAGGTCGGGGGCAGTCCTCAGCTCCACCAGCAGCTGGTTCTATTTATCCATTATTGATGCCTTGAGGAAGAGAGTGATGCCAGAAGTGGTGATACATTCTATCCTTAAGAAGCTTTCCCTGGATCTATATATAAGGAATTCTTAATTGTTTCTCATTATCAGGAATTTAAAGGGAGAAGGGTTTCTAGACAATGTTTTACTGTAGTAGACCTTATATTAAGGAACAGCTTCCCGCAGAATCAGAGTAGCATCCACTCCATAGTCTTGGACGCTAAGAATGACAGAACTTTCCCAGAGAAGATTGGGGATGATGAGCTTGCATCTTCTGTAATATTGTAACGTATTAGTATTCTAGTATGGTCTTGTTTAAATACTGTTTTCTTCTTTTGCCTATCGTACAACATTAATTATAGAGATGTACATGACAAAAAATAATGCATAATACATTAAAAAATAATATAGTTTAGAATCTTAAACTATTTCTGTTGCAGAGAGGCTGATCTGTTATCATATGTATAATCTTAGTATTCAGACAAATATGTTTTTATTCTCCAAAGTCTTATAAGAAGTATGGCACAATCTAGGGCAAAACAAAACATTTGAAATTTGAAATATTTGGGGCCTGAAACCCACAGTTGTTTTAAATGAGTAGTTCAGACCTTGTTGAAAAAGTTCCAAAACTTTTCACATTCAAAACATTTCTATTTCAAGCTCAGGGACAGAGACATTGTGGTCAAAATTGCCCACTTTGAGTTCAGAATACCTCAGCATGATGTGGAAAGCTGTTCGGCTTTTAATTCAGAATCAGGTGTGTCAAAGCACTTCAAATGTGAAGCATTTGAAGCATTATGCATACAAGTAATAAAATCCTGAACCTGTCTGTTCTGATTTGTAAGTTTCCTTGAATACATTTGATGAAATGTATTCTCAGATAATCACATACAAGAATACAGTTATATATACTATATCAACCTGTAATATAATATCTCAACTGGAGCTGGAGAAGGAGGCATGATATCCTACCTTT